>NC_045490.1:2128333-3394166 GCF_009650955.1 Corvus moneduloides | reverse complement strand
AAGGAATGTCTTTGGATTGCAGTTTGATACCTGGGGATGAGGGTGGCTTGAGAGGGAAGGAGACTGGACCTGGCAGAGGAGGGTCTGAGGGGTGCTCTGAGTGTGTGGACATCTCAGAGCTTCTGATGGCATTTGGTGCTCATGATTGTTCCCCAGACAATCACGACATTATCTCGATGAAGCTGTTCCAGCTCATGGTGGAGCACCCTGTAGAAGATGAGACCGTTGACTGGACCAAGATCGAGCCAAGCGTCAGCCTCCTTAAATCCCCCAAAGGTGAGCCTGTGGGCTTTGGAAACCTTCCAGGGGGAATTGGGATGTCGGGGCTGGACTCTGGAAGGCGTTGAAGATGTGACACCCGGCAGAACTCCACAGGAGCCAAGGTTGTGTCTGTCTCTGTAGCTGTTCTTTCCCTTGCAGACAACGTGGATGACCCAACGGGGAATTTCCGGAGCGGGCCACTGACGGGCTGGAAGGTGTTCCTGCTCCTGCTCTGTGCACTGCTGGGCATCATTGTCTGCGCTGTGGTGGGAGCCGTGGTCTTCCAGAAACGCCAGGAGCGGAACAAGCGTTTCTACTAGTGGAGCACCTGTGCCCAAACCCATCTTTTTTTATGGGGAGCTGTAAAAAACTGTGGTTTCTAAATGCTGTTTCTGAGAAATACCAGAAGTATTTTCTTACCTGTCTGTTTGGCTGTAACCCCCGCCCGGCCCTGGGCCTCCCGCGGGTTGGACTGAGGGGGATGATGCCCGCTGGCTCCCCAGAGCTGTGCTATGGGAGCCTGGAGGTTGCTCCCTGGTTTTTCCAGCGCTCCCCCCGCCTTGCTGGGACTTGCTGTGCTGCCTCGGGCAGGTGTGAACGTGAGGGGCTGTGGGGAGGGGGCTGCGAGTGGGGCATTAAAGGACTGACACCACCCGTGGCTCTGGCTCTGTCTGGGGGGGGCAGAGAAAGGGAGCTCTGCTGGGAAGCGCTAGTGGGGGGGTCCCAGCTTGGCGGGGTGTGCAGGGAGGCAATCCTGGAAGGATCCCAGAGGAACAGCGGGCGGGGATCTGTGTTCACCGGCATCTCCAGGGGATATGTGATGGGGTGTCCCCGCGATTTCCGGAGGAGCCCCGCGGGGGGGTGGCGGTGGGGCGGGATGGGGGGGGGATGTCCCCGGAGGCCGGTCCCGCCCCCGTCCCGCCCCTTCAGCGGAAGAGAGCGGGGCCGTGTTTCCGGGGAAGAAGGGGGAGCGGCGGGCGCAGCCAGCGTGTCCCGCTGCCCGCGGGGCCGGGCGGGCACCATGGGCCCGGCCCGCCGCAGGGACGCGCTCCGGCTGCGCGGCGGAGGGTGAGCCCGGCGGGGTCCGTGGGGCCGGTACCGGGGGAGGGGGGCAAGGAGACCTGGGGGGAGGCTATCGCGGTGCGGGGGGGGCGGAGGTCCCGCCGTGCGCTGACCCCGCGCCATCCCGCAGGTCCCCGCCGCTCCTGCGGCTCTTCCCCGGCCGCCTCTCCGCATTCCCGCTGTTCCTCCTGGCGCTGCTGCTCGGCTTCGCTTCGCTGCTCTGGCTCCAGCTCAGCTGCTCGGGCGAGGGGCCGGCGCCGGGCGGGCAGGACCGGGGGGTTCCCCGGCAGCCGTGCCCGCCCCCCGCCCCGCTGCAGCCGCCCGAGGAGGAGGCGTCGTGGGGGCCGCACCGGCTGGCGCTGCTGGTGCCCTTCCGAGAGCGCTTCGAGGAGCTGCTGGCCTTCGTGCCCTACATGCACCGCTTCCTCAGCAAGAAGAGGATCCGCCACCACATCTTCATCCTCAACCAAGTGGATCATTTCAGGTAGCGTCTTCCTGTGCCATGGGGGTCCTTCCCGAAGCTTTCTTGAGTGCTGGGAGGGTCTCACGGAGAAGCGGAGGGCCGGGGCAGTGGGATGTCAGGGGCAGGCTCATTCTAGAGCTTAGAGATGGATGAAGTGGTGGTTTGCTTCCTTCTTCCTTAGCAAGAATAGAATCTTAGCACAGAATCCTTTATCCCCGGGTATTTTGGCTTTCTCCCCAGTGTCACAGGTCTGCAGCAGCAAACATCTGGGGACTCTGGAATTCAAAGACAGTCCAAGGGGTGTTTGGAAATGCTGTCACTTGCTCCCAGCTCGCCGTGCAGGGGGAAGCAGGGCTGCAGCTGCAGGATGGAGTGCTGTGTTTGCATGTGCCCTTGTTTGGGGACCGGACACTGAGCACTGATGACCGTGGCAGAGGGATGTGTGCGGACAGTGGCTGCTGTGCCTGGCACTAAGAGCCCCCAATCCCGTGGCAGGTTTAACAGGGCATCCCTGATCAACGTGGGCTTCCTGGAGAGCGGCAACGACACCGACTACATCGCCATGCATGACGTGGATCTCCTGCCCCTCAACGAGCACCTGGACTACAGCTTCCCGGAGGCAGGGCCCTTCCACGTGGCATCCCCCGAGCTGCACCCACTCTATCACTACAAGACCTACGTGGGTGGCATCCTGCTGCTCACCAAGCAGCACTATGAGTTGGTGAGCTCCTGGGTGGGGTGTCCTGGACAGTTTGGGGCAGGGCTATGACATTATCACAGTGAACTTGAGAAGTGGGGAAAGGAGTCAAAATGGTTTGGGGACAGAGCCTGTGGTCTGAGCTGCTGGGGGGCAGGAGAGGGGAGGCTGGGCTGGTGTCTGCTCCTCTGAGGCCATGGAGTTGTGCTGAACCTTGGCTGGCACGGTGCTGCTCTTGTTCCAGTGCAATGGCATGTCCAACCGCTTCTGGGGCTGGGGACGGGAGGACGATGAGTTCTATCGACGTATCAAAGGAGCTGGTCTCCAGGTAAGGGGTCTCTGCACCCTCCTGGCTTGAAATTGCCCTTTTTCTTGTCTCTTCACCTGGCCCCACTGTGGCCACCCAGGCTGGGGTGTGGGGAAGGCAGCCCTGTGCTCCAGCAGCAGGTGCAGGAGTTTTCCAGTAGCTTTATGGAAGCTCTGCTCTTCTCCCAGGTTCGTCGTCCCTCTGGAATCACGACTGGATATGAGACTTTCCAGCACCTGCATGACCCAGCCTGGAGGAAGAGAGACCAGAAGCGCATTGCTGCGCAGAAGCAGGTGAGACCTCTGGTCAGGGGGAACCACGGGAGCTTTGGGCTGTGGTCACCACGTGCTCTGAGCTCTCCTTGCTCATGTCCTCCCCTGCCAGCTCTGGCTCCCTCTCCAGGCACTGGGTGCTTGTCCTGTCCATCCTGGGCCGAACAGTCTTTCTTTTCCTCAGGAACAGTTTAAGGTGGATCGGGAGGGAGGCCTGAACAACGTGAGGTACCAAATCGAGTCACGGACAGATCTGAGAGTGGCAGGAGCCCCTTGCACTGTCCTTAATATCTTGCTGGACTGTGACACAAATGAGACCCCCTGGTGCACGTTTGGCTGAGCCCCTCCCCATGTGCCAGTCATGTGCTCTGTGCTGGTGCCAAGACTCCGTGGGTGCTGCGGAGCTGCCTGGAGCAGGCAGGATTTTGGCAGTGGATGAGCATGGCAGTGCTGGCGAGACACAGAGGAGCAGAAGAGGCTGAGAACTGGACTTTGCTGAGAGCAACAGAAGAGGCTGAGAGTGGGACTCGCTGGTATCGCTGCAGGCGCTGGTGCTGCCTCCCAGGGCAGGTGCAGGAGGTGGCTTTCCTGTGCTGGACATAGCTGAGCTGCCACGCAGCTCAGAGGACAATAAAGAACTGTCAGGGCACCTGTGAGTTGTGAATGCCCTGGGCTGTGCTGGCACTACTCCATTTTCCTGTTGCCTTCACCTTCCTTCAGCACACCTGTTCTGGCTTGGCCCCAGCTCCTCTCTGTGTGACAGGTGAGCTCTGAGCTGCTCTGGTTCAGAGGCCAAGCCAGTCTGAAATGGGCTCTCAGAGAGATGGTGCCTGTTCCAGCTGCCAGGTACCCCCAGGGCTGGGCTGTTGTCATTTCACTGCAGGAAGTGGTTGTGGTTGAGCCATGTCCGACTCCCAGCATCCACAGCGCTGCTGGATGTCAGCACTTGGAGGCCAGGACCTCTCTGGAGTGAGGAGGAGAATTCTGGCTGAGCTCTCCTTTCCTTGCCTGCCTTCTGTGGCATGTGCTGCCACAGCCTTTCTGGGGGGGTTGGAAAACCTGATGTCTCCGCCAGGGTCTTGGCACACATTTTGGGTGCTGCTGCCTCCTCAAGCTGGGTAGGCCTGGTTGAACAGCCAGTACCCCTCAGTTCAGTCCTGCCACCGGTGCTGGCACCAGGCCCTCCGCCTTTCCTGGCCCCTTCTGTCCTCATCTCCTGCCTGGCACTTCCTGGAGCGGTCGCTTTGCATCCCCAGAGAGAAGCTGTCACCATCCTGGGAAGACGAGTAGCTCCGGAGAGGAAGGAGGGAGGGAGGGGAAAAAGCATCAGAGCCAAGTGCGGGGGTCACGTACCGTGTAGGGGCTGTGGGATGGGGTGTCTGGAGAGATCTGGTGCCTTCTGCTCTCTCTGCTGCTCTGGAGCTGGGAGAGGAGTCTTGGATAGGGTGTGGGGGCGGCTGCCTCCGAGGCAGGGATCAAGGTGGCAGTGCAGGGTGGTGAGGATCTGCTTTGCATCGTGGAGGGGGCAGGCCCATCCTCGGGGCAGTGTGTGGGTGTGCTGCCCAAGAGCTCCCAATGGCCTTTCCAGCCTGGTGGCCCCAAAGCAGCGCTGGTATCTGGCGTGAAGGTGCTGGTGAACTTGGACACCTGGTGCACTGCTCCACAGGTGTTCCCAGGACCAGTCACGCCCTCGCTGTGGGCAGCCAGAGGGAGATACCGACCCAGCAGCCCCGCTCCTGCCTCTCCATGGCACGGATTTGGGATTGGCCATCTGTGTGGCAGCCGCTTCCCAGTGCCTGAACCGCAGCCAGGGCTGGTGGAGGCAGATCAAAGAATTCCTCTGCGCCGTTCAAAATAGATGACACCATTTGGGGCAGGTTTCATAAAGACGTATCTGTGCAGAAACAGAGAGCATATGTGCACCTCGCACTTCGCTCAGCGCTCCAGGCTCCTCTCCCGCTGCCTGGCAGCTATTTCTCAGCTCTGCTCGCAGCCCCCTCATCCTCCGGTTGCTTTTGTGGAAGAGGCACCCTGCTGGAGACCCGGCTTCCTTTTATAGCCCTGAATGTGACTCGGAGGTCGCTCAGCTCCGCTCCCCCCACACACTTCGATATCGGCAATGGCCCAGCGGGAGGGGATGAAGTTTTTCCCCATGGCTTTTCCACAGATGGGTAACACCCTGCCTGCAGTCCCAGGAGCCCTGCAGAGCCGAGCCGAAAGCCTCCCAGTGTTCTCATGCTCTCAGCAAGCCTGAGGAGAACATCAGAATGCTCAGGGGCAGAGAGGGCCCCTGGAGGCCCAGCCCTGCCTGCCCCTCTGTGACCCCTCTTCTGGAGTCCCAGTTGCTGTCAGTGAGGCCGTGCAGGGGTTGATGTGGGCACAGCAATCGATGGCTTTTATTGCCAGGCTGTTATAAAGTGGATGGTTCCGGAGCTGTTTACTGGTGGACGTGAAATTGCTGTAGTATCTTAGAGGAGGGCACTGGGGGGTGAGGTGAGCAGAGAGGGGACTGGGCAAAAAGCAAGAGGAGGCTGGAGCATCTCTGCCTGAAGAAGGGGACATCCCTGGCTGCTGGAGTGACGTGGGCAGGACTGAGCCCCAGGGCTCTGTGGAAGCTGCTGTCCCAGGGAGACGAGCTCGGGCCCACGGAGGAGCAGGAAACGGGGCAGACGGGAAGGAGGGGTGCGGCCGTGAGCAGCACCCCTTGCAGTCACCCGGCGTCCCTGCAACCTGTCCGATCCGAGCCCCGTGGGATGATGCCAGTGCCCGCGGGCTGAGCTCCAGGCAGAGGGCCAGGGCATCGCAGACACATTCCTGAGGCCAGCAGGATGGGCAATGGCACCGTTGGGAAGGGCCCCCTCGGTTCAGAGGCCACACGTGCTGGTGCGCAGCTGGGCACAGGAGCTGCGGGGAACGGGGGCCGAGGCCAGAGGGAGCGGAGCGTGCCTTGGCAGCGCACCGAGGACACCACCGGCATGTGAGCCCGGCGAGCAGGGACCGGGGACAGTGTGTGTGTGTGGGAGAGCACTGGCAGCACAGCTTGAGGACTCGGCTGTGCGGCGGGGGGAGCTGGCAGCGAGCGGGGCCCGGGGTGCGAGCACAGCGGATACGCCGAGCTGGGGACGGTGCGGCTCCTGCCCGGGGACAGACGGGCACCGCGCCGTGGGACGGAGCAGGGCAGAGGACGCCGGTGACCAGGTCCAGCCCGTGGCGGGATTCTCGCTCCCTGCGGCTGCCAAAACCGGCTCCAGGCCAGGATGTGGCAGCGCTGATTCAGAGGGATGCAGCGTGTCCCGTCTCGCTGGCGCCAGGCCAGCCGGCAGCCCCACGGGGGTACACCGTGTCCCCCGGGGCTTTGTGAGGCTCCTGCCCACCCGCGGGTGCTGTGAGGGGGGGACACCGGGTTGCCCTGCAAGAGGACGGCGCAGAGAGTGTCCCAGGGAGCCGAGACCCTTCTCCACGCCGCAGGTACGAAGCAAAATATGTCTCTCCACTCTCGGTGGGCGATATCCGGGGATATCAGCGGCTCACTGGGGGCCGGCTGGCTTCAGTGCTGCCGGTCCCGGAGCTGTAGCTGGGGGGATTTGCGGGGGTCTCCCCGCCATTGGGGGGAAGCGTTTCGCGCAAATCCCGGCCAGCGAGCCCTGCCCCGCCCCGCTGGTGGGCACGGCCAGGCCGCCCCCCTCCTTCTTCTTCTTCCTCCTCCTCCTCCTCCTCCTGCTTCCCGCCCCTCCCGTCCCGCCGCCCCCGCGCCGCGATTTGCCGGTGCCGGCTCCGCCCGCCGCCCCGCGCGGCCGCGGCCGAGGGGCGCGTTCAAACGCGGCGAGGGAAGGAGCGCGGAGCGGAGCCGTGCGGGACCGCAGCGCCGCCGGCATGGTGAGTGCGGGCCCGGGCGGCCCCCGCCGCTCCCCATCCCCCTCCCCCCCTGCGCTCCGGCCAGCGGGGCTTTGTCCCGGGCTCGGCCCCGGGCACCGACCGCCCCCTCCGCCTTCTCCGTGCCGGAAATTCCGGCGGGGCTGCGGGGAGGCGCGGAGGGGGCTGCGCGGGGACCCGCGCCCGCCTCCCTCCAACCCCGCCGTTCCCTCCCGGGTGGAATGGGAATGGGAAAGCGAAAGGGTTTGGGGCCGTATCCTGCCCGGGCACGGCTGGGGTTGGGTGCAGATCGCGAAGGAGCCGGGCTGGCCGGACCGGTGTTTTGGCGCCTGGAGGGCGATCCCCTCCCTGCCGCAGGCAGGACACCTTCGGGCTCCCCCGGCGTTTCCCAAACCTCCCACAACCTGACCTACTTCCTCGGCCGCCTGTGCCGGGAGGAGCCGCTGCGGGGCTCGGCCGAGCTGCTCCCCAGTGCCGGGGGCTGGATGTGCATCCACGCCCCCCCTCACCACCACCATGGGAACATCCATGTCCCGCATCCCCGTGCACGCCCGGTGGCACCGCAGGCAGCCCGGCTCCTTCCAGAGGGTCCATCCCTGCTGCCCTTCGTGGGGTGCCGATGCCCGGAGCAGGTGTTGGGCTCGCAGAGGGAGGTGACAGCGCAGGCCGGGAGCTGTCAGACAGGTTTGTGCGTGGCAGCAATTAAAAGCTGGGTGTTTGTTTACCTGGCGCGTGGTGCTGAGAACCAGGGCAGCTTCCTGGGTGTAACCCGGCCCCAGATCCCTCGGCGAGGCTGGGAGCGGTGGTGGGGTCTCTGCCTCGCCCCTGCCACACTCGCTATGTCCCCTGCACTGGTGTGAGGCCATCGTCCCCTCCCTAGCGCTGGGGAGCCAGAGCCGAGGCCGAAGGCATCCTCTCATCCTTCCTCCCCCGGCCACCTGCGCAGGAAGCTGCATTGTCCCGTCAGCATCCTGCCCCTTCCCACCGCCCTCACGCCATGTCCGGCCACGGGGTCCCCGGCACGCACGCAGCAGCTGGGCTGTGGCCGCCTTGTCCATGCCCGGTGTTGGGGTGGGAATGCCTGTGGATGGATGGAGCCGTGTGGATCTTGCCCTGCGAGGTGCAGGAGCCCGTGCCGCCCATGCTGTGCGGGAAGTGTCCCCGTGGTGCCGGAGAGGTGCCCGTCCCGTCCGCGCCCCGGGGAGGCCAAGCTGATGGGCATCCGCAGGGGCGTTTTGGGGAGGTCTCCAGAGGGTGTCCGGAGCCGGAGGTCCCGGCGGGGAGGCTGGGTGCCGCCGGGCCGGGGCTGGCGCCAGGCCCGGGCAGGTGCTGCCGGCTCCCGAACTCGCCCGCCTGGCTGGGCGGCAGGTGCCTGTTCTGGTGCCGGCCCCGGCCCCGGCCGCGGGCGGGAGGTGGGGCTGGGTGTGGGAGGAGGCGCTGCACCATGGCGGGGCCAACGGCAGGGAGCCCCCGCCCCGGTGCTTGCTGTGCCCTGTCCCCCGGGAAGCTGCACGGGAGATGGCAGATCCGTCCCACTGCCAGGAGCCCGTGTGGGCCCTTGGGGCTGGCTGGGAAAGGGGGTGCGGGGGTGTGTCCCGGCTGCCCGGCATCGCTGACTCTGTCTCTCCCTCGGCAGTGCTGGTTCTGGGCTTTTCTCTAATTCTCCATGGCAGCAGCACAGGGTCCTGTGACCTGTGAGCCTGACACCCGTGTCCTCGGCACCTACCTCTCCTCGGAGCCCGTTGGCGTCGTTGGCAGCATGGGCAGCGTGGGCAGCCTGGTGGAGAAGCAGGATCTGTCCCCCCTGGAGCTGCGGGCCCCACTGGGCGGCTCGCGGGGGCTCCGGCAGCCCGATGGGCTGCTGCGGAAGGGGCCGAGCCAGCGGGAGCTCTTTGGGTACCTGCACGGGGCCAAGAAGGAGACGCGGTCGGAGCGGAAGCACCAGGTGTCGGGTGCCTGCTACAAGCGGGACTACGAGAGTGACCGCGAGAACCGGTCCCCCGAGCGCTGCTCCCGGGAGCATCACCGTGGGGCCGACTTCTCCAAGAGCTCCCTGCCCGAGCGGGGCCGCTTCGACAAGGTGAGGCTGTGGGGTCCTGAAATATGACCTGGTCTGCGAGAGGATGGGGATGGAGCAGAATGAGCCATGCCTCCCTGCTTGGGATGTGGGGATTTGAGGATGTTCAGGGATATGAAGCTGGGAGTGTGGGGGTTCTCCCTGGCTGTAGAGGCTCATACTTTACCTTGCTGTTGTTTTTCAGTGCCGTATCAGGCCCTCAGCCTTCAAGGCGGTGGCTGGGAAGGGGCTGGTCTCCATGCAGGGCCTGTCCTCGTCCAAGGGGCAGAAGTTGTCCAAGAGCAATGGGAGCCTGCACACGCTGCTGTCGCAGAGCAGCACAGCGGCCCCGCAGCACGGCCCGCTCCGCACCCACCTGCTCCACGCCATCAGCCTGGATGAGGCCTCTGACTCCAGCCACAACTCCATCCAGAGCTTCCCATCCTACGGCTCCCGCCTGAAGCCTGCCCAGAGCCAGTTCAGCGCCTCCATGGGCCACATCAACCACATTGGGGGCTCCTTGGACAGGGTGTCCCGGAGCCCCAGGGACACCCTGGCCCCTGAGAAGATGCCCCTGTCCTGCAAAAGCATGGCCACCCTGAGCCGGCTGCAGAGCCCCGGAGAGCCCCCGCCGCCCTACGAGTTCTCCTACTCGCTGGAGGACGCGGTGAAGCAGCTGGAGGACCGGCTGCAGGAGACGGGAGGAGAGCTGCGGCAGCTCAAGAGGAGCCTCAGCGAGACTGAAGATCCCTTCACACAGGTGGGCCGTGGGGCTGGGGCAGCGCTGAGTGCCTCGGGCAGGGATCTGGGGATGGAAGGAGCAGTGGAGGAGCTGCCGTGGTGGGTGATGGGCTTGGAATGCCCAAGTGTGGGAGGACCAAGTATCATGGGACCTCTTGGGTCCGTTCTGGGACTGCTCTCACCAGTGTCCACCTGTGCTGGCAGGCATTTGAGGACAAGCAGCGGCTGTGGCTGGATGAGCTGGAGGACCTGAAGCAGATGTACATGGCCCGGCTGCAGCAGGTGATGCAGCAGGCGCAGCGCGGGCAGCGCGCGCTGCAGCTGCAGCTTTACAAGGCACAGCAGGAGAAGAAGCGGCTGCAGGAGGAGCTGAGCCTGCAGCAGTGCCAGTGCGAGGAGACCAAGCTCCGGCAGCCCCAGGGCGAGCATAGCAGCCCCAAGCTGGAGGAGACCAAGTGGGAGGTGAGTCCCCTTCCTTCTCTCCCTGTTGCCACCCTCCTGGCTGTGGAGCCAGCATGGGAGCAGCAGTTTCCTGCTCTGGTGTTGCTCGGGGCCACAGGACAGGAGGGATGAGCTGTGTGTGGTGCTTATGGGCTCCCAGGAGGACGACTTGGGGTGCTGCCACCTCTGGGGTCCTGCTCCCCCAGCCCTTCCTCACTGCTTGCCCGTGCCTTGCAGGTGTGCCAGAAGGCAGCCGAGATCTCCCTGCTGAAGCAGCAGCTCCGGGACACCCAGGAGGAGATGGCTCAGAAGCTGGGGGAGATCTTCAGCCTGAAGACGCAGCTGCGGGAGGCCAAGGCAGAGGTCCAGGCCAGGGACTCCCAGCTGGCACAGCTGGCAGACTCCTTCCAGAGCCCCCCGGAGCCCAGCACCTCACTGCCTCTGGGTGATGACCCCATGCCGTCGTGCCAGGACTTCCCTGGCTGCGAAACTGATGACTCCAAGTGCCGGGGCCTCCAGAGCGACTCGGCGGAGCCCCTGGAGCGGCAGGTGGAGTGGCTGTGGGCAGAGCTGCTGCGGGAGCGGCGTCAGGGCCAGCTGCAGGCTGTGAACTTTGAGCTGGAGAGGAAAACCTGGCAGGAGGAGAAGGAGAAGGTGCTGCGGTACCAGCGGGAGCTCCAGGCCAGCTACATGGAGATGTACCACCGGAGCCAGGCGCTGGAGCGGGAGCTGCGGCAGCTGCGGGCGGAGCCCAGGGATGTCGGCATCGATTCGCCCTGGATCGAGCGGGTGGAGTCCTCCAAGATCTGAGAGGCGGGATGCCAGTGGGACTGTGAAGGGGGAAGGTCTCTTGCTGCTGCAGTGGGACGATCTCAGGGTGTGCACAAGGACTGGCCCTGCTCGGCACTGCCCTGGGCTGAAGGACCAATTGCGACAGGGGAGCTTTTCCTTCTTGCAGCACTTCAGGCCCTTCTGGTGGGGGTCTCTGGAGGGCAGGGGGTCATCTGTGCCAGGGTGGGGGTCTTGCATGTGCCCCATGCTCTGAGTCCAGGAGCGTTTGCCCTGTGGTTTTTTCTGCCATGGGGGCAGAAACCAAACGCCCTGTGAGACATTCCCTGTCCCTCCTGCTCTGCTGCTCCTGTTCCTACAACCCAGTAACTTAATGTCTTGTGAGGAGAAGCTCAGGCCCTGTCCCCCACCCCACTGCCTTGCTGTGGAAGTTGCAGCTACTGTTTCCAGTGGCTGCCTTGGCAGCAGGGCCCTGGAGTTGGTGGTGTGACAGGGGAGGCAGAGGAGGAAACCCCGAGGAGTTCTGGTGCTGCTGGGAGGGGGCAGCTGCCCCAGCACCTCTCCCAGGGCTTTCTGTGTCCCCAGTGTGGAACTGCTGTGCAATGGAGGTGGCTGGTGCAGCTTTCTTTGGACTGAGATGGGGGAGTGCCTTGTGCAAGGAGGGATGGGAACTGGTGCTCTGCCACACTGGGAGGAATTGGGGTAGGAGAGAGGACTGGGGCATGTGCCTGAGCTGGGGGAGAGGCCGGGGTCTCCCCTCCCAGAGTGGGTGACGGGGAGCTGGGGGAGCCCAGAGGTCCTGGAAGGAAAGAGCCCTGCTCTATGCGTGTAACAGCACAACCACGTGAAGGCCGGGCCCGGCCCCGCACCCCGTTCCTGCAATAAACCCGCATTTCTCTCTCCCGGCCTCTGCTCTGCTTCCCTCGGGCTCGGGGGGCTCCCGGCTGTCAGGGCAGGGGTAAGGGGGGAGGTGTGCGGGCCGGGCCGGGCCGGGCCGGGCTGGGCGGTACCGGTGGGCGGGGCATGGCCGTGAGTCACGGCGGGGCCGGGCCGGCTCCCGGGGCAGCCTCGGCCCCGCTGTGGTTTAAGCCGGGACCCCTCAGCCACCGCCCCGAGCACCAGGACCACGTTGTAAAAACCCACAGACAGCTTTATTCACCCCGCAGTGCTCACCATCCCCCCTTCAGTCCTCTGGGCAGAGTCCCCATAAACAGCCATGCGGTCCCCGGGCAGAGGGACAGGGACGTGCCACGAAGGGCACAGCCTGCCCCCGGCTCTTCACAGCGGCAGGGGAAGGGCCGACACCTCCTCCAGGCACTCGTCGTAGGTCTCCTGGTAGTCCTCGTGGGGCTTGATCATGATGACACAGGTCGGGCGCTTGGAGCCGGCTGCAGTTCCCAGGTCCTGTGGGAGCAGAGTGAGGCCGTGGGGTGCCTTTCCCTTCCCAAGGTGAGAGCTTGGGACCAGCTCACTGAATGTCCTGGTTTAACGCAGGGACGCTCTGCCTGTCCAGCCCAGCACCCCCAAACTGTCTGGACTCGTGCTGGGTCCAAGAACCTTTTTCCCAACTTGTCTCCTAGAAGCTGCAAGCTGGGCTGGTGCAAGGGACCGGCACCTGGCTCCTGTGCCATAGTCCTTCCCCAGAGCGGGTCTGCAGCGCTGCCTGCACGGGGCTGAAGCTCCAAAGACACCGACTGCCCCCACAACTCCCAATCTACAAAAGAGCTGGTCCAGCTCACAGAAGCCTGGGAAAGATGTCTTGGCTCTGCCCCGGAGCTGCTGTAGGGACTCGATCATGGCAAACAGTTCCGTGATCCCACAATGAAACACTTCTACACCTCCTCCCTATCCCTTCAGTGCTCTGCTCAGGGACAAACACCGAATTCTTTACTCGGGCACCGGATCTGCACCTCCCCAGGCAGGCTCCGGTCACAGCCTGCACTCCTCACCGGGTTCCCCGTCAGCAGGGCTGGTTCCTCCCCAGCCCCTGCACTCACCGATTTGGAAGGGACGTATGCGTAGGGGAGGCTCCTGTCCTCGCACATGATGGGGATGTGGCAGTAGACATCGATGGGCAGCGTGTCTCCGGCCAGCACCGTGATCCTGCAGGGACACCCGTGTCAGCAGCCGGGCGGGCGGGGCCGTGCAGGGCCCCGCGGCCAGGGCAGCACTTACCCCTTCTCGCCCTTGTTGATGAACTTCTGCACCTCCTTCACACCGCGGCGGAGCTGCTTGTGCTTGGCCGCTGCAAGAGAACGACGGCGTGAGCAGCTGAGTGAGAACCGCAGCGTGGGGGACCGCGCCGCGCCGCCGCCATGTCCCAGCCCCTCCCAACTCCCGCCACGTCCCGGCGCCGCCAGACCTTTCCTGATGCACTTGTAGAGCTTTCGTGTGAGTTTTCGGGACGCGAGCGGCTGCGCAATGGGGTTCAGGAAGTCGAGCTGCTCCCGGTACGAGAGCTCCGGTGTCGCCTCCGCCTCGGCCGCCGCCTCCGGCTTCTCCCGCGCCATGGCCGCTCCAGGCCGCTTCCGCTTCCGGGGCACGCGCGCGTCGGGGGCGGAACACACAGCCCCGAGCTCTCCGCCAGCCAATCGGCAACCGCGTCGGCACTGACAGACAGCCGAAATGACCAATGGCAGGCGGCGCTTTACCACCTCGCCCCGCCCTCGCCGGCCACGCGCTCCGTCCCGCCTTTCCCGGCCCCAGTCCCGGTCCCGGTCCCGGTCCCGGTCTCCCCCCCCCAGTTCCAGGGCTGGACCCACTCCCAGTTCCACTTCTGGACCCCCTTCAGTTCCAGTTTCGGCCCCAGTCCCAATTCCAATCCCAGTGTCAGGCAGGCGGGAACAAGCTTCAACACGGGCCTTTATTGGGTGTGGTCAGTGCCGGTAACGCTGGACTCACCCGACCCAACACAACAACACAGCAACACAACACAACACCACAACAACCAGAACACCACAACAACCAGAACACGGGAACGCTGCGGTGCCCAGTGTGCAGCCACCCAGTCTCTCGGGCTGCACCCGCTTCATCCACCTGGCCACACACGGGATTTTCTCCCTTGCTTTTCATCCCAGGGAACTCTTCTACCTGCAGGGCTACATCGCTGCTTTTCCCAAAACGAACGGAGGCTTCCAACATGGTACTCTCCCAAAAACTGATTTGAATCAACCCATCAACCCAGCCAGCACTGTGGATAACAAGGTCTGCCCAAGGGCATGGCAGCACATCCCCTGAGCTCAGGAGATGCCTTGAACCAGAGAGACAACACTACTCAACTGAGAGAGGCCTCAGACAGGGCTGGTTACCTTCTGCCTCACTCCAGCCTGTCCCTGGAGAACAGGAGGGCTTCAGCCAAGACCTGCAGCTGCTCCAAGACCTCTCGCTGCATCTCCACAGCGACATGGAACACGTGGTGGTTGGAGCTGTTGTACATCACCGCGTTCTGGAACATGAGCATGAGGTCACACTGGAACTGCATCACGGACTGAATGTGTCCCTTTGACAGCCTCCTCTTTATGCTGGTTAAATCCATGGGTCTACAAAAGACAGAGAGAAGAATTGAATTGCAGCCCAGGGCCAGGCATCCTTTGGGATCTGCATGAATGTGCTTGTTCTCATTTCAGGGTGGCCCTGAAAGCACAGCTATTTTCCATCAATTTTATTGCTCAAGACACACAGCGGGGAGTGAAAAAGGCTTTTCTTCCAAGCCAGACAAAAGTAAGTTCAGCCAATGCGACACTTGCTAGCCAATCAACTTGGCAGGTCATTAGCAGTCACCTCTGGAAAAAATGGGATGCTGAGCTCCAGAGAAGGCAAGCAGTAATTAGTCTTCAGGAAGTCAGTCCAGGTCTTAGTGGAGAAAGAAAAGTTACTAAAATAGGTATCTATTAAACCCCCTTAAGATCGAATGGTGCCACCAGCAAAAATAGCAATGCTGGTAAGGGGAACATGATAGGGAATAAATATTACTTCCCTTATTTTGACAGAATGGGAAAATGAATGGCTGCAGAGAGGACAACTGTGACCAGAATAGAACATGATTCAGCTCTGAAAAATGCCATTAATCTCTCTGGGAAATATTCTTATGACCCAATTCTGTGCTGAGAGTGAAACATCTGGGGCGCTTGCAGCAGGTGAGGAGGGGGCATCTCCCCAGGCATGGGGAGAAGGGACTGCTGAGCTGCAGTGCCTGGATCCCCTGCCCAGGGACTGTGCCTGGGATAAGCCAGCCATGCAATGCCTGCAAAGGGCAGGCACAATTTCCACCAGCTCCAGAGTCAGTGCAAGCTTCCAGGTTCTAATTACCCAGAAGGGAGTTTTACTGAAAGAAATCAGTGGGAGATGCTTGTGACAGCCAAACTCTGGAAAAGGAGGAAGGAAACCATCCCACTGGCCCTTTGCAAACCAAAGGCAGAAAACAACCAGAGAGAAATCAGCCAGCCAAGCACTTCCTCCACAAACTCACCTTTTTACCACATCCTTGTATCCAGGGGCTTGTTTCTCTGACACTGGCTTCAGGAACGGGCTGCTGAACCTACAGGGACAAGGACAAAGAATGTTCTCTGCCTGCCCCTGCACCAAAGAAAGCATTGGAACATGCAGCAGGGCTGGCCTCTCTCCACAGCCAGTGTTGTGCCAGCTGTGTAGGAAGCAGCATTTGGGCTCTGCCACATTAAGCAGAGGAAATCAATATGCAGTGTTCCCTCCAGCTCTGCAGCAGGCAGCTGTTCCCAAAGCAAAGTCCTGGAGAGACAGGCCAGCCTCTGGGCAGGGAGGACAAGGCCTGGTGACACAGGAGCTGGGACTCAGGGCAGTGTGTTCAGGACACGTTGATCCAGCCCTCTGCTCCCACGTACCTGTGACTGGCTATCATTCTCCAGATGGACAGGAGCCTTTTTTTGAGGATCAGGTGCTGGAGGGGGTTATTCCAGCTCGGCTGCAGCCTGTGGAGTGAAGAAACTGCCAGATCATCACACTCGAGACAAAGTAGGAGGTGACAATTCTGCTGGCACCCACCACATCCAGGTGGATGAAGCTACAAAAAGCCTCTGAGTGTGATGGTGGGAGCGTTCTGCATCAGAATGCACAACTCAACATCCAGAGTGCAGGAAGATGCAGGGCAAGAGGTAAAAACAAAGCTGAGCTCAAGAGCAGGACCAAACTGGATAGAAAACCTCATGGTACTCTGCAGTTCAGAACTTCACTGAGGTGGTTTTTATGAAGTTTCTCTTCACAAAACCTCACGTTTGCCTTTGAAAGGCAGTCCAAGTGATGACGCACGTGGCAGAGCCTGCATGTGACTGACACACCTGCAGCTGCTCAAAGGGGTTGGTAATGCTGGGCTATGCACTGCCTGACACAGCCTGATGTCCAGCTCACACCAGGCCCATTTGACTTGAGAAAGCACACGTTTTCCATTTAATCTCTTATTTAATTTCTATTCTTCTCACTTCAGCTTAGGATCAATGCCCTAATATACTGCCAGATCCAGAGACAGGACAAGTTACTTCCTTCCCTCCTGCTCTGCTTGCCTGTCTCACCTTCCTGGATGTGACCTGTGCCACGCACTTGTTCTCAAGTGTGACAAGGGAAATGACTCTATTCTGCTGCATTTGCAAGAGAGCAGAACCAGCTACTTACAGGTGCATGTTGGGAGAGCCTGTGGAGTCCAGCTCTGGGGCTGCAGAGGTGCTGTTGCTGTCATCTTGATCCAGGGCCTGAGCACTCATCTCTGGTGGAGGCAGCTCACCTAAAGGTGGTTCTCCAGGTGTCTCTTGAGTCTTGCCCTGAAGAGCACAGAGGATCCATGTAAAATGGCACCCCATCACCTGAATCCTTCATCTAAAAGACAGCCTGTTACATATCCCTTTCCTGCAGCCAGGCTCAGCTGGGAGCTTGCTTGCTCTCTGTAATTCAGAGGATGTCTGACCTCTCTCAGACCTTCCCAGCAACAGCTGTGTCTGATCCCTTGGATCACATCCATCCCTGGCTGACACAAACCCTGTGGAGATGAGTGGTGCCCAGTGTTGTGTCTGTCTGCTCTCTGGGAAGAGTCATGGATGTAGAGAGGGCAATCAGGAGCTGAGTTAAGATTGCCTCAGGCTTGTTAAAGCTCCAGATACAGATAATAGGAGCCCCTAGAGTTCAACAAGGTTGTTTCCTCAGAAACTCCCACATGAAGATGACAGGGAATAGACTCAGCTGGGAAGGAGAGTGGTGCTGTTGTTGTCGTGGTTTGCCAGTAAAATGCACAGTGCAGGGGCACCTCAGAATCCTCAACTGATTTGATGCACGAGCAGACTTCTCAGAAAGAAACTGTGCTGTGTTTGGCTGTGACCACTGGGAGAACTGTGAGGGAGTTGCTGGGAGTAACAGCAGTTAAGAGCAGAGTAACTGCTGGGAATAACACTGTGCTGGCTGAACAGGTGAAATCCTGGAGGTTATTTGTCTCCAGTGTCCCGAGTTCGCAAGAGAACAAATGGGGAAAAATGGCACTATTCCTCCATTGCTATGTGACTTTCCCAGGAATACCCAGCAGGCAGGTGGGAGGCCAGAGCCCCCCAAACACAGGACTCATACAAACCCAGGCTAGACAGTGCCTGCTTCCAAGACATGACAGTCCCCAGGGGCAGATGGTTATTGCTGGCACAGCCACGTGGGCCTGAAAGCAGCCAAGCTGTGCTGCAAAACACAGCAATTAGAACCAGGAAAGTATTCCAACCTTGCCTTAAACCTGAGAGCAGCCTGCCAGCTCTCATGAGTCACCTTTACACTGCCAAGGAGCAATTCCTCCAAGTCACATCTGAGGGTTTCATCTGTAACAAGCTTCCTGTTTATAAAGATACACAGCCATACATAAAAAACACCCTTCCCCCATACATTTCTTCTGTGTTCCCCTCCCTGCTGTTTCCTCCTGTGTGTTTTGTCTCCTGCCTCAGAACTTGGGGCTCCCCCATCTCTTCTAGAGCTGGTTTCCTTCACTGTCTCATCTCTCGCCCAAGGCCAGAGGCTCTTTTAGGACCATCACTCTTCTACCTCTCTTCCCAGGAAGTGTTCTTTCTCATCTTCTGCCAGGATGTGTAGTTGACTTTCCTCTGCTCCTGAGACTGTTGTTCCTGTGGTCTTCTCCTGGCACCTCACTTCTTCCCCATCACTCTGCTTCCCCGAGCTACAATAATCCCACGGAGTCTGCGATGACTCTGTGCTGCTAATGCAGAAAGATTCCAACATCTGGGTTACCTGCAAGACAGTGATTTATTACTTCAAATTATGAAGGCAAAAGGGAGAAGAAATAAACAGCAGAGATGCTATTTTTGCAATCACTCATGAACGCCTTTCCATTTTTAGGAATCCTTGCAAAATCTGATGAAGCCCTGTGTTATTATTACTGTGTCAGTTCACAGACATTTCTGTGCTTCAGGGTGAGCTGTGTTTTGGCAAAGCAGCTGCCTGGTTGCAGTGGGAGCTCCAAATGGGAGGAAAGGCTGGATTTGAACTGGGGACAAAGTGAACCCAGAGCTTCTGCCGTGCCCCCAGACTGTTTCTGTGGGTAGGGATGATGGAGGCCCTGAAAAGCCCAATGTTTCAGGAGGGCCTCAGCTATGCTGCCTACCTTCCTGCCATCCCAACAGCCCTACCTCCAAGAGGAACTGGAAAAGATTGTCACTTTCACATGGTTTCTCTGCCTCTTGGTAATCTTCACTATCATCCTTCCAGAGAGGCTCACTCAGCTCCATCTCATGGTCTTTCTCTTGGCTGCTCCCCTCTAGCTTCCCCATGGCCACCTCTTCAGAATTTCTCCAGCTCCTCACATCCAGATCCAGGCTTGAATCCCAGTCAGGAAGAGACTGGAAATCACTGTTCTCTGACTTGAGAGATTCCAACTCAGACTTCCAGGCATGGCCCATCTGCAAACAAGGCAAAGACAGCAATTTCTTTGTACCCTGATCCAGAACTGCCAAACCCAGCTCATTTCTAGACACACTTGGAGGGTCACAGCCTGGGATGAGCAGCCTACACCTGAGCTTACCACACAGCACATGGCAGGGCTGCAGCTCTGCAACACAAACTGCTCCTTCAGAGCAGCTGAATTTCAGGTTTTCTGAAATTTTGCTGTGCTCTCTCCCTGCCCTGGTCAGTGGGTCACTCTGCTCAGGGCATGCTGAGCTGTCTGGGAGCACGTGGCTTTGCTGATGCTCCATATTTAAGATGCTGAAGGATTCCAGCAAGTTCAAACTGAGTCCTGCTGGGGCTCCTCAGCTGCTGAGTGTTGGGAACAGTGACTCCAAGGACAGCTCACTGAAATTCCATTTGCTGCCCCCTGAGAACTTTTTAACTGGAGATTAATTACTACAAACCTTACAGACACAGTTTTGAAAGTGACAGGTGTGGTTTAGCTGGATGGTGATATCTCATGTACCTGAGCCAGAAGAATTGTAACTGCACAGTCAAACACTGACAGAGACAGTTCTACACATTTCAGAAAATAAAAGTTAGCATTCTCTTAAGAAGGAAGAAACCACTCATTTAATCTCTGTTCATTAGTCCACGCCTAAGTGTTTTCTACTGCATGACTGCACTCTGATTTCTCTAAGCCTGGGGAACTGCTTGCAGAGTCACTGTACAACAGTAAAGGATGACACAAAATCTGCATCTTACCACTGAATGGAGCTGCCAGGAAGCTGCACCTATGGAGAATTCTATGCATTAATTAACACTGTCTTTAGAGTCTTCAGTTAATTATGTACAACCTCATTTTTTCAGAGTTTTGAACAATCACATTTCTCACTGATTGGCTTTTCCATTCTCAGGACTGCTAGCACAGCTCCAAATACAGCTTATGGTGCATAACTGGGAGAAACACAGAATCCTCTGGGTCTGGGATGAGAAAACAGGTTTGCTTATTTTGTGAACTTGCAAGCAGAGCTGGGATCTGAAAGCCTATCCTTCGGAAACCTCTTTCAAAGTTCACTTCACTGGCAGCAGATGAAATTTGATGAGGTTAGAGATAACAATACCTGCTCTCAACTTCCAGGTGAGGGAGTTGGGCAAACTGAGATTCCATCTGAAGAGAAAGCCCGTGCCTGGAGCTCTCTCCTGCAGCCTCAGCAGAGCTGCCACACGCAGAGGCACAGAAAAGCCTCAGCCCAGGCTAATCCGATCACTTGTGATCATCTTTCCGTACTCCAGTTCAGAGGGATAAACGCTGAAGATCAGGAAGTCCTGGGAACTTGGGCGCAAGATTAAAGAGATCATCAGCCTTATGTTCAGTTTTACCAAATCTTGGAAGGCTCAAGATGCCAGAGAGCAGAACAGCAGCGTTAGTGCAAGACATGATGAGTGAAATAATCACAGCTTGCTCAGCTCTACACCAATTCCGGACAAAATGACACAGACTTGAACTTTTAATTAAGAATTGCCTGACAGTTCTTAATTATGTTGGCTACATAAGTCACTAGCAAGGAACCTCTCTCAAACTGGAAAGTTTTAGTTCACTTTGCAGAGATCAGACACTGTGCAACCCTTGCTGTTCTGGGAAAAAGCTGTTAGAAATCAAAAAGACAGCCTTTAAAAAGAACTTACATGTCAAAACAAGAAAAATGATAAAAGCCTGAACTCTAATAAATGAAATGTAGAATCCACATAAAGTAGGCAAAAAAAAAAAAAAAAAAGAAAAAAAGAAAAAGAGAACAATTTGCTAAAGACATAAAAGCAAATAAAACCAAAAAACCTCATCAAAAACATCAGAAGCAGAGAGCTGCCAGATGATCAGTGGGGATGACACACGATCAGTGCCAAACATCTCAGTGGAAAATAGGCCCAGTTGGAAAAACCAAATTAATCATCATTATCAGCACTTGCCACAGAGGAGCTCACATGAGACCTTCTCTTGGGATGGGTCTGAGAGACGATTTCGAATTAAAATGTCAACAGGGGAGGTTTTAGAACAATTTGAGGGAGCGAATAAACCTTAGAACCCATTGGGATTCATCTGTGAGCCCTAAAGAAGCTTAAATATAACGTGACAGAGCCTATGCTGTGTAACTTATCATTTAAGAAGAAAACCAGAAAGGGGTGACAGTTTTATCTGTCTGTAAAAGGGTGGGTGCTGGGAGATGCAGCACAGTAAAACATCAGCTCTGTGCTAGACAGATTAGGACAAAGTATTAGGAAGAAGAGAATTAGTAAGTAGTCAGAGCATGAGATGATGAATTGGGAAAGAGGGAATGAGGCTCTATAGAGAAAAACCACATCTTGGAGTTTTAAAGCTCTTAAACATCATTAAAGACTATTAAAATGTCATGGGACAGGAGACAAGGCTGAAAGAAAAATACCTGGTTAAGAGAAGAAACCAAGGGTAGGACGGAACAGCAATGCTTGCCATGATGGAAGCAAGTTACCAGAGGGCCTGATGTCTTCTCCTCTGCTGTACCTTCAAGTTTCCAACAGAGACAATGGCAGGGCAGAGGTGTTAGAGAGATGGAGCCAGACTCTTCTCAGTGCCCAACAGTGAAAGGAGACAGGGATGACAAGTTGCACCACAGGAAATTCTGACTGGGTGTAAGGTAAATATTTGAAGCTGGCCCTGCTCAGAGCAGCTGAATGAAGTTAAGGAATGCACAGAGGTTCTTCCCAACTTAGAATCACGGAATGGGTTGGGTTGGGAGGGACCTTTAAAGGCTGTCTGGGTCCAGCCCCCTTGCCATGGGCAGGGACACCTTCCACTATCCCAAGTTACTCAGAGCCTCGTCCAACTTGGCCTTCAACACGTCCAGGGATGGGGCATCCACAGCTTCTCTGGACAACCTATGCTAGGGCCTCACCACCCTCATTGTAAAAATAATCTTCATCCAGTCTAAATCAACCCTCTCTTAGTTTAGAACCATTACCTTGCCTGTCACAACAGGCAATGCCAAAGTGTTTGTCCCTAACTGAAATCATTCCATAAAATACATGAAAGACAAAGCCCTCTGTAACTTTTTGTGCTATGAACTGAGAACAATAAAAATTCAAACCAGAAATTTGCTCCCACGTTTAGCAGCGAAGGACAATTAACCAATCACCAATCCAAGGGAGTTTCAGCATTTCCACATCGCTAAGGTGACTCTTGGTAAAAATACATCTCAGCAATACACGGGACTTGACACAGCAGGCACGGCCAACTTCCAACACTGAACTTGTGAAAATTGAGAGCTCTTACTGGATAAGGCAACAATGCCTCTGGTCTTAATCCCAGTGACTCAGTTTCCTGAAACCTGTCTACCAGAAAGCTGCACCCTGCACATGCTGCACAGAGTGCAGAGCACTCCCAGCTGCTGCAACAATCAAGGATGGTGTCATTTTGTTGTTTTTTTTACCCCATGATAGATTGTGTGGGCAGAAAACATGCAAGTTTCATCTCAGGTCATATGAGCAGAAAAAGTAACTTGGAAATTCTTGCAGAGAACTTAAACCTTCTTGTTGCTGAGGAAAAGGACTGTAATTTCCAGTAGAAACAGTGCACAAGCTCAGATGTGAAACCAGGTATTGGCAATCCTGCCTACGGGTGCTGGGATCACAGATTTTCACTCTGACTAGTGTAGCCTCCACAGATCTCTGGGGAAAGAATGTCAAGTCCTTTTCAATGCATTTTCTCCTAAGGAAAGCTCCAACAAGACTGCAGTATTTAACTTCTCAAGGTTTGATCTCCAGTGTCCCCACAGTGCTGCCATATCCTCACACACTCAAGCAGGGAAACTTCCTCTCCATCCAAGTTCTGTGCAACATTCCTGTGATTAATGGATTGTCTCTAATGTCACAGCTGTGCCATGCATAGGTGCTACAGGGGTAACTGGAAGAGAATTGTATTTGCAGGTATTCCAGGTGGGGATCCAGGCTTGTGCCACAGGGTTCCTCCCTGCAGAGCTGTGATGCTCAGTACACTGCACACGGGTTTGTTCCCAGATTTTAATATACATCACATTTACACATCACTAGTAAAAATCTGTACACTTGACATTACAGTACATACGAGCCACCAGTTGCTAGCTAACACCAGAACACTGATGAAGCCCAAGACGACTGCCCTAAAACAGGCAGGGGGGCTGGTCTTCCCCTCTGGGGAAGTTTCTTTGGGTTACACATTCTGACAAGACACTGCTTTCCAGAAGGGCAAGTGAAGGTGGTGAACAAGGTCCCAGAAATGGACCTGCAGCTTTTCTTCCTCCTCCAGCAGCTGTTAAGAGTTGCCTGCTTGCACTCCAGCTCCGGATGCCCGGGATTCTGCTGGGATTCTGTGTCTGCAGCATCATTTCTTCATCTTCATGTCTGCCTCGATGGCGCAGCGCCGCCCTCTGGTGCCTCCGTCCTGCTCACAAGGCAAACAAACACAGTTACACAACCCCACAGGAACGTCCCCTCCGGCACAGCAGGAGGGAAGGAAGGAGGGAATTCTGCATCTGGCAACAACTTTTCCTGCCTTCACATCAGGAGAAAGGGAAGCTGTCCCTGCCAAGGCCTGCCTGCAGACCTACCTGAAGTTGGATCTGGACAGAGCAGGGTGCTGGGTTTGGCAGCATCTCTGCACTGCTGGAGCCAGGGCAGAGAGAGACAACACCTCTGGCCCAGACAGATGCTTTTGGAGCCTGGACAAAGCCTGCAGGCTTTCTCCTAAGCAGCAGATTCTAGCTTAAGGTGGGAAAACGAAAACTGCTGACTAACCTACCTTATCAGCTGCTGATCCCTATGGGAAGTGCTCCTCCAGTTGAGTGACCCTGGCTCTAGCCCCCTAATTCCTCCACATAGCTCCTTTCCACGAGCAGAAGGCGAGCTGAGAGCTTCCTCTGATCCGCTGCCCTCTCTCTGGCTGATCTGCTGCCTCTCCTGGAGTACTCCTCTGTCTTTAGATACACGTGAGAGATAAGGACAGCTCTCCATCTTCCTCCTCTCTCTCCTCACAGTAACTCAGAGACTTGGGGTTTCCTAGAGGCAATACTTTTCCAAACGCTTCCAGATCACCACGGGCACAGAGCAAGATATTTCTGCAATCTTATTTGCTTTCTAAACCAGGAATGGATAAATGACACACAGCTGACTCCTCACTCTCCCAAGACCTTTTGTACTGCCTTGGATGTGTGGAAGGGGCAGCTGTATAAACATGAGAGATGTAGGAACTACAGGACTGCACCACTTGGTTTGTCTTCCCACTTACATGGAAAGAAAGCAGGAGAGAAGTCATGGAAAAAAGCAAAAGCAGATGACAAAACAAAAACACTTGGAACCAGAAGAAAAGACTGAAGCCCCTCCCGTTCACCCATTTTGAGAATAAGGGACTGAGATCTCTCTTCTCAGATCACAGTGGTGCAGCCCCCAAGTCAAACACACCCTGCTGCAGTGCTAAGGATGCTGTGACAGTGCAGTGATCACCCAGACAAGGAGCAGAGCACCTGGCAGCAGTACTGCAGAACCTGCTGGAGCCTTTCAATACTTACAAAGAGAGAGAGAAGGAAGGCAGGAGAGCCCATTGGGACACTGTCCTGTTAAAAGGCCAAACAGAAGGACTTATCAGGCATCAGCTACGGAAATGCACACCACACAGAAGCACTGAGCCCACACACGAGCGTAGAGGAACATGTGCCCCACTCCCCTTCCTGCAGGGTGTCAGTCTTATGCAGCAGGAACATAAAAACAGACAAAAAGCGGGATACTGAGAGAGCCAGAATGCCAGGAAAGGGATATTCCCTCCACAGCCATAGCAAGTTTGCCTGGTCTACCAAACAATTTCTGCTTGGTACAGCTGTCACTAGAACTAAGCAGGCAGTCCCTGCTGTAACAGTGTTATGTGCACCAGCTGAGAGTACCTGAGATCACTTCATCAAGTTTGCATGTGTCATTAGAGA
The DNA here is from genome assembly GCF_009650955.1 of Corvus moneduloides. Lineage (NCBI taxonomy): Eukaryota > Metazoa > Chordata > Aves > Passeriformes > Corvidae > Corvus > Corvus moneduloides. The sequence goes on along the minus strand of NC_045490.1, from coordinate 3,369,324 downwards.
AGAAAAAAAAACCCAACAAACCTTCATTGCTTAGATCAGTGTGGAATTCAAAGGCTCTCTGGTGTATTTTATGCAGCAAACCAGAGTTGACTGATTCTCTAACCCTAAAAACCTGACTAGAAAGTGAAGGATATGGCAATTCCCCTCACCATTCTGCCATATCACAGAATCACAGAATCTGTAGAGCTGGAGGGGAACCACAAGGATCACTGAGTCCAGCTCCCTGCCCTGCAGGCCCATCCCCAAGAGTCACACCATGTGCCTGAGAGTATTCACACCTCTTCCAATACTCTGTTCATTTCCCTACAGTTTTTATCACCTATTTTAAAAAACAGGTAATAGAAGTATTTGGATGACAGAAAACGCTCATGAGACCTGCCTTTGGAATGCTGTACAGTTCCAGAACTGAAATCTAATCAATAGACACATTTAAAGAAAATTTGTTCACATGAAGATGCTGGAGCCACTCCAATTTCAAAGGACATTTTGCCTCCTTGGTGTGGGAACTTCATGCAGTATCTTGGGATTCTTCAGAAGATCCCAAGTGCCCTTGCACAGGGTGCAGCATTCTCACCTTCTCCGAAGCATCCTGCTTGCGAGTGGAGTCTCGCCCCCGCAGGCTCTTTGCACTGATCCCTGACTCTGATGTTTGCATCATCAGTTGTGTGGCCAGAAATTGCTGCAAGGAAACCACACTCTGTTAAGATTGGCATGCAAAACAAGCTCAGTAAGTGTGTGTCAGTCAACTATCACAGACCACAGGCTGGGAACGATTGGGTCAGAGGCAGTTTCAGTTCCTTGTGTGCTGCTCAGAATAAGTTTCCTTATTTACCTCAGAAGCCACAAGTTCTGAGGAACTATAAAACCCCAATTCAAACTCTGTTAGCCCTACCATTTGGGACATTCTGCTTCAAAGGATATTTTAAATAGCATAAATTCACAGGGCAGTTTCATGTGCACTTTATATCAACATAAACCAGCACAGCCACCCAAAGAAGCCGTCGCGTCCCCTGTCATTCACCGTTCTTGTCGCTTGTTTCTGTTCCTGAACCACGCCCTGGTTCCTGCTGGCCTAAGCACTTCCCTGAAGGAAATTACGTTTGAAATTGGTCTGGGATGAAGCTATAAAAAATTTTGCTGTGTTACTTTTTTAACTCACCCACAGTGTAGTTCAACACAAACACCTGAGCTGCCATGAGAGAGAAGCAGGGAAGGACAGGACCCACTGCACTCAAACACACTGGGAGTGAAACTCTGGTCTGACAGCCAGACCTACGGACCAAGGCAGGTGCTCTGTCCTGCACTGGCCTCAGCTCAGTACTTTACCTGGATCTGCTCCAGGACATCTCTCTGCATCTCCACAGCCATGTGGTACACATCGTGGTCGGAGCTGTTGTACATCACTGCATTCTGAAACATCAGCATAATATCCCGCTGGAACTCTGCTGTGGTTCGGATCAGCCCGTTCTCAATGTTCTTTTTGATGGTGGATAAATCCATTGGCCTGTGAAGAAATGCAGGCGGAACTGCAACAGAAATGCTAAACTCTTTCCCCTCTCCTTTGCAAACAGCCTGGGTCTGTGATGTGTTACAGTGTCTATTTTATTTAGCTGAACAGCTTCTCCCCCACATGGGCTGTGCTCCCCAGCACCAAGGCCTGGGTCAGAAGACACAAGGTACCCAGCAGTTACCTGGAATGGTAACAACAGCCTGAGAGATCTCTCAGGAGAGGCATCTGCCTTCTCCAGGCACAGCTGACAGACACACTAAGGAGCTAGAGCTGCAGCCACTGAACTTGAACTGCTCAGGAGAGATTTCAGCAGCTAGCAGGGCATTCTGGTAATTCTTCCAGAAAAGTTCACCATCTGGGACAGTAAAAAATGCCTATTAAAGAACAGCTTTTAGGAATTCCAAAGGTTAAATCCTATTCTTGGATTGACACTGGGAGAAATGGATCAGTTTCGCCTTACTGATAAAATGTTCTGTGTAAGTCAGTGTACTTCACTCGAAGTCAGGACAGTGTACAGGCCTGTTACTGATGATGACTCTCTTCTTGGGGAAGCCTGCTTCTGACTGAATCATGTCCGAAAAAGAATACTTTTCCAAGTCTGCACAGCAGGCAAAAACGACATTATTCCTGCCAGAAATCCCTACAAATGTGCAAATATACAGAGTTCTAATGACAGAAGACTGCTGAAACTCACCTCTGCACAATGCTGTGGTAGCCTGGTGCTATGTCATCAGTTACAGGCTGCAGGAAGACATTGGCATACCTGCAGAGATAAAGAGTCCACTCAGTGCCTGTCCTTGCTGGTAAATATTTGTTTCACACTCTCCTGTTTATTTGTCTGTAACAATATGATTCATCATCTCCCAAGAGAGATAAGCCTCTGAGATGGGAGAGTGGAGACTTGTCTAGGATTAGTCATTTCTTTCTGCCAAGACATCAAACTCACCTGTGATTAGCTGCTGCTCTCCAAACCAGCATGATGGCTTTCTTCCAGATCTTCTGAGCCTGTATCGCTTCCTGGTCCTCACTGCACACTGAGCTGGGAAGAGAAGAATGTAATTCCTTCAGGAGTCTGCACACAGCCTCAGAGCAGAAAACCTGTGGTTTGTTTTGTCCTTGACATGCCTGCGCTAATCCACGTCAAAGACAGAAGGAAAAAGTGGGAGCTGGTATTGAAGTGCTGCCTGCACACTTGCCCTTGTAAGCAAGGAGAACCAGACAAATCATCAACAAATTCCCCCTTAGGACCCACTCAACAAACCACACCTGGGAACCCTCCCCTCCCTGTGTGCCCTGACACTCACAACTGCGAGGAGGCTGGGCTGCTGGGGATGGAGTCGGCGAGCGCGTGGGACTGCAAGGGCGCGTTGTGGACGCTGAAGCCATCGTCGCTCTCGCTCACGGGGGGCTCGTTATCCATCTCTGAGAGATACCCCTCACCCTGGTCTTCTTCTTTGGGTTCCTCCAAACTGGCAGCCTCACTGGCACCGTCCTCATCATCCTCCTCACCCTGCCCATCCTGAAACACAGAGTCCATGAGCTGGCACAGCCAGCTACAGAAGCCACTCAGAGCCTCCAAAGCAACTATGGTTCTGTGAGCAAAGTGATTTTCTTGTTATGCTGCTGACAACTGCACTGGCACTTCCACAAAATCCCAGAATGCCCTGCTTCTCCCCACAGACCCAGAAGCACATACACAAACACCTTTACAGTCTGAAGCAACCTCCCCTTCAGCTGCAGGCTGCTCACTTCTCAGTGCAGAAAGCTGAACACAAGCTTTGCCTTTCAGCAGACAGCAGCAGCAGCAAGATGTTGCTAATAAACTCAAGATGGCTAAAACCAACTGAGAATTACCTTCATCTGACTCCTAAACAGGGCTTGGGCTTCCTCCTTCATTGACTCTGTCAAAGAGAGAAATGCAGAAAGATTGACTCTCCCAAGCAGCCTTTCCTACAAAAGCTCCTGCACCAATGCCTACTATCCTGCAGTAATTACCACTGTTCCTACACGTATCTTTTCTCCCTCCTCCCCAAAAAAACTGAACCAGATAACTAACAACTATCCAGCTAATAATGTTGCATGTAAAAGATTTCCTAGCTGAATTAAGTTACCTGACAGCTCAAATTTGTGCTGAACATCAGCCTGTGAGGAGTCTTCACTCACATTTGGGACTTGTGGAGGGGATGAATCATCATCAGGTGGGGTCTGGAGGGAAGAGAAATGCACAAATCTAGATGTTTGTGTCAGCTTACTTCAGTGAAGGTGTGGGCACATCTCACTCACCCTAACCTAACTCCAGGCAATGAGGTTTACTGAGCATCTTCCCAGCAGCAATTCTGCACATGGCTGGGGGAGATACACAAAGGTACTGCCTAAAGCAGAGCTGCTCTGCACATAGCAGCCTGACTCCCAGGAAAACAGTCAGTCACATTCACTGAAGGGTCACCCAGCACTCATCCTTCCTCTAAACTTCACTCCTACCTGTCACAACTGCTCCTCTCTTTCCCCACACCAGCCTCTCTGACCACATACCTCTGTCTTCACTGGATTGAGCACTGCATCTTCTCCCTGGGATGAATCTATCTTGATTTCAGAAGTCTCTCCTGATGTTACAGCTGCTCTTTGATCTTCTTCTACCTCTTGGTTTCTAAGCTCTGGTGTTTCTGTCACTCTTGCAGTTGCTGGTATGGTTTCTTCAGAGCCCAGCTGACTCTGGTCCTGCTCTGCAAGTTCAGTCTTTATTTCTGACCCCAGCTCGCTGATGCCCATTAGGTCTCGAATTCCCTTTGCCTCTGGCTCCTCACACTCCAGTCTCTCCTGCTTCACAGTCACAGACACTTGGGGTATCTGGGGCTGTTTCTCATGCTCCTGACGAATTGAATGTTCCCATGGGCCAGGAAGGGTCTGAGGGTCATCAGTATCTTCGCAGAAAGAAGACAGAGCAGCTTCAACAACTGCTGCATCCAGGACTTCAGGGTGGTCGTCTACCTTTATTGTCAAAACAAACACAAAGCAGTGCAGGCCAAGGTCAGAAAGAGGGATTAAAGAAAAATCCATGCTTCCTGGTACTGAGACAACTGTGGAAATCCCAGATTACTGGGTTTACAAAGTTGCCTTTTGCAAGCCAGACTTGGATCACGCTCTGCAGGAATCTCTCCCGGAGCTTCAGTTTCAGAAATACTGAAAGCATCCTGGAAAGGATACTCGAGCAGCACTCATCTGCCTGCCAGAGACATGACCCAAACCCTACCCAAGAGAAGCAAGAAAGATTTCTTTTTGCACTCTGAAAAGGAGCACCAGTGTCAGACAGGCAGCAGTGGTGTCCTTTCCTAGTGATCTGGAAAACGATCTTGAGAATGAGCATTTTGGAATAGTTATCTCCTGCTTGTTTAAACTAACTAAATTGGTGAACAGCAATCATTTGAGATTAACCCAACTGCATGTGGAGCAAAAGGCACTGGCACTCTGCTTTCCCTGTTTACCTTGTCCTCAATGATGGCTATAATATTTCCAACCGTGTCAAAGTCCAGCTCTTCCCCCGTATAGGACACTGCAATATCCATTTTCTCAGCCAAATCCAGATCTTCTTTCCCATCCATGCAGTGATCTTTGGAAGACCCTGCAGTGCTGCCAGCCCCAGAACCCAGGCACTCTTTCTTGATGGAATCAATGATCATTGATATTTCACTGCTGTCCATGGACACTGTCACAGTATGGGAATCAGACACTGCCTCCATGGAAACACAGGCTTCTGGCTGGCTCACTGCACAAGGATGAGAGGGGCAGTCAGAGACCAAGCTGGAGAAGTCCCCACATAAACAAACACTGCAGTGGGTAAGACCAAGCACCAACCACAAGTATCCCAGGCCCACCCACACCACCACAGCGTAGATAAATAGAAGACAAATATGGGTTTGCTTTCCCACAGGAGAGACAAAATGAGATTCCAACCCCTGAACCACAGTCCAGCAAATCACCAGCACCCCCACCCAGCAACCCTTGTTTAAAACCATCTGTTTACTCCAGAACCCAGCCATAACCATCCTTTTTGGCCAGGATGGTGAGTCTGAGGTGATAAAGCCCAGCTGAGAGCTCGCTGGGTGCTGATCCCACAGGAAGTTCTGCTTTTCCAGCAGGACGTGACCTCTGAGTGCGTAGCTCAGGAACGCACCTGTGGCTATGCTTTCTGGAGCTGCAGCTGGTGGCACAACGGCTGGTGCTGACAGTGTGGGCATCATGACAATAGTGGCCTGGGACACAGGCTCTACGGGGGGTGGCAGGAGCTTAGCTGGAGGCTCGCTGGCAACAGCGGAGAAGGAAGCAAGAGGTGAGGTGAACTGTGCAGGACCAGCTTCTAAAAGCCGGGAAAGCGTAGGAGCACCTAACAGAGAGTAGAAGGGAAAAGCACATGAGCAAGAAGCAGCCACCACTGAAGTTCACAAAGCCACCACTGGGCTCTTCATTGTCTGGTGGCTTCTTCTGGGAAAAGACATGGAGAGATACCTATAAACAGTCCCAAAAGCTGTACAGAGAACCTGCACCAAAACCACACGACTCCTACTGTGTGTGCAGTCTGAGGCGGAATCATGCAGCTACGGAACACTGCGCTCACTGCAAGGGCTGGACAGACTAAGCCACACATGCACAGAGATGCCCTTCCAAAGGCTCATCCCAAAACAATTATGGGAAATCTGAAAAACAGTGCTGAGAGAGCCACACAAGGTAAGCCAAGACAAACAGTCATCACAGGAGCTGGGAGGGAGCGGAGGGGATCTCTCTGCAGGTTTTTCCTGCAGAATTCCTCTTATATCAAAGGCTGCCATTCATCTTAGCTGTAACTTCCAGTCTGAATTTACTGAACTGTCTGGACCAAATTAACAGGTCTTAAAAAACCAAATGTGAATAAGGAAAGCAAGATTACTTGTATGGAATTCTGTATGAATGAATGACATATATTCTCAGTTGCAGACAATGTGATTTAACCACTGGTCAGCAGAAGCTGAGAAAAAAAATTCACCTTGGGCAGGTCGTTCTGAAAAAGCCCAATGCAGAGAGTCTTGCACTGCCCCCTTCACCCACATCCTGTGGAACTTCCTCTGGAGCTCAGTGGTCTAACCCTCAACACATCTCTAAGATACAGCAGAGGGAAGGCACATGAGTTCTCCAGATCCACAGGGAGCTGTGTTTGACACGTTGGGAATCAGATCTTGACCATTTTTTCCCCAGCTCCCCATCAACAAACCCTTTCTTTCTACACTCAAATGCCTGGTATTAGCCAGCGTCAAACCCAGAAAACCAAACTGCATGGATCAGGACTGAATCAAGTGTAATTGTTTCAGTCACTCTTTTTTCTGTAAGGATTAGAGTCTTCTTAAAAAAGTAGTGGTGAGCTGGACAAGGGTACAGAAATAGGGATACAACTGAAAGAGAAGCCCCCAAACCAGCCAGGTAGACATCATCTTTCTCCACAGAGAATTCACAGAACAATCTGAAGGTACATCTTAAGGTACAGGGAGAGGCCCGAGTTACCTGAAGCAGCTGGAGATGCAGGGACAGCACCAGGTGCCGACTGCATTTCCCCACTGTGCAGCACTGGAAGGACACTTCCTACCTCCAGCAGCACTCCTGAGCTGTTCATGTGACCAGAAGCCACTGCCATTTCGTTTTCACCGACCTGTCAAAGGAGGATGAGACTGAAGTTCCTGGAGATACCACCACACCAGTGATTCTCTGCCAGATGCGCACCTCCACGAACAGGACCAGCATCTGCTGTCCCAGCATTTCTTCTGCACTTTTTATTCAGGTTAGTCCCTGCCTGAGGCCCCTCATACAAGTACAGAACATGAGAGTCTGAAACTCTGTTGCTGTTCTTCAGCTGTAACACAGCTGCAGTGCCACCTTCCTTTGAGGTGAGGCCAAGAGCATCATTTGGTTTATCACAGTTCTTCTGTTCAAGGACCTCACAACCCTTTACACATATGAGTCTCTCTAGATCCTGAGATGGCACAGAAATATCCCTTGTTTTGAGTTGAGAGAAAGAGAAGTACCAAGATGGAAAGTAACTTGATCAAGGTCACACAGTGAACCTGTGATGGACCTTGAAACAGCTGTAAACCAGTCCTGTTCCTACAAAGAAAACAGCCTTCCACAACCATTACCTTTCCCTATTCCATTCTATGTTACATCCCGCAAACACAGAACCCATGGAACACTTAGCCAAGCTAACAAATAGAAAAAACCCTAAATCTGACTACTATGAAGAAAAAAGTCAACAGCAACACACCTACTCCATTGCACAAGCACTAACCCAGGGAATCTGTGTGATGAGCAGGCTGATGGCTGCTGTTTTCAGACTGGGCTCTGAACAGTGTCAGCATCTCCTAAGACTTCCAGAGTCACTAACACCACAAGTGGGTTCTCATCACAGTGATGTAACCACCTACAATTAGGAGAAAACTGAACCACTTCAATATAGGCCATAAACCCCATTCACAGATTCCCTCCTCTTGTGCTAAGATGCATTAAAAATATTGGAACACAACTTCCTGACAAGACGTAAAGAACTGTGAGCCCAGTGTAGGAATCACCAGGAACAGCTCCATGGAGGCTGATGGGGATGATGCTGACTAACAAGATCCCTCCCCTGAGGAGAACAACTTCCTCTAGCAAACCCTGCAACTCCAACTCCTTATGACTGAGGGGACAGCCAGTCCTTTGTGCTGCATGAGCCCTGCAGTCCTGCTGGGAAAGGGTCTCACCTCTGCGGCTCACAGGGGTATTTATACCTCTCAGATATGACTTCTGCTGGGACTCTCACAAAACTGCACATTTTTAAAAATTCTTTGCAGATCCCCCTTTTTCAGTGGGAGAGTCTGGAGCAAATTGTTTGTGTGCTTGCATATATGAGCGGAGAGCTCCATACCAGCCTGGGGCTTGTGGGCAGGAGACTGCCCTTCTTCAGCAGCTCTGAGAGCAGAGGGGAAGGAGGCGGAGTTGCTTTTTGTCCTAGCATCTTTTTCTGGGGTGAATCATCAGTGACTGGGGTCATGGGGGCATCCAGGGGAGCAGAGCCTGGAGGGGTGTCAGGGATTCCAATGAAGGAGGCAACTGGGGTGCTGGGCAATGTCCCTGGCGTGACCTGAGAAAGAGAAAAACCACACTGTTCAAAGCCACACTCCACCACACGGACCAGCCCCACTTGCTGCTTCCCCCAAGAGCATTGATCCAGCACACCACAGACACCTACTCCATTCACTCGCTGCCCCTACTCCAGGCATGTGCTTTCACCCTTTCCCTGCCCTGCAGAGCCACTTCCCAGGCACTCACAGACTGCCTGGCCAACCCACTGATGCCCCTACAAGGCCTTTGATCCAGGCACCGGACCATCACAGACAGGGAAGAGGACATGGATCTTGAGCAGCACTGTCATCAACCACACTACAACACTAGGAGTCTGCAAAGCAAGGCAAGGGCTTCTCCCCAGGCCCCTTCTCTGTGATGGATGCAGAGCCCCATGTCCCAAGCTGGGCTTTCCCTCCTCCCCAGAGAAGGATCCTTACCCCTGGACTGGCATCATCCCCAGCAGGCTGGGACAGATCTCCCAGGGAATAATCCCCGCCAGGGGAGGTGGAGCCAGCGGGAGAACGAACCATCACCCCTGTGAGTCTTCGAGGTGGGTTCTTAATGGCCTGGCGAGCTGGAAGAGAACAGAAACCAAAGTGAGATTGCATGGCTCCATCCTGGACAGTCCCTAAGTTACCTTTGACTTTATCCTGAAGAACTTTAAGAGGACAATTTATGTTGTAGGAATTTCTTGCACTCTGCTAGGCTCAGTTCCCAAATAATACAAACTCTGGGTAATGCACTTCAATTGCAGGTTTCTCTAGCAGTTGGGTATTCAGCACCTCCCACCATCAAATTAAATGCCTCAAGAGTTACAAAGAATTAAACATTCAGAATAAAAGTCTATTCCTTTTATCTTCAGTCGCCAGGGAAAATAAAGGGGTGAAAAGCCTGACATTCTAACACAGAGCTCCTTACTAATCCTACTTCCCCTTGGATACAGCTTTCCTACAGATTTTGTTCCTCTTTCAGAAGCCTCTGCCTTTTACCCTGTTAAAAATATAGTGCTGGAAAAAGAATATAACCTTTCTCTCCAACTCTAGGGTCAAGGAATTCCTCCTGCAAGTCTTAACAAGACTTAAGTATTTTCTAAACATTCTTATAAATATACATATCTGTGGAAAGGGAAGGCAGCTCATTTCCAGGTTACCTTGATAAGCAGCATCTGTAGCCTTCCTCTTGACTTCTGCCTCCTCCTCTTCCATTTTTTTCTTTCTGTATAAAGAACAAAAACTTGCTGTCACAGGGTGTCTCAGTTCCCCCTTCACAATCAGTTTACTGACCCCCACCCTGTTATCTCCAGACAAGAAGAAACCACCCCTGTGGACTTGGGCTCAAATCCCCCGAGGAGAGAAGCAGAGCCAGAGAATGGCACACTGGAAATTTCGCTTTCAGCAGATTATCAAAACAGAGGCAGCAAGCATGATGCCGCAAGCCATGGCCAAGCTCTTTACTGAGCAGCTCCAAAGGATGTTCCACACCAGCTGGTATCCCCCAGTCCAAGCTAAGTCCCCCTTCAGAGGCCAAAGCATCTGCCCAGCTCATTTCTCTTAACCCAAAGTATGTGGGGCAAGAGATACTGGACAAACAGAATGTTAGGAAACTACAATCTGAGAAGAAATTATTAAATAACTCACATCATAATCTCATTGCAGAGCTCCTCCAGTCTGTTATCCATGTGTCCAGCCTGGATCAGCTCTGCATCCTTCTTGAGTTGCCTGTAATCATGAAATCGTTTTACTTTCTGATCACTGAACTGGACACCCTAAAGCAGCATTTTCATCTCAATCACTTAGACAGCTTTTTCAGGACAGGACTCTCAGGTGTGCAACATTTTAACACCTCTGTCATGTACCTGTATTTTTCCTGTGTTTCTTTAATAATTTTCTTCAACTCCTCAACCCGCTCTGCAGTCAGTTTCCGCACAATAACATCTTCCACAGTTTCCACAACTTCTCCCTTCTCACCACGTTTTCTCCTAGAGGGTAAGAGAAAAAATAGAAGTCAGACACAAAACACAGAAACCCCAGTTCTTCTTTCAAAAATGGCTGCTCTCTCTCATTCATGACATGCTCATGCAAAAAAACCAACTTCTTCCAATTCCCTTAAATTATATTGGACAGCACAATGGTCGATCTCTTCAGCATGTTTTTTCTAATTCACCCAGTGTTAAAGTCTTCAGAAACAGATCAAAGATGCAAGTCCACTAAAAATTCTCAACCTGAAAAAAATCATTCCACTTGAAGAGAAATTTAATTTCTACCCAAGAAGAAACATCTGTTTTTCTCTTCACTAAGTCTACTAAGCCCTTTGATTTTTCAACTCTAGTGCTGAAGATCATTCACAAACAAATCAGTCACACACAAATATTACTTTTAAACATCCCATCTTAAAGTTAATTTGATGTTAAGTCTCTAACCAAAATGCCTGGAATTAGGAGCAGTAAATATCTGAGATCACAGAGCTGTAGTGATAACAGTGATAAGAAAACTAAGAAACCACTGCAAAATAGTGACAAATACAGAACATCTCCTTTCTCACTCATTTTCTTTTCTACCCCTATTCTCAATGACAAATTTATGTGTAAAGCTTCTGGTCAATAAGACTAACATGCAGTGTTTTATTCCAGCCAAATAAATATTATCTTTCCCATATGACAAACTCTGATCCCACTGTCCCACAACAGCTATTCCACCTGAATTTTCTCGTTCTGAAATGCTCCTTTTGGGAGGAGTAGGTTGGGGGAGAAAGTAATTTAAGTAAGAAAGTAATTTAATGCTGACAAGGACTCTGCTGTAAGAACCCACGAGTCCCCCCTGAGCTGCTGCAGGCTGTGCTGGGGTCAGCCTTTGTACTCACTTAGGAGTCTCCGTGGTCTCCAAGAGCTCCGAGTACTGAGATGCACAGTGCTGGGAAGAAACAAAGGAAGTCAGAGGACAGTTTGCTTGCCCAAACAGCAGGACACACCAAAATACATGGACATCCACAAATTCCTGAGGCAAGGAATTCCACAGCTTAATCACATGCCTGGTGAAGAATCTCTTTAGTTAGTCTTACTTAGTAACTGGGTACTGGACAAAGCGAAGAACAATTAATCCTTAATTCGTCCTCAGTATGGCATTTCTGATTGTGCAGAGATTTGGTATCCAAGATTCAAATGTCAGTGTCTTACCTTTTGGGAAAACCAGTCAGGTGGGCGTCCTGGCTCTGCAAAAGGTTTGATGGCTCTGCTGACTGAGACCCTGTGGGAGGGAAACGGCAAGTCACCATCAACTTACCTTCTCCCCCAACCAACATGCAGAGAAAAGATGAAAACCTGTCTTCACATCGTTGAGAAACCCTCCTAAACGTGATAAACTCACCACGGAGTTATGTTGTACAAGTCTCAAAAATATTTGCCTGCTTCTAATAAACAATAATTTCACTCCTTTGTTTTGAAAAGCAAGTTTCTTGCTTCTGATTACATGATTAAATTTCCACAAAACCCTTACTTTAGTGAGGAGAAAAACACTGCAAAGCAGAGCTATAGGTTAAGTGCACAGGAATCTGTTACCAAATATCCTTGTCCACAACTCACCTCGTCTAACTATGAACACAGAATCATAGAATGGGCTGGGAAGGACCTTAAAGATCATCTTGTTCCAACCCTCTGCCATGGACAGGGACACCTTCCACTATCCTGGGTTGCTCCAAGCCCTGTCCAACCTGTCCATGGACACTTCCAGGGATGGGAAGCCACAACTTCTCTGGGCAACCCTTTCCAGTGCCTCACCACCCTCACAGTAAAGAATTCTTTCCTAATCTCTAATGTAACCCTCCCTCTGTCAGGCTGAAGCCATTCCCCCTTGTCCTGACACTCCATGTCCGTGTCCAAAGTCCCTTTCCAGCTCTCATCCCTCTTTATTTTGACAAACACACCTTTTACGCAGTAGATATGAAGGCAACAAAACGCCTATCCAGGTACACCTGTCCAGGTACACCTTTAACACCTTTTACCCCCCATCTTTGTTCTGAACAGAGGCAGCGGGGTGACAGCACCCGGTGCTCTACACACGCCGCCCGCCTTCCCCGGTCCCGTACCAGTTCTGGTCGCCGCTGCGCATGACGGAGGAAGCCAGGCAGAGCTTCTCGCGGATGGACCAGGGCTCGGTGGGGCCGGCGCTCAGCAGCTTGTGCTCTGCGGGACAGGGCAGGAGTGCGCGGAGGCAGCGCCCGGGCACATCGGGATTCGAACTCGCGGCTCCCGCAGCTGGCCCCGCCCCTCCCGGCCCCTTTGGCCCCGCCCCTCCCGGCCCCATTGGCCCCGCCCCGCCCCGCCCCGCGCCACCGTTGGCTCTTCGCGGGAGGGTCCTTCGCAACCGCTCCGTTCTCCTCGGGCCATTTTCTTGCCCCTTCTCCCCCCCCAGCCCCGCCGCCGCTCGCTCCCCGCCGCGTCTCCCGCCCAGCCCCGCACTCACTCCCCGGCCCCGCCGCCATCTTCCGCGCCCGGCCCTGAGGGAGGCAGGGGCGGCACCGCGCGCAAAGCCCACCGGGAGGCGGCCGAGCCCTACCACGCCCCCCCCCGCTGTCTACGCACGCGTGCGGACGGCCCGTTGCCGAGGCCCCGCCCCCTCCGCCCGAGCGGGGGGCGCTGATTGGCCGCGGGGCGCGTGTGCGGTGCCCTCATTGGCGGAGCGGGCGGGCGGCGAGGTTTGAAACCCCGACCGTCGGCGAGGGGCGGCGTGAGGGACAGCGGGGTCGGAGCGGTGTGAGGGGCGGCGTGAGGGACAGCGGGGTCGGAGCGGTGTGAGGGGCGGCCGGCGGAGTCTGCGGCTTCCTGTGCGTACGGCCAGGCCCCGCGTGGTGCTGGGGGGTGTGTGTGGGGCGGCCGGCGCGGGGTTGCGTGTGGGTTTGGGGGTGTCCTGTGTGGTGGTTGGTGTATGCGTTAGGTCTGTTCGGTACCGTGTGTTAAAGGGGTGTAGAGGTGGTCTGTGTGTGTGGAGGGGTCCCGCATGGTGTCCGTGGGTCCAGGAGGTGCGTTTGGGGTCTTTGGTAGTGTTTGTGTGCGCACGGGGTCCTGTGTGGTTTCCCGGTGTGCAGGGCGTGCGTTTGGGTGTTTGGGGGTGTGTGCACATTTGCAGTAGCATCCTATGTGCAGGGAGGCTTCCGCATGGGGATCCGTGTTTGTGAGGATTGATGGATGTGGCACTGGGTTGTATGTGTGGGGAGCAAAGCTTGGGTTGCTGTAACATTACTCTGTCCTGCGTCCCTTTTTCCCCAGGAGCCGTGTGAGAGACTATGGCACAAGCACTTGCCTCCCCAGGGCTGTTTTCTGACGATGAGGCTGCAGCCTCCCCTGTGCTCGAGTCCACAGCAACAGGGTTTGGGGCTGACGTGCGCAAGGACCTGCTGTCGGAGTTCTCTGCCATCTCCCCAAACTTGGAGGGCTCTCAGGTGAGGTTGGAACTCTTTTGTCACAAACAGGGCAGTGTTTTCACTCGTGGCTGCTGCTGTCTGTACAAAGGTGATGTGATGCAGAAACAACAGGGACTCTTCAGAAGAGGCAGGAACAAAATGCTGCTTTGGGGGAAGCAGCTCCTGTGAGAGCAGTGGGCAGCAAGTGTCTCTTGGGGTGATGCTTCATTTTAGTGTCAGGCCTTCGGATTGTTGCTCTGATTCATTAGATTAAAAAAATGCTGGTGTGCTTGGAAATGCCTAAGAAAGCTTCTGGCATTGCTGGTGATTTTGTGACCAGAGAAGTTCCTAAGCACTAGCATGCATAGCCCACATGTGTGCTCCATATGGTGGTTCCTGTTAAGTGCTCCCATGGGGAGGTTGTGTGCTGCCTCTCTGGCTGCCATACTTAACTTGTGTGGATTCTTGCAGGCTGTAGCTGAAGACAATAATGGAAAATTAAAGGTCTACCTGAGAGTTCGACCTCTGAAATCTACAGAACTGGAAAAAGGGGAAGACCAGGTGAGACACTGAATGAAGCAGGCTCTGAGCTGCCCCTGACCCTACTGTTGTCCTTCGCTGTATATCCTCTGGCCTCTTGTGAGGCACTGCAGTGATGGATTTCATGTGTTCTTTAGGGCTGTGTCTGCATTGAGAACTCAGAAACCCTTATTCTAAAAGCTCCTAAGAATTCCTTCACCATGCGGAGCACGGAGCGGGGAGTGGGACAAGCAGTGCACAGATTCTCCTTCACCCGGGTAGGTAGCTGGGACAAACAAGCCATCTGGAAGTGATTTAAGCTTAAACCAGCCTTGCAGCTTGAAAAGCAGTCTTATTCATATCCACTGACCCCAAGGCACTGCCTGAACTCTGCAGTCTTGTACAATTCTCTCTACAGGTTTCAGTTGCAGTTTTCTTAGTTTTTATCTTCTTAAGCTTTTCTGAAAATTTTTTTTGGCAGAAAGCAGAAAACTTGTTGATGAAGCTCTAAACAAGACTAGAGTTGCAGTGATACGAGATGTTAGTGGATTAAACAAATGAACAGCTTATTTTTGTAGGGGGCTCAGCTGGAATTGCTGGTAGGTCTTTTACTCATGGCTAATGCAGGGAACAAAGGACTGTGTAATACCACTTGAGCAACCATCAGCAAAGGATAGGAAAGATCTACCTGAAGACATTTTTCCTGTGTCTTGTTTGCAGATTTTTGGACCAGAGGTGGGGCAGAAATTGTTCTTTGACGAGACAATGAAGCAGGTGGTAAAAGATGTGCTGAGTGGGCAGAACTGTCTGGTTTACACCTATGGCATCACCAATTCGGGGAAGACTCACACGATTCAGGGTACGGAAAGCACCAGGTGTTAGGGGCCCGTCGAGGGAGTTGTCTCCTCTCTTGCCTGTGGATCCTCAGCTTTGCTGCTGTTCTTGCTGCAGGCACCACCCAAGATGGTGGGATTCTGCCTCGCTCCTTGGCAACCATCTTCAACAGTGTGGGGGACCGGCTGTACCAGGCCATGGACCTGAAGCCTGCCCTCTCCAATGAGGTGGCCTGGCTGGACAGCAGGCAGGTGCGGCAGGAGGAGACCAAGAAGCAGATGATGCTGCAGGGGGGTCTCTGGGAGGTAAGCACAGGGCTTCTGGGGGGTTCAATAGCAAGAGGTAAGGGATGGTGTCATGCTACCTGCATGTTCCTGTTTGTTGTTTCCCTTCAAGGAGGAGCTGCTAACGCCACTGAAGAGGAGTCACAGTGCTGAATCTCAGCTCCAGGCCACCACCAGTGGCAGTTTTGACAGTGGAGTTGCTGGTCTGTCTTCATCCAGCCAACTCACCAACCGTTCAGACCTCAGCCAGGCAGAAGGTATGTCTGAAAGGCTGTTGTGTACTACCTGCTTCTTTTTGTTGGAGGATGGGGGAAGAATAGGGTGATGGCTGTTTGGATGCTGTGTTGTGGGTAAGGGAGCAAAGGGAGCAAAGGTGCTGTAGTCTCACAGATTTTCCCTTTGAAAGATAAGGATGTCATGTCAGAAAAAGAACTTTGTGCATATGTTTTGCCAGTATTTGCTGCTGCATAATAACCACCCCTTGTGAAATGAAAAATTACTTGACACTTGCTCACTTCATTCAAGGAATGTGGTTATTGAGCAGCTGATTGCTGTGAGGTGGGGATTGGTGGGGAGCAGGATGCCAAAGTGACAGCCTGCACTGAGCACTTGGGCCCTGACTGTCCAACCCAAGAACTACCAGCTGCTTAGGTATGCAGGAGCATGGAGTGATTGAGATAACAAGATCTGAAATGTCACTTATGCTGGAAGGAGTTCATGTTTGAAATATCCTGTAATTCTAGAGTCAAAACTGAGTACATAAGAGTCCTTACACAGAACAGATGATACGGCTAAAGGAAGCTTTAGGCTGTCTCACTGGGGACAGGCATTGGAATAGATACAAATGGGAGGAGTTATATGGAAGGATTTGTCTCTGGGGTGGTTTTTCTTGCTGAAGAAAGTATCTCACTGTAGAGCTAAACCATTCCAGTTGGACCCATGAAAAGCTGCAGTCATGATTTGGTTTCCTTCCTTTTTTTACCTCTTTTTCCCCAGAACTGGGCCCTTGCTGGGCTGACTTGGATCGTGTTTCACTCACCAGCACAGGAGATGTGCAGTTCTCCATCTGGGTCTCCTTCTTTGAGATTTACAACGAGTTAATCTACGACTTGTTGGAACCAGCTGTACCTGGGCAGAACCGCAAGCGGCAAACACTGCGGCTCTGCGAGGACCAGACTGGCAACCCCTATGTGAAAGGTAGATTTACCTGGAAGAGAGGTTTTAGTGGCCTGCTAAAAAGGCTTTAGGATTGAGCGGGTGGGTGGCTTAGCAGTGATGTGCTGGAGAGCCCCACAGAGACCTCTGATGTCTGGATTACAGGATCGTCAAATTTGTTGATGTCAAGGAAATGCAATGGTGAAGTTGGGGCTGAGATAAGTTTTCTGCCAGTCTCCTAACTGCTGTGCCCAATGCATGTTTGCTTTCCAGATCTGAACTGGATCAATGTCCGGGATGCAGATGAGGCCTGGAAGCTCCTGAAACTGGGTCGGAAAAACCAGAGTTTTGCTAGCACCCACATGAACCAGAACTCCAGTCGCAGGTCTGAACGGGAAAGGGGTTGTTTAAGCAGAAATACAATTCTGAGGGGCTTTAAAAGTTTGTTGGTTTTTTTTTTTTTTAATTATTTGCATGTTTCTTTACAGTCACAGTGTGTTCTCCATTCGGATTCTGCACTTGCAAAGAGGTGGCAGTGAAGTTGTTCCAAAAATCAGCGAGTAAGTTTCGTGTTTTTTAGGATTTGGGTGTGATCTCGGCTTTCCTGCCTCTTTGGTTGAGGGCCTGGGTTATGGGAAGTATCTTGATGAAGGTGTTGTTGAAAGTACTTGGAAGGAATAACTGCTCCCAGTGTTAAGTCTTGGAACTGACAGGAGTTTGAGGAGTACCGCAAAGTACAACTTGAAGTAGTTTTTAGGCTTTTTGAGTGAAGGTAAATGTGAGCATCCTTACCCCTGTAACAGGGCTGATTTGAGTGCTGCTGATGCCTGTTCCTGGGATGTAGTTATCTGGAAAGTGGCTGGTCTGAGGACTGGCAAAGGACCTTTGAAGTTGACACTGCAAAGCTCATTTTGCTGCTACTTAGTGTAATACCTACACTTAGGGCAGGCCCTTCCATCCAGCAATAGCCCAAGCTCCCCAAAAGAATGTTCTGTGCCCTTATGGGGACGCTGGGAAGATGACTGCAGGGTGTCTGAGCTGTAAACCTGGATATGGCAGGACAAACCCTGTAGGTTATGTGAGTATCGCTGTGTTTCCCTCAGGTTATCCCTGTGTGACTTGGCGGGGTCCGAGCGCTGCAAGGACCAGAAAAGCGGGGACCGAATGAAAGAAGCCAACAACATCAACACCTCCCTGCACACCCTGGGCCGCTGCATCGCTGCCCTCCGCCAGAACCAGCAGGCCAGGTGAGCATCCACACCTCCAGAGGGAGGGTGTGGGGGGGCTGTTTGGCTTTCCCAGCTCACTCCTGCCTGTCCCACAGGACGAAGCAGGCGGTGGTTCCGTTCCGGGACAGCAAACTGACCCGCGTGTTCCAGGGCTTCTTCACGGGGCGCGGGCGCTCCTGCATGATTGTCAACATCAACCAGTGTGCGTCCACCTATGATGAGACTCTGTATGTAGCCAAGTTCTCAGCCATTGCCAGCCAGGTGAGTAGCACCCACCAGGATCATGGCATGGTCAGGGTACCTTGGGTTTCTCCTGCTTCTGTGGGAATACGTCCCTTCCCACCACAAGGAGAGGGGGAATGCTTGCACGTCTTCCCTATGCTTTTCTAGTGGTTATTACCTTCAGGGTATTTCCAGATTCTGCTAAACTGAAAGGGCTGAAGGTTGCAGAGAGGGGGGTAGTATTTAAAGACTACACAACTCCCAGGCTTTGCAGACTGATAATGATGGTCTTTTCCCCTTCAGCTTGTTCAGGCACCTCCCACAAAGCTGGGACTTCCATCCTTACAATCCATCATCAAAGAACACAACAGGCGAACCAGCCAGGGTCCAGAGGCAGAGCCAGAGGAAGATGTGGAATCAGAAGAAGACACCGAGGATGAGGGAGATGTCTCCATGTATGAGAAGAAGGTGGGCTGTGATTTGTTTTATAGCTTTTATGTGGATGCAAACTCAAGAACATGACTGTTAGCTTTGGCCTGGGAGCTGGGATTGGAGCTCAGCACTATGCCAAGAGAGATGACACAGAACCTCAGAAGGATATAGGGACCTGGGAAATTGGGAATCTATGACAAAAACATTCCACAGTTGGTCTAAATCTGACACACATGCTTAATTTGGAAGCACTTTGTCATCTATGGAATAGTGACAGTAACAGTGCAGGTGCAGCCTTAGAATTCCTTCTCTGCAAGGGAAATCTAGAAGTTGTGCAGAACAGGAGGGTAAATGGGGGAAAAATAATCAAACTCCCTAGCTACTCAAAGCAGGCAGCTGGGATAGCTGAAAGATCAAGATGAAGTCATATCCCTACAGAGACTCAAGCTGTCATGTGTCAAGGTAGCAAACTCTGGCAACTTCTCTTTCCAAAACCTTAAATCTAGATCACTGCAGCCTGCAGACATGGGATCACTTACTCCAGGTCTTAAGTCTGTTGTGCAGTGTGAGCAGTGGAGCTGTGCCTCTTGCAGGACTTGTTGCGTGTGGTCGAAGCTGCCCGAGAGCTGCTGGTGCAGGAGCGGCAGAAGAAGCTGCAGCTCGAGATGCGCCTGCGTGAGGAGATCTGCAACGAGATGCTGGAGCACATGCAACAGAAGGAGCAGTGGTGGAGGTACAACCTGTGCTGGTCTCCCTCCCTCTGCTCAGGATGAGCTGCAGCACCAAGAACTGCCAGATCCTGACATGGAATTGGTTGTTCTCTTTGTAGCCAACACGTGGATGCTCAGAGGGAGCAGCTGGAGGAACTGTATGAGGGTAAAATGACCATCCTGAAGGACTTACTGACTGACCACTACCAGGAGAAGATGCAGGTTTGTTCAGGGCAATGCAATGACATCAGGAAAGTGGCAGTGGGTTGGGAGGGGACTCTGGGTACTCGAGTCCAGGAAGATCTTTATGCAAAGTGAAAGATTTTGCTTTCTGAGGTATTTTTGGTGATATTATTTCATCACTTGATCCACACTTTTTGCTTCTTGTCTCCTACTTTATGTAGCCCACTAGGCTTCCTAATTTTGAACACTCAATCTGGAAGCTAATGCACAACCATCCTGATTCCTCTACTTGTTCAACATGATTCTCTCCCCTCCCCCCCTTACTCTTTTCACTACTGGCTTGATTTGGGCTCTTCAGATTTGTGTGAATTTCTTTTCTTGCTCTTAGTTGTGATGATGGGTATTGGTCTGTCCATATTTTCAAGCCTGTGACATTTGAGTGACTTCTGGGACTTCTACCAGACTGAAGATGCCAACTCTTAAAAACAATCCCTTTTCTTTAGAGCCTGTAAAAAAGTGGTTTAGGCTCCCAGGAAGTGGGTTTACTGTGCTCACTTAAAGGACCTTAAAGGCTGGGTTCAATGTGTGAAGTGTGGGATTGAGAAATTCTCCAGGAAGAAAGACACAGAAAGTTTCAGACAAGCTGTGCTAAGAAAATCTTGTTGAATATCTGAACTTCCTTTCTCAGGAGCGTGACGAGGAGATTTTGGAGCTCAAAGCTGCTCTGCAGGAGACCAAAGAAAAGCTGGAGAGCCTGGATATGAAGCAAAAGGACTCAGT
This sequence comes from Corvus moneduloides, assembly GCF_009650955.1. Taxonomy (NCBI): domain Eukaryota; kingdom Metazoa; phylum Chordata; class Aves; order Passeriformes; family Corvidae; genus Corvus; species Corvus moneduloides. The sequence continues at coordinate 3,348,950 of NC_045490.1, read as the reverse complement.
GCAAGGCATACGTCGATCCAAGCGAGTGGCCACCTCGTCTCTTCTGCAGCAGGAGCTGGCAGATACCAAAGCCAGGCTGGAGCAGTGTCAAAAGGAGTTAAATTCCGCAACTGCAGGTACAGCAGCGACGCTGCACCGGTTCTGAACTGGTGCTGAGAGATCCTTGTGCAGGGTTAGAGAGACCTTCTTCAGGGTACATTGGATTCAGACACTCTGAAAACATTATTTGAGTTGTAGGTTGCAGGAATAATGTGCTGGATGGACAGTTTCACTTCGTTTTCACATGAAAATGGACTTTAGGGCAAGATAATCTTTCCATTCAAATTCTTTAGTCCCTTTGTCTAAATGAATGGGAGAAGCCTGGGATGTTTGTGCCTTTCTGCACAAACTCAAAAGCTCTTCCCAGCTTGCCTGTGGCAGCTTGTCTCAAGGGAAGTCCTGAACTTCAGGAATACTGAAAGCTGATCAATGTCCTGTTGCTCACAACTTTTTGTCTGTTCCTAGAGTTGCGCAAGTACCAGAAATTAGTGGAGCCACCTCCCTCTGCCAAACCCATTACTATGGATGTAGACAGGAAGCTGGAGGACGGACAGAAGGTAACTCCAGTTCTGTGTTACAGAGAAGAACATTTGCAGAGCAAAGTGGTTGCCAGCTTAAACAGTGTTTGGGGCTGCTGTTACCACGTTTTTAAACACGTGAAATGGGTTTGTTGAACTTACTGGAGCTGTTGGAGGTTTTGGTATCTGTGATCACTCAGATGAGATCCTCTCTCTGTGCTGCATATCTGAATTACCTTGGAGTGGCTTTGTTTGCAGAGCAGTGTCAAAACCAGCTGTTGCCTTAAACCTCTCTCTTCTAGAATGTCAGATTGCTGCGTTCAGAGTTACAAAAAATTGGGGAGTCTCTCCAGTCTGCAGAGCGGGCGTGCTGCCACAGCACAGGGGCAGGGAAGCTGCGAGAGGCCCTGGGCACATGTGATGACATCCTGGCACGACAGGTGATGTGTCTGCTTTGGTGTGGGTTGCAAGGGGCAGAGGGGTTTAGTCTGTGTGCTCTGCCGTAATCAGAGTAACAAAAGTTCTTGCTGCTGAAAATAAAAATGATTTGCTAGTACATACTGCCTATTATGTGAAGGGAGCTCTCCTGCTGATTTTTTTCAATAGCTGAGTCAGTTGTGTATTTACCTCTCCAGAGGAGACCCAGATTGTTTCTGTTCCGTTAACTGGCAGCCTGCACTTAAAGTAGGAGAATTCAGAGTTCTCATTTCCTTATCCACTCCATCACAGTTGCTATGGCAACATATTTGCAGCAGGATGGAGTCAGCTTTGTCCCACCCTTACTGTTCCTCTTTGTTACTGAACTGCTACACTGTTGACAGCAGAAGCTTTTATGCATGGTCTTATTTAGAAGTTAGTGAATTTTGGCAAAAGGCAGTTTATCCTCCTCAGTTCACAGTAACCAGGGAGTTAAGACAACTTGTCATAGTACCTGATGGGAGCCTACAAAAAAGCTGGAGAGGCACTTTTTATAAGAGCAGAGAATGACAAGACAAGGGGGAATAGCTTCAAACAGAGGTTTAGATTAGATATTAGGGGAAAATTCTTTACTGTGAGGGTGCTGAAGCACTAAAAACACATTTCCTAGAGAAATTGTGGCTGCTCCATCCCTGGAAGTGTTTAAAGCTAGGCTAGAGCACGCTGGTCTAGTAAAAGCTGTCCCAATCCGCAACAGAGAACAAGAGGATCTTTAAGGTCTGTTCCAACTACAGATGGGCTTTTCTTTCTATGATTCAATATTTTATATTATTTTATATAAATATATATTGCCTTGCCTTCCTCAGGACCAGACCCTGGCAGAGCTGCAGAACAACATGATGCTGGTGAAGCTGGACCTGCGCAAGAAGGCGGCCTGCATCGCCGAGCAGTACCACACGGTGCAGAAGCTGCAGGCCCCGCCAACGTCCACCCTAAAGAAACGCTTCTGTGCCAACAGGGAAAACCTGCAGCCTAATCAGCCTCCTGGAAAAAAGCTCTTCCTGCACAACATCCTGACACGTTCAGCCACCCGTCCTGTGGCTGCCAGAGGGTGGCAACTTCGTTCAGTTGCTCTATGACTTTTCAAAAGGAGGTCCCTGCCCCGCTATTACTGGAACAGGTGGCAAATCCAATATAATAGCATCTGGTTTTCATTGTGCGCTTGTTTATTGTTATTGTAGCTGCTTGAGAGCTTATGTAAACATCTCTGGATATGTATGTTTAAACTTTCAATCAATACCAAAGTGGACAAAGTGACCTTATGTAATTTAAACACTACACTGAGGAAAGTCTTTAAGTGTAAAATAATGCAGATGATCAAACTGGTTTAACAGAAGGACAAGATAAAGGTGAATTCTTGTCTGTGTTGGCACACAATTCAAAAAATAAGTTCACAAGTTTCTCCTTGAAAGATACTTTGCCTTCCTTGAATTACAATCCTTTATTAAAGTATACACGTTCTAGGCCAGGGCTGCTCTCTCGGATCTTGGCTTGCAATTCTGGCTCCAAGCGCGATACCGACATAGAACTGAGCAAAAGAAACAGTACAGGGGTTACATCAAACAAGCAGCAGAAGGGAAAATAAGATGGACAATGCATCTGGTGAAACATCCCGCATTGTTAAAAGAGTTTTCAGATCTTTTTAAACATCTTATCAAGGAAGCAGGCTCACAGACCAGGGCAAATGAATCCCTGCTCCAAGGGCACTGGAGTCTGTGGAGTCAGGAAATTGGCTGTTGCTACTACCCTGAGGGTAAGGATCTGCTTCATTGCTCAGGTTGTTGCTGGCAGTAGAAACTTACCTTCCTCAAAGTGTTTTTATTAAATAGAATGTATTTGCCTATTTAACTTACTACCTGATTTTATTCAGTTGAATAAAAGGTGTTTTTTTGTTTTATGAGAGCTGGTTCACAGTGAAGTCAATTGAGCTGCCAGGTCATTTGAACAGCTGCAATTTCCTGAACACAGTTCATGGTCTAATCTTCCTTTGAACTGGAGAGCCATGGCTGAAATCAAGAACTGCAGCATGTGTGCTGGGTTGGTTTGCCAAGTCATCTCCAGGTAGCCTAGTGACACGTGTTTACCACAGTTCTCTGTCCTAGGCCAAGCAGGGAGACAGATGGTGTCAGACAGCTTTGTTGTACTCAAACAATGCTGAGAATTGGCTATTGTTTCCTGGAAGTCAAAAGCTGCCTTAGTTGTTCAGTATTTTAATGGACTCAGCTCAAGCTTGGATTGTTTAAGGTACATCTGGCAGCTTGTTCAGACAACCACTATTAAAATGAGAGGGACAGCTGAATTTAAAGCCCTGTCTGTATTATATACCATACTGAGCTAAGATTTTTGTTAAGTAACTCAGATTTCATAATGATTTCAGCTATAATGAATATTGTTTCTAAGACAGCTTTCAGTACTGAGCTATTTCTGTATTGATGAAAAAGTCTGGAAAAATATTAATCAAATAACAAGCACAGATAGTCAGTCCAGTGCTGTTCTGTACAACTAGAAGAGTTTCCAGCTGAAAATAAAATGAGCTCTGACTGTATTTAATGCATCTATAACCTTACTGGACATGAATATATTGTACAGAACTCATTTTGAGCTGCTGGGGTTTGTAAACAACTATCATATGTTACTGATGAATAACATAGTTATTACTTTTCTGTATATTCTCTTGTTTATCACCTTTGTTATATGGGAATTAAAACTGTGCTTGAGCAGGCAATGACCCCTTGTTTGTGTCTGTGTGCAGCACCATGAATGGATCTGGAGTAACATTAAAGTGAGAACAATTCACAGCAGTACCCACCTTTTCTGAGGAAACAGTGCACAACACAGGGGAGTTGCAAATACAAGACTAGAGGAGACAAAATCAGGTTTACAATATTTAGGGTGCTAAAGGAGAATTCAAAAACCTTATGCATGATTTAGATAAAAAGCTTTCTAGATTTTTTTTTTGTAGACAGTGAGGTAAAGTTCCATAAAGTGCCGTGTAACTTTTATTTCTCACTGCATTGTCCCTTATTAAATCATTTACCTACACGTAGCACTGAATGTTTCAATACCATGCTCCCAAATGTGTCTAAAATTGCCATTTGATGTCCTTACAGTGTTTTACATTTGAGTGCAGGACAACAGAAAATGCCAGAATACAGCAAATTAAACCTTATTAACCAAATATTTCAAGAATCCATCAACCTCCAGGATGAGATTCCACTGACTGTTTAGAGGCAACAGCCAAAGCATCTTTTCTAATCGAAGCTGCCACATTCCTTTTTTTGCCACTCCCTTTCTCCCTCCCTCTGCTTTTCTTGGCAGCTTCTTCCCTGCTAGCGGCTTTTTTGTTTTTAACATGATATTTTATCAGTTACAGAGATGGAAATAACTGCTGTGCCCTCATTAACTCTCACAACCTTTTTTCCTTAAAAAAAGTGCAAATATTTCTACTTTCTCAAAACCCTCAGAAGTATCTCTTAAGATAGCAGACCCAGCCCAAAGAAACTACTTACCAGATTCCAACTAATCCAACTTGAATGGGAGCACTCATCCAAGGAAATCTCTGTTGGAAATAAAACCACACACCGTAAGTGTGGAGTCTTTTCTTCCGGCTTCCCACCTTCCTGGAATTCTTGTTTTACAAGAGACAGATTGCACCTAAAAGACTCTTAGATGTGAAGGCAAAACCCTGACCAGCGTGGCTTCATGCTGAGCTCATTTGAGAGCCAAATCCCTTTGGAAAGCAGTAAGGAAATTCCCAGGGGAATCAATGTACCCTGCGACCCTGAGTAAGTGTCCCTTAGAAACTCCAATGCGAGTGTGGCTGTTTGACTCAGGAGCTGCTCCTGGGCCTTTTCTCTGATTCTCACAAGCCCACAGCAACAACAGAGCTGAAATTTGGAGTGGTGCTGCCACACCTCTGAAGGGCACAGGGAATTTCGCCCAGGCATTCCAAGGAAGAGCATGGTCTGGTTACAACTCCTTCCCTTTGGTGGCATCAAATGGTTTTAACCTGCAACTGGAGCCACCAGCCATAAATAAGGGAGATGTCAAGTCAGAATGTAAATCTGCCTCTCTTAGCCCTTTCTCCTGTCATATGATTTCCCTTGATGTGCAGGAACTTTTTCCTTGTGGCAACACTCCAGCTCTGCAGGAGTTCACCTTTTATTGAAGGAAAAAAGGGTTGAAGGATTGGGAAAACAAAGCTGAGAAAGCAACACATAACCCATGGATGCGTTTTTAGCATATTCCTCATTAATTCTGTAACTTTTGCAGAACTTGAATAAGTGCCAAGAAATTTTAAAATTATTTAGGAACCCACTCTCTCTCATTGGTAGCATGTTAATTGAAATTCATTACTAAAGAAGTAAACCCAGAACTGTTCAATGGACACTGCTGCCTCTTGCTACACTAAGAACAGCATCTACCCAGCTGCCAATGAGGGCACGAAGGGAGCTTGAAAACAAAACGGCTCAAAAGGTAAAAATCACTTGATACACTAGATGATGTTTGTTTCTGCAAGAAGAGTTTCTCAAGATATTGAAGTTAGAGGAGAAAATGGTGAGCAGAAGCTGGGCACTGTTTGAGAGTAGAAATGGACAAAGGAAATGTAGAAAGCACAGGAGGACAAAGCTCAGGGCTGAGGGAGGTCACAGCAGTGTCTGAGGCAGGGAAAATGAGCCTGCGTGGAGTAAAATTTCTCCAGAGCCTGAGGGAGAAGAAACAATGTAGAAGACTGCTTCTCTTTTCTTTAATTTTTTTTTTTTCCTGCTATCAATCTGTAATCCAGAAATGAGTGCAGGAAGAACTGTGTAATTCAGCAATAACCTGCAACAAGAGGTAACAAACGGGACAGAACAACAGTGAGAAGGGCGAAGAGGGAAGGCAGCTGAGCTTTGCTGTTCTGGCATTCCCTAAACACCTCCATTTGGCCTTCAGCTGAGATAAATTCACCCCAAATGCTTTACATTTCATACCCTGGGAGAGTCCATGCCCAGAGGTGGTGAACACAAGCCAAACCCTGCACTGCCTCTGAGAAGGGAGGGAGAGGGACGCTGCGCATTGCAGTGGGAGTGTGGGACCCAAGGGATGTAACAGAAAAGCCCCAAATACAATTTTATAACTAAAAAAGGCTGTTGGAAGGTGCCCTGAGAGGAATAAATGGTTTCATGCCTTTGTCAGAGTTAGTCATTGATCTGAGAGAGAGAGAGGTGTCTAATACAGACTCTGCAAAGAACACGGAGTTTATGTGCTGGAACATTTTTTGCCAACTTGATCTGAATTACAGCCTTTCTTTTTCAAGAATGTTACCAGGCTGCACTAATCCAGAAAGATGGTGAGGAAAAAGTAACACTGGGAGGTCAGAATTAAGAACTGGAGTTTCCCAGGGAACAATGCAAAACCATAAACCAAAATTCAAATGGAGGCTGCACACCCCCACAAAGAGAGAAAATGGAGAAAATACAAGAGAAAGAGCAGAGGAATTCACTGTGTTAGAGAACCATCGTTTAACTCCGGAAGAAGGCAGTTCCCAATGAATTAGCATTTAATTTCCAGACGTCTTTATGACATTTTAGTGGTTAGTGCAAACAGAGAAAATGGAGAAATGATAATTAAGCAAACAAAAGCCATAAGGGGAATCAGCTTCTTTCTAACTGCCTCCTTTCTTTGTTGGACATAAAAATCTGTCAGCTTTCCCAGGCCAGCTATGCCTGTTTTCAAAAAAATATATAAATGAAATGACTGTGAAATTAGGAATGCATGGAGGACTTCAGGGCATAAGACATTCAGGAACAATGCTTGAAGACAAAGGCCCTATGTTCTGGTTTTGTAACTGTTTTGAATACAGATTTTAGCTGCAGATTAAAAGACCTCACAGAGCTTGTTTCAAGGATATATGAGGAAACTTCTAGAATCAACTTGGATGTTAATTCAATATGCAGAACTGTACAGAAACTGTAGTTAAAGCTGTGAGAGCAATATAAACACAAACTTTCATGTTGATTGGAATTTTCCTAAGTTTCTATGGAAAAAAACCAATTTATTTCTTCAGAAAAGTTACCTGTAAGTAAAATCTATAAACCCTCAGGGTAAGGTTGTTTATGGACCTTCCTGCTGCAGCAGGTAAATTAACTTGGTTCTGCACAGAGCTGGTCAGGAGTACAGCCACAGGGATAATGAAAATGGACATTATGCAGCCTAATCACTGCTACGCTGCATAATTACATAAAAAGGCCCCGAAGCTGCTGCTGAAACCTATGGTAAAAGAACTTCTACAGTTAAAAATACTTTCTCAAGGCAACTTCTTTTTGAAGCAGTAAATATGTGCTTATGTTCTAAGAACATTGAGGCATTTTCTAGCAAGAACTTCTGGGAACGTTGTTAATTCACACCGATGTCTTGGTGCAAAACACAGTGGGAATGTGGCGGATGAGTAGTGCTACATGACCTACATCTTATTCCACATATCAGAGGATGACAGGCTGCTCTGAGACCAACATTCCAGGAGTATTTCCCTCTCTCTTGTCTTACTGCAGGCCAGCTTTCTATTTTTTTTTATCATTCACAACCATTTGCCTATTTTTTGGCCTTGTGTGTTGCTTAATAGGCTTTGGCAAGCAGTCAGGAATTATTTCCAAGAGTGGTAGTGAAGCAAAGGCCAAGGGTAGTGAGTTAGTAAAGCAGTGTGGGGGTGGTGTTGGAGTGCTGGGATGGGATGGTGCTTCTCAAACTCCACGAGGACATGCAGAAGCTGCTTGTTAAAAATGCAGCTCATTCCTTAAAGGGTTTAATACTAATCTCTACTAGGTGTTACCACTGGCTAGCTGCAGAGCAGTGTTTCACCTGCATTCAGTCTCTGAGGCTGAGGGAGAGGACAGGTGAGCATAAACGGTCAGGATGGTACCAGAGACCACTGAGTAGTCACTGCAGAAATCGCTCATTTTGGCTGATCTGAAAAATTTACAACACCCTTATGTTGATTACACCACACAAAAACAACAGGTATTTGTCTCCAGATTTTGAGGATTGCTGCAACTTCTTCACAAATGTATTTTCCAGCTGAGTTAATAGCATTTGTGACATTTCTCACACGTCAAATACAAACAAAATAATTTTTTCCCTAAATTTTTTTTAACAAGGGTTGATTTTCCAGGCAATACATTCTCAAGAAGATCACAGCATCACAAGTCGTGGTGTGTTTGGATGCCCTGCAGGCTCACTTCTTCCAGGAGATAAAAGCAGCACACACTGATTTTTACCCTGAAACTCAAATGCCACATTTCCTGTTTTTACACTCTGAGCAAAACTGTTTTCTGTTAACAAGTGGGAGGGAAGCAAAGCACTTTAGGGGAAAAAAAGTTTTAAGATTGGAAGACAATCACAGAATGGTTTGGGTTGGAAAGGGCTTTAAAGACCATCCAGTTCCACCCCCTTCACTATCCCAGGTTGTTCTAAGATCTTTCCAACCTGGCCTTGGACACTTTCAGGGATGGGGCAGCCACAACTATCCCAGGCAATCTGTTCCTGACTTATAAATACAGAAACACTTCCAAACAGGGTGTCTAACTGGGTAATCTCACTCTGTGAAAGAGAAAGGAAGGGCAGAAACAGTAAGAGATAAAATTTAAATACTTTTAAAACTTTATCTTAGACAAACAAAACCATTCCAAACAAAATCTTCCCCTGCTTCTCCTGCTTGTCCCCACACAAACTTTACCAAGGGAGGGTCTGGAGACTCAGACCATGATTTTTTCCCTAATTTTTTCTAACAGGAAGGAGACAGATTTTCTTAGGCTTCTGGGGTGGGTCTCACAGGCAGAGGCTTTGCTTTATCAGTAATTAAATCACTGATATCAGCAGTGAGGATGAAACTCCCTTTACTGGTAAAGAACTACAGGGTTCCTCACCTGAATATTATTTCCCTCATGTTAGACAACCCTGTAACTAATTCCACTATTGTTCTTTACCCTCTCATGCACACAGTGCATTATGTTGATGTAGGTTATGGATTTACCAACACCAGGGGTTTGACTTCACACTACATCTGCATAAAAAGATGCTGGAAATAAGGAATCTTTGTTTAAGAATGCCAATTCTGTGCCTACCCTGCACTTTATGTCCAGTAAATTTTAAAAGATCATTTTTAAAAGAGATTTTGGCCATAATATTTGTTTCCATACTCAGATTGTTACTACAGCAGCTAAGCAAAGCCTCCTTACTGCTATCTTGAAAAAAACACCACTATTAAAATGTTCTTTTTTTTTTTCCCCCCAGAAAACTCAGTACAAGGAAGGTTTATTTCACAGGAAGAATGTGCATTTTAAGAACAATTATAAAAGTAACAAGAGTGCTCCTATTTTCTCAACGTTACCTTACACTGTGATAAAAAACCCAAGTTACCCCTAAGAAAGGCAGAAGGAAAGTGACAGCTGTAAAGCAAGTTCTACAGGGATGTCCTCCCACAGTGTTTGGGAGGCAAATATGAAGATTCAGGAAGTATTTAAATGTCATTAAAATACTAACTTAGGATATGAAATACATTGAGGTAGATTATCTAAGACTAACCTTTAAAAAGGCTTTCTTTTCCAGGGCATTCATTATGAAGGGAGGAATTGCTGCAAATAAGATAAAAAAGGCATTAACCTCAGAGAGAAAGGCACTTTGTTTTCATTTTCTGTTTAGCTGAACTAATACTGTAACACAATTTTCACAGCCTTTTGTCATTCACTGAGTTTTCATTTCACATTGCCAGCTGGATTGGTATTTACAGATCTGAATTCTCCCAATGAGCAAACTTGCAATTTCACATGTAAACCTGAGCTCAGTAATTTGGCCCTGGCAGAGCACCTAAACCAATTCCAAGCAAGTGGAATTTGCTCCCATTCCTTTGCTATCTGTATCTTTTCTGCACAAGCATCCCAGGAGCTTTTCTGCTGCACTTCAGTGTAACACACTGAGGATGTTTCCACATTTCCCTGGGGAAGTTCTCAACAGAAAAGCAAACACTGCCTGGGGAACTGTAAGGTAACTTGGCCCCTGAGGAAAATCACTTGGCTAGAACTGAAATCTCCTTCTCCCAGCAGGAACTGATAATCAGGACTGCACAGGACTTATCTTTACCCATGCCAGGAGAAGCCATCAGAATCCTGGATATCACCACCTGGGTGATTGCCTGCTGAGCTGCTTTGGATGAATCACCCAGTCTGTTTCCATTCTCATCCGTGACAGGAATTCCAAACTTGAGTTCCCTGTTTAATAAGGGGTAAAAAATAAAGCAGTGATGGATGTGAACTTGTTTTTTCACCTTTTTTTTGTCACCTTATCTCTGTCCCTTAAAATTGTCAATTATAACAATTACATGTTGTATTTTATTTTCTAAGTTAGCCTCTCTGTAACGCTCTCTGGCACAAAAAAATTTTCAAAAGGTAGAGAAATATCAAGGAAAAATATATTGAGAAGTTACCAACTGAGTATTTGTAACAGCAATCTGCTGCTTGAGTCTGCTCACGGCATTCCAAGGAGGAAGAAAGGAGATGTGCTTTTTCTGTGTTCCACAGAAGGGAGAGGTCAGTTCACAAAGCAATTCAGAAAAGTGGAATTTTCTGGACTGCTCTGCAAGTGGAGTCTGTCCTATCTGACAGACAGCTCATGGAACACAGGAAGATTATTTTCACTGAGTTGAAACAGAAGGCTCTGTGAAAATTCCCCCCTGGCATTCTAGTCTGAGTTGTCATTTCAACCACGAAGAATATACTTGAAAGTATAAAAGGAGGCACAAGCCAAGTCACATTTCTGTAACTGTATTATTCTCTATCAGATCTTTTGCTCAAGTGCAGGGTTAGGTGTTATATTGGGACAAGCAGAAGGAACAGCAGATTTCCTGAGGGCTGCCTTTATTCTTCTCTTCAGATTTTATAGAAAATACTACCATAGATCAACTTCCATCATCAATACAAACTCTAAACCCTTTTCCACCCATAAGCTTGTAATTATAGTAGACAGAATGCTTTTAATATGCTGTTCCCTACTACTGCTCTTATTCCTAGTCAAATCACAACACAAAAAAAAAGTTTGTTTCTGACAAACTGCATGTTTTTGTCACCTCGATGATTAAACAGAACTGCAGAGCCTGACTTCTATGACTAAGTTCTGCAGGTGGGATTTGAAGCACCATTTTTGAAATGACTGTGTTTTTCCAAAGTGTAGCTGGTATTCAAGGGGTCCATGTGATCAAAGTTTTGAAGCAACCAGTAATTGATTGGAGATCCAAGACTGAAGAACTCTTTGGATATTTATCTGAAGAGAATGAACACGTTCTGTTTTATACCTGTTACAAACAACCAGTCAAAACCTCATGCATGAGGTTTCTGCAAGGTTCTGAAACAAGCTACAGATATAAAATGCGCTTTATTTAGTAACTTGCTGATCTACAAACAGAGTAACATCTTTTCTTCTAGCATGAGTGATCATTGTTCTTTTTCCTACCTTTGTCTCATTAGTGGAATATTGATGCAGTTGGCAGAAGCAACAGCAGCAAAAGGAACAAACCTCCCTATAAGAGGTGAGACACGCTGTAAAACACACAGGGAGGGGAGAAAAAGGAAAATAAAAATGTATATAATCATTGCCTTCATTGAAATGCTTTACCTGCTAATGACAGACCAGACTTATTTCCTTTATACTGAAATTCAGTGAAAACTCACTGGTGGGGCAGAGGTAGAACAAGATTCAAACAAGAAATAAGTCATAAATGCTTCTTTCCAAAGTGAGTAGTGGCAGGAGAGTGACAAAACCATTCTGAATTTAGCAGCATCACAGGGAAGTGTAATTACAACTCCAATTTAATTTCAAGTGCTATTAGATGCCTTGAGATGTGAAAAAGAAACTGGAAAAAATGGCACTTTATTAGGTAGAGTCTGCATGAACCAAGCATGGGCTGTTTGACAGATATGTATAAACCCATCTCCATGGGGAAAAAACAAGGTTGGGATCTAAAGAAAGGATTACAACATTCATTACAACTCCACAGTGGGAGCTGTGCATGACAGAGATACACCAGAGGAGAAATGAGCTGTGAGCTTCTCACAGGACATCACAATTTAGTAAGAATGGAAAAAAATACCAGCAATACCTTTGCTAGTGAATTAAGTCCTAAGGCTGTTGCAACAGCACCCGTGGTGGCAGAAACATAGGCTGTTCCCAGCTGGCTAAAACAGAAATGAAAATGTTTGCACATGCACAGAGACATTGATGTCGCTTTGAAAAATAATTACACTTTACACATGTCGTTATACACCCCCAGAAGTTAAGTAGGCTTTTTTGTGCCACTGCAGTAAGGTGGGGATGGAAGATCCAAAATGGGACACTGAATTAAACACTTTTATTTCACTAGCAGTAAAAATCATATTCAAGCCACATTGTAATACTGAATCAGGTTCTGCTGGTTGTGCATTGCTGCCTGTTCAGCATTTTCTCATGTGTCTGAATGAACACCTTGAAGGATTAGTTCTTATTTAATTTCCTAATTGCTTAACCTAGTAAAATCAGCTTGGATTTCCAAGGCCACGTCTATAATAGTAATTAAAATCAAACATACCAAACCCCCCCCCACAGACCAGCTATGCTGCAAACACCCAAATCCAACCCAACCTGCCCCAAACCACACTTTACATACTTCCCAGCTAGGAGGTGTCTCTATATGCTTGAATCCATAGCTTGCTCCCAGACATGTTTAAGCAAATCAGCCCTAAAACCAGAAAGTCAAGTACTGCAATTCCAGTTTTCTATTCATAGAATCATAGAATGGTTTGGGTTGGGAGGAACCTTAGAGTTCATCTCATTCCACCCCCTGCCATGGGCAGGGACACCTTCCACTATCCCAGGGTGTTCCAAGCCCTGTCCAACCTGGCCTTGGACACTTCCAGGGATCCAGGGGCAGCCACAGCTTCTCTGGGCACCCTGTGCCAGGGCTTCACCACCCTCACAGGATGAATTTCTATATTTCTCCTCTCCTCAGTTTGTGATTTCTTGCTTTCAACATCTATTTAGTCTCTTTTTTAGCCATCAAGTACAAACAAGCACAGACCAGCTGAAGGAATCTCTTTTTGTAAATGAACCCTCAGTGTGGTGTGTGCTGGCACTGAGAAGGTGGCACAATGACACAACTAAAGTGCCCCACAAAATACCAGCTTAGGAGTATCCTGGTAGGATACCAAACCAATGAGGAAAACTTGCAAATGGTTGACTGAGCTCTGAAACACAGACTCCTGTTAAATCCTGCACTGTTAAGTGCTCATGATCAAGGTGCTCAGGCTTGTCTTTAATGGCAGAAATGGAGTTCTCAGCTCTGTCATTCTCAGACTTCTCATCTGTGCATATCAAACTAAGAATTAGTACAGATGAAAAACTTATTCCTGTCTCATACCAAACTTTAATACCCAACCATGTTCAAGTATATCAGAGAGCAACTCTTAAACTCATCAGAATTACGAGGTTCAGTGCCTGACCTGACAGTGATTGGGGCATCCCCGCTCCTGTTCGTGTAATTTACTACAGCATTGAAGGACTGGTTGACCCACTGCCAGAAAAGCACTGCTGGTGTCGTTCTTGAAAAGAGAAACAATTGTAATTGTTATTATTAAACTCACAGTTGAACCAACAGCACAAAAAAATGATGACAAATCAAGAAAAGCCACAGAAAGCAGTAACCATGCAGAGGTTCTTGCTTAGTTGAATGAAACAATACAGTCAGTGAGATACTGACTTGACAATAAGAGCTCTTCTAGAAGAATTTAAAAATCACCTAGTTTTGAATCTGAATAATAATGCAAAGAAAAGGCAGAGAGCTCCTCTAGGTGTTATAGATAATAACAGAAGGAGCAGTTAACAGGAGGCAGTGCTTGGGAGTGGGCAGCTGTGCTGAGGGTTTGATTCATATTCTTGAGTGCAATTTAAAGCACACCCACGTTTATATGCACATGTTTATACGTCCATGTTTATATGCACAACCCAAAACTGGGGTGTGTGTCAGGAGTTTGTGAAACCTCAGCATCCAAATGGCTGCTGCTGTTTCCTCTGAGCTCCCACCAGTTCCTGCAAGCTGTGTCAAAAAGTGTTTCTAACACTGAGCTGCTGAAAGAGCACACTGGCTCTGCTTCAGTGGGCTTCACTGTCCTGGAGATTCCAGAACTACTGAGGAAATGCAGGGATTGCAGGGGAGTTGGAGAAACTCCACAACCGATGGATTGAAGCATTCCAAAGACTCACAGGGCCGACAAACATCCTGCATGCCTGTAAGGTTAGCAGTTCCCAGGGATCTCCTCTTTGTCCTCCACAGATGGGATTCTGGAACATTTCCCAGTTTGAGGGAAAGTGGGATGGTGAGGGAGAGGGGCTAAGGGCTTATCTCAAAACTACTTTTAGAGGGAACCATTAACCAGTGTAAGGGAATGCGGAGAAAGAAAAAGCAGCAAATTTCACATTTATAAGTATTCGTAATAAATCTTTTGACAATAACATTGATTTTCACTTCTCTAATTAGCAGGCAAATGTTTTATGTGCTATATTGCCACTACTCACCTGTAAAAGGTCATCATACAGCCTGTGATAGTCATGTTCATGGGGACCTGGGCAGACATGCGGCCAATCACGAACATCTTCTCCCCAGTGTCTGGGTGAAAGGCTGAATCATAGATGTATTTTGCTCTCCACAACTCATCTTCTGTCAAGCCAGGTGCCACAATACCTTGTCTTGGGACAGGTTAAGAAAGAGGACAACAGCAAAAACCACAAATGTTATAAAATGCTGCAAATTCCTGGGAGAAATGCGGCATCAGAGGATTTGGGGATGTTCACTGTAAGTTAATCGAGACTCTCAGATAATCTGGAGGGATTCTTCAGCTTTTAAATGGATTGGTGAGACAAAAAGAATTGGAACTCCCAGCAGTGGTTATGTTGGCCGAGTCTGTTTACTCAAACCTGCACTAGGTTTTAGAGCTAAAATGTAGAGCCAAAAATCGTTAGTGTGAAACTTTGACAATTCACTTTGAGAGAATTTAAGAAACCAATTGCTCCAAATGCCACACCTAAGAGGAAGTTTTAAGCTTTGTTGTTATACTATTTTCAGAATTAGACACTTCTGCATTTCAGGACACTTAACAGGGGCATAACTTCCCCATCCATTAGTAAATTTGATTTTAAAAAAAAAAGGGTTTCAAGCTCTGAAGAATAAGAAGTGGTGCAATGAATACAATGATTTAAATATTTCCTTTTAAATACATCACCATGTACTAATCATTGACATGGACTTTTTTGGGGTCAGCAGTAGAAGTAGGCAATATCATACCTGTAATCATGCACAATTTTTCTTGCATTTTCCAGTTTGGCATCAGATAACAAAATATTCCTGGGGTCTGTTACAGTGAAGAAGTGAGTGGCTCGTCCAACAAAAGTGCTTTGATCCCATCGGGGCTCCTTGATATTAATATTTAATGGTATATCTGCTGACATCTTCAAAAGCTCTGCCAAGAAAACATCAACATTTGCAATTCAGAATTCCACTCATTACCTAAAGTATCTATAACCTGCAAGATGAAAAGTGGCCACACTTAGAGTAAAAAACCCAGAGAACAAACACCAAAGAATTTGCAGAACTGAGGTTTAAAGGGGCACGTCTACAGAAATGCTTCTGTGTCTCATGCCCCCAAACATTTATACAGTATTTATTACATTTGTACAAATACCTGAGGATGAGGCAGATGCAAAGGAAGCACATAAACTTGTTAATAAACAAACATGCTAAACAACAATATACTGATCAGAAAGTGCTTTATTTCAGTGATGAATTACTGTTTGTTGAAAATAATGCATTGAAGGGAAGGAGAAATCAACTATTTCAAGAGATGCCTGAAGTGCTATAAAGTGCACTGACAGATGAAATATTTAATAAAATCCAATTAACTCTTCTGGCATAGCAAAACAAACCAAAAATTAGGAACACGAACCCACCAATTTGTTTTAATAAATGTTGTTTCTCTAAATCCTTGTTTTAACAAAACAGAGATTATGTAATGCAACAATCTGCCACATTATGAACACATGACCAGATCTAATGATACTTCAAAGATGGTTAAAGAACTACAGTGAAGGACACTGAACTAACAGAGTTGTGCATTCAGCATAAAGCCCAGGAAAGTAAAAATTACTTCAGGATGATTAAGTTTACTTCAACATCTAATGAAAGAAGAACAGTCCCTCCATAGCACAAGCTATATGAATTTTAACTTCCTTAAGAGAAATTTCTGCAACATATTCAACAACCAGTGAAAAAAAATCCTCCTCCAAATAATGCTTGTTCGAATGGCAGCAGGAAATTGGATCTATATGAATACATTTTAATATATTTATCTATTTATAAATAAAGATCCAATTTTAGATGATCTTTAAGGTCCCTTCCAAGCCAAACCATTCTGTGATTCTAAGATAGCAGAAGGCTAATAAATCTGGTACAGTAGGAGAAACTAGCCTTTTCCCCCTTCTTCCACTCACATTTTCCTCACTGTTAAGTTCATTATTGTACAGCACTATTTATTAGTAGGATTATTTTCATGTGTACATCTCTCAACCAGGCAGGCTGCAGGATGAATACAGATCATGGAAATGAAAAAAGACTCAAGACAGATTTGGAGAACAGATTTCTCATGCACAGCATCTCAACAGGAGATGCTCCTTAGATTTCATTTCCTTTTCTTAGTACTTTACCATTGAAAACACCCTCCTGTGAACAGTGCTGTGTTGTGAATTAATAGTCCATCTTCTGGTCTAAAATGGGAACTGCTGGTTTTGCAAAGCCCTATGAAGGCAAGTGCACTCATTTATTCAAACCCTCTTTTCCACCAAAATAAATATACAAATCAGGACATTAGGACTGGTAACTTGTTCTGTGACTGCTTCCCTTACTTGTAGGAAAGCTCAAGTGTAAATGTTTTTATAATTAAATTATCCGTTTCATCAAGAAAGATTAAAGCTACTTACTAGGATAGCTTATGATAATCTGGTTAAAGCTGTCTAATGAATGTTGAATGAAGCAGCGCATCCATAGAAGCTTTTTTCTTTCTTTTCATTCTGGTCAGTTCTTTCTTTTCACTCTGATTAGCATACACACTACTCGGTTGTGTCTGAATTCCCTTTATTTACTTCTGATACCTCTGTCCACAAACACAAGTCCCTCAGTGATAAGAAATCTAAACACTAAGGATCTCCCTTCACTGCATATGGTTCATGGCTCAATTCAGGATTGTTTCAGTCTGAAACAATCAGAAAAAGTGGATGTACAGTACACAGAAGATTAAACACATTCACATCCTGTCTTTTTCCCCTCCCCACTTCATCTACTCTGTATCTGCTCTGATGTTCCTTGACCCAGGTGTGCTGATGGAATTCACTGCCTTGGCAGGAAACTAATGCAGCAGAAAGATTGTACTGGGGGTAAATAAACCCCTGCACCTGCACAGGCTGGGGTGACCTGCTGGAGAGCAGCTCTGGGAACCCTGCTGGACAACGAGCTGTCCATGACCAGCAGCGTGTCCTGGGGACCAAGAATGCCAATGGGGTGCATTGGGACGAGCATTTCCAGCAGGTCACTGAGTGATCCTGCCCCTGTGCCCAGCCTGGGGGCACATCTGGGGTGCCGTGCCCAGCTCTGGCTCCTCAGCCCAGCAGGGCCAGGGAGCTCCTGGAGCGGGGCCGGCGGAGGCTGCGCAGCTGAGGAAGGGCCTGGAGCAGCTCCGTGCCCAGCACAGGCTGAGGGAGCCGGGGCTGCTCAGCCTCGAGAGGAGCCCCAGCTGAGAGGGGCCCTCAGCCCTGGCTGTCCCTGGCTGCAGGGAGGGCTCAGGGCAGGGCCCGGGCTCTGCTCCGGGGCCCGGCAGCGGCCCCAGAGCCACGGGCAGGGCCTGAGCGCAGCAATTCCCCCGCACAGGAGGCAGAACTGCTGCCCTTGCTGTGACTGGGCTCTGGAACAGATTTCCCAGAGTGTTTCCATGCCTTTCTCCCTGCTCTTACCCATGCTAGCCAGGCAGCTACCACAGACAGGTCAGCACAGGCTTTGGTCTCTCTTTCTCCTTGTAAATCTACGAAACAGGGTTATTGCTGCTGCAGCAGCAAAAAGCAACCTAGCAGGAAAATGGAAAACATCCATTAATTCATGTGCTACAACTAAAACTCAGGCTTGAAATCACTCTGTTTAGGAAGATAGAACAGAGAACGTGGACTTTACTACTACTAATCTTAATAAAGGACATACAGCCTTCAATCCTGCCTAGGATGGGGGTGGGACAGCTGCCCACCCTGCAAAAGGCTAAATCTCCTGTAAAAAGGGGTTTACCTTTTAGGCCGCAGCTATTTAAGTACACAAACCCATTTTCTTTTTTCCATGATGTGGCTGACTTGCACTTTTAGCAGGTAAGTAGGAACAATGCTGCTCTAAAGAGCTTAAACCAGACAGACCACCAATGCCCACAGATAAAGGGCAGATGTCACACATACAAGGGAGCATAAAAAAGTTCAGAATAATATGATTTGGAGACACATAAAACTTGCAGTGAAGTAAAAAAGGTGGCTGAGTTTGCCAGTCACGGGACTCTGAATCACAGACCAGTTACAACAGTGCCTAAGAGAACCAGGCAATTTCTGTCTTGAAAACTCAAAAAGTTTTCCAGCAAAATATTTTTACAACAAAGGCCCCACTTCTTGTTTTAAAGAAACTGTATGATGCTACTCATGACTAATCAGACCCCATTAGTAAATGCTGAAAAGGGAAATAAATCCCATAAAGCAAAACCATAAGCTCATAAAACACTGATATACTTCAAAGGGATCCTCCTACAAAACAAAATGTCCAACTATAAAGTGGTGACTGCACAAAAATAGTTTCATCAATGTATTGTCTAACAGCCATAGAGTCATCACCATAAAGTCTATGGCTTTTTTTAAATTTAATTTTTTATTTTAACAGTGAGACCGCAAAACTGCAAGAAATAGGTGCAACACCCTCAATTTAAGTTGCTGCAACACTATTTTTACCTGTCACCTTAATTTTCAGATATCATTTCAGAGGGGCGCTGCTGTTTGCACAATCCATTCAAATACTCATAATAAAAGCACTGTAATAAAACTACTAAAGATTTAATTATTATTTTAACTACAATGCTTTGTCAAGGGTGGAACTCCACTACCTTCAGTGATATAATTTTCCACCTGTACTAAGTGTGCCCAAGATTTAAGTTCTCATTATCCGTAATTGAATTGAGTACAGAAAAAATAAAGGACATTAGGGTTAAATCAAATTTAAGTAAATCCATCTGAACCTTGAGATTAGTAGAAAGTTTGCAAGGAAGCTAGAAAGCAAAAGCACAATAAAGATAAAGACAAAGATAAAACTGTTTGCTTTGTTACAGTCAACTAATGAAGGCAAACTACCTAACCTTTAATTATTTAAAGTGCCTATATATAAACACCTGAATTTATTGTTTCCACCCGCTGCTGTCCGGTAAGTACCAACTTATCCTGAAATAGGATAAAACTTTCAATCAACAGCACCTTGAATTTTAAGGTGGAAGCAGCAAAATTGCCCAAGCAATTGCTCTTCTCCACGAACGAAGCCATTAACAGAGGATTTGGGAAACAAAATGAATTTTACAAACACATCAGTTTTTGGAATAATCCATATAGAAATGTCAGTTTGAGGTTATGTTCACACAGGAGGATCAGTAGTACTGGAAAGGATAAAAAATGACATTGTAACGCAGTCAAATAATTAACAACTCTCACGGAAAACATGCAGTAAGGGAGAAAATGATCCGTATTTTCACTACGTCACGTAACAGATCAATTAGAAAGGTATTTAATAGAACCACTTGTACCTGGAAACCCTGCAGCTGTTTTCCCCAGCAAATTAAATCAGCAATAAAGGACGGACTATGCTCTCTGGCACATTCATATCACTAAACCTTTCAGTTTCCAAACTAGAGCAGCTGTATCCAAACTGCCCATGGAGAAGAGTAGCTGAATCCTGCCTCGTGCTGCTGGATTGTCTGGCTGAGCATCAGCTGTCCCGGGCAAACCTGGGCCCTGCCGTGCTCCAGTGACTGAACAATAATGGGGGGTGGCATTCCCGTGACCAGGGACATTTTTTGGCACTGTTTGTCTCCCCAGCACTGATAGAGGTTTGATTATCCATGTGTGGCTCCTCCTATGGACCAAGTTTTCAGTCATAACTGATGGCGAGTTCATAAAGTTTTTCCTCAACACGACTGTATTTTCCTCCAGTGAGGAAAAGCTGAGAGAATTGGGATTGTTCAGCCTGGAGAAGGGAAACTTTGGGGTGACCTCACTGTGGCCTTCCAGTATCTGAAGGGAGCTCACAGGAAAAATGGAGAGAGATTGTTTACAAGGACCTGGAGTGACAGGACAAGGGGGAATGGCTTCAAACTGAAACAGAGTAGGGTTACACTGGATGTCAGGAAAAAATCCTTCCCTATGAAGGTGGTGAGGCCCAGCACAGGTTGCCCAGAGAAGCTGTGGCTGCCCCATCCCTGAAGGGTCCAAAGCCAGGTTGGACGGGGCTTGGAGTACCCTTGTTTAGTGGAAGGTGTCCCTGCCCATGGCAAATTTCTTGCCCTCTCTGATCAGATGGAATCATCTGCCAGTTCATGCTCTAAAGTTTAATATTAATATTAACTGGAGGGAATAAAAAGCTTAAGAATAAGTGAGAGTGGCCTCTCTTAACATAATAATTACATACAAAACCTGCACAAAGTCTGATCAACAGTTTTAGTACAAAGGCTACGCTTAGATTTTCCACAGAACCAGCAATAGCAGAAGACTTTAAACCTTGTTTAAAGGTTAACAACAGCAGTTGCAGCAATTATACAAAATGCAGATTCAGGAGTTATCAGGAGTTCAACTCTCTGCTGTTCCTTTACAAAGTTCATCTTTTAAACATCACATTGAAGGTCATGCAACCACTTTTCAAACCAAAGCAACAGCTAGAAGAGTAGCAATGACTATTTAATTTATTTCAGACAGTAACAAACCACTCAATTTTGAGCAGATATTTCATCTTTTTTTTTAAACTGTATTGCATGACTGAATTATCCAGATGGGCAAATGATCTGGGAAAATCTGGGCAATTTAAACTCATGCAGTAGTGCACAAATGATGAAATGCAGCTTTGCCACCTTCCTTGGAACCATTTCTATTTTCTTATGTTACTGACACCTTGTGTTTTAACCCAAGCCTCGAAAAACTGCACTCCACAATTAAGAATTTTCATCAGTTTCTTTACAGTATCAGCTAAAACTGGGACTAGAGTGACAGAAAAGGAAATTTCATGATGAGGTAACTGCGAACCCAGGGAGAAGTCTAAAGAGAATTCTACATCCAAAAGTAGAGCAGATATAATTGTGATAATGCTCACAGTGACATTTGACTTCTTGGTGCCCAACGCCCAAACTGCAACCTGCAACCTTCTGTTACAAAGCATGGGATTTGCTCGGTAATTCAGCTTAAAATAGAATTCCAACCAGCCTGCACAAATGCTGAAAGGCATAACTTTTGTGGTGTCCTTTACCAGGACTTAGACCCATAAGTTCTGGTGATGTAAAGGTGCTCAGGACGGATAATGATTCACAAAATCTTCTAGAGGCAACTAAGAATTCTTTTTTTAAAAAACAACAGTGAGGCTTCTCCCCGAAAACCCACTAAAAATAGAAGGTAACAGCAGAACCTCTTTCTTCACAGAATCCTTTAGGATTCTTTAGAATAGGAATAGTTCAAAAGGTAGAGCCAGGTGCTGCTGATGTTTCATGTGCAGACTCACTGGGAGAGACAAAAGTAAGATTTGACACACTTAGGCCCCTGCATCTCCATTCTTTAAAGCAGTCCCTTAACAACCTGATGTCCAGGATGTCCAGTCCCTTAACTGTCCTGATGGCAGTGCCTTGTTCTGGGAAATGAGATGCAGCCTGGAAAATCTTGAGGTTGAGAAAAGTACCTGCTGCGATAAAACGGGGAGAACAACTTCTCTTCTTCCTTCTCTTTATAAACCAAAGTGCCCATGGCTGCTTGTTTTTGCAGAGCTGAGTTCTTCTGAAACATTTCCCATGCCACTTTCATAGAGAAATACTCAGGGGTCCTGCTAGGCCTCTTTATTCCTCAAGGAACACATTGTTCCTTTTTGGGGGCTCCTTTGTCTGAACAAACTCAAGATTTTTCTTTTCCAATGCCCAATTTTCCACAATGCCCACCCAAAGAGCTGCTATGCTGGCTTAGGAGAAAAGACAGGAAATAAACCACACTCTGATTAGGAAAAAATGACCTGTTCTACTTTAAAACTGCAACACATTGGCAAAGCAACAGCAGAAAGGCAAATCCATGTTTTAATTGCTCTGGCAAAGAAAAGAACACAAGGCCTTCTCCAGGGATGTCAGTCATGGCAGTTAATTAGTTCAAATGGGAAGAACTAATAGACTTTTAGGGGAAAAAAGCACTTTTGTGTGGTGGCAAAAGAGCACATGTGAGACTTACCAGGGTCTGTAAGCAATGGTATTCCTCTATTTGCACTGCATTTGCTGCCACAGTTTGAAATAAGCAGCACAGCTGATGACTGGGAGTCTGATGCAATGTACTTACACCAAATGTTAAAGCCACTTGCCAAGTTTTTCTTTCCCAAAGCAAACTGGTGTTCTACCAGTAAAACGCCTACTTAAATCACCAGGAGGGAAAAAAAATCTTTGTCTGCACTATGATTTTTCCAACTGCAATCCTAAAAGGAATGCTGGAGAAGGCAAATCATGGCAACACTACAAGATACTTTGTTTTTCCTTTTTTTTTTTTTTTTTTTTTTTTTTGCTTATAAATGTACATCCCACTTGTAGCCTAGCAACAAAAGCAGCAGCCTGGGTGAGATGAGCCTGCTGCTGGGGCTCTCTCCTCAAAACAGGAGCCATCTTTGGCGTGTAACTTGACCAGAGATTTCATCATTCTGCATTAAAGCCAGCTCCAGATGTTAGAGGTCCCTGCAGCCAGCTCAGCTGTGTCAGCTTTGCTTTGCCACTTCCTCTCCCATTGCACGAGACACGTCCAGAGACGCTGCACGTGTTTGCCTCATCTCCACAGTAAGGAAAATAAACCTCCTTTGCTAACCAAGGTTAGTGCAACCTCTTATTTCAGTCCTGGTTGCTGCTAGCTTGTTTCTGCTCCTTGTGTTTTAACCCCCACCAATAAACTGCAGGAGGTTTGTCTCTACTCCAGGTATATTCAGAGCCTTCTTCTGTAGTTTTTCACTATTTCATGTATCTTTTTCCATACAGTGATATTTTAATTGCACATTGGTACAAAGCTAATCTTCACCCCACCCACCATTATAAAACAATAAATTATTTATAATCCAATAAATTAAAAAAAAATTATTAATACTCATAATTAAAATTCTGTCTCTGGCTACTAGGTGTCTGACCTTGGAGTTATTTGGCGTGTTCCTTCCCTGGAAAGGATGATCCTGCAGCAGGGAGGCTTGTCTCTTGCAGGCCTGGAATCTGCGCCGCTGTCACGCAATGCCTGTGACACAAAGCCCCGCTCAGGGGACAGTGAGTGGTCAGGGGCAGCTTTTGGGAGCGGCTGGGGAAGCAGGGACATGTGCAGGGAGGAGAGGGCTGTGGCAGCCCCCCAGTGCCGGCTGCCTGCACTGCCAGTGTCCAGCCCTGCTTCCACGGGGACAGGGGGGACACATGGGGCTGGGATCCCGAGGAAGGGATGGGGTGACACATGGGGCTGGGAGCCTGGGGAGGTGACAGGGGGTGACACACAGAGCTAGGCCCCTATGGAGGGGATGGGTTGACACATGGGGCTGGACCCCCGTGGAGGGGATAGGGTGACAAACAGCTCAGGGCCTCTGCAGGGTAACAGAGGTGACACGCGGGGCTGGTCCCCTATGGAGGGGCCGGGCGGACATTCGGGGCTGGACCCTGTGGAGGGGCCTGGGGTGACAGATGGGGCTGGGTTCCTGTGGAGGGGAAAGAGGTGGCAGACGGGGCTGGACCCCTGTGAAGGCGAGAGGGATCACAAACAGATCAAGGCCTCTGCAGGGGTAACAGAGGTGAGAGATGGGGCTGGGCTTCTGCGGAGGGGCCGAGGTGACACGGGGGGCTGGTCCCGTGTAGAGGGGATGGAGCAACACGGGCGGCTGGGTCCCTGTGAAGGGGACTGAGGTGGCAGATGGAGCTGGGTCCCTGCCTGCGTCGCCAGTACAGCACTGGGGGTGCCACCGGCGCTGGCTCCTCCGCCCGTCCGCGGCCACAGCCCATCCCCGCGGGGACTGCCCGGCCCCGGCCCCGGCCCCGGCCCCGCTACTCACCCAGCCGCCGGCCCCGCGCCGCCCTGGCCCCGTTGCCCGGAAGAGCCTCGCTCGGCGCCGCGGGCGAGGTGCCGGGGAGGCGGCGGGGCCGCCCCGCTCCGCCTCGCTCCGCCCCGGCGGGGCCGGGCCGGGCAGGGCCGGGCTGTGCGGGCAGCGCCCGGGGCCGCCCGCGCCTCCCTCCGCCCGCTTCGCCTGAAGGCCCGGCTCAGCTCGGGGTGGCTCGCATTTCTCGCCCAGTTACTGCCATTAATTACTTCATGGAATGTCCTGTGCTGGAAGGGACCCGCTGGGATCGCCAGGGTCCAACTCCTGGCGCCCCACAGCCCCAACAACCCCACCGTGTGCCTGAGAGCGTTTTCCAAACAAACGCTCCTTGAGCTGTGTTAGGCTTCCCTGGGAAGCCCAACCACACTTTGAGTGAAGAACCTTTTCCCAATTTTCTTCCCTGACACAGCTCCAGCGATTCTCTCGGGTCCTGTCACTGGTCACAGAGAGCAGAGATCGGTGCTGCCTCTCCCCTGCCCCTCTTGAGGAAGCTGCAGACCACAAAATCACAGAATCACACAATATTCTGAGTTGTCAGGGACCCCCAAGCATCATCGAGTCCATCTCCTAAGTGTGACCCATACGAGGACCACGGTGAGGTCTCCCATCAGTCTCCTCCAGGCTGCGCTGGATTTGGATTGTTGTCACAGGGTTATTATCAGAAACCCAAGCCACACGAATGCCCCCAAACCTGGCGATGAGGGACAATAACCTGCCGTGTGTGAGGACAGCACCGCCGGCTCAGGAGGCCGCTCTGAAGGTCGCTCAAGTACGAGAGGCTTGCCACATCGCTCACGCCTAGGAGAGGAGATAAAAAGTGCATTAGCAGCCAGATAAGGAGTATCCGCATGTCACTGTCACCCCCTGCTCACACTCGAGCCGGACATCCCTTCCTCAGCCGGGCTCCCAGCCCATAACCCTGGTGTCTGGTGTGGGCACCGGGAAGGCAGCAGTTTTCAGGGCAGGATGTGTCTCCATCTCTATTTCAGCAATTCAAAGCTGCTGGCACCCAGTAATGATGTTCTGGATGCAGCTGCGGAGGAGGAAACCGGCACTGGGACAAATGGTGGCCTCCCCACGGTCATTTTCCTTCTTTCTGTTATTCCCAGGGGTGGCCGGGCCGCTGCGACAGTAGAAACGCCCAGGAACTTCAAACCTTCTAATTTGGTTTTTTTAGTTCCCCTTAAGTTCTCATCAGTCCTGTGCAACCTGCTCGCTCGTGGCCGTGGTCCGCTAATTCCAGGTGTCGCGGCAGGTGACACTGTCCCTGGGCGGGCACAGGGTGAGCACAGGGATGGGGACATTTGGGATTGGCGGGGGCATGGTCACAACCGGGGGCGGTACCGGCCGGGGCCCGGGGAGGGCTGAGCTGACCCGACCAGTGAGGGCAGGACCGGCCCGGGCCCGACCCGACCCGATTCGAACCGGCACGGTCAGGTCCGAGCTGTGCCGTGGCCAAGCCCAGCCCAGCAGAGCCGGACCCGAACCGGAACCCGAACCCGATCCCACCCCATCGCATCGCATCGCATCGCATCGCATCGCATCGCATCGCATCGCATCGCATCCCATCCCATCCCATCCCATCCCATCCCATCCCATCCCATTCCTGAGTCCCCTGGGAGCGGGGGACACGGGTGCAGACACCGCGGAGCTGCGGCCCCTTTACAGAGCACAAGCTGTGCTCGTTCAGGTCTTTCGTGGACCAGAATATCTCACGAACGGATTGCAAGTGCCATCTATAGCCCAATCCAGCTCCTCTGCTGAAATTCCTGTTGTAAAATCGCTGCTCTGTCCACAGGTCTCATCCCCGGAGGGGTGGCAGCTGTGCAAGCAGAGCAATCCTACTCTTCTGCTCTTTGGATACAGGACTGAGCTCCCTCTCCCTGCTCATTGCGGGATACAGAGTGGGAATTTTATATTAAAAAGCCATGACTCTGCTCAGATACCAAATGTTTGTGGAGTTGCACTTGCTGATGAAAGCTTTGCTGTTAATACTCAACTTCTATGAAATTACACGTATTTTTTTTCATAAAATAGAATTGTGTAGGCTGGAGTTTGTTTTCAGTTTTTAACTCAAAGTTAACTGAGTTCATGATTTTCAATAAAAAATTAAGAGTCAGCCTTCATTCTGACGCAAGCCACATCCAATCTCAGATGTCTCCTGCTCTATTTCCCGTGTGGCTCCACAACTTAAATCTTAGAGATATAAATATGACAATTGCAGGTGCAAATATACCAGGTGAGAGTCCATCATGAAAGAGTAAAAACTGGCACTGATACCCTTGCGCTTCACAACAAAATTCGTGAACAATTTATATATTTCCCTGCTAATGTCTAATTCTTTTTAATCTTGTCAGTCAGATCCCAGTCTCCATGACCACTGACAGATCCAACACTGATACATCTGTGGTGGTATCTGGCCATAACACTTGTTGCTAAAAAACATGGCAAAAACCATCTTGTTCAGAAAATGGAAACAGCTGGATGTTGTGCAGAGAAATAAATTAGTTGTTGTTGGGTATAACTGGTGTTGTTTTGTATGGTTTGCATTCTGAGGACTGATGTGTTCTGCCTCTAATAATTTTCTTGTATGCCAAAGATACCAACTTGTTCATCCGATTTAAAACCACACATCACGGCTGAAATTCTGCTTGCAGAGTATTTAATGTGGATATATGAATACCTAAATTCTTTCTCTGAGTTGCTACGTGCAAAGCTGCACGAGTTAATCATTGCTCTGTGCTCAGTGCAGATGGTTTTGAACAGCTACAGAACCCCTCTTTCACTGGACGAGTCATTTCTCCCATTGCTGAGTAACAAATCTGATATTTTGCCATGGATCCCGAAAAGGCTCGAGATGGCTCTGAGCAATCACCACCAGTTACTCGTGAGCTACAAACTAAAGGGCAAATGGGTGAATATGGGTAGTCACAAGGAATATCTGACCTCTCACTCCACGTCTTTCTTCATCTGCACTGATTTTCACACTAAAATGTTTTTGGCTGTATTAAAAATGTACGTCTGGATTAATCAAGTAAGCCCCACCCCAGCTCCTTTTGAAGCATTCCTTTCAGTTGCCTTATTTTCCAAGGGATGTAAGGGATAAGGGATGTAATAAGATTCCTGCAAACTCCCAGATGCATTTGTTGAACGAGGGATGAATTTAACCATCTGCGTGTTTCCACCTGGAAGAATTCCCAGACTACTACAGGGGAAAGTTCTTCCCTACACTGACCAGAAAAGGAAGATTTCTGTTCCTCCACAATTACTGCCTCATCTAAGAAATGAAGTTTTCTGTATTTACTTTCCTCAAGCTTTCATGTATTCCGAAGTGAACATTGGTGTATTTTATGTTTTTATCGGTTTCAGATTAGCCCTGGGAATCAACTGAGTAAATGTAGAGCTGCTGCATGTGGTTTTATGAATAGAAATGTCCAGTAAGTGGCACTGCAGGACCAGGAATTCCAAACCCTGGGTTAAAAACAGTGCAGTCAGAGTGAATGCAAGCATGGGAGATGTCAAGACTTTTCTGCTCCATGAAAAAAGTAGTTGTAGAGCAGTGGGGAATGATGTGATGATGTTCCAGAGGGCACATGCAAGGATCTGGGGTGTATTCAGAGGCTGGCCCTGGAATGTGATGTCAGGAACTGGCCTTGGCACCAAGCTGGCTGTTATCAGGGGTTTGCCAGAAGAAAGCAGCAGCATTTCTGGGAATTATTCATTAGCACTCAATGGGAGGTGCCTGTGAAGGCTTCGTGCTGGGTTTTGCTATCCGGAGCAGAGTGCTGGGTGAGGTGAACCACATTTATCCAGCATTTCCTGTGGTTTCCTGACGTAATATCCATTAATTTTATGTAGAAGATCCAAATTCCAGACTGGGACATCAGTACAGTCTCAGGGAGTTCAGGGATTGTTTTTGTAAATGAGCCAGCGATTTCTGTGAGTCTGTGTCAGTATACCAAAAAAACCAGCACCCTGTTTTCTCAGTCTCAGCTGATAAGGAATAAACTATTATCTTGGGAAATTTGATCAAACAGGCAAGTAACACAACATTTTTTGGCAGTATAAATTGTAACAAAACTCTTACATAAGCTGATAGAGTGTTACTTACAAAATCACTTAAATGCTTTGGCTCCATCTGCAATATTTGAACTCAGTTCTAGGTTACTCATGCTCTACTGTGCCAAGCTAAATTAATGCATACTCAATTTTCCTCTTTCTCTAGATGTACAGTTATATCAGATAAGAATGGAAGGGAATGAAGATGAAAAGCCAATCTGTGTTTAGAAGGGAAGTAAAGCTGTGTTTAAAGGGATAAACCAACCTTTCAAGGGGATTAGGAAGCCATTTCCTCTATGGTGTGGCTATTTTATAAATGTCTCATGTGGGATCTTTGCTGCCATGAAAGATCCATGCCAGCTGCTTTTGGCAGCAAGACCCCTGACCAAGCAGAGTGATCTGGATTGTCAAAATACACCTGTAGGGGCAAGAGGAGGTGTAGGAACATCCCACAGGACACAGGGTCTCACAACTCCTTCAAACAGACCAGACTTTTTTTTTTTCATCAGTGTCTAGGGACCAGATATTGATTAATCCTTTACTTTCACCCCTGAGCCTTTCCCGTGGCTTTATAAAATAGTTAAAAATATGAGATCGAGGTGTGCCAGCACAACAATGACAAAATATGCCATATATGACAAAACAGGACACCACAGAACAACTGGGAATAGCATTTGGCACGTGACAACACACAGCAGCACAACCAGCATGGGACAACCCTTGATACCATGTCACAACCTGGTGGATACACCTGAAAGCTGATGGAAATGCCTAGAGAGCAGTGAGAGATTCATGGCAGCAGGAAATTCCTGGAAAGGTATGGAAAATGTCTAGGAAAACACAGGAAAGTCCTAGAAAATGACATGTAGCTTGTGGAAAAATTATGGGAAATCCTTAGCAAGGAAAGTTGAATTCTTAAAAAGCTGTGGGAGAACCCCAGGAAAGCAAAATGTGATGTGAGTTCTGAGAAAATTTGCTACAAATTCCCAGGAAGGTGGAGGGAATTTCCTATGAATTAAGGAGGAATTGCTATAAAGCAGTGGAGGAATCCTAGAAGGAAATGCACAGTTCTTAGAAGGCTGTGGCAAATTTCTAAAGAGCAGAAGAGAACTTTGGGAAAGCAGAAGGGAATTCCTATAAATAGTACACAATTACTAGAGAGCACCAGGGAACTTTCTACTGACATGGAACTTATACCTGGAAGACGTCCCTGGTTTTAGCCTCTCCTGAATGGAGAGGACTGGTTTGATGGACTGAGAAGAGACTCTGGATGCCTGTGTTAGTGAAGCTGAGCCCTGACGAGCTTTGAGGGAAGGGAGCAGGGAGAACTGGGTGCTTTGGAAGGCCCCTGACCTTGGGACAGATTCTGACAAGTGCATAATGAAACTCAAGGGAACATTTCCAGCCTGGGAAAGTGCAGCCTGCTAGAGACTGTCTCAGCAACAGGGCAGGGAAAAGCCAAGGACATCAAAGCAGGATGTAACGAGGGAGAATTTACTCATGTTAGGGGGGAAAAACTGTTCTGCCTGATGTGGTGGGACAGGCATGGAGGCTGGGGCAGGATAACAGATCCAGCTGAGCAAGGGTGAGAGTGGGTTTGGGATAACATCATAGTTTGGGGTAGTTGGTTCACAGGGTTTTTCAAAAGTTTGAATGAAAGTTACTTCAGGAGGAGTGAAGCAGCCCAAGGTTTAGACCTTGGTACAGATTCTCGTTTGGAATATTGTTCCAGTGTTTTGTTGAACTTGGTGGGATGCTTCTGACTGCCATCAAGCCCAGACTGTGTGATTTGACTTTGACAAGCAGCCTTGGAGAAGAGTTTAATCCCAGAATCTGAGGGTGGAACTGCAACATCACAACGGCAGCAGGGCTGTCTGGGGAGCTGCAGATGGGAAAATGCTGCCTGAGGCAGCAGAGCTGCACGACTGGCACATTTGGAGAGGTCAGGTCGTTGCTGGACTGCTGCTTGACCCTGTCTGCTGTAGCTGGACCTGCTGTGCTCCGTGGGCTTTGTGGGGCTGCTCCCCTTGCAGAGAGCCCTGGCTGGGCTTCTGTGCTCCCTGTGGTGCTGAAATGCTGCTGCCAGCCTTCACTATGAGCAAGAAGTGATGCTTCTAACTTTTTGGTAAGTATTAGTTTAATTATCTTTAATTCAAGGATTTGTAGCCTGCCACTGGCAGGGCTGTGGAGCCTGACCATGCTCGATGTGTAATAATGTGGATTTAATAATCAGATGTAGGGCAAATTATTGTCCACTTGCTGTAGGTACCAAGCACACTCTTTATCATCACATCCTGCACCAGAAACCCACAAAAATCTGCTCTTAAATAGTTTTTCTGTTAAACATTTCTTTGCCATCCATCAATCAGGGGCTGGGCTGGAATATGGGTAAGGATCTATTTGATGCTGGCACGCAGCTCAGGAGTAAATCTGTAAGAGCAGTTTAGGAGGGAGAGTGCCACCTACCAAGCCATCTGCTGAGAAAATGGTATTATCTGCAGTCTCATCCACTGCTGCTAGAAATCACTGTCACACTCATCGCTGAAGAGTTTTGCTGCTAATATGTCTATTTGTATTCTTTTTCTCCATCCCCTCAGAATTAATTATTCCTCAGATTAATTTCATTCTAATGAATCATTCGGTATCACTGGCTTTATTTCATCTCTGAGATACTAATTAATATGTCAAAGCCATCGTTAACATGAAAACTGCTGTCATTTTCTCCGTGACTCTTCTTTTGATTCACATATTCAGTTTTTTTTTTCTGAGGGCCTAAAATGTCCATCCAGTGTGGAGTGAAAGCAAAAATTAAAGCTGTACAGTAGTAAAAAATAAGCATATGCAAATAAAGCCTAAATTGGGAGGGAATGGCCCAGGGTATTTTTTTGCTGACTTACTACTTTATGAGCCATTTCATATAGCAAGTCCTTAGCAATCAGCTGTGTAGGGTTTTTATTTACACAGATTAAAGTATAAAACTCAGAAGTACATCCAGTGTCTACTTGTCAGTGAAATGATCAGAAATTTGGAGGTGTTCTGTATTTGTTGGTGTAGATTAGGTTTTAATGAAACGTTGGCTTGCTGTGGATTTCCTGGCACTGTTCTGCTGTGCCGCAGGGATGAGGCAGTCAGAGGATGCATTTTCCTTTCCTTAGAGCTCTCCTCTCAGCTCTAATTTATTCTCATCATCCTCTGCAGTTTGGCTCTCTACCCACTCTGGAGGGAAGTGTTGACAGGGCAGTAATCCCTCTCCTGCCCCGTGTCTCTGGCAGATGGAAATCCCAGGAAGAGAAGGGGGGAAATTTTAAGTTTCCCTGCTCAAGCAATTTCCAGGGTGATTTAAGATCCAGTAAATGGCTTTTGGATTGACGGAGCAGGTCGAGCTGCAACAGGAAGGTCACTCCAAGTATTCCTTTCGGGAAACTGTTCTTTCTCTGGTCCTGTGGGAGTGAGTGGGTGGAACTGGAAAAACCCCATAAAAAGTCACTGCATGAGCTCTGCAGATTAAATAACACAGTTATTGGCAGCATCACACTGAGTTTAAATACCCACAGCTCCTGGGGCTGGGGACTGTGCAGGTGACAGCTTCTGCTTGGATCCCTGGCAGCAGGTTTGGTACTTCTCTTTCTTTCCTGTCTTCCTCATCTCTCCAAAAAGAGCCATTTTGTTGTAAAATCTGGGGGGGGGGGTGGTTCCAGCTGAAACCTGCTCTGGGCAGATGCAGAGAGGGATCACTGGTGAGGGAGGGAGAGGGGAGCAGAGCCTGAACAGGCTCTGAGCAGGAGGAGGCTGGGAGGGGAACATGGAACAACCCGACAATGCTTTTCCAGCACTCCTAAAGCCTGGGTGTGACACGAGGCTGCCTTTTGAGAGGCTGCTGCCTGATCTCCCACAGCAGAAATCCTTTCTGCAGGCTCCATCCACTGTGGCCCACGGGTGGAGTTGGGCTCTCCTGGCACAGAGTGGGGCTGTGCTGATGCATCAGTGCCTGACAGGGCACATGCCAGGGGAGCAGCAGTGCCTGGTCCTGCCTTCTGAGCACCCTGCAGCCAGTGCATGAGCTCCAGATCCTGGGAAGCAGTAGCACTGCACAGCAAATCCTTCCCATTTATACCCTCCTGCACTGCCCTCTGTGTCCAGCCTGGACGAGCCCCCTCAAACGAGTCATTTAAATTCAGACTTTCAGACACGGTGTTTCTCTCAGGGCTTTTTTGATTTTCCATTTCCCTGCCAGTGTTCAAATTTCCTCACACACTTCACCAGTGACCTGATACCTAGGGATGCTCCGTGGCTGCCATTAGAAAAATAGTTCACAAGACAACCTGCACATGTGCTTTTTGAGATCAGCCCTGCTGAATCCACCAGGCACTGAGGGCCAGCTGCAGTGACTGTAATCTACAGTCAAAAAAAAGTACCCACACTCAAATACTGAATATTTAGGCCTCTTGTTGTTAGCGTTTGGGGACTAGAAATCATTTCTCTCACTGATCCTTTCTCCCTGCTGATGGATCTTTATCATTCAAGAGTGAGCTTGAGATCCTTGGAGATGTTAGCAATGGTTTTTTTCTGCTGCCACTCTTTGCTCTGTGCTTTTGTAGTGACTGCTGTGGTTTTCCTCATGGAATGCACAACATGATAATATCAATTTAAACAATGTGCTTCACTGATCTTTAAAAGACTTCAGAGCTGTTTGATTTCCAGGAACCCTTGACTTTTCCAAGAAGGTTACATTGAGGCTAAATTTATCTTGGATATTAGCATAACCAGTTATTTACAAATCTGACAGCTCTTTTAGACACTATTTCCAACAATATGCCTCAGCTGATTTCATGTTTAGTAGATCCCATGCTTGCAGACATGAAAAGTCATCCTGAGGGTGATGTGAGTACAATTTGTATCCATGTACTGTAATATATTTTGTAAATTCAGATGCTTCTCTCCAGATCTAGTGTGTGCACTATTTTGTAGGTTAAAACATATTCATCTCTCAATGCAAGATCTGGGCTTTGTTCTACTCAGACTTGATCTTCCAGTAGCTAATTTCTGCTTGAATTAAGATCATTTGGATCAAAGTGCTACTCAGTATTTATATTTTTAAATCTTCATATGGACCAGGTAGGACTTTCTCCAGCCAGAGTCTCCTGGGAGGAGCAGGTGGGAATAGGGACACAAAAGCTTTCCTTTGCTGGCCATTGCTTTGATTCCAGCAGCAGTCACTAGTGACTGAAAAGCATTAAATAAAGTTAAGCAGCTGTTTCATGTGGGTACCCAGGGAGAAATTTAACAAGCTCTGTGACTGTTTCTGAATCTCCAGGAAACATCTGCACCATCATCCTGTTGCTGACAGTTTCAGGCAAGTCCAGAGCTGGACCAGAGCTGATCCTGCTCGCACTGGCTGGGGACAGCTTGGCCAGAGAGCAGCAAGAGGAAAAATGACCCAACACTCGTGTAACTGGCTCCCAGAGTCGTGGCAATCTGCTGCCTAATCCTACTGTTAAATTTAGCTAAATAATAATAGGGGTTTAGTGGATTTCCCTTTTGTTCCTCACCTGGGTATGAGTGTTAAGTCGTGAAAGTTTTTAAAGCTCATAAATTAGCTGGGGTGACAAATGGGTACAGCAGGGTGCCCTGGATGAACTCCTGGTGTTTGAAACTGCTGAAAGGGCTTTTCAGTCAGGGCTGAGCCAGACCTTTCATTCATCCCTGGAC
The DNA here is from genome assembly GCF_009650955.1 of Corvus moneduloides. Classification (NCBI taxonomy): domain Eukaryota; kingdom Metazoa; phylum Chordata; class Aves; order Passeriformes; family Corvidae; genus Corvus; species Corvus moneduloides. Next base: position 3,314,696 of record NC_045490.1, on the reverse strand, counting down.
TGGTCACACAAACTTGGAGAAGAGACAGGACAGAGGCTCTGGCTTCTGAAACTGATACTTGAATTGCCAAAAAAAATAAGGGCTGTGAGAGTCTACAAGCTGCTGTGAGTACGAATTCAAAAGGCTTTTTTTAGCGTCAGAGTCAAATGAAACCCTCACTCATATGAGCAGCATTAGGTTCTTCCAATGCTGAATCCAGCCTCTTCCCCAGGAAAGGCCACTCCCTGGTAAAAACGAACTGAAGGTTTCGCTGGATGAGCTGATAAGCAGATTCTTGAGAGCAGACTTCTCTCTCCTCTGCAATGTGTACCTCAGCATTTCTCTCCAATATTCCTCAAAAATTTTGCTTTTTGGGTGATTACATGCTGGGATTTCTCCTGGAATAATCCAGGATGGCTGTGGTCGAAAGTCATTTTAGGAGAGCCTCTGGAAGTTGTTGCAAATAAAATCAAGTGTGCTCAGTGGCTTCTTATGCAGGCAATGTTCCCCTCAGCCCAGGGTTTCTATGGAAAAACAGGAACACGCTACCTTTGCAGAAAATAATTATCGTGCACTAAGCCTCACCTGTGTGGAGCTTTAAGAACAGGAGACAAGAGAAAAAGGATCTTGAAAATAGAAAAAGAAAACTCACAGTGAGTTTCATTAGAGATCTCGATTACCAAACAGCACAGGATTCATTTTCTTGTCTATTTTCACCCTCCTCTGGGGATGAATGATGATTAAAGGACAGGATAATAAGCAGGGGGAGGGCGGGATGAGAACTTGGTGAGAAGCAGTTAAAATTTATAAAAAAAGAAAGAGAAGGGGAAAGGAAAACAAGTGTTTCAGTTAAGTAGTCAAGATTAGCTTAGCACTGTATCTGCTTTAAGTGACATTATGAGAAATTATAGATGGCTCAAAAGCAACTTCACAAGTGCTGGACCCCACAGAATTTATGTTGACAACTTAGTGACAGTATTTATTCTTCTAGGAGGTTTTTAAACCGCCCTGTGACGTGTTTTATATTTATTTTCTGATTTTTTTGGGGGGTAAGATTCCTATGCAAAAGTTGCAAATCAGCATGTTCATCTTTCCCTGCCTGTTGCAGCTAAGGTAAGCAAGAAAAGACCCTTTTGTAGGAAGAAGGATTTGAGGAACAACCGCTCCGGTTTTGGTGCTCACTACCGAACGGGGAGGGTTTTTGCCAAGAGGTTTTGGAGGGAGCTGCGGGTCTGCTCGGACGGGCTGTCCCTGCTCTCGGGGGTGCCCGCTCGGGGCTCCGGCGGCTCCGCACTGTTTGTTCCTCTCCGTGCCCTCGCCTGAGCCCGCACGATTCCGTCGGGATGCGGAACCCGTCCGTGGGTTTTCCCCGCTCCCTGCCCACAGGATGACGATGCCGATCCCGGTGTCAGCCGGGCTGGGAGCGGTGCGGGACGCGTGCGGCCGCTGCCCCCCGTCCGTACCCACCCCCGGCGGGGCCGCGGCCGCCCAGGAGAGGGAGCCCGGTGGCCGCGGCTGCGCCGGGAGCCGGGGGCTGCGCCAGGCGGGGGGCGGTGCGCAGGGACCGCTGCCCCGGCCGAGCCCCCAGCCCCGGCCCCTGCCCCGCCGTGCCGGCAGCGGCTCCCGAGCGTGCCCCGGGCTATCGCCGCTCCCCTGGGTGGCGGTGCCTCGCCCCGCGGCCCCTCCCGAGCATCGCCCATCGCGGAGGCGCGGGGCCGGTACTCACTGTCCGCATCAGTGCACCGAGCGCGGCTCGCAGCGCCCCGCGCGTCCCGCAGCTCGGGCAAAGTAATCCCGGCTGCGCTAAACTCCACCAGAGCCGCTCCCGGAGCCCCGCTCTGCCTCTCGCCCCGGCTGCCCGGGACGTTATTCCCCAGGAAGGCAGGAAAAGCTGCCCAGAAGAAGCGGCGCCCGACCGAAGATGTTAGAGGAGGCGAAGGGGGGTGGCTTTTTGCCCGCTGCGTGCCTCCGTGGCTGTCATTCCCTTATCTTAATCCTTTAGGAAGGAGTCGCCAGGCAGACAGAGCGTTCCTGGAGGGGCGATGCTGCCGAGCCCTGCCCCGGGCAGAAGGAAGCCGGGAGATGCGCGGCCCGGGGCGGGCTGCGGGAGAGTGTGAGAAGCTGCCTCCGCCTGCGCCTTTCCGAGAGGGAAAAAGCATGGTAAGAGCTGGACCCGATCCCTGGAGCGCAGCAGGAGGTGGGATTATTCCGGAGTAGTTATGGAGAGCTATAACCTGGCAGCGGAGTGTTAAAGCGACTCGTCCCTGCTGGAAGAGGAACCCACTGCGGGCATCGCCGGCGTTGTGGCCGAGGGAAGGCCACTCGGGTCCTTCTCCTCCTCTCGCCTCTTTCTTCATCTGGCAAACGACAGAAGAAAAAACTGGTAATCGACTCTTGCCAGTGTTGGGAATACCGTGCCTTTTGCCTGGGATGATTTGCCCTGATGTGCCGCTTCAACGGGATGTACAAAGTACGACTGGGACTGATCCGGCCAACAAAGTTTGCAGAGTGATCAGCAGGGGCCGTGGGATGGAGGGAGCTGGGCACACACCAGCAGGGTCCGTCACGCAAGGTCCGACGGCACAGACCTGCTGCTCCCTTGAAAACTAACTCCTGATGGTCCAACTCTTACTTCTCCCCTGCCAATTTACACTTTCAGGGAAAAAAAACCCACATACACGATGCAATGCAGTGTTCCTGTGTTGGTTTTGTATATAAGATTTGCTATGCAACTCCAAAACTAAAACAGGAGGAGAGACGGCCCTGCATCCCAGAGCAAACAGGGAATCAGAGGTGAAAGGTAGGAGCCAGCATTTCTTGTTTAAGTCAAACTAAATAACCTGAGCTGCTTCTTACTGAAAACCTTTAAAACACACCTACTGTATGTTAATTTATTTTGTCTTGGAAATGTAAACCAGTTTGAAACAAAGTGAAGATTTGCTTTCTGATACTGCCAAGAAATAGAGAACTGGTGCATTTTGTAACAGGAATGTACCAAGGAGGAAGGATGGCGTGTTTCATCAGTGAGACATTTAGGGAAGTAGAGGAAAGGCACCTTGTCTAATACGCTTCAGTAAATATGAAGGGCTGGTGCAGTGGACACTGGAAACACTCGATCAATAGTCTATTTAAGTGGGAATAGATGCAAGCATGGAAAAGTGATTGCTTTGCTGTGTGTGGGGTGTGTTTGCAGAGGACAGCAGCAGAACATTTACAGGTGAGCTGTCTGAGTTAGGCTACTCCATGCCGGGGTGGTGCAGTGTGTTTCTGAAGGGATTGCTAAAAGCCCCTGTTTGTAGGGTTGACTGTGTTTGTGCATTTTCAGTTCCTGCTCGTAGAGCTTTCAGGATGTCGTTCAGGATGATTCAAAGAGGGTGAGGTCCGTCCGGGGGCGAAGGGACTGTAGGAAAGGACCTTTGGTCTGTTTGGTGATGAGTAATTAATGGACGTCTGATGTCTCTGATCTCTGCAAGGAGAGGAGTTGATGTCGTCATGAAAATCATGATATGATTTTCCCTCAGGAGAAACTATGACTTGGAACGACACCACTATGGACGGGGAAGGGTTGCTGGTGGAAAGGGACTCCTCTTCCTTTCGGATCCTCACGGGCTGCTTCCTCTCGCTCCTGATCCTCTCCACGCTGCTGGGAAACACTCTGGTCTGCGCAGCTGTCATTAGGTTTCGCCACCTCAGGTCCAAGGTGACCAACTTCTTTGTCATCTCCTTGGCCGTGTCAGATCTCTTAGTGGCAGTTTTGGTCATGCCTTGGAAAGCTGTGGCCGAGATCGCCGGTTTCTGGCCTTTTGGTTCATTTTGCAACATCTGGGTGGCCTTTGATATTATGTGCTCAACAGCATCCATCTTAAACCTCTGTGTCATTAGTGTGGACAGATACTGGGCCATCTCCAGCCCATTTAGGTACGAGAGGAAAATGACCCCCAGGGCAGCCTTCATTATGATCAGCGTGGCGTGGACTTTGTCCGTGTTGATCTCCTTCATCCCAGTGCAGCTGAACTGGCACAAGGCTACGACCACGAGCTTTTTGGACTTCAATGCCAGCTTACAGGGTGTAAGCATGGACAACTGTGATTCTAGCCTAAACAGGATGTATGCCATCTCCTCTTCTCTAATTAGCTTCTACATCCCCGTGGCCATCATGATAGTAACCTACACCAGGATATACCGGATTGCTCAGAAGCAAATCCGGCGCATCTCGGCTCTGGAGAGAGCAGCAGTGCATGCCAAGAACTGCCAGAACCCGGGCGGCAACAGGAGCAGCATGGACTGCCAGCAGCCAGAGAGCAACTTCAAAATGTCCTTCAAGAGGGAAACAAAGGTGTTAAAGACTCTCTCGGTGATCATGGGGGTGTTTGTGTGCTGCTGGTTGCCATTTTTTGTGTTGAACTGCATGATTCCCTTCTGCGAGCCGACCCAGCCATCCAAGGGAGCAGAGGCTTTCTGCATTAATTCCACCACCTTTGACGTTTTTGTATGGTTTGGATGGGCAAATTCTTCCCTCAACCCCATCATTTATGCCTTCAACGCTGATTTCCGCAAGGCATTCTCCACCCTGCTGGGCTGCTACAAGCTCTGCCCCATGTCTGGCAACGCCATCGAGACTGTCAGCATTAACAACAATGGGGCAGTGGTTTTTTCCAGCCAACACGAGCCCAAAGGGTCCAGCCCCAAAGAGTCTAATCTGGTTTATCTGATCCCACATGCAATTATTTGCCCGGAAGAGGAACCTCTTAAAAAGGAAGAAGAGGGTGAACTGTCAAAGACCTTGGAGAAAATGTCTCCAGCACTGTCTGGTATCTTGGATTATGAAGCTGATGTTTCTTTGGAAAAGATCAATCCCATTACACAGAATGGGCAGCATAAAACCTGAACAGTAAGGTTTACTCAGCAAGACCTAATGGTGTATATTGTAATAATCTTTTTGGGAAAAAAAAAAGATAGACAAGATTTCTTTGGTGAGAACCTAAGCTCTAAGGGAGAAAAATGCACATTTACACCAAGCCCAGAATCAATTTTACTGGCATTCAGAGCAAATTTAACATTTCAAACAATAAACAGAAAAAGATACTGGAAATTGGTTATAAAAAAGGATGTTAAACTGTACTGTTCGCACTGAGGAAAATCTACAAATTTAGATGCAGTGCAGTTACAAAGAAAATGTTGCTTCTTCTCTGTACAGAGAAACCAATTTCTAGCTAAAAGTGAGGCAAAAGATAAATGTTGAGTATTTAAAGATTAATGTTTACTAGAAGTTAAAAGATTGCTGTGTCTTGTGATAGTGGGTGTTAACAGGTCCTAATTAAAGACTGAGGGATTGTAAAGGTAGGTAGATGCCTTCTTAAAATTATTTCTGACAAATAATTGAGCCTTATAATGAGAATGGTTATTTTTAAAGCTTTGGGAGGTAATATGTTGATACTGGTTTTATTTATTTATTGTTTTAAATTGATATTTTTCATATGTTATAACAGATCTAGCTTTATTTATGTTATTTAAGATGTCTAAATAATGGGATATTTTTGGAGTGTCATAACTGCATTTGACCAGTCAACCAGTCAGCACTTTATTACAAGCTCTGATAGTCTCAAGAGCTGGTGAGGGGAATGGAGGAATGTTCAGAAGCTCAGCAAGAAATGAAGGAATCAACAAAACTGATGCTGTGTGGAGTTTGTTTGCTTGTGGGCTTTTTTTATTTTGAAGTGGGATTTCTTTCAAAAGATAGGACCAGAGTTGACTGAGTTGTGAATTCTCTTCCCTTATAGAAAGAAAAGAAATTGCTGCTATTTATTTTTAAAAAGTTTCATGTTACAGAGACTTTGCTAGAATGTCACATTTGTGGATCTGTAAATACCTTAAATATGACTACGACCTTAAGAAGAATCCAGTTTGGGAAGGAAAGCTTCTTAGATAACAATTCTTAGTATATCGTGTTTTGTATTTATGTAAGATAAACGGCTTTCTCAGACTTTTCTTATTTCAAGTCTTGGATATCTTTTCTGAACAAACACACTGGGTTATAAAGGTAGGAAGGATGCCAAAAACCTCGTTATCACCGGTGTTCCTGCAGGAGCACCCGGACCCTGCTGTCTGTCTGCTCCTCTATCACAGTCAGAATTAAAACCTGAGGTACCTGGTGCTTTACTCTGGGAGCTGGGAGGACATTACAGCTTAGTAATTGCCATGTCAATACTCCAATCAATAAGGAATAGTGCCTCATTACCATTTTGGACTAAAACATTTCTAAATACGGATGGAACTGCAGCCTCCATCTCAAAATCCTCCTGTGAACTCCCAAAAAGTTGCCAATGTTTAATTAAAAAATCCTGCTACTTTTCCACTGTCCTTCCCTGCTGCTTTCCCTCTGTAATGCCAAAAGCAATCAGTGAGCATTAGCAACAGGAGCACTGGGTGTTAATATTCAGCAGCATTCAAAGAAATCCATTTCTTTTCTGAATGCGAGAAAATGCCCTTTGGAGCAACTTTTCCATAACATATATCAAAGAAAAATGTGTTGTCAGGAAAAGAGAACTGAGAGGAAAAAAAATTTAAAGTCTAACAAACTATATACATCCTGCATCAGGTCTGTGTATTTATGTATTGTGAATGTTTTCATAATTTTATTGCCTGTATGCTGCTTTCATACATATAATAAAATTATTTTGTGAACAGAAGGTCAAATAAAGCAATCTACATTGCATTTATTAAATACATGCTGGTTTTTGGCCGTTGTATTGATTGTGTTAAAGGGAGGGACAGTTCCTTTATTTTCCTATTTGCCCTTATTTGGGATCACACCCATGAGGCAGATGGGAATTTCTGTTAGAAGCAGAGGAAAACCTCCTTACTAGAGACCACTGAGCCCTTGCTCTAAACGAGGATTTGAAAGCAGTAAAAGCAGTTTGTAAACAGCCACCCTCTGTTTCAAGTGTGTAAGGCTCAGCCTACTGGTGACTTTTATTTCAAAGATTATTTTTTGCCTTGGTGTAACAGCACAGTGAATTTGGTTTATAGCATGTTTTTATTGTTGTTTTTCCTTTTCTTTTTTCTTTTTTCCCTCCCAAGCTGTGGAGTACTTCTCAAAGCCTGATACAGCCCCACTGCTGGTATCTGTTTTTTGGGAGAAAATGAATCATTTCAGCAGTGAGGTGATGGTGGGTGCAGCTGAGGATCCCTCTGTTCCTGGCAGCCCTTTGCTTTTGCCTCTGTCAGCAGATTCATTTTGAAATGAAGAAACAAATCTACATGGTCACTTCTGCCTCGAGCAACACCACCATGACCAGTCCAGCATCTGGGACTGGAGCTGGTGCAGGAGCTGTGGGAATGTCCAGGTCCCCCTCCCTGGCTGCTCCCAGGGAGGAGCAGCTCTGAGGTAAACAGGGCATCGTGGCTGCCTCCAATCCGTCTTGACACTTTTGGGAAAATTTCCCAATGCTGGATTTTTTTGGGGTACCTTTGAGGAATTACTTAATTTCTTAAAAAGTACACAGGCCAAAGAGGAAGTTCTGTGGTTTCTTACTTATTCTCAAAACTCCCAGCAGTCTGATATAAAAGCAAAATACAAAGTATGATTTAAGGAGCTCGTGTAAAGCAAGGTACTGTTTTTGCACGGGTTCATAGGGGATGATTTGAGTTCTGTAATAAATGTTTGTTCTGCTTGACCAGGGGCTGTCACAGAACTTCCCTCCTTGCAGAAGGATCTGAGTTTTGGGGGGCTCTGTGAAGTTTGGTGAAGTGCTGCTGCTGTTGCCGTGGGGAGTGTCCCCTGGGTGTGAGAGGCTGGGGAGACACCTGGATTACTTTATTTTATTGTTTTATCTCTCATTTGATTTAACTAATTTTTGCTTCTGACTCCTTCCATACATTTTAAAACAACATGAATTGGCCTTGATCCTCATTTGCCAACATACCCCATTTACCCTTTGTTTTCCAGCCTTCCCAGCAAGTTCCTCTACCTGTCCTCCCTGCCTTTCCTCCCATTACTACCAGAGCCTTTCTGTTGCCTTGTTTGGCTTTATTTGCCACAATAACCCTTTGCTTAGAAGAAAGTCCAGATTAAAATCCTTCCCCCCAGCACACCCAAGAGTCCCCTTCCCACAGCCTGCTCCCAGAAATGCTTCTCTTACCTGTTGCAGAGCCTGGACACCAGTCTCAGGGGCGACTAGAAGGGACAACAGCAAGCACCTGCTGACTGCTACTCTATTTATGTGCTGAATTAATTGCTCAGGAGCTGCATTCATTACCTGCTCTGTGCCTGCTCCCTGGCTGCTCAAAACCAGTGCTCCGCTGGAACTGCTGGTCACACCAATGTCAGGGTGCACCCCGCGGGCTGGAGGAGTGCCAGGCCCTCTCTGGGCTCTGTGGAGCTGATAGCAGGGAGCTGACCGATGAGGTTTGGCTGGAGTAGCCTGGGAGGAGCACTGGCTGTTCCACCCTGGCAGGCAGCTGCTGCTCTGGAGGATGAGCAGCAGGAACTCGTTTCTGGGAGTGTCTTCCCTGAGCCAACTTGGGCCACTTTGGTGGAACACCTCCCCAGGAAGGTCTTTTCTCACCATGTGTTGCCAAGAGTGGCTGGGCAGCGGCAGAGCCACAGAGGAGCAGTGAAGGACACCGGGATGTCACTGCTCCCACCAGGACGGTCCCCACGTCTACCCCGGGGGCATCACACACTTTTCTCCCTTCCCTGCTCATGCTTTGCTCCCTGCCTTGCTCCCCTCCAGCATTTTCCTCTGCAGAGTGAGCCTTGCTGTGTCCCATCCCGTGACAGGACATGAATGAAAGGTTACCTGCAGATAATCCAAGGAACCTTTTCTCTGGCATTGCTTCCTTGGGCCTGAAGGTATTTTTCTGTTTGTGGATGGAAGAGGTTAATAATTCACCTGATGGCATTGATGAAGGAGCTGTTTGCAACGAATGAGCCACAATCACCAGATGAAATCTGAATACATTTCTCCCTTTCCCTTGTCAAGCAGTTTATGCTGATTTGAGTTTCTAATTTAACAAAGCATACAAAAGATAAAGGATGAAAGAAGAAATGCCTTTGCTGAGGTACAGGTTTAATGACACTGTTATTGAGAGCCAATCCTGGATTTTTTTCAAATCAGTAGCTTTCAGAAGCAACCAAATCTGATTGAAAACTCAAAAACCTCCTATGATTAGTATCTTGAAAGGCAGATTATTCCAGTTATTATTTTGGTTTCTAGTGTAATGATAGAAGAGTGTGTTCCTAGAGATGAACACGTGGCCTATGTGGCCACACAACAAATGTGACTTAGACAAGGAACACTGTGGTATTTATTTCATAGCTTTTAAAAGGTGGAAACACAAATCCAAGGTGTTCTTGCACTGGTCTGTTGCAGTAGAGGTGGTCTGTGAACCAAGTGTTGGGCTCCAATCTTGGATCAGGTGATGATCCCGTCTTTGAGAGAGAATCTGATGCTCCTGCCACACTCCAGATGTCAGAGCTGGGGTTGCACTGTGACACGAGCCTTTCCCGAGGGATCTGCCGAGCCCTTGCCCAGCTGCCACTGCCAGAGTCTTGCTACAGATGTAATTTTGGGACTGAAGGTGTAAATCGAGTATACCATGGTTGTAAAACAGTTGTTTTCATGTTGGTTGTCGTTACAGTCACGGCCACAATGAAACAGCAAGTTTCTGCCATGCTTTTTAAATTTGATTTCTAGGATAAAGCTCTGGGCAATGATACAGGAGAAAGCTGCTCCCCTGCTGTGCTGGTGGCCATTGCTTTTCTATTTCGATTGTGTTTCCCTTTTGCTCGTGCCAGGCTGTTCCTCCCTTTTCCAAGGAGGGATGTTCCTGTTGGTTGTTTGGTGAAGGAGTTTCCTCGGTGCCTGGGTGAAGGATGGCAGGAGGTGCAAATCCTGGTACCTGCCCCCCAGAGCTGCAGCCACACACTCGGACACACCAAAATCCCCTGATTTGTGTCAGTGGCCTGGCTTTAGTTCCTGTCCCTCTGGATGGGGTTGGCTTCACCCAGGATGGAAATGGGATCAAAGGGATACCCTGGGTCTGGTTCATTATCACCCTATGGAGCTGCTGAAATGGATGATTTGGGGTCAAAAAGGCATAAAAGAGAAAGGGGCTCCAGGGCTGGCTGCAGGGGAGCGGGGCTGGGGGGGTGGCACTGGGCAAACCCCGTGCCCAGGTGCCCTGCCACAATCCTGGGCATCCAGAGAGGGATGAGGGGAGAGCCCAGGTCCAGGCCAGAGCCAAGGACCAAACCAGCTCCCAGTCCCTGCATTACCACAGAACAGCTCAGCTGGGAGTGCAGCTGCTGCTCAGAGCCAGGCTTGGTGCAGTCTCCAAAGCTGCGTTTTTCCTGTTTGAATAGTTCCTACCCAACAGGAATAAACTATTTGTGGGTTATTCAAAATGATGACAGAAAACTCAAATCAAACCAAACAATCAGAAAAAGTGTTGTTTGTATCTATAATTTTTTTACATTTTCAAAATCGTTTTCTTTGGTTTTGAGGTACTTAACTTTACAGTTCGCAGTGTGAGATTTTTAAAACCCAGATCTCTGGTTTGAATATACTGATAAGGAAGTTAAACATTGAAATAAAATGAAACAAGTTAATGTGACTTGCATGAAACAATTGGATTGGTAAAAACCTTTTCCTGCTCCCATCCCTTGATTTTCAGATAATACAATTCTATTAATTTCACATTTTTCTAAGACAAGAGAATTTTTTTGAGATCTTGAAAGAAGAGAATGAGGGAAATATTTGCTTCCCAGATTGTCCTTCCACTGATGCAAGCAGAAGAATCAAACATTTCACCGACCTTTGCCACCATTGCAAAGTTTCTCTTCATTTTGGAGGGAATTATGGATTCAGACACCCAGGCATTTCCCTCTGTTTCCATTTTATTTCTCTGTTAATAAAGGAGTTCTCAGTGGTGCCAAGATCTTAATGATTTGGATGCCACTGTGTGTCAGTACCAATAACCTATTTCCATGTGTTCATACACAACGTCCATCACCCTCAATTAAAGGATTCATGGAGCATGTGGAAGGGACAAACGGTGAAGTTAAATGAGATTTTCTTTGTTACAGAAGCAGGAGATGAACCAGGCCTGCATCACCTGCATTTAAAGGACAAACCTGTCAGGACTGATGGATCTTCCATGCCAGCACTTTGTGCCAGAGAGATGAAATGTTAAAAAAAAAATTGTGAAAACACACTTTGAAATTGCATCATGAAAGTGTTTAAAATAGTAATAAAAAGAGATTTAATGATACTGTTATGTACTTTTCCACTTTCTTGTTTACTAAGCTTTTGTGGCTATTTCTGTAATGATTTCAGAGTTGTAAATGGGACCATCCAGTTTCCTTCTCTTTGCTCTTCTGTGCTTGTATCAGACTTTGATATGGATTTGTGTTCTCAGCTGAACAGACTCTTCTCCTGACACCTCCTGGAACCCTGGATCCCACCAGATGGGATGTGGGACAACAGTGAAAGGAACCCCTTGGAAACAGCTGTTTTTGAACAGTGGGAAATTATTTTTGAGCAAAAAAATGGCGTTTTCTACTGGTATCTTTTTTGTAAGTCCAAAACCTAATCCATTTTCATATTTTTCCAGATTTATTTGTGAACAGTTTGAGTTAATTTTCTCAAAAGCAAGATTTATGGCTCGAAGAACAGCAGTAATTTTGAAGTGAGAAAGATTATAATAGTTAAAATTTCAGAAAAAAATTTAAACATCGTTACAATCCTTATAGAGTAGAACATTTTCAGTGCATTTTGTTCACGTATGACATTCTTCAAAAAAGAGAACAACTTCTGATGAGAACAGTTTAATGCAGAAACTTTCAGTCATGTTTCTTCCTTGCTTGAGAGGATAAAATATAGTGATAGAGAGCTTTGGGATAACGTGTGGCTTGAGTAAAACCTTTCTAGCAAACAGTGCAGGCAGTCACATTTAGACATTTAGTAACTTCATTTGTGCTGTTTAGCTCCCCTCGTTGTAAAATATTGATTGTATTTTAAAAAATTGATTAAATGAGTACGTGAAGGTAACTTTCATTATAATAAGTGTAATTAATCGGCCTTTTGCTGGGAGTCTCACTGGACTTCTACCCCTCTAAGTGGCATTTTTGTACCCAGGCTGCAGCACAGGAATTCCTGCCCTTTGTGACTGTCTTGCTGCTTTTCAGCACAAGCAAATTCCTTCTTCCCCCTTCCCTGTCTTTTATGCATATTCACTCCTTGAGCCTCTTTATCCTTTACTTATTAGGATGAAGTAAATTGCAGGAATGAGTTTTTCACATGATTTTAACAGCATGTTTGCAGCCCAGGCAGCCACAGTCTGAGCTGCACTCTGACCCCTGGGACATCCCTGGCACTCACACCCGTGCATGGATGCAGCATCCCAGGGATCCTGTTTGTTGGGATCTCCCCACTCACATCCCAAGGTGAAGGTTGCACATTTCGGGGTGGGATGGGGAGAGCCCCCTCAGTGAATTGACTGAGGCATTCTCAAGAAAAGGCCCAAAAGTTGATGAGCTTGGTTAGTGACTAAACTTATCCCCTGGAATGCTGCTCTCCAGTGCTTCCAAGTACCTGCCCTTCCCAGCTCAAAAACCACTTGCAGAAATCGATTTTATTTTGCAGCATTTACCCAGCTCTGATGTGCAAACACCCTCAATTTTGACATGTGGCTGAAGTAAAGGCCTGGCTGCACAATAAAAGCAAAGAGAATATAAAGTTCTCAATCCTGACACCCAGGAAAAGAAGCCATCAGCCAAGGGCTGGATTCCCACCCCACTGACAGGGATGTAAGCCAGGGAAAACGCACCGAGATTGTGCTGAGTGTGAGCGAGGAGCCCCAGCAGGATCTCACCCATGGCAGTGCCCATCCATTCCCACTCCAGGAACAACACCATGAAAGAAACACTTTGCACACCACAGGCTGCAATCGATGGGGTGTTCAATATTTCCTTCACTTCCCTTCTCAAAATGACTGGTGATTCCTCTCCATGTCCATTTGCTGCCTGTGCTCAAAGTTAAGTGTAGGAAAGTGTCACCAGTAAAAGCCACTGGGGTTTATAGTTCAGCTGGAGGGGAAGTGTGGGGAGTCTGAGGAAAAAATACACTTTTCCCTAAAATGAAAGAGCTTCACTGTTGTTTTAGTTTATAATTTAATTTTTTATTCTATTCCATTTTATAATGTGATTTTATTTTACTGCTTTCCCTTGCTCACAACGGACACAAAATCATTCCTGAATGTTAATTTCCTCTGTGCCTTATGTAATATTTTTGAACTACAAACACCTGTAGATAATGAAGGCCAGCCCACTTACTAGGGTGAGCAAAAACAATGTTCCAGAAACAATGCCCACTGGAGTCACTGAGCTGAAGAGAGAGGTAATATTAGGAAGAAGGACCTTCCTCTCTGAGAAGCTGTTTCTGCCCTCAGAAGTGAGAATTTCCCTGGCTTGGACTGAATATCTTGTTTTATTACAAAGGACTCCCTTGATTTGCATTGTCTTGTAACATTGCTTCTTTTTTTAGCAGTGAGTCCATGTTTAGTTGTACCCATAACTCAAGGGCACTAAACAGACTGTAATTGTTTCAAGAGCTGAATTAATCAAAATGCTCCTTGTATTTTAGTTCCTTAAGGAAAATAAAAGGATGCCATGAAATGCTGCAGAGTAGTTTCTCAGTGTTTAAGTTCCCTCTCAGGCACTTGCGGGTCACAGCCTGCACTGATGTGTGGGCACAGCTCAGGTTGTTGCTGGTATAGACAGCCCATGGAAAAGCCGAGTGGGAAAATACACGAATTAATAGGCCTCATGGTCATTGCAGACAGATCAGGGGATATTCACAGTGCTGAGACTTCAATACTGTGATTTCTGTGATTGTTATTCAAGCCAGCACTCTGTGAGGAGCTCGGCATGTCAGGGAGGACGCAGTTCCCGCTCGTTCCCGCAGGCTCAGGGTGTGATGCCATTTCATACTTTAATTCCAGCTTGTTCCAATCTATCACATCTGTCTCAGTGGGAAGCTGAGATGGGAGGAACATCCACCAGGAGGTTTAAGTGTTGCTTTCAGAGAGTCATTATCATTTGTCAGTCTTGGAGGAGCTGCTGTTATCACACAGCGCCTGGATTTGTGTGGTTGGGAGACGCTGAGTTCGGTTTGGTCTGAGGGTCATCATAATACTCCCCAATTTATCTTCATTACAGCTGTCATGTTGTGCCCCTTGCTTTTTACAAGGGAGAATGGTTTTAAACTAAAAGAGAGGAGTTTTAGATAAGTGTTAGGAAGAAATTCTTCCTTGTAAAGGTGGGCAGGCCCTAGCACAGGGTGCCCAGAGAAGCTGTGGCTGCCCCTGGATCCCTGGAAATGTCCAAGGCCAGGTTGGACAGGGCTTGGAGCAGCCTGGGATAGTGGAAGGTGTCTCTGCCCATGGCAGGGGGTGGAATGAGATGAACTTTAAGGTCCTTTCCAACCCAAACCAGTCTGTAATTTGTTGGCACCCCAAACAGCTTCTGCTTCCTCTGTTCCTTTCTGAAATCAGCCTGTCCCATAAAAAAAAAAAGGAAAAAAAGTTGCCTGCAGGAATCCTTCAACAGACAGATTCTTGGGCCAGGGTCAGCTAGTCCTGAATGCTCCTTTTGAGTAGATGGAGACATCCCCACCCACACAGCTGGTGTGTGAGGACTGAAGTGTGGGTGCTACCAGAGCAACCTCCCCATGGTCCCTCCCGTCAGCGAGTTCCAGGGACAGCAAACCATTGCTCTGAGCTGCCGAGGGATTAACGAGGCTGCCCGGGTGCATCTCGGGTGGGCACAGATATTTAAAGAAACGTGGTGATTTCAGGAGAGAATTGTTGCTGATCCACTCCCACGGACTCTACAGCTGCCCTTGGGATGCTCAGCAAGTGCTGTCTCCCTCAGCACAGAGCCCTGATGAAGAGGGAACCCACAGCCCCTGCCCCCAAAGGCTGCCCAAACTCCCTCCCTGTTACCTCCCTGTCTGCAGCTCAGGAGCTGCATGCTGGGATTTCAGTGGAAGCCTTGATTTTATTCATTCTGCAGCCAAAATTAGGCCAGCAATGCTGCCAAGAGGCACACTTTTTTGGTCTGATACGTGGAGAATGCATTTTTAATGCTCTAAGTGCTGTTGTCTGCCACTGGACTCCCATGTGATGCAGAGCTGCAGTCAGAGCCCTGCAGTAAAACAACATTTTCTTCCAAGCAGGATGGAGAAAAATACAGCAAATAATATTTTTTCATTAAGACTGAAAAACATTACTTTTAACTGGCCAGCTTCTGACCTTTCTCAGATCTCAGCTGCCAAGCAGTAATTCTGTCTTGTGAGGCTAAAACTGGAGTAAGAACAATTTTCTGATCAAAACCAATGTTTACCACTGCAGGAAAATTTGTGTGTCTAGACACGGGCACCAACCTTTCAGTTAATATTGAGAAACATTATTTTATTTTCTTTCATTGTGGTCATGCTGTGAACTACTCCCTAATTGGAGAAAAGACTTGTGATTAAATGTGCAGGCTTCAGAAATCTTAATTCTGAACTGGGTAGAGGAGTTTCAATACTGAAAACCACCCTCCAAAAAACCCCAAACTTCCTCCCCACCAATTCAGAACTCCCTGTGAGGTGGAAACAACCATATTTGATTCTGGGACATCTGGGGTTCCTTTCAGCATTACCTCTGAAGGTGAGAGATTTTCTGATAGATTTCCTGGTCACACCTAGAAAGGTGAATCATGAGCCAAAGAATTAATGAGTCACCTGAAACAGAGACGCATAAAATTAGGATGTTTGCTGGAGAACAATGAGTTAAGCAAGCAGTAAAAGTGTTCACTTTATTGTGCTTTTTGTTCTCCTCAGCCACGAGCAGGAGGAGGGAGCGGGGTCTGGCCGTGCCCCTGCCATGATATTCAAATGTGCAATTCCCAAACTCCTGTCTCGTGGCGAGGGCTCGGAGCAGCTCTGCCATGTGGGATCAGTGTGGAGAGCATCTGGTTAATTTGGCTGTGTCATTTGGAGCTGGATTAGGAATGAGCTCAGGCAATCCCTGCTCTGCCTGGGAGCACTTTCTAATCAGCGAGTTTGGGGAAAGAGATGGTGCCAGATGAGCAGCTACTTAATTCCTGGTGCATCCTAGAGCATGCAGAGGGCAGGGTGCATGATTGCGAGGGTCTGGACAACTGGTCTCGGTCTGGATTAATGCAAAAGGTGTTTCAGGAGAGAAATGAAGAGGAATGAAGCCTCTTGAGCTGTGAGGAATCTCAGATTTTCGGTCGGCGTTTATTGTGTTTTCCATGTGAGGGCATGGTTACATATTTGTGTTTGTTTGAGACAGGAGCCTCTGTCTTAGGGAAATTGTACATTTGAAATTCACTCATCAAGCAAAATGCAATTGGCTTCTTCCCCTGTTTCCTGCTTAGCAGAAGAAACATACCCTCCTGTGGGGATGCATTAGCAGGGAAGAGGCTGCACACACGGGCAAGAAATGCTGGAGTCACTCGGGGACAAATGTTGATCTATTACAGCTGAATAAATCCACAGTAATAAAATTTACTCCCTGGGATTTGCATTAGATCTATCCTGGCATATATGAGATCACAGAGTCCCCCTGCTGATTAGCAAAATGCGATTGGGGTGAGGCCCAGACCACCTTAAGACTGATCTTTGTCTCAGAAGACCCTTTTTTCAGTCACTTATCTCTTTGCTGAGCCTCAGCCTTTGGAGAGAGATTTTTCTATGCTGGATCTGTGCCTCAGGCAAACCTACAAACTTTTATAGTGTCAGTCACAGCAGTGAAGTCAATGCAGCATAAGAGAACAGGAGGAAAGGAAAGTTGTGTTTCCCACATGAAAATTCGGGGCTCTTGTGAGGGGAAGCTCAAGGGCTGACGTGTTTTGGAGCAAAGGCAGACAGTTCTGCAGGTGGCTGGGTCTAGAGGTGCCTTCTGTTGGATTTTGCTGTTCCATCAGGGGAAAATACACCTGAGCTTCAGGAATTTAGGTGTCCCTGAAACCACCTCACCTCGTGTGTGCTCAGGAGTGTGTGGGCACCTCACAAAAAAACCTCACCACACCACCAAATGTGCTCTTTCTCCTTCCACCTGGATCCCGGCTCACCCCCACTGAGATTTTGAGCTTTGCCTAAGACAAGGTCTCCAATTTTAAGGATTTATTATTAAACAAAGAGGGAGAGGTTCCATTTGTGGTTTTAGCTCTTTAATAAAAGGGTACACTAGAATGTGAGAAAGGGAAGATATTGCTGATCACTTGCTTCCATGTGTGTGTTTAATGAACAATTGTGTGCCCAAGGTGATTCCAGCACTGCCATCCAGGAACAGAGATCAGCAGAAGTCTTTCCTATTAAAGCTGGCACAGCTTGAGAGGACTTAAGCAATAGAAATAAGAAGGAAAACAAGCAGCTGGAGGTTCAACTCACACTGAGGCAAAAGATGGCAAAGAGACACGAGGGATTTGGTGAATTTGCAGAAAAGAAGGTGTTGTGTCCCACTCCTAACGTGCTGCTGACAGCACAGAGCGATGCTGGGGAATTGCTGCTCCCACTTGTGATGCCCAGACCTGACTCCAGAAGGTTTCCTTGGGCAGAATCGTGGGGGAAAACAATCCCCACAAGGCTGTCAGCCTGTACTGCTGGATTTCACACCAATTTTGCCTCGTACTAACAACACACCCAGCTCGTGTTCCCAGCCCACCATGAGGAGAGTTTCTGCTGTCTGGCTTTAGGCCTCGCAGAGGCAGGAGCCGAAGCAGGAGTGTGAAGCAGGAATTGCTGGCAGCAGCTTTGCAGGATTGCATGGTCATGCAGAATGTTGTACATTTAAAATAATCTGTGATATTAAGACACAAAATCTGCCCTGTGTAAGTCTCTCTGAACAGGAGTTTCGATGATGAGCACTGTACAAAGGGGTCTGAAATAGAAGCAAGCTGCATTCTGGCTCTAATTGTGTTCCAATTAGACGTGGCCTTTTTGAGGTACTAAAATGAGCGTGGAAAGGGGTAAAGAATGGTTTAAGTTATTTTTTATGCCTATAGGCATCATAGTTACTTTTTTTTCCTTAACTGACTGAAAAAACCCACTTACATGACCCTGTTTTCCTAATAGTCCCATCAGCTTTCCAAACCCAAGCTTAAAGAAAGCAATTAAATTGCTGATATTTGTCTGAGCCTAAAAAAGCAGAAGTCTTACAATTCTAGTGTCACAGGAATTGAGAGGAGGCAAAAACACGGTAGCTCCGTAATTTGGTTTTGCCGACGTGCTCAGGCAACGAGTGTGACATCTTGCAGGATCAAAGAAAGGTTTTTATTACCAAAACTGAATGACAAACCCAGAGCTCCTTTACAGGATTCATTTCCATTTCAAGTGTCCAGGGCTTTTGATGGAGCTGATGGAAGGGAGAAAGACAGGACGTGCTTAGATCGAGGATCTGAGCTTGTCTGAAGGAATCTAAAAATGGATTAGTTTTCATTTCCTGGAGAATCTCAGAAGGAACAGGCTCATCAGTTCACAGAATCACAAATCACAGAATGAGCTGAGTTGGAAGGGACCCACAAGGATCGAGTCCAACTCTTAGTCCTGCATGGGACAACCCAATAAATTCCACCATGTGCCCGAGAGCCTTGAGTTCTTTTGTCTCTAGATCCTAAAAGTGTTTCTTCTGTTTTACTGATGTATACTTTCTTCCTGATCCATTTCCCCAGTGTTTGAAGATTTCTACAGAGAAGACAGAAAGCCTGGAAATCTACTCCACTGCCACGTAACAGTCTGACCACCCCAGACATGGTTTTCTTCTTTAGGCTAATGCTGGCTTGTTTCACCCTAAAGCTCATGGAAAGCTTGGGCAAGGAAAAAAAAGCCCATCCAGGCTGATGGAAAAGCTGCAGTCTCAAAGGGAGAGAAGAAGAAGTAGTGAGAGGACTCTGTGAGAGCATTTCCCGTCAGCTGGGGTGAATTCCTGAGTCCCATCCTGACCTGTGGGCAAGGCTGTGACAGCTGTGGAATATCCTCCTTGTGGGTGATTTGGGTGAAGCACAAAACTCTGGCCCTCTCCCTGATCCCTCCTGCAGCAGATACAGCCCTGGGGTTGTTTGTCCTTTGCTGTCCTGCCTGTGCTGGGAGCTTTATGTACCTTGGGCAGAGCCCACAGGCTCCAGATGGTTGGGATGGTACCATCCAGAAGAGTCAAATCATAATTAAAAAAAGCCACATGAGTGGTTTTGAAAGCAATAAGGTAATGTTGCCATAGCATGAGGGAGCTGGGATCAGAAAAGCAATCACTTTTGGATAAGTCATTCAGCCATTTAACCTTCTTAGCATCTGAGAAATCCCCTGTAATGGACTCGTGGTTATTTAGTACCTCCCCCATCTGTGAGGCAGACACTAATATTGTAATTGTTTTATTCCTCTTCATTCTGCTGTCAGTTAACCACTGTTTTCTCTGCTGGATAACAATAAAGCTGAGGTGAGTTTTACTGTGCTCTGATACATTGCTCTCTAAATGAGAGGAGATAACTTCAGCTGAATGTCAGGCTCCAGTGAAGGAAGAAATGAACATGAAAACCAAATAGCCCCTTGAAAGAATAGTTCCAGAATCAGAATTTATAAGTGCACAGTGCCTGCCCATTTTTCACCAGTGTTTTGTAGAGTCACAGTGAATTAAATTCTCACGGCTCCATCGGCTTTAATAGCACTGCACTTAAAACTGGCTCCTTGTGCTGAAATGCTGTGGGATGAATGATTTTTAAATATGGCTGTGAACATCAAGAAATTGCAAAAGAGAACCTTTCTGCTGAGGACCTTGATCTTGCTGCCACATCTCCTGTCACTCTTCACCTCTTTTCCTAAAAAAGGGAAGATCTGCTGAGAGCTTGCTCCATTGCCCAGCTCCCCACGCAGACAACATTGCCTTTCCTTCCATATTGGATTTTTTAATTAATTTACTGTCTTTTAACAGAATTGCAACATCTAGTGGGTGGGAATGAGGAGAAGGTCCCAGTTTGGGCCTTGGAGACTGGTTTTGCTACATCTGAGCTGCCGTGGCTCTGTTTCTCTTCTGCTCCTCTCCTGCTCCCGCTGTGGCCCAGGGAATGCTCACGAAGGGTTGCTCTCAGTTAATGCAAAAAGGCTGCAAGGGCAGCAGTGTATTCAGAATTTCAACCTGTACTTTCACTTTTCTTGTTCCAATTTTATATGTCCTAGCACCCTGAACTTGCCTAACAAGATGCGTCTGCACCTCTAAATTTAGCTTGAACTATCTTTCACCTTACTCTATTTTATCCATTGTTCAGACAGCAATAGATAACTCTTCAGGGGCTTTTAAAAAAATAAAGAAGACCAAATTCTCTGATTGGAATCAACTGCTTGTTGTCTGTTTATCTTGTCAAGAAATGTCTGTTTTCAGATTTGAAGTATAAATCTTAATACAACACACGTAGACTAAGGTAAACATATAAAGAAAAGGGAGAGCAGCTTGTGGCTGGGCACAAGCAATAAAGCACATTTCCAATTTTCTGTAATGTGCTTCTGCCCTTCACTCATGCTGTGATCTGTGCTGGGGGCTGAGTGCTCTGGCTGGGACCTCAAATAACCACAGAAGGGGGTATTTCACCATGGAACAGTCCAGGATCTCTGTTCTGAGATGGATTTAAGGAGCTCAGGTAGGGCCACAGGCTTGATTTGTCTCCAAAATGCTCTTCCAAAGCCTTTTCCTCAGCTGGTGCAGCAGCCACACCTGATGGATGGCGGTCTTCAGACAGGACCACGAGCTTGAAAAGCTAACTAGGATGTCTGCTGGAAAATACACTCAATAAAACCAGCAATCTGTCTCTGGAACAATTTGGTGTTTGCAGTGAAGTGGAAATCAGAGTAGGAGACAGAAAAGGAAGCTGGAGAGGCACTCATTATTAGGAGCTGTAGGGATAGCACAAGGAGCGATGGGTTCCAACTGAAAAAGGGGAAATTTAGGTTACATATAAATTAAAAATTCTTCCCTGTGAGGGTGATGGGGCCCTGGCACAGGGTGCCCAGAGAAGCTGTGGCTGCCACTGGATCTCTGGAAATGTCCAAGGCCGGGTTAGATGGGAACCTGGGATAGTGGAAGGTGTCCCTGCCCATGGCAGGGAGTTGGAATGGGATGGGCTTTAAAGTCTTTTACAACCCAAACTATTCTGGGATTCTAATAATAGAGGAGAGTTTCCTTTTGTGCGTGTAGACACATGATGGGGCTCAGGCTGTGCTGAAAATGCAGGAAATAGCAACACGCAGCGGAGGAATTCAGCAGGAAGAGAGAAGTGGATCAAGACAAAAAAAAGGTACTAAATTTTCCAAAAAGGGTCACGGGCAGTGAATCTTTACAGTCCTGTGGAGAGAAATTAGAAAATGGCCTGAACCCAAAGAAGTCTGAGGAGGTGATGTGTGAGTCACAGGCTCAACCACAAGCCCGAGAGGTAGAAAGTGAGCTCAGAGTTTCAGCCGTCCTCTCCAGGCAGGAATGAGTCAGGCGAGGAGACATTTGATGATGCTCATTCCAGAGAGGAACTGGAAAATCTGCAGCGGGGAGAAGAGCAGCAGCCCTGTGAGCTGGGGGAGCTCAGCCTGGGGCTGCTCACCGAGGGGAGCTGCAGACAGAGGGCTGAGAGCAGAGTTCTGGCTGCTCCAGCCTCTGCCGTGCCCTCATTAGGAGGGCTGGGATAAAATCCTCATCCAGATGTAACTCGTGTTGCTCTGGCCCTACAACGATGTTTAGCCTATTGTGTAAATAAAAAAAAAGTTCATCCTTGTGTCTTCTTATTTGATCCATTCTCTGCTCTGGAACTTTTGGTGTTGATTTAGAGCTGATTTACTTTGTGGCTCTCTCAGATTTGGCACTGGAGCTGCGCAGTGGGAGAGCAGAGAGGGGCACAGGTGGGGCTGGCTCTGGAGATGCACTTGGGGCAGCACCTCAGCAGTGGGCAAGGGCTGCAGGGTATGCCCAGCCACTGCCCTGGAGGGATGTCTGCTGAGATTGCACAGAGGAGCCAAAAAAAAAAAAAAAAGATGCCTTTTACAACTGCTTGGGTCATTGTGTTCTCTATGGATGTGTGTCATGTACAGCTTTCTATCATTTGTTCTATTGTGGGTTCTGTGTCCATGGGTAGGGCCCTCAAGATATTCTTACATTGTTCGTTAGCATTCACCAGGGCAAGTTTACCCAAAAGTTCCTTTCGTCCATCCGGACTAAGGGCTGCTGCTCTGACCCTGGGACCGGCCTGGTGCTGCACAGAGGAGGCTGGGGGTGGATTGGTGTGCAGGAGCTGCTATGCCCATCCTTTAGGAAAGGCTGGAATAGAGGAGGCCACTTTGGGAAAATAAAGGTTTGGGGATCAGCGCAGTGAGCTCTCGCTGCCCTCCGCTCCCCACAGGCTCAACGCTTCTCTGGGACGGGGTGAAAAGGAGAGCTCCAGGCTAAAGGAGCCCGATGTGGCTCCCCACGAAGGTTTAGAAGTGCCCCCTGAAGTTCACAGAGGACAAAGCCACCCACCCCCAGTGCCCCGGGGTGCACAGGGAATGTGCCTCTCTCCCTGGCAGCGTCAGGCCTCCAAACTATGAGGCTGGGTGGGGAGAGTTCTGCAAGGGCTTCAAATAAAACAAAAGCCTCTGTCTCAGCCCCCATTTGATCCCAGGGCTCTGTGCTTGCTGGTCACAGCATGGGGAGGTCCAGCCCCACCTCTGAAGGCAGAAACTTGCCCATGCCCTTCTCCAGAGGCGTTAGGTCCAAGCAGAGCCAGAGCTGTGTCAATGTGTAGTCCCTGAGATGACTTGATAACACATGAAGCAAATCCTTCAAGCCAAAGCACTTTCAGAATTTTCCCCCGTGTCAAAGGCCTTGTAAAGAGAAGGTTTTATTTAATTTTCCTTCTTCCCCCCCCCCCCCCCTCTTTTAAATGCCTCAAACATGCTACGTTGCATAACTCCTGCTATTTTTTTTCAAATATTAAAAACCACCAGGCAAAGTGATGCTGGTGAGTTGCAACTGGAGAGAGAATTGGGTTCTGAATTAGGTGATCCCAGGGCTCCCAGGGAGGTTGATGTCCCACCCCGGGCTACCAGCAGCAAGAGATGCTCTCTCTTGGGCTCTGAACCTCAACTCTCTGGTGCTGTAGGAGCTGAGGCATTTTCTGCTCCTTCCATATCTGCTCCTTCCTCCCCTTTGATAAGGACACATCAAACACAGCTGGATGGGCTAAGGGTGGTCCCAGCAATCAGTGGTTTTCCTCTGGCACAAGCAAAACAACCACAAAAAGCATCATTTCCTATGTATGCTACCCTTACCTCTTTGGAATTTTTTATGAGATTCCAGGCTCTGAGTCTGGATGAGGATCTCCTCCCACAGAAAATTTAAAGATAAATGATTTGATTATAGAAGCACGAATTCTTATTTAGTGTGAATCTTCTCCTGAAATAGAAGAGAGAATTACAAAACCTTTTGTCTTACAAAATGAAGCTCTTTTCTCTAAAGAAGAAAGCTCGGGACTGTTTTTTAAAGTGTCATGGAAAGCATGTGGAATGCATACAGAAAAATGTAAAATACCTGAAATATGAGCCTTTTTGAATGCCCTGAAAACAGAGAGCAGGGCTGGTTCTGTGAGATTTTCAGTTGGAAGGTGATATTTTCCAAGCAATGCTTTCACAGGACATTTTCTAACCTGTTTGTGTGTCAGCGTGGCTTTTTGCCCAGAGCAGAAATTCGAAGCTGTATCAAGCAAAAGTAAAACCTCCAGAAGTTTAATACATATTTAAAAATAAAGGGAAAGAGCCAAAACTGAATAGTGAAAGAAGGAAAACCTTGCCATTTCAGAGTAGCATAAGATTAAGGTAGATTTTATCAGGTTAGATAACACCTGGGTTATTCATACATCAAATATAAAAAGTGGGCTATTTTAGAGGTATCCTGAAGGCTTCTTAGTGACAGCTTCTTTCAGTCCCTTTCTGAACAGCAGCATCTCCCCAGTTCAGCTCCTTTGCTTATGTTGCCCAAATCTATTAAGCTTTATCAGCCAAACCTTTGCTTTTCTACCCCAGAGCTCTGCTCTTCCTCTGCCGTGCACACACAGCTTCTCCTCCCATCGCTTCCCTGCCAGGGAGATTGAAACCATCTGGATTTCCCTTTTCCACGAGGGAGCTCTCCTGCTGTGCTCAGCGTGCTAACAAGGGCCGGTTTGTCAGGACATCTCCCCTGGAAACTCCCGCTGTCAGATGGAGGCATCACTGGGAATCATCCCCTCTCCAGGGCTCCAAGAGCTGCTGCTGAACTCCAGGAGCTCTGTGGCAGCGCTGCATCTCTGACCTGTGCCATGAACAGGCTTCTCCCATTAAATTAACGCCCAGGATTTGCTTTAATCGTGTTAAAATACCCACGGAGTGGCTGGAGTGCTGCCTCTGACTGCTCTGCTCAGCGAGAACACATCCAGCCACAGCCCCATCCCTCCTCGGGTTATATTCCAAGGCTGATTAAAGTATTTGTTCAGGAGGACTCAGCTCAGACAAAGAACAGGGCTTTTAGTGACACAGATCATTAAAACCTGGACAAGGAACATCCCTGTCAGGGTTGATTTATTTCTAAAGAACCCAGTGATTCCTGAATATATTGAGTGCAATTTTGTCCTCTTTAACTGAACAACCAGTATCAAAATATGGGGTTTTTTTTCTCAGAACATCTTGAGGACAAATTGCTTCATAATATACCTTTTTTTATTGTGTTTTTCAGCAGTTTTCTAAGAAACTGTCTAAAAAAATCATCCTTTTATCTACCAGCTCCCTGCAGCCCCTCCTGGGCTGAAATAACAGTATTTTTACAATGTACATAATTCACTGCAAACCAGCTTGGGGCAAGAAGGGAGAAAATATGCTGTGTCTATCACCTTTGAAGGAGAATTTTAGGCAGAAGGCAGCTAATTGCTCATACAAATATTCAACAGAACGGGAGAAATTCTTCATAGCAATTGTTGGATCTTTTTTATTTTCTTGAATTTAATTGCTGGATTTTTACTCAGCAACGAGAGCCAGATCTTTGCTTTTCTGTTTTGCTCACATAAAGAAGCCTAACACCTCCTGCCACTAAGATAAAGTACGTGACTGTCACTCATTTCAGCAGTGAGCAACAGCACAGAGTTTTACCCTTCCTAAGCTGCAGCTCCATGAATTTTCTTTAGAGGTCTAGGATCCATGACAGATCCAGCAGGATCCTGCTTGAGCTGTGAGATACAAAGGAATCAGAGCCTGTTCCAGGCAGCGTGTGTGAGGTTGTAATCAAATATTCAGAGCTGCCAATAATGAGTGATGCCAGTGATGGCAGTGATGTTACTGAAGTGACAGTGTAGAAACGAGTCCCACCACCTCACATGAACAAATTAAAGCTAAGCTGCATCCTAACAACTTCCACGAAGATGCTTTGATGCATATCTTATTTCTTCCACTAAATAAATGACACGCACTCTGCTGCCTGCAGTTCCCCAGCTCTCCTCGTGAATCTTGAAGGATGTCATTTCTCAGAGAGTTCTCCTGGGCAACTCAACACACAAATGAAGCCTGAATTTAATATGTCAACACACTTGCTGGGATGGGTGGTTTGCAGTAACTAACAGTTCTGTAGGGGAGGAGTCACCAAGCAGGAAATGCCATCCCATGAGCAATTCATGGTGAGTGCTTGGATGTGTTCCCCAGCAGCACCCCTGGGATTGAGCCATGAGGTTTTCATTGCTGTCCATGGCTCTGCTGTGCCCAATCCACTGGGCCACACTCTCAAGGCATCTTGACTGCAGAGAACTGCCCAGATATTTGAAAATTGCCACGGTGCTGTTATTAACCTCCCATGCCTGGCCATTCTCTGGATTTATACTCCAAGGTTGATTCACCTCTGATTTACACCATTGTGTCTCTGAAGCCTGCTAATGATTTCCTTGCCCAGAAAGAGCCTTGCTCTTCATCTGTCACCTGACATGAGCTGACAGAGGGGACCTCATACTCGCCACCTGCAGCTCCCCAGAAGATGTATTTGCACAGACACTGGGAGCACCCATTTCCTTGCAGAAATGCTGTGTGGCCAACGTGAATTACAGAGCAAATTTGCTCTGTTATCTCACCTTAAATCAATGCTTTTAGAGAAAGGTGGGAGCATTGCTGTAAGCAGTTTCGTTAATAACCAGCCTGCCCTGTGCAGAGTGATGCTGTCAGATTTCAATATTGCTACACAGATTGATTCTGCACATTTTATTTTTAAGGCAAAATGCAGCCAAAAATGTTTCAAGAATGAAATGTTTCTGCTGCAGAGGAACCTGCTGGCTGGGGCAAGGCAGCTCCTGGGAGCCACCCTGGTGTGAGGGCTCGTGGTGAGGCTTGACAAGTGGGGTGCATCCATGACGATGCCAACAGGCTCTGACCTCCTGGTTTGACTTGCAGTTGCCCCATCACTTTTCTGGGCTCTGGACTGTGGCAGACCTTGTCTGTGACCACTGGACTCTCTCAGCTCTTGCCAAACTACTGGGAGGCTGCATCACCTCGAGCTGGGGGTGCTGCTCTATTGCCACCCCTGCTCCTGCTTCCCTGTCCTCTGCAGAACAATCTGCTCTGTCCCCTCCTTGGCTCTGCCATCCCCACTCTGTCTGCAGCCAGAGCAGCAAAGAACTCTCAAATCCTGGGCCAACAAGGGAATAATATCAACAACAACAACAACAACAATCCTTGTTTTCCAAATGCACTGTTCCTCTAAGTGCAACTTTTTCCTCTGCACATATGGCTGGAAGAGATGGGCACAGAAATGTATGAGAAAGCACAGGTTAGAAATGTGTTGGTCCTGAGACAAGTTAGCCAGTTCATAGCCAGGAAAAAGGAAACCTACAGCTCTTGTCTTGGTGACAGTGCTCTTGGCAAGAAAAAAAAGTGCATCAAAAATGCTGTTTTTAAAATCTGCCCCTGTGAAAAAGAGATGCAGAGCAAGCACACAGCTACAAAACTGGGAAAATGTGATTTTTTTGAGGCTTTGGGAAACTTAACACCTTGTCCAAAGCATTTGAATGTCCCCATTTCATCCAGAGTGTGTTGCATGGCTGGGTGATCTGGCAGCACAGAAATGTGCTGTCAGGGATATGGGAGCACTGCCTGAGGTGGCAGAAGGTGCTTACAGAAGGTCTGGGAGCAATAATTTGGGATAGACTCAGGAAACAGCTCTGGCCAGGCTGCAGGCGCTGGAGGCTCTTCCCCTAGGGCTGCTTAACTGTGGTTAGAGAAGTTAACAAGGCAGGAGAAATGAGGCCTTGGTCTGTGATTTTCTGTGCTTTGCACCTTCAGGAGATATAAAAATAACCTGTGCTTTGCCAGCAGGCAAGAGCGAGGGAAGATGCTTCAATATGAGATTAGAATATAAAGGGCAAGTGAGGAAACAGAGCTGTGAAAAGTGGGGGGAGCAAAGAGGGCATTGGTGTGATGGGTTTTGGTTGGAGATGGGGAAAAAAAGTCTCACGGAAAATTGTTCCAGGTGAAAATGTCTTCTTCTGCTGAGCGAGTCTCTGGCTGTTTTGAAGAAACCAAAATAGGGTTCTTCTTCTGTATCTTTTCCTTTGACACGCCAGCCTAGGGCTTAGAAAATTTTCATGAAGGCCTTTGCTCCAGGGGAGGCTGGAAGGCTGATGGCAGACCCTCCTCCTCCTCCTCCTCCTCACACGCCAGCCTTCCTCCCCCCGCCCCATCCCCAGCTCCTCTCCCTCCCCAGGGCTTGTCAGCTCCCTTCCCTCCCCACGGGCAGAGTGTGAGATTGAGCAGAGCCTTCCAGGCAAGCAGCCCAGGAAATGTCACAGAAGAACACCAACATTTTTCCCAGCAGAACTGAACATTTCAGGCAGCGTTGCAAGAAAAGAACCAAAAACACCTCAAACCAAACAAACCATGAGAATGGTTTGCTCAAAAGAGAGAATTCTTGACCCGGTGAAGGCTGGTGGGTGAAATGGTGTGAGGGGTTGGGAGGTCCCTTTTAATGCCACATGCTGGTACCTGCTCATCTTTCCCTTTTTTTCATTAGTGCCTATCTGTCTGTTCCCTCAAGCAATGGAAATTTTTATCTTGAGTGAAACCTGATAATGGCAAAAAAAAAAAAAAAAAGAGAAAGAGAGAAAGTGAAAACAATGTAAGAAAAATGCTCCACCATCACTGTCAGAAATGTTTCACTTTTTTTCCCCAAGGCCACCACAAATCCACATTTTACATTCACTTTTGAAACATCTGCATTCAGAAACTGCTTCAGCTCAGCTCTGTCATTTCAGCCATTAAGTGCAAATCATTGCTTAAAATGTTAACATACAAACTTTTTTTTTAATCATAGTTAGAACTTTTTTCCCTGGAATTTATATATGGGTTCTTTATTTTGGGAACAAGTGAGCATGATGGAAAGGCACAAAGCCTGATCAATGAGCAGGGGGTCAGAAACTTCTCCACGTGTTGTGTTACCTGATCAAAGGGATGCTGGAAGGTGGGAAGCTGCTGGCAGTAGGGAATAATTTCACAAAATATTCAGTTAAGGCACAGTCATTGAGAACAGGAATTTCGACAAGAATTTCAAAGGAATTTGGGGCTATAGGAATATTGAGAATATTCAGTTTTCATTACTGATTATAACTGGAAGTTTGGAAAAGCCTCTCAACTTTGTGCCTTTCATTGCTCATGACCCAGTGGTTATCAAACACTAAGGCACTGTCTGAGTCATAAACTGATATTAAATCCAGGCAGATTTGTCTGGAAGTCCTTTCTGTTCAGTTTTCAGGTAATTTGAGAATATATTTTTCAAGAAATAAATGAACTCAATTAAGATATGATCTGGCCACTGACACTCAGAGGTGATGGTCCTCACGTCCTGTCACCGCACCTCCTGAGTTCTCACTGACCCTGGTGAATAACCGAGCTTTGAAAATTACGAGCTTCTGGAAAAACTTGACATTTTAGATGGAGAAAGATCCTCAGCATCCCAGTCTGCTTTTGATTCCATCAAAACTAAAGCAGAAGGTGCTGGAGGAGCAGAATTGACCCAGTCTTGGCTTGGAGGGCAGATCCTTCTGTGTCCTTACCAGCGTGGGTCCTTGAGTATCTGTAACCTCACCTATTAAAGTAGTAGCAAACACATACTGAAAATTTGGGTGGCATCAATACACTTATTTTTATAGCTCAAACTCGATTATCACTTGTTACAAACAAGCTCCCAACTTTATATACCTAATGTAAGTGAAAACGAAACCATCTGTTGAATGGCTTCCCACTACGGAACAACAGATGCATAAAACATGTGCCATAAACGGTGCCGGTGGCTTTGAACCTCCTGTGGGAGGCCAGATTGTTTTCAATCTCCTTCCACAATGATTGATTACCCTGTGGGTATTGCTCAAGTGCCCTGTTCCTGTTCCACTTTCTGTCAAGCACGAGGTAAAATTGAAGAGCTGCCGGGAAAAACTTGAAATTCTGGACCGGGGAAAATTTCTGAGCATGCCAGTCTGTTTGTACTGCCACTGAAAATGAAGCAGGAGGTGCTGGAGGAGCAGCATTGCCCCAGCTTGGTTTGGAGGGTGGATGCTTGGAAGGAGGTGATTCTCCCCCTCTACTCTGTTGGAAGAAGTCCAGAGGAGTCCATGGAGTTGATAAGAGGATTGGAGCCACTCCTCTACGGGGACAGGCTGAGAAAGTTGGGGCTGTTCAGCCTGGAGAAGAGAAGGTTCTGTGGAGGCCTCACAGCCCCTTCCAGTGTCTGAAGGGCCTGCAAGGAAGCAGGAGAGGGATGGTTCTTCAGGAACTGGAGTGACAGGACAGGGGAATGGCTTCCCACTGAAACAGGGGAAATTTAGGTTGGATATACAGAAGAAATTGTTCCTTGTGAGAATGGAGAGGTCCTGGCACAGGTTGCCTGGAGAAGCTGTGGCTGCTCCATCCCTGGAAGTGTCCAAGGCCAGGCTGGATGTGCATCAGGATCCTGCTGGATCAGTTTTGAGGAGGTCCCACAAAGATACAGACAGGATGATCTTATAATATTTTTTTAAATTATTGCTATTTATTTACTCACAGCTAGACCTGTACTTTGATTTCATGGCCTTCTCTTCTGACTTTATCCTGGAATTTCTCCAGCTGAAACATGCTGTATTTTGGAAGAGTTGTTGTTTCTACTGCTTGAACTGAAATGCCCATCAGATAAATCACTTTTGGAGGCGTGAGTACAAACCACAGCATTTCAGGATTATTTTAGCTGCTCTGCTTGCCCTTTCCCTTCATTGACAACATATGGTGGAGAGGATAGAGAACAAACAGCCTCTGGTTTATCTCAGTGGAGTTTTAACTCTCTCACTATCTTGCACAGTCAACCCTTGAAGAAATTAAGTTTGATGACAATTCGTGTTGGGATAGACAAGTATTTCTCAAGAGCTCCATAACAGGAATTCTTGGAACGTATATCACTTCTCCAATCCTCTCATCCTTTCTTCTGCCCCTTTGTTCCTCAGTGAAAATACTATTTTCTGCAAATAATTTCTTTTCGCTATCTGCAGGCATACAGAAATCCTGATAATATTTCTTTTGAAGGAAATCTTAGGGTTTTAAAAATATGTGAATACATGTAAGCGAGTTCTTTGAAGATCATTTTTGGTCTGCTGAGGCTCATAAAAACCACTGAATATTTATAGCAGCCACCACAACAAAAGGAAAGGAGAAAGATATCAAGTGTAGACTAGAGAAACTGTTTAAAAACATCTCCATCTCTTTGGTAAATGACTTTGAATGCAGCTGTCAAAGAAGCCTTTGGGAATTAGGTGCTCAAATTCCATTAAATTTTATAAGAACATAATAATCTATCCTCTTGGTCTTCTAAATAGATCCAAGACATATTCTGAATATTGTTACAGAAAGAAGTGTTTAGAAATTAATGGTTTGTACCTCTTTTAAAAATAGAGGATAATTGGATTTCCTCCCCATGGGGAAGATCAGCTGTAGCTTTGGTTTGCAATGAAGAGCTTCGTGCAATGCAACACCCCTCTGTTCCCACCTGCAAATTCTGTTTGGGAAGAACTGAAGTATTTTTACATGGGACCAGGTTTCTAAAAGGACCTCAAGCCCAGCTGAAAGGCTGAGGAGAGCAGAGGGGCTGCAGTGTGGCCAGGGTCCATCAGAGGTCTCAGCTGCTTGGCTTGGGAAATAGGAGAGGGAAGGATGTGTGAAAGACCAGATGGAAAAAAACCCAAATTCAGGTGATGCCAGGCAATGGATGTGGTGAAAGCCAGCCATGGGTCTCACTGCCATGATCGTTTTGGGATAAATCCCACCAATACAAGTCATCACACCTATACAAGAATCTGTCCTTGTTTAAGCACCATGTTGGCAGGACCAGGCCTGAAGTTTGCTGCTGGTCCTGGACTCATCCAGAGGAATGAAGTGACTTTCTGAATGGAGCTTGTCACAGTGCCAGCTCATCAGCCTGGCTAAATTCATTCATTAATTACGTTACAAATGCGATTTGGATGGAATCAGAACCAGGGGAATTAGGTTTGGATTGAAAAACTGCCTCCCACTTGACCCTTTTACAGTGCATTCATGAGTTTGGTTAATTTGGGGATGATTCCTTCCTTTAAAACTTATTTAAGTTAATTTCTAAATGCAATGTTTTTCATATTAAGAAGCCCTCCGGCTTTTCATTAGAGAAATGTCAGAACCAATTTTTTTTTTTGAGTTTTGAAATTTCTTTCTCTTTTTTTCTTAGCCAAACCAGTGAATTTTCCTCTCAGACTTGTGAGTGCCTTCAGTCAATGTAAAAGAAGAGTTTTTTCTTTGACTTGCTTTAGTGTTGAGTCGCAGATCTTGTACAACATGGTCTTGATTTGATGGGTTGGGCAATTACCAGTTCAGTTTTACCTTTCATGTTCCCACGTGGAATTTGGTAAATTTAGGAAAAAAACCAAATCAAGGAACTGGTTGATAGCAGACAAGAGGCAATACCAAGCAGCAATCCCCTCACGAAACGCTGACCTCTCCATGAGCCGTGGTGGATGATGCTCTGGGGATGCTCTTTGTCAGGGCTGACTAGCTGAGACAAAATGTTATGTGACACAGTCATCCAAGATGAAACACAATAAATCCTTCTCTGCTGTTTAGTTGACTTCTGTTTTGCTTGTTCTCATCCTTTTGTGACAAATTACATGATGCCAGACATTTCTGTCAGAGCTCAGTACTTTCACTCGCGCATTTATATCAGTTTTGGCTTCCTAATCGTCCTCTGACCTTTGTGGCTGCACAGAATAAACAAATGAGATCTCCAAAAGTTCCGGATTACATATATTAATAGTATATATGTATAGATGATAACAGAACAATTGTATTAATCTGCTCTTTTGGGCTTGCACAAGGCTGGTATTTGAAATCCTGAGAGCTGTGTCTCCTGGTACTTTCAAAGCAGGATTTAAATTCTCTCTGTGATCAGCTTTGTACCATATGTTAAAAGAATCTGAATCCTTTCCATTAAACTTAAGGGAAACTTTGAAAACCAATTTAGTAGAAGTTTTAAACTTTAGATTAAAATATTTATTTGAAATGTGCATTCTCTGAAAAATTGCTCCTCGAATAGGAAAGGGAGCAGGAGCTGTATCCTACTTAACTTTCTGTAGATCTGTCCCCATGTAACAGACATTATCCTTCTCACAAGTACAAATTACTTCTTTTTCATCCTTTCCTCTTCACCCCTGTCACTGAATTCATTCTTCATTTTACTGACACATCCACTAAATGAGCTGAGCCCTATTATGATTAGCTTCAAAATATGCTAATCAAAAAGCCTACAGTATAAATATTTAAATTTCAGATTTTAGTAAAACTACCTTATCAAAAGTAAAAGGAAAGAAGATGAAGCAGCAGAGCACAAGTATTATGTACACTATTATTATAGGGATGTATGAGAAAGCCTCCACAGAAAAGCCTAAATTTTTTTAATCCATTTTTTTAAAAATAAGGGTCCTGTTGAGAAATGTTCTTGCTGTGAGTAGGTAGGCAGCCTGTACCTACGCAGGGATGGTGACAAGATGGAGCCTCGTCATTCTGCCAGGCAGCATCGCTGTCCATCGATCCATCTGATCAGCTGGAACCAGCCCAGCAATACTTCCACACTGAACTGTCAATTTCTGCAAAAATATATTTCATTGCATCTGACTTTGGGTGACTCTCACCATAAGTTCACAGTTTTGCAGAATCATTTAGGATTTTTTGCAAAATCATTTTTATTTTTGATTATTTAAGATAATCAAGTCCAAGCACCTTGTCAAGGATACCAGAGCTCTGAGTGCCACCTCCAGGCCTTCCTTGGACACCTCCAGGGATGGGCACTCCAAACCTCCCTGGGCAGCCCCTGCCAAGGCCTGAGCACCCTTTCCATGGGGAAATTCCTGCTGCTGTCCACCCTGAGCCTCCCCTGGCCCAGCCTGAGGCTGTTCCCTCTCCTCCTGTCCCTGTTCCCTGCGAGCAGAGCCCGATCCCCACATGTGTGCACACTTTAAAAACTACTGGATAGGGGAGGAAAGTCTCTGTTGAAAAGATGCAGCCTTCAGTGTGTTTGGTTGGTTGGTTTTGCCTCCAGAACTTCCCACAGTTCAATATTCAAATGTCCATTGATTTAACAGTCCATGACCTACAGTTTTTGTTCATGTTTTGTCAGCTCAGTTGTTGCTCAGCTCCTTATGTTTTTCACATCATCAGTAAACACAAACTCCCTTGGTCTGTGGGTGAGAAGAGACTAATTCTGAACCTGTGTTTAATCTCATCTTTTGCAGTTCCAAACAGTTTGGGGTCTTCATGCACTGCTATTTTTGAATAGACAGAAAGGAGGAAGAACATGCCAAAATGATTCAATATTTCTCTTAACTCTAAAAGAGAAGATTTCTAAAGGAAGAGGAGTTCTTGCTGTTGGTGAACAGATGGAAAATGTATCTAGTAGAGGTTTCACTTCCATCAGATTATTTCCTTAGGAACTGCCATTACTGTGCAGATTAATATTCTTTGATGCTGTGCATTTTTTATAAGTGACATCAAAGGTTCCTGTGTATCTGTTTGAAATTGCTGAAAGCTTTAAAAGGAAACCAAAATCTACTCCGATTTTGTTTCCCAAGAGCTTTTTTTAAAAGCCTAAAAGTTTTTAAGCAGCTGGTTCAACCCAGAAACACGATATGCATTGTGTTACTATCACTTTGTTTTTTCCAATAATATCCTTATTGCTATAAATCTTTCCAGAGCACACGAGAATGCACAGAACCCCACATCCCTACCAACCTGAAATAAAAATATGGTATGAAAATACCAGCAGTCAATAATTCCCAAACTGGCTTCCATCAGTGGCTATCCAAACTTATCAGACTGCCTGAGGACAGTTTCCTGCAGAAAACCCAGTCTGAACCAAGCGATTACGTGAACGAGTGATGATAATGTGCTTTGAAAGTTAAGCCAGGGGTGATTAAATGTCTGTGGGTAATAAACAGAATTAAAAGTATTTAGGAAACAAAGCACAGCTCCGAACACAATCAGAGCATAGTGTATCATTAGTGGTTGTAGGCAAAAAAACCCCATTCATTTGTGGGACAAGATAATGGTTGGATGTGAGAATCGGTCCTGTTCTCTCCACTTTTAAAAATGCCTGCCCGTAAGCTGAGTGCTCCTATCAGCCTTTAACATGCTTGATGATACATTTATATATTTCATAAATCCAAGCTGCTTCCATGCCCTCAAAAGACTCTTTGGAAAGTGCTTTTTGGAAAAGGATAGCTCAACATGAAGAAAATTTGGCTTTTTGCAAAGTGTGCCACATGGATCGTGGTGTTATTTGGGAGAAGCCCTTGGGAAATGGAACTAGAAGATATCAGCTCACATTTTGATCCATTCTCTTGCATCCTATTTCCAGACAATAAAGGATAATAATTCAAGATTTAAACTTTGATGGCTTCAATTGCTTAGCAACAGATTCACCAAATTCAAATTGTTTCAACTCTGAAATTCAAAGAACTTTTGGGATCTGGAAGACAAATGACACATTCATCTGCCTAATTTCATGATTTCTTTTACCTTAATTGCAGGATAGCAAAGAGGTAAAATCCACTACAAGCAGTCATGGTTGGCTGTAAAAAGTGAAGTGATTTGACCTTTAATAAGCTATTAGAAAAAACATTCCTATTTTGAAATATAAAGGTATCAAGAAATAATCTTCAGAGCCTGGCGTAGCTGTGCAGAGCACAAGGTTTGAATCAACAGGTTCTTATTGTTGTCAAACAGACTTCCTGATTAGTGTTAAAAAAAATAATGCAAAAATTCTATTTTGTGCCACTAGATAGAGTCAGTTGGAGCCTGGGGATTTTTGCTATAAATATTGATACGCCCCCGCAATCACTTTTCTGATTCATTCGCTTTCTCTTTCCTGTTCCCCTCTTTGGCTTCGGTTTTCACGCTGACGTTACACTTCTTACTCACCAAGTGTTGCAGTCACTGCTGCCTTCAGCGCAGCGTTAAAAGCCTTCCTTCCAAACCCGTGGAGGGAAAGCACAGTCTGACAGATCACCTTTTATTTATCCTGCCTGTTGGGAAGCCACCTGCCTTGGAAGCCAGGCTTGTACTGAGGCAGCACCTGAGCTGCAAGGCTAGGGAGAAGCTCCCCTCCTTCCTAATGTGGAGATATGGTTGGCATTGGGTTTGTTGGGACTGTTCCCCTTCCCTCTGCTCCTCCTGTCCCTTCACAGCCTTGTGCAAGTGCTGTTGCAATGGCCAGATGGAAAGATTTCCGCATGGCACAGTTCGCCTTTTCTTCCTCTCTGAAACAGGATGCTCTAAAAAGGCACGAAAGTAAATCCCAAAGAAGCCACCAGAGCTTTCCCACAGGTGTTGCAACAGGATAAAGTGCTGTGGAAAATACATTTTTAGATGTGGGTTCAGTGACTAAAGGCTGAGCCAGCTGAGGCATGGAAGGGTGTGACCAATTCTTTGGATAAAGGCATGCTTGGATCTCACAGGGTGCTGGGGCTGATCCCTGGTGACATTTGGAGGTCTGCAAAACCAGTGGCCTCTCACTCCTCTTTTCCAAATTTAAATTTACCCTGCAGGTTTCCAAGGTGCTTCAGCTAAAATCACCCTTTTGTGGGAGATGTGAATTACCAGCCTTGGCTTTCTGCCTTCCTTCCAGTCTGATTCCAGGTTTGCTGAGGTAAATTATTTTCACTTCTGTGCTGCAGAACTGGGTTCTTCACCAGTTTTCAATCAGGACAATGTTGTCACCTTGCATCTAAAAATACTTTGTTTTATTAATAACATTTTTTGATGGACCTTCTTCAAGGAAACCCCAGATTCTCTGTATCACCTATTTTTTTCCATCCATTTATTAGCCAGATAACTTCACTGGGCTAAATAAAGAAGCATTCTCCAAAAAAATAGCTGTTGTGTTCCATTTGTAGCTCATTGTGGTTTTCTGGTAGTTTTATTATTTTATCTCTTTCTATATTTTCAATCAACTTTTTTGTAAACCGATTCAAACTCTATGGTTAAAAATTCCTGTAATCAGGGTGCTGCCCTTCAAAAGAAAGTTCCAGCTCTTATGTACAGATTCCAGTTTCAGCATTTTTACTGGCATTGTCATTAACTCCTTTTCAAGATCCTTCAGATCTCTTGCATGCATAATCTCTGGTCCAATGACCCCTGTCTGGTCTTTAACCAATTTATGCCAGTCACTGCCCCAGGCCTTTTTCAGTTTATTACCTTGCTTCAATTGCTTTAGTAAACCATTTATCTCTGCTAGTGAAGTGACTCTTTAATTCTATATTCTATATTAGGAAGAAATTCGTCACTATAAGACACTGGCACAGGCTGCCAGAGAAGATGTGAATTCCCCATCTGTGGAAGTGTCCAAGGCCAGGTTGGACAGGACTTGGAGCAACCTGGGATAGTGGAAGGTGTCCCTGCCCATGGCAGGGGGTGGAACAAGATGATTTTTAAGATCCCTTCAAACCCAAACCATTCCATGATTCAATTTGTAAATAAAAAGAAAGGATGGCTTTGTTTTAAATTGAGGTGTTATTGCCTGTTCTTGGAATTTAAAAGAGTTTAAAAATAAAGCAAGAGCCTCTCCAAAATGAGATGTTA
The DNA here is from genome assembly GCF_009650955.1 of Corvus moneduloides. Taxonomy (NCBI): domain Eukaryota; kingdom Metazoa; phylum Chordata; class Aves; order Passeriformes; family Corvidae; genus Corvus; species Corvus moneduloides. The sequence goes on along the minus strand of NC_045490.1, from coordinate 3,277,521 downwards.
AGATATTCAAACACAGCTGACAATCGAATCAACCGCTCTCAGTCTTGAAAGCAGGCAAGGTTTCCTTCCCAAAAATGTGGATGTGGAGATGGAAGCACTGCAGGCTGTGCTGGGTCAGGCTTGAGAATTATTCTTCTAGTTTTACTATTTCCCTTGATCCCTGGCTTCAGGTGAGCTTATGGCAAACTCATTGCTCTGTGCTGAACACTACTCCTGCCCCACACTAATTGCTTTATCATTAATTATCCTTCCTCCTAATAGCTAATCTAAACCTGCTCCCTGTCAGTGTGAAGCCATACTGCCTTGTCCTCTCACTCCAGACCCTTGTAAAGTCTCTCTCCATCTTTCTTTTAGGTCCTTCAGGCGCTGGAAAGTCACATTTAGGCCACCCCAAAGCTAGTCCAGGCTGAACAAACCCAATTCTCCCAACTTCTCCTCATAGGAGAGGTGCTCCATGATCCCCCTTGGGCTGTGAGTGCCCAAAACCACAAAGTGACAGAGTTTGCCCCAGTGTGACCGGTGGCTGCTCATCCCCTCCTCCGTGGGCATCTCTGCAGGGAGAGCAGGACATCCAAAATCTGCTGCTCCCCAGGCAAGGCAGAGATCAGGCAGGAAAGGGAGGAAACCAGAGGACATCGGGGCATGTGCCTGCCCTCCTCCTGCCTCTGTTTTCCCTGCTCCTTGGCTATAAATAGAGGTGCCAATCTCCAGAGCTGTCAATCCAACATCCTCCACCCTCATGAAGGTAACATTTAAAAAGTGACACAGATTGAACATGTAAAATGCTCTTTAATTTTCATGTAAATTCCATCTCTGCTCTCCTGAGTCTGGAGGTGTCCAAAATTTGAGAAGCAGAAAATAGAAGACTTTAAAAGAAACATTGAGCTATTTGCCATCTTCCCTGTATGAAAAGCATTTAAATGTGCAGTGTTCTGAGTCTTTAAATACCACAAACTGGGCTTTGTATTCTCATTTCTTTTTCATGCTCTGCTCATGATTCGGGTGTCAATAAGTTGAGCTGTTTGTTGGCTGAGCACTTTTGCTTTCTGTTTTGCAGAGTGAATGTTATCTTTGTCTTGGTCCTGGCCCTCAGCAAACCAGGTTGTGCTCACTGGGTTGTGCCAGACTGGTTGCTGTGAAGGTGGTGAGGTCCTAGCACAGGCTGCCCAGAGAAGTTGTGAGTTCTCCATCCCTGGAAGTGTCCAAGGCCAGGTTGGACAGGGCTTGGAGCAACTTGGGATAGTGGAAGGTGTCCCTGCCCATGGTGAAGGGCTGAAATGAAATGATCTTTAAGATCCCTTCCAACCCAAACCATTCTGGGATTCTCTGCCACCCAGCTGAGGTCTGAGCTGGAAAAACTGCTGAAATATTGTTTTAAAGTGCTTATTTCACTGTGTTTTAAGAGAACAGACACCGGGTACTGTAGGATATGAAGGTGAAAATCAACTGATGTCCTTTTTCCATCCGTCCATGTCACAGCTCTGATCCTGTAAAATCCTCTGCCTGTCTCACCTCAGCTGACATTGCTGCAGCAAAACTCCTGTTCCTGGGAGGATGACTTAGAGGGGATGCAAGAGATCTCAGCAGGGTTTAGCGCTTGATTCACATATTTCTGGTTAAAAAGAAAAAATAGTTGCAAGGGAGAGTGAAAAGATCAAGATCAAGGCAGAGCCAGGCCGTGAGTGCCTGCAGACAGAGCAGCAGAGATGTGCCAGACTTATTAGAGGTCCCTCTCAGGTTTCTAAAAAAGAAGATGAAAACCCATCCTTTTAACATCCCTGAAATATTGTTTTTACTGTGAAGGATCCCCTGCTGTGCCCACACACACTTTGGGTCCACTGGCAAACTGGGTTATGAATGGAGTGCCCCAAATTATGCTTGATTTTTGCTCCTGGCTTAGAGAAATGTTGAAATAAGATTAAGGCTGCTTCCAGTCAACTGAGGATCTGCTTCATTTTTGAATAATGAAAGGCGAAACAATTTACATGTGCTCAGAAGACTGAAACAAAGGGGTGGAGTGGACTAAGCCTTGTGTTTGATTATGGGATGCACCAGGGAACAGGGAGATAAAGCAGGACTGTGCAGGCTGATGTCTTTTTCCCTCTGTTCTTCAACATTTGAATACAGAAGGAATTTTCTCTTAGAAGTTTTTTCCTGGTTTTTCAGCGAGACAGAGAGGATGTGGGAATTTGGATGTGACAGGGCAGCTTTGGGGTTGCTGCAGTGGGAAAGTGAGGCTGGTGAACCCATTCAGAGAGATTATTCCAACCTTTCTCCAACGGCAGCTGATGTGCAGCTTCTTTTCTATGTCATGCTCAATGCTGGGGGGCTCCTCTGAGGTTTTCAAGTTACCTAAGGGGGCTTTGAAATGAAAAGGTGTTGCAGTGAATTTTGTCTTTTTTCTGGCTGCACAAGTGAGAAGATTATCTCATATCTCTGGATTTTCTGGTCTTTGCCTGCCTTAATGGAATGATTTCTGGAAGCAGGTAATGATCCTTAACTGACGTATGATATCAGGTGGTAAAACACTGCTCTTCTTACTGCACATTATACTCACATAGTGTATTTTTCTCATTTAAATGGATTTATAAATATGCAGAAAAGCTTTCCTGGGGAATATCATACCATCCTAATTTTACTTCTGCTGAATGATGTCCAATCTCTGCTTAAAATTCCCTGTTCTGATGAGTATTCCAGCTGGCAAACTAGAGCAGTCAGAGTAAATTCATTTCAAAGTGCAAATTAATATTTGCCAAGATGCACTCACTCTCTTTGCAGCATTCAATCAGCTCTCCCTGAAGCATAATGGGTGGAGAGAGTGAAATGGATGAGCTACCTATTGCAATTCGCATTAATGTTACTAATGGGAGTCGTAAATGAGAGTTGGATCAGGCACTAGATGAATTCATATGTCTCTCTAGTACTTAATTAATCAGTCAGTTTATCAGTAATTATGAATACAGCCCTTCTGATCTTCAGGAAAAGCTCACCCCCCTCCCAGAAGCCATGCACTGATCTGATTTTCATGGCTGAGAAGTGAACATTGATGAGTTGCTCACTAGAATTCTGTTTGGTTTGTGGGTTTTTTGTGTTGTTTGGTGTTTTTGTTTTGTTTTGTGGTTTTGTTTTTGTTTTCCCAACTGAAAAGTTTCTTTCTTTTTTCCAGTTTTACTAATTGGACATTTCCATAGAAAGCACATATTTCCACTGGAGAATTTATGTGAAAACAGCTTTTTAATCACCTTTTGTCAAACTGTTTAAAATATAATCCAACCATTTGCTGAATTTGAACATGTCATGAATCACTAGAAATTTTTGTGTCCAGATGTTTTGAGATTTATGTTATTTAAGACTGATTTTTATACTGGTATTTAATCCGAGAGTTTAGTGGGATATTTCAAAATTAGTGACAGATTCATTACAAAGAAATCATTTTAGTGATTTGGGGGTAACAATCAACTTCACCTGTTTCACTGGATGAAGAAGAGAAATAATTCCCCAGTAGGATGTGTTTGAATCCTGACACCTCTTCCATTTCAGGTGCTTACTTAAGCTGGGGTTCATCTGGAGAAAGAATGGCCCAAAACACTGATATTTTGAATTATCCTTGAAATTAAGAGGCAAAGGCACTGCAGGAACCTGCCAGTACTGTGGGAGTGGGACCTGTGAAAAAGCAATGTGGGCAACAAGGGCATGAAGAAGACATTTGGGTTTCAGCCCAAATGCTGCTGAGGTGCTTCAGTCCCACTGGTGGCTCTGGGGAGTGGGACTCAAAACAAGATTTGTCTTGGAGGGATCTTGGACTTGAAGCAAAGTTTGTGTCCTGGTGCTTTGGCTTTCTGGCCTGTGGTGATTGCATTGAGAACCCTGAGGGAAGTAGGAATGAAGAAGATGGGCAGCCTTTAACTCCTTCTTTTTCTTGGACAGAGACTGGGAGCAGAGTTTGAAGTCAAGATGGAAAAAAATAATCTGTGGAACTGAAGGTCTTCTCAGCTTTTAAGTCTGTGTCTTCTCTTGTGCATCTTCACCAAGACATCAAACCAAGAAAACCCTGAATGCAGCAAGGGCAAGATAATTAAATTGTAGGGTTTTGCTCCTGTGGTGTGAGATTGTGGTGTGATTTTTAACAATGGCTAGATCTTGGTTGATTTATTCTGCAGATCTGTGCTGATTTTTGTTGTGGTGGGGTATGAATCAAGAGCAAGAAACCCAGGAAGGAGTGGATTACAGTGTATTGGATTGAACTCAGAGCTTGTCATCAGTAAGTCTCACTTTTGTGGGTGATTAGAGGAGGATTAAATTACCCATGTGGATAATTTGAATAAACATTCTGGGAGCTGGCAAACTGGCATTTTTGGTTTGGCATTATTTTTTCCTTTCATTTTGTTCTCTCTTTTCTAACTTTAGTATGCATTATTCACTTACAAAGATGGCTGCATTTTCTGTATAAAATATATACTTTTTTTTAAAAAGGGGAAAAAGTTCAAATATTTGTTTCTTTTGAAAACTGGCATATTAGCTGGTTTTTCCCCTAAACCTTCTGTAGAGTCAGCTGAGTTTCAAACTTTTAAAATGTATTAAAAATTTGATTTTAAGGAGACTAGAAGGATATATATATATATATATATATCTTCTCCCCCAATTTCCATCTGTATTGAGTTTAAAGTAGACTTGAATTAGGTAGCAGATGTCCACACACCAGTAACCTGCCTCACAGGCCATTCTCTTCCTATAAATATTGAAGATCATACTGAGTTTATACTGGAGAGCACAAAGCTTTCCCAAGGTGATAACACGGTGCCCTGGGATTGCTCCATGGATTGTGTGGGGACGTGGGGGCACTGAAATATTCTCCTGAACCAATCCTAGTCAAGTTGGACAGTTAAACATGACATCAGAGTTTTCTTTCCTCTTTCTTTACCTACTTGGCAGCTTTTTGTGGTTGTAGTGACAGGAAATAAATCAGCCCCCTCAGCCTGATGAGGAGCAGTTCATTGCGGTGGTTGTTACACTCCTGATCAGGAGGCTAAGGGCTGGATTTTAGGGTTTTAACCACCTTCTGGTGTATTTCTGTTCAAGTTGCTGGGACAGAGGGGGTGCATCACTACAAGAGGGGTCACAAGCAGCTGAGACTGAAGGCACAGTTCTGGTCTTGCTCCCGGCTGGACTGGACTCAAGGATTCTGTGGCTCCAGTGCCCTGATGGTGGGACTGATCTCCAGATGGTTCCCAGCATGGAGAAAAGGGGATCTTATCCACTCTGGCTGGTCCAGGGAGCCTGAGCAGAGCCTGGCGTGGAACAGCCCCTCTCTGGCTGTGTGTGAGCGCTCTCAGCTGATACTGGAAACATTCAGTCGATATTTTCCAAACGACAGCTTGAATTTCAGTGGGTTGGTGATGTGAGCTGTGGGGGATGCAGCAGCGTTCCTGACCCCGGAGGACCTTTGCTTGTGAGCAGTTAACAACTATTTAATGACTGAGTAGTTTTTATGTTCTGCTAATGCTCCTTCCCTTGCTCCCTTGTAGTAGGCCTTTTCCAGTTCCTTAAGCTTGTTCACTGCCTGCCCGAGCCAAGAGCTTTGCCATTTTAATGAGAAAGGAATGGCTCGATAGACATGGGCATAAAGATATTTATTTGCATTGTACGTGCGGGCTGGCTGGAAGGAAATCCTTTAATTAAAGACCCGAGAAGTCAGAGGAGATGTTTGGGATGAAAGAACCCAACTCATTTATCAGTACATGTATGAATGTGCATGGATTCAACGAACTGGTGAAAGCACAGAAGTGTAGTTCATGCAGTGAAAATTTAAATCATGGAAAGGAAAATCCAGGGAGGCTTTTCTGCCTAAATAATCAAAGCGAGAACAGAGCAGAGGTCAATTAAAAAAGCCGACACATGGCCAGACTCCCCTGTGTTAAAAACACCTTCAGAATCACTGTTTGCTCGTCAGAGAGAACTGGATCCCTGAGAAAAAGTGTTTAAATAGTTTTAGAATATTTTAAATATATATTTTAAATACAATCAATAAGAGGAAGAGGAGGAAGACGTAGTTACAGAAATACATGGTAGATAGTGCAAACTAATGATTTTGGATTTGGTTATTTTGGAACCACCAAACCTGTATGGGATTTCAGTAATGAGGGATTCAACATGTCACAGGGGACTAGGCGGTCTCTCTGGCACTATGAAGTGAACAATTTGCAGTTGAAAAAAAGCATTCCTATATAAGAAAGAACTAGCAATTTTAGTAAAGTTAAATAAAAAACTAATTTATAATTTAATAATTTCTTCGGTTTTTAATAAATTTTGTTTCTGTAATGGAAAACTCAGGTTTCTCCAGCTCACCAGTATCTGACACCAGGTGCCACACAGTGTGTGATGATAAGACACGTCTGATCACAGTGAAGAAGTTGCAATGTGGACGGAGAAATTCCAGAAGTGGCCCTGAAACCTCCCTGCAATGAGGATTTGAGCCTTGGGACAGCAGAGCATCTGTTTGCAAACATCCCAGTGTTCAACTCTGAGATAAAGCACTGGGAAATCCTGGCTGCAGGGAATCCCCAACCTCCCAATAAACAATTCATGTTTTTGACAAGGAGCTGTACTGAGAGAGGAAAACTCCCTTCTGGAGTGCACCCTGGTTTTGGTCATCTCTGCTTAAGGAAGACTGTGCTTGGTGGTAACACTTCCAGAGTTCCCCCCACGACTCAGATAACCCATGTTGTTTATTCCTTTGGTTCTGTGGCTTCTCATTCCCACACACTTATTTCTCTGCCATTTTGGCCCCAGATCTATTCTTGTGTGGATATTTTCTTTCAGTACAACCATCACGGTACAGATTTCTGGATCAACAGAAATTTGGCCCACCCTTCACCACTGCCTGAAAACTCTTCAGCTTCTTTATCTCCCTCCAAAAATACTAAGCGGGTTTCTGGTGTCCAGCTGCCTTTCTTGCCTTCAGTGGATGTGCTCTGTTGACTCAGGCAGCCTTTCCCTGGGGGCTCTGGAAGGCCCCTCTTCCATGTGCTTGGAGCATCCCCCTCTGCAGAGGCTGAGCCTGCTGGTCTTGGTGCTGCACTGGGGCCATGCTTTGCTCCAATCATTTATTTGTGTGGGATTAGAAGTCCTTTGCATCAAAAATAATGATTAGGTAGGGCAGGGTAGCGAGTTAAAAATAAGCTGTTACGTGCTTCAAGCATTCCTTCATGTCCACTCCTATCTGATTGCTGAGTTGCTGCAGTGAGCACTGCCACAAACATTTCCCTGCACCAGGACAAGAGTGAATGCAGCATCTTCCTGACTGCTGGGCTCCAGGACAGGGGCTGAAGAGGAAAATGAAAAGCTGCACTATCCCAGCCGTGGCACACGATGAGAAATGATCTCTATTGGCAAATCCAGCTTTAAAGCCCTGTCCCAAGAGCACTGCTCCATTATTTAGAGGGTGTGGGTTGGAGCAGGCTGATTCCAGCCACTGCTATTACTCTATTACTGATGCTCTAAAAGTTTTGGAAGGAGACAAGCTGAAGTTGTTCAGTTATTAATAGAGATGTTATATTTTATTCATTTTGAATGAAAAAAACATAGGGAGTGATATAAGATTCCCTGAAGCTGAAGGGCGATGTGTTTTCAGTGCATGGAATTATTGGAAAGAAGTCGAGTGAGTGACATTAAAAACCTCAATTCTGAGGGAATCTTTTTCTACAAATCTTTGAGTGGTCTCCTCAGCATCCAGCCAACCACAACAGCTGCTCTCCAGGTTCTCTCTTCTTCATGGGGACTCCTGCAAGTGTTCCTGTACCCCATTTACTGTACAAATGATTTGAGCACAGCCCTGCACCTCTGCACCATGGAAACAGTGCTGTGGGATTGTGATTTCTGTCCTGCCTCCCACCAGGATGTACCAAAGGAAGCAAAAACTACAGGGCTGAGTTTTTGGGCACACATTTTACCTTTGGTCTCGGTCAAAGCTCTGAATTGTGCCAGCATAGGCTGCAGGAGGAAAAGAATAGCACAGGCTTCTCTGTCCTAGCTGCAGTGTAGGATAGGTTGGGTTGTGTGACTGTGGGGACAGAATCCCTCTGGTGTGCTCATGAATTCCCCCTTGTCCACAGGCATGGATAACTCAGCTGCTGAGCAGCTGCACTGGTTTGACTGGGTGAAGCCTGCTCAGGACTGACAGCTTGGATGGAGCAGATTCCCACAGCCCTGAACGAACGCTCAGCTCCTATTAATGCTCAGAGGCTGTGACAAGTGTGGAGCACTTGGGGGTTGACACCTGTTCAGTGCTGGTTAATCCTGAATTTGCCCCATTAAAATACAATCGTGCTGTCGCTTCAAATGTGGCTGTTTTCTGTGCAGACATGCACAGAACTGAAAATCCTACCTTTTTTTCACTCCACTCCAGCTGCCTGGAGGAGATAAGTCCTATCAATATCTCAGTTCCATGCTTTCTATCTACCAGAGGCAGGAATCCAGTACACAGATATCACTGAGCCATCCCCCTCTTAATGAGCAGGTTGATATAAATATGGCACTATGGGCAGATGCATATTTTCCCCTTTACAGATTTTATTAAGGTGAATTTGCAGGTTTCCTCCCCTGCCGTTTTTGTAACCATCAGTGGTTTTGCTGCTCATTTGCATTTTCAGCCTAGCCAAGATTGTCTTAATTTCCCATTTACTGGTTCTTGAGGGTTAATCTAGTACACATACTTTTCCTGAATGCTGAAGGCAAACTGCATCTTGCAGGGAGAATAAATTTTGTCATCAGGTAAGATGCTGATACCAAAAATAACTTCAAAAATAAATGGAAAGCAAAGAAATAATGTCTGTTGAGCTTCCAACCTGTGTTTTAAACAGAAGTTTTTCTATGGGATTATTCAGAAAGAATAAACACGTAGAAAAGGAAATGCCAAACCCAAATAGTTACAGGACACGTGCTTTAAAATTCATGGGGACTCCAGAAATTTGCACTAAATCCCAACCTTTTTCAAAGACCTGCTTCAGGTCCCTGATAATTGTTAATGGAACTTTGCTAGTGGGGTTTGGCTCCTGTTCTCCCAGCCATATGCAGACTCCCGCAAGGAGACATTAAAACTGGTACCATCTGTGGCTGATAGTTTATAAGCCTTAATTAGTCAAAGTTTATCCTTACACCGAACACAACCAGTGTGTTTAGCAGACAGCAGGCCCACACATGTCAGCAAGAAGATTTCCTCTGTCTATGCCATCATCCATGTCAGAGGAGTGGGAGGGGGGCTCAAAGGACATGGCTACAAAAGGCTGCAAGGAGAGACTTTTCCCTGTGGCATCCCAAGGACAAGGTTAACACCATCATTTTCATGTATCCCATGGGATAACTGCTCTGTGACTTGTTAGCAGAGAGTGGAACACTTGTGCTTGAAACTTGTAATGCTTCAGCTAAAATGGATACTTGGTGCGATGTCTCGGTGACATCTGTCATCCCCAGCACAGTCACAGAAAGGCTCTGATGTCTAGAAAATCAATTTTAACAACTTCAGCCTTCTTTGAATTGCGATCAAGACCCATCTTGGGCTGGGGTTCCTAGAATCTCATTTTAGGCAGGTTTGACAGCTAGTTTAGCAGGATTGTCAGTGATTCTCCCCAGCCTAAGATAACAGCCAGATCTCTCTCTCTCTCTTCTGACTGAAGGACTAGTTTTGGTTCACCCTCCTCCTTTGAAGCTTAGGTGAGAGCAATCCTTTGGTGTAGAGGTGCTTTGCAGTATTCTTTATTGCTTGCACCCTCACTCTGTCAAGATTTAGCTTCAGGTGTCTGGAATTAAACGCCAGCAGGGCAATCCTTGATGTCACAGGTCCAGTTAATGTGTTTTTCTTGCGCTGTTTCCACCCAGTTCTGCTCCAGGAGCAACACCAGAGTTAGGCCAGGGGTTTGCTCCAAGCAGCTCTGTTGGGGAAGGGAGATAGCAGAGCATTTATCTCTAAGGTTAATCCTTTTGCAAGCTGGGGGATCATAGCACTGATGCTCAGCTAAGAGAGCATGAACTACCTCCCTCTTTCATGTTGCTGACCGATAACTGGAGCAGAGCTGGCTCCAGTTTTGGAGGCAGATGCAAAACAATTCTTCCAGATGAAAGCCAGAGTGAAGCAGGCAAGATGCCATCTGGAAAGAGAGGGCCCTTGCTGTGCAGATGCACATTGCAAAAATGACAGAAATATAAAATTGGAAAAAATCCCCCCATGTCTGTGGTGAATGGGAGAGTTCACTGAGTGCCTTGCTGCTGGCTCCTGCCTTTCCAAAGAGTTTGCTGTGCACAGCAGCCTGGTAATAAAGCCTGGGGTAAGAATCTGTTTCCATCTTTCTGGATTTAGCTTAGTCTATTTGGGTTTGGTTTGGGGTTTTAGTTTTGGGGTTTATTTCAGTCATCCTTTATTTTGTGGTGTGGGTTTAACCAGATTCTGCACCCATCTGAATGGATGCAAACTCTTTCCAAGAGCTGCTGCTAACAGCGAGAGGTTTGGGCTCCAGCATTATCCAGCTCCATGCACTCCACAGTATTTTGGGCCAGGAACTGAATGGACTGGAGGCTTTGCACAGTGGGTACAGGAAATTGCACTTTGGAGCTAAAGAATGTTCTTACGAAGTGCTTTTCAGTTTGATAATGAACATGTTCCTTCAGAAGAATCTGATGGTATCAGAAAAAAAGAATGGACAAGGAGGAGGAAGTGATAAAGCCAGGATGGGCTGGCTGGTGAATATGGGAATCCCAAAAATCACCTCCCTCATTGTGTGCCCAAATTATCTTCCAGGCTGTTTCTGTTCTGGGATTCAGAATTGATCTGTGGGTCAGAAAAGCTCAGGGCAGTGGCTCTGGTGGTGACCTGTCCCAAGCTGGGAGGCTGCTCAGTGGCCACTGGCTGCCTGGCCAATCCTCTCCAGAGTGTGATGGGAACTCATCTGCACATCACAGCCCCCTGGTTTGCCTTGCCAGGCAGATGGCCTGTGATTTATCTCGAAACAGCCTCATTTAGAGAGTATTAATTCACAACAATCTGAGGACTCTGGATGTGAATTCATTACAGACTGAGAAGGACAGCTTTCTGAGGCAGCTCTTCAGTGCAATCCTGTCTGCAGATTCCTGAATACATTTCTGTTTGAGACCCATCAAATCTCAGACAGGCTACATCTGCCACATCATTTTTTAAAAACTTTTTGTCATGGGAACAAATGTGATAGAAATGTGTGAAAAGCAGAAATAACAATGAACCATTCCAGATACCCTTCAAATACCCTAATGAATTCAAGACCACACATGGATGGACCCAGATCTGCTTGGTTGTGTGTCACAGCCCATCCTGTCCTCACCTGGAATCGGGACTTGCTTTAGGACATTTTTGTTTCAGAGGGAACTGTGACAATGCAGAGCTGGCAGCAGCTCTCATTCACTCTCTGGGCTCTAAAGCACAAAGCCTAGGGAGCTTCAGGTTTTTATCTCCTCTGCGATAGAAAATCCAATGGTTCTCCTATTCTTATCTCTGAAAATTAGGCTACAAACACTGGGCTTCAGGCAAAGTTTCTGCAGAAATTACTGGACTTAAATGATACAACTCCATTGTACCAACTCATAACCAGCAGTAAATACTGAGCTGTAGGAATGTCGATATAAATTAATGGAGATACACACACATCTGGAGGGAGGAATTTGGACTGTTTAGAAGATCCATTACAACAAAATCCCTGGAAAAATCACAGGTTTTTATGGTTAGAGAAAGCCACACTGAAGGGTCAAAGGACTGAGAGCAGCTCTGAAGAAGTTGTGAGAGGGACTGTGATGCATCAAAAATCAGAATGAGAGTGCTGGGGGAAGAGATCTTTGGCTCGAGCCCTGATGGATCTCCATGTGAAGATATGAGGTAAATGCTGTTGTTTATTCCTGCCCACCAAAACATCTGCCCATGGTTTGCACGCACAGCCCCAGAACCCTGCTGCTGTTTGAGACCGAGTGTCTGCACGGCTGCTGGAAATTAGAGATGAGGAAATATCACAATCAGATGGTACTTTAAATGAGCAGATAATTGGTGGTGGGGCTCTGAGCTGGCAGCTGTGGATCCCACTGACCAGCTGGGGATGGTGTCCAGCTCACACAGCAGCCAGAGGTGGCCCAGGGCAGTGGGAAATGGGCCTTGGCAGCAGCTCTCAGCACTCTTTTCCCCCCGAAGGCTCTGTCTCCTGATGTGGTTTGGTGGGTGATGAGAAGGCAGCTGCTCCCTAAAAGCTGTTTAGAGACCCTGACTTGGCACTCTGAGCACTGGACCCCAGGAAGAGTCAGAGGCACCACTTTGCTGCTAAGACTGTGAGTTTTTGTTCAGATTAACCAACAACAACAAAAAAATCCTGGTAAAGATTGGAGTGAGGAGTTTGGACGCAAAGAGTCTCTCTTAATGGTGTTTATGGGCTGGAACAGAGAAGCTAAGAGCAGCAATTCAAATTTTCAGCTTCTCTCCTAAGCAGTATTAATGAGGGTGAAAATTCCATTGAGTGCACTGTGCTTTGAATCAGATTGTTAGTGCTGGACTGACACCTGACAAACTGGAAAATATGAGCAGCTTTGCAAATCCATTCTTCATATACTGGCAAAGATGAATAAATCAATCAGGAGTAAGATGGAAACAGCAATATAGAACTGAAAGCTGTCACAATACTGGCCAGATGTACATGAGTGATGAAAGAATCAACAAATCATCAAGCAAAACAGTTTCCTTCCGGTACCATTACTTATCTGAAGAATTGAAAAGTGTAGACAGTCGTTTAATGATTTCAAATTTTTGGTGTCTATATCGCTCTGAACGCCCCGTTTCAAAATATGAGCAATAGTGGAAGAAAGTGTAGGAAATGTCCTGCTGGACCCATAAACATCCCAGTGCCCTCCATCCATCAGGAGGAGCTGCTATTTAGGAAGAATGCAGAAAATGGTCACATCCTCTGGCCCGTTCCCTCTGTATCCCTGTATCTCCCAGTTGCTGTACTTAGGATGTCTCTACCTGGTCCTCCAGCTCTCCAAACAAACACCTGCAGTGCAGGTATTTGTCATCCTGTGAATGCCATTAGTGCCCACAAGTGCCTGGGGCAGCCAGTTCCAGCTGTCCATTGCTGTGCAATTACTTTGATTTAGCTCTGCAGCTCTGTATTCACTTTATTTACCCTCCTTCTCTCCAAACTGAAGACATTCTTTTCAGTCTCTTATAAAAAACTTCTTCCCCTTGGTCATTTTAGCTGCCCTTTTTCACCTCTCTGCCTCCACTACTGCTTTCTTGAGGTGTGGAGACTGTGTATCCACACTTCTCAAAGACATGGGCATGATCAGCTTTTATAGAGCTGCAGGATGCTGCTGCCTTGGCTGCTGCTGCACAAGGTCCTGATGATTTCTGAGAAGTGCCACCCACGACCCCAAAATCTCTTCCCATGGGTGTCAGTGCCTGGTTTGAGTTCAGCCCCATGCACACATGGTTTGTATTCCTTTTGTATCACCTGAAATTTTTCTGTCTTGAAGTCCGTCTGCCACTTTTGTGCCAACCACTGGGCTTTGTGGGGTGTCCCAAATCTGCATCATCTTCGTGCCTTTGCCAGCTGTCAGAAATCATGGCTCAGCTGGAGCTGAACCTGCACAGGTTTCCATGGGCTTGGCCATAAAATAGCATGGATCCAATGGCAAATTCCAGGAAACCCTCTCTGCCTTCCGGAAAAGTTGTCAAACGTAGTAGCTCCAGCTCTAAGGGGACATGCCTAATTTTACACCTATCAGAAATCTCAAGGTTGCACACACCTAAAGTGGATTTCTCAACACCTTCCTAAACAAAAAGCATTATCTGACAACCTGCTTATGTTACTCAAGCCCTTGATTGTCTCTCATACACCCAGGTTTTGCTGAGTTGAAGGAAGATTCCTCCAAGAGCTACAAAGGATCTTCATCTCAGCAGCACTGGGTATAACCTGTCATCTTCAGAGCTGGTGATGAGCTGACAACTTCCTAATCAGAGCCTAACCAAGAGCCCACCACAGCAGCACTGCTGCCCCAGGGTGGACAGGAGAGCTGTTTTGTGAGAGCTGCGAATTAAAACCAGCGTGGCTTTGTAATCTGAGCTGGTGCCGTGCTGGGAAGGAGGTGCTGGCACTGACACCTGGCAGGAAGAGCGTTCAGCCCAGTGGGAATAGCGGAGTCTGGTCACAACTGAGCTGTGTGTGAGCTCTGTGTGCGGGTGCTGTGGAGCATCTGCATCGAGTTCCCACCTTGTTTTTGTGTCTGTGACACAAATGTTATCACTGGGCAGCTGATTTTCGGTGCTAAAATCAGATTCTTTTCTTCAGTTCATAAGGCCGCAGGTGGTTTTTAACCCAGTCTGTGTTTTGAGAGGCATCAGGAATCAGCTGATTGGGGGTTTGTACTGCCATGCTCGTGAATGTCTACTTGAAACAGCATTTTGAGAGCCCTGGCTGTGAATTTAAAAGATGAATGTAGGAATTCCAAAAGTTTAAAATATTTTAAATGTAAGAATTTGAAAGATATTTTTGCCTAATTTCAAAATAATTAAAAAAAAATATATATATTATGTAACATAACATTTTCTAAATTACATAACAGAATGTAATTAATATACCATTATATATAAATAATAAAGAAATTTTAGTAATTTAAAGATGTTATTGCCTATTTTTCCATGAATAGACTAACATTATCATTTATGGTCTACTTTCTATCCACACATATTGTCACAACCTGCTTGTGCACAGGAAAATAAGCAATTCAGAATAGAAAAATCCATATTCCTTCAGCAGTCAGCTCCACTTCACAAATCCCTCTAGTGACTCTGTGCAAATTACTTTCTGAAAGTCAATTATTGGGCTGTTTGGTTTGTTTGCTCTTCGTAGCAAAGCATCTGCATAGCTTTCTATTGAGAGATCTTAAAAATGTTTGTCATATCATGTCAACTGCTTCAAGACATGAGCTGGTGCGGAGCCTAAAAATAGCTCCTTGGAGATGACTGGCCTGGCCTAAAGCCAGGCTGGGATCAAGGAGGAATAAATGTGACTTAAATTCACTTTCTCTCACTCGTGTCCTGAGCTCTGACCGAGGACTGGATGAAACCAGTTCAAACGATGGGACTGTGTGCAAAAAAGAGTGAGAATGAGAAGAGAGGGAAATTTTTACCCCAGTTCTCTTGTTGTTTCCATCCCTGTAGCACATTGGCCACACTTAAGGCACCACAGAGTCTGTGAAACGAAACATTTGGCAGCCACTGGAGAAATCAGTGGAGGGATGTTTCCCCAAATGGAGCACGAGGGAAGGAGGTGGGGAGGGAGCTTCCTGCCTGCTTCCCAAACTGCAGCTCCACACGGGGTCTGTTCTGCACTTGAACCCCTCTTTAAAGGCAGCACGTTGTGTTCCTGAGCTAATTGGACACCTGAGTCAGGGGGATCATTGGAATCACCACAGGGATAACAAACACCTCAGCTGGCAGAAACTCAGCTGTTCAGGATAGACCACCAGTGCCCCTGAAAGAGATGCTTACTTAACATTTGGGACTTGGAAATCTCCATGAATAGAGATTCTAATGAAGGAAATGCCAAGTCAAACCGTCTCCTTGTGTGGCTGGCTTTGACATTTCCAAGCGTAGCCTCTCTCCTGGGCCATCATTTTGCACCCACACTTGTCTGACAACTTGCTGAAGAAGTGCATCCAAACAGACAATGAAATGCCTGCATGATTTGTGCAGGAAGGAAGTAAACAAAATATCACTGAGAATAAAACCTTTTCAAATGCAGCTAAAAAAAGCACTATCAGACACTTCCAAGTGCTGGAAAATTGCTTCTCTCGCTGCTGCTTGGCTCACTCCAGTTCACTCTTTTGGGATGAGATTTTTCTTGGTGAGGTTTGACAGGACTTTGATTTAAACCTCTGAAAGTTCCACAACAATTGTTGCTAAGTGTTTGGTGCTCTTCATATTTGGAGACTCAGCTCATCTCTGTGGCACAGGGAGAGTGATTTACTCAGAAATCTGCTGAGAGTAAAGATCTTCAGTAAACTGGGAGGACAGGGCTTGTGGAAGTGTAAAGTTCTCTGTCCTGTTCCATTCCTCAGTTCTCATAATCGATGATCACGTTTGTGCCTACCACAGCTAGAAATTGTTTTGCCTGGGAAATTCTCCATACTTTTCTACTTCAACTCAGAGTCTGATCTCTGCTCAAATAAACAATCAGTGTCAAGCTTTGTAGTGTCTCTCCTTTTGCCTTTTCCCTTCATGCCCGTGTTGCTTCTCTCTTAACAATAAAATGCAAAACTGAAATGCAAAGGGTGCTTTGCCCCATTTCACCCAGAGAGGATGTCAAGAAGCTCTGCACAAAATCTGTGCTGTGCTGTTCAAACAAGTGACACTTTCATTAGACTCAGCTGAGCATGGGAGGAATATTGAAGATGATGTGCAAACTGTAAACAGGTCACCCTCTTCAAGATAAAGTGGATTACTTCAATGCAAGACATAATTAAATGCAATTTGTTTTCATTCTCCCTTTTGTGGTCTGATTGATGCCTGTTTGGGAATGCAAGATTATTTTTTAGCAGTTTGACTTTCCTACCTGTGGATATATTTGGTCTAAATTCCTTTTGTTTCTGGCTCCCAGGGAGCTTATGATTTACAGATAAGGATTTTTCCGTGTGACATGGAGTGACATCCTAGTTTGAACAGACCTCCTGTTTCAAAAGAAAAGATTTAAAAAATGGAGAGCTCCCACATGTGAAATGCAGCTCCTGATGAAGGTACAGATTTCTCCATTGTGTGAGAAACGGGTAATACACAATGTAAAGTTGTTTGAAATACATTTCAAAGCTGTTTTTTTGCAGAAAATTCCACCCCTATAGAATAGTCCCATCAGCCTAACGCTGGGCCAAGGCAAGTGAAATAATTTAAGAGGTGGGAATCTCCAAAACACTCTTCTGGTGAAAATGTAATTGCTTTGTTTTGAAAGTGCCTAATGATCCAAAAAATGGGTTGATAGCTTTCAAAGCTTTCAGATCTGGACATGCTGACAGAGCAAATTTAAAACCAGAAGAAACTTTTGTTCTTAGTGTCTCCTTTTCCAGACTTTCTCCTGACAGCCATTATTCATTAGCCAAGCTGGGGTAAGGGGTAATGCTCTAGAGAGTTTTCAACATGCATGGCACAGAAAAGCAGAGGACAGAGATGTGAAACGGATGCATCTTGCGATTAATAAGCAGATAAAAGCAGATGAAAGCTTGCAGGAGTGCTGTGAGCTGAGGAAAGCACCCATTTGTCCTTCCTGCCCTCCATCCTCCAGCTTTGTGCAGGGGGAAGCAGGGCAGGAGCAGTGCTGGTCCTCCGGCTCTTTTCCATGGAGAAATCAGCAGATTTCCAGCCATGGGATCAATACATCCTCACGATGTCTCCTGACTCCAGGCTGGACAGGATCCATCTGTTTGTTGTGGCACACACTGAGCCTGTGCTCTTGGCATCTTCTGGGCCCTGATGAAGCCAGCTCGGCTTTGCTCTGGGGCATGCATGGAGTGGGGCACGAGGCTGATTCCCATCTTGGGAATTGGTGAAAACAGGTGCAGAGAAGATGTGCAAAACAAATTCATATTAAAACCAGACCTGGTACTGCACAGAAACTAAAGAGAGAAGGTTGAGGAGCAGCACAGAGGAAAAAACCCAATATTCTGTGATATTCCCAGTGCATGGATGCTCTGAGGAGAGGCTTGTTGAGAAGATGCTGGGTAAGAGCACGTTCTGTGCTGAGGAGCTGGGGGGAGGGAGGGAGAGGCAGCTCCAGAACATGGTGGCTGGGAAAGCTGATCCCAGCAGAGCGAGGACAGGCAAATGCATCTCAAGAGACGGTCACAGCAGCACTGCCAAACCTTAACTTCACACCAAGTGTCTTGTTTCTGCCTGCATATGTAAATAACAACAGCAATTCCAATCAGGAAAACAACATTCTCTCTTCAGAGGAAAGGAACTGCAGATCTGGGGGTGGAAAGTGTCATCTGCATGGAGCGTTGAGGCTTTGGGTTCAGTGACAGGTGATTCCTGACTCTCTACAAGCACGTAGCCTGTTTGCATTTGGCTCTGGGATTTGTTTTCCTGATGGATTACTCCAGTGAATCCTGGCATAAACACCAACAGCTACCCACTGAGGTGCTCTGCAGGAGAGAAACATGGGCTGGGGGTATTTCAGTTAACTAAAACTGGCCTTAAATTAATGCCACAGTGAAAATGCTGAAAATAAACCCCTGTACTGATGAATTCTCATGTAGCAGAATCACTCTTCAAGAAGGTTCTAATGCTAACATCTTTGAGGGTAAAATGATAGGAGGGAGAAGAGATCTCAAAACAAGATCCTTGCATACACACACACGTGTAAAATGCAACTCAAATATATCTACGATGTGTAGACATCAAATGCAGTTTGTTACTTCCATGTGTATTTTAAAAATAAAAAGGCAAATTCTGAATATGGTTTCTGAAGTTTTTGAATATGTTTTCTGAAATTTCATTGCCAAAATTAAGTGGGCATTAAGAAATGACCTGAAAATCAAGGGTCTCCCAAGAAGAAACCCTTAGACGCTGCTGTGTGCAATGTAGGTATGTGCACTTCTCCATGCCACTAAAAACATCATAGCTTGATATTTTTGTGGTCCACTTTAGTTAGAAAGCTCTCATTTTTAATGCTGGCAGTCTTCAAGTAACAGCACTGAAATTGGTTTGCCTCGTTAGGGTGATCATGATGTTGTAATGATTTAATTTCAGATTTTGAGGGGTGTTACAGCTGAGCAAGGCAGGTCTGGAGAGCAGCTTTCTCTGCAGCCTGCTATTAAATTCCTGCAGGTGTGCTGGATTCAGGGAACATCCCTGGCATTAACACAGACGCATAAAAGGAAGACTGTGTTTCCAAAGATCTTAAGAAGCCTTGAAGGTCAGATGAAAAATTGAATAAACAGACACGCTTTTAAAATTATCTCCTGATCTTCTTCAAATATTGTGCTTTTTTCTTAAGAATCTTTATTTAATCTTCTAAATTAACCTCATAATAATAAAGATGATAGGATAGACAAATGGTGAAATACAAGGTGAAAGACATTGGCTTTTTAATTAAGCTTAATTATGCTTACTTTGCTAAAGGTTAGAGTCTGTCTGGTGAACACCAGTACATGAAGGACTCGACACTGAATTTTTGTGCTGTGAATTAACAGAAAATGTGAGCCCTGTGTTGGGCCCATTCAGTGGTTTGCTGAGCCACTGAACCCCGAGTGTGCCTGGATGCCAAATTCTTCTTGTATGTGCAAATTTGGGTCAAGATTTATGAAAACAAGTACCACAACTTATATTTCCAACAGGTAACTAATCTACTCATTTTCTAAGGAATGTTTATGACTTTAGCAGTGACCCCCCAGTTTTATCTCCACAAGCAGATGAAGCTGCAATGGGAGCAGTTAAGTTGTTCAAATAGGGCCAATATTCTTTCTAAATTCACTGGATTGAACTGTGTCTGTATAATGCCATATTTTACCAAAACTGGGGTGCACAGAGATAGCACCAATTGTAATGGAACCTCCCTTTTCAAACATGCCCTTGGAAACAAATAGATGCTGGAGGAAATTGAGTCTTGGAGGTCGTAAATCTGTGGGCTTAAAGGTAAATAAAATGCACAGAAGATCCCACTTTAAAGAAAAACTGTTTTTCAGTCTGGGTTCCTGTCTTCCACTGCACTTAAGAAATTTTTAACATGGTTCACACAGGTCAATCTCTACTGAGCATTAAAGTTATTTTTTAAGTGAAAAAAACCCCACTTAGAATGAGTCAGCAGGACTGCACTCTCTGCACTTGCATTAGCAGGAATTTTTATTTTGGGGAAACGCTTGGAATTTTTCCTCCTATTTTGGTGACCCAAACTTGCAGAGCTGGGCCATACTTTTTCTCTGCTTCCATGGGTAGTAAAGGTTGGATTTTTCTCCTGGCTTCTGAGAGAAACCTCCTTGTTACTGAACAGCTGTTGCTGAGAGATTGTTTATGTTCAGTTTGTAGGATTATGCAATTGTCCTGGTTCTGACACAACTGCAGCATCATCCCAGCGACTGTAAACACAGAACTGCAGGAAAATCTGGGGAGGCAAAGGGAGAGAAATCCTTTCTTCAGGGGGAAAAGTGGAATCTGTTTCCTACCTCGTGACATCAGACTGTGTTTGGGTTTAAGGCATTCTAAGAGTTTCTCTCCCTGTTTCTTCATTGCTGGCATTTATTGATCATCTCTAAAGCCAGAATCTCTCGTTGAGGTGCTGAACAGATGCAGAGAGGGAGAGTTCTAGAGGTGAAATGGAGCTCTGTGTGTGCTGGTAACCCACAGCAAACCCCAGGATGCTCAGCTATAAATGGAAGTGGTAATTAATGACAGGGTTACAACCGCCTGTTAATTTGTTTTCTTTGTTTACATCCTTAGAATTATTACCATAAAAAAGGCTCATCAGGTCTGGTTAAAGAGCAAGTGGCTGGGAGGTGAATTCTGTTATCCTGACCTCTCTCCCATCTTCCTCTCTCCTGAGTACCCAAGCTCCTGGCTGTTACAAAGCTACACTGGCTGCTGAGGACACCAGGAAGCCTGGATATCATCCCAAAAAATCACCATAACAGGTATCCTAACTGGAATCCCTAACTGCACATATCCTCCCTAGGCCAGCAGGAACATAAAGAAGAGGTATTTGTTCCTTGCCCAAGGAACATGAGTGAAAGAAGCGAGTGATCTACAGTGGGAAGGGAAAAAGCTTCTTAAGAATATGAATCTATCTAAACAGAGGCTACAAGGGTGTGGTCTTTGTCTTTTGTCTCTCTTAGCTATAAAAAAGACCGGTACTATGACAGCAAGTGTTTATTTTCCAGGAGGGTAGTGTGGCTTAAGACAGTCAGTGATGCACTCCTCAGGACAAAATAGGATCCTCTGGAACTTAATTATCTGTCTGGTTGACCATTCTTCACAAAACCAGTCATATCATACCAATATTTCTAATACTACAGAGACCTGGCAGCTTAAACTCTGGACCGGAATGGAAACTTTATGGAGAAAGTGAGCCAAACTAGTGGAGAAAAAAGCAATTTTGCTGTTTCTGTCTTGTGCCTCTCTCTAGGCAGTGATGAATCCCTGGGGCCTTCACCTCTTGAAAGATACCAGAGACACTGTGAGTATAAAAGAAAACACAGGTCAGGAAACAGCAAAAGAAGAACATTCTGCCGAATCAGAGCCTCTGACCTCTGGTGCTGGCAAAGGAGGCTGGACCTCGGACTGAACTTAGGGAAACTTCAACCACCAAGTTCCTGCTGTAGTGATGTTCTCACGATTTTTGGGTAATTGCTTGGGCTGGTTTGGACATGAAGTTTGATTTGCTTTCTTCTTCTCAGGGAGCCTGAGGCTGCAGTAGATGCTTTTTTGGGTCCAAATTGTCCTCCAGAACACAACTGAGTTCAATCTTTCACTCAGTGAAACAGGTTGTGTTTCAAGTGAAGTCTCGCTCTTTGACTGTATGGCCTTGTATTTATTATCCTGGTTTTTAAATGTTGGGATCTGAATTTAACAGCACAGGACAGAGGCTTAAAATAACACCATGCCTGGATCACCTCCTCCTGAGCTGACTGCATCGATTCCACTTTAGCCCATGAGTGAATTCTCCTCTGTGAGTTCTGTCATGAGGGGAACTGACTCATTTATTCTCTTGGAGTCCCGGCCTTCTTCATGCATGGATGCAACACTGCTCATGCAGATCCACTAAAAAAATGACATTCTCTGTGTGGGAAAATGTTCCATGTTTGGAATGGGCTGCCCAGGGAGGTTTGGAGTGCCCGTCCCCAGAAGTGTCCAAGGAAGGGCTGGATGTGGCACTCAGAGCTCTGGGCTGGGTCACAAGGTGGGGATGGGCACAGCTTGGACTCGAGGATCCAGGAGGTTTTTTCCAACCTCGGTGATTCCATGATTATGTGAAAACCACTTCTTGGGAGGTGAAGAGCCAGTGAAGCAGCTTGTGGGTCAGCTCTGAGTGTAGCAAACGAAAAGGAACGATCAGCACAAAGAAATGAGAGACATTTTTCTTTTTAGAAAAGCCCCTGCACAAGAGAAATTTGTGGCAGACACGAACCCAGGTTTGTTTGTGTACACAGTTTTTGGTACAACACATTTCAGCCTTCACTCACAGTTCTATGACAGCCCTGTCCTGATTTGTCACACACTGTGTAATATCTTGTCCCACAGAGATCTGCCCATTCTGTCTGATGGATAGCAAGCCCAGATTGCTCCATTTCCTGCACTGAAGCTCCTACAAGAGCACCATAAAGCTGTAATGCTTCTGAGGGGTACCTGCAACAAAGGTGAAGATGCAGATGAAAGCTGAAGAGAAATATGAGAGAGGCTCCATGAGCAAATTTTGGATAAATAGCCATTAATGTGCACTCTGGATATCCTGGTTGCCCAGACTCTGTGTATTGGGAGCAGCTCCACTGCCAACAGTGCAACAACTGCTGCAAGAATAACTTAATTGGGAGAAAAATAAGTTTCTGAATTTCTGTTCCTTGTAATTTTTACTGTGAAACACGGTTGAAGCAAGGAAGAATCACTTCTACTCTCTGTCCTTACTGAAAACAGTGTTTCTTCCTGAAAACATATATCAGGAGTAAGATAAAATCACTCAGTCAACACAAGTAATGTTCATTTGAAAAGGGAATAGTGTTTGCTGTGTTTTATAATATCCCAGCTGAGTCAAGAAGAAAATAGCAAGCTGCAGGAATATATCCTGTATTACATAAAAGATCCATGAGATTAAAGCTGACTGTGATCTTGTTTGCTTAAGATTTAAATTGATGTCTCTCATAGATATCAGTGGCCTTAACCAGCATTTACAGTGGCAGAGAGGAATATTTGGTCATAAAAGCTGAAGTCTGATGTGTTAAAGAGAAAAACTAAAACCCCTTCAATACTTCTGCAAGGTGATAGTGTTTCCAATTGATCTTGACAAGTTATTTATTCAATTGGTGCCTCAATTCCCCAGCAGTAAACTGAAAATAAACTTCTGTGAGTGCCACAGTGCTACTGAAAAACTCAATTCTTGTGAAAGGATTTGAGGATCCAAACGATAGGCACTAAAAAGAGCTTTTTTATTGACATTCTCTGCATGCAACATCAACATATCAGTGTTTCTCTTCCCCTGTGCTAGTTAGAGAGAAATATTTGGACATCTTTTCCCGCTTAAGCACATTTAGAGCTCTCTGAAGGGCCCCACTGTCTCCAGTGACCAACTGAAATGACATGGAGTTGCTCATCGGCGTTTCCAGAACAACTAGTGAAAATCAATTGGTGAATTTAGCTACAGCATTGTCAGTAAATTGACCTTCTGATCCAATTTCAAGGTCAGTGCACATCAAGCTTAATTAAAATGGTGTGGTGTGTTAGCCATTGTTATTGAACGATTTTAGATATTCAAAGGGGGCTCTGAGGGCTCTGGAATTCACTGGAGAGATAGAGAAAAATGGGAAGACTAAGAGCACCTAGAGAGCTCTTATTTCTGCTTCCATTTCTCTTATTCATAAGTTGCTAGGAATAATTTACCCAGAGACTTTCTTGATTAGGTTAAACTGGCTAAAACCAGCATTGTCACTGAAAGAAGGATCCCCTTTTACCCTCCAAGGCATTTCCTCCTGCAAGTGTGAGACTGTGCTGGACCTTGGGAATCCAAACCAAAAGCTAAAGCAAAATGAGAAATATAAATCCTGCACTTTAACTTTGTGTTAAGTGTGTAATTGCTTGAATTTTCTACAAAATATCCAGATTGATTTTCATCTCTGCACGATTTTAAGCCACGCAAACATGTTAAATTTAGTAAAAGCTACTTATTTTCATGTGTACAAGAGAGATCAACATCTGCAGCCACTGTGTAATTTAATTACAGGAGAACTGAGTTTTTTTTTTTAGTTATTCTATAAAATGACCTCCTGAAGCACATAAAAAAGAAAGTACCAGGAAGGTATGAATTAAGGTGAAAGACACAGTGGGAGTCAGTTCTCTTCTCCCACCTCTTTTACACCCACTGAATGCGAGACTAATCTTGAGTCCCCCTCCGTTCCCTTTGCTCCCACTGCCTCCTGAGAGATCTGGGCTTGGCCTTTTATCTGACTCACTTGAATTGGATGGGATATGACATCATTTAAGCAATTTTTTGGCCCACTGGGACTCACTTTTCCCATCCACTGGCTCCGTTTGCAAGGGCAGAATTCCACCCACTGTGCTGACTTTCCCCTGTGCCAGCACGTCAAAAACATTCAGAGGGCAGCATTATTCCTTTCCCTAATTAATAAGAATATGAGCAACTCTTCCTCTGTGAAATATTCATTGAGAATTTGCTAATAAATATTCATCAGTGTTAACAAATAATTTTTTCCTTGCGTACAACAGTGACACTTAAGGAAATGAGAATCCACACACACAGAGCTGTGCTGTATTACAAACCACTGCTATTATGACATGCTGCAAATCTAATTTATTTCAGGAGCCTTGAACACAGATCATGGCAGTAAAATGTCTCCTTTATACACATCAGTTGTTTGTGGCACAACAGCACTTCCATGTTTTAATAATGTAACTACTCCCTTGAACTGTGCTTATTTCCTCAGTGATGGATCACACATTTATAGCAGCAAATGAAATGCTTCCAGTGACATTTTAGTGCTGGAAATCAGGGCGTTTACACCTGGTGTAGACTCAAAGTTGTCTCCATTTTCTGCAGCATCTTAGTACTAGGACAGACTTTCCCTGGGAAAAATAAAATGTTTTATTTTAAATGGTAACTGCAAGAGATTCTGACTGAAACTATGAATAGTTCAGATTATTTTCCTTGCTCTCTTACCTAAAATAGAGCCAAATGGATGATGACAGCTCGTTCTGAGGCTCTCACACAGCTGATTTCTGGGCTGTTCACCAAGCCCAGCCCCAGTTTGCTGCCCTGAATTCAGGGGATTCACTCCAGTCCTCAGTTTGGCAGCGGCTCCCCAGCCTCTCCTGGGGTCAGACTGGGACATTCTCCTCCTTCTATCTTTGCACCTCTTCAAACAGTTCCTTGCACTTCCTTTCCAATGGGAAAGGCTGAGAGAACTGGGATTGTTCAGCCTGGGGAAGAGAAGGCTTTGGGGTCACTGAATTGTGGCCTTCCAGGGCCTGAAGGAGCTACAAGAAAGATGGGGAAAGATTCTTTACAAGGGCCAGGAGTGACAGAGCAAGGGGGAATGGCTTCAATTGACAGAGATTAGGTTCAGATTGGAGAAATTCTTCCCTGGGAGGGTGGTGAGGCCCTGGCACAGGCTTCCCAGGGAAGCTAAAGTGCTTATTTTGCTACAGAAGTCAAGGAAATTGAGGGATTAAAATGACTGCACTTGAAAAAGAGCAGAGAGGTGTGGCCCCAGGCTTGGCCTGAGTGAGAGGTTGTGTGAGCTGCTCCTCATCTCCTGGGCCAAATCTGGGATTTGATGTACCCCATAACAAAATGAGATGACAACTGCTGTTCAGAAGGTCCAGGACAAAGAATCTGCAGCCCCCAGTCAATGAGAGGTTTTTCACCAGCTTGTGGGTACTCAGGAGGTTTGGTGGGGGTGGAAGAGCTCCTGAGGGGGAGTGGGTCTAGAGCTGTTCAGGGAAGCATTAAGTTGATGTGACAAATGAGGCAGAGAGGGGAAAATGTGCTCAAGTGAAGTGAGAATCACTCACCAGCAGGTCTGAAAGGGAATGTCTTCACAGGAGAATAATTAATCTTATTTGGGATTTTCACAGAGAGCTCGTAGGAGGGCTGTGAATAGAGCAAAAGGAGCAGTTCAGAGTGACTTTGTACCTTGGCTGGTTTCATAGTGGCCATCCAGCTCTCTTAGGGAGCATGAGGGAATATCTGGATTTTAACCCCATCTTCTCTGAGCTCCTGTTAAGGAGCACACCAAAGGCATCCCCAGGAGCAGTACTGGTGACATCCAAATGTAAATAAGCAATCCCCAATTGCTTTGCTCTGGGGTTTATTACCTCAGCAGATTAATTTTAAGTGTCTGACAAATGAATCATCAGATGAAGCTGTGGCAATTACCTACCTTAGCAGGCAATTATTTCCCACACCTTTGGCTTGCTGACATTCACTGGAGGGTCATTCCTGAGCTACAGAGAGATGCCACCTCTGCTGCCACCATGGCTGTGGGCACTGCCCACCAGATCCACGGCTGCAAATCAGCATGGCAAAGGATTTGCCACTTGGAGAGTCTGAAATTGCCACCTGCAGGGTCTTTCTCAGGAAATCAGCCACAAAAGGCTGGTGGAATCACCACCAGGTGAGTTGCTGCAGAGGGGAGCCACATCCATGGCTATAGCTGAGATCTTCAGACTGGCTGATCTGCAGGCGAAGCACGGCCAAAATAGATCAATAAACCAAATTCAGAGGGGTATTATGAAGACTGGAATTCATCACTGTATTCTGTGGGATGGACCATGCTCTATGCAGCAGGTGTGTGAATTCTAGGGGAGGAAAGAGCTGAAGATAAACTTTGGCTTCTGTTGATGGGAGGGAATAACCACATTACAAGAGGAAGAGGAAAAGAAGGGGAAGCTGTCGCTGTAGTCCACAGGGATGGTGTGAAGAACAACACAGAAGTCCAGGATAAATAGGATTATTTAATTAATTATCACTTCATTTATGTAACTTGGTTCACAATAGAGAAATGACATCATTGGGTGCTTGACCATACACCTCCCAGAGTGATTGGCTGAATGCTACGACGTATTTCAAATATTTCAAAATGTTTTCTTCAGTGTGGAAAACAAGACTATGCATAGCAAGTTTGCACCTGTGAGATAAAGTCTTGATTTACAAAACCCTCTACACTGTTGACAGCTAGCTTGTGTGAGAAAGGAGACTCTCACAAGCAGCTGCAAAATATAGGAAAATTTCTCTGCCAGCCTTTTCAGCATCTACAGGGGGCAGTTAAAAATTTCAGCCTGAGTTGTCTCTTGTTCAATATTCCTGCCTTTGCTGGGGTTTGGGCTTCAGGATGGACAGTATTTCTCAGTTAACCTCCCACACCAAACTGCACCTGGCAGAGAGCATAAAATAAATCAATAACCCCCCAGAAAGATCTTTGAAATCATCACCACAGCCCTTGAATAAATGACTCAGAAAACTTCAGGCTCTGCCACTGTATTTTCTTCACATCAGTGGCTGGAGGTGGCAGAGGATATTGTGTGTCTGGCTGGAGCCTTCCCTGTCCAGATCTGGAGGCAGAAGATGCTGAAGACAGGAGGATGGCTCCGGGGTTAGTCACAGACTTATGGACACGCCATCCCTTCTCCTCCAGCCCCCACCAAGACAGCAGGTGGTTTGTTTTCAACCAGCTGCACAAGCACAGCCTGAGAGGGGGGTGGTTGCCAGGGAAGGAGCAGGAGGCAGCTACGGACCTATTGCTCAAAGCTGGGGAGGCCCCTGTACAAGAATTTGTGCAAAAGTGCTGCATGGTTGATCTGGCAGCACCAATCCATGTGGTGGGAAGAGGCTGCTTTTCCCAGATTTCTGTGGAGATGTATGTGAAGAGCCCCACAGTTTGATATCTGTTCTGAAGGCCAGCAGCCCTGTGTAAGTGTTCAGGAACTAAACAAAGCAAGGCAGATACCATCAAAGAGAGAGGCCTCAGAGAGCTGTTGAGTCAATAAAGCCATTCCCCTCACCCCCCTGCTTCCCATGTACTTAGCCAACAGCAGCTGTGGCCCAATTAAACTCAACTGCTTACAGAAATGGATCTGTTGCAGACAGGCACACAATGGATTATGATTGTGATCACTTAAGAGGTCACAGCAGCTCAGTGCTTGTGTTTTCTGATTTCTGGGTGAGACACAGCACCGAAGTTCTGACCCACTTTGAGCAGCTACAGACCCTCCAGCCCCTTGTTGTTGGTTAGGATGGTGAAATACAACTCGTGGTGTCAGCAGGCACGTACTGACTCCTCATCTGTTCCAAAGATAGGTGCTGCCATCAAGCCAAGGAGTATTGGGAGCAACAGACAACGAGATTCCTCCCTGCAATATCAACATGATCCTAACTCCAGGCTGTGAACTCCAGTGAAATGCAAATACCTCTGTGCAGATGGGAAAAGAACCTGCAAGCCCAGAGATCCTGCAAGGTAAAACACTCACAGTGGCTTTCCTTGTGCAGTGTCTCCCCTGACGAGGGGGGATGCAGCCCTTGCTGCTCTGCTTGACCAGCACCCTGTGGGGAGCACCCTCCCCCATGGGGACACTGCTTGGTCTCCAAAATGCCTCAAGGACTTCAGGCTCTACACCTGGAGGAATAAATTTGTGTGCAAGGTGTTTTCCAATGGCGTTTAGTATGTTTCTCTTTGAGACATAATTTGTTTTCTGTCATGACTCGACCCATCCTATCAGCTGAGGAAGTTCTTACAGACACTGTGTGCAGCCCTTTTTCTTCTTTCGAGCTCTTTTCTGAGGATCTTTCTTCACTGGGCCTCCCTGGAGGCATTAGCCTATAATCTATAATGCCATCTGCTTTGCTGGGCTGTAGCCAGGGCACTTTATTAAATCAGCATGGAGTAATTGATGGCATTGTTTTCACCGAGGGACAGAACAGTGTCAGGGAGCAGAGGCAAAGGTGCAGAACAGCACAAACATTTCAGGTCTCAGGTATCCCAGCAACAAAAGGGGGAAAATGGGGTTCCCCTTCTCGTGGGGTATTTTTGGTTTCAGATATTATTGTGATCTACAAAATCCCTGCTGCATGAGCTGGCAGGGCCAGCTTTTGGAAGTGAAAAGATCAGCAGCACTATCAGGGTGTAGGGCTGAGGTGAGGAGCACAATGTGAAAATCAGGAGATATTTATTAAGTGTAAGAACCAGACAAAACCTCTCATTGAGTAGAAACTTATTCCAATCTGCTCTGTGCCTGGCCTTTTTAGCTAAACTTCACTTGTGGCTGCTGCTCCTTTGTCTGGAAAGAAAATCTGAAGTGACTGATAAAGAGGGGACAGTTTTTATTAGACAGATTTGCTGGGAGCTGCTTTGCTCAGCTGTCTGAAAGGCTGCAAGAAAATCTCTGCACCATGGAACAATCCCAGCTCTTGCTTTACATACACATAAAGGGAAAAAAGAGAAATATTATCTACTAGTTGGAGCAGCAGCCAACATCTTCACTTTAAAAAAACACTTGAAAGAGTTGAAAACTGCTTCCAAAGTCTTGTCAAAGTTTAATTAAATTTTTTGTTGTTTTCCACCCTCTGGTTTGTATTTTGCTCATTTTCACATTGGACAAGGGGTTATTTTTACTCTTTTGATTAAATTAATCTCAATCAATTTTTGCTAGAGCTCTGGGCATGGTGAGGCTGGAATACGTAATCGTACTTGGTGGTGGTGTGAATATTGAGCATCACAAAGAAAGCAAGCACTGTTAGAAGGAGTGATTAAAAGATTAAAAGATAACTCAGCAAATTAAACCACCACACAATACTATAATAAATAATAATAACGATAACAACAACAACAGCAAATAAAATGCCTGCAGGCTCTCACATTTATTGTATCTCAGAACAAAGCTGGAAAAGCACATAAGTTAATTTTGCCAAATAGAATTTAATACTTATCTGTATCATTGAGTCTAACACACTGAACTACCTGGAATCTGTTTAAGGAAAGTTCAAGTGGATCTCTCTGAATGTCCAGGATAAAAATGAGTAATCAGGTGAAAAAATCCAACCATTAAAACACCCAGGCTGATGTTTACAGCCAATGAACCCTTTTTAAGCCGTCTGGTGACTGCAAAGTATCTTTTACAACACGTTGTAAGAAGCCCCAGGGTTACAGGCAGCTTTACAACATCAAGACAGCAATAAAACACCTTCCAACCTATTATGAGAGACACAGGTCATGAATCCACATTACCCAGGTCATGAATGCACTGAAAATAGTCCCTCTGTAAATTATACAGGTTATCCCAAGGAATTTCAATCCTGCAGGAGAAGATTTTGTTCTTTGAGATTAAAAAAACCCCAAAATAATATTAACAAAAAATGAAATATTGTGCTGGACATCGTCCTTTGATAGGAGCTGATGTGATTTTACTGGAATTATAGTCTCATGGAAACTTCTTTTGCAATTTTTTCTAATTTGCTTTGGAATATTTCAGTTCATTGGCTTGAGAAACTCAGGAAAATGGTCATCTTTTGGGAAACTCCAGACTTACATCTTCAAATGGACCGGAAATGACC
Organism: Corvus moneduloides; assembly: GCF_009650955.1. NCBI lineage: Eukaryota > Metazoa > Chordata > Aves > Passeriformes > Corvidae > Corvus > Corvus moneduloides. The sequence continues at coordinate 3,247,210 of NC_045490.1, read as the reverse complement.
TAAAAGGATGATTTGTCATTGCTTTTTTTGGCATGGTTGCTCCTGGATAGGAAGCTGCAAGGATTCTGAGTGATAACAAATTTCTATTTCTTTCATTCTTTGAATTTTTAAAGGAACTGTTTGGAACATTTTTGGTTTATGATGATGTAGTCTGGTGTTGTAACACATTCAGAGCCTCAGGACATGAGGACCTTGAGAATTAAGGGTGAGGAGAGGTGCATCCAACAGCTGGTTTAGTTTTCCATGCATCAGAGACCTTGTGTAAACAACACATCTTAATACAACTTTACCCCAAATAATGTCAGTATTGTTTGATTAGTTACCATTTTTCAAATATACACCATAATTTTGTTCAAAGCTGACAAAATCAGCTTGGCTAGATGTGTTGATAGCATTATGCTGCAGTCTGATCACTTACTGTCATTAAGTTGGAAAATTCTTCAGCTTCAACAGATTCTACAGTCAGCCTGAAAACTGAAAACTTCCAAGCCAAACCATCCTGTGATCCTATGACTCTGTAGAAAGGAGAAAGGGGGGAAAGAACTCTTCTTCTTGTGAAATGGAATAAAATACAATATAGTGATTATTAATAATAATGCAATTATTTTTCTAAGGAGATGTTCATGATGGGATCTGAGGTTTCAGGGCTACAGCAAGAGTTGCACTTTTCCCAGAGCAGAGTTCAATCTCTTTTAAAGCCTATTAAAGTCATTGAGATGCATCCATCAGTTATTCTACTGAGGGAGTGTGATGACAGGATACATCTTAGGGAAAGGAAGAGCCAAGGGATGGTAGGATTAGCACAGATAATGACACTCATTTGTCTGCACGGGGGACACTCGCTGAGTTGTAAGATTTTTAAATTGAATTGAACTTTGGATGATCTCCATGGCTCAGGTCTCTCAATAATCCTTATCTCCAGGTGCTTGTCACAGAAGGTGGAGGAGCAGTTCCCCAGGGTCGCTTATCTTGTGGAAGATGCTCTGCACAGCAACTCCTCTATCACTGATTTGGCAGCATTTCCCCAAGGCCATTTGATTGCCCAGTTCTTGATAATACCAAATTATTTTCCTGAGTCTTTTCCTCTATGAATTCTAAACCTCACCACTTAGGATTAAAGCAGTGATAGATCAGAGTCTTTTCAGACAAGGTTTCTGCCTGGTTCCTTGAACTGGAAATTCACATTTCTAAAGTTATCATCAAGTCAGTGAAAGTTTTGAGACTGGAAGAGTCAAGAGTATCAAACCTGAAAATGAAAAATGTTATCGGTGAAAATGAAAACTTGGTCTGATAGGGTGGAGCAATTATCTGGGTGAAATGCAGAGTAAAATCATTACCCTCACAAGGAATGTTTGCTGCAGATTAAGGCCACTGACTCATTACATTGAGAGGCTTCTCGTGGCCTTCTCCTGAAAGGCTGCAGCCTTGCAAAAGCCTTTAATGGGCACGTGTGAAGCAATCCAAAGGGCAAATCCTTCCAGGAGCAGTGATAGGAGGGTGTTTAGCCAAGCACAGTTGGGGATGCTTTTGTCTGCTTGTTGGACACAAGAGTTCAGCTCATAAAAGACATTTTCCTACGTATTTTATGAGCAACATTTTAAACAAAACAAAGCAAAAAAAAATTACATTTCTCATGTGCTTTCACCCTAAGCTGGAATTTCAGTCAGAATGTCTCTGGCTCAGAAGCTATTTTTTAATTTGCATAGCACTAAGAACACCAGCAAAATGTGTGCTGGTGCGGAGGATGAGACAGCACAGGTTTGTGGAGCTGTGTGGAGCTTTGCAATCCGGGTTTGGGGCTGAAAACAGAGAAATCTACAGAAGGGGGCTTGGAGGGAATACACAGAGCTGTGGGAAATACAGAGACAGGGAAATGTAAGAGACTAAGGGCATAATTTACTCAGTTATCCAGGGGGAGACAAGAAAGGGAGCAAAGGAGTGTACAGCCTGTTTGGAAAAAGTAATTCTCACAGTAAATAGCACTTTAGTCTAGCAGGAGAAAGATCAATAGTTGGGTGTTTTCAATAGTATTTTGAAATAATAAAGCATTGGGATAATGTTCCCAGGGATACAGAGAGTTCCTATTCCTGTGAGACTCTTTTTGTAAAATTTATGCCTTAGATTAATCAGAAGCCCTTGTGCAAAGCTGAAATTACCAAGAAAGATAATGTATGGGTGCCGTGCAAAAACTCTGAATATATGGTCATAATAGTGATGTCTACACTTAAAATCTGTATTCCTTCCTTTATTTTTGATGAAAGAGTGTGTGGCAAGGAGGACCTGGGAATTACACCAGTGCATTTAATCATCAAAAAATGATTGCAAGACCAAGTTCTTATTTATGCAGTCGGAGCCCATCTGGGTTCAAACATCAAACACTGGAGGCCTGAGTGGTTTTTGGAAGAAAAGAGTAAGAAAATCCACCTTTTGCAAAAGACACAGGAAGAAAAAAGAGCAACAAATGACTAATAGTGCTGCTGTGATTGCACAGTTTTGTGGTGAACTGTGACCAGCAGTGACATTTCAAGGAGTGGAACATCAACTCCATGGTATTTACATGATATCCTGCATTTCTACCCCAAGAGTGTGGTGATTCTCTGCAGCCAAGAGAGGGAATTCGGCAATGGCAGGAGAATGAGATGAATTCCTGCTGCAAAGAAGGTAGTTCATGGATACCCCGAGGTAGTTCAGCCTATTGAAAGAATTCTGTGAAAGCTGTGAAGCTTCATAGCTTTCCATTGCCTGGGCTGCCTCAGTGCGAGCAGTTCCTCACCCCCATCCTCAGCATCTCCTGGGCTCCAGGTTTCACATTTTTGTAAGCTGTGAAATTTCCTGTTGCCATTCATGTGGAAAGGCTGCGACACACGGAGCAGTCTGGAGTGGTAAACATGCCCAGTGCCCTCTTCCAGCCAGAGGCAGAGGGGAAGAGGGAGATGCTTGCAGCTCTTTGACAGCCAGGCCCCTGGAAGATGCCTGCTTCTATATATAGAACCTGCACAGTTTTCAGCACACCTTGCAGCAGCAAAGAGGAGGAGGAGAAGATTTGCATTCAGTTCAGCTGCAGCTCTTTGAGAAGCAAAAAAAAGGGAAGGGGGTTTATTTCTGGAGAGCAAACTTCCTTCGAGCACCACTGACTGGGGTCATTGTCCGGGCACTCTCAGGGCTCCACGAGATGTTGGTGGTTTCTTTATGCAGGAGGAAATTCTGTGGGACTGGACCAACCAACACCAGCTCATTCAAACTGGTATTTTTAGAAGAACACTGAAAAGATGCCAAAACATCACTGCTCTGGCCCAGGGCCTGTGCAAGCCATAAAGGAAAATGGTTTGTCCAAAACTTTCCATGACACAGAATCACAGAATGGTTTGGCTTGGAAGGGACCTTAAACCACCCCCTGCCATGGACAGGGACACCTTCCACTGTCCCAGGGTGCTCAAAGTCTCATCCAGCCTGGCCTTGGACACTTCCAGGGATCCAGGGGCAGCCACAGCTTCTCTGGGCACCCTGTGCCAGGGCCTCAGCAACCTCCCAGGGAACAATTTCTTCCCAATATCCCACCTAACCGTGCTCTCCGTCAGTGTGAAGCCATTCCCCCTTGCCTTGTCACTCCAGGCCTTGTAAAAAATCTCTCTCCATCTCATGGGGTCCCTTCAGGCACTGGAAGGGCACAATTAGGTCGCTCTAAGGCTTCTCCAGGTTGAGGAATCCCAAATCTCCCAGCCTTTCCTCACAGGAAAGGTGCTTCATCTGCTGAATGCACCTGGTAGCCTCCTCTGGACTCTCTCCAGCAAGTAAAACACTCTGTGATGGAGGTTTTTTCTGAAAACCTTTGTTCTAATCTATTTTCTTCCCCACCCATGGACACATCTGCAGAACCCCAGCCTTGTGCAGGCAGCTGACCTAGAGATTTATTTGCCAGGCCTCATCAGAACCCAAATTTCCTTTGCCTCCCAAACTCTTCCTCTAGCAAGGCTCCCGTAGGAATGGGAAAACAAAATCCCGTGTGCAAGAGCAGGATCTGCTTCTGTGTTAGAGACCCTCAAAGACAGAGACATACAAGGAACTTTGGACCTTTTACCTTCTGAACTTTGGCAGTATGGAAACCTCCAGAGGCTGGCTCCATAAATAGCCCCTTGTCAGTCTGCTGTGAATATTTTTGCTCTTATTACACAGATCTTGCAAGCTCAAGTCAGTGGCTAAAAAAATACTGAGCACAATGACTTTTATGTCATTGTTATTCAATACACACCTCAGGAGAGGTGACTAAGAGGTGAATGAGAGATTTTAAAGTCTCTTAACTCTCTAATTTTGCACACAAAAAATAACTTTGGCGCAGAACATCGTTTAAGATCTGTCTTAAACCCTTATAGGGAATAATTCTCGATTAAATCTGACCTTTTCTCATCCTAGGGTGAATTTACCAAAAAATAACAACAAGCCAATAAATATGTTTGCTAACTGCAGCTGCTTTAACCATGTGCAAACACGTTGGAGCTCATGGTGCATTCTTGAGATATTTATTTAGAAGAATAACACTGTTCAGGCAACAGGAGTTGTAGAGCTGTGGGAAGTTGATGAATTTTTGGTGCCCCTCACTGAGTGATGAGTTCTGATTGTTTAAACAAATTTAAAACTTCATATACAAGTAAACACATCAATAGAGCTGAGTGTTTCTTCTCAGTATTTACAAGTTACGATTAATTCATTAAAATTATCTGTAGGACAAATGGACACAATATATTTCTGTTCTAGGTAAAGATACACAAGGTACTTAAATCTAGAGGATTTAAGGGTTATTTTACCACGTATTTGGGTTGGTTTTCATAATAACCTGTGTTTGTGTCAAAGCCAGTGCACTCAGCTCAGACTTTTAGCTGCTGTACAATGCAATCATGCACACTGATTCTCCATGTATTTGTCAACGTTTAAGTAGTTGTACTACAGTAAGTGTTGTAAGGAGATGGCAATTTAGTTCAGTCTGCAGTGCTGTCAAGGATTTCATCCCTCTGTGATGAAAGAATGCCATGAATCACTGTGCCAGTGTCCAGAGAAGAATAATACACCACCAAATGCACAAATATTAATTTCTTTAGCACCTCCTGCAGGTCCCTTTCTTCTTGCAGATTATCTCCTGCGTGTAAGAACAGACTTCACTTTGCAAGCTTTCAGCTCAAATCAACACAAAATTGCCTTGTATCTGCTCTTGGATATCTTAGGGAATAGCCACCTCTGATGGGAAGGCTCAATTTTGATACATTAGGTTTAAAGAGCACAAAACTGCAGCACTTACAGCAGGAATAAATCCCTTTTCTTTTCTCAGATCTGTGATTTTGAGCCATCAACATTTTATACTCAGAGTGGAATTTTATGTGCCTCCTCTCCTCTCCTCTCCTCTCCTCTCCTCTCCTCTCCTCTCCTCTCCTCTCCTCTCCTCTCCTCTCCTCTCCTCTCCTCTCCTCTCCTCTCCTCTCCTCTCCTCTCCTCTCCTCTCCTCTCCTCTCCTCTCCTCTCCTCTCCTCTCCTCTCCTCTCCTCTCCTCTCCTCTCCTCTCCTCTCCTCTCCTCTCCTCTCCTCTCCTCTCCTCTCCTCTCCTCTCCTCTCCTCTCCTCTCCTCTCCTCTCCTCTCCTCTCCTCTCCTCTCCTCTCCTCTCCACAGGAATGTGTCTCCTGTCATTAATATCTTTATTGGGTGAATCTGTTTCTGGGTCAATGACACTTTAGCACTTGAACAGTGCAAAATTAGGAGCTCATCCAAGGGACTTCAGGGTCTCCACAAGCACTCCCACATGTCAGTGTGAGCTAAAATAATATTTATTTCCTAGCAAAAGGCATGGAAGAAGCTCAACTCTCCCAGCATGGCGTGCAGCAGGATACCATAATTTTAACAGGCACTAAAATGAAGTTGCCAATGTGGGTTGTTGGCAGCTCCTCTTTGGTGCCTGCTGGCCTGGCCCTGTCAGCATCACTGAGAATTTTTCCTAGCTACTGGTTAGATAGCAAAAGATAAATTGTCAACAGTCTCACTCCAGAATATTGTACAGCTTTGGCATTTTATTTCCAAGCAACACATATGGACACAGAGTTTATTGCTCCTTTCCTTTTATAATTTCCCCCCTTTTTTTTCATCCCTAAAGTTTTTAATGAGTAGTTTCCTTTTCAGAACTCAGTTTTCCTGAAGGCTTAATACTGTGCTGCTCTCAGGATTAGGAGGAAGGTGATCTTATCTTGGGACTCCCATTTCTTTCCTGCAATGCTACTGTATTTATTAGTGCTGGGGAATAGAGTGGAGCAGGTTGAACATTATAAATAGCATCTCAAAGGATTGTTTAGTTCAGCTTGGTGTGTGATAAAAGTTAATGGCAGTGAATTGTTTCCTCCCTAGCTTCTAGCTTTTCAGATAATTTAGGGAATTAGTTTTTCTTCTGGACCTTGCCTTATTTTTCTCCTGACACAGCCTGCATTTCTCAGGAAGATGTAAGAAAAACTATTATGGATAATGGATGTGCTCAGGGGCCCACCAGAGGAAAATGCTTCAGGAACTGAAAAGCCAACTACAATGATGGCCTTTATTTCTGTAGTCTTTGGTGGCAACATTTCTGCTTTTGTTACAACTTTATATCTATTTTTCATCTCAATATAGATCTCACTTCCCTTGCACTGTTGTTATGTCTTTTATTTTGATCAAGGGAGCTCATCCTTATACCACAGTGCTTAGATTCACTCAAGCTGAACCCCTGAGATTTCAAATCTTTTTTAGGATGGCAGAAAGCAGCCAGGCTAGGAGAAGTGTCTTCCAGATATGGAGTTACAAGAGAGAGAATGAAGCTCCCTTTAACAAGCAACAAATTATTTCCTTTTCAAAATCTCCCATAAGAAGAAAAGAAAAAAGATTAAATATATATTTTCACTTTCCGTTGATTTAGTTCCTTTTGCAAAGTGAAGCTAACAAAGAGAGGCATTGCTGGAAACAAAAGGCAGTGATTTGTCACTGACACTTCATCGTTAATTGGGATCCTATTTGGTCTGAAAGACTGAGGGGAGAGTAATCAGAGGAGACTGAAATGAAAAACCCAAAGTGAGTGCAGGAAAATACATCACAACTCCCACACACAGCCACGACTGCAGGAGGCAAAAAGCATCCTCTGGATCCGTGGGCGAGGAGCAGCCACTGACCACGCAGACAGATGCACACAGACAGGTCTATTTTAGGCCTGAGCTCTGGAAATTCGGGGTTTCTGGTCTGCCTTTGCCTCCTGCCTTGTGCAGCTTGGAGTGGGACTGCTCTGAGCCAGGGTAAAACCCCTTGTTCCACATCTCCATGAGGAGAAAAGGTGGAAAGAGAAACAAAGGCAACATGTGCAGCCAAACCCAAGTCTGTGACTTGCCAGCTCAAAATGGTTCATTTTGTAAGAAAAGGTTCACTTTGTGAGAAAGGTTTGGCCAGGATCATGAGGGTTATCAGTCAGTGGTTGTTTCACAGTGGGAATAATGGGATTATACACAGGGCTTTCCTTGGAGTGGGTGCAGGTCTAAAGGGAGGAGACAGGGCGTGGGGTCTGCAGGACAGAGATAAGGTCCAGTGTGGTACCAGTGCTGCTCCTGGGAGGGGACAGCAGGGTAAACCTCCTCCTCAGAAAATCTGATTGTGCCCAAGAAACTGGGGAGCAAAGAATTGTCTCCAGCAGAGGTAGCACAGCTCCATCCTCAACAACTTACAGCAACAGGCAGTTCACCCCTACTTCACAAACAGATAACTGGGAGCAAAATTAAGCATCTTGCCAGAGGAGGGTCCATAAGTCCACCAGGAATCCCCCTTGCCCTTGCCTTCATCTATCTGCAACCCTAGGAAGGTGTTTTTGGGTGCTGTCTTTTCAGCTGAAGCTGATGCAGAGCTGAGGAGCAGACACACTGCTCTGTCTCCCAGGGAGATTTGTTGTTCTCATGCTACTTTTTCTGCTGAGATGAAAGAAAAGTCCATTGTTAATGCAATCTTGAGGCTCTTGTTTGGATGCAGAGGAATTTAATTTAAAAGTCCAAAGAAAATGCTGTAAACCGAAGTAGAAGCCTACGGGTAATCTGATTATTCAAGATTTGGCCAAAATATTAAATTAGTGAAGATGGAGTTTAGCAGGTTCTGAATTGTCACTTGAACAGCAGCTAGAAAAATAGCAAAACATCATCTCTTGCTGTCCTTAATTAGCTATCACATTGGAATATCAGGAAAAGACAGGCAAAGAGAGAAGGGGAAGGTCTGGGAAGGAGCACCAGAGGCAGCAATCCACTCAATCCAAAAGATGTGACAGCAGAGTCTATTACAGGAGCTCTATAATCAGGCAGTATCCAGCTTCCTCCTGACCCGAGCAAGCTAAAACTTCCTGAGATTTTCTGAACAAAGAGTCCTCATATCAGTCTCTGACCCAAGGGCCCACACAGTGACTGCACCAAAGCTGGGAGCCAGCTCTCCAAAGCACCAACCAGGCGTCTGAACCACATCAATATTCTTTTTTGCTGGTGTGTGAACAAGCACTTTCCCTTATACAGAGGTTTAAGAATCACCAGGGTGACTCTATGGTACTCACAAAGTTGCTATGGTAATTTCATAATTAAACATCCCTGTAAATTCCCTGCCATGATCCTCACACAAATTAATACTTTTTGGAAGTGCATTTTCATTTAGTCAGGCTTTAATTTATGCTGTCACCTCACCGCTCTGGCTGTAAGAAGGATTCGTGTGCCAAACAGTGAGCGCTATTGCTGCAGGTATTGTGTCACCCACGATGAATGGACGACACCTGCTGCAGGATCTGTCCCAGAGGGAATGTGTGGGGTGTGGGATGTGGCTGGGTGTGGGATGTGGCTGGGGAAGGAAAGGCTCTGTTCTTGTTCAAAGGTGGAGTTGATCCCCTTCCAATGCAGCTGCTGAGCACTCTGATAACTAGGAAATCACAGTGTCCACAGGCTGAGAGGCTCAAGTCTGTTGCAGCTGCACCTCATGGGCCTAAATGACTCAGCTTCAACAATTGCTGATATCCTGAACTCTGACAGACAAGGTTCTGGGTGCTGCACTAAACAATGACACTGCCTTGAACTCACAGAATCCCAGGATGGGTTAGGCTGGAAGGGACCCCGGTGGGTCATCTGGTCCAAGCTCCCTGCTCAAGCAGGGTCATCCCAGAGCACTGGGCACAGCATTGCATCCAAACGGTTCTGGACAGGTAAGAAGTTCTTCCTTATGCTCGGGCGAAACTTCCTGGGCATCAGCTCCTGCCCGTTCCTCTAATTCCTTTCAGTGTTTAGGATCATTGCTGCTCTGCTTCTCTTCTGTCCCACCACCCTTAACTGGTATCAATCCTGAGTAAGTTGCCTTCATTTTCACATCTTTTATCCCTTCTTTGTCTTTTATTTGTCATTTCCATTAGACATCACCCCCTGCTGTCCCGCAGGCTGCAGCGTCTGTCTGGCTTGATCACATCAGACTTTCAGCCAAGTATTTCCCTGCTCCCTCCCACGTGGCTCCTTGTGCTTCAGAAGAGTTCACCAATGTCCACATCACTGTTTTTAAGTCTTCCAGTTGCTGAGATGCTCTAAAAAAATTTACCAGATTAGGTATCAGGATTATCATGTCTCCTACAGATGTGTTAACCTTAGCTGTGCCCATTATCTATTAAGACAAAAGGTTATAATTTTTCCTGTTTGCACTAAATAAGAGGTGCCTTTCTGAGCAAGAAACTCTAGGATGTGTACAAAGGAAAGAAAGGTTCTACTACAGAGAAGTTACAAAAGACATGAGTAGAAAGCAATTTGCATGAACTGGCTTCTACACAAATGTATCGCTTAAATTATGAATAAAAGAGTTTCTGAATGGATGAGCTTATGGAAATCTAAACCCACCATCCTTTTGCCTTTGCAATATTGCTGGAAGAAACTAATTAAAATGCAAGCAACTTTTCAAATGGGAAAAAGGAGGGAAAACACTCTTTTGTTTTAATGAACTATTTTGTATTACCACTGTTTGTTGCTACTCTTGTTTACTGTCCTGTATGTGTTGCAGCCCTCAAAACTCTACTGAAAAATCTCATGTGCTTTTTACAAGAGATTAGCTGGGGACACGAGACCTGCACTAACCTCCCTGCCTGGTGGTTGTGTTCCAGCACAGGCTTTTTGTTCTTTCCACAAGGGAAATGCAGTCAGAAAAGCTGATCTTGATTTGAGTTTCAGATTGAAGTTGGCCTTTCTCCTTCCATCAGCCTCACAGTCAAGAGTATTTAAAACTGCTATGAGTGTGAGCAGAGGTGCCTCCAAATTTGAGCAGCCTGAGTGGGTTTGAGCAGCCACCAATATTCAATATTGTCCCGTGCAGCCAATTACACACAATTCTGAATTAAAAAGAAGTGTTAAAAAGCAAAATCAGAGTAGTGAAACTGTGTGTGGATCACTCCTACTCTGAGATTCCAAGTCATCCAAGAAATGTGAGATTCAGCAGCTTTGCGTTTGAATCCCTGAAACCAAACTGAGAAAACTTTCCCCGGATAAGAAAAAAGCATCATCAAAGTTTCAGAAGTGACAAACAAGCACAGCTTTTTCATTCAACTCTGCAGCTACCTGATATAAACATGCACTATATGCCAAGATTTTGCTGTATTTGGATGCTCTAGTGCCACATCCCATCTCTTCATTAGTGATAACAGTAAATCAGAACTCCTCAGGGGAGACTTTGGAGAATTGTGATCAACTCACCTTTCCTGGAGAAGAATGGATGTCTCATTTCTGTCTTTTCTGTCTGTGTAATCTTCCATACAAAGCATAGATGTGCATGTCTAGAATCACACAATCACCCTCCTTTAATACTTGCAATGTAATATACAAATAAATTTTATTTCTGCCACAGCTTGTAGCTGTCAGCTCCAGGGCACCCACTGAGATGGCACCTGCAGGATCATGTTTTTGTTGAATTGAATTGGATACAATTGTAAAAAATATGTCAAAACCTCTGGTGCAGGTCAGCCTTATTCCCCTCAGGACTATCAAACCTATTTCTACATGATCTGAGGAAAGGAGGAAGAAGATCCTGTTTGTCCCCTCAGCTACGTGACATAACTGTGCTGGTAGGTGCTGACTTAAGGCAAAAATCCGTGAGTTTTTCTCCCAAAGTACCACTTAATTACCTGGGATTGATTCACTGTCCACTTGGATAAAAGGTTGGCAGAGAGGGATGGAGCTGAACAAGGCCTTCAGGCAGAACAGCCTAAATATCTGTGAACAGGGACACAAATAGGGAATATAGATACCCCTAATGTATAAACATGGGGATATACATATCCCTAAACACGGATATTTGTCCCTGGACCTGCTCGCTGCACACAACCCAGCTTGTGCAACTCTGCTGGGGCTCCTTCTTCCCATCATCTGGATTTCTCTCCTACAGGATCCCTAATTTGAGGAATATGCTGTCCTGAGGCCAGGGATAAAGTCTGCACAACACCTTGGGTGATTGCTTTTGAGCAGCATCCTGAGCTGCTGTTGAGAACTGCAGACACTTTAAAATACACAACCCCCAAACAGACACATCTATAACATTTCCAGCATTTCTAATTAAGTCAGTGATGGCAGTAAATTTCGCCTCAAAGCTTGTTTCATAACAAATCTCCAACTGACAGCACTGCACCTTCCGAAATTTTTTACCATCTGAGAAAAGAAATAGTTATTAGAGGAATAGTGTGACCTTCAAATCCTTCCAGAGCTTTGCAATCATGAACAGGAGTGTGCAAGGGTTCAGCAAATCTGCTCCTGCCTGTTTCCTGCTGTGCTGCAGTTTCGCTAATCAAGTATAATTAAAATGAAAAAAAGAAGCAGCAATACAATACCGTACATGTAGAAACAGTAATCAGGGAGGCAGCAAAGTCACTTTTATGCAGGGGTTGGTACCACACGCAGCACTAAATGCTCCCAAGCTGCTGCTCACATGAGTAATATTCATGGAAACAATTCCCTCTTTTTTCTGGGATTACCTGGCGGAGGAAGGATCTGCAGAATCCTCTGTGAGCACTGACAGACACCCGGCTCTGTCACAAATGCAATTTTCACGTTGTGATTTTGTGTTAGAACAAGCGACATTAAGATTTTAATTTGTTTGCTTCTTTTTAATTAGGTGATGTTTGCCAGATGGGCTGCAGGAAAATTGGTGATTGTTGGTGATAGCTGGTTCTGGTTCCTGATGAATTCCCATAAAAGCAAAAAAAAAAAAAGAAATAAAGAGCTTCGATGAACACAAATGCAACTGAGTATTTTTGGTATCATTTGTTTTCCTTCAGATTTGCTAATAATACCAAATTACAATAATAAATATTTTAATTTAGTCATGGCATTAATCATTACCTTCATCCTCATCTCACGTCAGCTGTGACATTCAAATAATGCTCATGATTTAGCGGAATAACTCTGGAGCTACACTGACACTCTCCAGTAAAAGAGCTCTACTGCAATAGGGTGTAAAATAATTTCTCTTTCCCACTTAAACCCCACTGGATGGGACCCTCCAGAAGGGAAAATTTAATTGGTTCTTGGACATGACATTTCTGAAACTTTCCTTTATTATGTGTGCAACCCCAAAAATCCCAGTGTTCAGTGAAGTTGCTTTATTGATTTCTGTTTCACAGGTTGGATGGGTTTTTTCTTTCTGGTGTGGATGACCAAAGAAGTTCACACACAGAAAGCAAAAGCTTTAAATAAAGGCTAATAAAGTAAAAAATGAAGGTTTCTAGAAGGGTGTTTAAAATGAAGATTTCTAGAACTATATTTCTGTTTAATAGAATAGGAAACCAGCCTGCTAGATATTTAAATTTTTCAATCAGGGTAGCTGTTTTGCTCTTTTAAAAAAAATGAGATAAATTAAGCAGTTTTAATTAAGCTCATCTCATTTTCATAATCCTCCTTCTCACCCACACTCTGATGGAAGGTCAGAGAAATAACTGCGGAGGAACACGGCACTGCAAGAACAAGTTCTAATTATTGCAAAGGAAAGTTAAAATATTTTCTTTTCAAATACACTTATCTTTTTCTCCCCTTTTCTGCTTAATTTTGAGAGTAATTTCTCACTGCTGTTCCTCTGTTTTCCCCCAAGGCAGTTTGTGTTGATGGATGGCACAAAGTTAGGGGATAACAGCAAAATGAAAACAAGCAGCGGGGTGCTGACAATTCCAGCATTATCAATATTGAGAGATTGCTCCCAGGATTAACATTCCCATTCCTCACAGACTGGAGGGCACCTTATCCCAGGGCTGGGATAACTGAGCTGAGCCACGTCTGCCCTTTCCAGGGATGTGCAGCCTCAAAATCCCACTTTTTACCCCAATCCACGACCCTGCACTGATCTATGGACACAGATCTCTGCAGGTAAATGGGCTACTGGCACTTCACAGGCATTTAGCTCCAGGTATAAATAAATATAAATTAACCTGACTTTCATGTGTTTTTTGCTTTGTTTATCAGCTAGTTTTTAATAAGGTTGTATTATTACAAAATGTTATTACAGATAACCTTTATTATCATTCCAGACTGTCATCTGAGGCTGTCTGGGCTCATATTTCATTTCACAGCTCCCATAACAATGATTGAAATCCTGATGTGTGCTTGCCACTGACTGACAGCTTCGGATTTTAATGGAGCTATCGGAGAAGGGCTCTATCTATCAGCTTGCCCTTAAAAGAAAGCAACAGGAGGACTCAAATCTTTGCCTTTCTGTGGGTCCAACATGGTGACAGAAGTAAACATGGACTTTTGTAGCACATGGTGCTGAAGAAATCATTCCTTTGTTTTGCCTGATTTATCTCTTGGCTAATATTTTGTTTTTTTCCAGATAAAATTCTGCTTTTGAGGAGAACTCCTCAGGTGTTTATTGAGTGGTTTTTTGCAGAAGGGTGAGAAAAGAACTGCCAGTGAGTAATGAGGTGATGCCCCTTTCTGCAGTGATGAATAAACCTTGCCTAGAAATGTCAGGGAACCCACGCAGGCAGGAGCAGAGCAGCTGCCCGGAGTTCAGGGGGAGCAGCTTCAAGAGAGAGTGAGCCCAGCCTCCAGCTCTGCAAGCGACTGGGCACCTGGATGAAGGCTGCAGGTCTCTCCCTTCCTTAAACTCAGCTTTTCCCCCTTCCTCGGCATTATTTCCTGCTTGGATATGTCAGGTAACATCATTGCTGTGCACATTTGGCAATTCATTCACACCACTAAAATAAAAAGTCCACAAGAATGCCAGGGAGGTTTTATCTTCTCCAAAGCTTGCAAAGTTCACTGCACTTACCTGCCCTTCTTCCTTTTTATCAAAAAGCAGGGAATATTTATTTCTTTATGTCTTAGAAGGCTTTTTAAGGTGTAGTACACGATACAGACTAGTTTAAACCCCCACAGGACAGGAAAAAGCCTCCTGCCTTGCTGGCATTTACTCCGAGGCAGAGGATTTGAGGTGAAATAACTGTTCTGCTCCTACAGCTCCTACAGCAGGCAGCATGTCCTGAGCCCTCAGCAGGTCTCAAGGCTCCATTGGAATTGGTCCTTCCTGACCAGCTCAGCAGTTCAAGGAACACCTGGATCAGGGAAGAGCAGCAGCCCCACACAGAGCTGAACTCTCTGTAACATCAGAGCAATAATTTCAGACTTCAAAACCATTGAGAGGTTGGGGAAATTAAGACAGACATTCCAGCCATCCCTCACACAGTCAGGTCTTTTCAAGTCTCTTATTCTTGAGCTCAGGGAAGGGCACAAGCCTTAACCAGTTTCTCAGTTTGTGTCACAACAATCCAATTTACTCGATGAGGCATCCAGGGCTTTAATACCTACTTGAGTGGCAGTTTCCATCTCAATGTTTTTCCACTGGCCAGGAAGCAGAAATCAGATGGTGCAAGGAGCCCGGAGTGCTGGCAAGTTTTGCAGCAAGCTGTGTTTGCATTAGTGAGTGTAAATAGGTCTCTGGGAGGAGGCAGCAAACATCGTGCTTGTGGCTTTTCCCTCTGTGCAATTAGCTGGGAGGGGAGCACAGATGTTCTGCACAGAACTCCCATCAAATTTAAAGATGCAAAATTGTTAGGGTGGCTCTAATTAATTTTCTGCCTCAGTTTAAATGACATCTTTATGTTGTAGCACTGTGCAGGATGGTCTGAAATGACTGGACCAAAATTGCTCACTGAATTTTGCTGCATGAAATGAATTTGGCCTGTTCTGATGAGCACGTGTAGAGAGGATCTCATTTAATTGAGTCCCCAGATAAAAGATTATTTTCCAGAAGACATTACTGTGAAGTCTGGTGCATTTTTGTTGTTTAATGCTGTTGTAATTTGTCCTAATTTATTCTCATTGTGCTGGTGGAAGATGGAGTGTTTTCACAGGCCCCATCACATCTGTAGTGTTTACAGGAGTGTATCAGCCAAATCTAATCTGTTTGGCCACAACAGAACAGACCAGAAGTGTTTTCATCTCACTTTGTCTCAGTGCTTGGTTTTACTGGCGAGTGGCTCTTGAGGCAGAACCCCTCAGAGTGTAGGGCTTGGATATTCCATGTCCAAAGGCTGGACTTGATGACCCTGGGGGTCTTCTCCAGCCTAAATGATTCTGTGGCTCTGTAGAGGAAATAATTCTTTTGTACAATTAACAAAAACAATGTTATATTGATCCACAATTAGTTTGGTTTTTTTTCCTCTTAACAGCCTGCCTGGTTATAGAAGAAGAAATGATCCTTGGTGTGTTGGAACATCTGGGTTGTACTGAAAGAGTGTTTGACAGGC
This sequence comes from Corvus moneduloides, assembly GCF_009650955.1. NCBI lineage: Eukaryota > Metazoa > Chordata > Aves > Passeriformes > Corvidae > Corvus > Corvus moneduloides. Next base: position 3,231,437 of record NC_045490.1, on the reverse strand, counting down.
AAGTTTGATGCTGAGATTGTAATAATTTATACTGACCTGGTACTTGTTGAGAGAAAACTCAAATGTGAAATGTGCTTTGCTTATTACAATGATTTCAACCAGCACCTTGCAGCCCCATGGGAATCTAGGGACTACTTTCAGAACAGCAGCAGAGATTAAGGAAGGAAAAGCAGCAGCAGACTAAAATTTGTTAGGCCAGATTCCACATCTTTAGAGGCCCAGGATGCTGTGGTTTACAAGAATAAGATTTCACACTATAGGGTCTCACTTTCTTCAGAAGTGTTTAGGAAAATAGACCCATAAAGTTGGTAATTACAGACTATTTACATATCTTTAGTTGCACTTTAGGCATTTGTAAATTGAAATGTGTCGTTATTCTAACTCAGTACTCAACATTCAAAGGGTGCCTTATCCATCCTGAAAATGAGTGTGATAACCCTGTTCTGTAGTAATCCCCCACCACGTAATTCAAACATGACTAAGCAGCATCTTTTTGCTACAAATCTGAGGGAGGATGTGGGAGCGAGATGAGGGTACCCCTCACCCTCTTGGCAATCTAATTCTTAATCCAAACAGAAATCCAGGGGTTAATTGAGGAGGTTTATATAAATAACACAGATAAATGCTCTTGTTCTTAAAATGCCACAAAGTTTTGCTTGAGGTGATCCTTGAAAATCAAGAGGAAAAATAGCAGCGGCTGTTTTGCCTGGAGCTGGAAAGTCAGTGTTCCGAAAAAAGTGTCAGGGAAAACGAGGGGAAAAGAGAGGAAGGTGGAGAGAGGCAAAACTGCAGCCCAAGCGTGCAGTGCAAGCTCTGCCAGAGCCAGCACTGTGCGTGGCTACCAAAAAAAGCTTTGCAGGGGGTTGTGAGGAGATATTTTCATGTGTGGGGATGCAAGGAGGAAATCAGCTCTGCCAGGCAAGCCTGGGCTGCTCCAGAGCAGCTCGGAGCATCCACGCCTCACTGCCCTGTGAGCCCATCAGGGAAAGGATGCTGCAGGAGCAGCCAGGGCAGAGACCCTTGCAGCTGAGGTCTGCATTGCTGAGGATGCTAAATTTAGGTTCTGCAACGCAGGAGGAAGCCAGGCGTGAGGATTGCTGGGGATGGGTCACTGCCTGTGCACGCAGAACTTCTGGCTGGGCTTTTTTGTTGAGCTACTGGGTCAAAGCTGGAGAGTTCTCAGGGAGCAACAGTGCTGGGGTTAAACTCTGCTGCAGCCCTGCCTTGGCTTGTGCCACTTGGCAGGAGAGAGACGGAAAAAACACCAAGGACATGCCACACATAAAAAGGTCTTAGACATTGTTCTCTGTAAGGGGTTGATAAGGAGGGTGCAAGGTTTTCTTTCAAAGCTATTAAACTTTGATTATTATGAGTGGAGGGAAATATTTATCACCTTGCCTTTATTTCTCCTCATTTTGTCAAGATACGGTGAAATCTTTGGTGTTTTGTTGTCAAAGATTAGGGTGACCGTGCTCATCCTGAGGATGAAAAATCTTCTGCTCAGCACAGACAAAAGGGGTGCAAGGCTGAAAGCTTTGGCAGCAGAAATCTTTGCAGCAATTTTTTGTTTTCGGGTTAACTCATGCTGAAGGCCTTGAAGACAAGAATTCTCTGCAGTGCTCACTTTCCCGTGCAGAAAGGAAAGTTTCTTTAATTAAACTCATCTCAGAGGCTTTCTTGGAGGCCCCAGAAAAATCCCAGTGTCATCATGGCCGTGAGAAGCCTCCTGTGGAAATTTGTGAGGTCGCAGCATTCTTCCTAATCCCAAAACTTTTCTTCCAATTTGTCCTACTCCACAGGATCCTTAAAATGCACTAGCATTCCTTGGGAATTTGGAAGTCTGCACTAGCAGGCATCCATGATGCGTGCTGTCAGTAATCTACTTTCCCTATCCACTACTCTGGACCAACTCCTGGACTCTCAGACTCTCAAACGGAGTGTTTTCCATCAGATCTAGAGTCGTAAATACATTTTTTTGGCCACCAAGATCCTGCTGGGGCTATGTTCCACCATTCTGCGATTTGGCTTTGCATCCTCAGTAGCACAAACAACTCCACAGCCCAGCCAGGCACAAAGGTTCAGGAGGAATCTCGTGGCTGACAGGCACAATGTGGGAAGAGTCCAAAATGACTAAAGAGCCATTTGCCAATGAGTTGCTGGTTTTCATGAATGCCCCAAACCAGAAGAATCCCAAATGACGTCTATGAGTACAATCATTTGACCCAGCCCACAGACACAGATGGGGACTCAGGAACACTCGCCAAATCTGTTCAGGAGGCAGATGGAGATGAAATTAAATGATATCAGCTAACTCACTCTGAACACGGAGCTGGAAGTTAGCTTTGCATATCCTGAAATTCAAACCAAGGAACTCTCTGCTTTTGTAGGCATTTGTCAAAGAAACTGCTGAGAGATTCAGACAGTCCTTCATTTTCACAGACACCTGCAGCAGGAGAAGTAGTGCACTAAAGGCTTTGGCTGGTTTTGCAGCCTTTCTTGCCTTAGCTAGGAGCTGCTCAGTGAAATATCACCACAGTGGCTGTTCTGCTGCTTGGTGCTGCAGTGGCAACAATAAATATCACCACTAAAAGCAAGTGGCTTATTTAAGAAAAAAATGGAGGGGAAAAAAGCACGGTCTAAAATGTAAAGAGTGGCTCTTTTTGCACCTGAGGCACAATTTAGGCTGATTTTAAGCGTACTACAGGACCATATGTTGTACCCTCTGCATCATAAAAGTCTCAGGCCCTCTTTTAAGAGTGTTCAAGACACTCTTAAAGGAAAGGAATGTCGCATTTTTATGACCAAATCAAGTTATTTTAGTTGAGGACTTTGTACAGCATTTTCTGGGCTGCCTGAAAAGGTGGGATGGGAGTTCAGCTATCAGCTAATTAATCGTCCTAATGCTACTGCCATCCCTCTGTCCCTCAGGGAGGTGGCAGGTTGTGGAAAGGGCTATTTGTTCTGACAAACCCTGGCTGAGAAAGGATTCTTTGGTGTCAGGCCACCCTTCACGGCACTACAAAGAGATCCCAGCTGAAAAGGAAAGAGACTGAGGACAGGACTTCAAGGAATATCAGGGAGAAGCTGTTGAGTGAATAAAGTTCCTATAAGAACAGAATTAGCAATTATTTTTTTCCCTAGAAATGTCCCTTTCTGAAGCACGCGCCTTGCTGTCACAGATTTTAACTGCTGAGATCACCACGACCCAGTGCACAGTGTAGACATCAAACATCAAATGTTCCTCTGGAATTTCTTGAAAGAGTTATTTTTTTCCCACTTAAAAAAGTTTCTGCGTCTCCCCCTCATCTGCTCCTACATCCCTTTCCTAAAATTGCTCGTGGCTCAGAGAAAAGCTTGCAGCCACTTGGAATTACTTCAGAAAAGTGATGGAATTAAGAAGGAACACTGTTGCTTCTATTGAATCCACAATATGGGAACAACAGGTTTCTTTTAATCTGTGGGTGCAACTTCACCTGCTCACACACTTCTGCCTGTGAAGCCAAGTTTTCCCATAAGAAATCAATGGGACATCAGGGAGACCTCCTCTGGCATGCTCAGGTACAAATGTTTCTTTCTGGAATTAGCGAGTATCCACAACAAACAAAAGAAGGAAGGAAAAGGAACTAGAAGAAAATTTGAGGTTTTTTCTCTGCAGTGGCCCATATCAGAAATAACAATTTTATTTCATTTGTTCCTGAGAGAAGAGGACCTCAAAGTGTGTCTCCTCTGTTCTTTTCTTGTTTTTAAGGTACAATGAGCCAAATGAATCTCAATCAGCTGCTGTATTCACAGAAAGGACACATTTGGCCCTTTATATGTATTTACAATGACAAAAACAGCCCATAAACTGCCCTGCAGATTCATGGAACAGAGACAAAAAGGAGAAAGGAGCACAATAAATCTGTGTTCTGTACCTTTCTGTGCTGGGACATGTGAACCTTCCCAATTTATGATGGATGGGCACAACAGTGCAGGCTGGGAAATCCCTCACTGGTGGCTGCTTTTATCTTTCCTCCTCACCTGTGATTCTCCTCCCCTCAGGCTCTGGGGAGCTCCAAAGCTTGGGCTGCTTCCTGCAGAGCAGGGATCCCTTTTCCCATGGAGTGGGCAAAGCTGTGGGAGCAGGGTCTGGCTCAGGGGCTTATCAGTGAGAGATCCCGTGCCAGCCCCGAGCCCAGCGCTGCCCAGCCAGGGATTTATTCAAAGCTCTTTGTAGCAATTCCCATGTTCCAGGAGTGGATGAGTTTATTTGTTCAGGTTGCTTTGTGCCTTTTCCATCTCTGGAGCAGGTTATCCAACTTCCATTAACATGAGGAAGGAACTGGAGCTCTCAGCAGCGCCGTAAATCAGAGATTTAATCTGGAATTAACACAACCCCCCAAAAAGTAAATCAGTCATAGTTAGCAGATTTACCTGATATTGTGTGATATTTATCTCAGAACAAATACTTCTACTCTGACATCAGAGTATTGCTTTGAATTTATGCTGGTTTAAAAGCTCTGCAGTAACTAATGGGTCTAATGGGAATTGTACCTTGATTTTTTTTTTCCTGGAGGTTTATTCATTCCCTTCTTTTATTCCTTACAGCTCAGGATCTGAACAGGCTTCTGAATAATTTGTATTGGTTATGTTGCAATGACATAGGGTCAGTAAGGAACATCAAGAAGAAACAACGACATGAATTTTCTACAGGTTTAATAAATGTAGACTGCATTTCTTAATCCTTTTTTTTTTAAAAAATAAAACTATATATCGGAGCCCGCGTGTTTGTGAAGTTAGGTGAGTGGAAAATGAAGAAAAAGTGATTTTCTCCTCTGTGTATTTCTTTCTGGAAGCTGTTCAAGTGGAACAGTTAATTTTCTTCTTTTCTGCTTGGGACCCAAGGTATGCACTTGGTACTTTTAAGTGGAACCTTGCTCCTAATCTCTAAACAGAGAGGTATAAGGATTAATTCAAATAAATTCCCTGAGAAAGAGTTACAGGGTTTGAAATATTAAAAAATCTATATCCAATTATACACAAGTTGTAGTTTCCTTTTTGAAACACACCAAGGGTCAAGAACTATATTGCCACAAAATATGAGTAATTCTACTTATTCTCTTTTGTCTGCAGGGAGCTTCCTTATCAGAACAGGATTATCAGTGATAAATTCATTTAACTGAGCAGCAGAATAAATTGGCAGGTCAAAAGGAATGGCTTCAAACTGAAAGAGTGCAGAATTAGATTAGGTATTAGAAAGAAATCGTTCCCTGTGAGGGTGGTGAGGCCCTGGAACAGGTTTTCCAGAGAAGCTGTGGCTGTCCCATCCCTGGAAATGTCCAAGGCCAGGTTGGACAGGGTTTGGAGCAACCTGGGATGGTGGGGTGGAACTGGGTGACCTTTAGGATTCCTTCCCCAACCATTCTGTGATTCTATGAAATGATTTTCTGCAAATCATCCCCAGTGTGCACAAGGGCACAGGGCTTTACACAAGCGCCACTCAGTCCATGTTTGCTGAAAAGTCTGCTCTGATGAAAATGAAATGAAGCTAAAACCTCGGGCAGGATTTAAGATCAGAGGCAATGCTGAGAAGGACACAGAGCAATCCTGCCTTTCACTAAGAAGATTCCCCCTGGCTTTTAACCAGTCAGTGCCTGCCCCTCGTGTGAAGTGACCCAGCAATACTCAAAGGGCGTCCTCCAAGGGTGAGGCTCAAACTGGAGAGAAATGAAGGCAGCAAAGGGTTTTAGGAAAAACCCCTTCCCTTTTCTTGCTGTCTCAAAATCTGCCCCTCATCTGATCCATGTGAAGAGTTCGCCCTACAGACCCAGTCAGTGGCCCATGGAAATGTGTTGCAACATGCATGGAAACCATAAATATTGTGAGCCATGCCCTGGGCTCAGAAGAACTGCTCAGCCTGAATAGGCAAATTGTAGTTTTATTCTTCTTGTACTGTATTAATAACCTTTATTTTAGAATGACTGCTTTCCTGTTTTAATGGTGGACACATGAAGAGCAGTTTCATGCTGGCTGGACACTGGAAGGGTCAGTGCAAGCCCCATATTGGCACCTTTAAAAGTGGAAGCTGGAACTGCAGATCCTAAAGGCTTCTGTTTACATTTCCCTGGTGTTTATTTCTCTGTGGTTTTCACAGGAGCCCTACAGCTCATGCTATTCTTCGGTGGGGCAAATGCAAAAAGAGATTCCTGAAGAAATGATGAGTTTTGCAGGGGTTTCACCCACTCAGCTGCACAAGGCTCAGACATTTCCCTCTGATGCTTTAATCTGGAGCACAAGTGAACAATGCATTTCAGATCAGGCACATCTGGAGTTCTTTTTGTGGTCAGATGTCACAGTTTAGTGATAGTAACTGACTGGTAACAGACTGTGGTTGGCTATTAATATAGTAATCCCCTACAATTTATATTTTCTCTCTATTATTTTTAATATTTCAATGTTTTCAACGTATTACATTTTTGTTTTCTCATATCATGTCCCTTAAAATAGCCATCATGAAATAAAATCACCACAAAATGAGGGTTTCAGTAGCCAGACCATCTGAAAACGCTCAACCAAATCAGTGTAAAAATGCAGAAAACCACGGTGCAGCTCATTTTTGTTGGCTGTGATTTATGTGCTGTATTTAAGCTCCAGTTTATACAGAAGGTTATCGTCACAAGGCCTCACTCAGAGCACAGCATTCATGGGAGCTGGATTAAGCTAAACACAGCGCTTTTGGCAATCAAATAGAAATATTAGAACATGCTAATCTAAATCTCTAAATTTCTAAATTTCACTCACAAATTCTACACATAAATTCAAAGACTGCTGTGACACAGAGCAGTTGGAGAAAAGGGAAAATGATGAGTGCTGGAGACATTCAGTGCTGCTGCTGCTGCCCACAGAATGCTACATTTGTGTGGTGTCTTGAAAGGCATTTTCAATATTTATTTTAACAGAAGCATTTTAATGAACTGTGGCAAGGTTAAAGAACTCAAAATTGACTCAAAGACAATCAAGCCGTACTTAATTGATTTACTTGCTCTTTTCCTAAGCAGCTACAAGTACACATTATTAGATTCACCTGAGAATTCAATCATGCCCTCAGATCTCCTCATGGAGATGCCTCAAATTTCAAGGGACATCCAGCAGGAAATTTAAGGATTCAGCTGTTTCAGCATCCTCCATTTCCTTCCATGGAGCAGCAGCACGGTGATGTGTGGTTTTAGGTGCAGACTTCACCAACCCTGGTTATATTTCTCATAGGACGGGTGGATTAACAACATGAGAGGGTGAAACCTGTGCTGGCCTTCATATTTGTCTGTCTGGCCACTAAAGCCACACCAAAAAATAAAGGTAAGAAATGGTAGAAACCATCCCAGCGTGGCAACGTGTGGGGACAGAAGACAGCTGTTGTTTGCTGTCCCTCGGCCATGATCCAGGGCAATAACTCCAGGGCTGGAAGACCTCAGTGATTCATCTAAAAATAGGGTGTTCACCATGTCAATGCAATTATGGGTGGTTTCAGCGGGCAGGACTCGACCCTGGCCTTGCAGGCAGAGAGCTTTGTTGGGATACCTCGGGCTCTGAGCTCGCACAATGCCATTATCAGCCCTCATTCACATCCATTGATGTGTGGAACTTGCTAATGGGGATTTTACCCGTCGATAATTACGCCCTTTCCACCAACACATATGAAGTGGATTACGCTGGTAAATACTTGCTCCCAAGTGTCCTGGATGGAAATCCTATGGCCTTTTGGAATCCAGCAGTACAAAAAAAGAGAACCCTAAAAAAAATAAATTATCATTGAGAGCTACAGCCAAAGAAATGCACACAATTTTATTCATATTATGGTTCGGGCTGAAGCAGGAGAGGGGAGAAAGGCAGGCAGGAGGGCAAGGAGTGTCCCAGGACTGACTGGGTGGTCTTTAAGGTCCCTTCCAACCCAAAACATCCCATAATTCTGTGATTCCTATTCCTTAACTTCTTCAGTCAGTGTTAGAAGTACTGGGTTTATATTTCAGGAAAGAAGGTGATGGTTCCATATTACATAAACTTTCAAAGGGAAGGATGGGGAAGATTGCCTGGCAGACAGGTGTTTTGAAAATATAGGAGATTTCTATATTTCACTGTATAAATATTGATACTGGCTTGTATATTTGCATTTTACCTCGGAAAATACAAATGTCATGTATTTACATAATAAACAAAGTTGATACATTTATATTTAAAATATAAAATATAAATATGTCTACTGTAAACACGGTACTTGCCAGGCTGGTACAGCAAGAGGAACTCTGCATCCTTTCATATTTTTCTCTGTTTTTTCTATTATTTTATGGTCTCTCCTGTAGGTATCTCACAATGATGTTGTGTTAGGCCTCACTGATACCTTCCTCAGTTTCTCTGATTTGCATCCAGCTCCTAATCTCTTACATCTGATATAAATCTTCATTTGCTCAGGGGAATTCAGGCAAATTGCTTAAGGAAACGTGTTTAAATGTGCCTCAAGGGTTGGCAGAGTTTATGCAGAGTCTATAAATTAGTTTTATATGATCCCACACTGGCTGTAGAATTATCCTTACTTTGCCCTTATGGCTCAGCTCAGTTCTTTCACAACCTGTTAAATTCAGCAAGTCTTGACATCAGCCACGAATATTTCTAAAACTCATCATGTGAAATCTTCTTAGCATAGAAAATGCAAATCTGTAAGAGCATTTTTATTGTTAAGGTTGCTGTCTACATCTGAATATTGCACTGCACTTAGATCAACTGAATGATATAAAAATCTGTTTATTTTATTCCAACAAATAAGGGAGAGGTTGAGTTAACTGAATGTAATTTTTCTACTTTGGTTTTGTCTGATCTCAAAATCATCTGGCTTGCAGTACTACTATAAATCAAGAAGAGCAGTGCTGACTTCCAGGCAGCCAAATCCAGGTGAAATATCCAAGAACTGGGTCAACCCAATTTAGAATTTTTTCACAAGTGCTCCCTTCTAAAATAGAGCAGGTGTAACAGAGTGAGGAGTACTTCAATAACTGCTCTGCTCTACCTCCTGCCTGATAATATTTATGTGCCTTCTAAATATTCCTTTTTTTTCATGGAAAAAAATAGCATGACCATAATAAAGGTGAAGCCAAACTGTGCAACTGCTGGCTTTGGTTAATGGAGTAAGTGTCTCAGTGACTTGAAATATCAGATGTAGCCTGAAACCTACATATTATACATGTTGGAAAGCACATTTCCAACCCCAATTCTGTGTTGCAGACACTGCAGAATTAACATATGTAGCCTATAGTAATGCTTTGTTATAAATGCTAAACCTAAATGCAGATGAGAGTCCCTGTGTATTTAGTTTGTACATAGAAAACATAATTTTGTGTAGTACAGAGAACTGGCTTACAGGATCTGGCTGAGACCTTGTTTCTCAGTAATTCAGGAAGGGTGTAGATAAATTGGATGTTATGAATATGGAGTTATAAGGTGCTTTAAGATCTCTGGGTAAAGCTGAAAGGAAAATGCAAAATATTGCTATTTGCATCATTTCTCACGAAATGCACACCCAGTCATCACAGCTCAGCCAGCCTTGTGCCTCACTCTAAACATGCAAATCAGAATTCCTTCCAACCTCAATTCCTTTATCAGCTGATAAAAGTAAAATAACACCAACAAAACCAAACCCCTTTTCTATTCCTGGGTACAAGAAGTGCATTCATGACTGGTCCTGCAGAGAGCTGTGTGAATACAAGCCAGGCTCACATCCCACTCATCCCCTGCATCCCAGGGACAATGAAAACAGATGTTTTGTTCTTAAAAGTACACCCAGTGCCCACTTACCTTTGTACATTTCTCTCCTCTTGTTGCCACCTAAAATCTCAAACATCCAGTGTGGATATTTTACCAAAACTCTCTTATGCTGGTGCACATTTTCGTCTGGACAGAATTCCAGGGCATTGGGGATGAACAGCAGGCAGAGTCAGGAGATATTTTTGGGGATGGCTGAGGTGTGGGAGGGAATTGGGAGATTTTGGGATATTGGAATTGGAAGTATTTGGGATATTTCCTGGCATGCAAGTGGTATCCAGGATTTATCCTTCTTCCACAAACAAAGTTTACTTCATTCTGTTTGATCTTGCAGCACCTGTTCCCTCTAATTTCTCCTGGAGATGAGGGTTTCCCCAGCATTTCACACAGGAATGGTCACTGTGCAGCATTGAGAAGACCAGAAAGTTCCACACACATTATTTTGACCACTGTTTTTTGTGCACTTTATATTTGGACATGATTTAAAGGCAGTCCTGAACTTCATTACAAGGCACTTTACAGGAAATTTTGTGTTTAGTTTTCATTGACATTAGAACCAACACTGTAGAAAATAAGAGTCAGATTCTTGTTGCCCCAAACCATATCAAGGCTGAATAAAACCCACAGGTGCTTCCCTGCAGGGAGGTGTAGGGGAAAAGGGGAAAGCACAATTGAAAACATAGATTCACTTCTATGTCCTTATGCTGACTATCTGAAACATGAAGTATCTGAAAGAGAACAACTGGGACATTCCTTTAATTTTTTTTTTTCTTTAGAGTCTAATTTAGTGGATTTTATTCTGTGCACTGGTCAGCACTGAAAAAACTGCGCTGAGATTTCGGACTCTACAAACTCCTTGGTGCTTCAGAGCTCCAAAAATGTCCCGAAGGAATTTGATTGGGAATTAACCAACTGGAACACCAAAAGAACGAGCTACTCCTGTAGCAGTCTGTCCATTACACATTCACACTGAAATATCTGGTTATTAAAACTGCCCAAGATTACTTGGAGCTCTTCCCGTGTTTGTCGCCTTTGTCAGCTGTGCAAAGCTGATCTCGCCTTCTTAACAGCTCAAACCTTGGCAAAAATCCTTCATAATATTAACATGTGCAATGGTAAAAATATAGAAAATTGCCTACTTTAGCCACAGGGGGAGGAGAGGCAGGAGGGAAGTGGAGGAAAATGAGGTTTAGGTGTTGTGCTGGAACACCTGAGCAGTCATTCTGTCAATGGTCTGTCGGTCACTGCTGTCTTATAGATTCCCTGGAGATGTGAGACCTGAAAACACAGGCTCTGACACATCCTGCTTTGTTAATCACACACCCAGCAAGCAAGATGAAGTGTATAAAAGAGCAAAAGGCCCTGCCTGGGAGCAGGCAGCGTTTCCCAAGTATCAGCTCTGGAAGCTGATGCTGCAGAGAGCAGGAATCCACTCCCAAATCGTTGCCATTCCTCTGCCCAAGGCGGAGGGCTGGGGTGGGTATTCGCTCCTAACTCGAAAGAGCATTTCACTTTTTCATTTTCACCTTAAATGGGTGGAAATGGGATTGGTGAGTCACACAAGCAGGATGTTGCTGCTGTTAGGGGCAGGTTTGCTGTGTCGCTCGCACGTTACCTTGGGCTCTTTGAAGAGAGATGGAGCCTCCAGCAGTTTGCTCTTTTAATCCTCCCAATTTGTCTGGTGACTGCCTGGATTTAGTTCTGGATTTGGTAAGGAAATGGAGATCATTAGTGGAACAAGTGGAACAAAACCCTTGGAGATTTGTTTGTGGAACACACAGAGAATAAGATTTTCACAATTGGTGTTGGCAGAGATATTTCCAGGCTTTATGGATATTTCCAGGCTTTTTGGAAGCCTATTCTGTTTACAAGGTGACACAGACAGGCATCCCTTTGGTTTTTAATGCACATTCCCCTCACACAGGAGTTTTAAGAGACTTACTTTGTTTAATGTTACGGGAAGATTTTCATGATGTCCCAAATGTGGAGTGTATTGCCGAGCAAGAATAATCACATCTGTACTTTTAAATTATTTTAGGTTTGCTTAACCTTGGAGGGAAGGTGAAAGGGGAAGGCAAAATTATTCCTGCTTAGCTACACTGACAGGTAAACAACGTTTATTTCCCTTCTCCCCATTTAAGATCTCCCTAGCTGCCTCCACCAACTCTCCCTCATTCTTTTTTTCATATTTCATCCGTAGTTTTAAATCTTACTCTGAATGACAATATTAGCTTTCTAAACTACTCAGCACTATCAGTTTCCCCCCAAAGACTTCCCTGAGGCTGATTTGTAGAGGCTGCAGTTGTCTCTGAATTTTTTTTCCCTATGATTTACGTTGAACAATACCCTCACTAACAACATTTCCCCAGCAAGGATGCACCAGGGAAAAGCACGGAACGAGAAGCAGGAATGAGGAATACATTCTAAACGGATGGAGGAGGAAGTGCTACAATTTGCTCCTCTATCACTCCATAAAAAACTACAACTCTTGTCTTTTTCCATCAACCACAAAGATGCAGCACCGTGCTGGGATATTCTTAAATAAATCAGGTGTGACATTGCACAGTGCATTTTTGCACCCTCACTGAGAAAAGCCAAGCCTAAGCTTCCAAGGTGTGTCTGTGTCTGTCTAGGTAGCCTGACTTAAAAGCCTCAGCTAAAAGAAAAGACTAACATAAAGTCAGGATGAAAATGCAAGCAGTAATTTCCAGGTGGGGAGCAGGTGATGTGCAGAGGAAGGGTCGTTCCAGCTGGGCAAAACGAGTCATTAGAAAATTCCTCCATCAAGCCATAACCCCAACTGCTGCTCCTCTCCTCTGAGCTGCACCTGGCTGTGTCCTCATGGATGATTTCCTTCTCTCCTCTCCCTGTTTGCTCAGGGATACACCCTGGATTTCTAAATCTTTTTAAAGGCAACCAAAAAGGCTGCACTTCCTACTGAAGCCTCGTCTAGACATGCCTGTGCTCCTTGCCTGCTGTTGATATTTGTTTCACAGCCCAGCCTGTAAAAAACCAGGCTCTCCTCATTCCCCAGGCCCCTTGCCAGCATCTGCTAAGAGCCACTTGCACCTGCCCATGATCAATAGACAAAGCCACAGCTGATATTTCAACAGAATAAACTTTAATTCCAGTAGGAGGTCTCCGGAGTGTACATGACCAGCTTTGCTGGAAAAACTTATGTTTTTCAACTTTCCCTAAGAAGGGAAATGCAAGGAAACTGCCCTGAGTTCTCTGGAGCTGATACACCAAGCTGTCTCCTCCCTTGCCTGCAGCAGAGCTCCTTGGGTAGAAGACATTGCAGATGTTCACAGCTGGGGACAAAACCAGAGATATAAACTGTCTATTTTCTGTTTACTTGGAATACTTGCTTGTTCTAGCTGGAATTTAATGTATTGGAATTCTTTGACTGCAGGAATTATGCTGAACTATCACATGCTTGCACTGGAGGATTTCTGGGTAGCTTAGCAATGTCATATGGGATAATAGAAAATGTCATTTTCGCTCAGCCATCACAAGGTGCCTTAGAGAGTGTGCTATTGTTGCATCTTTATCTTCACTTCTCACACAACATGGATTTCTCAAAACTATGGAATCCCATCTGGGATCCATCTAACCCAGAAAAGTATCAGAGGCAAACATTTAGAGGAGTGTCTCTTGTGAACAGGATGTTTTGGCACATGGGAGCAAAGGTAGACCAGGGGATCAATCTAATAATTGTAGCTTGAACTTTGACCATCAGTATCTGAATTAGATGAAGAAGTGTTTTTGCATTTGCATTTCACAGACTTCCTTTCCTAGTAAGGTGTCAAGACCACGAACTTCACCAAAAGAAGCAGGCAGTGAAATATTGACACACTCCAGGGTGAAAGTTACTTACCTGGAGGTTTTTAAGGCTTTGGAAACAATCCTAAGATTTTCTCTGAAATTATTTTTTCAGGATTTCCCTGGAAAACTACAATGCATTGACTTGGTTTTCAAATTTAGAGCATCTAACAACCTCTGCCTTGTCCCTTTCTTTTGTTTTTGACAGATTTAAAGAAATTAATTTGCTTTCAAATTTAAAAGGGTGAGAGCAGTACTAAGTTTGCATCGATGAAACTCTCAAGAGGACGCAGAAAAAGAAAACTTTTCTTTTTACAACAGGCTGCTTTGTAGAGCCATAAAGAATAATTGGCTTCTGCTTAGCACTTATTTGCTTAATTTCAAAGTGTATTATCCTTTCCAGGCCTCAGAACTGATGCCAGTATGTGTTAGGGAACACTGTGCTGAAAGCCCCGTGCTGCTGGCAGGTCGATATTGCTTGATTCCACTTAGCAGCCTATTCCAGCAGCTCATTAAGCTGTTTTTGGGACTAGGACACTTGCACAGCTCAAATTTGCAGCAGCACACAGCAGTCAGGAAGCATGTCTAAATATTTATGCATCTCCAGTGGGACGAGCAAACACACACACCACTGAGCCAGCAGATTCCCCCTGTGCAACTGCTGTTCCTGGAAAGGATGGCTAAAATCAGAGTAGAGATGGCCAAATGATGCCCTCCCTTAGCCAGGTTTGATTATCTGTGTGTTGGTTGAGACCTTGGTAGAGTTGCTGGGAGTTTTGCCCACACAAAGCAGGACACTGTGCCTGAGAGCACTGAGTGAACCTCCCCTGCTGCTTTATTTCTTGAATGGTGAAAAAACGCCAATTCTCAGAAGCTGTCTTGAAGTGTTTTGGTTTGATTGATACCTTAACACGTTTTGTTAACTCATTGGAGCAAAGAGAAAGAGAAAGTTTCTAATTTTGTCTGCTCATGCAGAGCCTTTTCTTCTGCTCCCTCAGGGATGAGCTGCTGTTGGAGGAGGAAGCTGCTCTCCCTGCCTCAGCAGAAGCATTTCGAGCAGTGGATGAGCTGACCTGCTGCAGAGAGACTCTGCTTCACCTAAATTCTCCATTGCAGTACTAAAGTCCCAGTTATTTCAGTGTGGGTATTTTCTTTTTGTTTATTAGAACTCCTTAACTCATTATCTCTGTGCAGAGGGACCCGTCCCTCGTCCGTACAAATGCAAACAGAAGACAAAATGAGATTGAAAGTTTAGGCATGGCACTACACCTTCTCATTTTCTTGCTGTCTGTTTCTTTCCTTGATTCCTAAAGTAATTTCTCTATCCAGCCCAGGATTTTATCGGGAAAATTACTCCTTAATTTACAGTAAACAGCTTCACTTCAGTCTTCTGAAGACTTTTCAAAGAAGGCTGGGTTTGCTGGAGGCAGTATTGATGAGAGGTACATGTGAGCAGTTAAAGCCTTCATTTAAAAGCTTCCCAGAATTTGTCTGGAAAGAATGTGGATGGCAAGAAATGTAGGGAAGACAATAAAACACAAAACTGCTCATTTAAACAGGAGTATTGAAAAACAGGGATTTTTTTCTGCTGATGGTGTTTAATGGAGAAAAGGGAGGTAAGTCAAAATAAACAAAGCATGTGAAGATGTATTTTTTCAGTGTTTTAATTTCTGTTATTTATCTACTGCCTGTTCATTTATTATCACTATTTCTTTCTTCCAGCCTTGGGGTAAAGTGCCACAATTGAAGTAATAGGGGCTGAAAGTGGCCTCTGAGTGGATGTGGGTCAGGGAGGGAGCATCCCTGAACCCCAACAGCATCCTCAGGGACCAGCCACAGAGTCCTTGGGGGAGAGAAGTCAGGGCCCTTTTCTAATCACCACGGTGCAAGAACAGTGAGATAATCTGTAAATGCGAAATTCCACAATCAACCAAATTAACATCAGCTCCACGCCAAGCCATAATTAGTGATAATAACAAAAAAGAAGGCATCTACCTGGAAATGCAAGTGCTTAGTACCTCCAGAATAGGTTAATGGGAGAGAGATGTTCGGTTTTAGGGATTTCTGGCCACAACTATCTGAATTTCAAAATGGGAGTGTGAGAGTTGTATAAAGCAGATGCTGTGTATCAGCTCACATAGCTCTGGAAAAACCTGCTTTTGTTTCTTCTTTGCCTCTTTGCAGGGGCTGAAATGGTGCCACTGCTACACTGGTGGAGTCACTCCTGACTTGTGGTTTAACTGGGACCAGAAAAGCCTACATTGCTGATTACTGGGTATTAAATATATCTGAACTTTCTCCTTCCTACAAGCTTGTGTGGTTCCAGCTTCCTCTTCGCTTCATCCCCCTTCACCATTCCCAGCCTGAGTCTCTGAGGGCTCTGTGGTGGGAGGTTGTTTTGAAGGAGGGCTGTAAAGCAGCTCCATATTCTGCAGTCCTTCCTTCTCATTACAAAATATCTTAATATTTTTTCACAGAGTGGCTGAAAATAAAGTAAGGGGGAAAAAAAAAAAAAGGAGCTGGTGATGAGAATTGGCATAAAAATATACTTTGAACTATTATTGCATAAACACTGAGAGTCGTTATGTTTAATGGAAGCCAGAAACTACAGCTTGATGCAGTAGCCAAAATCTGGAGTGTGCAATTATGGTAAAAAAACCTAAACAGCCAAATGAACCTCCCCAAACAGCCCTTTACCCATGCAGGGAGTAGCCAATGACCTGGACTGTGAGGACTGAGAGTCCGTATTTTAATCTTTGCTGTAATGCTTGATTAAACTATTCTTGGTCATAGAAATGTGCCTCCCTATTTTAAGCCCCAGTCACCTGTGTGCCTCCAGAGCAGCTTGGAGCTGTGAGCTTCAAAGAGCTGAAAGATGCCTCAGCGTTATTATTTCATAGTATTGAAACAGCAGATGCTGCAAACAGAACAGATCCACTGGCCAGGCATTTTGGTACCTCCCTGTTCACCATTTAATGAGTTTAATAAATATCAAGTGCATCCTGAGGATGCCAGTCCTCATCTTCTCAATTAACGGAAAACAAGCAAAGTTTTAAAGGAAGAATTTAAAGAAAACCCTGAAGTAGGGAGGGTTAAAGCTCCAGGACAGGACTTGTTGCAATCTGGGGTGTTCTGGTGTATAACCAGCTCTTGCTCATCCCCCTGCAGTAAATCATTTCAAGCTCTACCAGCAGGGCAGATACTCAGAGAATAATAAGGGACAAGGCTGACTGCACCCAAATAAAGTCATCAGATTGAAAGCCTTTGATTTTTTTTTGATGTCTCCAACTTGATAAAGAATGGAAGTTCGTGGCTCTTGGGGCTGTGTGTGCAGGAGTCACTGCATGGCCCTGTGAGTGAAAACAAACATCCCAATTTGGAAAATCAAAGGTGCTCCCTGCCAGCTTCCAAGCCCCACCATGCAGCTGGAACTAGCAGCTCCAGGGTTGTTTGACACACACTCCAGCTATATTCCTTTTGCCATGCTGCTCCTGACTCTTTTAGATCCAAGATGGCACAGGAAGTGAGGGATCTCTCCCCTGTTTGCTGAGCAAAGCAGCAAATCCTTTGGGTGAGAATTATTTTCGGCATGGAGCTCTTTTGTGCTTAAAAAACAATCCCAGGTGGGTGGGCTGAATTTATAGGGGCAATGATGTAGCAAACACTGCTGATAAATACCCGGTGATGGAAATCAGTGGGAGCAATTGGGAAACCTCTGCCTGCGTGTTTAGGCACTTTCTGGTTTTAAATGCCTAAATTCGTCCCTAATGGGTGTAATATAAAGACAGTTTTCTTGAAGACTCCGAGGTTATATGCATTTTCCATAGACATCCAAACTCTTCAGCTTCTAGTGAGAGATCTATAAACATGAGAAATGTCTCATAACGAACCAAGGATCTTTTATAAATAGAAAAATAACTTCAGCAGGGACTGCAATTGAAGGAGATAACCACGCTGTTCCCAACAACCTTTACTATTACTAACTTAAAGCTTCACTTTTGTACTTTTACCTTCTGCTGCTCTGGGAGCACATAATTGTCATTGCTTTTCAAATGTTCCTGCTGTAGCTGGATTATTTTCCATGGGTTTTCTTTCTCTGTTAAATTGGTGGCTCAGAACATTCCAGATCTCAGTTTAGCATCTGCTTTCTCTGCCTCTCTGATTTTCTTCACCTTTCTGCGAGGCGATATTTAAATGTCCTTTGGGAAGTGTGACAGACTGCACTTCATTGTCCAAAACCAGGCAGAAGTGGACATTTCCCTGATCCTTCTCAAATACCTTGTTTTAAATGTGTTTCCTCTCCATCTATCAATCAATTGGCTTTCGTGGTGAATTTTTTACCCCCTGGTTCCGTTCTGTTTATCCTAATGGGATAAAAGCTTTTAAAGGTAACTTGCAATTCAATGATGGATAATGGCAAACTGGTTATTACAAGAATTACTTAACAGATATTGGCAATTTCTTTTTTTTTTTTTTAATGTTTATCTACACGGGAAAGCTATTGCACAGCAAGGTAGAACATGAATTTAAAGCAAAATAACTGCTTCACATCAGCTTCTCACAAGGATCCTGTCATCCTGCACACAGGTTCCACTTAATCCACTCCCAAATTTCGCTGAGCAAACTTGCACAAAGGTATCCTTGCTGTGAAAGGTTGTCCACATTGAGAAATAAGTATCAAAGAGCTTTCCAAGCTCCTTTCCAAAAACTTATGCACTTTCCTGGCCCCCTCTTCAGTGGTACCTGAGTGCCTCTGAGTTTATGATGTATTTATTCTTTTAACAGCCCTGTGTCTTTCCCAAGGCTGTGCAAGAGGGCTGGAGTAGAGGAGAGAGGTGAATTTATTTTCCCAAGTCCAAAGCTGGCTTTGTCACTGCTGAGCCATCCTTTCTCTCCATGAGCTCCTAATCCTGTCTGCTCAATCATAATTCCATTTATCCTCCACTCAGGTGTGACTCAGCTGCACAACAACACTGGTGGCTCTTGCAAGCTGAAGTTGTTATTTCCTGGCCATGTGATGTTTGTGTTAATTCATGTTCTCATTTGCATTCAGTGAAAGTAGAGGAAAAGCTCAGTGACGTGTTTTGATTCAGATTCTCAGGGTTTTGTTGTTCTTGGGTATGTGAGTCCCATGGCCTTTAAATAACTTCAGAATCTTCTTTTTTTTCCCTGGAAAATATTGAATAGCCTGTTTTAAATAACTTGTGTTCCCCGTGCTTGCTCCTCTCTCAGAGGAATTGCATTTGCATAGAAAGAGGATTCCTTAAATAAAGGCACAAAATGTGTTTCTGAATAGAAAGAAACTCAGCAGCCAGGACTAATATTGGGATTAAGCACTGCCCTTCCAGCTGAGTAACAGACTAATTCAAAACTCCAGAGCATTTTGCTGAATATTAAAATTAAATGGAGTTTTAATTATACATTGATCCATTTATTCATTTGTCATACCCTAAACAAAGAGAGCATTCCAGACCCCTTCCATCTTCCTGTCCAAGATCTGATATCTGGAGCAAAGGAGGCCTTTTTTGCTGCATTGTTCAGAGGCCTGACAACCAAAACAAGGTGAAGGTTGGACATCACCAAATACTGGATTTCAAAATGCAAATGCATTTTGTTAAGTCTGAAGACTCAATTATTTTGGCTTAATGCAATGGAAAAGTGAATCTGAAATAATCTCTTTTATTTCAAAGTGAGGTTGCTTTGCCTTGTTTCTGTTCAGATTTGCTTCCCTGGCTTGGCTGGGGTTCCCAGTTCCTGGTTTAGGGTCCATGAAGGTTATGGAGCTCGTGGGTAGAAGCTGTTCATTGGAGGCTGATTGTCAGGGGAAGGCAAAGATTGAATCCCTCAAGAGGAGTTTTCCCACAGTTGTTGGTTGGTTTTTCATTTGTGATGGGTTTTGTTTGGGTTTTTTAGTTTTCCACCTAAACTGTGAGTGTTTAGGTTAGCAGCACATCCTTGTGTGTGGAGACCATCCTGCTTGCAGAAAAGTCACCTCAAATCCCTGGAAACTTTTCCAGCCTGATACGTTATTAACAATAGGAAAACCATTCCTTTGAAATATTGCCATTAACGTGTGGCTTATGTGCATGCATTTCTTGGGGTTTTTATTTCATAATCGGCTCACAAACAGTCACAACTCATTGCAGCTCTCAGCACCTACTGCCAGATTGGTTGGGGTTTTGTTTGTTTGTTTGTTTTTAAATACCTGAGGTCTCTAATTTCAGGTAATTAAAAATCCCAGCTTATTTTTATTTTAGCACTGAAAGAAGGGTTCAATCTGTTTGTGATACTATGACTGACATTGCTTCAAAGCAGATTTAGAGATGAGTTTGGTCCTGACATTTAGTCAGCAGGTGGGTGTTGTTTATTGCCTAGCAATTAGAACTTATATTAACATAATATCTCCTCAACTTCAAAAATTTCTGAGAGCTCTCCATGAACAGATTCCCAAGAGCTCTCCCCTGCTCTCTTCCCTTTGTCTTTTCACTTTGCCACCTCCACAGCCTTCCACCCACCTGCCTTTAAGTGTGCTGTTTCAAATTTAGAGTTCAAGAAACTTTGTTTAAGTCTAAATCATGAGTGATATTTTCTTCTAGGGCAGAAGCTGCCCACAGCCCCTTTATTTTAAACCAAGTTAACCCAGTGCTTTTCAGTCTTCAGAAACTTTTTTTTTTCACTTGTAATATTTCTCTGTGAGCACTTCACTACAGAAAATGTGTGGTGAGGAAGGCAGAATCTTCTCTCCATCTTGAAATGATCCAGGTGCAACAAGTGTTCTCCTTTCCACCTGCATCCTCAGGGCTCCCTTTTCTCTCAGCAATTTCTCTGATGTTGTTATCAGTTTATTATGGAGATGCATTCATTAGATTTCTATTATATCTGCTTTTTATGAGATTGTCACATTCATTTTTTACCTCTGAGCTAACGGGTTTTCCTCAGGAGAAAGTGAAAATGAGATGGTTCGAGCTAAAGATGCAATGAAGGCAAACAAATGTGAGAAATGAAACTTAATCCAAATGTATTACTTTGAAAACAATTTCTAATTGATTTCAACCTCAAGTCAAAAGACCCTGCTGTCCACAGCCAAACATTCGCTGCTGCTCTGTCAGAGGCTTTGCTCACAAAGCTGGATTAGCAAAATGCTGAGGAATTCTGGTGAAATCAGACAAAACCGAACATTGTTCCTGTGCATTTTCCCCTGTGCAAATCCACCTGTCCACACACATCCTTAGAGAAAATCTTCATCCTTCTTTCCAACCTTTATTTTCAAGCTTGAGCTCCATCATTTTGGGGTTAAGGAACAGCACTCGGTGACCCTGTCCTTTTTTTTCCCCAAACCATTTAGAGTGGATGTTTTTCATCAAAGGAGACACGTCCCTCCCTTGCTTGGGAGGACAAATTATTCAACCAACCACAATTAACACCGAACAAACCAGCTCTGGGGAGTCATCAGTGCCTTGCTCTGATCCTGGGGCCAACCCCGAAGGATCAAATGCTGCTTCCTTCCCTTGCAGCCACCACCATCACACAGATGTCACGTGCTGGTTTCATAAATCATCCCAACCCTCCCAGCACTCACTTTGGGGAGGAACAGGAGCAGCCTTGTTTACTATCAGATGCAAAATCGCTGCTCAAACCCCAGTGGTGAGGAAGAGGATAGTTGGGAGGGAAAGTGGTGAGGAAGGGATGAAATTCTCAAATCAAGTGAAATCCAGTGAGGCTCTTCTGTCACATTGGTACCTCCCCGACCCGGCAACAAAATTAAAGGAGTTTATCCTGAAAGAGAGCAGCTCCTCTGGTGTGAAGGCGGCCCGGGTAAGCAGTTGTGGTGCTGCTTTTTATTAGGGGAGAGACAGCAAAAGGAGAGTCGGAGCAGAGGCTGCTCCCTGGGAATTGGGATGGAGCATCCCGGCTGGATCCGCGGCTGCTCCACAGGGAGAGAGAGGTGTGGGACCGGCCAGGAGTGATGGCTTTTTGGGGAAAACGGGAAAACGATCAGTTGGAACGTGTACAGGCTTTTTTTTCAGGCTCAGCAGGAAATGAGGAAAACGAGGAAAGCGGCTTCTCTCCTCTCAAATGAAGCGGCTCCCCGGAGATGAGAGCGGTGCCAGTTTACAGCAACCCGAGCGCTCCTACAAAGAGCTGACAGCAGCCTTTATTCCCCGGATAACGAGCTTGACAAGTCTCTTTGCCATTTGGGCACATTGAATTCTCAGGAGAGCTTCACATGAATAAATCATTGCCTCTTTAGTGACTATCCAGAATTAATGATCCCCCACCTTTTTTTGACAAGCATTTCTCTTGCTGTAGGTTGTGACTTGTGGCTCCTTGGAGGATGGTGACAACTGAGGAGGCCTGGAGGCTTTTGCTTTCTCCTTTTTGGATATTCTGGTAACTTTGCCTGCCACTGAATAGCTGAACAAGTGTCTATAGTTACCAAAAAGGCTAACGTTCTCAGAAAAGCAGCATAGAGCTGGGAGAAGAAATCCCAAATGATAGCAAAACCAGGTTAGACCAAAGTCAGAATCAAAAGAAGATAGAACTTCCCAGAGTTTGAGAAGTAGGATTTAATTACCGTTCATATTGGGGCACTTCTTGTTTCAGGTTTTCATTAGCAACACATCAAGCTAAGAGAAAACACCTTTGTTTAGATATTTCCATCATAAACTGGAAATTATGAATGTTTTCCTTGTATGTAGCCTTGTTTTTCCTGACAGTTTGTCTGTCCTGAGAGGTGCAAAAAGTTTGGGGAAAATCGCTGTGTGTCACGGCACAGCTGGAATATCAAATGAATGTGACCCTTTAGTCCCTGATTTTTGCTTCCATCTGATTTGAATGCGGGACTGAACCACATCACATTTTTCTTAAGTTTGTGTCTTACCTAAGACAATGTGTATTTTTGTTTGTTTGTTTGTTTGTTTTTTTAAATTTAGGTTGAAAAAGTACAGAACTGGCTCCAGGAAGTGGAAAATATAACCTGAGACCTCACCGTACTGAAAACAAAAGGAGACATAGATAGAATCCCAAATCCCAAACTTTTAAGACATTTACTTTGGAGGGAAGTAGGAGACTGGAGATGTTTTGTCAGCATTTTAGCATTCCCAGTGCTGAAAAGAGAATAAACTCTTAAATTCAACCTGAGGTTCAGTGGGTCCAGAGCAGGTACTAACTTTTCCAGCTGGGATAACTCTTAGAGGTACAAAGGTGAGTGTTGAGGGCAGCAAAAGATTTATGGTTTTAGTTTCACAGCTGTGAGTGCCACCTTTAGAAAAGCTCTGCTTGAGCAGCAGGATTAACCTTCACCTGAGTGTATTCTACCCCAGAGTTTGAAGCCGTTGTTCCCAGGCAGTAGGAGATCAAAACTGGTGTTTTACAGCCAGGTCTTACCAAGGAGGGAAAGGGAGAAATGGGGAATGAAGAAATTTTATTCAACCTTGTGGTATAAAGGTTGGTTTGAAGTAACTGTTTCGAAGTATCCAGCAAAGAGGTGAGGCAGTAGAAGTAAAATATTCAGAATAACCCAATTTATAGCTGATACAGAACAGCTCAGTGTCAAATGTATCCTCTCATGGCTAAACTGGCTTGTTTTACAAATCTGGACTTAGGCCAGAGTTTGAATTATGTAATCTTTGAGCTGTAGAATCGAGCCTCACATGTAACTGTGTAGCTTTTAAACTATTCTTTTTATCATTAGACTTAAGATATTCTACTGATCTGTGTCAGGAACCAAATTAACATATCTTGAAATGAATTTGCATAACCTGAAAAAAAAAAAGGTTTGCAGAGCCTAATATAAATTTACATTCCTAATAAAGTATTAACATATCCAAAAATGGATTTTAAATAGTACCACTATATTTGAAATCATTCCTGTATATTCCTAACAAACACCTTTGATTTGCATGTCCTGACTTTGCAAGGTAACACAGAACTGGTAATTGAGTGGTTTGTAAATCAGCTTTTTAGCACTCTGCTTCTGCCACCTTTGTTCATGTAGATGAGAGTTAACAGTGAAAAAGGCAACCAAAAGCTTTGCCTTTTGCAGTAGGAGCACTGAAAATAAAGCCAGAGTTTGCAGTGGAGAGGATGCTCCAGGAAATGCTTTATTAGACTCAGCTGAAAACTGAAGTGCAAAGCTTGGACCAATCTTTATGCACTCAATGTGTGACCCTCAAACCCACAGCACTTCTCTCTCCCACTTAATAGATAAAATCAGGGTTACAGAATTGTAGAATCGGAATGGTTTGGGTTGGAAGGGACCTTAAAGATCACCTCCTTCCAACCCTTGCTTTGGAGACACCTTCCATGGTGCCAGGTTCCTCCAAGCCCCATCCAACCTGGCCTTGGACACTGAAGGGATGGGGGTGAGGACTTTGGGCTGTCCCTTAAGAGATTATTCCCTGCAAATACAAGGTGTTTGTTATTTTGCAGCATAATTTTTTTGCAGGATAAGTTTTTTGCTGAAGCCTGGAAGAATTTCTAGAGAGAGTTTGGAAGCAGCGTGGCAGGACTGAGAACTCAGCAAAGGATTTGGATGGAGCTCTGAGCAACCTGGTCTAGTGAAAGGTGTCCCTCTGATGGCAGTGGGATTGGAACTAGATGGTCTTTGAGGTCCTTTCCAACCCAAACCACTCTGGGATTCTCTGATTCTACCAGTGGGGGAGGTCCTGACATCTCAGCATCAGCAGCTGGCCCCGGATGATGTTGGAGTGTCGGTACTCGAGTCTGGAGCCAGGGATGCATAAAGGCTCTGATTCAACAAGGTACTTCAGCTTTAGGAGTCCTACTGAAATCAACTGAATGATGCATGTGGTTAAAGTTATGCACATAAAATCTTCTGTAATGGAGACAAGGCAACTCCCATTGAAATCTGCCATCGAGTTCAGTCTCTTGCTGCAACTGAAACACCGGATTTTAATAGACTGCCAGAAGTGAGATTGGGCAGGAATGTGCTGCCTTACAGTTTTCTGTGCTCCCTGGAGATGGTACAAGCTGGCAGTGAAATTAGAAGGTGGGGCAGGCGAGACACCTCTCTCATTCTCGCTGTGGTTTTCCCCAAATCCTTCCCAGGTTTTTTTTAAATGGCCTCTTTTGGGTCAGCTCTCTCGCTGCTGGCAGCTGAAATCCTGCCAAGACACCCAAACCCCATGGCCAGGCAGGCAACTCCATTTCTGTGGCTGAAGATATGTTGGGAGCCTCTTAAAATAAAGTGATGCATCTTGGGGTAGAAAAGGAGGAACCAGTGTATGGTTTAATTTGTTTAGCAAATTCCATCCATCACCCTCACAAGAATGTGCTGAAGGGAGCGAATAGTTTTAACCTCAAACCTGTGATGGGACGTGGGGCAGCTCAGAGCTGGAGTTTGTAACATCTGGAAGGCCAAGTGGGTTCCTTTTGTCCCCTTTACGACCATCTGACTGTGCCAACCTGATTTTAGCTGTCACAAGAGTTTCTCTTTGTTTGCTGGCTTGTGATTCTCCTTGGCAAAGTGGCCCCGTGGTAGGAGATTACTCAGCCTGCTTAACCTTCCTGTCTTCTTTCTCTCTTTTGCTTTACTCATCAATCCAGTCCTTTAAACTACCTGGTAAAGCTCCGACTGCTACTTTTGCTGCTGATAGAGCAGAAAATTATAATAGATATAAAAACCATATTTATAGGGGTTTTGTGGGTTTTTTTGGGTTTTTTTGTTTTTTTGTTTTTGTGTGTCCTTATGGTAAACTGAGTGGAAATCCTGTGAGTGAACATTGTGTGGACACCACTGAAACAGAGTAAATAAATGAATGACATGATGTTATTTATAGCAATTAGGGTTTTGGAACATAATATCAGCGCTTTGTAAAGACCTTTGTTTGTCTCTGTTATATAACCCTGCTGCCCTCTCCATATGGTGGGGTTTGTGTGTGGTTAAGAGCAAATAAATCATTCTTTGGGGACGAGTTCACAGGAAAAAGTACAGTAGGTGCTGAGATGATAAATATTCAGTAGGTGATTACTTGTTATTGCTGTTATTTTACTCTTTATTACTTGTTGTTGTTCCTGGCACGGCCTCCCTTTTAAAACTCCAGGAATAAACCCCAAAGGCCTCATTGGAAAAGATTTTTAAACCCCAGCTCTGAAGTGCTGACCAGGCAGATGGGTATTGGCATCTGCAAAACCTCAGGTGAAATAGGTACAGGACATTCAAATAAATTTCTTTCACTAAAATTTTTGGTCAGAACACAAACTGTACTGGATCATTAATCAAAGTTTACATCAGGTTTTTTAGTGGACTGGATCATGATATGTGTTACACTTAAATATTCATCCTTAAGGAATGCTGATTTTATTTCTGCAGCCAGGAGAGCCAAATAAATCAATCCAAATTCCCTCTGCTCAGTTTACTGTGGGAATCAAGCTCAAATCCCTGTTCCATAAGCAAAAGAAAGAAAACAAATGGATGAGAGTGACAAATGCTTGGATAAGCACATCTTAACCAAAGGCAGACCCACATCATGAGAGAAAGAAGATGGAGAAAACTGTTCAAGAAATTCTACAGAATTCTTAAGCCCACCACACCTTGCAGAAGAACAAAGTCTCCCACTTCATGCCATGTACCAAGATTTTCATTTTGCAAGAGATGATAAGAGTTGCCAGGTGTGTATATGGATATTCAGCAGGTGTATATATAAATATAAATATATATATGTATATTCAGAGCACAGTACAGAAATTATCTGAGAAACTCTCCTAGCTTTAAATTCAAAGCTGTCACTTTATTTCTCTAGCAGACAACATAATTATTCCAGAAGCACTAAGAAGCACAGAAATCCTGTACACAATGGGTGCCTATGTTAGAAAAAAACAAAACAAAACAAAAAATCAGAATTTGCAGAATGTATAAAACATGAGAGAGGTTTACACACAGAACTTGCAATTGAATACATTAAAATCAAAGGCAGGCAGAGAATGAATTAATTCGTTTCAAATCATGGGATGTAGTTTAGTCAGGTTCTGTAATTTAATTTTAGTGAGCACAGTACTTCCTAATTATCCGTATACTTGCAGATGCATAAATAAATCATGAATTTTCTTTCTTGTATTCCAAGTGTTCATACACAAAAAAATACTCCAAACCCAACATTTTGGTAACTACAGTGTAAATAAACCGAATATAAAGCAGGGGCAGCAGGCAATAACAGCTTTATGTGAGCAAAACCATTCTCATAAAGTTTTAAAGCATCTGAGGAGCAATAAATTCTCACAGTTTCTCTGTAAAGATCACTCAGTTTATGCAGGAGAATTGGAGGTGTATTTAAAGGTGCCTTTTTGCAAGGTAGAGATTGTATTCAAATTTGTTGGCAATTTTTTGGATGCAAGAGAAGATAAATTAGGGTTATCATTCTTATGCCCATCTGGGTGGGCATAAGAAAATCAAGAGAGGACAGTTCAACAAAAATGTGTCTGTCCCTCTCTTCTCCTGATTCTTTCACTTTCAGTAAGGATTAGAATATATTTTTATTTTCAGTTTTTTCCTGTAGCAGCCCCATGGTCGGAGAACCATGAAGTCAATTTAAGGTAGGGCAAGACGGTCTTGGCTTTCTGGAGCTCAACAGGAAGTGTTTTGGAGGGTCTGAAGACACAAAATTTGTCAGGAAACGTGACCAGGGAAGTGTAAGTGCCTGGTTCACTGGAAATAGCAATGTGTAGCATCGCAAAAAGTTATCAGGAATTTATATTTTCTTGCATTCCTAAGAACAGTCAGTAAATAAACAACACAGTAGGGAGATGTCAGGGGAACGACGAAAAACAAGGCCAGAAATAGAAAGGAATATTGGCTTCAAAGAGTTGGTATAAATCACATAAAATTGATGGAAAAAATGTATCAAGTAAACTCCCCTTGGAGGGGTCACAGGCTTCAGGGTTTCCACGCAGGCAGCTCTGTAATGGGAAGTGAAGTCTTTCCCCTGCACCACCCCATTATTTTAATAAGTTCTCCTTCCTCCTCATCCCTTCCTTCGTGACAGTTCCCATCTAGATCAGGGGAAGAGCCAGGGGTGTTCTTTCTTTCTGCTGCTCTCCTGGACAGACTGGGACAGGGATTTCCTTCTGTTCCCTGTCTGTCCAGCACCTGGTACCTGGAGGTTGCTGCCTATGCTCAGAGCACCTCTGCCTCAAGAAAACTGTGTTTTATTGGTAAGAACAGATTTGATATTTTGACATTTTAGCCCAGCAGCTTCACAGAAGTAAGAAACCCTCAAGGATTGAACAAATCATAAAATGGTTTGGGTTGGAAGGGACCTTAAAAATCATCTCATTCCACCCCCTGCCATGGGCAGGGACACCTTCCACTATCCCAGGGTACTCCAAGCCCCATCCAACCTGGCCTTGGACACTTCCAGGGATCCAGGGGCAGCCACAGCTGCTCTGGGCACCCTGTGCCAGGGCCTGCCCACCCTCACAGGGAGGGATTTCTTCCCAAAATCCAACCTGCATTTCCCCTCTTTAAGTTTGAAGCCATTCCCCCTGCTCCTGTCACTGCAGCTCCTGATGAAGTGTTCCTCGAATCCCTCCAGGTTGCTGCAAATTCTGGAAATGCCCTGGTCTTTCCCAACAGTTGAGATATTTCCCCACAGCCTGTAAACATCTACAAGAGGTTCATGGACTAGAGAGGACTTAGTAGTGCCTGCTCATTGTAACCATGTAGTAAACTCAGGAACCTGAGTGGCTCTGGGCTTGCTCCCTCCTCTACAACAACAAAACCACAGAGAGGGGAATGAAGGCAATTTTTGCGCTGCTTTTGCAGCCTGGTTTGTAGTGTTCCACTCCAGTTAGAGTGCAGATCACTGTGATTCAATCAGTCAGCAGTAGCTCAAAGCCACCTCTGGTTGTCTTTCTGCCCTGATAAGCAAAGATCTCCAAGTACACAAGCTCTGGAAAAAATTCGCCTTGGGTCACTTGCCTTGCTAGCAAGGACGCTGCAGTATTTTTGACAATATGCTTTGCTTTGAGAGGTCAGTGACTTTTGCCTGGGTGGTTTTTGTTCCAAATATAACATTTATCTAAATGTTTGGAAAAATCGGAAACGTCAGAGTCTGCTTTACACAGCATCATAAGTAACAATTTTCTTGGTGTGTTCTAAATCTCCTGTAATTTTCATGGAAAAAACTCAATCCAAGACAAGCAATTTTTTACTGTTCAGAGAACTGGGAAAATACTTACAAAAGATTATTTGAAAGTACCCTTAGAGACATCTGGTTTTAGGTGGGTTCTCATAAGGGACTGTCCATCTGGATCCCTGGTTAATGGCTCTCAGGAGACAAAGTGCACAATGCTGAGCTCTTTGTGGTTTGTCATGTGAACTCTGTGGCCCTCATGATGTGTCCAGAGCAATTATGCACAATTCAGTTCCTCTCTGCCAAAAAAAGACAAAGGTTGGGAAGAATTCTCTTGCTGCAATTAAAGCAGGTCTTGATCAGAGTCATAACCAGGCACTCAAAATCACCCAAAGAAATATCCCTTGATCATCTTTAAAATGTTGCTTGATTTGAGTGCAGGATCTCTCCCTCTTTGATTTGAACAAGTGTAAGCGTTCTCTAACATGATGAACTGTGTGATTAACACATCCCTACAACAGTTCAGCTCACTGAATAATTATCAGCTGATTATATTCTTCAATTACTTTTATTTGCTTTGCTTGATAGAAAAAAATGGGTTTTTTCCCCAATGTATTTACTACTTGAAATTAACGGATAATTTTAGCTCTGCATTTTCTCTTTGTGAATGAGCAGGTCTCTGTGCATGTTTAGAAGTCAGAGTTGAAGCAGTTTCGCCAGTAGAGGTGGAATTTGGTGCCACACAGGGCATTTCACATCTCCACAGCTTCTTTTCCTGACTCTGCAGCGCCAGACAACTCCTCTCCCTTCACTCCCTGCTTCCAGCACACGTGGGGCTTACACTGAGATTCCAGGAGTAATCCCCAAAATCACTGCTCTGTTTTTGCACACACAGACAAGCCTATTTCCACATAACGTGTCATAATCTTCAGATCACTGTTGAGCTGGATAAACAGCATTACAAATGGGACTGTCATGCTTTCACCTAACAGCTTTCACTCATCAGCAAGGGATGAAATGCAGCAATCTGTGCGCTTCAGCAGCCTCAGAGGTGTGGCTTTTCCTACAGCAGAAAAGAAACAACATGGGGCCTTTCTGAAATGTGCTTCTGTACATGCTGTTATTCATATTTATCCTCAACCATGCACACCTCCCACACAGGTTTTTATAACATATCAGGTGTGGGATCCCACTACAGACCCAGAGGGGTCTGCAAATCCAGCCAGGGAACTGCTGCTGGTTTGGTGCTTGGATCACGATGAGGAGACGCCCTGCAAAGGACTCCTGGCAACTCCAGCCTCCACACTCAGTGAAAATCAGGGACATTCTTTTTAAGAATAACAGCAACTGATGATGGGTTTAGGTCTTCTGAGGTGGTGCTCCAGCAGGGATCTGTGTGTGAAGGTGGTGCCACATGAAGGAGTCACTGCATGAACGTGGTTTTGATGATTATTTGACAATTATCAGCTCTTTGCATTGTGAAGATCAATGTTACAGCTCCCACCTGACTTATGGTCTCACTTTACAAGCTCATAATGGTGCTCCTTGAACTTCTGAAACATGTGGACCCCAATATTTGGGCTTTTTCTGTGGAGACCTGCCTCCTTTTTGCAGTTTTATATTTATGGATAAATAGGCTGCTTTTCAAGGTCATTTGCAGGGAATTAGAAATGGTTAACAAGAAATAATTCTGCAACATTATAAAGTCCTATACAGCGAGGTGTTTTGTACTGTATTAGTGCTCAACATGCAGCATATTTTAGTATCTGGCTTTTTTTTAGGCTGTCAGGTTTCAATAATGAAATTTCAGCGAACAATAAAGGCAGCTCAGTCCATGTAATTTAGTTCCTCCGAATTTTGTAACTTCTTGACAAAATAATAGCCAGCCACAACATTTTGATCTGATTAAGTGCTCTCCTGTCTGGGGATATTTGCAGTGAAGCTTTACAACAAAAAGTCAATTAGCTGTCAGTCATTAGCTCTGTTTGCTGGTTTCTGGAAGGTTTTTTGATAGCCTTCACCTCTTTTTTTCAGTCAAGGATTTCTTTAGCTGAAAGACTCTAATCCCACGGTAATAACGATAATGTTTTAACACTTCCAAGTGCCAGCTTTGCGAGTTTTCCTTCAGGATAATCCATTCTTAGACTACAAACTTTCCCCATTTAATTTCTCTTGAGCTTGGCTTTGTGAAGCAGAAACGTGAAGAGATAAAAAGGAACAGAGGAATCTGATTGAGTGTGATGATCAATATGAATATTGTGGATTCATGACCTGTTATTAACAATCCCAGGCTGTTTTCTGGAGTAATAAATGTTTCAAGCACCAAGATTGTTCCAAATTTCAAGATAAAGGTGAAAAACCAGATCTCCACAAACTGATCATAAGCTTTTAAAACGTGGCCTTCAAATTTAAATGTTTTTAGCCTCAGATATTTGTCTTTATGAAGTTACCAGCTGTGCTTGGACTCAGAGGTACCTCTGCAATGCTGAGTTGATTATGGAAGTGTTTGCATCTTTTATTGTAGTTTTACTATAGTTAAATTACCTCTTAAAATGGTCTGAAGGAGCTTGACTAAATTAAGATCTGTATTTTAAAGAAAACTTTTAAACGATGGCTTTTCTGGAACAGGTTTTTTCTTATTATTTGGGCACTATTATCCAGCTGAAATCCTGCAAATTCTGATCAAGTTGAACACCCATTCTTGGAGTGGAACCCAGGGGCAAAGTGGCTCTCTGGATCTAGAGGTGGTCAGAGGGGAAATATCTGCCTGTCCTTGGCGACTGTTGTTTTGGAATGTGTTTGGTATTCTACTTGGATATTTCATCTTTTTGA
The DNA here is from genome assembly GCF_009650955.1 of Corvus moneduloides. Lineage (NCBI taxonomy): Eukaryota > Metazoa > Chordata > Aves > Passeriformes > Corvidae > Corvus > Corvus moneduloides. The sequence goes on along the minus strand of NC_045490.1, from coordinate 3,199,902 downwards.
GGGTTTCAGGTGGCATAATTTGTGTTGGATCCTAAATATAATTAGCAGGAAATGCCAGTGCTTGAATGAGTGAGTTCTATCAAGAATATAAATTGTATTTAAAAAACACAGTTTAAAATGTGTTCCTTGCCATGCACAAGGCAATTTTCTTGAACAAATAAAAGAGCAGAAGTGCAGTGGTTTAATTAAATATAGTTAAGGACTGGAAACCAATTAATTCCAGGAGAAATGGAACTGTAAGGTATTTTTTAATGAATTTTGCTGTCATTAACTTACCCTGCTACTGCACCAATTGAATGGAATATTTAAGTGAATTCAAATGCATCGTGTCTGATTCAAGGTTCTTTCAAATGGATTGGGATAGAACGAAGTGTTACACTGAGATGACAAGTATAAGGCTGAAAATCTTTTCTTTCTTTTCTTAAAGTGCACAATTTGCACGTCAAATAGATGGATGTTCACAGAATCAATTTAAATCCAAGACCTTTGATCAGAGATTTGGGGGGAGCCGTGAAGAGAAATTCTCCTGAAAATGTTTGCTGCTTTCTAATGAGGACTGGCACCATTTGGGTAGGGAGATGAAAGCAAACCTAATCTTTTCGACTCCTCCTCCTTAATAATACCCTTGGAGTCAGAAATTAGGCACAGCAGGCAGAAGGATCCTGTGCAGCACATCTCTGCACTAATAAAACAAGCAAGCTGTCGAAGGCCTGAAATAAGCAGGTATTTCTCACACAGGAAGTCATTTATCTTTGGGGCAATGGGACAAGAAGGCAGTTTGCTTCATTTTCACACAAAATTGAGGAATAATGATTTGGAGCTGTGCCCACGGAAGCTGGAATAGCCTGGGATAAAAGCAGCTCCAAGCAATTTGCCTCTGTTATGTAAGGAAAGCTCATGATAAAGGATCCTCGGTTAGGGTTAACTGAAAGGACCAGAAAACAGAGCCAAGATTTCATTTGCCCCTTCCCGGGGGATGAAGAAGAGGAAAATCATAAGGAGGTGAGCAAAGCAGAGGAAATGATGGAGCAGGGAGCAAACACTTCCATGTGCCTCACCCATAAGGTCTGCCCACAGCAGAAATCACAATTTGCACTCTGAACGAAATGCAGTAGTGGCCTGCACAGCAGAAAGTGTTCTTGGATGGACAGGACTGGTGCTTTATTGCTTCAAAATATTTCCTTCTCATTCTCACCCCTGCATGCAATTCACCCTCCAGAAAACCATTCCACGAGCAGAGTGGGAAGAGAGGGATTTTTTCCATAATCAAATGGAGACACTGAAATGAAATAGGTCTTTTGTATTCGGTAGTATTCACATTTCATGTGAATGTAAGTGACATTTTGCTCCTGCTTTTTTGGATTTCCTAGGAATCCAATACCTTTTATTATTCTTTTAACTGCCTCAGGTTATCCAGTAATCCCCTCTGCTGTGAACTACACGGACTCAGAAGTTTTACAAGTTGTGCTGAAATAAGAAAGTTAACACAAATTAATGCGGGGTGAACCTTGAAATGAAACCACTTGACCCCTATTAAAATCTGCTGCTAACACCGTTTGCAGTGGTGCTTAGTGTTTGAAGTCACTTTATCATTCAATATGACACTGGGAAGCAGCAGAGTTGCTTTCAGGCATCATTGTTAGAAATGAGAGTTGCCATGCCAGTGCTGCAGAGCCCTGATTCCCAGGAAACCTGGGCTGTTCCTCCATGTTAAATTAAAAGGCATTAATCTTTCCACACGCAGTATCTCAGATACAAATTCTTGCTCTGTACGACTCAAAAATCTCTCAGTCCCAGGCTTGTGAAGCCATAAAAAATCAGGAAAAAAATAAACAAAGCTGTACTGCACAGCAGGAAGAAAAGACATGGGACACATTTGTGGTTCAGCCAATAAATCCTCCTTTACAGGTGTGATGTGCTTTTAAAAACTGGGCAATAGCTCAGCCTTCCAGTGACAGCAGCAGGTTATCCCTTGTGTGACTAAAACTATTCCTTGGATATGGGGTTGATGGGCATCTCCCCATGCCTTGGAGGAAATATCCAGAAATGGGGCACCCACTCTGCTGTTCTCAGGATTCAGACTTGAAAAACTTTCTCGTGTCAACTCTCACAGGGCCTGGCATGAAAATGGATTGTGTAGAACAGAGACTGAATTTGTCCAAGTCTGATGGGCCGGGGGGTATCCCTGAAAGTTCTGCCTGTTACTCAGCCTGATTTTCCACAGGTTTGTGGTACTTCATGGTCATCCTTCTCTGCAAATTATCACCTTGTTGGCAGTCCAAAGCAAAATACCACTGGATATGGCTTTGTTCTCTGTCAAGTCTGCCTCATCTTTCTCCTTTTTGGGACCAGTTTTGATTCTATCTGCACTTTACATGATGGTGACAATGCTGAGACAAAAGAAAGGAAGGGTTTGCAGTGGGTTTGTTGGTAAAATGAACACACACTAAATTTAACTCGGTGTTTTTCTGCACGATACCCCTCATCTCTTGTTGGTACAATATCCAGCTTGAAATTTAGTCCAGCAGTAATGATTGCAAAGCAGCCTGGGGCAGGAGACTGAGGGAACAACAAACTGCAGCGCTGAACCGAGTCAGTTCCTTCACATCTGAGCGGGGCTCCATGGGCCTTTGCTATCATTAAATGAACTTCATGGAGCTGGTGAAGATTTGCAGAGACAGGCTTTGTGCCTGCACCCATGGGAAAGGAGGATCCATCTTGCCCTAGCTGTGTGCAGAGTGAGAGACTGGAGCGCGCACCCAGTCCTGCCAAAATCCAGCAGAAAATGGAGAAAACTAAATTTAGGTATCTCCATGTAGGCTTTTACATGGGAGAAGGATGTCTAAATTCTTATTTTAGTCTCTGAATGGAAACCTGCCAACACAGCTCATGGAAGTGGAGGTTTGGGAGCTCTTCTCATCCTAAGGAACACGGACACACCCTCGTCTCCAAGGGGGGATGTGAATCTTCCCTCTCCTTTTTGTCTGTGGGGAAAACTGACAGCAATTGTGTTCTGAAATGGCTAAATACATTAAACTAAATACAAGAAGTGTTAAGTTAATGAGTGCTAATCAAGATTAATATACCGAAATCACTGAGAGTCATCTATTCAAGAGGAGGATAAGTTGGAGGGAAATCAAGCTGCATATGTCTGATAGCTGCACAAGATTGCTCTGGATGATTTAATGGGTAATTTTTATTATTTATGCTCTGTGCATTCCCAGAATGAAATTAAACGAGGGATTATTGTGTTGAGTAATATCTGAAAGTGGATCTAAATACTGTTGAATTCAGCAAATGTATGAAATCATCAGAATCAGAGGATGCTGCTCCCCACACAAATGTAACCCCAACTCCGCAGAAGAACAAAGGATCTCTTTTTCTCCTTTTCAGGAGTAACCTAATTTTAAAAAATACTCTACATCTTGTATTAGTTACATATCTGTGGCCAGTGAATTACTCTATCTAAGGATCTGTTAGGAGAGGCAAGAAACCTGTAAGATTCAGTTTTTTTAAAGGAAAAACACCCAACAGTGATTTACACAGAGCGGGACAAGCACATCAGAGGTGCAAGGCAATAAATGATGGGTCTGCTCAGATCTTCCAGCAGCAAAAGAAACAGGAAAGTAGAAGATGATGATGGGGTCAGAGAGAAGGATGGAAAAACAGTATTGTAGGGAAAGAAAAGGAGGTGAAAGCTGTACAACTTATGAGAAATTAGGGTTCTTTTGCCATGGTATTTATCTCCCACTGCAGGAATTAGACACACTGTTCATTTTCATATTTCCTTCATGTGCACAGAGTCTGAAAGGAGAAAAATCTTTTGTTATTTAAAGAGCTTGTACAGGGCCACTTTTACTGATGAGACCTAATAGTTCAGTTGAGCTGTTTGTCAGTGCAAATAATTCTAGATGTTCGTTTCAGGGAAATGCAACCTCCATGCAATCAAATATATTCAGCAAGACATAATTGCCAGTTTTTCCATGCCTATCACACCTGGTTGGGTATTTTTCTGAAATATATTTCAGCAGAAAATGTTCATTTATCCATATTGGTAATTATATTCATCAAAAAGAAAGGATCAGTCTTGACAATTTTCTTCAGTCTTAATTTCTATAAAACTTGGAATTGTTCAAATCTTTCAAGATTTTCTTAAATTAGGAAATTCGCTTTTCACTTTTTGAAGCAACTTTCAGTTCAAAATGGAAGCTATTTGTAAGGAAAAGTGTGTTAAAAATGAAAACGTGTTGAAATCAAAATGAAAGCTTGACCTGAATCTACTTATTTCTCCTGTTCACATTTTCAATTCACAACAGCTTTTTTTACCATTATATTTTTTTCCAACTTCACAAATTTCATGAAGTACGAGGGAAGCAAAGCAGAATGCTGTGCTTTCATAACAAAGAATCCACAAGAAAAGGTCCCTGTCAATCTCTTTCCACAGATCGCTTTTTAACTCTCAGAATCCTTGGAAATAATGCCTACAATGAAATTCTGCCAAAGGGGTGAGGGTTGAAGTCACTAAAAAGCCAAAAGACTCGAGGCAAGGCCCAGTGTCTGAGTGCCAGCACTGGTGTGTCTTGTCAGAAAAATCCCATTTAGAGCCGAAAAGGGGGATTTTGTTACCTTTATCATGGAACTTCAGCTGCCTGGAGGGAGCCAGGGCCAGGCAGCTGAGCTGCATGACAAAAAATGAGTCGAGCAAGAGTTTGGGAAGGGCCATGAAGAGCTCGGTGAGGGCTGCCAGCTCCAGGAGCTGCTCCGAGCTGATTCCTGTCCCTGCAGCCTGCTGGGCACCACTGATGTTCCCCCGTCCTGGTTCCTGGGTGACCCACTGGAAATGGGAATAGATGGAAAAGCCAGGGCAGGTCAGAACCTTTTCCCCATGGAAATACTTATAAAAGGGCAGGCAGGGAGAGGTGCTCAGGGCTCTCCTGCTGGGTTAAAGCTCCAGAAAAGGCCTGTTTGAAAAGTTCAGCCACTGCTAAAAAAACCCCAACCAATCAGAAGAAAAAACCTCCTCAGCTTCATGAATACGAAAATGAAATCTGAAGTGTCCTACAGCTTAGAAACAAGAAGAAAAGAAGAAAGATGCCCCAAAATATTACCTTTCCTGGTGAAAAATTCATCTATTCTGAGCTTCTCACATCTGAGGAGTCCAGATATGTCTCTTTAAAGCATAAGGTTTCACACATCCTGCTTTGCTTCCCTCGTACTTCATGAAATTTATGAAGTTGGAAAAAAATATAATGGTAAAAAAAGCTGTTGTGAATTGAAAATGTGAACAGGAGAAATAAGTAGATTCAGGTCAAGCTTTCATTTTGATTTCAACACATTTTCATTTTTAACACACTTTTCCTTACAAATAGCTTCCATTTTGAACTGAAAGTTGTTTCAAAAAGTGAAAAGCGAATTTCCTAATTTAAGAAAATCTTGAAAGATTTGAACAATTCCACGTTTTATAGAAATTAAGACTGAAGAAAATTGCCAAAACTGAGCATGAGGCTCAAAGATTTCTGCATAAAGTTGATATTTTGTTGAAATCAACACTTTTTGTATTCAGGATGAGACCCATCTAACAGTTAAACAATTATGTAGATGGTACAACATTTCCCTTCCCTCTACTCTGACAAATCATTTTGATAACAAGGGTAGAACCAGCAGCTTTCACGTTTAACATCGGCCACTGGAGCATTTTGATCACTCAGGTTGGATGGAGTTGAAAAGCAAATCTCCAAGTAAAGGCTCTCATTAAAGAGAATTCATTAGAGGTCTCCCAAAGTCCTCACTCCTCCAGTGCTTCTCTGCCTGGGTGCTTTTGTTTCCTACTCTCTGACAATCCCTTTAGATCACTACCACAAATTGGAGACCAAGATGAAATCTTTGCCTTTTGGATATGTACCAGTAAATACAGAGTCTACATTTATACCTATTTAAAAAATGAGCCATATTTCAGAAGAGAAATACAGAGCACAAATTAAATCCAAATAAAACAGTCCTTCCAGGTTTCTTGTTATCTGCCTGAGGTATTACACTGCAAATCTAAATAAAATAACAGGGACATCTTTCTCATTATTTTTCCAGAGCTTTCAGTTGGGAGGGTTGGTGATCACTATACTGAAGGCTCTTGCCATGATAAATTCACTCCTATTAAAGTTCATGTTTTTAGGAATGAAAAGAGTGGAACAATAATATTGAAAATGATGAAAATACACACATTTATGGAGTGTCCCTTGGCAGATCTCTATGCACTCCAAAGGAGGAGACTTTTGATGGTTATCCTTGTTTTCTGTGGGTGGGAACACAAAGGACACTGCAGTCACTGTGCATGGCTGAGCCTGCCTGGCATGAACCTCTTCTGAAGGCAAATACTGAAATCATTGGCTCCCACAACAGCAACTGGACTGTTGCCAGCAGCTGAACTACAGACAGCTGGAGATAACCTGGGTTTGGATAATTTCAAGCTCTGTTGCAACCAAAGAAGTACTGGAGTGTTGACATATGAACAAACCCCATTGTTCGGAGAAAGACATTCCCAACATCACCAGGAAAATCTGGTCCAAGGTTGGTTGACCACAGTGAGGCAGTGATTCTGTAACAGCCTCAAACAGGCAGAAAATATCAGATTTGTTTTGCCTGGGAACTTTTTGGTTCTGAAGGGTGCTTTCTTTCCAGGAGGAATCGTGAATTTTTGTTGTGTGGGTTTGTTTTGGTTCTCCCCAGAAAAGTGGAATCTTTCCAAAAAATACTCAGATGTTTTTAGGTCATCTATTTCAGTGATTTCTTCCCCTGAAAATTGCCTCTGAGCATTTGCTGTTGGAAACCCCATTGACACTAATAACATGCCCACTAAATGTGCCTTGGGTGAAACAGCAAACAAATTTTCCTTCCCAAACCCACATAGAAGTATTCCCATTGGGAATTTTTTTTTTTGTCTCAAGCTTGAATTAACAGTAGACTGACCTTTGTTTAAACTCTGCCTTAGGCTGTACTACTGTTTAAATACTGAGACTATATCCTCAGCAATTCCTATTCAGTCAGAATGTACTTGGGCAAAACATGAAACCTGAACTAACTTGGGAATTTACAGAGTCGCTGAGTGCAGTAATAATAATATAGGAATATTCCAATAGGAATAGAACAGAATGAAATAAAGGGTTGAATAGATTGAAATATAGGCATAGAATAGAATCGATATTGTATGAGTTGTATAATTCCCAGGAAAGACTGAGAAAAGGGAAATGGGTTTTTCATGGAACACAGCTATTATGGTCTTTTCTTTGGTAATATTTGCCTCCCTGGCTCATTTCTTTCTCCTCACAGAGTAGAGAGATGGTGCCAGGGTGCCACTTCTCCCTCATTTTCCCTCTGCACGGAGATGGACAGGGCTGAGCTGGGCTTTTTAAGAGCTGTGCTGGAGCTACTTGAGACTAGATTTTTTTGGAGATAGCACGTAATAGATGGCATTGGACATACATCCAGCCTTAGTGGGGCGACTCATCCCCGTGTCCAAAGGCGGTCTGAGAGCTACAGACTGTTTTTTTAAAGCAAGGCAGAAATAGCTGCACTCACAGAGGCTCCATTGTGCACAGTCAACACAGATTTATGTCGCACCAGGGTGACGATCCCCGAGTGTCCCTTGGTACAGGGAATGTACTGAAGGGAACAGCAGCAAACCCAAGGAGCACATCCATAATTTTAGACTTACAGCTTCCAGCAGCAGCCTCAAGATCTCATTGCAGCAGGGTTTAGAGATTCATCTTAACAGCAACTCTCCTTCCCTTATTCTGTGATCTTTGGATGTAACGTTTTGGTTTCCTAGGGGATGTCATCCTGTTTTTGGAGTGCCAGGCATTGTGGGGTTTCCCCTGCAGCCACACCTCTCACTGCAGCCCAGGGGTAGGTGCTTTGATTAACTTCCATGGATAAAATTTGCTGGATTCAGGAACCAAGGGTTTTCAAGCCCTAAAAAAAAAAGGGGGTTGTTTTTTTAGTCTTTTTCATGTAACTGTTGCCATGATCTAATGGGACTAAATTTGGTTTCCTACTAAATAAATCCCACTGTCATTTAGCGAGACTGCAAAATTAACGAGATGCAGCAGCTCTGTGCTCCGTAGCAGGAAGCCAAAAGCAAAAGATATTTTAGATTAACAAATGAGGTGGAAATGACTTTTCCCCCAGGGACTTATTTCCCATGAGAAAGCTCGTTTCTCAGAAAAAAAAAAAAAAAGGTAGGGGGGGTAGGGGGGGGACTCTAAAAATAGGTTGTGGCACAGAGTTCTGAGCCAGGCTGCATCTCCCTCACCCCTCGTGGAAAGCTCCGCTCCCCGGGGAGGCTCAGGAGAGCAGCAACACTCGGATGGTTTGACAACAGCACCAGGGCAGCAGAGTGGGTGTGTGGGGATGCGGAGGTAATGCAGGTGTGGGGTTTACTGGAGTGTTAATTAGGCTGAGCAATCATAAAGGGTGGATAAACTCAGCTGGTGGGAGAAGGTGTTTTTTATTTTTGTCCTTTCGCTGCTGGTGAAAGGACGGGGTAAACACTTTGCTGTTCTGTGGAGAATACAATGGATGTTCTGGCTTTGCAGCGCTGTGGCAGAGCAAGGAAAAGCTGGGGAAGGTCTAATTAATGGAGAGCTTAATGGGGTTTGTTCACAGCTGACAAACACGGAAGCTGCACGTTTCAGTATTTTAATTGTTGTCTAAATGGGCACTTATTGATGTGCGCAACCTGCCTGCCCTACCCGGTCTCCACTGCTAAATATCCTCAGGTTGTGTAAAAGCAGCTCCATCCCTGCTGTTCCAGTCAGCACTGGAGACACATCAAAGTGTTCAACCTCACAAAGTGGTGAATGTTTCTGCTCAGCCACTTGGGATCCAAGGGTACCCTAGGAAAGGGTTTTGCACTTTGCACTGACTGAGGCGTAGGGAAACCACCAGGGACTCACAGCGAGCCCTGAAACCATGGAAAAGACATGAGAAAGAGGTGCAGAGCCCTCAAGACTTGTTTTCCTGAGGACTTGCCTCAAATGGCAGAGAATGGCAGAGATGAACAGAAACTGTGGTATTTTTGCCACTGGAAAGGGACAAAATATCTCATGCTTTTATATAACTTCCGCTGTTCTGGGTTGTGTCTGAAATAGGCTTTTATTTGTCACTAATGATTATTTATCCGGAGCACTGAGCAGGTGAGTCAGTGTTTACTGCTAAAACACCAAAACCTCCCTCGCTGCATTGTTGTCACAGCCTTTCATGGACTAAGTAGTTGAAAAAAAGAAATTCACATTTGGTGTTTCAGCTTCAGTCCCTTTGTATTTATAGTTCACTTAATGCTTATGAACATGCAGATATTGGCTGTCAGCTCACAGCTTCCTTCAGTGGTTTTTATCCAGTCTGAAAATGATTATGGAATTAATTCAATTGAATTATTACTTTTCTCCTTGCAAAACCTGGGAATTAGGGTAATAAAAATACTACTTCTGATAGCATTACCATATTAACAGAGATGGAAATCTTCTGAGATAGAGAGTTCTACAAAAAATCTTACATCTTACATAATAATGAGATGAGGAAGCACTAAATGGTTAATCTACCTGAAAGTTTGAGAGGCTGTTTGAACTCATAGTAACATTATTTTGTAGAGCAAACAGGCAAAGACAAGCCAGAGAAAAATATTCTGATGTTTACCCCCAGAGTCTGATCAGAATCCCAGTGAAGTGATGGAGTCCCAGAGTATTTTTGGCATCAGGGGAGGCTGTGGCAAAAAAACCACTGTCATGAAGATAGAAGAATATCCAATAATGAGTTCCTTGGTGAAACAGAAAGTTCTCTGAATTTCTGCTGGGACAACACTCATCCTCTTGGAGCAGGGAAGTCTTTCCTCTGTAATAAATCTCTTACCACACCTGTCTGGTGGCTCTGTAGGACTTCGCCACACTGAAGGAGGGAGTCTGTCTCTGGAAGGGGAATTGGTCCAGTCTTTCCATTTTTAAGACCTTTTTCTCATGCATGGCCTCAACTCTAGTAAAAGCCATTATTTAAGGGTACTGGACTACTGTAAATATCCCAGCAGCTGAGTGGACACCCTGGGAAAGGCTCCTGTGAGCCACTGAGAGCCAGACACCAAGAGGTGAATTACAACAAAAAATAACTCTGAGAAGCACAGGATGTTGATAATTAAAAATCATAGAAAAATTATCTTACATCATTAAATTGATCTTTTTAGTGAGTCTCAGAATTAACAGCGGTAGACAGGTATTCATCTGTTAATTAATGCCTCAGTTGTGTGTAAATGTAATTGAGGCATTTATTAACAGGTTAAGTGCCTTTCTGAAAGTAAGTCTCTCTTCTCCAACTCATAATCCAAGAACAGCCCATGGAGACAGCACATAAGAATGGACCCCAGGCTCCTCTGCATATCAAAGTAAGCACGATGCATTTTTTGGCAAAGTGACAGAATCCAAGAGAGAGAATCTGGAGATGAGAGTGTTGTGGGTGAGAACACTCTGATGGACGAAAGTGCCATTAAAGTCAGAAAACAGTACATCCAAGGTGGGATTTATATCTAAATTTTATCAAAAGGCATGGAGAAATAAACCAAGCAACAAGCCATGGCAATCAAAAATGAAGAGAACTGATTCACCCCCACACTCAAAGCCTTAGTCACTGCCCTGCAGGTTGAGCTTCTCTCCCGATGCACTGAACTGTTCTGTAATAAATATAGAAACTCAAGACGTGCATCAGGCACAGCAATCTCAGCAGCAACGATCATGGGGAGGACTCACAGGTCCAGCAGGCAGATTCTCGTTCGTGCTTAGGCTACGGTTAAAAAAAAACCCCTTGGATACGACTTAGCCTGATGGCCAAACAAGTTTGGCTTTGGCTCAAGATTTTTGGCTGGCCCTGAAAAGGATTATGGTGCCAAGATGGACATATTCCCTATCTTCCCTATCTTTCTGATATTCCATATCTTCGTGATATTTTGGAGAAGAAGGATGATGTTCATGCTCATGTCTGTTGTTTAGAAGTGGAAACAGAGAAGTAAAGAAACAGAGGAGAAAAGCCTTTTAAATGAATAGAAATATTTTCCGGTTTATTATACATTAAACCCAAAACATGAAACATGAAGATGTTGTTCCAGGCAATGGATCAGAAAATTTGGCTCCTTTGTGCCACTTTAGGCATTATAAAGTAGGAACACGAGTCCCAGCCTCAGTGCCGGGGTCTCCGAGGAACTTCGGGCAGTAAACAGTGATCCCAGGGAGGTACCGGAGCTGATAAAACACAGCCCATCCATCAGCGAGCACTTCTCGCCTCTCCCGTGGGTCCTGAGGAGAGCGAGAGAAGTCATTGTCCTCTTTGTCACCTGCAAATGTCGCTGTGTCACCACAAACACCCCCTGGTCCCTCGGTGCCACCGCTGCCTCCCTGCAGCAGCACCTCAAGGTGAGCAGAGAGCAGGGGACAGGGTTTGATGCCCAATTTTTAAGCTAAACACGCCCAAGCACCACCTTTTTATCGTCATTTCTTTCCAGGTATTATTCATGAAGGAGAATTTTGGGGGGTGGTATTCAGGATGTCCCATACGGCTCCCTCACACGTTCCCCAAACACAGCTCCTTTAGGCTGTGATCACCCTGAGGAACGGCAGAACTGGAGGATCTGCTCTGATATATTCTGTATTGTGCTATAAAAAAAATTTATTCGAAGCGTTCTGAGAGGGGAAAAGGGATTTAGCCTGAGAATGGAAGAAAAGTTTCTTTTTCAGAACGTTAAAAAATCGACAGTATTTCCTCAGACACGCTGGATTCCCACTGACACCAATAATTCCAGCTGTGATCAAGGCATGCAACAAGGCACCTCCTTAGCTTAAACAACTCTGCTGTCTTCCTGTGCAAATTAGGGAGCTGTCGATGCTAATTACCAGCTCCAGTCCCTTGTTATCAAACTCATGCTATTTGTGCACACAGATGAATCAAGTGCCTGTGGATCTGGGACAGATGCTTGCAAGTGCTCTGTGAATGTATAATCATTTTTCTAGTTCCTTCAAGGGAAGTAGAACCTGCATCTGAAACACAGACCAGAGTAAAAATTCATCCCAAAAAAATTTCCACAAAAATTGGATGATCGTTTAGCGGTTGTTAGCTCTTAAAATTTTATTTCCTTCCAGACAAAATTATTTTATCATAACATTTCCGTTTAGCCAGTAAAGGAGGTTTTAAAAAGTGTTGCTTTATGCAGCTGTAAACCTGGTTATTACATTATCCCATAAACTCAAATAATTCAAACATATAGCTGTTGGATTCCACAAACCCATGACTGAAAGTGTTGTCGGGTAATTCTGAAAAATGAGCTGCAAACCTTTGAAAAAGTTTTAACTGGTATAAGCAAGAGCACTTGACATTCAGGCCTCCTACATATTTAAATAAAGACATTATTATTCAAGTACTATTTGTACTGAAGTAGTTCCCAGGCTTCCAGTCAGAGAGAAAGGCATTTAAAGGGTGTAACTTTGGTCCCACATTAAGAATTGATGGGTGAGGTTTTGTTTTTTCGTCAATATAACATTCACTGTGCATTTATAAGCACAAAGTCTGGGTAGCTCTGGCAAAAAGAGCAGCCAAAAATATGCGTTTTGGTGGTACAGGTAAATTTTGCCTAAAATTAAGAAAACCCTGCAGAAACCTCATGCCTTCTCCTGCCTTCCTATCCATAATGCACATTTATTTTGCTCAGATTGCTCCTCCAGTCACATGACTTAATTATCAGTTCAGTTTTGCTGTAGTTGGTGTGTGTTGTGAGAGCTGAGGAGAGCCCGAGAGCCGGGACTGGAGCAAACAGAGACCAGAGTAAGGACCAGACTTGTGTCTTTGTGCTCTGTTTGTCTCCGTACTGACAAGAAGCTTCAAGATCCCCATTGTTTACAACAGTAAAATCAAGTCTTAAATCTTTTGGCTGAAGGCTGCAGAATGAACTTAGGTGACTTTCCATCCCTCAAACATCCCCTGTCAAGACTCATCTCATATTTCTTTGAATCACGTTCACTACTTTGATGGTAATACGGATTTTTTTTCCCCCCTATGGTGAAGGTTCATTTAGTGACTCATTTTGCTCTCCTACGTAAAATAGCTTCTACTTTTTTTTTTAAATGCATAGCTGATTAAATCACAAGTAATTGCTCCTCAGAAAGAACAGTATTTTAAATCTTTTAGACTTTCTGCCTTTCAAGTCAGAGAGTTCAATGAATCATTAGGCATTTCAATGTATTAACAATTTCAGTGGTTTGAACAATAAAAAACCCCCTTTTTATCTCCTGCTCTGTTAAAGTTTCTTTTGTTCTCACTCATTATCTGCTCAACAAAATTAGTGTTTAGTGATATATGCCACACTCTCCCAGTGTGGAATATATTGATGGATGCAGGTGTTATATCCAAAAGGCAGCAGTGATTTATATTTATTACAGCCACAAACAGCTTTTAGCTCTGTGTGTGAAGCTGACCCTCAGCTGCTGTCCTGGGGAAAGCTCCACCACAAAGAATTGCATCTTGTTTTATTTAAAACACCCACAGGGGTGGCAGGGACAGAATAAAAGCCCCAACTTTCATTGCCATTGTTGTGAGCGTGCCCTGAGCCTACACACACCAGCACTGAATTGCCAATTAGAAAATAAAAACTGCTGCCAAGGGCCTGATGTATTGAAGGGTTGTATAATCGGAAATCAAAAATCCTCGACTGAGAGAGTCACTATTGGTGGGTATTGTCAGAGTAAATGGGTTTTATTTGAAGCCAAGCTGCTCACTTTGCTACAAATGTCCTCCAGGACTGTTCACATGAATCAACAAGTGAACTCCTTCCTGCTCCTGCTGACTGCACCAGCTGAGGATCCTCACCCTTGTAGAGCCAATCTTTGATTTGACCAAAGCTGCTGCTTCACTTTAAATCCAGTTACATTCTTATCTTTACACTTAACAGAGGCATAATCACATTTTTTCCATGAATAGATCGTCCTGGCTGAGAGGTGTGGAGTGTGTGGTGCATGTGCTTAGCATTCCTCATGGTCCCCAGGAACCCCAGTGGTCCCCAAACCTTCTGGGGACTGAAGAGAAGGTTCATCTTCAGCCCAGAAATCCCACAATATTCATACCTGACCCAAGAAAGGAAGCTGCTCTCGGTTTCATTCGCAGCTGCCTGCTGTGATCAGTCAATTGCCTGATCCATCATTTCACTTGAAGAAGCTCTTGAAGGCATTGACAGTGGCTTGTCCAGCTGGAAATGTGTGCTTCCAGCTGGAAACTCTGTGGCAAGGGGCTGACATTTGTTTTCATTACCCACACCTCGTTTTGTTATGTGAGGCAATTGTGCAGAGCGAGTTTATGTGATACCTCCCCTGCAGGGATGAGTTAAGATGAGCTCCCCAGCAATCAATATTGACATTAACACCATTTCTTTTCCAATGATAGTTGCATTTTATCCACATTACACATAAAGGAAAAGGAGAAAATTACCACGGAGTAAGTTTTTACAGATCCCAAAGAAAAAGGGTAACTCCTTGCCATGAACAGTAATTATTTTCCTTTTTGCACTTTTATAATACCACCTTTTTTTTTTTTTTTTTTTTGGTCTTTACTGGCTCATTTTTTATTTCTTCCTTCTCTCTTTCTCTTCTTTCGAATCTTAAGATTGGCTTCTCCCTTCTGTACATTGCTCTGCCCACAGTTTCCCACCCACCATCCCTCCTTCAGAAGAAAAATCAATGCTCAACTAATTAGCAGAGCTGTGCGGTGCATGCAGTAGCACAGAGGTGGTGGGGTGCATTTTTCAGGTGTTATTTAGTCACAGAGATGCCCAAATGAGTTCCTCTGGGAGGTGGCCCTGCCAGCTCTGCTGCTGGGTCCTTTTTTGGGTTGCTCCACCACTGTTCCCTTTGTTTCCTGCTGTAATTGTTGTGATGTGAAAGGAAAAGATCTTAGAAACGCTCTGACACCAAGCAGTCTGTGAATCTGTACTTTTAAATTTTTTCTGAAATAAGGTGAGACTCTAGGGCTGGCAAAACTGGTGAGAGAAATATCATCAGTGGAAAATACGATTTCTTGGCCACTGATGAAAAGGAGCTGCTGCCCAAGGCGATGGGAGATTCAGCAGCCGAGGGGAACAAAACTTCAGTAGATGTTGAAATAACAGGTGTAAGTCTGGGAGACTTTGGTACTCAACAAAGTGGAAGGTTGCATTTCAAACTGTCCAAGTTGATCTTCTAACCTTGTAATTTAGTAGCAGCATGCTGTTAAAAAAGTGTTGAAATGGAGAACCTAATTCACCTCACATTGAAGCACCCATGCCTCCTACTCCAGGGTGAAAACCGGGTGAAAACCAGGTGTAACTGAAGTAAGTGGGGCATTTGTTGGTGGTTCCAAGGAGGAGGGGATTCTTCAGCTTGGCTTTTCCTCCTGCTGGTGGTTGAGCCTCCATTCATCAAGCAAGCAACATTCTGAGGATAAAAATAGTGGAACTCTCCACTCCCAGAAGCCTCAGCCAGATTTTCATAGCCAAGGTGTTTTGGGAATGACACCTTCTTGTCAACACTCAGTCCTGGCTGGTTTCACTCCTGGTGGCTCCATTGTCAAAAAAAGGCTTTTTCAGAAACGCTTTGGTTCTGATTTCTAAATTTGTTTTCATCTTCTCAGTTTGAATCAGTGCCTTTTAGTTAGTCAGGGAGTCTTCAATCAGATGTTCCAAACTGTTACTCTAGAGCCATCTCTGGGTGGCTTTTTAGCAGCAATATGGCTTTTATTGTATCTTAAATAGTAAATTCAGGACATCTGTACTTGAATTACTCATTTTGCTCCCACTTTGGAAAAAACCAAAACCCTTAACAAATCAACCCTCACCCCAAAAGATCCCTTTGTGCCCCTCTCTTCGAGGAAATTACAGCAGTAGCAAGAGACACAATAAAATAATAATAATAATAATAATAAAACCAGGCAGATCTTGAGCCACTCACAGCCATGCTGAGCAGGTATAAATCCATGTATTATTTTCCTTCTGTGATGATTTTTTTCTTTCCTAGCATTAAAGTTCCTGCATGCTCTGTTGGCAGCTTTTCCTGCCCCCTGTGCACTGTTGTTTCGCTCATTATTTTGCACTGTGCCCATTTAAACTGCAACCTGGGCAAGAATGATGAAGTTTTCCCAATAAAGGGTCTAAATGTGAGGCTGGGAGCAGGGCAGTCACTTAACTATCAAATATCTGTGCCAGTTGAGAGAATTTTGCAGCATCAACTGTTCAGCTCATGTTGATGCTCTAAAAGAAGCAGATGCACACGGCAGCATTATTTATTTTAATTCCACAAATACAGTCTATTCTTTCATTCTTTTTACTGAGCAGCTGCTTCTTCATACAAGCAGTTCCACTCCCATAGAATCTTTTTTTTTAAGACAGAAAAATATACCTTATTCATTTGTTGTCATGTATGGCTTCAGTGCTGATTGTGTCTGTGTTAGAGCGGGGTTAAAATTGATTGAAGATGCCACAATTTGTCATTTTGCCAGAACCCCAATGGATGTGACAACATTGTTCTTGTAAAATTAAAGAATTTTTCCTTTTGTTGCTGCTCTTTCCATTGACCCTTTCCATGGACAGCCCAGTTTGTTCAAAATGCTGCTTCCCCCCTCCCTGTCACGTCATGTTTCCTTCTCCCCTCTTTGACTGTTTCCACACCAGAGTTAAATTCCTTGCTCTGATGCTGCTGCACCAGCCTGACTCCAGCTTGTTTCCTTCTCATTCTCCTTATTTTCCCTCTCCAAGCAGCCTCTGCTTAAAAGCTCTCCCTCTCTTTGCTCAAGTGCCTCCGCAGGACAAATTCAGCTGTGAAACTTTGTGAAGCTCTGATCCAGCAGAGCACTTGACCCCTGTGGGGCTGGTGACCTGCTTAAAGCAAGTGCTTTGCTCTGAAGTGGCAGCTCTTGATTTAATGTATTTTCTTCTTTTTAACTCCATTTTAGAGCAGATCTGTGGGCACCTCTGTGTGCTCTGCACTTTTCTGTCTCCACAGTGCACCAGGAATGCTCAATGCTCACTAAACAGCAACCATCACCCTGAGAGTGTCACAGCACAACACACAGCTTCAGAAATGTCATAAATCAGACTCAAATGGCAGATAAAAGGGCAAGAACAGGTTTATTCTGAAGCAGAATGAACTGGAGCCTTGGTATGTGTTTTTCTGAACTGACAGAACCATCCAAACACTCAGAAGGAGTGGAAGCAGCAAGGCTGCTATCAAGCTGAGTGTTTTGGCATCCTCCACAGAGCTTCATCCCATATTTAATAGAAGAGAAACTACAAATCCCACAAAGCACCTCAGAAGAAGCACAGAGCACTTTGTGCCCCTGGTGTCCTGCAGTTGCTGTTGTGTGCTTCCCTCAGCACGTTCCACTCTGAACACACAGAGGACGTGGTTAAAAGCAGCATTTTACTCTAACCCACTAAAAGCTGGCCATGCAGAGTGGAGGTGTGATAGCTCTGATAATTTCCTCTTCACAGCCCAGTTCAGTTTGCAACTGTGGAATTTCCCAACTACCTTAAGCTGAGGGAAAGAAATAAAAGAGTCACAGGCACCCAAGGCCAGATCTCTCTTCTCTTCTGTCCTCACACACATGCACAAATCACACATCACTCTCAGTCTTCTAAGAAAGTGAAACAACCTTTTCACTGAGATGTCTCATGGCTTCAAAATCCATAATTTGAAAGGAATAAATGCTAAAAAAAAAGAACGGTGAAGAGCATTTTTCTCCCTACTTTGATGTGTTTTTGACCACTGTCACCTCCTGGTGGGTGACACTGTCAGAGCACAGCTGTCAGAGCTGGTCCCTGGCTGTGTGACAGAAAACAGCAGGATCCACCCTCCTGAGAGGTTCAACACAGCGGAAACTGAAAAGGCTTCTGTGAACAAGTCTGACAAAAATGCTGTTTTCTACCTGAATTACCTGCCAGTCACTGAGCACGCAGAGTGTCCTGGCAGTGTGTCACTGCTGTGCCATGCAGAGGAATGTTCTGATTTACAGTGCTCGTGCTGGACCCCAGCTGCCATCAGAACAGAGCTGGAAAGTGGGGTAAAAGAGATATTTCTCTTCCACTCCACATCCATTCTCAGCACGAGAGGACAGTAAGGCTCAGTGGAAAAGCAGAAAATGGATATTGAAATTAGATTTAGTGACTATGAAACTACAGACTACAGCTGACTGTGTAGCATCTTAAAAAATCATTAAACTGGAAGATGGTGTTATATTTCAGGTATGTCAAGCACTGGAAGTGGAATCAAACTGAAACCCTCTTTACACTGGAAAGTAAGAATAATCTTTGCAGTAGAACTCTAAATTGGTCCAATTTTGTAACACCTCAGTGGAAAACTCAATCAAGAGGCAAAGGAGCAAAGGAGCAAAGACAATTTTTAAGGTCATTAGCTCCACTTATAAAATATTATTATGATCAAAGTTTTAGTTATGAGTTTGCATCAACACAATTTGTCCACTGAGCACCATGTGGAGACCATTGCAGACTTCCCTCTTCATCAAAGCCCACCACAAATACACGAAATTGGGAATGAATGGGAGGCAAATGCCATCAGTAGTGGCAGACACAATTTGATGGAATGGCAGACTCCACGTCAATGCCTTCAAAAGACAGGAAACCTCTGGAGCCCAAGGCTTCAAACATTGCTCCAAGGGAGAGCTTCATTTCCCTGCTCTCTTTGCTTAATTTCACACGGATCACCCAGAGTTCATTAGTGCTGACTCTCAGAGCTGTTTGATTTTAGCTCCTTTGAGCTGCTCCTGGTGGCAGCTTAAATCTCATTGGCTTCCAGACCTCTCTGACCTTGAATCAATGCATGTCCAAAAATTAATAAACAAATACAGTTCATCTGGATTTGTGTTTGCAACATACAAAAAAAAAAAAAAAAAAAAAAAAGGGTGCAATATTATACGTGTAAGATTAATGATGTTTCAGGGAATCTAATAATTTTTGTCGTTATAATTATATTAGAAGAGCTTGTCTAGAAGATGAGTGAAGTCTCTAGTCCCAAAATCCTCCCAGTGACAGCATAACAAACTGTCAAGCCCATGCTGTGTGATTCCAGGGAACAAAGGTTATCCTCCTGTACAGATCCCAATGTTTGCCCAGCCACTGGCACAAAGAACAGGCAAAGGCATTGTTGAAATCTTTTAATCTTTAACAGGACAGGACCGAAATGCTGAGTTCAAACTCCTCATATTGTTTGGTTCATTAGAAGTTTAGGGCTAGGCAATGTAGAGATGTGAGCTCTGCAAATATTTCATGAAAGTCTGCATGAAAATCCTGAATCCAAATGAAAACTTGGGCCTCTCCTGACTCCTGCAATGCGATTCTCTCTGGTCTTTAATTTATCGGTGTTTTCATTAAGACCACCCACTTGTGGCTTCTGCAGAAAATGTCATCCTGAGGAGTAGCAGAATTCAGAAATATTACTGGTATTAAGAATGCTAATGGTAATATTACTCCAGAAGCTTGAAAAAAATCCCTTCTCAAGATGTATGTTTGAAATAACCCAAACCCCCTTTCTTAGGATTTTTTGTTGTTGAAATCATAGGTTTTAACAGCAACTCACAATGGAAACTGGATGTTGAAATGTCTTTTTGATATCTCTGGTGTCAGAAAATGTTGAAAACTCATATCACATAATCACATTTTCTTTAGAAGTTTATTTAACAGGATTTTTAAAATTAAAAGCTGTGCTAAATGTTAAATTGCTACATGTCACATTAATAGCACACAAAGGAGAGAAGCACAGTGTCAGGTTAGGTATTTATGTATTTCTGTCATTGTATAGAACAGCCATGGAAATATTCAATCTCTTTTTTTTCTTGTTGTTTGATTAATCAACATTTATTTTTACTTAGCATGATGTGGGGAGATTTTCTAGATCAAACTGTCTTTTGTTTGTTTGTAGCACAATGCAACACGCTCCAGGGATGTTCATGCTCTGTTTGCAAGGTGGATATCAATGGTGGAGACTCAAGATTCCTTAAAAATTGAGTGGTGAAAGGGACAAAACTGCAGTGGGGACACCTGAAGTGCCACCACTGGATCAGTCTCCTTGTCCTTCCACCACAGATCATGCACAAAGTGGCTCTGGAGCAGAAGGAATTTGTGGTGTAAATTTTTCAGAGAAACCAGCAGCAGTTTTGGTTTTTATCTCACAGGGTTTTTTTTTTTCCCCCATAAAGCCACGCAGAGGTAAAATGCTGGTTTTTGTCCATGTCACAGCATCCTTTCTGCCACTGCTCCTGTCACCCCTTTCATGCTGAATAAAGCCACTTTTCCTCTGGAATCTGCAACCTTCACTTCCTCTAGTCCTGGCACTAAATTATTTCATCTTTGCACTACTTGTAGTAAAAGAACAGGTGAAGGAAAATCCCTTCAGGCGGTAGCCAGGAGTGCTGATTCTCATTCTCCAGCATTTCACTGCCCCAAATCACAGCCAGATCTTCTTGGAAATTACCTTTTTTTGATATTCCAAGCTCAATTGTATGTGTAATTTATAATAGATTCATAAAGACACATAAAATCACATAGAGAGAGAGACAGAATTAATGTTTTCTCAAGACACAGAAGTGATTCTTCTCTCCGTCTCCCTGTGAAACTTTCTTTCTGTGACTTTCACTGTGACCTTTGAAAGACAAAAAAAGGAAATGTATAATTATTGCCACTTCTTTCTGTCACGTTCCCCTATTATGCTGTTACCAGAGACAACCTACGATGTTCTCTGCAGTGATGCTCTGAAGTTTCACCTTTCAGCGAGGCCGTGGTTGGAAGAAAGGGGTTGGGAAGCAGGTTAAGAGCTTCCTCCTATGTCTTTGCAATCTGAGCACTAAATCCCAGATACAGCTTAAACCTTTTCCTTCTGAGTACCACATGAGAAACTCTGTTTTTCAGACCCTCATGGGTCTAAGGCAGCATTCTCTCTGTGGTCCTTCCTGCAAATTAGGCTGTTCTATAACCCTGGCACGATCCTTCATGGCTTTAGTTGGGCAGTGTGAAAAATGTGTAATGCGTGACATTATAGACATGAATCTTTGTGCTGTGCTGGAAGTTCCCTCTGTTTCCTCACATAACATCTTCCTTTTTCCCTCCTGAGCTGTGAATTAGTTGTGGATGTCTCTTAAGTAACATTATGAAACTTTCTGGCACTTCAAGGTTACTCCTTTTTTTCCAGTTTTCCTTCAGGTGTGGAGGCTGTGTTTGTAAAGGCAGAGGAACAGTCATGAAAATGAATAACTGTTGAATTTTTCTGCTTTTAACACTTTTAAGGAGTACTCACTTTTCAGTTTAAGATAACTGAAGGACAAAACATATAAATGAGTGAATGTTATCCTCTTAGGAAGTGTGATTATCATTACCTTCAGTAGCAGACACCTGTTCAACTATTCTCCCTTAAAAGGATGAAGCACAAAGGTTTAATCAGCAATCAAATCAGGCTTTCATTGCAGTGGATGAAAATTTAAATTAATTCTTTTGCCGATTTCCAATTACCTAAATAGTTTTGCATTGATCTTCGTGCCTATATTGTAAAAACATCTCTGCCTTTAAACACAAACCTGACCAATGTATGCTCTGCCATGGAGACAGACAGCTAAAATCAGGCAGGCAATGTGTTTTTCTATGCTCTCCTACACCCATAAAAATTATTTTAATGCCCTGGGGTACAACGTGATGTGATTTGTAACATCTGCATCGGGGACAAATCAGACATTTCAAGTTTGCCCTGCCACAAGTTGCTGGAGGAAAGAATCTTGTCATTTTGGGTTCAGTCACAAGAGCCTTGGCCACCTCAATGCCTTTGTGCAGCACAAGTTTGCATCCAGAGACACTGAGCTAAAATTCCAGTACAAACTGGACTAGTTGTGCCTCACTGGATTCCTCAGCACCACGTGGCTGCTTTTATTTTCTGGTGCAAGGAACTAAGTCAGACAGACCTGGTGTCCTGGAGATCCTTGAGGTGCTGTGATTGAGTCTCTCGCCCTGCTTTTCCTGCACTGGAAGCATGTTTCCAGAGCAGATGGAGTGTTGTGTTTGTGACCACAGACCTGCCATGGGGTAGGAATCACCAGAGTAGCCTGGGATGTGACTGAGCCCTCTGGAAATTTTGCCGTGAACCAAAGAGGCTCTTGAGGCGCCCCAGGTTTCTGGGAACTCGAAGGTGATTTAAAGCCCTAGGTGTTTGAGTTTGGTCCCACTGCCAAGCAGAGCACTGACCTAAAGGGACAATCCCAGACTCTCTGGTGGAGACAGATGCTGCACAAGAGGACGGTAAGTTCCAAGGCGTGCAGCACGTGGCATTCTGAGCCCATTCCCATCCTCCTTTACTGCCAGCTTTGCCACAGCCATGAGAACTTCTCTTCAGAGGAGGCAGCCAATATCTAAAGGTGGATAAAAAAATTGTCACGTTAAGGTGAAGGGCAGAATTTCCTCCTCTGGGAAAAGGCAGGTGCCCTGTTGGTAGATCTTCCAGATTTCACCTGTATTTATATTCTTTTAATAAGACAGGGAGACAGAATTGACTACTGGGTGTGAAAAGAAGCATTTCAAGCTGAGACCTCAAGCCAAACTTAGGAAACACAAATTGTTTCAGTCCACATAAAGGATGT
Source organism: Corvus moneduloides (assembly GCF_009650955.1). Classification (NCBI taxonomy): domain Eukaryota; kingdom Metazoa; phylum Chordata; class Aves; order Passeriformes; family Corvidae; genus Corvus; species Corvus moneduloides. Next base: position 3,177,228 of record NC_045490.1, on the reverse strand, counting down.
GTCATAATGGGCACTCCTTTTGGACATCACCACAGCCTTTGGTTTGGGAAATGGGTCTTATGCCCTCTAAAATGCTCTCAGAAGGTCAAAACTTCAGCTGCTGTCCAGCAGCTCTTCCTTCAGGGAGATAAGTGCACTGACACTATATCCCTAAAGGAAAACTCTCACCAAAATTAATGAGAATCCACAAGACTTGCACTCATGAACAAGAAATATGTCAAACCTAAAAAGCAGCATTCTAAAGGCTGGCTAAAATCTCCACGATCCACAGGTTTCCATCGGAGTTTGGGTGTTCATGATCTGTGATTGCCCAAAAGACTGAGATCTGAGAAAGACTGAGTGCAAAGAAAGGATGATAAAACCAACCAAATACAGAAAAAATAGTGAGATAGCCCAGTTTGCCCAATTCTAGCTCGTTGTGAGCCTCTCACCCACAGCTTAAAGCAGCTGGATGTCCTTTTAGAAAAAACTGCACAGATTGTGAACCAGCGAAAGGCAGCACCAGAAAAACCTTTTCCTATCAGCCCTGTGGGAAAGGGATCCTGCAGCTGACCTGCATTTTCTGAGGAGCCACTGCGAGGGAAAGCTTTCAAAAATCCAAATATGAATTCTTTCATCTTCCTCTCCCTGCTCCACCTGCCCCCTCCCTGCTCCCACAAGCTGATCCCGCAGAATCTTCCCAAAAAACCCCCTCCAAGAGCCATCCCTGCCTGTGCTAACAGACTGTGAAAGATTTAGTCCAGACTTCTGCTCCGATCATGTCACGCCGGCTCTCTCCCGGCGCGAGGGGGCACGGACCAAGTAAGACAGATGCTTCAATCTTCCCAAGGGTTGTCACTTCCCATGAGCGTCACTTGGCAGGATGGTGACTTTCTAATACAGCAAAGCCTGTGGGGAGGGGAAAAAATAACTCGCTCCTCTCACTCCTGGCCAGTTTAGGGGGTTCTTTAACTCTCTCAAGGCTTTCAAGTGAAGGATGATTGAGCAAGGGGCAGTGATTGTGCTGCCCCAGGACGGTGAGCACAGGAGATCCAAAGTTCTTACTTGGCTATCCATGACATTGGTGCTGTCTCAGCACAGCCAACACAAAGCACCTGTGGGACAATCTGGATTTCCAGGAGAGATGCCACAAGCACAGTTCCTCCCTTTGTGCCTACCTGGAAGGATGTTTCTTTGTCGTGTCCCTGCCTCGTTGAACACAACACGGATTTCTCCGTGTGCCAGAGGAGCTGGAGGTTGTGGGGATGGGGACAGGCGTGCACGCACAGCAAGGCGTTTCCCTGGCAACAAAAATGCCATAAAAGCTCTCTGAAGAATTCCTCAGGGCTGTGCAACAAATAGAAACATTAACATGCTGAGATCTAAATATAGCTGAGCTTTAGTGCTGTTCATCCTCATCCTTACTTAGCTAGGCCTTGTATCTGAAACGAGCGCGGCCGGCAAGACACCCGGGGATGTTTTCAATATTTTACAGTGTTTTGCTTTTAAATAGTGCACGAGTAGAGGTTGGGGATGGGGTTACAGATGGCACCAGCCTGCACTGTGCTGCAGGATTGCAGCCTGGCCTGACTCTGCTGTGAAGGTGCCCTTGGTCACCCACAGAAGGCTCCTTGCTCCTGAGAGCAGCACAGGGTGAGGGAACAGCAGAGCTCTGCTCATCGGCCTCCACGAGAAATCAGCTCTGACACTGCTGCCACCGAGGTGTGCAAAGAGTGTCTGTGTGCATGCAGAGAGGCTCTGGCTAAAAGCAGTTCATGCTTTTCCCACTGCAGGGATGGGGGATTAAAGCTTTGACTTCTTCCTCTCCGCTTTGGAGTCCAAGTTCTAATTTAGCCATTTTTGTCTGGTGATGCTGCAGATATAGCAGCTGGACTGCAGAAGAAACAGGCAAAAATGCTTGGGCTGCAAAACAAAAGGGCAGACAAATAACATTCAGTGACTCATAAAATGGCCACAAGATGAACGCAGGCTGCCTGGAAATGAAGCTTTTGGACGCCTAAAAGTGGATCTGGGCTCACTCAAGTGTTTCTTGAACCTCTTGAACTGAAGTTTCTTGAACTAAAGAAAAGATGATCAGAGATTGGTTTTTAATAAATTTTTTAATAAATCCCCTCAGCAGCTTTCCTTGGTCTGTTCCGTGTGAGGGTAGATACAGGCTCATCACCTCAGGTTGCCCTTCTCAAGCCACACCACTGGGCTGAAAAAGGCAAGGCTGGATTTTGTCCCTGGTGCTGTTCCCTGGCTCCTCTGAGAGCCAGCCTTCCCACCTCTGACACTGCAGCAGTAAAAATAAGCCTGGAGACGTGCAGGAAAGGCTGCAAAACAGAAATATTTTATGGGGCTTAAGTGTTATTTAAAAATGGTGAAGCTGGTGCTGGATGTGCAGGCTCTTTCACACTCTCATTGTTTCCATGGTGTACTCAAGGGAATGAGGATGTGGAATCAGCAGGGAGATTGGTTTAGTACCATATTCCCACAACAACTGGTTTAGTACAATATTTCCAAGTTGCGTAAAGACTACTGCATTGGTTTCAGGAGGGGGAGGGAGAAGGATGTGACCTGAAGGACAATTTACAGTGAAAAGTTTGGATGAATAAGTGCCTTAGAGGTCAGCGTCTGGACATGGGAATTTTGCAGAAGAACCCTCAGAGAAACTGAAATAAACACTCCAATTTTGTCAGAAAAAAAATATGACAAAGATTTCCTCTGCAGCAAAAACCCATTCCACATCTCTAATGGGGAAGCTGATAAACGTTATGGGTGATTTAAAACTCGGAGGAAGCTCTGCTAATGGCACACATGAAAGAAAACGCTCCAGACAAAAGTGGCAGAAGTAGCTTTCACTGAAAACAGATATACACAGGATTCTGGAGTCCTGGGAAAACCAGGCTGGAAAAGATCATCTGGTTCTGATGACCTTCAGCCACACTGGACACCGTTAAACCTCAGCCCCTTTCCTACTGAAGCATGGTCCCCTCTAGAAACATCTCACACACAGAGTCCTGTGCAGAATCCATACGTACTTTTCCTGATCATCTTTTGTTCCTTGCACCTCTGTGAAAAACAAAAGCCTTCCCAAATCCACAGAACAGAGCATGAGATCCAAAAAGCAGCTTGAAGCTCACTCTGAAGCAAACCCCAAGCATCTTTTCCCCATCTCTAACAGAAGTTTTTCTTACCTGTTCTTAAAAGGAGACAGGCATTGATGTTCCTTCAGTGCTTCATGTTAGAAATGTTTTGAAAAAAAGCATACAGCTAAATTGCCTCAAAATTTCAGTGGGAACTTGAACCTTTTGTGATATGAGATAATTCCTTTAATTATGTTTGCCTGGAGCTTTACATGTGTGAGAAGTTCAGGGCTAATCACTGAGTAACACAAGAGTTTCAGACAGTGCAAAGAAAAAGGGTCTATAATCCAGAAGTTCTGCTTTAGCTGCTTTTCCCTTTGCTACCTTTATGATTAATATCAAATATTACTAATAATATTAAAGAGCAATATTCCTAAAGCAAACCTCCTTATCTAGAAACTACTTAAGCACCTGCTCAACTTCATTCTTGAGCATGGTGGGAGTAACCACACATAAAAGCCAACCTGAACTGAAGCCATGAAGTTCCCTAAATCCCAGAGACAGCAGAACTGTTTCTGGCACTGCAGCTCTTGTCCAAGCACAGTGGGCTGGGGATATAAAACTTTCCAAGGGTTATGGGTCTGGAATCTGCAATGAGGAAGCGTCTGTTCAATATAAAACACTGAGGCAGGGTCAGGGCTAGCTCAGGGCCCTGTGACCAGAGTCTGTGGCACTGTCCTGAGCTGTCCCAGTGTCCCCAGACCCAGCAGATTCTGGTTCCAGTGTCTCCAGACCCAGCAGGTCCTGGTTCCAGAGCCTCCAGACCCAGCAGGTCCTGGTTGCAACACAGATGTCCCATCACACCCACATTGTACAGGCTCGACACAGGCAGATGGAAAGGCTGTGGATTTACAGATGATGCAGGCAAGGCTTGGCAGAGGTGCCTGCCCATGCTTGATTTCACAAGCTGTGACTTTGATTTATGGCCCCTGAGCTGCAGGTGAGGCCTCAGACTCAGGAGCAGCCTCTTGGCTTCAGCTCTCAGCACATGCAGGGGCTGATGTGCAAGCCAGGATTGAATCCCTGAGCAAAAGTCAGAGCCAGAGTGAGGAAGAATAACAGAACAGGCAGAAGAAGCTGTAAAAATCTATGTGCCATAATAACAGCAAAGAGCCCATAACTCGGGGGTAGATAAATTCCCATTCCAAACTCAGTGCTGAGGTGATTCCATCAGAGCTGCACTCAGGATGTGCTGAGCTTCCCAAAATCTGGAGGAATAGAATTCCATTTTAGCATTAGCCCTGACTCACTTGGGACTGGAGGTACCTTGACTGTAATTGTTACTATATTATCAAGCAAATATTAAGTTAATATAAATGAAACAGTCTACCATAATTTGGCTTAATTATTCAGAGAGAAGTCTAGCATAGAGGATAAATAGCTTTAAAATTGCTAAATAATTTGACTCCCCGTATAATTGCCTGTGCAATTTGTGTTAATTGCATGTCAAGTACAGGTTTTCAAATATTAATCAATGCTTATTTATATTATTAATTAACATTCTTACATTACATTTGGATAATCTTGCAATGGCACAGTTACCAAAAGACAAATTTCTAGTCCTGGTTTTTTTTTTTCCTCTCCCAATCTCCAAAAAGTCTTTCAAACCCACCTCTGAGTCACACACCCCTGCTAAGATCTAGATGATTTCACTCAATATTTTCTCTTTCACTGAGATTTGCCACTGTGACCTCTCTATCAGGGATCAATTCCTGGGTGGAACAAGCTGGGCAAGACTCTTTGTGAAACTCTTCAGTGCCCCGAGGAGGGGAATATTGCAAAACTTCCTCATTTATCCACTGTCAGCTTTTTCTTGCGATCCTCCCCGAGCTCCCCATGGCCTTGTTCAGCTGGGGAAGTAAATCAATAATAAGTCACAGTCAGACCTTTACCTGTTACTGGAGAACATAAAATTACTGAAGGTGTTTCAAATAAAAAATTGGAGGAACAGCACAATAACTGCCTTATAAATGAGGATTCACACCCCAGTGCTCTGTGCAGGGCTGAAAATTTTGAGTCCTTTATGATATCCCAAAATGCTGGAGGAAAACTCTCCCTTATTTCTATTCCTGTTTCAAAGACCACCCTCCAGTTTTTGCAGATTTTGTTGCTTGGATTCCTTTCCGAGCTCTGTGTCCAATCACAAAAGCTGAGAAAAATCAATGGATTGAATCAGTAAAACCTGTAACTATGGGGTGGCTCTAAAGGGACTTCTTTCCTCTTCTTTCAAAAGCAGAGGTGTATAAGCTACTTACTTTTTGCCCCTTTAGGGTGTAAAAGGGGCTCCCTCATTGGCTCCACAATAATATTTCAATCCTCTCCTGAAATAAGAAATCCTGTTTGCTCTATTTGTCAAGGCTCTGCTGCTCTCAACAGCTGGAGAGCTTCTTAGAACTTCTTTTCATATTCCTTTTTTTTTTTTAATCTTTTCCCATGCAGCAGGCAGGATTTTCCACCCAAGTCTGTCACCTAAACTTTTTGCAACAGATAAACCTCCTGAAAATATATAGAAATAAACCAGCTCAGTCTGAAATAGAGGAAATAAAAGGAAATGGATTAATGGATTCTGTTCTGAAGACAACATAAGTGTTACTTTCTAAAACAACAAAGTGGTGTTATTTCATAAGAAATGCAATGCCTTTGCTGTCAAGGTTGGAATTTGTACAAATGCCTAAGGAATACAAATTCTTATTTTTCTATTCCAAAGACAAATGAAGACAGACCAGTGTATCCCTCATTAACGGAAAACAACGATGCAAAAACATTAAGAAGATTAATAAACTGTAATTAGCCACATCCAACAATCTGTGTCCTTTTGGCTGAAAACGAAGAGCTTTCTTTTCCTTGCATGCTGTGATTTGAAATACTCTGGCTTTCCTAATATCTTGGATCCTCTTTTGTAATGGAAATGAATTGTTTCATTCTATTCAGTTTGGAGTAAATAATATCCTAGTGCAGGATTTGGCTGGGAAGCTGCAGAGAGCTCAGTGCTGTCTGTGAGGGACTGATGGACAGAAGAACACTCGTGTGCCACTGCTGTGTGAAGAGTCTGAGAGAAAAAACACTTAATTTTTACCCTTTTTTTTACCCTCATGCACATTTTAAACAGTCTTTTATCACCCAGGTCAATGAGGAAATGCACTGGGATATTGCACTCTTTTTGTTTAATTGCATGTTTTAAATATGCATTAAAAGCGTCTCTTCTTGTTCCTAACAACCCATTTCCAGTGTAGTATTCTAATCACAGCCAAACCTTCCTAAGTATCTTAAAAGGGAGAAAAAGAACATTCTCTGGTTCCATGGTAAAAAATCCCTCCTCAAAAACTTCCCTCCAATCAACAAATAAGTGAGCAAGGTACACACCCAAAAAAAGAAGTGCGCTCTGTGTGTGTGAGTTAAACCTGCTGAAGGTCATCATCTAAATTTCCTGTTTCTGCTATGAGTTTCACAATTGTACATGAACTTTTGATAAATGAACTCCTGAGGTACATCAGGAAGGAGCAATGGATGCAGGACTCCTGACTATAATGTTTATACTAATAGTATATTATCTATACTATAATAGATATGATCTAATGCCATGTTTGATCGTTAAGGTAAATGAACCTTAATTATAAATTATAGAATTGTGGAATCACAGAATAGTTTGGGTTGGAAGGGACCTTAAAGATCATCCTATTCCACACCCTGCCATGGGCAGGGACACCTTCCTCCATCCCAGGGTGCTCCAAGCCCTGTCCAACCTGGCCTTGGACACTTCCAGGGATGAGGGAGCCACAGCTTCCCTGGAAAGCCCATTCCAGTGCCTCACCACCCTCACAGTAAAGAATTTTTTCCCAATATCTAATTGAAACCTTCTCTCTTTCAATTTGAACTCACTCCCCCTTGTCCTGTCACTACATGCTCTTGTAAACGTTTCCTACATTAATATATTGCTGTATTCTAAGGGATCTCTTCTGGCAAAGAGAGGATTTTCACCTCCTCACAGGCCAAGGAGAGGATTTTTCTTACCACAACAGAGGCAGCAAGGAAAGAATTCCTCACCAGTGCCTGGCAATGCTCATCCCTTCCCAGAAATAGGAGGTTCCATCCAAAGCTTGCAGAAATCTTTAAGGATTGTATAGAAATATTTATGGATCGTAGAAATACTTATGGTTGAGGCTGTAAAGGAACTTCTCTGAGGAAGGTTTGAAAGAATAAAGGACTGGGTAATCTCCACTCGGTCCTCAAGGTGATGGACCCTCCTGGGGGATCTGCAGTGCAGACAGAAAAGCCATTTAGAGAGAATTGAGTGAAGATGAACCCTATAGCCAGAGTATGGAATTACTTCTTGAAAATAATGAGAACCATTTTGCAGAAGTACAAGCCTGTACTGGAGATTTATGATAATATTTTTTTCCCCAAATTACAGTAAGTGTAAGGGCCAATGGATACAGAAATGCATTTTAAAGATCCAAAAGCTTTAGCAGAATTGAGTCGCCTCTGCAGATGTCAAGTGTTATTTCTGCCTAATTTACAGCTTGACTTTAAATGCACAAAAGGCAGTGTGTGATTCCATTACAGCAAGTAATGAAACCAATACTTTTTCAGACATCAATATTGTTTAGAAAGAAATCTCAGTGGATTAGCTGAAGAATAGAGATTAAATTAGTTGGAAAAATAGTTAAGAAATTGAGAAGTTGATTCTCCTGTGCTGGGTCTATACAGGAGTATCACACCAAAAAAATTGCCTTCCTTGCAAAGAACAAAATGCAAATAATATTCCCAGAGACACAAAAAATATCTGGCTTCTCTTGAATATATTTTACCAACCTTGGCACTTCTCCAATTATGTGCATTTCTGTACTCTTTCCTCAATACTTCCAGGATCCAACAAGGACTGGAAACAAAATATCCAAGGACAGAAGAGAAAGGAGGATAAGACAGATAAATCATCTTTAAGGACGTCAAAGCAAACCTTGAAAATCCAGGAGCTTCAGATGGTTCATATTAGAGACAAATAAAACCCATTCATTGCCAAATTCTGTTTCCAGAGAAGACAGTGGCTACATCAAAATTGCTCTGTTTATATTAATTGATTGAATCCATGTTTATGTTGTTGGAATTGAAATCCAATTTAAGGCACTGTTTTGGATGTAGGAATGAATGAAATCAAGCTTTGCTCCATGATGCCAATTTTCCAGGGATATAAAAGTTGGAGTCTTTGATCTTGGAGGTCTTTTCCTTTAATGCTTCTCTAGTAAACATTCATAGAAACTGGACTACAAGGCTGAGTCTCTACCTCACCAAGTTATCTCTTCAATCACCTTCGTGGTGGGACTGAGTTCTTTTAGGGAGCTGCCTTATTTTGGGTTTAAGCAGGGCTGAATCCCTGGCTTGCAAAATGCCTTCTGATGGCAGCTCCTGTGCAGATATTTTGTAAACTGTGTCTCTCCTCATTGCAGAGTGAATAGGGCTGGACGTGTTTGCTGAGCAGAAAAGATCAGGACACATAAAGGAACCAGTGACAGAAAATGCAAATGCCAGGGAACAAAAATACCTCCCAAATGAGTCATCACCAGCAAAAACTGATGCTGAGAGATCAGGGGATGTCTAAGAGAGAAAGGCATCAAGGAGAGAGCTTTACCACACCTGGAGAAGTGAATTTATACCGACACAAGATTAAGCTTCTGCCTTTAAGCAAGTCCCACCACTTCTCATTTAAATTTATTTCACTGTCTAATAAAACTCAGCATTAGAAACTTGGGAGGTCTTGTGGGATGACAAGCTGAGTTATTTTTCAACCTGACAAATTAAGTTTGTGGTGTGAAAACACCAGTTTGGACGCTCAGCTGTGCTACCTCTGCAGCAGGAGGTCGATGAACCTGGTACATAGCACTAAAAATCATAAACACAAACACAGCAATGTCTCCTGACTGTGCTTCCCCAGAAACTGCTGGAGTGGGGGTTAAGGTTGGATAGGAGTTTTATGCATTACTTGAGGCTAATTTTACAGCCTTTAAATACTAATTTACTTTCCATGGCCACAAAACCAGATGAAACCATATTTTTCCTCCATAAGAATTTGAAGATCCTGCCTGTTCACCTTAAAGGCTCAGTGTCCAGGAGTTTAAGCCTCCACATTTTTGGCTTCAAGTTGCACTGAAGCACCTTTGTACAGCAATGCAACAAAAAGTGGCATTCAGAGAATCACAGAATCCTTTCAATTGGAAAGGGCCTCTAAGACCATCAAATTAAAGTGATCATTACTAAATAAAGTGGGAATACAACCAGGTTACTCTCCCAAAAACCTCAGTTATACATGGACCAGGCTGCCCAAACCCAGGGTGTCCAGCACTGGGATGAGCAGTCAGTTATTCCTTGGAACTGTGGGGGTTCTTTTCCATCTAGAAAGGCAGGTGAGGATCAGCAGTGCCCTTTGAGTGGCCGTCAGCAGCACTGGGAACCCAGGGAAAGCTGTGATTGAGGACATTCCCTCCTTGTTCCCACCCATCCTGGCATGCTGGGCAGCTGAGGAGGGGGACAGAGCAGCCCCCAGCCCCCCATGGAATCCACACCTTCCTTTCCTTCTCTTTTGCTCAACACCAGCTTCACATTTTCATTGTTAGAAGGGAGATTTGTGCAGGCAGATCCATTCCCCCAGCCAAAATCAACTCCTTACCATTAAACCAAGAAAAATGAGGGCAGCCTCTGCCATAGGCTTGTTTTGGACTCTGCATTCAAAGTCGAGGCTTAAATCAACAGCGGAAGGAGCAAAGACCCTTCCCTCAGCTCCCAATGTGTTCCAGGTTTGTATTTCCCTCCTGGTTTCTTGAGCTCAGAGGCAGCAGAGCCCTGCTGGTGCTTTCAGCTGCAGCACCCAGGGTCACCCACTCTCTAAACAAGGGCTGCCCAACAGCCCTTTCATTTCTAGAACTTTCCTTTTGCCCACAGGCTCTCCCCTGGAAGTGCTGGGGCCTTTTCTTATTTCTCATAATACACAGCACAGAACCACAATGGTAAGAGGCTGGAGTTTATTAATTAGCTCCTTTGCCCGAGGAAGAGAAGGCTGAAAAGAGCAAGCTTTTATTTATTATTTTTTTTAAAGAGAAACCCAAGAAACAACCTGCAATTAGAAATGAATATCAGTTCAATGTGTTACCTAATTACCTGCTACAATGCAAATGCAGTAACTGTGTGTGACGAGGGGGTAAAAAGGAGAAAACCACGCTCACATTTGTCAGGTATCAAACCTCAACCTGTTGAAATATATTTCCATCTCCTGGTTTCCTCTGGGTATTGAGGGAGAGAAGGGCTTTTCCCAGCCTGGACAAGACAGTGCAGTCTGCTCAGGTATGAACCCAATAAATTACACTTGGCCCTTGCCAAGGCAAGCTGGTGGCATCAGGCCCCTCTTCCTAAACCAGATGGAGACTTTGCCATGAAGCCAAACAACTCCCTGACCCCTTGCACCTCTCCCAGGCCTTACAAATGAAATTTTAAAAGAGTACCTTCCATTTTATGAAAAGAACCAGATCAAAGCTGGTGCAAACTGCTGGAAGTCACCACAGCTTCTCAGGCTTAGAGCTACGTGCTCACAGGAGTTGAGCTCCAGGAACTGCTCCAGCCCTCACAAAACAGCTCCAACACAAGATTTATTAAAGAGCAAATGTGCTTTGTTGCCCCAGATGGTGATGAAGAAAAGGGGACCCTATTTTATCCTTTCTGCCTTTCCTTTCAAACCCACACCAGTGACTGCACACCTGCTGAATATATTTTGAAGTTGCCACCAGCTCTGAAAATGTAATTTTTGATAATACACTGATTTTTACGGCTTAAATAGTCCACTTTTATAGGCTCAGTTCCCGATGTCTCTGTGTGTGTTCTTTGATCATCAGCTGCTACCTTTCACAATAATTTTTTATCAAAACAAAATTCCTTTTTTCCTATTGAAATAAGGATCCTCAGTGCTCAGTCTTCACGAGCAACTGCATTCCTGAACTTTTGTTCACAAGGACTTCTCAGCAACAATGCCACAGCAGCTGCCCAGTGGGTGGTCATGGAGTGAAAACTCACACAAGGTGGAGAGAAACTCCCAGCTGCAAAATAATGGTTTAATTATTAACTCCTCTGTGGTAAAAACAGGCGTAACTCTGGATTAATGGGATTTAGAATGGAAGAAGGGAGACCTGCTGAAACCCAGACAGAGCATCTACCAAATGTTTTGTTATGGAGAACTTTGAAAACAAAATACATTTGCAAAAGTTCCCAATCCTCTCCAGCATCTTTTGGTATTTATCTTTGAGGAAAAAATATAGGACATCAAGGTGCACAATGTCAATAAAAAAGCATCAGGTGCCATAAGATTTGTAACAACATCACAAGTGGAGTGATCACACCACTGGAGTCCTCTGTGTCTGACACATTCATCAACATCATTCCAGTGGTGGGAATAAAGTCCTATGAGAGTATTCAATATTACTGCCTTGAAAGTAAAGAAAAAAATGGGGTGGGAGGGTCACCTGGCCAAACTGAACCTGTTTTGAGCATCACCCTTTCCCCTGTTATCAAGAAAACTGTTTCTGATACAGTTAGTGATTACTTGTCATTAATAATGGGCACTCCAGAGGAGTAGAGTGACATTAGAACACTGTGAAAGTGCTGAGTACCCATAGAAAGATCCTTTTAAATATGGGCTTTAGGAAGGATTTCCCATTCTCTGTGCCTGTTCAGCTGTTCTGCAGCCATGGCATGTGCTGGCAGCAGCTCTGCCTTCGGGGAGCAGAGCCAAGGGACTATTCCGTGCTGGAGCTTTCTCCCAGAATGTTGGTGGGTGGCAGCCTGGAGCACTCCCACAGTCATTCACAACTCACACAAAGCAGAATTGCTGGGTTGTTCCCCCTGTTCTGCGTCAGAGCTTAATTCTGGGCGTGGCTCTGGGATGTTTCCCCAAAGACAGAGCTTTTTTGGAAATGCTCGGACCTCAAAATTCCTGTCAGTGGCACTGGCAGGGATGTGATTTCTCTCAGTTCGTGTTTCTGACATAGGTTTTGGGCAGCCTGGAAGAGCAGCATGGACTGGTTTGGACAAGTCATGGAAAAGCTGCAGATCAGGAGCTGTATGTCCAAAGATGGATGAATCTTCCCTGAGTTTGCAGCTGCAGAGGGGATTGGGTACAGCACAGCCTGGCACCTCCTGAGCAGCTGAGGACCTGGAGATCCACAGGAATTTGTACCAGGAACAAGACAGCCAAGGCTGCCTGCTGTGAGACCCCAAATGGGACAGAAACAACACCAAATGTAGGGACCGAAAACTCCAGATGTGTCTGATTCGGTTCTAATTTCACTCAAAAAGGAGCAAAATCAGCTGGAAAATCAAACTCTGAAAGGAGCCCCCCCCATCCCAACAACCAAGAATCTGGCACAAATTGATGATCCTTCTGAATTAAACAAAAATAAACACTGCCTCTGTAGGCCAACGTTTCAGATTGCTCTTTGCCCTGGTTCAGCAGGCTCAGTCTCTCATTCTGTCTCACATTTGTAACTAATGCACTTGGATTAAAGAATCACCCAGGAAACCACGGGGTTTCTTCTTGCATTTAAGGCAGGAGTTCTTGAAAGGGAAACATTTCATACATTTTATCTGACTGAGCCTGGAGAATCCTGCAGGCTCAGCTGAGACTTTTTCAGTAAGCACCAACTTATCTCTCTCTAACACCTTTAATTCTTAATTGTTTTCTAGAAGCACCTTCTTTGAGCATGTGTGTCACAGACGGTGAATGCAAGTGAACTTGAAAACCATCAGCAATCTGCCATACCTTTTAGAAAAACAGAAATGCTGCTCGTAGAAACCGTGTCTGCTGCTGATCCAAGCCCCACCTGCAATCTGAGGCATCACACAACTGATAAAAACATCTTTACCATCAGCATTTCATAAAGGGAAGTTGCTGAATGCAGGCTGCAGGAGGGTGAATTCAGCTTTGTTTTGGCTGGGTTATAAATAGCAGAGCATCACCATGGGATGGTGGGTCAAGCATGAGCTTTCACATTTCAGATCACATGCACAGTGTGCAGGTGTGTTTTACACACCTGAAGTGCAGACACAGCTTTAGATTTGGTTTGAATCATTGTAAGTTTAGTAGTGATGTCAAAATAACCCACAAACAGACGTTTGGAAGCGGGTCTGAAGTATCCAATCCGAATTCTGCAGCTGGACCACCTGCCTGGCGCCTTTTTGGGATGGATAACCACACTTACAGCCTTTCTAGCACCAAAAAGGCTGAGTTAAGGGCTTGATACTAATTGTGAACAGCCTTTGGTAATTGTTGTACACATCATGCACGGCTCTGAGCCTTCATCCTGCCCTTAAACACATTCCTCAGGTGTAGCCAAGCTTTCCTTGCTCTGGAACCAGAGGCACTGAAAGGAAGCAAAATGTTGGGCTGGGGTTTGCTGGTGAAGGCTGGATTTTATTTCATTTTTTAGGCTTGATCTCTCCCAGATCCTCCTGAGATACATAATTTGTAGGCTATAAAAGCAACAAACTTTGTTGGCAGGTCCTGAGAACACTGCAACACACATTACAGAGCCTCTGCTTTATTTGCTGGTGTCATTTACTTTTTGTTGAGTACAGTGAGAAAGTTTCTTTTAATTAAGATGATGGTGGTAGCCCTGCTGTGTTTAATTAGATGACCATAAAGCTCAATAGTGTGTTCTAAAATTTGAATTATAACCTACATGACTTGTTTTGGTTTGTCTGGCTGTCATCAGAGAATGGATTTGATGATGAATCAGTCTCTGGTCAGGCCACCCTGAGAATTCATTAATAAGTTAAAACACGGAGTGATGTGGGCTTCACCTCCTAATTTTGATGCTTTCCTAAAGAAGCCAAGCATATAAAGCTTCTCAAAGGGTGACAGTTCCTGCCACGGGCTTTTTTTTTTCAAAATAAAAATGGCCACAATCATAATCTTTTACCTATTCTCTTACCCACTTTACTGATTTGGAAGTTGTGACAAATTTCAGCCCAGTTTTTTACAGTCTGTGAAAACTGTGTGCAACAATTGTGTGATATCACCAGGGAAAGTGACACTAACTTCAACTACAGGTTTATAAACAGTTTAAAACCAGATAAAAGTAGCACCATCTTCTAGTCAAACAACAGGACTTGCTGTAAAAGAAATGTAGATTAAGATGCTGAAAAAGAACATATATTAGTATTTTACCACCACTTGATAACAGAGTTAACAAGCAACAAAAGTTCAGCTAAAATAGTGCTTTTTAAATATACTTGCAAGATACTCCTTCATTTTGCTTTCACGCACTTACAGAAACAATCCCCCACAAACCCAGCAGTTATTCCTGCAGATTTCAGCCTGTGCTCTGCAAACAAGAAATAATTATAGCTGAGCACTGAAAGAGCTGGGGCTTTTTAGTCACCTCATTTTCACATCTCATCTGGGACTCGTTCCACCCCGTGCTGACATGCAGCACTGCCAAAGTTTTGCAGAGAGCATCCCCCAAAGGCATAAAATTTCCCAAATTCTCATGAGGAATCCTTTTCCTTTGCACAATGGGAGCAGAGGCTGCACAATTGGTGCAATCCCATTCTGTGGCTGGCATTCACTCCCTTCATGTCTCCCTTGCACCGTTACAAAGCTGCCAGTTAAAAACTCCGTGCAACTCCAGAACGTATTGTCTGGAATGAAACAACCAATTATTTCTTCAGGCTTTGTGGCATAATATCCTAGGAAACCAGCAATTACAGAATCAAAGTGGCATCAAATGGCGTAGAAAGGAGTGAGCATGTATTATTCTTTAAATAGCAGTTACATGAACTCCTAATAAACGGGTATTAAGTGCTAAATGTATGATAAGTAATTTTTGACAACGTAATTATCCAAACAATACAGGGGAAAAGCTGGGAGATGGAATTGTCAAATTCACTTGTGCAAATGCTGTGTGAAATTACAATTATTGAACACTGGCTTCTGGGCATGACCACTTTGGGAATAAAACAGTGCAAGCTTGTGTATGCAAGCAGTACATTTTTCTGGATTCCCAGCGTCTCTCCTGGAAAACGGCACCCACTGGTTTGTTCTTTGCTGTGGTTAAGGCTTGAATTTGCCCAAAATAGGTGGAAGGGAGCAGGCTACACTTTTAACCTCTGGATATGTTGCATAAAGCTTCCATCCAAGAAATCCCAGAATGGAGACGAAGGGTTATGTAAAGTGGGGTGGACTTCCAGAAATCCTGGTTAGAAGTTTTCAGCTTCTCTTGCAAGGCTGTGCAGTCGTTATAGCAACAGGCTTGAAACTTGAGGAATTTCCAAAGGAGGCACATCCCAACATGAAATAATGGGACGCTGTTGGCAGGACAACACATTCAGTTCCTTTAGGATCTTCTTTTTGTCTCAGGAGGAGCTTGGCCACGTGTTCTGCTGGGCAACAGATCCAGACATCACCACCACGAGACACTTTGGTGTAACAGGAATCTCAGCCTCCATCTGATGCATATATTCCACCAGAACAGAGGAATTTTCTTTCCACCAGAGAGAATTTCTCTGGGACAAAAAGACCTTTGAATGTCACTCAGCTTGGTTACCTGGGAGCCAAAAAACTGTGTCATGTCCACGCTGAACTCCCTAGAAACAGCTGAATTCTCTTGCTTGTTCTTTGTTTTGCAGTCTGGCTTCAGCTTCAACTTTATCTACATCATTTCTCTCTCTTTCCCTGCTGCTTCCTTTTAGGTGGGAATTCCTTGGGGTAGCTGGACCAAATGTAAACCTGCCAATGGCCAGAGCAGCAGCAGGCAGTGAACTCCTGAAACATTCATAAAAACAGAACAAAACTCACTGCAGAACAACTCTGTGCCTTTAATGTAAGCATTGTTTATTATTCACTAAGACATGTAAAACAAAACCCTATTTTGGGAAAGTTTTCTTGGTTCAAATCAGAAGTTGCTGTTGCCAAATTTGCTGGGGAAAAAAAAGGAATGAGAAAGGCGTTTTAGCTTTGAGCAAACATCTCTTTTGGACTCACTCCAGGAATCTAAGTGATAAGAAGTCGCTTCTGTTCTGCATGTCGTCATTTCCAGCTGTGGAACCATGCAGTCCATAAATCCAGATCTGAGCATTTTCCTCCTCCTCCAGAGAAGAATGACAGCTTTATCTTGGACAGGGAGTCTCTTCAGAAGTTGTTTTTTAATAAAAATTATTTTAAAAATTTGTTGTCTGAATTAATTAAGTGTTCAGGAGAAAAGAATAACATATTTGGAGAAATAACAGAAGCTTTAGTTCAGTTCTCTTTTTTTTCATTGAAAAACATCTGGCACCATATGTTAAAACAGTTTGTTCCTCTTTGTTAATCAAAAATGAAATTTTATAATTAATTTTCAGATTCACAAGACTGAAGGATCTGAATAATGAGCTTCCCACATTTTCTCTCCATCTCCAGATCTTCATGCCCATACTCAGATCCTGGGAGATCAGCATCTACTTTAAGTTAATGTTTCTCAAAGGACATTTCATTGCATCATAGCTGAGGTGTATTTCCCCTCATGGTGGATATTTAGGAAAGATTAATTTCACCTTAAGTTGAAGTAATTTTCAGAAGGACCTGTGAGACACGAGGAGATAAATTCAAATGAAATTCCATCAAGTTTGCTGGTTTGAAAAAACTCCCATTATTCCTCTCTCACTATTGTTGTAGTCCAGCTGTGCTGGGAGGGCTGTGGTTCCGAAGTGGAGAGCTTTGTCATGAAGTGCCAGGAAAAATGGAATGAAATTGGGAAATTTCTCCCAGGAAAGAGAGGAGAACCAGCTGGAATGCACCGAACAGCTGAGCCACATCACTGACCGAGGTCGACTGAAGCAGGACTTGGCATCACCGAGGCTGCGTCCCAACTGTCCCTCATATTGTTTACAATCCTCTCATCTTCTGTCCCTGCCAGGTTGGTTTTGTTGCTTTACACCATGGGTGAAGCTGTGAATTTATACTGCACCAACACAACAATTGTCATGTGGGGATGGGAATGGGAGAGAATCGTTTGCAGCGTCGGGGATGTGGAGGAGGAAGTTTGGGCTGTGCTTAGTTCAGCTTAGAATTGTTGTGTACTGCTTTTTGCATGACTTTAAGACCTGCATCTGCTTAAGACTGTCTTGGATTTCTCTGGCTGTTCTGTCACCTACAGAGACACAGGAAAAAATGAGAGCTGTGATGCTCTCTGGACTTCATAATAATTTACAACAGTTCCCTCCAGACACAGAAGGCAGGAGCACGCTGGGGCTCTGTCATATCACACAACAGGGCTTTGTGCAAAAGCAGAACTGCAGAATGGGGAAACCTGTTGTAACAGCAATTTCTGGTGTTTTTGACAGACCCAAACCACTGGAAAGATATAAAGGGAGTGATGTGCATGGCTTTGTGACCAAAGGGAGGCAGAGGTTCTACCCTCACGAGCTTTTGGGATGGGATGTTTCATTTTCTCTCTGCTTGCACAGTCAGAAAGGGGTGATCTTCCTCCTGGGATCCCAGAGGAGGCAGGACTGGAGCCTCCATCTGCTCCCAGGGCAGGTGCTGTGCCTCATTCCCAGGTGGGAACTCACCAGGCAGCTCCAGAGGGCTCTCAGGAGGTGTCTATGCTGTGTGGGCTCACACCACCACTCCGAGAAGGAAAGGGAGGTCTCCTTCCCCCAGCACTGACTTGTCAGGAAGAACTTTCTCCAAATGCTGAAGCCCAGAGTTCTCCTCAGCTCTGTCAGGGGGCTCAGCCCCGTGGGAGGCCTTGGGGTGACAATCCAGCCCCACAGGTGTGCCGTGGGCTGTGGCAGCAGAGCAGCCAGAGGCCAAGCTTTGCATAGCCCCAGTCTGTTCTCATCCTCGCTGCCATGGCTGGCGCTTGGGCAGAAGAGATTGTGATGGATTTCTCAGAGGAAGCTCTCAGAGCTGTCAGTGGCCGTGCTCATTATGGATGTCAGAGACAACAAACAAATCAGAGTGACTGTAGGTAACTAATGCAATTAATTACCCACATGGCAGGCAATTTCTCTGGCAAATTCTATCACCCTACCCCCTGAAAGTAACACAGATATGCATGCACATGCCTACATTTCTTGCTGTTGTAAAAAGAAAGATGTTTTCACAGCAGGTGTCCTGAATTAAAAGGGGAAGAAAAGACAAAACATCTGGAGGAAGGCTTCAAACATCACATAACTGTGTATATTTGTGTACAGAACAAATTCTTCTAATAACTGACCCAAGAAAACACATTCTCTGTGTTGCTTGAATGTGATTTTATCGGCTTCTCAGGACCCTTCTAACCAACACATAAATATGCCACCGTGCTTCAAGTGTTATTAAGCTTTCAGTGACAGCAGCGTGAACCTTACAGGCTGAAAATGTGACAGAGAACAGATTTCACTGCACATCAGATCTGCATCTTAATCACAGAACTCTTCTCCCAGATGCTTTAGGAGGAGAGCAGCTTTCCCACATTGTTTGTCAAGTATTTACAGCTTCTGAAGACATCCTCTGCTCCCCAGGGAAGGAATAAATCTTCCCCAAAGCACTACACCAAAACAATGAAGGAAGAAATGTGGCTTTACACCTGCTGGCATTTTCTTCAGCAGGGTTAGAGCGTGCATTCACAATATTGATCTATTATGAATATTCAGCTAGAAGAGAGGGATTTCAAACCACTGAAGGATGGTCCTCTTGGGCCATTATGTAAGTACGGAGTCGCTCCTTCGACTTAAAAAATGCAAGCAACTTCCAGTAAATACTTGGCAAAGGTTATTGCAGTTGTTCATGAATTACCCATTGATCATTTTTCTACAGAACAAGAAAAAGCTGAGAATGATCCACAGTTTCAAAGATCTCAGTGGTTACATTGTGTAAATGGCAAAATAGCAGAAAAGCTCTGTTGACACAAACAGAAGGTTGAAGGTTTATGTATTTCCACATTCAGACACGCAGTTTGTTGTGTTTATGGGCCTCGATAAAATAAGCTGCTTGCAAAATTCCAGCAGTCTTTTTTGTCTGGTGCTGCATCTGTGTGAATAAATGGAGAACAAGGAGATCTGCACTAAACGAATGAACCCCTTGGATTGGAGTTGCTGTTTAAATGAAGCTCAAATCCATTATAAACACTGCCTACAAACCAAACATTATTATTTCTATTCACACAGGAGAGGGGGGTTGTGAAAGAATATGGGATAAAATAAACCTCAGCTATGTAACTAAATGAGAATCAGGTTTTATCAGGTTTTCAGAAAATATTCCCACAGAATTGCTCACAGAACTGGGTTCTCTGGTAAACACCTGCTTGGCTGTTTAGCAGTTCCAAAGTTTCCAAGGAATTAATCTGAATTTGCCCTAAAACTTGTATCACAGATTGCTCTACTAAATAGGAAAGGTGATTTGTTTTCCTTAAAGTGACCTTTTGCAAGGAAAAGATCCAGCCTGTTTCTCCTTAGGCTCTGGGAGGAACACTTTCCTTACATTCAGTGCAAAATCAATACAAACCTCATTTAAAAGCAATTACAGTCCCTGAAGAGACTTCCTTCACACTAATGGCCTTTGAATCAAGACTGTGTTTGTGTTACACAGCTCAGGCAGCTCCCCTGGATTTGTCTCCTTGTTAAATTCTCCCTCAGCTTGTGATTTGGAATAAAACACAGGCACAAGAGTCATTTGACAATTTTTAGCATTAAGCTCCTCAATTGCATTTCTCGGAGCGAACAACATCAGCAATGTTTCCCTCAAGTGATTACACCAAGTCTAAATATTCTGTAAACTGTGGGCTGAGCAGTGGTTAAGTGAGAAGTGGATAATTTACTTTGGTACTTACCAAGTATTTCCTACTTTTAAGAGTCAAACCACAACCCTGCACAGATAATCATGCTGCCACATTGCTACAGAAATCAAACATTTCAAATTAACCTTTTAAAATGGGTATATAAAAGCAGCTGTTATCTGGAAAGCACAGTTTGCAGCTCCTTTTGTCAGAGTTTATGGCTTTTAATTCAGTTCTTAATTCCTTTATCTGAATAGCTGATAGTTATTCTTACCATTTATTTCCATCAACTATTATAAAGCAGCTCCACATTCACAGAATCACTGAATAATTTGGGTTGGAAGGAACATTAAACATCATCCCATTCCACTCCCTGCCCCTTCCACTATCCCAGGCTGCTCCAAGCCCTGTCCAGCCTGGCCTTGGACACTGCCAGGGATCCAGGGGCAGCCACAGCTGCTCTGGGCACCCTGTGCCAGGCCCTCACCACCCTCACAGGGAATAATTTCTTCCTAAACAAAGAATTTCTTTCTAACAAAAAAATCCCATCCTATAAGAAACCTGCCTTTATCATGTGGTTTCATGTGCAGTCATTTATTTGCCTGGAGCACATCCTCTAAGAACATCTATATTTGTGTCACTCTCGTTTTCCAAATACTTCTATTTCCCTCTTCCATTTTATTATCCAACCTAATTGATTCGCTGTGATTTAGTTTCCAGAGGGGTTCAGAGACACAGGCACCCCAGCAGCAGAATATCATCACAGCCAGGCAAGGCAGGTCCACTTTTGGACCCCATGACATTATTTTCTACTCCTATCTCACACCACTTCTATTTGTGTGGACATTTCACCTTCAAGGAGAGCCATTATTTTAGACAAGTATTGATTTTTCCAAGCTTCTGTCTTATCCATCTTCTGCTGTTGGGCATTTTTCTTGTGTCATATGTTTGTTAAGCAGCAGAAGACATGATTTAATTTTGAAGCAGCATATGTTTGAGTACACAGTGTTTTCATAACTTCTCTGACTGGTGTTGATTGACTTATTTGCTGTTTGTACCGGTGTATTAGCTTGATTCCTCGTGGATGATTTCATTAGAACATGACAGCAATCTGTGCTGCAGAATCATCTCCACAGCTAAGCTCACATTCCCATTATAGCTTCCAAACTTCTGTTGCTCTACTGTGTTATCTGAATTTTCCTGTGTTCTCCTATTAGCTGTTCACTGAGTTACCCTACAAGGATAAACCTAATTTTGATAGCAAAATGCAAAGTCCATTTCTTGTCAGCCCTTGGTCTGTGGGAGGTGTTTGGTTTCGCTGTACATGGACATTCTAACAAAGCCATCTCACCTCATTAGCAATGCCAAATAAAATGCACCAACATTGTTCTCCAGTGGATCTTCTTTTTTCTGAGTTCCTCTTTAAAATTAAATACAAGGGATCAGATGCTGATTTCAGTTTTGTTGGGATAAATTGCAAAAAAAACCCTCTAGAGAATTTAGAGAATTTATCACACTGTAAATGAAATCAGTCTGGCTGGGAAGATAGCAATAACTCTGAGAGAATATTTTGCCAGAGGTTTTCAGCCAAAACTGACTTTTCATTGTAACTGAATCAGCTTTATGCAGATTGTAAAGTTCTATTTACTAAATAACTTCTCCTCCAGCAGAATTTAAAGGGCTGCAAGGTACTGCTCAATTCCCAGCAGACAGCACTTTCCATTTGTATTCATGGGCAGAAACCTCAGCTGCTCTAGCTTGGAGAATGAATGCTTTATGATGATGTTATGGATTATACATTGTCTGAGAAATCTCTAAAAAGCAGCCAAGTTTAATAAGTGTCCATCAGTCACATCTCTGCCAGTGACTCCATTCAATCATTTTGGAGTCAGAAGAAATAAGCAAAGGAGGACTTCAGCCAGAAATTTTTCAAAGAACTGTCTTGGGACCTCCTTTTCCCATTTTGCCTTCTTGTGTTTGCAGTCTGTGTGTTGCATTCTTTTAAATCAAAAGGAACTTTAGTCATAGCTCAAGCTGCCTTAAAATGCTGCTCCCGACTACACACAGCAGAATCTGAACAAAACTCACACCAGAATCTGAACAAAACTCACAGCACCTTCAAGAGGTAACAATTTTCCCGAGAGCAGCTCCTTAATGGTCAAGTTTCATAAAAGTAACCAAAAAAATGTGAAGGGTTTTAGCTGAGTCCCACACGGAGTTTCTTGATTTATCTGTACCAGGCACTGTGTATGTGTGTCCATGCATCCATCCATGCCCTGTTTTGGATCCAGGCCCTGGCATTCCCACCTGCTGGTGATATGGAGCCAGGCCAGCAGCCTTTCCTCACTTGAGAATATCTCTAGGCCAAAATTGTCATCCTTGAAATTTTCGTTCAATGCCAAAATTGCACTTGAAAACAGTTATTGTGTGAATCATTAGTGGTGCTTTTTTTATTTGAAGATTTTTAGAGCAAAATTGTTGGTCCTACAGCCTGTGGCTTCTAATTTCTGTATTTTCGCTTTAGAATTTTTTTCCTTAGAGACACCTATGTCCCCTTTTTCTTGAAAACTCAAATCCTGTGAAAAATCAGAGGTGACCAAGTTTTTGACAGAGGAAGAACTAGAAAATAAAGGGCTCCAGGGGCTGGAAAAGAAAAGATTAGCTGTGTTTATCTCACAGCTTTGTGTATTTAAGCAGACAAACACTGTTTGTATTTGTGAAAATGCAAAGCTGCTCCTGCTTTGAAGCTGCAGGGCCTTTGGCCTTTACTTCTCTTCCTCTGACACGCTGAGTTAAAGGTTTTAGGTTTATTAAGAGATATTAAGAGGTGATTTTGGACCTGGGATGTGCTGGGGATGTGGTGTTGGTGGTGTGTGGACCTGTCTGGCTGAAATGTCCTTTCCTGGCTGTCTGAAACCACCGAGTGCCACGGTCCAGGTGGTCCTTCCAGGGACAGAAAGAGCTCTGCCTGACCCAATCTGTGTCACTTTTCCTATCAACACCTCCTGCTTCCAAGGAAATTTTCAGGAGACATCACCAAATGACAGCAGGTCCTGGAACAAAAGGAATACGATGTGAATATTTGTGTGGAAGACTTCTGGATCAAGCTGGAAACTGTTGTACTTGCTCTTCTGAAGCACCAAATCTCTGTCTTTGTGGGTGTGAGCTCTGTTTATGTGCTGTGGCACAGCACAGCACCCTCAGCAGTGCAAGGTCAAATCTGGATCAGTTCCTCTGCCCCACCCTCTGTTCCAATCAACAGATCTGGGCAGAGAAACACAACTTTCTGCTTTTTCTTCGGCGTTCCTGCCTCGGGGCAGCCACAATTCCCTCTTCTCCTGCTGTCTTGAGCTCACTCTTCTTCACATCCCAAAATATATGAAGCATAGAAGTGGGAGCAGAAAGGAGCATGGAAAGAGCTAAATTTTGGGTTGTTATTTTTGTTGTGCCTTCTGAAATTCTCTCCCTTTCTTAAAGAGGCAGCTTTGCACGCACAACCTTCAACACATGGTTTGTTCCATGCTGAGCTGCTTTGATAAGAGTCCACAGAAAGATGAATTCACCATTACAAACACGCTGATTTCAAGGCCCAATAAAACCAGCAGAGAGTGGGAAGGAGGCCTATATCTCACTTTCTATGTAGGCTTTGCAGTGACAAGCTCTTGCTGGTTATTTGACAGAAGCCATCAACAGGCATCCTTGGAGGTAAGCATTTATTGTGAGATTCGTTTCAGCGTTTGATTCAGTGGCAATTATTCCTTGAACATTGCCAGTGGAATGACACTAATGCGCTCCACATTCTGCTGCTCTCAGAGACTACACCTGGCTCACACAGTGCCAAAAAGGGACAAAGGAAGAATTGGAGCCAGAGAAACCAACTTATATACAGTTAACATTTATTTATAGGCTGGTGTTTCTGAAAGAGATCCTGTCTTTCTATTTCTGTGGATATATTTTATATATTTATCTCTCACGTTTGTGAATTGTGGCACATCTCATGCCTGGAAATCCACCTTTTGAGGAGATCAGGGTTGACAGATGAAACCTGAACCACCCAAAATTGTTCCTCATCTACCTCGTGTTACTGAACCTGTGAACCCAAGAATGTGCGAACTGTGTTGTCTCCCCAAAACCATGGTTATTATGTTAAACCAGACTCAAATTTCGGCTTTACTATGCAGAACCTAACAAAAGAAGAGCCACTAAATTTGTAACAGAATCTTTCTACTCAGGTACATCCATAAAAAAGTAGAGGGTGCGAAAACTTTCTGGAAGACTCCTGGAAAGGAAAGGAAGTTGTGGTGATGCTGGATCTAGAAAAGGTGTGACTGGAGGAGAACAGGCTGTCTTTGAAATCACTTTTAGCTGGGAAGATGGGCAGGGTAGCTGGATTTACCAGTTTGTTTTGAGCCAATTCCTCCACTCACGGACTACATCTGCTTTAGGTTCATTTGTGCATCGTGAACAGGTTGCATTTCTCAAAAGAGCAAAGTTGGGTATCAGCTTGAAATTTTGGAGGTTGCCATGGTTTCAATATTTTTATCTTCTCTTCAAACCATTAAGATTTCATTGCCAATTTCAGAACAATCACACCTGAAAATCAAAACTTTCTTGCTTGTAGGAGTCAGAGGTTTAGAACACACACGTGGAACTGCGCAGATATTGCAGCCCTGAGCAAAACTGGTCATGAAATGGGCAAAGAGTGACAATTCTGGGCCAACAAGACATATTTCCTAGAGGGTCCATGAGTCAATATGCAAATGAGATTAGATTAGGTTTATAATGCAGGAAAAATGTGGAGCATTCTGTGTACTTTTGAAAGCCAGAGCTTGAGTAGGGAAAGCCACTGAAAAAACATTATTCCAATTAGCGAAGTCATTAGGCAGGAACAGAAAATGACTCAGAGAAAGTGTCAGTGGGTTGAGTAGCAAGCTGGCCTCTCTCTTTGGAGAGAGACAGCTCAACCTTCTGGAGCCTGATCTGCCTCATCCAGCATCAGCATCTTTGCTGAAACACATCTCCCAGGTCCAAATGTTCCAAGAACAAGGTTTTACTCTTGTGGGATTCAGCTCAAGATGCACAGCAAAGCACACTGTGTTCTCTTCAGTCAGAGCCAGCACTGGTCATATCCTCTGAAGAGCCTGGAGTTAATTGCACAGTCTCTGCAGACAATAGTCCTGATTTATCTGCTTGGGTGAAGTTTTGTTTATCCCATAAATTAAAATCTTTGAGTGAAGAACCTTAGCTGGCTCTTGGAGGGAAGGAGTAGGCAGGAGCAGGGATTCAAGTGAGATGCTCCTCCTTGGCACAGCAGCCCTGTCCTGCCTGCAGGAACTCAGGCTGTGCCCTAAGCAGGGTGGAAACCTTTCCAGGGCCTCTGTAAAGAGAAAAATTTGCTTTCAGCACTGTCTGGGACACCTCAGTCTTGTTCCGGGTCTTGTGCTGCAGAGATGTTTTTGCTCAGTCAGGGAGGAGCGCTCCTGTCTGAGAGCTTTCTGCCAAAAGGAGTTGTGAGAGCTGTGCTAAGACAGAGCAAGTAGAAAAACATGGGAAATTGGAAGAGAAAACCCTCATCCTTTAACATAGCAGTAGGGAAACAAACCCACTCTGGCTGTGGTGCCTCCCTCCAGGAGGTGGAATTAAACCCCACCTTTGTTCTGGAGCAGAGGAGTCACAAACACACACACACACACACACGCCTTTACACTGGGATGGGTTTTTACCTGCAATCTATATCTGTGCTTTTATTAACATCTAGGATACTTCAAGTATCTTTTTTTTTGATCAGCTCCCCATTCAACCAAGATCTGGGAGGCTGAGATGTAGGACCTTCATGCCTGGGGTGTTTGCATGTAGTTTTTCAACTGCTGTTACATTTCTGGCTTCATGTTTCCTCTCTCTCTTTTTCCTCCTCCCCAGAAGCCCAGTTATTCAGCAGTTAAGGTAAACCTTTTGATTTAACCACTAAAAATCCCTTATCCATCTCACTGCCGTTTTACAATGCTTGTTTACACCAGAACTCAACAAAATATAGCCACAAATCACTGTCTGAACAGAAAATAACCCTGAACCTTTCAAAGCACAGCTCCATCCACTTTAAACCATCACTGTTTTAGGAGCTGGACACCTTCCAAAAGGAGCTGATGTGTGTCTCCTTTTGACTCTCCATGAGGATATAGGAAGTTTTTCAGGTGTTTAATCCCAAGAAAGCTGTGATGCAAAGCTTATATTTACATCCCTCCTGGAAAACAAAAGTGGGAGTCCTCATGAGCTCTTCCCTGGAGCTCCTGGATTCTGCCAGCTCATGAGCTTTGCTGACTGATCCCTCGTTCCTGTGGAGTGCACTCATCATGTTGAATCAGTATCTCGGAGAGAAAGGAGGTCTCGGGTTTAAACAAGGTCCCAGCGATCTGAACACATTAAAAATGCAAGGTCTGGAGCTTCAGTCTCAGCTGAGGTTCCAAAGGGAAGCAAATGTCAGGACTCAGAACTTCAGATGAAACAAGTGGAAGTTTTTTTTTTTGGCGAGCAGGCCAAGAGTTTTATCCTTTCTCAGGAGCTCTCAGTTCATCCTCAGTGTACAGACGTGTTATTAATAAATTAAGTGGCTGCAAATATGTGAATAATTGAGGTGAGGTCTGCAGGCCACCCAGAAGCAAAGTCTCCTTTTCAGAGAGAGAGGGGAAAAGAGTTTCTGAGGGATGTTTTAATTCAGTGTCCTCAGCAATTTCACCAAAGCACAACACAGAAGGACAGATTCCTTCAGTCAGGCTGGAAGTGCTGGGTAGGAAGCCAATGATTTCCTATTTCTCACATTAATATCACCTAGATTTAACTTCAGAGTGCTTTTGTCATCAGCCATTGATCTCTGAGGTGACACACAGGTGACAAACTGTTTATCCTGGCTATGAGAGGTGTTTGTTACCAGGTATCTTCCATATCCCAGGGACACAACTTTGTGCTGTAGCTGTGCAACAGGGACATTACATCCCATTGCTGTCACCTCTCAATTCAAAAGCAGCCCAGAGTCAGATAAATGATGGCAGTGACTTAGCCTTGACATTTTTCTTTTCATTTTACCATCATGACACATAAGAATGTTTCCACTGTAACATTTAAATCAAGTGAAAAGCACATTTTAAATGTGTTTTTTGAGAAAGACATGATTATTAATTTTTTAAAAGAACAGCTTTTCCTGAGGAGACATGAAGCAGAAATCAGAGAGAAGGTCAGCAGTCCAGATTTGCAGAGTGGGGTATCAGCCTCGCTTGTCCCCTGCCCGTTTGCAACTCCAGCACTGAGTCCTTGTAAGGAGCCTGACACAATCCTTATTCTTCTTTCCTCCAACCCAGCGATATCATTGCTCCATTAACACCACTTTTGATCTGTGCCCATCCAAGCAGATCACTTTTACCACAGAAATGACAAGAAATAAGTAAATAAATCAGTGGTGGGGAGGGAAACCCTTCATGATGTGACCCAGGTAAAAGCAGAGGGAATTGGATCATCCCATTGTACCAGGGCATGAGAAAGAGAGCCCATGGCCAGGCTGATGGCACAAATCTTGTTCTCAGAATCCAGCAGATCCCTAATTTTATGCACTTTCAACCACACTTGAGTTTGAAAGCAGCCAGGGAAGAACACATGACAAACTGCCTGGGACAGAGGTTACACAGACACAAAACCAGCCAAAGGCTTGAACATCCCAGGGCTGTGCTGAAACTCAACCCACCCTCACCTTCTTCCTGTGCTTTATGTTTTCCTGGATATGCTGGCCTGGAGGAACCCCATTTTCCCCCAGGATTCAGTTCCAAGCCCTATTTGTACTTCCAGAGCAGTCCAAAGAAGACTCAATGGTCGTGCTGTGCTGTCGTCACACTGAACTGTTGAAATCTCTATTTGAGATGCTGTGCAAGCTGAGGATTTAACTTATGGCCCCAGAGATAAATTATGCTCTCAGGCTGTGACAGGACTCCAGAGAAGACATCTCTACACTGAGGCTTTTTGTACCTGTGAGCGTGATTGAGTAGATAGAGGCTCCAAAATGGCAGGTAAGTGTTGAGGATAAATGGATGTAATAAAGCATAATTGCCCTAAATCACCTGCCTGGAGTTACTGAAGGAGAGGAGGGAGCAAACAGCAGTAAGACCAGTAATTTCAAGTCCACAGTTTGTCAGCTGAGGGAAAGAAGTGGCTGGAACAGGCAAAACTATTCCAGGGGCTGTGCATAATCCTGGCTCAGTTTTCATAAAGGCAGAACTCACTATCAGCTCTGATGGACTCGGAGCTCTTTGTCCAGAGATGTTGAGGGGAGGGAGGAACATAAATAGCTGGAGACAGCTGAAGGGAGTTTTTCACATCCATCCAGGCATCCATTTCCTTTGGTAGGTGGAGAAGCAGGGTGTGTCCCTCGGTGTCCTTTCAGCATGGCCCAGCTGGGGACAGGGTGAGGCCACGTCCCCAGGGTTTGGTTTGAGCAGCACCCTCCAGAGCCCTCTCAGGTAATCATTTGGGGTTTTTCTTTCCCAGAAGGAAACATCTTCAGCTTATTCTGGGAGATGCCATTTGCTCTTAGAAAGTAATTTGTCTTTCTACAATTTTCAATTAAATGATTGTGCAGGCATTTATTATTATAATTCACTGGGATTGCTGACAGCCAATTCCCCCCGCCCCCCGTGTCAAATTCTCAGCCCTGTGCTAAGGTGGTGTGCAAGTGTGAGCATTTTCAGGAGTCACAACATGAGATTTAAATAAAGGATGAGACCTCTGTTGGCCTTTTGCACAGAGGTAGAATTTCAGCAGCTGACTCCTGCACTGAATTCATTCCCTGCTGTTCAGGATCTGTCATTCCTCATCAATCTCCTGGGATTTCTGCTTTGCTTAGACTCACACAGACCTTCCAAGGCACACAAAAGCACCTTCAGTTTGCCACACAAAAACCCTGAGCAAATACTTCAGTATTTATGAAATGTTTCTGCAAACAAGGTTTAATATCTCAATTCTTTTCTTCTTTCCAAGGAAACACAGGTATTAAAGGAAGCCTGCAAGTTTTTAATGGGAAAAAATACAGGTTCCTTATGTTCTAGTGGTGCCATAGGACAATCAATAATGGACCTCTTCCATCTATAAACTGCTTATTTTTTTTCAAGTTCTGTCAATGCTGGTGATGGTGGGGCCAAGGATGTCACAGTTGGACCAATTTAAGAGGTTTTTCTGTGTGTCCCATCCTCTCTCTGCCCTCAGCTCTGAGGTCCCAGCCTGGAACCATGGATGCTCTTGGTGAGCTGCTTCACAGAGTTAAAGCAGAGCAAATTATCCTCCTTCTCAAAGAAAGTGATCAGTGTTCTGGCCCTAATTAATGCCCTAAATTTACGTCCCTTTACCAGTGCAAAAGGAAGGGTGGAAGTGTGGAAGTGTGCATGTAGGATGGGAAGACTAAGAGGAAAAAATATCTTCCAAGAGCAGCTGGAAATTATAATGGCTTAACAGCAAATTTAAATCTCCCTGAAATAATAATAATAATAATAATAATAATAATAATAATAATAATAACAACAGCATTCAATATTAAATTATTTTAAATTTTTGGCTCATCCATGAGATCTAGATGTGTGTTAGCTAAAATTCCCAGGTGGTTCCTTATCCTAATATCTGCTCATATCTGAGTCTTCTGGAAGCCAAACAACCAAGAAGCTCAGGTGAATCAATCTCCCATCCCATATTAACCAGCAGAACTAGTGCAGTGCTCTCAGCTTGCAAAATCTTAGGTCAAACAGGAAAATAAAGGCTGTCCCTCCTGCAAAGAATATAGGAGATATAAACACCAGTTGTGGATTATAAACACAGAGAAGTCAAACAAGGGACAACATGGAAAGCAGAGAAATGAATTATGTCGCTGGAATCTGATGGAAGAGCTGCCTGAAAAAAATAGGGGTAAAAACCTGAGATTTATTCAAATCAGTAAGTTTTTAGAGCCATTTCACAGTCAGTGTTATCTTCGTGCTTCATCCTGTGAGCTCCTGACGTAAGGAAGTGTGGCTGAGCACTGGTATGTGCTCATAAATGACTGGAAATACAAATATATACATTTGTCTGCAGGAGCATTCAGGGAAGAACAATTAACTAGATCTTAATTTATAGACTGGCCTAATTCTGGTGAGTAACAAAATCCAATTGAAATTTAATCAGCAGATCGAACATTGCTAACATTTGAGAGTTAATTAGGGTAATAATTACTGAAGAAACAGATTTGCTGCATTGAGGAGAAGTTGCTATGGTGTTGCCGTATATGTTTGAGACAGCAATTAAAAACCATCCCCTGGTGCTGACAGAAGAGGGGAAAGTTAAATGGGCAAAGCAGCAGAATGTGGGAGCAATTCCAGTGCCACCCCAGCTCTACTGTTCCATCCTTCCTGAGGTTTGTCCCCTTCAAATCAGTCCCAGGTGCTGAGGAGGCCTCAGACTGAGGGTGGAGGGTTTAGTTATCCTCTGATTTTGGCTGTCAGGGAGATGTCAGGGCTGGGGATGAGGAGGTTTGGTAGGGAGAAAGAAAAAAGTCTTCAGAAGGAGATGGCAGCACTAAGGTCTGGTCAGCCATTTGTGGAGGTGAACGTTCAAAGGAGACTCTGGAGAACCTGGCTGAGGCTGGATAACTTTTGTCTCTCGTGTCAAAAATGATCTGGAATCAATTTTGAACCAGAATAGATTTTAAATAGAAATTAACAGCAGGCAATGATGAGGAGATGTCTGAGAGAAAGGCTGACACAAACCCGGTATATTTGAGAAGCCAAAGAGGATTTAAAGGGAGCAGGGTCAGGTGGGTAAATTCTCCAGTGATCTCCCTGAGATCAGCCTGCAGGGCAGGGCACTGCCTTGGAGCACAGGAAGCTGAGTTTGTGGGGACACACCTTCACCTCCAACACAACCCCACTGTTAGAAAAGGGAGCGTAACATTACAGCCGGAAAAAGAACAATTTCAGCTCAAATCTGTCCTCCCAGGTATCTCCATGCTGTGCCTGGAGCTGCTGTGAGGGAAATAAGGAGCTGTAACCAAACTTGTAATTACTCCTCCCTCCACCCTCGCACTGACTTCTACACCCAAAGCAAGAGAGAAAGAACAGAGAATTTGCAAGGTGAGAACGAGAGACCTCTTGGATTCTTAGAAGATTTGTCCTGTTCTGCCTGATTTCATTGCTGTGACATTAGGGAAGGAGGGGTCTCCCCACAAAAGGGCTGGACCCAATTTTCCTGGGCAGTTGTAACGTATTTCAACAGAGAAACATGAGAGTCTGTGATTTGTGAAGCTCAAAATTTTAAGAGAAGATCATTGATGGCAAGCAAGACAAAAGGACTGGTTCTTACCACAGTGTCTCGGTATCTCACTTTTAGAATTTTTCTCTGTTTCTTAGCAGTGTCTGAGTAACTTTTAGAATTTTTCTCTGCTGACAACAAGTCTCTGTAGGAAACGGCTGCACGCTCAGCTGAAGGATTCCTGGTGTTTATAGAGTGTAGCTCCTTGGATGCATATTTGCTACAAATACTTTTTTGCTGTGTCTCTTTTCAAGAATAATTACAATACCAGATCCTGTACACAGTGGAAATTCAGAAATGCATAATGCAGTGGCAGAGAATTGAGTGGAAAAAGGGTTTGTGCTCTCAGATGTCATGGCAATGTGTAGAAGAATGAATTCTATTTTAACAAAATGAAGAATTTATGTAAAATGATAATGTTTTGTGTTTTCATCCTAAGTGTGAAACAAAGTGTGAGACCTTCATGAAATTTTCATGAGGTTTCTTTTTGCAAGGCCTGTGTACACAAACTCAACTCTCAGCTCCAGTTTAAACTTTCCAAATCTTGCTTTCATTTATATGAAAGAAAAATCTGCATGAAAACTCCTTGTTATGATCTTGATAAATTTTTTTGTTATTTTAGCTTCATCTAAATAATAATTAAATATTTATTCCCATCTATTTGTCCCAGTGTTTAAGTGTTGCTGCTGTACAGATAATTCTCAAGGATGAAGAGACCTAAACCATCCAAAATAAAGCAGACAGTAAAGCTGTCCAAACCCCAAATTATTTCTAAGATCAGGACAACAGCTGACAGATTCTGGTGGGATAAATTGCTTTTCCCCAATAAACTAGATTTTAAAGGAAACAATGCACAGAATTAGTTTTCCAATTTATCTTCTGATTCACCCAGCTGGAAGATGAGAACAACCTGTAATTCTGCAGTGCCCCCCTGTTCCCCTCTGAGGGTGCCGGGAGGAGGATGAGGAACGGTCTGAACCCCAAAGCAGCAGCACTTTCCTCCTCCAGCCCCATCCCCACCCTGTCCCGGCCTCTCTCCCTGCCCTGGGAATTCTCTCATCCCATTTCAGCTTTACAACGTCACCCTCTAGTGGAAATCCTGGTGTTTTCGTCCCCCAAATCCGTCTCGGATGTACAGGAATGCTCTGCTTGATTCAAAAGGTGAGTGACAGTTTTATGGGGGAGAATAAAATACAGAGAATCGTCGTGGCCCAGTTTTTGTTGTTTATTTCCCTTTGCCACACTGTGAGAGTTTGAGGTATTTGGTGAGAATGTGCTGAGAAAGGGAAGAGAAAATACAGGAAGAACAGAGATAATATGAGAGGACAGCCTGGAGAGAAGCACAGAGCATGGCATCATCACTTCTTAAAGCCAGATTGAACTTCCAGGTGGTTTTGCTAAACAAGAATCCCTGAATGCAGAAGTTCTGAAGACCCTTGGTGCTCTCAGGATCAGAGCCAGTGTCCCCTCCTCTCCTCTGGTTGGTGGCAGTGTCCAGCATCACCCAGAGCACAGCAGTGAAGCTTTTAAGAGGTTTTTTGAGCTTCCACTGAGGAGTAAATCCCATGGGATCCAAGCCCAGGGCTCGAGGCTAACCCCACCCCTGAATCTGAAGGGAAGGGAGGGAGAAGGATATAAAAGAGTTGCTGGTGGATGTGAAGCTTTCTTTAATCCTACGTGTTTGGCATAGATTGCTACAGCTAAACTGGGGGACTTTTCCAGACACGACATCATCTTCCACTTCTTTCCCCGCTGGCTGTTCTGCTGAAGATGTAGAATAGTAAATGCAGACACTCCTGGAGAGCTGAGAGTACTTTTAAATAAACTTTACAATGAGTGCTTCATTTAAAAGCATACACAGATGTATGATTGCTGTCTGTTATATCTTTCCATGAATATTCTTTTTTTTCTGGTTTGCTTTCAATGAGTGTGTTTTCCTGAGCACGTCACTCTTTATTGCTGCCCTTCTGGCAGAACACTTTGGGGACCTGCTACTTGAAGATCTGCTCTGTGAGAAGGGAGCAGCAGCTCTATAAAGGAGCCTTGCACCTGCAATCTCCTTAAAAGGGTTTTTGCTGTTGTTTGGGGTTGGTATGTTTGGGATTTTAAAGTGTTGCTGTGCTTTTTGAACGTCTTCTCAGCCAACAGATTGAATGATTTTTCTCTAAGTGCTGATAAACTGTCAACGTTCAGGTGAAAGGAACCCAAATTGCTACACCGAGCTCTGCCAGCTCTGAGGTGTTGGAGTTTGAGAGACACATTTGGAAATGGAACAAGTGCTGAGCACAGCTCGCTCTCCCTCCATGAGGACTGAAGCTGAGCAGCCGAATAACCACTGCTATCCATCCCCTTTGGGGCAGTGACAAAGGACCACTCCTGTTTTCTCACACTCACAGTTTCCACCCCGTCCCCGGGGCATCCGCCCGTGTCCCGGGGAAGGGATGGAGCTGGAAATTGGGATGGACGCTGGCTAGATGGCAGCAGAGCCCCAGGCAGCAGCATCTTCCTAGGGACATCATTCCCGAGGGACACAGTTCAGCTGCCAGAGGGAGAAATAACAGGAAAACTGAACTGAACCTGAAGTATGAACTTTTGGGAATGCAAAATTCAGGGGAAAGGACTATTGGATGCAAAGTAGTCTGGTTGGATGTAAATTCCCAGCTCTCACCAGTTTATTGCTGACAGGGAGGTGAAGAATTGTGTGGTAGCAAAGGAAGGAAAACCAACAGAAAGCCTGTTTATGTCAGAAATTGTGTTTTATCTGTACTTCTACGAGATGAATCCCACTTAAAATTTTCATGGAAAAGTATATTGATGGATGATATCCTTGGGCTGACAGCCAGAGACAGGCAAAACACAACCAAACTGTTGCAGTTTAATCCCAGGTGGGAGCCCAGCCCCATGCAGACCCTCAGCCACAGTCCCTGGTGAGACAGGGGAGAGAATGGGAACGGTCCAAGTGAGGAAACCCACAGGTGGAGACAGAGACCGTTTAACAGGGGATGCCAAGCAAAACCAGGAATCCATTCCCCACTTCCCATGGGCAGGCAGTGCTCAGCTATCCTCAGGAAAGCCGGGCTCCATCGTATGTGACGGTGGCTTGGGAAGACAAAGGCCCTCGCTCCTCTTCCTCCTCCTTCCCCAGCTTTATCCATGGAGCATGATGTCAATCTGGGATACCCCTGGGGTCACCTGAGGAGAGCTGTCCCAGCTGTGTCCCCTCCCAAGCCCTTGTGCTCCCCCAGCCTCGCTGGTGGGATGGGTGAGGAGCAGAAAAGGTCCCGGCTCTGTGCGAGCCCTGCTCAGCAAGAACCCAACAGTCCCTGTGCTTCCCACACTCTTTCCAGCGCAAATCCAAACCATGGCCCTGTACAAGCCTCTGTGAGGAAAATGAACTCTTCCAGCCAAAACCAGAGCACAAACTCAGCTGGGATTGTCCACATGACTCTGCATGGGAAGCACCCGGATCCCTTCCCATCCCAGCTCTCCCTTGCAGCTCCCAGCAGACTTTGACACGCTGAGCTCCTGGCATTACACAAGGCACAGTGAGCAAATGCAAGAGACCTGATGATCTTTAATGAGGCATAATCTGTTCAGCAGTGAAAATGAACCAACCAGATCTAAAATTTCAGCTTTAATCCTCTGTGGAACCAGGTTAGCCCAGCAAATTAATTCTGGTCCACTCTTGTTTGTTCCCACGGAGAATAAATCACTTGGTAAAGATCTGTATAAATGAAAAGCTAAAAAAGGGCATTTCACACAGTGGTATAAGAAGGACTTCACTTAATTTTGTTGTGCAGCAGTATCTGACAAGAAAGAAAGGAAAATTTTACTGAAATTTAAAAAATGCCTGAAGTACTGACTAAATATCTGGGAAATTAAAGCAGATTCTATTCTGAGTGTGAAACTAATCACTCTGTAGTCAACTGCACACAGATTACAGAGGTCCCAACAGGTGATTCAAACTTGTGGTGGTGGCACAAGGTTTAATAATGGGCTGAAGAACACTGCTTAAGAACAGAATTGATTTTTAAGATGTGAATTAAGCTCATATATTTTTATGACCCCATTCATATGCAAGTTGCAGTTGTGTGGATGAAGGCATGGAAAGGTAAGGATAAAAGAGAGGTTGGATTTGCAGGGAGAAACATCTTTGATTAGATCCAACAGGTAACCTTTCCAGCACAGCAGCTCCTCTTTAAATACAGAACTCTTGCTGGTTCTTCTTAAATGTTTCAGTGTGGCGTGTTAACACCACCAGCTGTTTCTCTGTGCATAACCTCAAAGTTTCCTGTTGCACCTCTCCCCTCCCCTGTGCCAGCCATGTCTGTGACACACAAATTCACCTGTAGTTAAAGTGGAGAGAGTTTCCTCCTAAACAAACTGGCCCATCCATGAAAATTCACCCATGTGCCACTGCCTTTATGGGAAACACCGTGTGAAAAACACCTTTGCTCTTCTTTAGACACTTTGCATGTTGAGATGCATTTTTAGGTGCTGGTGCTGAAGTATTTAAATTAAAAATGTAAAGAGACAAATATTGAGTGACCTTTGGTCAATAATCACAGAAAAAAGGACAGTTCTGGTCAAGCAAATGAGAAAAACCGCCTGTCTCTGAGCTCTCTCAGATCTCAGGTTCTTTTAGGATTATGTTTCTAACAAGTGAAAGCAATTTATGCAATTGGGGTATCTTGTAATGCAACCAGCTGGGAAATCTGTGAGGCTACTGCTGATTTCATACACAGCCACCAAACCCAAGAGAGGATAAAAGGCAAGGAGTGTTCGGAACAGCCTGGATTTAGCCACCCTCATTACAGACAGGATTTAGCCACCCTCAGTACAGGCAGGATTGAGCCCTGTAGGCTCTGGGCTTGTTGCTGACACCCTGATAAAAAAACCTGCTTCGCTATTTTAAACAACACCATGTTTTGCCCAGTGTTTAACCCATTAGACCCTGATTTTCTCCTTATGGAGCTTTAAGTACTTAGAGTTTTGTTAAAGATAAGGCCAGTAAAGACAATGTTTCAAGTCAGTATTTGAATACATGAAAAATCATTGGTATTCCTTACTGGGCATTCCTACTGGGTGGGGCATTTGTATATCACTGAAAAAAATCAAATTGAACTATTTTAATCAAAGATGGTGAACAGATGATGTAAGACAAGCACAGGGAGCCAAATCTTGTCTTGGGTGAAGGTATTGGGGTTTAACTCTGCTCTTAAACCAAGTCAATGCGGATGCATTTGACAGGGTTTTCAAACAACACTTTGAGCTCCAATTTATTACCAATAAAATCACTGGGATCAAAAGTGATGAAGGAGAGGTTGAATATTTAGAACAGACCTTGCTGCTTTGAGAACAACTGCCCATTCATTTAAAATCAGTATAAAAACAGTGGGGCCAGTGGTAATTTCATTTGCTTTGGAGTAATTCTGTAATAACTCCACAGAAGTCAACGGAGTGATACTGATATTAAAAAAGGGACAAGAGATGGGGGTCACACTGAGCTGTGGTCTGCTTGGAATACTCTCCTACCCTTCCATCTGTAACCAGGATAATCTGTGGGTTTTGTGAAGGAATTTTCAAAGCTTTAAACATTTTGTGTGCAATTAAGTGTGAACATAATAATCAATATTAAACAATACTGATCTTGCAGACTGGGGTAGTTTTCAGCCATTTCTGAGGGAAACAGGAGTTTCTCTGTAGAAGAATTCTGAGAATTTAGGCAAATTATTTCTAGTGTAAAAGTCTGTGATAAAAAGAAATGTAAAATAATATTCCTTTGCCTTCAGATGACATTCCCATACTTTCATCCAACGAAAGCAATCTTTGATCAAATGCACAAACGAGCAACAACTCCTGACTTGTGCAGCTCGTCTCGCTGTTCATGGTTCCATCCAGAGGCTGCCAAAAGGCTGACAGACAAGAGCAGCTTCATTTTTATCAGAGTTTGATGATCATTTATCCAGAACTGATGACAGGAAGGGGGTGATTTGTTAGAGTGAGAGAACCCCCCATGGAGCATTCACCAAACAGATGAAATTTGTGTTTGCTTGAAATCTTCAGGACGAGGGGAGTTTATCTGAGGAGCAAAAACTGATTTGCCAATTTGCCTCAAGATTTAACAGCAACACAATCAGGACAGTGGTAGAGAAGAGTGAACTCGAGCCCTGGTGTGAAACAATGTTAATCATTAGCAGGAGTTATCTGTGGTGTGAATAATTCATGGCTTTGCAGGATTTGGGCATTAAAAATAAGAACTCTTCTCTCCTCTCCATGATTGTTCCTCTCCAAGATCGTTCTGTATTCCTCCTTTATCCCCTCAAAGGCTGCAGAGCTCACTCAGGTGACCCCACATGACATCCCAGGAAAGCTGGCAGCAGGATTGGGGAAGACAAAACCTCTGTGCTTGGAAGTGCTGCTCTACAGAGGATAAAGGCAAAGTCAGCATCCAAAAGATCAGGAAGAAATCGCTCTGGTGTTAAGTAGTGTGAAGCTGTTGAGGTCTTTTATGATTATTGGAGTCCTCCAGAGCTAGAACATGTAAGGAAAAAGAAGTATAATCTCTGGTAAGTTCGTATTTCAGAGCAAATTTTATGTCTTTATAAAAAGTTGGAATACCACTTTGACATAAATATTTGGTTGGTTCTAGAGTCAGCCCATGATTCATATACAGAGTCCCTTAACAAAAGCAGAGAATTTACTCTCTGTGTAGTTCAGTGGCAACCAAAACAACCTTTGAAACATTTTCAGATGCAGAAAAAGACATTTTAAATGCAGCTACAAAATGACTGTAATGAGCAGCAGGACTGGAGGCTTCAAAATTGTACTGCTCGGCCTCCTTTCTTTTTCTCAGCACACACAGAGAATTTATAATTCCT
Organism: Corvus moneduloides; assembly: GCF_009650955.1. Lineage (NCBI taxonomy): Eukaryota > Metazoa > Chordata > Aves > Passeriformes > Corvidae > Corvus > Corvus moneduloides. The sequence continues at coordinate 3,139,137 of NC_045490.1, read as the reverse complement.
GCAATAACCATTACAGAATTAAATCTCTTTTTAGAAGCTGGTTTTTATCACTGGCAATTTCGTGGATAAACTAACTGATATTAAGGAAGAAAGTTGCACTTGTGAAGGTTGGATTCTACTGTCAAAATCCATCCAGATTCATGAGAACTCTCCCGAGAAAGAAATTCTGTGGTGGTCCCACATTTGGTAGTGATTTCTTCTGGAATTCTGGAGAAAAGTCATTCCCATCACACAGTTCCAGATTTCTCTTTTCCAGGCATTTAAAGCAAATATTTGAAATCATGACTTCTGTAAGCAAATCAATTCCAGCTCTATCCAGACTGTTAAAACCCCCTCAAGTGTAACCTCTCATTTAACAATAAGAGGAAACAACAATTTGTTTGGAAGCCACTGAACCATTAAATTTATGTTCCAAGCAAACATTTTGCTGCAAGGGAAATGTGTGTGTCAGAGGTCAGCTTCTCCAGAAACAATTTACCTCTTTCCTTCTTTCTGTCCTTGAGTGGAATTGCATTTATTCCATTAACCAGGGCAATCTGCAAATGGAGCAGGAGGAATTATTTGGATTGCAAATCATAGGGCTGGTAAAGCCACTCTTTCTGTCCAGGCTCAGTCCTGTGATTATTGAGGATCCCACTGGCTCAGGGGCATGTTCAACACCCTTTTTTATTTTTCCACTCTGTAGGATGGTGTAAAAGTTTCCAGCTGGGAGAGGAAGGCACATCTCTGTGTGGAGAAGTAGAATTTTGTCTTGGTCACGTCATTGTGAAGGGCAGAAAGATGCTAAAAATAAGTTGGGTTCGCAGCTGCTTCCCTGCCTTGGTCTGATTGCACTGACCCCAACAGACACATCCGTGTTTACTCCATCTGAGGCTTCAGCTTGTGATTTATAAACACAAAAAAAACTCTCCCAACAGCCTTTTATTTCCAACTGTGGATTGTGCAGGCCAGCTCTGCAAACATGCTAACGAACAGCACAATCCCTGGGGAATTCATTTGGGGATTCACTGTCTTTGCTGGAAAGGGACTCATTTCCCATCCACTGGAAACGGCCCAGATGTTGTGGTCCAGCTGCACAACCCCCAGTTTGGAATCAGGCTGCCATCGGCCTTCTGATCATTCCCCTGAGACAACCATCTGCTCTCTGCTCTCCCCTTCTCCTGCTCTTTGTCTCCACAGGCTTCCCCGAAGGCGTCCCTCAGCCTGGTGTTATTTTGAGCCTTGATTCGAAGGAGGATGGATGGTAATTTCATCTCCTCTCAAAAACTGGTCGGGCAGGATCAGTTTTCCCTGATGTAACATCACAAAAGCCACAGGGATGTCTTCCCAAAGAGCCACTCACACATCTGGGCTTTCTATCCTGCTTTTCCTACTTCCGTGCCTCGGATTTGTGCACACACCTAAACCCACAGAGACACAAAATGAGGCCCTGCACAATTTAGTCCCCATAGACTTCAACAACTCCAAAAAAGACACTCCAACATTGCCCATTAGTTAACAAAATTCCAATCAGGTGAGTTACTGAAGCTGAAATCACCCTGATTTTGTCTCTCCACAGGCTGATGACTGTCAAAACACACTCCTCTTGTCAGAATTTATTTCATCCTCATCTGAAACAGCCTCAATGAGCTTGCAAGCCAAATTTCAGGGAATAAACCATAAAGCCCAGCCAGCTCCCGAAGGGTAACTAAATGGATCAGAGTTGAGAAATTGTTTAGCAAGGGGGATTTTGGCAATACCTGAAATATAGTTGCTTGTTTGTGTTGCATGGCAGCTTCTGTATTTCAATAAGTAATCTGCCTGCCTCTGAGGGCTGCAGGCAACATTCACATAAACATATTTATGTATAAAACTGGGAAATAAAACCCACATAAAAAACTCACATAAAAGATGCCCAAAGTGTTCACACTTTCTGCTATTTTGAAAGATCTTTATTGTGTTCATCATTTTTACTGTGAAACAGAGGATAAACAGTATTGTTGATTTTAGAAAGCAGGAGAAAAATGAGGCAGCTGCTCAAATTCCTGAGCAGGATTCTGGGATGGTGAGCAGGGCAGTGATCTTCACACCAACCTGAATTCTGCAAGGAGCCTTCTACAAGTTTGTAGTGGGACCTGTGCAGCAAGAAAATCTGATGCCAGAAACAGCAATGGGATTTTACCTCCAGCTTCAGAGGAAACAACAGTCACAGGAGGGTCTGCATTCAGGAAAACTCCTTTTCATGTGACCCACTGGCAAAGCTTAATGCCTTGACTTCGGAAGTGTCTTTTTAAATCAGACCCTTAAAAATCAGCATGTACAGAAACAAATTTTATTAAGGGGTCATCGAATAAAATATTAAAAGTAAAGAAGAAAAGCCATAAAATACTCATATGAAAGTTTAAAAATCTCATTAACAAAACTGGCAGCTTCTGCCTCCTGCATAATTCTCGGTTTCTTTTCCACCTCCCGCCCATCTGCCTCACCCTTGCAAACTGTCAGCAGCCCTTTGGCCACAGCTCAGGCTTTTAATGCCATTGTTGACAATGCCTCACCCATATTGATTGTTGCTTTTAATTAGCATGGAGTGCACGGGGAGGACTGAAATTAGTTTGTTGGGTTTCATTACACTCCCGGCATTGTGTGAGCCAAGTGTCAATAAATTACCATTCTTTTTATTAAACAACAACAACTACTACTCTCTTTATTATCCAAATTACAACAGGCTGCATCACTTGGTTGCAAAAGAGAACTTGCACATTAATAAAGGGATGGAACAGCGATCTCTCAGCAAGGCTGAATAGGAAAATGTTAATCATCCCATAAAGCTTTACTCTTGGCATGTTTTATTTCAGTCTTAGAATGAGCTACTCACATTTGACCTTCTCTGCAACAGAAGTTTAAAGAACTGATAATGCCCTGTGACAGAGCAATCAGTTGGTAAACAGTTTATTAAAATCATGGAGGTGTATACTAATTAAAAGTAACACAGAATCACTGTCTGTGACTGCCTTGGACAGATCAATTTTGGAACAAAACCACTCGTCAGCCTCTGTGTTTTATGGAGATTTTTGCCTGCTGAAATGGTGCCCAGATTCTGGCAAACACAAAGGTCCCGTCACCAGCTCTGGCGTTCCAGTGTGAACTGAAAGACAGCTGGGAAATACCAGCCAGGAATTCCTTCTCCAAGGGCTCCCTCCTTGCTCCCACCAAAACCCAGGTGGGTTCTGGGGGAGCCAGAGTGTCTTGGAAGAGTGGGATTAATCACACAGAGAGCTGGGGCTGCCCCACTGGGACAGGGCACAGGGGAGGCAGAAGAGGATCAAGGACCATGAAAAGACAACGAGTCAGAACCACGAGAAAATCTCAGAGAAAGAACTCAGGAACTTCCAGCAAGTCCCTCTTTGCCCATGGACTGCTGTGCATTAACTTAATCCATCCTTTTTGCCCTGAATGAACAATACTGGGTTTTTTCAGGCTGTTGCGAAGCCAGTTATGCTCAATTCAAACCAGGACACGACTACAGAGTCCTGCCAGTGAAACAATCCTGCAAACTTCTGGTTTTCTGACTGAAAAAAACACCCAGACCCCATAAAATCTGCAGCCAAAGTGATGCCATAAATATCTTCTGGGGGTCAGTGTCCATGACATCCCCATTTCCCGAGATTGAGAGTCCAGTGGTGCCGTTTCTTAGATAAACAAACCTCATTGCTAGCTAAATAAATAGTATCCCATAAAATTCTCTTCATTATTAGCTCCATTTTTATTTAGAAGATGGTTCAAGGGTCAATATTCTTTTGAAAATTAAATGTGCATGTTACTTGCTGCTAACAAACCAAAGGTCAAATAACATTCACATATTTATATTACTCTGGGAAACATCTCTATTTTGAGTATCGGTATTGAAATATTACACTTCTAAATGAGTTTACATATTCCCTTTCTTTAAAGAACTGTGTTGAATTAATTGTGCTTCATGTAAACAACTTCTTAAAAATTAATTATAAACAAGGTGGATGAGAAATGGAATTAACCAGCTCATTGAGAGAGGAATTGTCCCTGGAACAGGGCTTTAAGAAACCAAGAATGACACAATGGACTAATAATGCCTGTTATAAATGAGCTTCCATTTTCTCAGTAACATATGATTAATCAACATAATTGCAAGTCATCCTGTGAGTAATGTAGAGATTTAATTTGTACAGGCTTGGTGATGAAGTCAGTGAAATGAGCCTTTCACCTCTATTCAAAGCCTTTGCTTCAGACATGGGGTTAAATGGGATTGTCTCATCCTGTTCTCTCCTGGGGCACATCGAAAAAGCTTCAGACAAATCTGGAAAAGTTACTGGTACCTGCTCAGGAGAAGAACTTGGGGATGGCAACAAATATGCAGGGGGAGCTGTGCTTGGGAAGATGTAAAATACCAGAAGAGACTGAAACAGGCATTTGTTTTCTGGTCTAAAATGTGCAGGACCAAAATAAAAACTAGTTTAAAGTAAAGCAATAATTAGAAAATGAATATTGAAACAAATTATTTTATTTTATTTTATTTTATTTTATTTTATTCTATTTTATTCTATTTTATTCTATTTTTCAAGCCCATCACCAAGTAGAACATTCAGAAATCAATCTGTCTGGGATTGATTTCTACCCCTGATTTAGGATGTGCAATTCTACCCCTTGGAGTGGGATAGAATTGCACATCCTAAACATCACCAGTGAGAAGAAGAATTATTAAAAAAACACACTTCAGGTATCATAAATGTTGTTACAGACATGCAGGAGTTGTGAGGCGCTTCCTGAAGTTTCACCAAAATTTTAAATCTATGTGGAAGACAGGATCACACCCCTAACTCCATTTGGAAGTTTAGTATTCAAAAAGATGTTCTGGAAAGAGTCTGTTCTGTTTCAGATACTGCAGAAATTGTGGGTTACATAGAAATGTTATAAGCAGGAGACAAATGTTCATTCTATAAATATCAATAGCCAAACATTAATGCAGAAATTAATCCCTCATGTGGAGCTGTAGGTGTCAGAAATGAACATTTATTAGTGAAAAGTGAATTCATCTCCGAAAGCTGCCTCGTAAACCTGGATGAACTTTTCTCCCAGCCTGCTCTGATATGTTTAAAACCTGACTGAATTCAGTCTGGATGACTTTCTTCAGGAAAAAAATGCCACTCTGGCAGGAGCAAGGACTGAGGGATCTCAGGATCTCCCGAGCTCTAAGGGACCCACAAGAACCATTGAAGTCCAGCTCAACCCTGCACAGGACGAAAAAATTGCTGAAGTTTCTTTACAATTTTCCTTTCCTGAGGAAAATCTGTTTGGGGTAACACTGAGGGAAAGGCAGCAGAAAAAAAAATACAAAGCAGAAATATTTCAAGGCAAAATATTTTCTTGAACAACATAATACAAATCCCTACATGATATTTTTCAAGCACTCCAACCACCTCTGGTGGGAGTGAGTTTTCCAAGCTCATCCAGCTGGGCAGGTGCAAGGCAGGAGCTGCGTTTTCAGAAAGGCAGGAGGTGCAGCTCCTACCCAGCATGGACAGGGAACAGAACTCAGAAACTCATGATCCAAACAACAGAACAAGTCCCACAGTGTCATCCTTAGAAAATAAGAGATATCTCTTCTCATCACAAAACTTTATTAAATTCAGTTTACAACACGCGTCAGGTGTAGGTTTATAAAAAGACAACTGGCTCCCTGCAGATTGAGATAAATTCAACTAAGAGAAAAAAATTCATTTTTTTCAGGTCCAGGCATAAAATATGATAAAAGTTCTGGCTTTACAGATTTGGAAGTAGTTAAGAAAACCCCCATAGAGCAGCCATGCTGTTCATATCCAGAGAAAGAAAGTTAACTACTGAAATACACTCAGCAACATTAAAGCACTACCAGATCTGTTGTAATTAATCTTTCCTGTCATTTAATAAGGAAAACAAAGCTATATTAAAATAAGTTTCATCAAAGTTCATGAATTGAAATGCTGTGCATTCTAAGCAGCCTGTGGTTTGAGATCTTTCTGTAATAAATAACAAGGAATGTGCTTGCACTTCTGGTGTTTGGGCCAGCATAATTGCTGCAAAAATAATTACCAGTAATTTTCCTCTTGCATTAGATCAGTTGATGAAGAGGAATAACAAAAAGCTTTTCTTCCCTTTGTAGTTCAACACACGCAAAACAATAGCATTGAAATTCAAATCAAAGAGGCAGATACAGCCTCCATGGGAGGACCAGCTGATAGTACAGGGCTTTTCTTTGTTATAGCTCCAGTGATTGTTTATGATAGACTGAAGTCCAGTGTGACTGGGAAGGTACATAAATGTTTATTTCCAGCTCCTGTCTGCATTTTAATTTTATAGAGATTTCAGAACGGGTTGAGCAGACAGAAACATTTCTCCTGGTTGGTTCCTTCTGAGGAGTCCTGGTGGAAAACAGACCCCACACTGCTGCTGGTTGACACCCAGATATTCCCAAGAGGAAAAAAAGCCTTTCACATTAAACTCCAGACCCACTGGCTGTCTGGTTCTTGTGCCATCTGCATGGAAAATAAGCAAGGAAAATAATAAACCCGTAGTCCAAATACTCCTCTTGCAGGGAGTTGGATGTTGGTGGCTGTAGGGGGAAGGAGTGTACACTGGGAGTGAGGGGAATTACCTGGATTCCAAAATCTACAAACTTTCCAAGCTGGGATATTATGAGAAACCAAACAACCCTCTGGAATGAGCCCTCCATGGTCCCCATGACCCTTCTGGCTCCTGCTCTGAGTCAGGAGTGCTCAGTGCTCAGGGAGCTGCTTCCCAGAGCATCCAACTTCCCAGGGAGCTGCTCGGCAGAGGAAATTCCCTATTTGAGGATTATTATAAAAATCTGTGATGTCTGGAAAAGGAAACACTTCTTCAGAAAGCATTTTGTACATAAAGCCTTCAAATTGGCATCTCAGAATCCCTGAATTGTCTTTGAATAGCTCAGAGCACCAGTGGAGACCAGTAAGGCTCTTCTGATGGGAAGTGGATCCTGAGCTGAAATTTGGGAGGAGCTTGGATGGAGGAAAGGTTTTGCAGTGATTTCAGCAAATACCAGACTTAGAGGGTTCAGGTTCCAGCTCCTCACAGCTGGGAAGGAGTGAGCTGAATACATTTCCAAGCAGTTTTCCAAGGAGCACAACCACCTGGCAGCTGGAAAAGGGAGATTATTTTTACTACATTTTGTAGTAAAAATGTTTCCCTGTTTTGTAACAGGGAAAACATTGAGAATTCTCTCCTGGAAGTTGTGCCAGTGCAGCCCTGGGTCTCCCCTGGCCTGCCTTTAGTCATGTTAATAATTCTGAGATTACTGGGGACACACAATTTTCAGATTTGATTGGGATCCCCAAAACTTAGAGAGCCACTCTGTTGGCACCAGCTGATGTGGGCAAGCACCAAGGGCATAGAAAAGAGAGTTGGATGCTGGAATTTCCAATCGACATCACAGCTTTCGCAGCAATTGCTTTAATTTGTCTCTTCAAATAACAACAACTTTTAGGAAAGCTGTCATACCTGGGATATTGCCTGGGCATCTGAGTCCTTGTGTAAAGTGTTTCCCTGCTGCAGAGGGAAATATCGGCTTTAGGAAAGTTGCTGATGGTTCAAAACCTCTCCTCGTCAGATCTGCAGCCAACAGTGTATCCAAGCCATTTTGCTCCAGGCAAAGAACAGATTTTTATAGAACTGCTCTTCCTCATCCAAAATACAGAGAGGGAAAAAGCCCCAACCAATCCTGAAGCGGATGGAAAAGTACAAATATTGGATAATTAGGAGTCACAGGGCAAAAGGAAGCCAAAAGAATTTCTCTTATTTCTATCAAGGGGATAACATCCACAGGGAACAAAGGAAGCAAAACAAAAGAAATGAAAAGTCATTTCAAGTAATAGAAAGAAAAAATGTATACATTGTGTTACATGTGAGTCAAAGAAGCAGGATGGTATACACAGAAAACATAGAAAATCTTGGTTCTCACACTAAATACCGAAGAAGCTTTCAGAAATGTAACTTAAATTTATTTGATTGGCCTCCAACCTGAAGTTGGGTTTACCAAGGATATGGTTCATGTTTATTTAGAAATGAAGGATTGAAAGATAAAAGTAGAGGTTTTGCTGTGGGTTTTTCCCCCCCCAAGTTATTTAGGAGACTCAATGAGGACCCAGACTTTAAGTGAGCATGAAGGTTCACTTTTACACTTGGGGATTAAGCCTCCTTTGTTTTCTTTTTTTTCTTTTTTGTGTTTTCAAAGAAGTGAAAACGATCCAGGGACCAGATTTGCAAACACTGCCTGTTCTTTCCAACCCCACTGTTACCTGCAGATGAAGAGTTGGTCACTTGGGCTTGACTTACAGCTGCAACGACGGCACTTACCAAGCTGGATTGCATGTTTTAAATGCTGCCAGCACAGAAAAGCAAGCCCAGTTAGGATCCAACTCCAAATCTGGCCCTTCTCCTTAGATTCTTGCTCTGGTTTTACACATAATTTCAGATTTCCTCATTAGCCACTTGGCCCATGAAGGGTTGGAGGTAGGAAAGGCTGGGTTAGTTTGCACCGGAGGATTGCAGAGTCCCAGCCGGCACAGAAAAAAGGGAAATTATGCTGTGCACATCTAAGATTAACTATAAACTAAATCTCCCTTAAATACCTTCAGCCTTTGAGGAGAAGCAGGTCAAAATCTCCTCCCAGCAAGCAGCTCTGTCATTACTGGAAACCTCACACTGTCCTAATTCTAATCCCTCAGAATCTGGGAATTATTGGACTGTTACGCTTTCCAACTGTTCCATAACAAAGTCCCACTGTGCATGTAGAAACTTCCACGTGCTTGTGTGTGTGTTTTTCTTGAAACCTTTGCAGCCCTTGGCTAAAATTAAACCAATTTTGACAAGAATTTGGAAAGCAGAAAGGTATTTGGGGGTTTTTTTCTGATTTCATGCTAAACAGGCTGCCCAGCAGAGCCTTCAACAAAACGATGGCACAGAGACAGAGGATAAAGCACAGGGAAAAGATGACAGAAATGCTTCTACCGTGGGAAACGTCAGTCAAAGTTTTGTGTTCAACAACTTCTTCACATGCACCCAGGAGATGCAGCTCCACCACCTTTGGAGCTTCTCTGGAAGCAGCACATTTTTCCTGGGAAAGCTCAGCACCCCACTCTCCCCTCAACGCCCTTCCAGTTCTCCTAAAGCTCTTGAAAGCAAAAAGAGACACCTGAGCACATGGCAGAGGCTGAGAATTTTTGGGTGTCACCAGCAGCCCCCCTTGGCTCACTGGTCCCTGTGGCCAGGTCTGCAGCCCTCAAACGTCACTTAGTTTTGTTATTAATCCCTTTTTTGGGTTAAAAGCTTCAGTAAAGGAGCACAACCAGCACTGATCCAGAGCACTGGTGAGAAAATCAAAGACAGAGACAGTGCTGATGGTCACAATTAACGCACTGAACCCATTCCAAACACGCTCATATTTCTCAATATATGGGAAAAGAACATTTCCAATCCCTTCAAGGAACCTAAGAATTTTCACTGCTTCCCCAAGCTCTGCACAGCCAGAATTGCTGTGGACAGCAAAGACAAGGGACATTAATAACAATTACTGCTCAATTAACTGCTGTCAAATCTGGCCACCAGGGTGTTTGCGGCTGGAGACAAATACAGGCATTTCTTCTATTCTGCTGTGTATTTGAACTACTAACTTGACGTTTAAATTCATTTGTACCTTAATTTATTCATGTCTCTCCTTTTTTTCGGTGGGTAGGACAGGCAGTCATGTGGGAATTACTTTTATTCAATGTGAAATTTTCCCTGTTTCTGCAGGGCCGGGAGGCTCACAGATAGATTGGTGGATAATTCAACAAGAAACTCCGAAGAAAGACTTTGTCATTAAAGGTTTAGCTGCAGAAGGGTGTTTTCAAAGGAGCCTATTCATTAATATCTTCTCTTTTGTGTGAGTAACACTGCAAAGCCCTTAATGTTTAATTTCTTTACATCTAAGGGGTGTTACTCATGGTGACAAAAGCTTCATTTTCACTGAGGCCCTGAGCTAGGCAAGATGTGGTCAGACTTAAGCAGAGCAAATCACTACCCTGCAAAATGAAGAACGCTGATAGGAAATGAGGAGAAAGTAATAGGCAGGCTTTTAGAAATGAATATGGGCGTAGTTTTTAATGGCGTGATGGTCAAGGGTTTATCTGAGGCCGTAATGTAACTTCATGTAACTGTTCTGTGCCTCTCCTCCCCCTTAAGCGTTGAGCGTTGGCTTTGACTTTTTAAAAGATACTTGTTTGCTTTGAGTTAATATTTGGAAAACTAAATCAGAGCTGTCTCCTGCCCTCAGAGAAAAAATTACAAATATCTGTCATGACTGAGGTCTCAATGCATTATGGCTTGTGGAAATCTCTCTCTCACACAAAAAAAGGGTTTTTATGAGAAAGAAGTGTTTGCCCAGTCTTGGATTTTTTGAGCAAGGCAATATTTTGAAGAGAAAGCTCAAGTTCTAGGTATTTTCTGGAAGCCAAATGCAGATATTCTCAATAACCTCATGGGTTCAGTGTTAGGTGGAGCCACTACAAAAGTTTCCCCTGAAAAAAACATCCCTGCCTGGGCCAAGTGCAAATTGTGGAAGAGCTGAGGAACAGCAGCAAAGCCTTCAGCTGAGAGGATGAGACAGCTTCATCAGGATGTTTGGAAACTGAAGATACCTTGATGTAGGAACCCAGAGTGCCGAGAATATTTCTCTGCCTGTTTTTAAGGGGTCTTACCCCCCTGAACAACACTGTTGTAGCCTCCAACCTTGGAAAAAATTACCAACAGTCAGACAAGAACTAGAAAATACAGTGGTGTGAATTAGGTGATAGACTACTATGTAGGATTGTCACAGGGTGAAAAATTTAGAGGTTTTGGGCTTCTCTTTGTAATAAATAGATAAGAGTAAAAAATATCAAAATGGAGGATTGTTGTTGTTCTCTAAACCTTCTTCTCCTTCTTCTACTGCTCCATGTTCTGCAGTAAAAGTAGTTTGGAATGATTGGATAGAGAATTCCGCAGTTCCTGCCCGTGTTACTGAATAATTGGCAGGAAAGTGAAAATAATGTACGTTTTTAGTAACTATTGGTTAAAATATCTTTAAAAGGCTGTGTAAATCTTGATAGAGAGCCTTCACTCCTGCTTTCTGTGCTCTGTGCTGTACCTGGGTCATGCTAGTGGCTCTGCTCCTCTGATAAGACTCAATAAACAACTATCTGGAAGCATTGAAACTCAAGGAAAAGTCTGGGTTTATCTTTGAAACTCCTTGCAAGGACTTTCAGCAAATTTTTTTTGATTTACGGCACAGTTCAGTGTCATCTTGGTGTCTTTTAAAGTGGTTAAAACAGAAGACAACAGGAACCAAAGTCTATTTCCAGCATTCTTTTCTCCCACTGCGAGTGTAACCTGCTGCAACACAGCCCTGGTAACTCTCTCCCGGTTTGTGTCCAGAGGAGGATTTGGAAGTAAAATAGTCCTTCCAGTGGTACTAAAATAAACAAAGGCAAGGACAAGCAGCCAGAGGAATGAAATCTCAATTATCTGCTACCCCTAAATACTTCCTGCTAGAACAATTTGTAAGTTGACAAACTTAATTAGCTTCTTTACCAATATTTTCCAGATGTTCGGATTTTTGTTGGACTACTTCAACCAGATGTTTTCCATATTTTATCATATGTGGCAAATATTCACTCACACACAGACCAGTAGGCTCCGAAAATTAAGCTGATCCAAGGAGGTAATGTACAGCCCAGTGCAATAATCTCCAGAAAATGTAACTGGGAGCTGTGGCAAAGCCAGACACGTGTAACTATGGAAATAAATAACTTGGTAGTTGATCACTAAAAGAAGTAAAGACTTAAATGGTGTCAGTGGCAAAAGCTCCCAGATGTTAATGTTGGCAGATTTATGAAACAAGTCACAGGCTTGACAATCTTTGGAGAGCAATAAAATATTTCTTTTTGAGACATTCAACACTTGAGGCAATAAATAAATAAAATAAATAAAATAAATAAAATAAATAAAATAAATAAAATCTCCCTGTGGTGGTTGATGATGGGAGGAAGATTTGACAGTGAGAGAGAGGGGGAGAATGTGTCATTTTCTTCTTCTGATGAACACAATAGATCCAAAAGGGCAGTTTCTCGTATTATTTTTTATCTTTAAGACAACAAAAGTAGAAGAGGTGTCAGACGACTCATGACTATTTCCAACTAACACCAAAAAGGTGTGAGCAACTGCAGAACTAATTGCTGGCATGAGTTCCAACTTCATTCCAGTAAAAGTCTCACTAATTAACACTTTAATCAATGTGAGGCAAAGATTAATGCACCGTTAGTTGTGTTGCTGAAAAAAACCAGAGAGTAAGAAACCACCAAAGGTTGTGCTGTGTCTATTCTGAAGTCACACACAAGCCTTAGGTCAGCATGGGGAGAAATCCCAAAGTAAAAGGAGCAAAACCAGAAGTGTCCATGCATCAACAGGAATTTAAAGGGTTTATTTCTCGTCCCCTGAACTTTGTTGAATTTTGAATTGATTTTTGAATTTGAGCATCTTTGAATTCCCCTACCTGTCCTTCCCAGCTCATTGTTTCAAGCACAGACCCCTTGTGCTGGTCCAGGTGCATCAGGTATTGAGACACTTCAAGTGTGTTTAGAGAAACCCAAATTGGCTCCACAAAATCTAGCCCCTGGACCAAAATTCGTAAAGACACTTGGATAACATCACAGACCCATCACAGCCAGAGCCATGTGGATAAAGTGATGAACTAAGGTCAGACTGCACCTGCTGGGGTCATCCCCATCACACCCTGAGCCTGTGCATCCATTCTTCCTCTCTGCCTTGTTCTGTGCTGCAAAAGTTCCCTCAACCCCACACAATAAATAGAGAAATGCAAACAGGACATCAGAGTTTCAAACATGGACAAAGATTTTTAAAAGCCTTTTGAATTTTCAGTCTTTTTCTTGAATTCTTGCGAAGTTCCAGCCTTACAAAGGTGATCATGAAAACATTATTGCAGGGTGTGGTGCCACATTTTATCCTGGGAGCTGGAGGGAGGGAAGAGAAGAAAGACACAAAAGGAAAATATTTATTTTATTTGAAAAAGCCACATACAAAGAAATACAAGGAAATTAAATGTTGAGTGAGCTACTGGAAAGGTCTCAATTTTCTTTTGAAAGGGCATCATCATCTCCATCAAAATTAGTAGCAGTTCACAGAAAATGTTAAAAAAAATTGTATCATCTATCACAAATAAAATGTGCCACCTGCTGAAAGCGTTGTCATTTTCCAAACAAAGACTGAACTCTTCCACCTCCTCTAGGTGAAAACAATTAACAACCCGGAAGGCTAATGATATGCAAATTGCCTCCAAGGAAGAGTGGCTGATTTGCAATTCTTGCTGAAAACACCTTTGTTAAAGAGCTCTAGAAAACAAGGTCTTCCCCTTCTGTACAATCTTTGGAGAAACAGACCCTTTTCTTGCCACATTAATATTCCTCCTACTATCTCTGGAGCACAGCCACTGCAAAGCTGTTCACTGAACGATTTAATGACTATTTCTATTAAAAATATAGTGTCCACCCTGTTGAGTATGGAGTTTATCAAGGGACCTTCAGACATGATGGTCAGACCACTCTGCAAATGAAATCACACCCCACACCAGAGCAAGTTTGGAGGCATCAGGTTAAAGAGCTGCACAGAAAAACTTTCAGCAACAAGTTACAGGGGCATGTAAGTGGCAGATAGGCTCTGAAGAAAATGAAAATGTTTAAATAGAGGCCATTTGGTGGCAGCTACAGCTAAAAAAGCATCTTTTAATACCATCTGCACCGCCCTCTAAAATCTGCATTGTGTTACGTGCTCGAAATGGAAACAACGAATAATTCTGGGGAGCAGATCAGAAATGCAGTTTGCTGTGGTTGAAACCTGCACTCAGCAACTCTTCCCAAAGGGGTGGCTAAAACTGGGGGCTGATTTTTTAACTGCAGCACCCTCACTCTGTGTCTCCTTCTATCACCATTTCTGAGTGCCCTGAGATCATATTTAGGTAGGAAAGGACAGGAACGAGAGCTGGTTAATTTGTCCTTGTCTCCTTCACTTCAAATACTGCAGGATATGGATCCAAGTGATCACTTTTTTCCTGTGTGTGTCCAAAATGAAAGAAAGAAGCACAGACTCCAGAACAGCATGAAGCGTCTTGGTTTGGCTTATCTGAGCTTCTTCAGTATTTTATACAATTATTTATCCATCTGAAATCACAGTTCTGTAGTACAAAAACCTTAACAAATAGACTCCTGTGAGCTCCACCTGTATCAAATAATCCCCATGGCCACAGGTGTGACATAGGAAATATCTGAGGCAGAAATTCAGCTTGGATTCATTTGCTAGGAAAGACAGCAGCAGGAATCCTCCCAGTACAGCATCGCTGAAGCCTGCAGTGTACAGTTTGTAGGGAATTCCCAGCAGTTTCCTCTGCTTGCCTATGTGCATGTAAACTGGAAGCGTGTGTGTGTTATCCGTGTCCTGCTTCCCTTGGTCTGTCCCCAGTCCTGGGAAGGACACCCTGGGCCACTCCGGGTGATTCACCTCTGCCAGGATCCGGTGCCTTGGCTTTTTGTTGACCTGTCTGTGTCTTGGGAAACAATTGGGGAATTTTGAGGCATTACAGGAGTTTAAAGCCCGTTTTTCCATCCTGCTGGTGCCATCTACTGCTGGATTTCGGCTCTAACAGAGGATGGTTTCAGAGGAGGAGCTGGGGGGTCCTGCCTGCTCCTGAGCACGGGGTAAAGGCCCTTCTGTGTCATTTTGCACACTCACACAGAGCTGCAGCACAAACTGCACTTGTGCACCCACAGAAAGCCGAGCACCTCCTGGGACAGACCCTGAAATGCTGCTTAGGGCAGGGGAATGCAGTAAAAGTCTTCCAGATGGGAAAATACCCATCCTGAAAAGCAACCCTGATGGGATATTTGTGTGTAGAGCAGGCCTGTGAGGCACTGAACTCCCTCTGACACTCCCTGCACCTCGCTTTGTGCTCCTAATCTGTTAAGAATCTATGTTTTGAGTCACCCATTTTCCCTGGGCCAGGCCACCTGGACATTGCAGCTCCCACCTGCACCTCAAGGGACAGGAATATCCAAATCAGCCAAATTAGTGAGGTTTGGCTGCTGGGCTCTGGCCAGGACAGTGAGGGGTCAGTGCTGGGGCCCAGGACAGGAGCCAGGCCATTCCAGGACTTGTGTTACCACATCTGAGGCTGAAAAAAAGACACAAAATCCATGAACCAAGGCTTAGGCAGTCCCAGGTACACCTCCCCCTGCTCCCCAGCACTTGCAGCATCAGCCAGGACTTACCTGCAGTTCTGTCCTCCCACCTACCTGTGCTCCTCATCTCGCAGGTCTCAGGGAGGGCAGCTGTCAGAACATCAGAGCAGTTCTGTCCTGGCTGCCCCATGGCTTTTAGAGCACCCAGGGAAGGGCACAATCCTTCCCACAATGTGTTGGAGGGGAAAAGAGCTGCATTTACCACATAAACACCACCTATTATTGTTTGAGGAGCCAAACAGGGCCTTTGGTGAATCTGTGCTGTGAGCCAGGAGCACAAGTAGACTGGTGGCATCAAACCAGAATTATTCTACCCTTCTGCCTCTTAACTTTGGGTATTTTGGATGGAGCACAGTGCAGAGAACCAGGTAGGGCTTAGAATGTTTTATGAACAGGATTATTTAATGTGGCTGCTTAAAATAGGAACTAATTAGACCTATTGGGCTGGGAGAATTTACATGTCAGATATTACTCGAAATGGCTTTATAAGCTTTCTTCCTGAGTGTAAACTTTCCCATTTGCTTTCAGTACTGTAAGCTGTAATAATCTTTCCTTGGATAAACAGAAACATGCCACCCTCCAAGAAATACAATTCCTGAAAGCAAAAGATGAAGATCTGTCTGGCAGGGAGGTGCAGACAGGAAAGGATGCTTTGCTCCAGGACTTTTCTAGGCTGAGACAAGCAGGAGAACAGGCAGCTGAAATTCCCAATCTGCTTCATTTTGGATTGAGTTCAGCAAATCTCCACCTTCTGCCCTCAACTCTTGGCTGTTCATCCCACCAGCAAAGGAGCAAAGGGAGCTGAGACACCGAGGCTCTGCTGCCACAAGAGCAAATCCTTGTATCCAATACATTTAAATAATCTTGCTTTGCCTGGGGCTCTGCAACAGATAGCAAGCAAGTGGAATTGGGAGAGCCAAAATAAATTATCTGCTGTTGACAAAGCCACCCACCACGGGCAGGTTCAGGTGAGCTGAACGATGCTGAGAACTAAACATCAGATGGTTGAGGCTGCTCAAATTAATTTCAGCGCCTCAAAACAGAGCAGCTTCAGAGCAAAATCCCGGTTTCCGGTAACAGGTTTGCAGCTGATGCACCCTCTAGTGGCACACAGACATCGCTTTTCCTGGAGCAGCAAACCAGATGGGAGCTTTTCCCCTTCCCTACAAATCCCCCTGTCCCCCTGGGGATCAGGGTGACACCGTTCCACAAAGAACATTCCCCATGTGCTGTAATTCACATATTAATTTTGTTACACTGCTCTACGTTGGTTTTGCTGGAAAATGGCAACAAAAACATAAGCAGCAGAAGGCCCAAATCCAGAAAAACAAACGCAAAAGGATTGCTTTGCTGCCCTGTAGCTATTCCAGACCAATATTAAGGAGCCCAGTAGGAGCCTTTTAACTGAGTTGTGCAATGTATTAAACTTGATCTCATTTTCAGATCTCCTGAACTATGCAAGAGCTGCATTTATTGCTCTGTAGCAGCACAGTCAGGTGCTGAAGCAAAGGCAAACATCTCAGCGAGCTCATTCAGTGAGAGCAAACCCCAAACTTGCAGCCAGAGCTCCTCTTCCTCCCCATCTGACCTAAATCTGTGGCACTCTCTGAGCATGTCATGCTTGTTTGAAGAACAACATCGTTGGGTTTAGAAGTCAATGAGAGTCTGACGTATTCAGCACCAGCAGCATTCCTCTCCAAATGAATATCCCAAACCTCCAGGCTAACAACACTAATGGTGGTAAGATCCTACCCCTTTGTGAATTTAAGCCTTCATCTGCCACTTGGGATATTTTTTCCTCCCTTCCTATTCTGTCCATACCATCTCCCATACAAGAATATTCATAAATTATTCTCTAGTTGAAGACTAGGATTTTTTGTTTTGCTTGTTCATCAATCCCAGAAAGACAGGCTTTGCAGGGCTGGGGGAAAAGCCATTTTTGAAGGGAAGGCAGTAGATTTGGGGTGACCTAATTGGCCCCTTCCAGTACCTGAAGGGAGCTGACAAGAAAGACAGAGAGAGACTCTTTACAAGAGCCTGGAGTGACAGGACAAGGGGGCATGGCTTCACACTGACAGAGAGTAGGATTAGATGGGATATTGGGAAGAAATCCTTCCATGTGAGTGTGGGCAGGCCCTGGCACAGGTTCCCCAGAGAAGCTGTGGCTGCCCCATCCCTGGAAATGTCCAAGGCCAGGTTGGACGGGGCTTGGAGCAACCTGGGATAGTGGAAGGTGTCCCTGCCCATGGCAGGGGGTGGAATGAGATGATCCTTAAGGTCCCTTCCAACCCAAACCATTCCGTGATTCCCCCAGCCTGTGTTGTGACCCCTCCAAAAAATCTAAGTCCCTAAAAGTCTGATGGTGCAGTTATTTCTGGGCAGCGTCTCCAGAAACATTTCTGTGGTGGCATCTTTATATATCAGGGAGGAAATTTGTAACCTCAACCTCCAGCATGACAAAGGGACAGGGCACAGACCCTCCGCTTTGCATAAAGCTACCAGGGCTCCCCAGGAAGGAAGGACAGGTACAGGGACAGATCTGAACTGCTACAGGATTTAGAAAAGGAAGAACAAAATATTTTTCATCTGTCAGCATTTCTTAAGTTTCGCTGTCGTATCCCAGCGCTGGTAGCTCTTTCCTAGGCAGATCTTATCTTCCAAACCACATTGCTCTCACTCAGGAGAAAGTCATAAAACGCCTGGCGTAGGAGACGTGCATTGAGGCTGGAAAACCAAATCACTCAGGTTATCCAGGCTGCAGGATGCTGACAGATTCCAGAGGGGAGAATTGTCCTGCACTCAGTCATCAGAACCCCAGAGCTGGAAACTTCAGCCCCATTTGCTCAGAGCATCTCGGTATTGACGTACAAGGAGGCAGTCGGTCTGCGCTGAGTGCAGAACCAAAACTTAATGAGTTTTAAAGCTCCAACCACAAACTCTGAATTATCCTCCACCTGCATTTCATAAACAGGATTATGCTGGACTTGCCTATTTTGAAATATGACCACTTCTCATATGGCTGGGCTGCCCCAGCTCTGCCCCAGGCCTTGGGTGTCTGCCCTCATGGGCTCTTGCTGGTTTGTTCCACCTTCATCATCCACTCGTGCACAAGAGGGATCATTAGGTTTCTTGTGAGCCTTCCCTCTGCTGTGCAATGACTTTCACAGAGCTTTCCGAGCTTCCCCTCTGCTGTGCAATGACTTTCACAGAGGTTTCTGAGCTTCCCCTCTGCTGTGCAATGATTTTCACAGAGATTTCTAACAGGGGCTTTTCCCAGGATCAGTTTCTCGTTTGGGTAAAAATAATTGAGAAGGCAACATCCTTCTCCGTTGAGGGTGATTTTATTCATTTGAAGGAAACCTTTCCCATCTAGAACAAGGATGTGTTTGCAACCCTTCTGAGCTGGGCACCATTTTGCCAAGTCACATTATGGGACTGAAATGGGCCGTGAAATGCTTGCTAATTGCTGCAAGATTTAAAAAGGAAAAGAACAGACCTGTTCAACAGGGTTCCCCTGGAGCACTTCTGCTCAGAAGGGCGAAGTGGAGGAACAACAATGCAAAACGCACCCTGCTCACTGAACACCAAATTACTGGGATCACTTTCTAACAGCGAATGAAAAATATGTAAAGGTAATTATGATTTTTTTTCATTGTTTTCAATAAATCTAAGCCTCTAATTACCCACAGCTTTTATGGGAGGGTTTGGATGAAGTGTGTTAGCTCTCTCTTTCCTCAGGGTTTGACAGTTGCAGGGCTTGTTTCAGTAATCCCAGATTATTCTCTCATTTTACCTGCCCCCTTGCTCCATGAGCCTGTTTGCATTCAGAAATTTGTTTGAAGACGTTTGCAGCAGTTACATGACATAATGCCACTGATACTGAAATTACTGGAGCCTGTTTCAGTCTGTCAGCTTGTCAACAGAGCAGAATATTGTTTTTTCAGAAGGAACTATTTAGGATACTACAATTTTGGGGGTTTTAACGCACTCCACTCGAATTTCCAGTAATTTCAAGTGGCCATTTGGCATCCAGTTGATTTCTGTATCAGTTTAGTAACCATCCAACTCAATTCAAAGTGGATTTAAGCTAGATCCTGAGAGTGGACACCCTTAACCCCCTTAATGGACACAGCTCCATTGGAAACTGTTTTGTAGACAGATTTTTCTGCCTAAACAGAACAGAGTCCAGAGCCAGGGTTGAAAGATGATGGTTCACAGAATCACTGAGGTTGGAAAAACCTCCCAGACCATTGAGTCCAACTTTGGCACCCAGTCCAGAGCACTGAATGCCACGTCCAGGCCTTCCTTGGACACCTCCAGGGATGGAACCATCTGAGTTTCTCTTTAGTGAAAAACGGTGTCAGGACACAGATGGACTAAGGGACAACAGCCCGGTGTCCAGAACTTGTGTGGACACCAGGAAGTCCAGACCACCTATTCTGGAGACCACAGACTGAAAATACGTGAAATCCATGAGTTCTAACCCAGGCTAATAAAAGGCTTAGAGTGGCTACTGGGCTGTTCCTCCAGACAAAATACAAACTGTGTGTCATGGATTAAGTTCTAACCAGAATAAACCAGTGATCAGATTTGCAGAGATAGGGATCTATTTTATATGGTACTAAGCATTCTGGCCTTGATTAAGCAGATTATTTCTGAACAACTTTAAATCAGCTGGAACACTTCCTGGATAAGATAAAACCTCATTTATGTGCAACTGGGAGATTATTCCAATTGCATCAGCTGGCTTGATAAAAAAACCATTGGCTTTACCTGCCAGCCCTGCCTTGCTGTGTCCTCAGAGCATCATGGCTCTGTTGCTGCCACTGTAACACACTGGGGCATTTTATCTGCAGTCATACGGAGCCAATTAAGTGACTCATTGACAATGAACACCCATCATTTGGGTGAATGCACCTGAATAATCCTGGATTGGAGCTGTTGGAGGGGCAGGGGTGAGGGAGGAGAATAAAGAGTTTGTTCTCACTGGAAACACCCTGGTTCTCCTTCACTTCTGGACTCCTGGTCCCTGCTCCCAAAAAAATATAAAAAACCAACAAACGTCTCATCTCCTTCTAATCCTGGTCCATGCAAAGGATGCTGGAATCCTACAGCTCTCAGGGATGCTGCTGGCTCAGGTGGCAGATCCCAATGGATGCCCCTCCCACCCACACCATGAGGACTCTGATTTTCCTGCATTTTTCGTTTACCCAGGAAATTTGCCAAAAAAGAAAAATCACCTCTGCTTCCCACACTCAGAGGTTACTGAGGCTGCAAAGTCGAACACTCAAAGTAAGGAAAAAAGAGTTTTAGAGCTTCTGTGAGCATTCTGAGCTGCTCTGTAGGTACAGACCACAGCACAGCTGCCTTATTGATACCCAGCACAAAACAGCAGGGCTGAATATCAAAGCAAGGAGTGGCCTCTAAGATCTCTGCATCATTTGCTGCAGTTGGGGAAACTCTCTAATAGATGAGGCAAAACCTTAAAGAAGGAACAGCTTTGTGGGTAAAAGCACTTGGATATTGTCCTGGAAAACTGATTCTACCCAGCGATTCCCTTTGAGTGAAGCAATTTGCTTAAACCAAACTTTTTTCAAGTGATCACCAATTATATTGCTCCTTTTCAGGGACACAACACACAATCTGCGTGCTTATTCGAGGAAGTGCCAGGCACTGATAGAGATAAAATCAGCAGCAATTGCATAAACAAAATGGTTACTTGTAGCCCAGAGATATGGAGGAACTACTGCTTTAAGGAGATAATTTCATATGCCCTCAAAGCTCTGGATAAGAGAAGAGAGGATGACAGAATCAAATGTCTGACAAGATCAATGTTTTAGAGTTTAGGTTTTCTTTCTTCAATGAAGAAAAATGATGGTGCTTTTAATGAATGGGAATCATTGTTATATTGGGCTTCACAGGAAAAAAAATAGTGCGAAACTCAAATACGGGGACAGCGCACCAGTTTCTGCTAAGTTTGGCAAATGCTTCTTCAAAAAAGTACTTTTAAATAGTTAGGAAATAATTGTTGAATAACTTCAAAGGCAAGAAACAAAAATCAGCAACTTTACTATTTTTCACAAACTCAAGCCCATATGGTTTTGTTCACCAAATGATGAAAATCTGTGTATTCCTGGTTGGATGTGTCTGTCCTTAGAAGGGAAATCCTTTATATCAAAAACCTCAGGACTCAGGGAATTCCAAGTGCCATCCCCCAAAGTGTTCATTCCATTCTGGAGCAGGCTGGGCTGGTTGAAGAGCTGGCAGCTGATTGCGCTTGGAACAAAGTCAGGAAAGGACCTTCTCCCTGCATTAAATGAATTCGTTCTTGTGGATTCCTTGCTTTGCTTGTTCTGATCCAGTTCAAGTCACTGCAGTCACATTAAAAAGGGCTTACAGAGTTTGGCAAGCGTGATTGTTAGAAGTTTTCAAATCACATTTTACTTAATTCAACTTACTTTCTGTTTGCATTTACGTTTTGTTCAGAGTTTGAAGTCCTGGAAATTTTTCAAAGAACACTTCGAAGTTATCACCATTTTTATTCCTGCTAGTATTGATCAGCCTCAGGGGAAATAACAAGCCCTTCTCTTGTGCAGAACTGTAAATGCAAAATAGCTTTCTGTTGAAATACATAAACCTTTTGTGTCTCACCACGATCTGAGAATTACTAGAGGGGGTGTATCCTTTAATAACTTTGAAAAATGAACAGACTTACAACAGCTGGGAAAGGTTTTAACATACAGCTGTTAAGGGAAATTTGCAGGAATTCATGATTCACATCTGAATTTAAGGCTGGATGAGATTAAATATTTTCTACCAATACATCTTCATATTGAGACATTTGGGATTCTGGCTTTTGAGCAAACGCTAGGCTGTCATATATAATCTAATGTTTTTATTGGCAAATAAAAGGAAATTGTGAAATTGCTTTTCATAACCTTTGTTTTAATTAGGTTTCCACTTTCTCATTATAATAATAGACAGTCCCCTAAGACTTCAAAATGGGTATTTGTTTTCTTCACTCTGACTCTATGCAATCCCATCCCATTTATTACTTCAAGTCATGTGGTAGAAGCCAGAGTGCAGCCAAACACAGGCTGGCAGAACCAGACTCCATCTCCAGGTGAGGGTAAACCTGGTGGAAGCTGGAATCTCTTTGTGCAGACCTGGAAGTACCTTCCAATTTACAGCCAAATTCTGCACTAACTGTAAAAGCCACACCACTTATAAAAAATGTAATACCTGGAGGGTGGATACCTGAAGTCATCAAAGAAGCCCCTTTCTATTTCCAGAGCTGTATGGAAGTGGGTTTGATGTGCTCCCAGATCCATAATTCCAGCAGAACCAGAGGTGAGGGACAGAGCTGCAAGGCTGGGAAGGGCATTGGCACAAGGGCTGAAGTGCCACTCTCACTTTGTTCCCCTTCAGCCCTTCCTGATCCTCATCATTCTCAGAGTCTTGGGGCTCAGGGATTTTCTGGTGGAACCAGAGCCAAATTGAAGAGCCATGACAGTGACGGGATGAGAAATGCGCAGAAAAGAAGAAAACACCTCAAAAGGAATTGTAAATCAAGAGCGAAGAAATAAGGGTGAAATGGGCAGATTTAGGGACAAACTTAACGAGGTACTGCAGATTAGAAAACTGCTCTGAGAAGCTTTTCGCTGACATTAGCTGGTGATTCTCCTCCTTCCCTCCTTATTCCTACAGGGAGAGTCGAGAATCACTGCAACTTGCGCATTCCCTGGATTTATGGCCCCAGGAGCAACCAAACCCACAGTGCCTTCTCTGCTGGCTCAGAGCAATGATACAGAGCTCCCCGTGGGCCAGAGACACACACAGGCTCTAACCTTGGCTGAACTTTTCCCCCATCAGTCTTGATAATTGATGGAGCCCAAAGAGAAAAGACGGCAGTTTAATAATGCTCGATGGTTACTGGGTGACTGCTGGTGTGTGACTAAAGCAACATTTAGGTTAGGCATTACCCAACGCTTCTCAACAGGGGCCAGGGGGGGAAAGAAAAGCAGGAAATGGGAAGAAAGGCTTCAAAAATTGGAAAATAATTCTTATTTTGAGATTCTTCCATAGGAACATGGCATTTTCTGATCTGCTGATGTGGCAGATGCTGGGCTTTGGAGGTGTTCCTCAGGTGTGAAATCATTGATTAAAACTTGCATAAATAAGCAAGGCAGTTTTGCATCTGTTTCCCAGGTATAGCAGGACCTCAAACTTCTTGTCCCATTTTCTGCTGACATGAGAGCAAAAGTAGATCCAACAATAATGATGGAAAATCTTAAGGAAGCAGATTTATTAAGATCCATTATGCTGGGGACCTGTTTGTAATATCTTGCAGGACTGAAGCTCAGTCATGTGAAATACTCTCCCCCCCCAAGCCTCAAAAATACCTCAACAAGATGGATTATGTGACTTTTTACCTTTGCACTGCCATCATTCACATCTGCCACATGTAGGTGTCCATAATGCACTGACAAATTGCTAAGAGATCACAGAATCACTGAAGTTGGAAAAGAGCTCTGAGATCATCAAGTCCATCCTGTGCCCCATCCCCACCTTGTCCCCAGCCCAGAGCACCAAGTGCCACCTCCAGCCCTTCCTTGGACACCTCCAGGGATGGGCACTCCAAACCTCCCTGGGCAGCCCCTGCCAAGGCCTGAGCACCCTTTCCATGGGGAAATTCCTGCTGCTGTCCACCCTGAGCCTCCCCTGGCCCAGCTTGAGGCCATTTTCTCTTGTCCTGGGCACCCACCTGGCTGCCCCCTCCTGTCAGGGAGTTGTGCAGAGCCACAAGGTCCCTCCTGAGCCTCCTTTTCTCCAGGCTGAGCCCCCTTCCCAACTCCCTCAGCTGTTCCAGACCCTTCCCCAGCTCCATTCCCTTCCCTGGACATACTCCAGCCCCTCGATGTCTCTCCTGAAGTGAAGGGCCCAGAACTGGACACAGCACTTGAGGTGTGACCTCAATGAGATGCTCCCTATAGAGGCAAATTCCCATCTTACCAGAAATTTTCTGCTTCCAAAAGAGAATATTAAAGAAACCACAGCCTAGAAAAAAATAGAGCTGAATATTTCACACCAAATACGCAAAGTTTTTGTCTTTCCAGCTTAAGAAGAATTGTCAGTGATTAAGAACTCTTAAAGACCATTGACATGCAGATGATGAGTTCTGCTAACCAGCAGCACAAACCTTCATGGTTTAAAGCAACTCATTGCAAGAGTTCAATCTTCTTCTGTTCTTTATAGCTCTAGAATATACATTTGGTCCAGAAAGTTGGTAGGACAACTGATGCTGTGAGCTATAAAATACTCAGCTCACAACACCAGAAATACCTTTGGTTACAGAGATCTGAAGCACTTATCTCATAAGAACAGAGAAGATACAACAAGCTCCCTGATTTCCTGCAACACTGAAAAATGTTTTTCCCTTCTCAGCCTGAAGAAATATGTCTTCATGGAAAGCAAAATCTGGGATCATAAGGAATGTCTGAAGATCTCACAGCCAATATATCACCATGAGCTATGGTGAAGGGAGTGATGGAATAGAATGATCCTCATGGCCAAATGTTCAGGAGCTCAGCATCCAAAACGTTGAATTGCTTTAAAAATCAGCCTGCTCCTTCTGGAGTCTAGCTGGGAGCTGATTTCCTTTGAAAATCTGGCTGTAATCACGCACAAACAATGTTCTCCTAATAAAAGAGCCACCGTTGGCTGCATGTTTAATTTATGTGAATTTAATCCTCCATGATAATGCCGTGAGTCTTGCTGAGAACTGCTGCCCATATGTAGAGAACAAATTCACATTAACCACAGCAACACAAGTGCCTAACTTGGCCAAACCATGGAGCCAAAATCTGGGACTTGCTAACGTATCAATATGGAAGACATATGTTCTTTGGGATATAAATTATGATGCTTTTCATCATATTACTTGTGCAGTCCAGTTTATGGAGTCAAGCAGCTTAGCAGAGCTTGTTTGGATGGATGGAAAAAGCATGAATCACAAGAGGAATTCCCAGAGCTATGGTTTGATAGGCACCTGTTTACTCTGGGCAATGTGGGTTCGTAGAGCTCAGTTAATAGTCAGGATGAGCAAAGTTTTCCTCCTGTGTCCCATCTGGAAACACAGGTGCCACAACTTGTCTGTCACAGACTCGCTGTCTTTATTACACTCAATTTAACCAGAGAAATCAGAGCTTCTGGAAAATAGCTGTTATAAAAACACGTATACATTTCACTAAGCAATTATGAGCCTGCCTTACATTGTTTCAATGGCTGTGGCAAACATTTCTCAGGCAAAGCAATTAAATAAATTAATGGTTCAAAAGACACAGGTGCCATGCCTTGATGTTTAAAATTCCTTCTTTAAGATTCTGAATATGCTGGGACAACAGATTCACTGGGTAGTACTGCAAATGTTGCTCATCTCTGGGGATTTTCTAACACCACTTCCTTTAACCAGCATTGCTTTTCCAACCTGAAATCCTAAAAGCCATTCCTCACAAAAAGCTGTTAATTCTGAAGCACTGCAGAGACCATCTGTAATTCCCATTACCTCCATTGAGCAAGGTCATCACAGGGATAAACACATTCCATGTCACATTTATGATTTCAGAAAAACAAGCAGTGCACAGCTTCGATTTGCTTTTCACTTGAACTGAGAAACAAAATTAACACTGTGGGTGCTGCCCACTCCTCTTTGCTAAGAATGTGGGAATTACAGTTCTTCCAGCCCAACACTATGGATCCTGTGCTCATTAGGCAGGATTGGCAACGTAAAATTGAAAGACCAGTTGGGCAGCCCAGAATTCCGGCCTGTGCTCAACTTTGAAAGGCACAAGGAGATAAAAAAAGTGATTTTCCAGTGTTTTGCTGTAGCTGTGCAGTGATATTTGGGTTAATCCTGGATGGGAAACGAGGCAGTGCTGTCTGTGCTGTCCTCACTGCAGGCACCACAGCAGGAAGGTTTGCAGGTAAACCACATTTCATCCTCCAGAGCTGAAAACATGGGGCAGCTCGGAGCAGAGACCCCGATTTCGGCCTGGATGCAGTGTATTTTTGTTAACATGGCATTCACAGGGACTTTTAATCCAGAAATCTCCTCTGTCTCAGCCAGTGGCTCTCTCTGTGCACCAATGGGGCCTGCTGAGAGCGGAGCTGTGGCTGAGCACGTGAACGCCGTGGTGTGGATTCATCACCTCGTATCTCTGCTGCTTTGGGCAGCTCTGCGCAATTCCCAGCTTCCCTCTGGAACACTGACACATCTCCTCACCCTGTCCAGCAGTTCTTGCTGGAGATTCAATGCAGGGAGCTTTTAAGTTTCCCTGGATCAGCAGAGAGGAGTACCCTCACATCCATGAAAACACCCTGGTGTCCCATCCACCTTCGGCACCTCGGCTGAGGTAGGAAACATCCTGAACACAACAGGGTTAAAACCAATCTGACAAAGGAGGCAGAGCATGGAAAATATGAAGAGAGCTCTGTGGTAGCACATCTGAACCCAGCACAGCGCTCCCATCTGCAATCACTTAGAGGTGCCCCAGTAAAGCGCAGCCCGGAATGCCTGGCTAATAAAGTGTCAGCAGCAGGGGGATTATGAGGGAGATTTACAAGAGTGCATGAGTTGAGTTGCTGCTGGAGACATCCGATACACTCCGTGTTTGATTCCAGGCTTTGGGAAGGCAATGAAATAAGCCCTGGGACTTGTGTTGAGAAGCATTTTGAAGTGCTCACTTCTGCCCCGTGTACCTGCAGGAGTCCTGGCAGCGCTGCCTGCGGCACCTCGCCTGCCACATGGGTCTGGTGCTGCTCACATTCCCTTTTTTAAACAGCAGCACAGAGAGAAAAACCTCTCCCCTGGCTGCCAGGATGACAGTCCTAAAGGAAGAGCCGGGATTAATGCCCTGATGTGACGTGCAGCTTTCTCCTTGTCCCACTCCTGCCTTCAAAACTTGTGTGCACTGAAGTAAAAACCACCACGTTTGGACCAAAACTTGCCAGAGCTACGGGGAGGTAAAATCTGAAGATTTTTCACAGGTTCTTCTCTTATTTTTAAAGAATGGTCTTAAATAGACATGCGATAACTATTTCTATCTAAATTGGATGAAGCATGAATAAACACACTGCGGTGAACACATCGACCTGGAAAGCTTGATTAGAGGAACAAACGCTGCTTTTTCAATCTCTGAGTGATGAACTTACCAGCTACACTTTCAAATGTGTTTTCCTTTTATGAAGTGGACTTTCCAGGAGGCAATTAGAGTGATTTGGGCAAAACAAAGAGCGAAATATTTTCCCTTCATTGTCTAAAGCAACAGAAATAAGTACCAAGCTTATTACTCACTCCCTGAGTAAATGAAAAGAGAAAACATTTTGTGCTTTGTTCCTGCACAGGACACAGGGATGTAAAATGGGCAATAACCTCAGCCACAGCTCTGTCATTTATGACAAAGCTGGGCTGTGGCTCCAGAGGGATGATAAAGCTCTGGAAGTGCTGAAGTGTTTGCAGGAAGAGGCTGCTCAGCACCATCTATCAGCCCGACCCTTGGCAGCCCATCAGACTGAGCAGCCCAAGTGCCCCCTTGAAGATGTGAGGGACTGTGAAAGCAGGAAAGGAATGGGAACAAGGAATGCACTTGCCCAACCTAAGAGAGTAATTGGAGATATTGTTCCCTCTGGATATCCATCAAGCCTGGAGGCTGAATTCTGGCCCCATGGGAGCTGGTGGCAAACCTCTATTGATTTCAGCAAGGTCAGGATTTCAGCGGTGATTTATGGAATGGACTAACATGACATTTTAACAATCAGTTTTAGTAGTTGGAAGTGTTATTCACTGCAGAGGTAAAGCATTGTTTGATTTTATGTGACAGTGTACCTTTAACAACAGGCAACCTGCAAAGCGACAATATAAAAGGCAGCACTTAAATTACATTATGATGAGGAATGACACCAGGGAATGAAACCAAGGGAACGCTCCCTTTCATTCCTCTCATACTTTCCAAAGTCAACAGTTATGAAGACGCTGTTATTGGTAAATTTAAATCCCCTTTCCTCAACTTTACAGCTGTTTGCTTGCAGTTTCCTTCATTTCTGGCAAAACACAAGGATTAGTTTTTCACTATGAACTATGGGTTTTTCTGAGCAAGCACGACAATCCACCAACACACGTGAGTTGTTCATGGGGTGTTGCAGGACAAAGAAGAAAAACCAGATCTCCTCTCCAAACATTTGGCTGAATATATACATTAATAATAGCTGTAATAATCTCTTTGTAAGGTCTTTTGTTAACTCTGCCATTCATAATCATTTCCAGGGAAATTAGAGTAGGTCTTGGGACAACAATTTCAGGCTTTTATAAATAATAGGAATAAGAGTTGTAAAAATCACATCTCTGTGGTTTGAGATTTTCTGCCACAAGGAACAGAAAATGCTTTAAGCAGGGCATATTTACAAATAGACAATGACTGGTTTTATTATAATAGCATGTTTTAGTTCTGATTTGATTTTCCTTTCTTTTGGTTAGGATTTTTTGGGGGGCAACATATCTTTGTCACCTACATATGTGACCGCAGGAAGGGGACTGGAAGGCAGCTCCACTTGACTTCCCCAGCTACACATCAGGACCAGAACACATTTAACCCATAACAGGAGATAAATTTGCCCATTTCTCCATGCCTGGATTAGGTTTTGGGTATTTTCAGCAGAGTTCAGCAGCAGTGCTGGGTTCTGCCATCTCTGTGCCTGCCAGTCCCAGCCTGGCTCCCTAAAGCAGCAGCCACGTGGTCACAGCAGCACAGACCCAACCTGCTCACAAACACCTTTGGCATTTGAGAAGTTCAAAGCCCATTTTTCCTTTCCTCCTGAAAACCTCCACTTTAAATCAGAGAACTTGGTCTGGAGCCCTCAGAGGGTTACAGCCCTGGTGACTCAGCTGTCCACTGGTGCCTGGGTGTGATGCTTCCTTGGTGAGCTTTGAGGATTTCCACTCCCAGCTCAGGGAAGAAAATCCCTGGCACAGTAGTGGGGGATGCTCACGTTTTCCACATTTCTTAACTGGCTGTTTTGGTAAATTAACTTTTAAAAAAACTTAATCAAGAAAGCCCTTCATTCTGCCTTGATTTTCCAAAGGAGTTAGCAGCATTCCCAGTTTTCCTTTGGCGTGCCTGTTAGCTCTGTTTTTGTAACCCCACTATCAAGCTCCTGCACATTAAGCCATTCCCAAACATCTTCACTGCATTTTGCATCCACACAAGAAAAATAATCCAGCTCTGGCAGAGACTCAGCGCTTCCTCACCTTTAATAATCCCAGTTTGGTGTTAGTTGCCATTAAAAGCAGCCGATGATTTAGAGGATGAAGCCCTGCAAAAATGTTGTTTTGTAGAATTGTTCCTTTCTACCAAAGCAGTCACAGGTATGCCTGAATTCACTCAGCTGACCTGTTCTTCCAGTCCTTTAGAATTGTCATTTTCTAATTGTCCAGGAAAATTTATTGCTTCTTTCAAAACAATGAGGAGGGGAGAAAAAAAGCCTCGTTCAAATTCAAATGAGTTTTAATGACCAGCTTTGCAGTAAGGCAAAGTGCATCCTGGTCCTGCCTGGGTTTGCATTAAAAAACCAACTCTGTTCATTTCTAGGTGACCCTCTATACTTTAGGTTGAATTTTCCCACTTTATTGGGCTTTTATTTCTATTTAAAATGACAAACTATCCTCAGACGATTTGGGTCTTCTTTGTCAAAAACTAACATACACAATTCTTTTTAGCATTGCTGTTATCAGGAGAGAAAATAATCTTCGTATTTATTGACATTTTATTACCTTGCTCACTCTCTAACTTTCCAAAATTGGCCAAGTTTGGAATATGCATTAAATATTAAACAGAAAAAAGGAAATTCTCTAAACGCCATTCACCACCATATGTGGAATAACAAAAAAGTACAAAGGAAGATGAAGCAGTAAGTCCATGGCATTCCAGTTCTCAGAAAACTCTTAAAAATATATATATTGAAAACATAATTTTTTTCCCTGAACTCTCCAGAAAATGAGGAGTTTTAGGATTTCAAATCTTCCCATGAAATTTTGTGTTTGAGAGCTGCTGGGATCATAACATTAATGTGATTTTATGTGGTCAATTATAAGCTCAGAAGGAGAGAGTCCTGTGTTTGAGTGTATCATAAAGGTGGAATTTTTCCTGTGTTGAACAGGAAGGGACAAAAACATCATCGCTGAGGCTGCTTGGTCTGGGATCAGAGCCCCTGAGGGGCTTTTAAAGCAGACACTGAAGCCCATGGGGTGACTGCCAGCAGGTCCTGGGAGAGAGATAGGGACACTGGTGGGTGGTTTTGATGCCAGATGAGAGCCAAGAAATGCAACCCCTGCTTCCCCCCATCCATCCTCAAAGCCTGAATGTCCCCAAAATCCTGGGGACATTTTCCTGCCCCTTTGGTCAGGCTCAGGGGTTTCCTCAGATCTCCTAGCCCATCCCGAAGATTCGAGGTCCTGTTTGTTGTCTTACTGAAAAGAAACATTCACATCTTCCTCATGGCTCAGTCGCTTTGGAAGATTTTTTTTCACCCCTTCATTTTTCAGGAGTGAAAGCAAATCCAGCAGCACCTCAACCCTGCCCAGAAAAGATGTTCCTCTGGTGAGACATTCCCTGCCATGGGCTGCCAGCCTTCACTGCGCTGTGGGGTGCCCACCTGAGGCCAGGCAGCTCCATCCTTTCACCTCCACACTCCTGATCAGGTGGGAAATCCCAGCTTCCCGGCCCCTGGAGGCTTTCTGCCCACCCTGAGGCATTTAGGGAGCATCGGTAAACGAATCCAGATTTCTTCCTGTAGTTTTGCTCACGGTTCCCCTCTGGCCAAGGACAAGGAAAGGCCAAACGTGAGCCCAGCTTGGTGCCAGAACAAAGTGGCTCAGACGAGGCCGATTCCCAGCGGCAGAAGCCCCACCAGGAGATGACGCAGCAGCTCCCTGCCACTTTCTCTATCTGATCACACAATTCCTTAATCAGCACAGACAGTGCTGGCTGTCAGAAAAATGTCCCATGAATCAGCTTTCATCTGCAGGGAACAGGTTCTGCTTTTGCAAAACTAAAGGGTGCCCAGTTGTTTTCCATGTCCCTGCCCTTCCCAGGCTCTCCCGGCCCTCATGGCTCCGCACATAAATGCAAAGGAGAGGTTTCAGCCTGGGAAATCAAAGGTAGCCAGGGCAAAATGACTCTTGGAAGTGGAAGCTGGATATTCCAGCACAATGGGAAGGTTGTGTTTGCAAGCACCTGAATCAGCCTTTTTAATATTTCGTCGATAGCAGCGAAAAGTTCGACCTCTTATTTAAAAGAAGGGATTTTTTTCTGGTAACACATTTGGTGTGCACAGAGTAAGAGCTGCCAATAATTTCCATAATAAACATCCTCCATTTAAAATTAGGAATAGAAACTGTCAGCTTAATTAACAGAAAATTAAGACGGGATTTCTCAACTCCTGACGAGCTTGGTGTTTTGCTGAAGTAGTTTCTGAAGCGAGTTTGCCTCTAACGAAGGACTTGTGTTTGCATAGCAGGACCACAAGAGAGAGCTTTAGTGTTGGATGTCGTGCTCTGCTGTGGGAAGGATTAAAGAGCTCGGGAGCTCGGTGTTTTTAACTGGCACTTTTTAAGCAAGGTGAGGATACCAAAATAAAACATCTAATACAGACAGCAAAACAATCCCCCAGTTTCCACAATCCAGGCAACCTCCTGAAGCACGAGTGTTTTGAGAGGCAGGTTTTCAAAACGGTGCCGTGCTTTGCCCAGTTGCTCTGAAAACCTGATCCTAAAAATTTACAAGCAACCTCAAGAAGATCAGGTTTGATGGGCTGTTTCCAAAAATGAAGGTGTGACATCTATTTTAGCACTGTCTTTAGCACCTGGGCTGGGTATTATCATCATCTTCTATATAATCTTATATATAAAATCTATATATAGCCATATATAAATGTATATATATATGTATATATATTAGTAAGAATATCCAATCTTTTCCCCACACCACCCATCTCTGCTTAAGCAGCCTCCCAGTTCTGGCCTGCTGAGCAGCTGGTCTCATTCCATTCAAATCCTTACCTAAGACTAATTTCTCCCATGATGTCCATAAGGACTTTAATAACAATGATTATGCTGCAGCCCAACCATCTCGAGCTCTCCACCCATCTCCTCCCTATTGTGCATTACCTTCCACTCATTTTCGCTCTGATAAAACAACCTCTTGAGGGCAGAGACCTGCTGGCTCTCCTTGTCTTCTGCCGGGTGTTGTAAAAGTAATAAGGCAATATCACACATAAAGCAGAGTATTCAAATGGCTCTGAGTCAGATGTAAATGAGGGAAAGCAGGTCATTCCCAGTTACCTCATCACGGAGTGCCTCGCTGCATTCCATTCCAGCAGCTTCCCGGATACGGCATGTAATGAAAATGGTGAATAATCGTGTGTGTGTGTTACACCTTTCATCCCAAAGAGTTCTCAATTACTTTGCTAATTGGCTGTGCAAAGTGTCTACACGAGGAGCTCTTTGCTCATCAGCGAAACGCAGCCGGTGCTCCGGCACACGACCAGAGCGATTCCCAGAAAGTCTGGAGACAAAATCCCGGACTCCAGAGAGGGCAGAGCAGAGGAGGGAAATGAAAGACTCAGAGATGACCTTTAACTTGATGTTTCTGTGCCCAGTGTCAGCAGAACAACTCTCGGATTGTGTGCGAGCCGCGCATTTGCACGCAGTCCCTATCGCTGGAGCTGCTCCTGGGAGTCCCCCCTTCCCTTTGCACTGAAATAAAGGCATCCTGGAACATTCTCAGCACTTACAATTCCCTTGGATTCAGCAGGAGCAGCCCCAACTGTAGCTCTTGAAACACCTCGCTACAGCAAGTATTGGCAAAAGTTGCTGCTTGCTATGGCTGTGCATTCGTTTGTTTTTAAAACATAGCCCCTGGATGTTTCTGAGTTACATCTTTTTTTACATCATTAACTATTTTTAACTAACACCTCAGTAAGCTTCCTTAAACTTCCAGTGACCTCTTACGCATCCAGAAATATGAGAACAGCAAAACCTTTGCCTAGATAGAACAGTTTTTCAATACCAAAGCACTCGGTGATGCAACTGATTTTGCTGTCTTACAAACAGGGAAACTGAGGCACAGACAATGAAATCATGTGTGCAAAGGCCATCATTTGCTAAATCAGACTGAGCACCCGGCGTCAACTTTGTGCTTCTCCCACACACGTGGAGAACCAGCAGCTGCTTCAGGAAGTGCCTCTGTCCCTTGCTCAGGTCCTATGTCCAGCAGCAGGGTTTTGAATGGTTAAAGGAATCTGTGCTCGCAGATCTGAGGGTAAAGCAGGGAGCCAGATCTCTCTCTCTCCTCGTTTTATAACATGCAGATGCATCTTCTAACAGGCACTGTCTATCTCTCCATCTGTACCACACTCATCAGATTACATTATCTGAAACTTCTTTTTTTCCCCCCCAAGAGATCATAAAAGTTTCAGCGTTTGCTCAAATGTTTTGTCGTGTTTTCAGTTTGACAGAGTGAGCAGTGGCTCCAAAGATAACACAGCAGCTGCCAGGGCTGCTCATGTGCTGAGCTGAGCTGTAGATGCCTGTCTCCAATGGCACATTCCCTCAGCAGTTTTAGATCCTCTGCAACAGAATTTTCCAGTCTTCTCAAATATGTGAGATATGGGATGGCCAGCAGCTATTCAGGTTACACAACAGACATTTTTGAAGGCCAAGAAGAGGCAAAACAACAGCCCTGGCGGTGCCCAGCCTCCAGTAGAGCCCCCCTCCAAATAGCCTTGCTTTTCCTCCCTCTGTACCCTGCTAAAATCCCAAATTAGCTGCTTGTAGCCCCTATTTGCTGCTTTGCCTTCTTTCTGGCCCTCAAAGACCACGGCTTTGCTCAGCCCTGTGGCTTTGGGTGCTGAGGAAGAGATCTGTGGCCTGGAGCCAAGGCTCTCCATCTCAGCCTCTTTCCACAAGTGCCTGGGAGTGGGATGTTCAGAGGATGAGGTGTCAAGAGCCAGAACTGCTTGGGACGTTTCCTGCTGCTTTCCATCCCTATATAACTGCCCAGGAATTCCTCCAGCTCCTGGAAGTCCTCCTGCCATGGCAGGGAAAGGGGCTGTTTCCATTTATCCCTCTCAGTTCAGCGCGGAGGCAGAGGGCAGGGTGCAACAGTAATTTACACACTATAAACTTTTGTAGGTTTTATTCACCTCATTGGTCTGGTATTAAACAGCATCGCGTGGAGATGGCGGGAGCTGGGAATGGTGGTGCTGGCGGCTGCCCTGGGGTGTGCATTGCCACACACTTCACACCTCCCTTCCCTTCAGCAGGGACAGGCTTGGGATGGGAAAGAGGTGGGAACAGCTCATCCACCCCACAATCAGCCTTAAATATTGATCCCTGTGATGCTTGAAACTCTGCTAGGAGCTGTGCATCCTAACACATCTGCACACTCACACCCAGACCTTTCCAAAAAACAAAACTCCGCAGGATCTGCCAGGAGATGATGAACGCAAAGACCTTCATCGTGCAAAGGCAAACGATCCTTCCTTCCATCAGGAAGCGTAAGATGGTACTGGTATGGAAAATATCGCACTGAGGTCTTTGCTGCTCACTGCAAAACCACTTGGGAACAGCAGAATTCTGTCCTCAGGGGGCTGCAGAGTTGGAAATGGGAGTCTCCAGAGGTGAAGAAAGTGTGATTCAGGCTTTTTATCCCAACCCCACAGACTCTCCGGGGATTCACTTCCAGGGAATCCATGTATTGATTCTTCTGTCCCACGTGTGACACCCGGAGTGTGACAGGAAACTGAAGGCAGAAGCACAACAGGATTTATTAAGAGGAGTCATCAGAGGAGCAAAGCTGCTGAGGGGATGCAGAGCTTTGTCCCCTGCAATCACCAATGCAAAACTCTCTGCTGGAAAGGCTCCTGCTCCAGCAACTGCAGGTCCTGCTGGGGTCATTCCCCTTCAGTTCCCCCCCAATTCCCATGGAGAAGCTTCCCAAGAAACTCTCTCCTGACTGAGCTCATTAGGATTGTCTCTGTGAGTTGTAGATGATCCTTTCAGAATCTGATTTTGGCCAGTGGCACAGATAATGAGTTCATCCTTTGGCTTTATGCTTTTTTTGCCTGTCACATCCCAACCAGCACCAGAGAGCTCTTTCCTGAACACTGAAGATATTCTTGTCCAGAAGAAATTGCACTGGGTAAGTGTATTTTTTTATTCTAGGCAACGAAAGGGAAAATCTTCAAGCATTAATAACAGCCCAAACTTTTCTGGACCAGAAAACAACTCTAACATAGACCAGCTGCATCTAAACCCAAAGTGTTTTTAATGCTCCTGCATTGCCTCACCTGAATAATAACATTCAGGGCTTTGTTTCAAGTCTTAATTTGTTATAGGAAGTGAAAAAAAGACACATACGCAAACAACCCTATGGAAACTTTTGCCCACAATGGGTGTCAAGCAGAAGGAATGTTATTGATTGCCATAGATTTACACCCAGAATGAATTTGGCCGGCTGGTCAAAAGTCTGGTGGGTGTGTAAACGGGGAGGTGAGGTGGGGAATGACGTCTGTAGTGGTTTATCTGGAGAGTGGAGCCGCAAAATGTTGTAGTTACACTTAAGTTTTATTAAAAATGCCATTCTAACGAGCCCTAGTGGCCCCAGCACATGGAAAGTGGCTTGCTGTGTTTTGAATGGCACCGAGTAACACCCCAGGGCCTTAAATCAGTTCAAGATGTGTTGGTGGCGTCTGATGTTAAGCATGGAAGGGAAATTCAAAGCAATATAGATTTAACCTAGAGACCCTTCTTTTGCCTGATGCTTATCAATAACCAAGCCTGAGTAAGAGCCAGGAGGAATTCGGTGCCGAGGCAGAGTATTATGTGAAAGTGTGATTTTATTTGTAATATTTGCACTGAGGTTTGGATAACCAATCCGAGCAGCAAGACAGTGAAATGTGGACAGCAAAAGGGGAAAGTCAGATATTCCATCCTGTGTGTTTCTGCAGGCACCACTCGATGTTGTGTGCCCAGAGAAAATTGAACTGGGGGAATAAAAAGAAACAACTTTTTTTTTTTTTACAAGGCAAATGGAGGAAGAAGAAACAGCCATGGAGTGAGTGGCGAGAAGGGAAACCCTGGTACACGTTTCAAGTCAGAGCCAGGGTGGAGGGATTTGTTACTCTGCAACAGATGATCCCAGAGGACACTAAAGACAAGGAGAAAAAGTAAAATGTGGAATTCATGTGCTTCTTTGGATTTATCTGCAATGTCTTGCTAAGGAATTCAAATGGAGTGCTGGTGTCACAAAGAGGGGATCAAACGAGCCCTGTGCCTTCAGTCCAGGGCTGTGCTTCCAAACCTTGGCAGAGCTGGGGTATTCCTACAAGAACATTTCAAAGTCTCACCTACTGTGATAGGACAGTGAGAATTATGGTTTCAGAGGCATCTCTAACACCAAGAAGGATTTGCTGGGTGTTTGGATTTCAAACAAGCTGCACATATTTACCTGAACCGAAGCTGTGCATGGCAGGCTCTGGGATGACACCCAGAAGACTGAGCTGCACCCCTAATGCTGTGTGGGTGGCACGATGGGCTTGCAGGGTTTAATTTGGCCATAATGGCAGCAGGAACTTGAAATCTGAAACCCTGAATGTCCTTCACTCTCTATCTCTGTGGTCTGGAGACACAACCACTGAGTCATGAGCTGCAATCACCTACTTAGGAGATGCAATTAGGAGAGAACCCCAACAACCACTTAATGAAGTGCCAAGGACTTGGCACAAATACTTCTGGTGATACAACGAAGAAGGAGCCCTTAAACTCTTAC
This sequence comes from Corvus moneduloides, assembly GCF_009650955.1. Classification (NCBI taxonomy): domain Eukaryota; kingdom Metazoa; phylum Chordata; class Aves; order Passeriformes; family Corvidae; genus Corvus; species Corvus moneduloides. The sequence goes on along the minus strand of NC_045490.1, from coordinate 3,101,906 downwards.
CTTAAGCACTTCTTGCTTCCTTCCCACACTGACAGCTTTAGGAACAATGTGACTTAGAGTGTCTAATTATAGGATAATTATTGTTGTTGCACTTGGTAAAGGTCAGTCAGTAGAAGGTAGGACCCTAAGGGAATGGAGACAAGAAAGGTGAGCGAGAAAATGGGAGTAGAAAGGTTCGGAGTCTTTTTGACCAGGTAGAAACAGAAAGAGAAAGAGGTGGTCCCTTTGTGTAACTGGACCAGAGTTTGGAGCCATGTAACTTTAATGGCTTGTGCTCCTGGCTAAAGACAAATCCTCTCCTGGTATAAATGTGAGAGAAGATCCAGGCCATGCCTCTTGGCTCTCTCTGTCCCTACAGTGCCAAGGAATGGAGCTGCCGTGGTGATATGGCCAATTACAGCCCAGATAAATCACTGCCTCTGTCCACTCTCCTTTCCTACTTCCATGCTGCCTCAAGAAAAAAGAGGCATTTTCTGAGCTGAAGCTTGAGTTTTGCTTCTAAGATTCAGGAGGAAGATTTAATGAAGGAAGAAGAGACATCTCCAAAAAACAGCTGCCACAAAGGACAGGGAAGGTGAATCAGAAACTGCACAGCAGAGTTTTGCTCACATACTCAGTGACTGCCGCCTCAGAAAGTTGTGAACAGAGTTCACATTGAGAAATCCAATCTCCTTTCAAATCCACCAGAAAGAAACAAACCATGTCACAGCCTCATTGCTCTTGTTCTTCTTCCCCTCTGAGCTTCCTGCCCGTTTCTTGGCACAGAGCTGAGGGGACCCAAGCACAGGATCACCTTTGCTTTTCAGCACATTTGCATTTGAGTCTGTGGAGAGAAGGCTAAAATTTAGGTCCAAACTGTATCCTATAAGCTATAAAATATTCTTAAACACCATTTCTTTGGAGAGAAACCTTCTGGGATCCTAACCAGTAAATAAGTAAATGAATAAATAAATAAATCTGTGTGAAGCTGCTGATCTACATTCACCTCAAGAGTCTTGGATTTCCCGAGGAGTAACCTGAAGCAAGAGTAGCAGAAGGGACTAGTTGGATTCAGACAATCATGAGAAGTAGGAAGATACTGATTATTTGGACTCCTATCCCTTGTATGAATAATTGCTTCATCCTGAAACAAAAATGAATTTATTTGGTGTACATAAAAAAAATCATCAATTGGCAGCAAAAATGTTGTGAAGAATCTTGAACTTGACCTATGCAAATGGGACTGGCTCACTTCAATCATTTTCTGTAAGACTTCAAAGAAAATAGGTCAAAATTCCTCACTGCAATTAGTTCAACTTAATACACTCATCTTTGATCTGTTAAAATATAATTATGCTTTTCTAAATTATCCTCATTTCATTGGAATTGGCAAGATATGAAAGTATGGATGGATCTGAACCCTGGGAATTGCCTTGGTTTAGGTGTGTAAGGTGATGGCAAGGGTAAATCCTTTTTGAAGTGCAATTTCTTTCCTCCTGCAGTGTTCATTTAGTCCCTTCCACATCAGAATGATGAGAAAACCTTTGAAAAAGGAAGTGTAGAGATTTTAGATTTGTCAAAACCAGCTTGAACACCAGTTCAGCTTGAGTCCACCTGTATGACTTCAGCACCCTGTGGGATCTGAGTCCCAAACACAGGGCAAATTCAGAGAGAATTTTTCTGAGCAGCTGATTCCAGAGCACTGTAGGAATTCTCATTAGTAAGAATAGTCAGATCAATCAGACATAAGCCCACTGTTGTTCTCCTCAGGCATCCTAAACTTTATTCCTAATTCCAACTGTGTTTTTATGGTAATTCCTGACTTTCAGCGATGGACTGTATTACACAACCAAGGAGCAGAAGTCATCATCATGGAGTAAAGAGAAAGGAAACTTCCAAGGTGAAATTTAAAGGGCTAAAATGACTCAGTGGGAAGAGGAACAGAAGAGTTCTGGACAGATTTACAAAGTCAAGCAGAGAAAAACTTGTTTTCAGCTTTCATGATTCATGGGAAAGTCCAGGAATGAGTCTTAGAATGGAGGTTTAAACTGAATATACATGCTCAAAGAGGGTGAACCAAGGGGATTGGAGCTCTAGGTGAGACACAAGTATCCTCATTTTCAAATATCAGAACTTATTTCTCAAAAGATGGTACATTTGGGAAAAGTTTTACAAGTAAAAGATAGATACAGTTGTGATCTTACAGATAGAACTGTAGGGAATGGAGATTGTAGCCTGTATTTCGAATTTCTGAGTTGATTTCACTGTTGTTCCTCGGTCCCCCACGTGTGTGTCTGAGGAGGGAAAGGGAGAGAATAAATGTTCCAGGTAAACAAGCACATTGTGCAACCCTGAGCCTGGAAAACTGTGTCAGCCTTTAACTCGTTTAACTGGCCCTCCTATGGCAGTAACACATCATTACTGCTTTCCGGTGTTTATTAATGTCATTTTAATGGTTTATTCATAGCAAGGTTCAAATTCCACGTAAATAGATGTTTAAAAAAAGAACCAGGGGGTTCACAGCCTTCATTTTTCTGTACTGTAACAAGGAGATTGCACTGGATATGGATGGAGCAGAGGGAGAGGCTAAAGGAGCCATGTTTGGGATGGATCTGTGGTCTTACACAGGATTCCCAGCTCATCAAATTCCCTGGAATCCCACGGCTGTGGAAATGGAGGTTCCAGTCCAACCTGCCATGGCAGACTGGAGCTGCTGAGCCCTGCTGCTCTCAGGGTTTCTCCCTGTGCCGAGAGGGCCAACACGCTCTGGAGAAAAGAGGAGCAGATTCATTCCCAAGCGTGGTCAAACGTCCAGGGCTTCTCAGAACTAGGAGTCATCATTCCTTTAATAACAGCCTCTCATTCCCAAGCCACTCCTGGATTGCTGGCACAGACTCCAGGGGCAGTAATGGGATTCCTCTGTTCCCTGTGAGGGAAAGGATGCAGCAGAGCCAAGCATCCCCAATGACTAACACCCACCAAAAAGGAAAACTCCATGGTTACTCATGAAACTGAGGCAGAAATTGTCCACTGCATGTAAGACTGAGTTCCTGAGCTCAGACTTGAAATCCAAACCCTGTGCAGGGCAAATTGGAAGCCCTTTGGCCTTTTGTTCCTTTTTTTTTCCCCTCTCTCATGGAGTCTGAAATATGAATATATGTATGTCATCTTCTGCACGTAAATGCGTGTAAAAATCTCACTCTAAGGATTATTTGCTCCACAGGATGCAAAAAGAAGTGTTTAAAATGTGCTGTATTTGATTTAATTCGAACCAATATTTTGGGTGAGTTCTCCAATAAGAGATGATACTGAGACTTTTTATTTTTCCCCAGACGGGTCCCAACATCATTTCAATGACAAGTCCTTAGTGCATAGCTCGACCATGGTCTTGTTCCACAAATAAAATCCAAGCCTCAAAGTGGGAATAGGTTCTGAGGGGATTAAACAAGTGACACTTGTTAGTGGTAAGAACACCCATCATTGCCTCCCAAAGGAATGGTCTTGCTGCAAAACTTGGTTCTCCTTTTATTCTCTTCACTGCAGTGGAAGGAGGAACAAAACATTTATGGAGTTTTCTTTACAGCTCCAACAGTCTGCAGGCTCTTGGCAGAAAGACTCAGTTGGGATAGGCAGGGGGAACCAACTGGGAAAATCCTGCTGAGGAGGACAGCAGTGAGGTTAGAAATGGATTTTTCAGGGAGTCACCTTCCTTTTACTTCCATAGTTCTGTTTGGAGACTGAAACCACACAGGTTCTGGGCTCTCAATAAAGTCTCAATAAAGTCAAATAAAAGGAGCACAGATTGAAAATTCAACAGAGAGGACTGTACATCCTAACAAAGCGTGAATTTTGGTTTAGTTGGGAATTTTGGTTTAGCAATTCTAGCTGTGTATTTCAGGAGTCCTTTTAGAAGTTTGCTTCAGGTTTAAAAGCTCATTTCAGTCTCAGGACCTCAACACAGGAAAGGAGCTAATTCTAGGCTAGACCCCAATCCTGAGAGAGATCTCTCAGCATGACTGAGACACACCCTTACACTGACAGCTGTCAACTTTGGCCAAAATTATTCTATTTTGTTATGACAGTTTCTGTGGAAATATTCAGTTTCCCTTTTTGGTTGCCTGAGATATCTTTGAACCTGCAGATCTTCATGTGCCACTTTCCCTCTGTCTTCAGTGCAAGGAGAAGATGCTCCTTGACCTCATGGTAGCTGAATATTTGACTTAGGGCCAGGTTTCTGCTGTAGTTTCTCATTAAGAAACCCCATTTCTGTTTCACCAATATTCTCTGTGCCTCTTCCCAGTTGCCTGTCAGGTCACCCAACAGAATACTGAGGTTTGCAGCTACAAGGCTCTGAATGCAGGCAGTGGAAACAGGCTGAGGGTTTTCAGGGGTGGGTTCTGTCTCCCCTGGTGTGGCTGAAGGCTGTGGAATTCCAAAGGCAGAGGTTTGCAAACCAGACAAGCAGCCAGGGGGTTCACAGGGGCTGTGCTGGCTGGGCTGAGGCAGGGAAAAGAGACACGAGTGCTGTAGCGTGAAGGCAAGGTGGCCCTTGGATGTCTCTTAGGATGAAATCCTGCTGGACCTTCTCCCAGATCATGCTCTACCCCATCAGCAGCCCTGCTGACTGCCCTGGGACTATTCAATCTGCTTAGACTTAGCCTGGCCCTAATTTCTCCGTCTGAATTTAGGGATGGCAAAGAGAGTTAGTCAAAATATCTACAAGCCCTAGACATTTACTACCAATTGCAACAGCAAAACTTTGCAGAAGTAGATCCAATCTGGCCCTGTCAGCCCTTGCCAGGCAATGTTTTGGCTCTGGGTATTTTTTAAGTTCCTTTCTTGTCACTCTAAATCAGATGATTCACGCTGGTAACATGTTGTATCGCTTATCCAGTAATGCAACCTAATAAAACCCTGCTTAAAACCATTTTCCTTAAAGAACCAGAAGAATTTGTTCTTTGCAGAATCAAACCTGTGTTCTTAATAAAGGCAGATTGAATAAAACAAGCTCTGTGAAGTAAAGGGACTAATTTAACAGCTCGCTGATGAAAATCTGTGGCTATGGTCCCCCTCCCTCACCCCTTGCATGAGAACAGATGGTTTAACACAAGTTTTGAATGCAAAGTTAATTAAAAAAAAAAAAAAATCCATTCCTCTTACAATCCTTGGGCTAAGACTTTAAAAGTTCCCTGCTAAATCGGAATGCCAATGCTCTTATTTTGAGCTCTGTAATAAGGAAACAGACTCATTAATGTTCTGCAATTATTGAAGTGGAGTGATGGTCATGGATTAGCCCTTGAATTGAGCTCGGCAGGCTCCCTTGGCAGCGAGACACCAGAATGGAATTTGGAAACCTCTGTGTTCCATTTTCCCCGCTGCTCTCAAGCTGGTGCTGGGAGCAGGTACAGTCACCTTGATGGCAACGTCCCCAGAGGGAAGAGAAGGCATTCAAAGGGCAGGATCATTTCCCATAACAAGAACAACAACAGCATTACATGTTAGGATTTGATTTCAATGAACTCTGCAAAAAAAGCCAAATTATTTTATATTGGGCTGGAATGCATCTATTTCTGGGGTGGAAGGTAATAGTTGGTTAATGGCAGCCACCTTGTATAAAAACCAGCACAAGACGTGAGAAAACTCATATTAAATTAGTTCCCACTATTGCTGCAATCTCCTGCCTCAGAGACCTTCCAGTCTGAAAATTCACTTTAAGTAACTTGGGAGGAGCTTGGCCTAAGTGAAAAGTAATTGCCTGAATTAGAGTCGTCTTGTCTTGCTGCATGTAATGCTTTACATGAGAAACATCAGAAGAGCTTTAAACAACCAAGGGCACCTGGGGAAGGGTTTTGTTTTACCTCTCATTTACAACCAAAGTAGGTGCCAGTCCAGTTCCTGGAGTTTAATTCCAGATGGAAAGCCACCTCTGAAGACTCAAAAATGGTTTCTTCTGACATTTTATTCACCCAGCTTTTGACCCCAAAACAAATTCAGCCCAAACATCCTTAATACCAGCTCCTAAGAAACAAGGAAATGCCAGGCCTGAGGGATGTCTTCTGACTAGAACAAGAGTCCAAATTTATGAGAATTTTAATAGGATAAGGCAATTCTTGTCAGAATCCTAACCATAATGGGACCAAAGCTAGCAGTGAGTGAAGTCACTCCCAGTCCTTGTTGGAGTGTAACTTGGAGGGAAATCTAATTATCCTGCTGGTTACCTTATCCGTTTTCCATCGGATCCTGTACAAGCTCCAGTAGCAGCGCTCAGGAGCTGAAACAGGTGCTGAGCATTTGTTCCCCAAATTGCACCCATGGAACAGGAATCTCCATGGCCTCCACCAGCACGTGGACTATGAGTAGAGCACAGCATCCAGGAGCTGGGGCTTCTTGTTGTTGTTGTTGGGTTTTTTTTAAGCCAGTCTTTGATTTTTGCACCACGACTTGATCCAGGATTGCAAAACTCTGGCAGCAATTAATTGCAGAGACAAACTCTTACCCTGCTGCTGCCTAATTCCTTAATAGCATCCTTGAATCAAAGAGATGTCTAACCTTTATCACAGGCACCTATGATTAACAGCTCCCACAATCAATTACAGATGCAAACAGGCAGGAGCAGGCTTGGCCCAGAATGTGAAGGGATGGAAGGGATCATTCCTGGGACCAAGTGTTCAGTCTATCACCTGCTGCTGGCATTTAATGGAGCCAAAGTTCTCGGAGTTTATCCTGAACGGAGCAGACGATGGAGCAGCTTTAAAGGGAATAAACATGATCTACAGGTGATGGCAAAAATCTTGTTAATAACATTATATCCCTCCAGCTGAGGTGTGGCTGATACTCTGCCTGATGTTTTAATTGGCATGAGGGCTCATGGTAATCATGGTTTACTGGAACCAAAGGAAGCCTTTTGATTTCCAGTCTATTTATTCCTTCTTCATTGCTCCTCATGTGATTTTTTTCCATCCAGTAGTAACTGCTGGGACTTTTGGTGGACTGTGGTGAAGAACAAAGTGACAAAAGGCCAGTGAGCCTACAAAAGATGCAGTACTTAGGGCTAAGCTGGTACTTGGAAAGCAAAATTGGGCAAAGCAGTTTGATTCTCCTCAATGAGCAAGGGGTAACTGGGAGTTGTCTTTTCTTTCTCTTCTTCCTTCCTCACCTGTGCTGTCCTCGTGGTGAACCTTCAGTGTTGTTGAGACCAAAACTCATTAAAATCACAGAACCATCTCAGTCAGACTCTGTAGATCACAGTGAACCTGTCAACCGAGGCTTACTTAAAATTCACAACAAAACCCCAGCTCCAGTGGAGTTTCACGTCATTAAATGCTCAGGCAAAGAAATTTCTCACAGCCTCAGACAGTGCAATCTGTCCTCTCTCTCCTCAGTGTCCTGCCCAAATTGTTGGCCAAACTGTAGCAGGAAAGTCTCACTGAGGAACAAGACTTTGCTGTTCTCTCTCCCTCGCCCCAGACACCCTGACCTCTCCAGATTTGCTCTTGCATCACCCAATTGTTCTCCTAAACTTCATCATTTTCAGAGCTGCAGATGAACCAGAGGGGTTTTCCCTGCCATGAACATTGTGGGTTCGTACATGCCTCCCTAATTCTGGGATTGCATTGCTAATCCTATTTTCTGCAGGGCAAATGATTCCCACAAATGTCAGCTGTGGGCTCTGCCCTGGTCTCCACTGCCGCTGTCTGAGGCAGAGCTGTACTTGTGGGGGATTGTGGCCAGATTAAATGCAACTTGAATGCAATGTAGAATCTTTTCTCCAGCTCTGCACCTCCTTAAACATTCAAAACTCAGCCAGAAAAAGCGAGATGAATACAGACAATGTCTACACACAGAATTATTCATTCCTGGCAGGAAAGTCACACAGAACTGGTGGCTGTGGAGGTTCTCTAGGTTGTTCTCCAGACAGCAGCATTAATAACCCAACAGCAGAAATGAAGGGCTTTCTTCTCAGCAAGTTTCCTTTTCACTGATTCATTGTTATTAAGAAAATAGGTGAATCAGGGAGGGTGAAGCATGGACTCAGCATGGACCTTCATCTTGTATGAGACACCTGTGACAGAGCCTAGCTGGGATCTTCCCCTGACCTTGCAGCCACCCCCAGCAGCCTGGGGTTGTTCAGAGACCGGGTTCTTGTTTTGGAAGCTGCACAGAACACAGGGCAGCTGTGAGCCCACGCCAAAGTCTGGCTGATGAAAACCTCATTCAGAGCAGTCTGTAACGTTTTGGGCTGGAGCCATCTCTACCCAGAATTGGCACCCAACACCTCTTAAAGGTTCCATAGGAATTTGGTTGATTTTTTTTTCTTGTTTTGGTTTTCTCTCACTGACTTCCCATATTTGTTCTGTCTCTGCATATTTTCTTTTCAACGGGGAATAGGAAATGCTGAAGTATCCTCAGAAAGACTTTGTTTTGCTTTGATTCTTAGGGTATTTCAAGGTCAAGAAACAAAAATGTTGAAAACTTTAGAAGGAAGCTTACAAGGCAAGACAAACCCCACTTCTTTCTCAGAGATATCCTTCAAATGAATATGGTATGGTTTGAAATGAGTCTGGTTTAACTCCTAACACCATGAAAAATTGGGGGTTTCCAAACCGTTAAATTATCTGTAAAATGCCCAGGTTTGATTGAAGCTCTGAACAAAAGCTCAAGCTTATGGGTTCTGGCATGGAATAAACCCAGAGTTACCAGGCAAATCAATATTTGCACCTCCCAGAACGTGACACCCCCCTGTGCCTTGGGAAAGAGAGGTGAAAGGACTGGACCTTCCATAGAAGCACAAATAACTGCTGTTAATGTTGTTGGGAGGGGAAAGAAATAGCAAAGAAATTGTGGAGTTTCTGTTTGGGGGCTGAGATCCTTCCTGGCCTCTGCTGAGAGCCCACACAGTCATTTTTGTCCTCCTGCACAGGCACAGTCCCAGTCCTGTGCTGGGGTATCCACAGCATTGCTGCACCTCCCACTGAGGGGGTTTTGCCATAAAACCAGGTTTGTGCCATGGGGCTGTGATCCCCACATCCTAAAGGGCCTGAGCAGCGCTCAGCTTGTTCCCAAGGTAGAGCTCAGTGCCTGGCTCTTCCTGTGGGACAAATTGGTCTTTGCTGTCGTGAAGGACAAGATTTCAAGTTTGAATAACTTGAAAAATGTTTCCTTTCCCTCACATCATCTCCCCAGATGTGTTACATCACCTCTGAGGACACTGACGCGTGCTGGATTTTGTAAGGCAAGAGGGAGCATCTCTTTCTTGGCATAGAGAACCTGGCTGATTTGCCCCAAAAGTCCTATCAGGAAGCTGAGCATCCCGTTCAGGGCACGATGGGGAGAGTTTCCATGAGTATGAAAATGGGACTAAACCCAAAAATGACTGCAGAATTCAGCATGTGTGAATTCCCTGTGGCACTTGCAGAGTTTGAAGAAGCAGGGGGGAGTTCTGGCTTTCTGGGGATCCATGTGTGCTCAAAGCTCCACTTGGGTGTTTGGCCCTGACTTTAACCCTTCCTAGAAAGTTTTTAATTTTGCTACAGCACACAGGCTGCACAATAACATCACTGCAGGAGCTTTGTTTCCTCTGAAAGAGAGCTTGTGTTGTAAACAATGATCAAAAGGAGCAACAAGCAAGGGGAGCTGTGTGGAAAACACTCGCTGTGATCTTGGGGTGTTCACTTCCCCAAGCACCTCCTGCTCTGCTGCCGTGGTTGGCCTGTAATTTTCAGCCACTTCTGTAAATGATGATGAATCACAAGGTTTTCTACATTTCAGAGGGGAAAAAAAACCCCAAACACTGAGAACCTACAGTAGCATTTCCTGGTTAAGTATACGTTCCAGCACCACATGAAGTGCTGGCTTTAATGAACAGCTGCACTTTACTTATCTTCTGAATGGATCGATTTAAATGCATGTTGGAAAGTACCTTTCACCAAACTGCCCATTAGAAGTGAACTACAAAGTAAAGGGATTGTGTATGTGAAGCATTTCTTATCTCTGGGAGAGCAGCTCATCGCCTGCAGAGACTTTTTTCCTTTCTTTTTTTTTCCTTTAAGTAGAGGACATTTAATGACACCTTTTAAAATCCTGATAAAATTAACAGGTTTTCTTTTGACTAACGATTCAAACAAACAAGGGTACTCTGATGGCTACAGGCACAGATGTACAAATTAGATGCTTTAAATAATAGGTGAGATTCTCAGTTAGGTATCTCATCCTGCTCCACTGTTTTACTGTAAGATAATTAATGCTCTGTAATATGGGACAACTGGAAAAGAGTGTGTTTGCTTATCCTTGGCATGGCTGATCAGTCCCTGGTACTTTCAAGGGAATACAATGAGTATTTCAAGATTTGGTGGGTCTGGATCATATTTATGCAGGTTTTCTCTCGCTGAGCTCAGCCCAGGCAGTCAGTATTTGGTTAGGAGAGGATTATCACAGTCCATTTTTTATCGGTATTTCGCCATCAGGAAATATTCCCAAGTGCTGTTTCCCCTTTGGCTCGCTGTGGCCGTGGCTCTGATGTCACCAGTGGGAGTTGCTGAGGGGGCTGAGCTGCCTTTGGGGGCTGCAAAATTCATCTCTACATCCACTGCACAGCTCCCACCCTGCTGGAAGCTGGTTTGATGTAAGGCCTGGCTCAGGAGGGGATTTCTGCCCAGAAGCCTGAAGCACAGAGGATTCCTGACCAAAGAGGCTGCAAAAATAACCCCTGGGATTTTACTGGTCAATAATGAGCACCCAGCTCAGAACTGGATGCTCCCAAAGTCCTTTCTGAATAGGGCAAGGGTGTTATCAAGGCTGCTGCACCACTGTCATCACACCCCCAAACGAAACGAAACAGGTTTGTTCGTGTGCTCCATGCCTTTCATTTGAGCCATTAATTTCAGGCTTCCCAACTGCCACAAATGGACATGTCTGCATTTGCCTCCACCACAAATAAACCAGATTTCTAACGAGCAAATTTTCTGATTTCCCCAATTGCTTCTACAGGGCTGCTGCCATTGAAGGATCTCAGTGCAGCATTAGCCTGGCTTTGTCTCTGCAATGGCACCAAAAGCAGACAGAGGGGCAGACAAGAACATCCTTTCCTCCTCGCACATTCTTTTCAGGCAATAATTGTGATCCCAGTGACTCATGGACAGCTAAACCCCCATCACCAGCTCAAGAACACAGCAACAATATCTGTTGTTAGACTTGGCAGGATCCATTAAGCTCAAAGTGATGTGTCCTATTTAGTGATGACAGCCAAGCTCAATTAAGTTCCATTTGACATCTCTTTGGATGCTTTTCCAAACTTTATATGACCCTCTTGGCACTGTAAATCTCACGGAGCTGTTTTCTTCATGAGATTTTTGTTTTAATTTTAGTTCTGGATGGGACTGGCTGTGAGAGTGAGCACAGCCTTCCGCTCCATGCACTGGCACTGCTGCCTCTAGGAGCTTTAAAGCAAGCAAGAGGAGGAAAACCACGGGACAGCTTTGAGAAGGGGCAGGAAAACACACATTTTTCTTCATGTTTTGGGCAAAAGATCATTTGGGGGGCAAAGGGAATGGCTGTCTTATTTTATCTGAGCTGACTTCTCATCTGCTACTTGAGCCTCTCTCGCTTTCCTCCTCACTAGGAAACAGCTTGGCTATGGCCATTGCCTGCCTGGTGAAGTCAGGGTCAATTTTTTCCATCTGGACTGCATTAGGACTCTTCCATTTGCTCATCTCCCTCCCCCCAAAGCACTCCTGCTCCTCCCCAGCCTCCCCCCTGCCGCTGATGTGCTGCCAGGCGTGTTCCGTTTCACCCACAGCCAACAGGCAGCTCCAGTAGGATCTCATTAATTCACACTAATGATGGGGAATTTGGCAAATTAGTGAACTGACTTGATCCTGCCATTATTAATAGCTTTGCTGTTGACTTCAGGCAGAACCAGATTGAGGCCCTGAATTGATAGCTCTCCTCAGACACCAGAGAGAGATTGTATTTTATGCCACAGTCTGATTTTTGTTTGGATTATTAGGGTTTGGTGTTGTGCTGGTGCATATTACAGCAAAAGCAGTGAGCTCTAATTAATGTGAGGGCTCACAGCAGATTTTCAGCTGGTAAATCTCTGGAGAAAGTAAATGGAAGCAAAGAGATGAGGTTTTCTTCAGATGCAGTAGGATGCAGGAACTTGCACACTCACAGTCCTTGCATGTCTGCTTGGCCATCAAAAGGTTCAGCCCAGCAAGGACTGAGCTGATGGGACTCTGCCAGAGATTTCCATGGGACTGGGCTGAACCCTTTATTCTTTTTGTGCTTGGGCTGCCTTCTGGAAAAAGAAGATATTCTTTCCTTTCTGCTGCATCTATCTCTGTCACTTGGCTGATAATACCTTAAAATCTAGTCCAAAAGAGCTCAGTCTGGGGTAGGAGGATGCTCTCTGAGAAATGACAAAGAGAAATCAGTGGTCCACTGGTCATTTCTATCACCTCTTTTGTCTTTTGCCGTAAAGCACAGTCACATCAGTCCAGAGAATTCCACATCAGGAATGTTTGATATCCTGTGCCAGTGCCATTTTAGCAGCCCCCAGCGATTCCACGCTCTTGTGACAGCAGGAAGAAAAGCTCAGTAACACCAGCTGAAGGCCTGGATGAGTAAAAATCCCTTTGCATTTCTCCAGGTTAATGTATTTAAATTCACAAAGAGCAAAGCAAATGTACACACACAGAGATCCTTTCTCTTAAAAACACCAAAGGAGACAACTCAACTCGAGTCTCCCTTTGGTGCTTTCCCTCCTGGAGGCGATGCTTCATCGACTTCTGGTGTTCCCCCCAGCTCGCAGTGATGAGCCAGCCCGTGAGCTGCAGCAGCTGAGGCTCAGACACTCGTTGCCTCCTGCCAAATTTTGGGAGCGGGGCGGGGCAGACGGCTGGAGGCTGTAACGTCTCCCAGCAGCTCCATCGCTGAGCCTGGAAGCTCCCAGGGCAGAAGGGAGGGCAGGGCGAGACCAAGACCCCACTGAAAATCAGCCCGGTGTTTCCACCTCTCCCTGGTAATGGATTTGATTTCCTAGGCTTGAGCAGCTCATGGGAACTGGGGCTGGAATCCACCTTGCTGTTATTCCCAAGATGGGAAAGAGCCACCTGGTCCCTCAGACAGGCTGCTGATAAGTGAGATCCCCAGAGCTTAGAGGAATACAAGAGCCTCATTCCTCCTGACTTTATTCCAGGGATCTGTCCTCCTACAGAGCAGAAAACATGCTTCCAGCTCCCAAAAGTAAATTACATCCCTTAAAGAGAGTGGATTGGGATTTCTAAGCAGACATTTTTTCCTCTATGATGACATCAGCACGTGGTGCTTCCCAGTAGCTGTTCTTTATGTTCTTGCTGTTCTGGACAGACCAAATTTTGCTGGGAAACAGCTTTATGGAGAGTTTCTTCTCTCCTAAAACATGCAAAATCTCTCAGTCAGAGACATGGAACATAAACCCAGCACTCTGCAGGTGGTGTGCTCTCACAGTTCCCAGTTTAGGATCAAAACTAGAGGGAGGATTGGGCCTTACCTCATCACACACGAACATGCGTGAAGTCCACGTTAGAATGTACCAACACTGGCTGTAATATATCCAGGATTTCTTGCTGGTATGGCCTGGAGGAGAGAAATCAGGTATAAATCGGCTAGTTCAGGAACTGAGGGGAAATTTTATGTTTAAATTTGTGGGTGACTCCCCTTCACACTGTGCAATTTGATCTTTGGCCATTGTTATTCCTTCACAAACTTGTTCCCACTCCAATTTCTGTATGTTCTGGTGGGGCCAGCCCTTGGCTAACTCCACGTGGCATTTCCATCTGTCTCATCCCATACATTGCTCTGCATTTGCAATGCTCTTAGATTATTCCAGTCTTGCCTACAACAGATTTTCATGGCATTCCCTGTTTTCACCCCTTCTCCTTCCCTTTCCCCACCCACCTCAAAGGGCAAAAATCTTAAAATAAGGGTAATGATCTGATCTGAGAAGAAAAAAGGATCTGCCAGAAGGGATTGCTGGGGTACGTGTAGGCAGCTGGAAGGAATCCAGTCGTGTTTGTTTTCCCTTGTTCTATTTTTCCTAAGTTTTCCTTTTGTTTATGCCCAATTTGGCTGTGTCTGATGCTAAAGGGAGGTGCCATTCCATGAGATTCTTCAGCTCCTGAACACCTGTGGCTGGTGAAATCCTTCCTTAGGCTTCACAGTTAACAGAGCAATGACATGGAATAAAAAACCTCTCTCTCCCCAGGGCACTGTAAGACCTAAGTTTTGTCCAGGCTCACAAAATCTGTTGTGTTGGGAGCCTTTTCAATGACAACAAACCCATTTATTTTAATAAATGACAGCTCAGATTCTGACACAGCCCTGAGCTGGCAACGTGGCTGATTCCAAACTGGCCCAGTTGGACTTGGCACCGGCAGGGAGGAAATGTCTCATTCCACACTGGGCTTGCCAGGGAAGGCCTCATTTCTCTTGGAGCAGTGCAGGATGATTCTCTCTGAATTAGGAAGTCACATGTCTCCCAGGGATGGGTCTCTTTGCCCAGTGCCACCCCCCTTCCCACTGGCATCCTCTGCCTAAACGTGGAATTGTGGCAGCGCATCCCAACCTCAGAATCAAGGATGCCATGCAGCGTCCAGCCGGATATTTGTTGTGTCAAATGGGAATTAATAGATCGGCTTTTCAGGCTAGACTGAGAGTCACAGGCAAAGCTTGAGGTTCAGGATTTAAATAAAACTGTTTCATTTGTTCCTTGATCTATTTGACCACTTTGAAAAATATCTAGAGCCTGCTTTGAGACTCATCAAAGAACCTGGGAGGATTTTCATTCTTCTCCTCCTCTCTACTTGAGAGAGTTTGGGTCAATCTGTTAAAAACACAACGTGGCTTTCCACTCAGAGAGAGAACACAGACAGCAGTGAGAGCAAAGCTCTGTTCTGCATACTCATGGACCACTCATCCCCCAAACTCCTGGGCCAGGACCAAGCCTCAGGCTTCCTCCAAAGACCCTGGAGGTGTTTGTGCTGTTGCTGCTGTGGATGATGCTAGCCCACAACATGGGAACTGTTCCAAAAACTCTGCCAGTGCCTTAATCCACCCTTCAATGTTCTGCTGCTCTCCAAGTCAGAGGGCAGATTGGTCCAGAAAGTGGCAAAGATGAATAAATGCAACCAATAAGAATTCTCTCAAGCACAAACCACGTTACCTTTGGTCCTTGTGTCTCACAGCTGCTGGTCTCTGGGAGCCAAGGTAAGAGCTGCTGGGATATTTGGGATGTTGTGCTCACTCCCATTTAGCTTCTCTGGTGTTTAAGAGCTGAGCTCTGGTTACAGCCTTAGCAGGGATTTAACAGGACCTGTCTCCCTGCTATCCAGCAGTCTATTTTCAGGAAAATCACAGCAACCTGATTATTTCTGAGACCTCTGCCCCCTTGTCAATTTTGATTGGAGTTGGCCCACGAGTTCAAAAGGCTGTAACAGTTTGATCATATAATCCTGGCTTCCTTAGGAAACCAAGCTAAGGAACAAACAAACAGAAGTCCTTACAGAAATACTCCCTTGACAGCTGAGGAGTTTTTTTAATCAACACCTTGACTTCTATGAAGATTTTTACCTTCACTTCCCACAAAGATTATCTTACAGAGCAGCCACCAAACACGGCTCTGGAGTGGCACCGTTGCTGGCAGGTTTGCATTGGGGACAGGCTGGATCCCAGTGGGAGCCACGGGAAACCAGCACGGCCCCAGTGTCCTGCCAGCATCCCCCAGGGCAGGGGATGAGCCCTGCTGAGCCACCAGCAGCCAGGTTTAACTGCAGCAAAGCTCAGAGCTGAGCTTCCAGTGGATGGGACGTGCAGAGGGAGAGCAATTCCCCAGGTGGACAATTCCCCCTGACCTGTTCACCCAGCTCAGATCCTGCCCAGAGCTGCTGGGTTGGGTGGTGTGGTGGTTCCAGCTCCACCTTTGGGATCCTGGGATTCGGGGAATGAAACAACACCTCACCCTGGTCGCTGCTGGGATCCTGCCCAGCTTGGTGGTGTTGGTTTCCCCCAGGAGTGCAGGGAGCTCTGAGACACGAAGGCCCCCCAGTTCAGCTGAGCAAAACCCTGCAAACCAAAATTTTTAGCACATTCCCCTGGGTGCAGCGGGACTGCAGAGTAGGAGTGCCCAGATCCCTCTGGGTTGGCCACCAGCTTCTCCTCCCTCCGCTCCCTTTTCCCTTGGTGCTCCTTCCATGAGCTCTGGCGGCAGATCTGCTGAAGGGGTGATTTTACAACCTAATCCCAATAAAAGACAGCAGCTGCCAGTCAGGAAATCGTGGACAAGAGCATGCTTGGATGATCCAAAGTAACGTGTTTTTGGTATTAATTGCGATTTTTTTTTCATCTGCCACTTTCAGAGAAGTTCTTAAAAAAAAAAAATTTAAAAAAGGAATTGTAAATATGCCAAAACCCATTATTTATGCTCGTTCAGCTTTATTTGATCTTGGCCAATTACTACCGTGTTCCAAACAAGAAGCTACAAAAGCAAATCTTCTCCCTCCCTTTTTATTATTTTTTTTTTAGGAAATCAGGACTAACATTTTCCCGGCGTCAGATACGATGATGCCTCACTCCGTTAGCCTGGGGATTTAAACAGAAAACACGGATTTGAGAGGAAAGCTGAGGCAGTGGCCGCAGGCTGCTGGGAAAGGACGGGAAAAGAGGAGACCCGTCCGTCCGGGAGGGGACACGGGGCGGGCCCTGCAGATCCCGGACTTTCCTGGGCCAAAAATAAGCGAATAAGTGATCGGGAATGGCCTCGTGGAAGGCAGAGCCCGCATCACCCCTTTGCAAAGGGAACAAGATCTCTTTTTAATCTTTTCTTCCTTTCTTCTTCCTTTTTTTTTTGTTTCCTTAAACACAGCTTTTCCCTACGTGAGAGGTGTACGTTTAATTATAAAAGGGCCTTTTTCTGTTGTAATCTCTTTCCAGCTCAATTCCTTTGCTGGATAAATCCCTTAAACGTGTTGTCATTCCTTATTTATTGATTGCAGGTATTTGGGGTTTAATTGAGCAAGTCGGTCGTGGCCCAGGGCAGGAGTGGCGCTACATGAGCAATTAAATCTGATTAGCCCGAGCCCTTTAAGCCCCAGCTGGGTGATTGATAACCGAGACCAACATTCTTCAATTGACTCGCTACATCAAAAAGGAGAAAGGCTTAGAGGAGAAACGCATGGGTCCAACATGAAAAATAGCAAAGGAGCCGAGCAGATTAGATTTGCAAAGGAGCTGAGCTAACGGCGAAGGGAGCAGGGAGAACAGTCCTGGTCAGCCCATAAAATAAATCCGTAAGTGTCTCCTCCTCTAAAACTCAGCCAAGGCTGGATTTTTGTTTTGATTCGTTTTTGGCTTTTTTTTTTTTTTTTTTTTTTTTTACAAGAGGCTGAAGTGACCCGAGCTGGAGCAGGAACGGCTGAAGGCGGCGGAGCCCGGATTTTAACACCCCTCAGCCCTCGGAGCGCGGCTCCATCCATAAAGCTGTCGTCTGTTTGTTAGGGTGTTTGTCTGCTCCGTCATTACACTTTTGCCCGGTAGTTTAAGAAAATAAACTGGCGGGGAGAACAGGAGTGAGCAACCCCCATCGATCAAGCTGATGGATGTCCCGTGTCTCCCCTGGGAAGGGGATGGGCCGGGCAGTGACCAGCGCGGGGACAGCGCTGCCCGCAGCATCCTCGGGCACCAGGGGCAGCCGAGTGCCCACCGAGGACACGGAGACTGGGGGCACAGGGATGCTCCGAGGTGCCGGTCAGCGCCTCGGGAGAGACCGCAGCGCTGCGCTGATGCTCCGGGAAGAGCTCACGGATCGGCCGTGCGGAGTTTTCGGGAGCAGCACCCCCCGAGTCGCACATCCCGCTGTGCCCGGAGCGGTTTCCTGCCCGACTCCAGAGCACACGGGCAGTGCCAGAGGTGCGGGGTCCGTCCAGCCCGGCCGTGCCAGCCCCGGGGGTCCCGCAGCGCTCCCGGAGCCGCCGCGCCGGCAGCGCCCGCCTCAGCCTGAATTGCAGCGAAGGGGGAAAGAAATCAAAGCCAGGGCAGGGGGAGGCTCGGGGGAGGCTCGGGGGAAGCGCCCCGGGCTGGGCTCGGGGCAGGGGGTGCCACCCCCGCCGGGCACCGCGGGGCCGGGGCGGCTCCAAGGGCGCTCCCCTCCCGCTGCCGACTTTTGCCTCGGATCAAAACAGCCTTGAAAGCCCCAGAAATCACCGGGGAGGGGAGGAGGAACGTCAGCAGGAGCTGGACTTCTAAAAACCGTTCCGCCCCATAGGCTTTAATATTAAAAACCCCCTAGGAGCCTCAGACACTGTATTAATTAGTGCAACCACCCATGAAAAGTTGGGCTTGGAACAGCATTCTTTGCCCTGTGTGAAACAGCAACCCTAATAAACAATTGTTAACTTGGCCTATTGCCTCTGGTAAATTACACAGCATTAAAAAATAATGCTTTTCATATTAGGCAGTAATTAAAGGTTGGGACAGCTTTAAAACAAGAGGGGGAGGGGAGGAATCAAAGAAAATATAAAAATGTTCTTTCAAGAGTTATGGGAGGCTAATAAAGTATGTCTGTTATAGTGCACCACTTTGCCCCCAGCTACAGCCAAACTGGAGCCACTGCAATTGCCTCTCAATAAGATAATGATATTCCTTTCTCTGCTATTAAAAGGCTCCCAGTGCAAACTTAAAATGATTTATTTAATTTAAGAAATTATGAGGTGTAACTTCAAAGCGTAAGCCGTTAGTAATGGAAAACACCAGGTTGTTTAAAATTATAATAATAATTGTTTGGAATACAGTGACATCAAAGTGCTTTCATCACCAAATAAAATATAGCACAGACCCCCAAATCCAGTGGAGTTTATTGAGTAGACATTTTTTGGTGTGTTTTTATTATTTCCTTATCAAGAGACATTATTTTAGCAGCTCCTTTTCTCAGCTTTGATGTTTTGACAGTCTTAAATTAATTTTATTGCATTTTTTTGGCTCGGAGATGGGAGATTATTCTGACTGCTTATTTTTCATTATGACTTTTTTGTTTTCAAGAACCGGTTTGTTATTTAACACAGCACCTTGATAAGCGCAGTCGAAATGAATTGGCCATTACAGGTCATTAAAAAGCAAAGAATTCTGTTTTCAAGCAATCCATTACACGTCTGGGAAAATATTCCTACTTAAAACAAACTTTTGAGTTGAACGCTGGCATAATCAGTTTAATAAAACGGGTAGAGCATAATTTTAAGGAACGTGGGTTTTTTTCTCTTTACGAGATTCTTGCTTATTCAAAACACAGCAATCTGAGAAATACATATACAAAGCATTTTGCCAAAAAAAGAGACCTGCCTTTGCAGCAAGAACATCACAGAATGTTTTTAATTTCCTTGAACAGTGTTATAAAACCTTAATCGCGCATACATTGCTCGAGACTTTTTCTTCCCAAGCAAAGCAGAATTATTCCAATCCCCTTTAAAAATGGTAGCGTTTTAAAATATACTGCAGTTGCAGCTTTATAGACCGGTATTTCCACTAAAACAGCAGGGACAGAATTGCTTGGGTGTTAAAAGACTGAAATATAATGGATGGAAAGATTTTTATTCCTTGCGTGCAACCAGTTGGGAGCTGCTGGTAGCACCCGCCAAAAGCCTCATGGATTACGGTGGGAAACACACAGCGAGGGGCTCGGGGAGTCAAACACAAACCAAAATAAAAAAGCTCAACAACAACAACAACAAAAGACCCCAAATTTCCCCCCTCTGCCTTTCCCCGCGGCAGCGAAAAGGAGCGTGAACCGTGGAGCGGCGGCTCCTGGGTTTCGCAGCGCTGGGATGAGCTGTGCAGTTTCCCTGAGATCCCCCGTGCTTTTCATTGGAAAAATGTGCCCCCTCTGCTCTGGAATGGAAAAAGGGGAAAGAAAAAAAAAAAAAAAAAAGATTGGAATAACCTCTTTGTTTTTATTTTGTGAGAGAGGCTTCCTACGCCAAGAATGCGGGCGCTGCCGAAAGTAGGTTAACTTCCAAAAGTGACCCCCGGAAAAGGCATTTTGGCGTCTCCGTGGCTGATAGTGAGTGTAGGAACGGGAGGAACACAGTCACACTGGCCACATGCTGGGGTTTATTCGTTCGAGGAGACTTTTTTTTTGGTGCTTTTAATAATTTTAATTTTTTTTTTTTTTTTTTTAATAAAGAGATCCAGGTTAGTCTTCGGGGATGCTAAACAGGGGACAAACAGAGAGGGGAAAATAATATACTTTAGGGAGAGCAAAATGCTCACTTCTCTCTCGGGGGGTGGGAGTGGAGCCGCCGCGGCTGTTCCGCGGAACCTCTGGCTATTTGTGTGCAGCCAGGGCACGAGTGCGTGGCTTGGGGCCGCTTCCGAAGGCGCAGGGCCCCAGAGTTTGGTGCTTTCTGGTGGTTCTTTCTCATCCATCCCCTCCGTGGGCTCCCCTCCTCCTGCAGTGCGTGTCCAGCACTCCCCCCAAAATCCTGCAGAGCCCCAGGTGTGCGCGGAAGGGACATTGGAGTGTCCGTGGCACTCGCGTGCGAGTGGAATACCCAGCTCTCCGCTCCGGAGAGGTGGGAGGTGCGTGTGAAGCGCCGGGGCGGTGGAACCAAGGGTCAGGACAAGGCTGGGAGCCGGGATGCGGCTGAGGGGCTCTGCCCGGTCTGGAGGGCACCTGAGCCCCCCGCAGCCCCGGCTGGGCTTCGCGGGGCAGGTGTCGGGAGCCCGGCCCCATCCCCATCCCCATCTCCATTCCCGTTCTCATTCCCGACGTCCGGCCCGTGGCTCGGGGCTCGCTCGGTGCCCGCAGCCCCCGGCCCTCAGCACAGGGATCCCCCCGCTCTCCCGGACACGCCGCTCGCAGCCAGGCAGTTTTCCTCGTTCGCCATAAAACGCAGGAATTCCGGGCTCTGACAAGGCAACGTGACAACATGAAATGCAGGCTCGGAGCGCCCGTGGCCTTAGGTAATGAACGCTTGGCCGGAGCGAGGCAGAAAAGCCCAGTCCCAAATATTTATGTCAACAAATCCATCCCCGGTGACTGAAAGTCCCGGGAGAGCCGCGCTGTGCCCGGCTGGCCTGAGCCGCCGCTCAGCAAGTCCTGGTTTTAAGGATCGGGGTAATTTATCGCGTTGTTTTTAATGTTTATTATTTATTGCTCTAATTATTTTTCACTTTCTATCGGGAATTTAAAATATATAGATGTACCTGGAACAGATGCCAACTCCTTTCAGTCTCACTCAACTTCTAATCATCGCATCTGCTTTGTGTCAGAAAATACTTTGGGAACAATTTAACTTTGCATTAAAATAATTAATTAAAGCCACACCTCCCCAGCCTCTTGCGAAAGTGGGGGAGGAATTTCAGTAAGTGCATCGCTTTTAATGATAGCATTCTGATTTCCCTGCCTCGCTGTAATTTATTCAGTTACAGATCTGCCTGCGGGGCAGCTCCCCATTAGGACGATGATGAAGTCTCATGAGTAAAGCTTGACACCTCCCTCCTAATAAAATATAATACTCAATTAACTCGGCCTTTCTGAAGGCTTTAATTGGAACAAGTTAATAATGGGCGCAGGGTGAATTGTCATGCCATCCGCAGGCTCCGAGAAGGTGTCACAGATCCCTCCTTGCCTTTCCCAGAGCAGAGGTTGTAACCGAGATTTGGAAGCTTTTCCTTCAACACCCTTGTGTGCCGCAATAAATCTGTATCCATTTAGGGATCTATCATAACACACGCAAAGCTCCTGCGCTCAAAGAATTTCCAGCAAAAAGATTTAGCTGTAATCCCTGACACAGCTGATTTATACCGAAGGTTAAAAAATACCGCTGGTTTATTTATAGCCCAGCCCGGCTAAGGAAGCACTCGGGACAACCGGCCAGGCAAGGACAGGGCCGAGGGGGCTTCGCCTCGCCCTGGATTCAGGGGGATGATGCTTCGGGAAAAGGGAATCCGGGAAAGAAGCGCGTTTCTCCCGTTTTTATGCGGCGGTAAATTCTAATTTGAAGAGTTTGCGTGGAGATTGGGCTCCCCCAGCTTTGTTCCCTACATCTGCGAAGCGGGGAGATCACCGGGGGTTTTCCCGGGAAAGGGAGAGGGGTGAGCAGGGCGAGCTCCGCGAGTCCCTGCGCTCCCCAAGCCCGCAGCCCCTTCGCACAGCCCGGCTCTCCGAGTGTCTGATTCCCCGACCCTTTTCTTCCCGATCCGGCGGGATGCTGAGCCAGCCGGGATGTGGCTGGGAGCCTGGGGGACGGGAGAATTCCCGGTGCTTCCAGCGGCGGTGCCGGGAGCGCGGTGCCTGCGGGATCCGCACGCCCGGAGCGGGGAGAGGGCACCCGGGAGAAGTCCCGGGGGGGGCAAACACAGCTGGGCAGGGGGCAAACACACCTCGGACCCGCACCCCCTCCGAACCCCGACAGCCCTCCTGAGACAACATTTCCATGGGGTGGCACTTGGGTGTGCCAGGGTCCCCCCGGGTGCCCTTATCCGACCCCCCCCCTCACCAGGGGAGGGTGGTCCAGCACCTGCTCTCTGAGCCTGGCCCCAAAACTGCGAGAGCGCAGCACCCTGGGGCCCTGAAATGCAGCTAAAGCACTGCAGGGCCCCCACCAGGTTTAACCTGTCCCAAATTCCCCCTCAAATCCTTCGGGAGTCGAGACCCGTCTCCCTCTAAAGCACACAGAGCTGAGGTGGAGTCGAGGGGAGAGCTCCCAAGGAAAGGGAAAGGCACATGAGCTAAAAGTGATGGAAACATCAGCGGAGCACGATGTTGTAAAGAACAGAGGCGCCTAAAAGCGGTTGTTAAAAACAAGGAAACCTCATAAAAGCTTTGGCTTTTGACTCTGAAATGTTGACTTGCAATTCACCTTCCCGCGCTGCAAATTTGGCTTTAAATCAGATCGAGGAAGGGGAAATAATCACAAAGGCAACCCAAACATTCCTTTGAACTTGACCCAATGGTGCAAAACACACACAGAGAGAAGGCACCTTTCAAAGGACTCCAAACACCAACAGACCCACACACGATTAAACACGTTTTTTCTTTTTTAATTTAATTCGAAATAAGAGATAAGAAATAATAAATCTTCAATAAAATATATAAAATTGTACAAGGCATCCCTTTCAAAGGGATTCTCCTATGATGGGAGATCGGGGGTGAGGGGAAGGGAGAGAGGAAGTTCATCTATAGTGGGTCCCAGGCGGCATCAATGCCTGGGTCAAAACAAACCAAAACCAGCAAAACCTCGTGGCTTTTTTTTTTTTTTCCTCTCCTTTTTTTCTGATTTTTTTTTTTTTTTGTTTCATTTCTTTCCTCCACAACAGCATGCTAAGAAAATAAATCCAGGAGAAACTCTGACTTCAGTGCTCCACAGCCTTGGGAGTAACTTCCTCATAAACTTTAGCAAGAGTAATACACATAATACAAGAGTTACAAGGAGAAGCCTGGGGAAGCTGCTGCCAGAGCTCCCACGGGGACAGAGAGGTCACACAGTCTCTATCACCCATCTGTCCTGCTCGTGGGGCTGATTGTGACACCCGGATCTCTCTTTAGAAGGGCTTGAAGCACGAGTCACTCCTATTGGCATCCTTAGAACGGAAGAAAACTCGGGGGGTTCTGTGTAACACAGGCCGTGGCAAATACTAACAGAAACCCCACAACATCCCCCAGAAGGGTTCAACAATCCTTTCTGGGAACAACCCACGTCTTCCTCCCTTCTCTCCTGGCTTTCCAAGAGCATTGCAGAGCCAAGATTACCTGGCTGCAGCTAAAAATTTCTAAGCACGCCAATAGGAAGAGATAAAAACCAGCCTAAGAACCCTCCCTTGCTCTTCACCTCCCCTCCCAGTGCTTTACAAAGGCTGAAGCTATTTATACACATAAAGGCGTTACAGGAGCCGTGGTGGGGAAAGCTGGGCTCTACATTTAGGGGCCCTGCTGCTCATCTCACCGAGGTTCGGGATGCAAAACTTTGCCCTCTCCCCAGAAATGCAGGGATTTGCTGGCTCTGAACTTCGCTGAGACTCCACCGGCTCTAGTTTCTATTTACACGTCTCTAGCTACAGGCTCTGCTGTCCTTAAAAAAACAACCAAACAACAAAACCTGGATTAGACCTTTCTATTGCCCTCCCCCCTGCCCCCATGTGAAGTGATGGCAACTTAGAGCGTGGCTCAAGGGCACGCACCCCTCTTATTTTAAACCCGTGGTGGGCCAGGAAGGTGTCAGGGAATTTCTGCCTCCGTATGACAAAATTCCTTTTTCACCCGTTCTTTTTTTAACCTAGTTTTACGTGCACTGGATGAAACCCCTACATTTAATAAAAATTTTTTTTTTTTATGTTGGTTTTTATGCTTTTTTTTTTTTTTTTTGCTTTCAGGAGCAGACTCTGCGTGCTCAGAGCACTCTCAGGAGACGCCCAACCCGTAGCAAACTCCCAGACACTCAGGATGCCAGATAGAAGCGTGCAGAAGGAATGGCCAGTACTGGTTGGGGTTCTGCCTTCTCAGGGCTGGACAGGATCCACCAGGAAGTCTGTGTCGGATCTTCTTAGGATAAGTGGTACATGCTGTATCCAACGGGAGTGGCGTAGAGTCCAACGGGCGGGATGGGAAGCACAGGTCTGTGAAAAGGGTAGGATGTCCCATACAGGGAGGCAGCCTGGATGGGGGAGTTGATGGGGAAAGGGAGGCTGAACCCCGACGGCAACATGGGCTTCGCTGCCATTTTGAGCTTCTCCAGCTCGGCCTCCTGCAGTCTCTTGGCCTTGGCCCTCCGATTCTGGAACCAGATTTTGACCTGGGTCTCTGTGAGGTTGAGGGAGCTGGAGAACTCGGCTCTCTCGGCGATGGACAGGTACTGCTTCTGGCGGAACTTGCGCTCCAGAGCCAGCAGCTGGGAAGTGGTGAACGGGGTTCGGGGCTTCCTGTTCGTCTTGTGCTTCCTCAGGGTGCAGGCAGTGGGGCTCAGGTGTCCTGCAAGGAAGGGAAAGGCCGGTTATCACAACAGCAGGGACAGCCTGGAGCTCTGCAGGGATGCTGTGCCTGGTGGGTGTCCCTGCGATCCCCTCCAAACACGGGATCCTTTGGCAAAGGGGCTCGGGAAATGTCTTCCTGGCCAAACTTAAATTCACAGCACTTCAGCTGATGTGCTGGGAAGGGAAGTTTTGCCTCAGCGATTTCAAAAGGGACAGAGGATTCACAGGTCACTTTGGGAGTCACTTCACAGGGGTCTAGAGCACACAAACCAGGACAACTCCAATAAAGCACAGGACAAACACCACAAAAGCAGGAGATTCCCAAAAGGACAGAGGGCAAGAGGAGAGCTCAGCCCTGCTCCAGGATTTCCCCACAAAGCACAACAAGTGACAGCTGAAGAAGTGGATCTGACAATTTTAGTGGTTTTGCTAATGGGACATTTTTCCTTGCTGTTTCTTCTTCCAAATCAAGCTTTTCCTCTGCTTATTAACTTCAATTTTCAGTGAATATTTTCTGATTATCAACCAGTATAAAAAATGTCATACATGAAATCCCTAATTATGTTTGGTCTTTGCATGTATGACAAAAAACCCCTAACAAAAACTCAAACAAGAAAGCAGCGCTCTTTTAATTCAACATTTTGCTTTTATGACATTTGCCAATTAAAAAATAAAACAAAACCCAGACAAAACTTCAGCATTTTGTAGCCAATAAAAGCCAGAAAATCCATCACCTTTTGTTCCTGCCTTAAATCCCAGCCAGGTTAGGCAATATTCCTGGGATGGCAGAGCGCTGACTTGCCTTTAGATTAATTTAGCACTTCACTAATAATTTTGCAATCTAAAGAATAACTAAAAAGCAGGCGGCTGACTTCAAGAACTCGGTAATTTGGCTGTGTTTTGCTCACTCCAGGGGCACAGGACAAGTCACCCTGGCCAGACACAGCAAGTGACACCCAGGCTGCCCAAAGAGGCTGCTGAGTTTTGTTCCCGCTGTGGTGTCTGCTTCAAACGCTTGTCAGTATTTGCACTTTGGGTTTTCTGGACTCATTTCTCTTTTATTTTTAAAAATAAACCAGACTAAGAAGCTGTTTAAGCATGTATCATGCAATTAAAAAAATCCCACAAGGGAATTGTTGAAAAGTTCAGAAAGGGGAGGGAGAAAACAGTTACAGCGGGGAAAAAAATCAAACTTCTCTTATTGCTCTTCCTCTGGATACCGAAAGCCAAAAATAAAGCTTTTTTAGGAAACAGCTTGTCAAATATCGGCCTGCGATCCCACCAGGGCAGTTTAATAATTCAGGTGCTCACCGTGACAGCTGATTCACTCCTAAAACTGCATTAAACTAAAGCTACAGCAAGCCGACCCTGAATTCCCTGCCGCTCCGCCCGTTGTTCCACGCTATTTTTAAACCCAGCGCCTTTCTTTTCCCAAAGTGAAGCCCTCCCCAGACTCAGCTGCTCGCAGCAGGGACAGGGTTTGGAGGGATGGCCCTGGCACCGTGTCCCAGCACCTTCCCCCGCTCTCGGGTGAGCCCGACCCGTCCCAGCTCCTGCTGCGCACGGGGAAACCGCAGGAACATGTTTTCCCATGAAATCCCGGGAAATATTCGCCCCGGGATACAGCCCAGCCTTCCCAGGCTTCTTCTCTCGCAGCCCCCCGAAGGATTGCCAGGCTCTAATAAGCAGCAGGGACCGCAGCCCCCGGAATTGCGTTTATCCCGTGCCAGTCCCCAAGCCCTCGCTGATTTGTTTCACTGTTTTTCTCTTTATCCTCCTTTTCCTGGCCAACATCGGACAAAAAATCATCATTTGGAGAGGGTTCCCTCTCCGTGTTCCTCAAAATTCTAACTTTTACAGCTTTTCCCTCAGCTCATCCCACGCGTAATATTAATATTAATAACAATAAATCGAGGGGCGGTTTTTAATGTCAAAGCTCTCCATGGACAGGCAGTTTTCCTGCGGGAAAACCGGTCGTTGCCTCCTGCCGAGGTGGGAAATCAGGAAAATGGTCGAGGCCGAAGGATTTTCCCTGCCCTGATCCTCAGTTTTCTCCCCAGATCCCTCGGAAGTCACTGGAATTCCAGCTCCTGAAGTCCTTTACAAAACTATTTTGCCAATCCCGAGAACGAAAAATTTTCAAAGAGAAAGCAGAGAAATTTCGAAGGGGAAAAATGTAGAGGGAGATTATTAGGCCGTGTCTAAGTCTGGGGTTTTGGGCAGATTTAGAGAAAGGGTCCAAGTAGGGGCACACGCTTCTTTTCATGTTTTTTCAGCACACTTGGGGTACCTGAAAATTAAAATCTGGAGCTACACAGGGCTTGCCACGGGCGGGATGCCTTCCTCCTGCCCTCTCCAAGCACGACAGAAAGCAAATTAATTCGGGGTTATCATAAAGGAAAGGAAGTGGATGAAAGCCAAATCGAAATTATTGTTAAAAAAGAAAATAATAAGGAAAGCTGTAATAGCACTAAACTTTCCTCTTGCAATAGTAGATAGAGAAAAAAATTCCGTGAGACAGTTCACGTCTGTAAAGCGTCTAACTTAAATAAAGCAGAGTATGTAATTTCCACCAGGCAAGTTTGGGATGCTCGGACGAGAGGGGATAAATCCTGACACAGGTGTGCAGCTTCCCGGCCATGGGAAGGCAGGAAGCCTGGCACGGCCGAGATGCTCCTTCCCCTTCTCCTGAAGGATGTTTTGGAACTTCTAATTTCTTAAAAGCAAATTTTTTTCCTTTTTTTTTTTTTTTTTCCCCCAAATCGCACGGAAAGCGAAACGCGGCTCAGAGCCGCTCGGACTGCAAAGGGGTTTCAGAAGTGACCTGTCACCTCCGGAGCGAGTGTCCCTAAGGCGGGGGACGAGGTCGGGAGGGATCGCGGGGGCTAAAGGGGTCAGGACCAGTTCGGGGAACTTTGACAGGCTCTAGAACCAGGGATGGAGGGACAAACCCCGCGCCGGGAGCCAGCGCGGAGCCAGCTCAAGGTTGGAAGGGAGAATTCCCGAGTTTAAGAGATTGCTGCGCATCGCGGATGGGAGAAGGGAACAGGGAGAAATTCCAGTTGTTGTTGCAAGGGGATAACATAAATGGACGAGCTGTCTGCCAGGGGGTCGAGAGTCGGGAAAGGGAGCTGGTCCCTGGTGATTTCTGATCTTTCTGTGGCTTTGAAGGCGGTATATATTTATATACCGTATAGAAATACACGTATAGAAATATATAACTCCATAAATATATAACCGTAATAAATATGTGAAGAAGTATGTAAATATACCTAAAAATCACACACATATGAATACCTTTAAAAGTACCATGGAATCTCAGAATGTTTTAGGTTGGAAAGGACCTTAAAATCATCTCCTTCCATGGGCAGCGACACCTTCCACTAAAGCAGCTTGCTCAGGGCCCCATCCAACGTGACCTCGAGCACTTGCAGGGATGGGAATACAGGATATAAAACCGAAGGTAAAATACAGGATCTATGAGCATTTATCTCCGTGCTGCAGCGCATCCCGCCCGCCCCCGCCGCTCCCGGGCGCTCGGCACTCACTTGGCGGCGGGGAATATCTCCCGGCCTCCGAAGGGATCCAGGACGAGCCGTCCTCCGAGTTCTCCGACTTGACCGAGGCGGTGTCGAAGGTTTTTGTAAGCGCCCCGGGCGGGCTGTGCGCGTCCCGGGAGCCGTGGCCCGCCAGCAGCAGGTTCCTGGAGGTGCCCACGGCCGCCCCGTCGGCGCTGCCGCCGGCCGCGGGCAGCGGCGGCTCCTTGGGGGGGGGCTTCTTGTCGGACATGAGCGCTTCCACGCTGAACGGCAGGCTCGACACCTTGACTTTGTGGTGCTCCTCGGCGCCGGCCGCCGGGCCCTCCTCGTCGGAGGAGAAAACCTCCTTGGCCTTGTGAGGGGAAGCCATGGCGGTGCGGCGGAGCTGGCGCTGCCCGGCGAGTGCGGCGGAGCGGGCCCGGCCGCCCCCCTTTTCCCCCTCTGGGGCTCCCCGCCGCTGTCCTCCTTTGGCGAGCGGGGGAGCCGCCCCGCCGACCAATCAGCGCCCGTTCTGCCGCGTGACGTCGTGAGAGGCGTCATCCCATTGGCTGAGAGCGCGCGGGGGGCGGGCCCAGCCGGCCCCGGTGGCGGCGGTGCCGCGCGGGGAGTTCCCGGCCCGGCCCGGCCCCCCGGTCCCAATTAGGGGTTAATGACACTCGGGCCGCCCGCCGAGCGCGCCTGGCCCGGAGCCGCGCAGGGCTGCAGTCAGAGCAAAGCGAGCGGGGAAAAAAATAAAACATCGCCGCGGTAATTAAGGCTGATGATGAGGCGAAGAGGGAACTTCAGAAGAGCGCGGCTCTGCGCCCTCTCGCCGCCTGCTCGGCTCCTCCCCGGGCGCCCCAGGCTCATCGCGGACCCCCGCGCTCATCCCGATCCTACAACGCCCCGTCAGGGACCGCCGCACCCCCGCCCCGCCGACCGTCCCGGAGCGGGGTCCGTCCGCCGCTTCCCTCCATCTCCCCCAAACACGAGTCCCTTTCCCGAAGGAGAGGGGTCTGGGGATGGGGGATCAGGGATACGGCATGAGGGAGACGGGATGCGGGCCCCGCGCAGCCAAACGCTCCCGCGGTGAAACGCGAGCGCCGCTGTTTGCGCCGCTGGTTTTTCATCCATTTTTTTTTTCTTGTTTGCGTTTCCAAGGCAGCAGGACCCAAGTCGGGCAAAACCACTCTGCAGAGGTTAGATCTGTAATTATTTTTTTTTTTCCAGCGTCAATTACACACGTGATGGATAGATGAGCTTTAATAAATTAGGGGCACGCAGCCCTTAATTAAAAGTCATATCAAACCCGTACTTTGAAAGCGATTCTCTCACTTTTTGACTTCCTATCAGTGGTATGAATAAAGAGTATCCTTTAAAAAGCTTTTATAATTACAGCGCGGATAAAAGCGAATACATATTGTTCTTTTCATAATTATTTTAATCTTGCGCCGGGCGTTATTTCATGCTGTGCCCGCAACTTTCTCAGGTGTTTAGATTGTTTTTTTTTTTTCTTTTGTTTTCCAACGTCCAGGGTGGGCAGTGTCTGGGAGCTGTTTTGGTGTTATAATTTATAAATTAGGGGTTTTTTTAGAGCCACTATAAACCACCCTGAGAAGACGAGAGGCACAACTCCTCTCCCCAAGCCCCGACTTCAGGGGCAGCTCGGACAAAGCTGCGGGCTCAGTCCTGCATGGCTGCAGGACTCTGCTCCACGAATGTTTGGATATATCCCTTCCATAGAACATGGAGGGTTTCATTAGCTCATCTTTTGCCCGGTTTGGACTCCTGACTTTCAGGAGCAGCACTTTTGGAAATCTCCAGCCCTGCAAATTGCAACTTCCCAGCTCGCAGAGGATGGGGCTGTATGGAGTGCACTGTACTGGGCCCAGGGGTCCTCCCCACCCCTTAAAGCCCTGGTCATCCCCTCCCCACTGGTCAGCCACCAAATATCTCAGTGGCCCCAGCCCTGACAGCATCTCGTCTGGTGCCAGGGAGAGCAAATTGTGACCAGGGCACGGGATTGCCATGTGGGAAGGAGTGTGGGAGGACATGTACGAGAAGCCGTGTTACAAAACCCCACTCATCAGCGGGGCTAATAGCAGGGTTTGCACACTCATTACTGATTGCTGGCAGTGTTACTGCAGACCTCGATGGGTTAAGGATTAAAGATCTGCGGAGAGAAGCGATGCCTTGCACTGCCTCAATCCAGCCAGCCTGGCTGCCACATTTCAGTCGGCAGAGCCCCGATTCGGGCTTTTCTCCGAGGGTGAAAATAACAGTTAATGCCACAAGCTGATGCCTCTCCAGCTGCCTCTGCTAGCCCCAGTTTGTCACTTCTCCTTCCCCACAGGGTTCATGTCTTTGCTGGGAGGTACCGAGACAGCAGCCAGGCAGCCTCGGCCTCGCAAAGCTCTGCTGCTGCAGTGGGGTTGACTTTGCCCCTCTTCTCCCCCCCCCTTTCCCTTCCTTTCCCTTCTCCATGCTTCCTGCACCGTGACAAGTAAATGAGAATTGATGGACACGCAGGAACAATGTCTGTGTGTCAGGAACAATGCACCACCCGTGGAAAGCCATTGTGGGGCTGCTGAAAATGCCGCGGATAATTACACCGCGCCCCCAAAGTCAATGCCCGCTGGAAGGGCGCCTGGGGAGCCACAGCTCGGGGTCATGGTGACACCGATCACGTCCCTTGGGTGCCGGTTCTCTCCCTGGTTGTGCGCCGGGTGTGCAAGCTCCGTCCCCGTGGACTTGGAGAAGCTCCTCTGCGCTGCCGTATTTGGGGAGGCCGGAGGAAAAAAGGGGACCAAGGGACAAGCTGCTCTCGGTGCTGTGAAGTACGGAGCACAAGTTGGCTCATCCAGCCTGGTTTGGCTGAATTTTGGGTGCCATAGAGGCGCCTGGGATAGCAAAGCATGGCAGGATTTGCTAGTGGTGTTTTCCCTCTTCAGCCTCAGGCAATCTCCAAATTGGAGCATTTTCTGTCTAAAGTCTGAACTTAGAGATTTCTATCCTCTCTCACCCCTCCCCTCCTTCATCCTCCTGCTGTCAGTTAAACATCAGAGGATGAAGCTCCATACGGTACTGAATGTCTGCACGGAAACCTCGCCGAGACGAGGTTTGGAGAAATTTCTGGGAATTAAGCTTTGCCCCCCATCCAGGATCGCAGAACGGCCGCCCAACCTCAGACCAGCAAGCAATTCTCCCAGCCCGAGGAAACGACGTGAATCTGGGGACTTTCCCCTGCGCCGGGCTCCCCCTTTGTGTCCCCGATAAGACCCCAGTCCCGGGGCTCGGCCGTCGGGGCTCGGCGGGACCGGGCCGGCTCTGGGGGCCACGGCCGGGTCCCAGGGATGCCCAGAGAGCCCCCAGCCCCCGTGCTCCTCCGTCTCTCCCCCGCCCTCTCGCAGCATCAGCCCCGTGAGCCGGGGAGGGCTCTGGGCGCCCCGGTCCTGGGGCTCTCAGCTGGAGCGGGGCGGGGAGGGAGGGAGCGCAGGGGGAAGAGAGACGCTGCAGACAAACTGAGGCTGTTTTGCAGGCGCCAGGAGCGGGGAGATGAAAGGGAAGCTCCTGGGGGAAGTGGCTGTGCAGTTTGACCGGCTCCAGCAGCAGCAGCAGCAGCAGCAGCAGCGGCGGCCCGTCCCGGCCAGCTCCGCCTCCCCCTCTGCCTCCCCCTCTGCCTCCCCCGGGCTCCAGGCTACCCTTGGGCCCACCTCCGCCTCGCTTTTCCCAGCCTGGAGGCGGAGGGAGGTGTCGGGCAGGCAGTGCCGCAGCATCCTCGCTCCTGTATCCATCAAGCCGGGAGCAGCATCCCCGCCACGAAATTCCACAGCATCGTTAGTCTGGGATAGCTGGGGATGGTGGATTTGGGGGAGGGGGCTGTCCGACATCCCCCTCCCCTTATCGGTGTAAATCAGGAGGGAGCTCACTGGGACCATTACACGAATGATGTCCCGTGTCCCCAGTCCCGTAAAGCAGCAGCCCCTGTCCCTCACAGACACCTCGGGAGGACAAAACGCCCGTGGGCCGTAGGGAGCGCGTTTATTCTCCGGGAGGGAAAACCTCGCGAGCATTTCCCCCTCCTTTTGTGATCGATTTGGTTAATAATCCGTTTTCTAGAGACAGGAGATTTTTTTTTAACGAGCCGCCGTGAGGCTGGCGTGAGGACATCCTTCAAGGAAGGAAGATAAGGCTCCCGATTTACCTCGAGAAGGAAAGGCAGGAAAATGGAATCAGAGTGGGCATCAAGCGTAAGTTTTGCCCCGGAACGAGGTGTACACCGAGGGAGTGTTTGATGTGTCAGAGGCTGGGAGATTATTGTTTCATCGCCTTGCCCCAGATGAGACCCGGAGCCAAGAGAAAGGCGTTGTATTAACAGTAATACGCGTTTATCTCCAGACGCTAGAAAGGAATTAAAGAGAGCTGAACATCAGAGCTTCCGAGGGATCAGGGCTGGTTACCGACGCCTCGATCTAGATCCCCCTCTGGATTCCCGAAGCCGTTTTGGCTGACAGCTCTTGGCTGCGGAGCCAGCTCCGAGTGGTTTGAGAGGGGACCCTTCCCGGAGCATCCTTCGGGGGGACGCGTCCCGCAGAGCCGGGCAGGGGGCGGGGGGCTCTGCCCCGGCTCCCGGGGCGCGGGGAAGGTGGAAGCGATGGAGCCGAGCTGCGCTAAGCGCAATCACGCGTTGTAATTGTCCCCTGTGTCACCCGACAATGATCCCCATTGATCGCACCCGTGTCATCCACTCGTTTGGACAGCGAGTGCACAACGAGCCGTGCTCGCTGCTCAACGCCAGCGTCTCCTTTCGCACCCGCCGAGGGTTGTTCTCTCCCCCTCTCTGCGCAGGTATTTGATTTACCGGCAGATATTTATTCTGCTTGGCAAGAGGCAGGAGATAGCTGGGAGAGATCAGATGTCTTCCTGCTCAAAGCAATTAACAGTTTTGCCCTTAAGGACTGAAAACGATTTTTTCTTTTTGCCAAAGTAATAACTTTTTAAATAAACACAAGGGGAAGGTTCGAGGGAGGAAAGCGCCGGTAGGGAGGTTAAATTTACGCGCAGAGAACTCGCGGTCAAGAGGATGCTTGGAGACCGGGATTTTGGAGGTGATGCACGGCCCCTGGCTGAGAATCTCAGCCAGGGGCTCCGGGGTTGTCCTGCGAGCCCGGACCCCGGGGAGTCCCTCTGTGTCCTGGAGGCCAGGGCCGGACCCCGCTCTCCCCAGAGCGCAGGATCGGGCCCCGTGGAGACAACCCCCGGGCACCTGCTGGAGCTGCACAGAGCCGCCACAGGACCCCCCAAATCCACCACTGGAAAAGACGTGGGCAAAATACTTTAGGGTCTGGCCCCGGTGCCTCCCGCCCCGTCCCCCACACCCCGAGAGCAGAGGGACGAACCCCCGAGACTCCCCAGAGAAGGGGAACGTCAGGGGTACCTTCCATGTATTTGTTTATTTATTTTTAAGAGGCAGAGAAAGGGAAAAAACCCCACGATCTATGTCCTTAAAACGTTTTGTTTTTTCTCTCCCCCGGACTCTTTCTGTTTGTGAACGGTTTCCATCGAACTCTTTGCAGGGAATCCTAATAATCGCTCACACCTTCCTGTCTGTCTGGGCGATGAATAAACCAACAAGATTCACCTCAGCCAGGGAAGCAACGCGTGGAGAGTGAGAAACTCAAAACTCCTGCTTTGGCTTAGATTGGAGCACCCGATGATTGCCGGAGTCTCCCCACCTTCCCGCAGAAACAAGCAGACGGGTTTTATTTTCACGGGCGCATTTTATTTTAGTTTGTCGAATTTCAGATAGATTCGTTTTCGGTGTTTCGCCCGCTGCCTCCCATCAGTCTTGGAAATGCAGAGGGAATGCGGGATGCGAAACACACTGAATGAGAGATGCACTGAACTGTCCCGTGCCCAAAGGCAGCTCCCATAAAAGCCCCGTTATTTATGCAGTGCATTCGCGGTGTGATGTGTCCCACGCTGGATGCAATTCCACAATTACAATTCTCTTCTGTCGGTTATTTTTTTCCTGTTCACCTCCTCGTCATCATTTCCCAAATCTATCCCGAACCCCTCGAATGATCGCAGCTTTGCGACTGCCGCTTGTCTCCCATAATTTCCCATCTCTTTTTGATTATCCCGGACGCCGTAATAAACCGATCAATAAACAGCTTTTGGGTTACAGGCTCAGATTTGGTACAAATAGTCTGTGAGGGTGCCAGACTCCGTGAGATCAACCGGCTGATTTCTTTACTTCTCGAACCTCGTTTCTGCAAAGAAAATTGAGTTTTTCTTATTTGTTTTCCGAAAAAAAAAAAAAAAAAAAGAAAAAATTGCTGAAGTGAGATTAAGGACTTTTACTATTTTTACTCAGTAGAAAGAAGACGGGGACTGACTCTGCAGCTGTTTGGGGCTCGGTTTAGCTGTGCCCGCTGGCTGAGCTGGGAGATGCTCGGGCTGTCCCGGTGCTTCCGCAGGGACACCCCGCGCTGCCTCCCGCGGTGTCGCATCCCTGGCCGGCCGTGCTGGCTGTGAGCTCAGGGCTGGCTGCTGCCAAAGCCGCGGGGATCCCCGCAGGAATCTGGAGACAGCCAAAATCCTCATCCCGAACGTGCTTTTCCATCCATCCCTGTCCTCTCACCCACGGCGTGGAACGTGAGTGGGGTGGGCAGCGAGCACATTCCACTCCGGATTCCAGCCAGCCCTCCAAGGTTACAGGGATTTTTCACCCCCCGCTTTATTTAATTACACTCAGGGCTCTTTCACGGCGTTCGCAATGACTCTGATTGCATTTCGAGCCGATATTAGCCCAGGAGTGAGTGCCACCGGCGTCCCCGCCACGGTCCGCAGGGGTGGGGAATTTATTTGGATGCTCCTAATTCCTCTGTCGATTGTATCGGTTCCAAGCCTTTCTAAGCAGGGCGACAATTTTTATTTGTCTGTATAAATGTATTTGCACGGAGAGTTATAACAAGCAGAATAAATCATACTTCAGAACGCAGCAGATGTTGGAAGGATGCTCGTTCAGAAAATGATGAAATTAAATCCATGCGACTTCTTTCACAGATTTATTTCGCCCAGACTCTCAGAAATCGGAGAGGAGAAGAATCCCCAACTCCTCTATCCCTGTTAGTATAACTTTCCCTCTTTCTACACATGTAAGGTGATTAGAAATATCCAACAGTGCCTTGTTCCCATAATTTCCCCATTGAAAATAACCCTCTTTCTAATGTAAGAGTTATCTTTACCCACGTGCTTACAAAATACTTCTAAAGCAATTTCATTTGTAGTCTCTAAGACATAAAAAATTTAAACATTTTGCAAGTCTAACTCTGAGGTGGCTGCTTGCACAGATTTTGGGGCGGAAACACTTCAGGGAAACTTTGTCTGTTGTCTGTTTTAAGGGATTTTGCTTCTTGTAAAAGACTGACTCGGTTTTCTGCACTTTTTACTAAAAATCTGCATTTTCCTCTGACTGCACAACCCCAATCCATTCCACTGAAATGCTCCTTGGACAGTAGCCCCCCCACTGCTCCTCATCTGCAAAAATCTCGGTTATCCTATAGACAAATCAAATTGTTTTTTCTATGCTTGTTCTTTGTTGTTTGATAGTGGTGCTAACAAGACCACTGTGCCCAGAGATGCTTTTGGGATTTAAGGGTTTGCTTATCCCGCCAGTGGCTTGGCTTTGGTCAACTTCCCCAACTGTGCTGCATCAAAACGTGGTGCAGAATATTTCAGGATGGATGCAGCTCAGTCTCCCTTCCCGAGAGCAGTGACAATGTTGGCGAAACGTGGGAAGCAGAGATTTGTACCAAGCAAAGAGATTTTTTGCAGTGTCAGGGTGTTTGAGCGTGATAATGGCGAACTCTGGATATTTAAGGTTCAGTTAATAGAGGTTTTATTTCATTTGATTTACTCCAGATGGTTGTCAGCCACAACACAGAGGCTGAGACAGCAACCAGAGCTCCGGCGTGGAGGAGGCTCTGCGTAATGAATTTTCATTTGGCCCACAGCAGATAAGAGCCCAGGCAAGGCTTGGATCTGCAGCAGTTGGGATTCCAGAGCCCTGCTCTGCACAGGGGGGGCAGGAGAGGGCTCGGGAGGTGGCTGCACAGCACAATGAGAGCCAGCTCCGTGTGCGCCAAGAAAATCATCTTAAAATTACGTTAACAGTTTTCTGTGGAGGGATAAACCTCGAGCTCAAGCAATCAGGAAAATTTGGTCAGCCCTGGTGTGCAGTGCCAACACCGGCTCTGATTCTCCATCATTCCTGGGGTAGCGCCAGCAAAGTCAACCTCGTTGTGACCTAACTCCAATTACAACTGGCCTAATCAGCCCAAGCTCTAATATGGTAACAAAGGCTTTGCATGATCCAAAATTCCCACCAGATCTCCTGGAGCATGACCAGTACCACCTAAACCCACAGCACACAGAGCAGACAGCAACAGAGAGATAAAGCTCCTTTTGTTTGTTCTGCACTTCCATTTGCGCTTTAAAGAATACATTTTCTTTCTGTGCGCAAATACATAATTCACAAGTATAAATTCTTAGTTTATTCAGCCAGATTTTGATTTCTTTGGTCATGTTTCAAATAGGTGAAGGTTGTGAAATCTGTGATTATGGGAAAAGAGGGAAAATTCTTTGACATGAACATCTACCTGTAAATAATAAAGGGCAAGTGGCAGGAGCCCTCACAGGGAATTGCTGATTGCACGATTAGAGGAGTTATTGGTGTGGTAGAATTCAAAGAGGATAATGCAAAAGGCAGATTATACTCAATAAATATGAAAGTTGCTGAAGCCTTCTGGGAAACTCAAGAAGCTTTTCCCCCTAACAACTGTTTCTTGCAAGTGTAACATTATTGTTAGTGATTATCCATTTGCTTTTCTTTCCTGGCAGAAAAGCCAGCATGCAAAATCCCGTGTCTGTGTGTGTGTGTGTTTGTGTTCTGCAGCTCAGTTCGCAGCAAAATGCAAAGTGTTCTCTCTTTCAAGTCGCTGAATGCCAAGAAAAGCAGCTTCTGCAGAATGCAAACAGCAGCGAGCAAATCACGGGGTATCGCTGTCCTCGAGTCACCTCCGCGTTCCCACCGGGGCTTGGATCCAGGGCAGAACATCCCTGCAGCTGCAGCTCGTGCTGCAGGGGCCAGAGGGCCCTGGAGGGACCAAAGGGCTCCTTCTTAGTTCTACACCGGCCCTAGTTTGGGAGGAAAAGCAATTTGGGATGAGGTCTGGGAGCCCACACGGATCATGTTTGTCTAAAGCATCACCTGCTGCCCTTCCCTCGATGTTGGAGATGCTCTGTGGCTGTCACACGTTCTCCAGCCTGGGTGTGGAGCTGCTCCTTGGCTTTGCAGGCAGCTTTCCTCAGCCCGGCACCTGCTCCAGAGCTGGCCAAGGGAGCAGGAGGGGTGGGATGGTGCGGGGAGCAGCAGTTCCAGCTCTCCCCAGCAGCCAGGCTGGCTCTCCACTCACCTCTGGTGCCCCCACACCGGCTTTAAACTCTGCCTGCAGCCCTGGGCTGGATTCAGCAGACGCTGGAGCCCTGCCCAGCTGTGAGGGGAGAGGTTGGGAGCTCCCATCTCATCCGCAGTGCCTGCTCCCAAGGGAAGCAGCTGCCCCGCTGTCTCCACCTGTCCTGCCCCATCCTGGGTTTGCAGCTCGAGCTAAGCTCTAACTTTCACTGAAGGACTGGTTTCACAACATGGGGAGCTAAAAGTTGTTTCCAAGAGCCAGTTCCATTTCTTTCCCCTCCAACAGTTTTCCTTCATCTCTTCCCTGGCTCCTGTGTGGGATGGGAGTGGTGCAGGCTGTTCTCTGTCGGGGGCAGAGGGGTGACACTGGCACAGACCGTACAGACGTGAGGGAACAACAGCATTTTCCAGCCACCACGGATTCTGTGTCTCCATCAGAAAGTCAAATCATCTCTTGTCTCCTCTTTTATTTATTTATGATTTTTTAGGCAAAGCTTTCCAACAACAATATGAAAAGGCAGGAGAAACATGAGATCATCCAGTGTTGGATTTGAGAGTCAGACACTCCTTCATCTGTGTATTCTCCTGCTAGCTCTGTGCAATCCTTAGGGAGAAGCATAAATACTGAGTAATTTTATTAACTGTCTCTTCTAGGGGCTTGTTCAGGCCAAATTTGGATTTTATAAAACAAACAAACAGGACTTTTTTTAAAAAATCAAAATGGATGAAAGTATAAACAGAGGGATATTAAGTTTTCCAATTAAAAGAATTATCTTATATAATTAAAATCCCCACCACCACCTCCCAGATTTTGTGGTGCCAGGAAAGAAAAAAGTATAAATGCAAACGACAGTGAGTTTTTCACTTCCACAATCCAAGTGAAATGAATGTTTTGGTGCAAGAAAACAAAAAAAAAAAAAAAGGAAAAAGAAAAAAAAGTGATGATTGAAATTCTGTTTTATTGAGTGCAGGTGTTCGTAATGGTGGAAGAGAAAATGGTTTTAGTTTTAGTTTTTAGGTTGTTGTTGTTCCACTGAAGTTTCTGGACTGTTAAAACTGAGATCTGAAAACAATCCAGTCTGCGATTAAATGGGAAAAACATACCTGTGTTTAAAGGGGAACACCAGAAGCTGATAACAACTTTTTCAGCCCTAAACTTCACTCTGGTTATCCAGAGTTCCATGTGTTGGGAGCGATGTCTTTAAAACAATTTGCTGCACTCTGAAAACATGTGTTTTATTGCTCATGTTCGAGGTAGCTGATGATTTAAAAGATGGGTAATGCCAGGGTTTCTTTGGTTACCTCCAAACAATCTCTCTTTATATTCTCCCAATTATAACTCCATCAAACAACGGCAGAGGAACCCTTGAGATCCCATTCCAGACACATTTTGTGTGTGTGTGTGTGTGTGTGTGTGTACATCTCTCTGTGCTCACATATTTACAGCGACTGCACAGAGGAGAATCTCTGCTGCTGAGATCTCAAACCATCCCTGAAGTGACACAGCCTTAAATTAAAAGCTGGTTAACGCAATGACAAGAGAATAAAAAGATTATTGTCTGCCCTGAGTGTTATAACCAGCGGTTGAAACAGAAACTGCGCTGTGGATCCCTGACTCGCATTCGATTGAATGACTTTGGAATCACAGTTCCCACATCCAAAGCTGGATCTGTCTAAGTCGGCGCCAATTTACATTCTAAGTCCAAGGAAATGCAATATCCAGCCAAATCTCCATTTCAATTGAGGCTGGTTGATTCAGCCTCGCCACTCGCAAGCGCTTGGAGCCAGCGGAATCCTCCGCGGGCTTCGCAGGAGCTGCATCAGATGTGGCCAAGTGCTCGGTGCAGTTGCAGCGAAATTCCCCCAAAGGGGAGAGAAAGGGCCGGCCCCGAAATCCGGGCGGACTCCTCCGCGCGGCGTAATTGGGAGCTCTGCTTTCATCCTCCTCTCGTTTGTTCTGGCGTGTTTGACAACGCACGCATTTGAAAATTAATGGGTTAATCACCTGCGTAATGGCTTTGTAGCCAACGCCAAGAGGATCTTCCTCGGCTCTGCTTGCGAGCTGGAATAAACATGTTAATTTGCAGTGCTGGGAGAGCCGAGTGGAGCAGGCTGGGGTCGGGAGCGAGAGCTGCTGCTTTCCATTCCAAATTCTGGAAAAGCTGAAAACAAATTTTCCTTTTGCAGTTTGCATTTCTTTTAACAGAATCAGTCAGTACCCCTATATCCATTCACTTCACCGACTCTATTCTGCTTAAAAAGAAGGAGTTCTCATCATTTTATATTTGTTTTTTCATCCACCTATATTTATTTTCCTCACTTTATACTTTTCTCGCTTTATAGTTATATTTATTATAGACGGATTCAAATGCACGATTCAACAAGCACTGCGCTTTTTAAAAATTTTTTTAAAAACATTAAGCTTCCAATCACATTTCTAAACATATTTTTATTCAAAACTGAGTCTAAAACATCAAAACAAATTTGAAAATATCAAAACAAAACAACCAAACCCAAACCCTGATATTTAGATGCTGGTGAAAAAGGGGATTTTTTTAAACAAATATCTCATTTTCAGAAATTTCCCAATCTCTCAGCTCAGCGTTTTAACAAAAATCTGTTGCACCTTGTGCTGACTGACATGGCACAACTTCTGGAAACATCTTAATTGCAGCTCTGCAGGTTTGGTAGCTTATCACAACCATTTAAATAGTCACTCTTAGACAAATACAGAGTAATGCGATCCCCAGCCTTACACCCTCAAACCATAAAGTAAACTTGTTTTTCCATGAAGCAATTAGAAGCCTACATTTAGACATAGCCTTAAAATAAACAACAGGAGCATATCTGAAAACATTATTGGGTGTTGTAACTTGTGGGCTCACGGAATGACAGTTTACAGTTACTGAAACAGCAGGGAAATATTGATCAAGATGTGGAGGGGAAAATCAGGCTGGATGGAGGGAGGAATTTCCATTCTAGCCCTCATTTTGTTCAATGATTCCCCTTCTCTGGTTTACAAACAAAGGGGTAAATGTCAGATTATGGGAAAACTCCCCAATATCTCCCATGCTTCAGGCCTTTTTTGCCTTTTTTTTTTCTTTTTCTTTTCTTTTTTTTTCTTTTTTTCTTTTTTTCTTTTTTCTTTTTTTTTCCTTTCTTTTTTTTCTTTTTTTTTTCCTTTTCCCCAGACCATCTTGAAGTCTTATTTCTGTTAATTAATTCCTTAATTAAAAAAACCTCCTGATGTCACATATATGTCCTAAAGCAAACACCTCTAGATGGTTTCCTGTTTAATGCTGGGTTTTTTCCTGATTTCTGCCAGGGTAACTTTGACAGCCACGCTAAAACCCCACTCAGAACGCGGAGACCTGGGATTTGTGTCTGGGTCATTCTTGCTTTGCCAGAAGTCCTGTCCCAACCGCTGCTGGATAAGGAAACCCATCCCTGACCTCTCTGGAGTCAAAGAAGCACAAGCCACTTGTCTTTTCCCAGGATTAATTTGGGATCCAGCCTTGCAGGGTCAGCGCCTGCTCCAGGGGGTCCCAGGAATCCCCACTGCAGCCTTGGCAATGGGGTGCAGATCCCAACCCAAGCACAGGAGCAGGAATAAACCCCTGCCCTGCTCAGAGCTGCTGCCCAGGGTCTGCAAAAAAGCCAAAACCTCAAACTTTCTGCCTCTCTCACATCTCCTGCTCTCGCTCCTTCCATCCCCTCAGTGAAGGTCATGTTCGCTGTTCAAAGAAACAAACACAAAGGGGGGAAAATCTGCCTCAAAATTCAAAGATAAGCTTCAAACAGGCCAAGTATCTCAGCCCATTTATTATCCCTCTGCAGCCAGTGATGCAGCATTTCCACCCCCTGAAACCACTGTTTTTTTTCTCTCTTATTTGTCTTTTTTCAGGGATTTTCAGATGCCAGCGTAACCACAGTTTTCCTGTCAGAACGGCTACGCTGAAACATCTTTCAGTGGATCCAGTGTGCTCTGTGCTTTCTGCAGTTTAGAACACAGCCATAAAAAATTGCTCAAGGCTGAATCTTGGCATATTAAGTGTCATCACAGAGGTAATTGCTTTTCTTTAAACACCTAGAAAAACAAAAGCCCAACATCTGAACTTGCCAAAAGGCTCTCATGTCCAAACACCTACACTTCCACAGAAGGGTTTCTTGGCTTTTCTTCCAGTCTTTCTTTGCAGTATTTTTTTTCCTCTCAGCTGCTTTTGCAATTGAGTGGAAGCATCAGAAAACAAGCGAGATTGTTAACCCGCAAAAATGTGTCCAGTTAACAAAATGTTAGGAAACACAATGCCTGGGACAATGTGTCCTCATTACACCCTTTTCTAACACAACAGTCTCTGGACTATTAGAGGAATGAGTAACACATGGCACTGAGGTTTGAATATGGCTCCTTTAATAATCCATTGTCAGCTCTGACAGCAGAAATGCTCTAATTCAGTTTATTCCTTGGTCCTTCGAACTTTGCTGAGTGTCAGTGAATTCAGGTTTACTCATATTAAACCCTTGACATAAAATGGGGATGGGGCCATGCTGGATTTTTGGGGGTAGGTTGTTGCTTCTCTGTCAGAAATCTGAAAAATTGGGGTATGATTCAATTCAGAAAACTGCTCTGGGTTCCTTATTCTGACAAACTTTCTCTAGCACAATCAGCTTATTCTAGAGACCGTAATATTTGATTTGGAAATGGTAAAACAACATCAATTCAAGGAGCTGCTT
This sequence comes from Corvus moneduloides, assembly GCF_009650955.1. Classification (NCBI taxonomy): domain Eukaryota; kingdom Metazoa; phylum Chordata; class Aves; order Passeriformes; family Corvidae; genus Corvus; species Corvus moneduloides. Next base: position 3,059,204 of record NC_045490.1, on the reverse strand, counting down.
TGGATATTTGGATCTTTACAAGCTGCAATTGGAGGACTGTGAATGAATAAAACCGCCTGACAGAACAAAATAGTAAATAAGCCGTAACCACACCAAATATTTTCCTAGTCTGCATTTCTGGTGTGAATTCCACCATTTTTTCACAGCCTTTTGGTTATGGTTTTAGCCTTTTCCATTTCTAATTCCAGCACCCAGCCAGCCATTTCCCCAAGAGCTGTTGTGGGGAGCTCTGAGCAGCTGAATGGCTCCACTGTACTCCCCAGCCAGCAGGAATCCATCATGCTCTGCTTAATTTCGCGTGCCTGTCACTTTTCCAGCCTGGTTGGGGAGCGCTACTGTGCAGCTGATCTCTCATTTAGGAACATCCCAGGCTGGCCCTGTTGCTCCTGTCCAGGCTGCAGCTCTGGCTGTCCCGGCCGTGCCCTTGCTCTGCAGTTGCTGAGAGGGTTCTGTCAGTGTTTCACCCCATCCCGCTGACAGATCTACCGCCAGTTTTAATTAATTTTTCTCTTTAGTACGCAAGAGTTTCTGGGCTGAGTGATGTGATGGTAGGAAATAACGTGGGGCTCTGTCCAGAGCTTTTAGCCCTGATTTTGAGTGTGACATTTGGGTGCTTCATGCAAAGAGTGGGAGAGCTCCTTCTGCTGAGGGACTCAGAGCTCCTTGCTCCCGCTCCTGGTGGCTCCTTTTTCCCTTGTTTTGCCCTAGGACCTCCTACAAGAGTCAGAGATCCCTTCAAACCCTTCCTAACGCAGCCTGGGCCTCTCCAGCTTTGCTCTTGCCACACTCCCCATGGTTGTTTGTCTTTTCCAGTGCTGGGGAGCCGGAGTCGTGGCTCAGGAATGAACACCACATCAAAAAGGTGCACATGAAACCAATGCAGCTCTTTCCAAGAACGCTGCACGCTTGAATACAGCCCCAAACAGTCATCCCAATTAACATGCATATTCCAGCATTTCCCATAACTAAGTCAGAACGTCTTGGGCTGTCAGCACTTCAGGAAATTTCATCACCTCACTGTCCACTTCTTTCTGCAACTCATTAAAAACCCCAACACATTAAATCTCGCTGCTCTGCAGCTCTGACATGAGAACAATCCCCGGGTTTGTCTTTCCTTTCCTCTGGGGGCTGCAGGGTTCCGCCTGCTCCTTGGCAGCTTTAAGGCAAGAAGATACTTTCTCCCTGTCCCAAGTTGGTGATTTGTTTTCTGTGGAGCAGCCTCATATAAAATAATGTGAAAAAAACCCCACCAAAAACCTCTCTGCCCCCAAAGAAATAATCCCCATCCAAATACATTTGTTTACCATGACCTACATTGGATTTTGTGAAGAAATATCCCTGGTTAATACGCCCATCTGGCCTGGCCCCAAGATGACACCACAGCCAAGTTATGTCCGTGGTGCAGAGAAATCAATGTACAGATTTCTCTGCTGGGGCATTTCCTGCACAGGGCAGAGGATGGGTGAGCTCCTCACAGGGCTCAGCACCGGCAAGGAGAGGCCTCTGAGGAGGGGTTTGGTGGAGGGACAGGGACAGGGACAAGGACAAACCCTGCTGCCCTTGGGGAAGCAACCAGAGGTTTCACCACTGTGTGTTCTCAAGCAGATAGGTTGAGAGGTGATTTTGTGGTTAATGCTGTGCACTGTCCCACAGGAAATATGGGTGAATTTTTAAGCCCTGGACATTGTCCTTTGCTGTAAGAAAGTCCTGTGACCTCTCTGGGGCTGGGGTGGCCGTGTATGAAATGGGAGGCATTGTGTTTTCTTCCTTCTCCTCTTTGTCTCCTGATCTCCTGCCTGTTTGTTTTAGCCATTATATGTTTGTACAGTACTTAGCACAATGAGATCCTGTTCTTGTCCAAGACCTCGGAGAACTCCGTAACACAAAGGTTGTGTTAATGAGAGAGATAATAAACCTCACTGGGAGGAAAAAAAAGGAAAAGAATTCTTGTCATTTTTGTTGGAATTCCAATAATGACCAGCTCTGAGAGACTGAACCCCAGGTGACACATGGAGCAAGGAAAACACGCAGCAAGTCTTTCACAGCTGGCCTCCAAACACGTTGTGCTTTGGGTTTTATTTTTAAACAGCAGCAGCCCCCTCTCCAAAGATCACAAGAGCTCTCTGCTTTCTGATGGGGGGGCGGGAGGGAGAAGAAAAATACACCTTCTTCAGTGAAATCTGACACTCACAATTCTTGGCTTTCAGCTTTTCTTCTTCTCGGGGTTATTTGACATTCTCTGAGTGCTCCTGAGCTGGATAAGGCAGGCTCAGTGCTCTTAGCTCACGACACAGCACCCTGGTAGAACAGGAGGTTTCTTGCAGGGACGAGTCTCCCACCTCCTGCGAGGTTTGGGATTGGGATCCCCCTCGGGCAGCTTTTCTCATCCTTTGTCGGGAGCAAGTTTTGACAACAGCGATGCTAATTGATTAAACGTTCTAATCAGAGATTACAGCCAGAAGGGAGATAACATTTTTATTTCATTGTGTCTCTGGGAACATCAGCCTGCAAGGAGCTTTGTTTCCCTTCGGCCGTGCATCAACCCAAATCAATCTGCTTCGCCCCCCTCTCCCCCCATTTGTGCTGAATCTCTGAGGTCAGGTGTTTAAAAAGCTCATCCAGTACTCACAAAACATCTTTCATCACCATTCAGGCAGGGGGAAGACTCTTCAAAAACGATTTTGCAACTTCTATATTCCCTCTTCTTGGGTAGTTTTCCACCTAGAGCCAGCTGGCACTCACAGGCTGGAGGCATGAACACTCTCAGAAAATATCTTAAGTTAAAACTATGGCTTAAAATTGGTGGGGAAAGGGGCTACATCTGGAAGGAGCTTTTTCCCAATTAATTCACTTAGATATGGACAGATTGGCAGAGTGCAAAAGTGGAATGAAAGAAATCATCCTGTGCTGAGGCAGAATAGAATATTCTTAAACAAAGTATGGAAGTTAATTTGTCTTTTTCTTTTTCCTCTAAAACCTTTCCAAGAACTATAAAAATCAGGTGTGTTAAAGGCTTCCAGTAGAATTTAGAGCATGAATAAGTGTTTCTGCAGATGGAATTAAGTGGTGCAATGGGTGAGTGAGTGAATGAGTGCCTGGGCTCTGGGAACTCTTGGAATCTCAACCTGCCACTGGAACCAATTCCCTGAGGGCCTTGGGGATGTCACGTCTATGGCTTGGATATCAGCTGTACAAAGAGAGTTATATTTTCTGATGGGAACATCTAAAATCTTGATTTTGGTTCCTCTTCTCCTTTATGGACCATGTGTTTTGCTTGACATCATTCAGATTTCATGGAAAAATTCTTGTAGAATGTTCCCGAATCGCATTTCCTGAAAGGGAACTTGAAGAATCAACAAGCAGATCCCTGCATCACCTGAAATAAAGAAAAAACACCCCAAAACCCAAAAAACCAAATCAAAACAACACAAACCCCCAACTATGACATATTTTTTTAATACATAAAGAACTGACCACTAGGATTTTTGGGTTTTATTCACATTTTGAAGGATAATACCAAGCTCATCTCACACACACAGAGAAGGATGTTACTGCTGGAAGTGCAGTTTCCAGACAGAACTGCTTTCCTCCCTAACTCTGAATAATTTGCCTTTTTAGTTTCTCAGTGAAATATTTGAGTGAAGTGGAACTTCTGCAGGATTTCATGAATAGAATTAGATGCTCAGCAGTGGCTGAGAATCAGATCAGGGTTTTTAGATAGCACCAGTCATAAAACGCTGTCATTTTTGTAATGGAACCCAGCTATCAGCTCTCGCTCCTCTTAAAAAAGGGCCAAGATTAGGTGATTAGAGCAAGTCTTGTAGTCCAAGTATGGTAGGAGGAAAACTCTCCAGGAATGTAGGAAGGCAGGAGATAACAGAAACATAAAAATACTCTCGTGAATAGGCAGGGTAATACCCAGGGCCAGATTTTGATCTTTATTAGACTCGCGTAAATCTGGAGCAGCTCCACAGACCTCACCTCCGTCACTTTGACCTTGCAGAGATTCCAGATCCACAGCATAAATCAGCAGAGATAGCTTTGTGTCTTTGGGAGAGGTGGGTTATAAATACAGGCAGATATTTATGCAAACACCCGCGGCACGAAAACATCCCCATGGTTGTTTTCATATGAACGCATCCAACGTTGTGGGGTGCAGCCACCAGCTCTGCTGCCTCTGCTCTGTGCTCTTCCCCCTCCTGACCTCAGAGTTTGTACAGTATTACTCCTACCTTACTATTACCGTGACATTTGAGTAGTAGCAAAGAGATTTTGGCCAGATATTTTTATTTTGGATTTTCCTGTAGCTGTGCTAGGAGAGAATGGCTGCAAAGCATTGATGGATAAACCATGTGTGAAACCAAGATGCTGCTGTTGTTCTTACTGATGAACTACTTGATCTTTTATTTCCTTCTCCTTTTCCCCCCCCCCCCCCTTCTTTGTTTTTTAGTTCTTCTTAATTTATTCTTCTTTTTATTTCCTGCCATGTGGTCACAAAGCCACCAAGCCTGATGCTTGCACCGTGTGTTGACTCCAGTGATAATTCACAGTACATTTTCAATTTTAATTGTTGCCCATCCAGTGTTCTGAGCACACAGCTCCATAAGAAATTCCAGGAATAAAGGCTTCCCTCCTGGTTGCTGGTATTCCCTCTTTCCCTGCAGGAATTTCAGGTGGCACTGGGCAGGGGCTGCTGAACTCCTGAGACACAAAGATGCAGGTGAGTGATGGAAAAACAATTTGAGAAGAGCCAAGGAGAGAAGAGACATTGGATACACAACTATGATGGATTTAAAAGAAATTGTATTGGCCCAGGTTTGAGATATTGGCATTCCTGAAAACTCTGCTGTGTCTTGAACTGCTGCTGCCTGTAAGGAATCACAGAGTCCCAGACTGGTTTGGGTTGGGAGGGATTTTAAAGCTCATCCAGTTCCACCCCTGCCATGGGCAGGGACACCTTCCACTACCCCAGATTGCTCCAAGCCCTGTCCAGTCTGGCCTGGAACAATTTTAGGGAGATCTCTGCTTTGGTAACACAGGAAGCAGAAATTAAAACGGGCAGAGGATTGGGAAACTGCTGTGGGAGGCCAGCTGGGAATTTTGAGGGAGAAACTGCTTCATCCTCATGTGATATCTCTTGTCTAAAACTCCAGTGAATCACACCAGTTAAAAAATCTTCACATAGAGATGAGTGAAGCCTTTGACTTACCCCTGATCTGAAGCTCACACCGAAAATCCATGAGGATCCTCTCTTCCTGGGGCTGGGGGAATACGGACACACAGCTCAGGTGCTCTGTATCACCAGTAAAAAGTAGTAATAATGAGAACAGAGACAAAAAGGAAGCAATGGGGACTTTTTTGTCTCTGGTAAAGGCAAATTGTGTGGAGGCAGCACAAGTCTGAGTGCAGCCTACAGGTAAATCCTGGTAGGGCTGCTCTGTCCTCCTCTGAGTTCACTTCTTTTTTCATTTTTGCATCTTTTTTTTTCCCAGACAAGGGAAATCTTGCATTTTATTGTTTTTTTTAACCAATTCTGATTAATGCCCTTCTCAGACCCCTCCCATCCTCTTTGAATTTTTCATCTTAATGACACACAGCTCAGATTTTCCTTTTCCTGGGGGAAATAAGCCTGTTCTGGGAAGGCACTCCACACCATTTGTGCAGAGCATTTCCTAGGGTGAGCTGAGGGCAAAATCCCCACAACATTATTGCACCAGCTTTGTCATCTCACATTTCATAAATCCTTGAAAATAAGCTCCCAAAAAGCAGGGATAAAGTGACATTTGGGAATGGAGTGAAATCCCAACCTAAACGTGAACTCCAGCCATGGAGGGGAGTTGGGTTTCCAGCTCCTCCGTGTGTTTGGAATGGCTTAGGCTGGGCTGGAGCTGTTTGCTTAGCCCTGTTATGAACACAAGGCTTGAACTCCTGCCCCACTCCCTCATAAATAAACTGATGTCCAGGCTAAAGTCAGATGCCCGTCTTTGCTTGAAGTGACATCCACGGCTCACATCCGAAAAAATCTCTGGGGTGACGAGGGTTAAGAAACATAAATCTTGGAAAATAGTTTATTAATTCTGTGCTAGGGGCTCATGCCTATGAAAGTCAGCAGGATGGATTAGGCTGCCTGTGTGTACAGTAAGGAGGGTTTTTTTCCCTTCCTCCCCACCCACCCCTTTTTAATTAGAAGCAGATTTAGAAAGTGGGACTTTCCTGAATAATCATCCCCAGTAAAGCTTTAATCCCAGTCACCTCCGTGAGAAAAGAACAGGAAATCAGTGAGCAGAAAGCAGGGAGACACAAGGGAAGGGAACAAGGCAAGGGAAGGACAGGTCACTGAATTCACCTTTTCAAAGCTGAGATCTTTTTGCATATGTGGATGCTCTGTTGCCTTGCACAGTTCCAAAAGCTTTTCTCCGAAGCAATTTCCATTGCAAGGTCCCAGGAACCAGAGCACGGAGACAGAGCCACAGATGTGGAGATGGCTGAAAAACCCTTTTCTATAAAAATCATCCCTGTGGGGCTTTGATTTTATTTATTTCCCAGGATATGAGCCCTTTTTGAGACAAGCAATTAATGGTGTCTGACAACCATACAAAGGTATTTTTTAAAAAGGGTCTTCTAGGGAAAAAAGGAATAAGCAGCTCTGAGTATGGGTTCAGAGCAGCCCTGTTCTGGATCCTGCTGCTGATATCGGGGAAATCCAGGCTGAGTAACATTCCTGCATGGGAGAAACTCCTCTGCAAAGCACTTGGAGATCTTGGTAGCAACACTGAATGTGTCTGGTGTGTGCACAGGGATGCCTGGATGGCCTTGGTTGTTTTTCCCACCCTCAGCAGAGCTCCGGCAAGAGGTCTGTGCCCTCAACTCTGCCTCTGAATGGCACCTCCAGTGCTTCACTCTGATTAAAGCTGTGCTTGCTGCAAGCCCTGACTTGCATCGCCAAGCCAAGGGGTTTTTAGGTGTTTTGCTCCATCCCAAGGCACAGACTCTGTAAGCCCGGCCTGCTGGATCCTGCTGCTCCAGAAACTGCAGCAAATCTGATGCTGGGAAAGCTCAGAATAATCCAAGAAGCCAAATATGGCTTTTCAGATGTCTGGAAATGGCTGGAGCAGCAGAGTAGAGGATATATTGGTCACAGTAACTTCTGCATATCCTCTTTTTTCTTTTGCGTGTCCTCTGTCCATTTAGCTTTTGCACTTGGGCAGAGCTGGGAGTTCTGCTTGATGGGCAATCCTTTAAGGGGTAACGTTTCCCCTCTGCAGGGTGTTGATAAAGCTGAGGTTTGTGGGATGGACTTCTTCAGCCTTTCATGCCACCTCTTCTTCCCCTGGGATCTGCTGAATTTGTTGCTTCGCCGCACAGCATTTCCTGTATGTTTCCTGTATGTTCCCTATATATTTCTGTGGATAACTTGCTTTTCAGCCAGCATGGATCTCCCAAGCTCCCCTGACTGCAGTGGATGAGCACCATTTTTTTTTTTTTTGCAGACTCAAGGCCACGTTTTGCTTTCGTTTCACATTCTAAATAATTGAATTATTAAGCATAACATTTTCCAGAAATAAATTGACCATGAGCTGCCACTTAAAGCTCCTCATGTGGAAGTCAGGCCCATTGACAGGGACAGGAGAACCCAATGGGACTCACATTAGCACCAGAACTGGCACTGAAACAAAGCTGCTTTTGGACCCTACTTCAATCATTTCCACTTGGAACCCCCCCAAAGCCAATAAAGCAAATACATTAATATGATTAACTCGAACCAATCCAAGAAAATGGTTTGTGTATCCATCTTGGCACAGCTTTTGACAAGTGTGTGAGATAAATCAGAATGAATTTACTTTAGTGAATGGGTGTGAAGTGTGCAATTCTCTCTCTGCTGGGGCTGCATCTGACTAAAGTGGGGAAAATGCACTAAATAATTGTAAACTGGGAGGAGGTCGTGGTGGTAGTGGGGGGAAAAGGTAATTTTTACTCACTTTATCCCCAAGAAATACTCTTCATTTATTCACTTAGCACCGTTCGACCTTCTAAGTGCCTCGTAAAACAAACCCATAAAGAGACAAAAATTGCTCGCATGAAATTAAATTACTTATCATTAGTAGCCACTGATTCTTCTAGATTAGGACTAAACTGTGATTTCTTACCTCAAAACCGCTTTTCATCTCCAGACATCAAAGTCTGCAGTACTTTTGAATAAGTGCTGGTGGGGCTTTTGAAAAGGGGAGGCAGACACAGCACAGGAAAGAGGAGCTGCTTGTTTCTCTCAGGGTTATCTTCTAAGATACACAAAGAGCCACCACTTGAACTCATCTGACTCGACTCCAGCCCTGCACTTAATTCCTTACAACTGTTTTTCCCCTTCCCAAATGCAGGGGAGACTGGGAAGAGGAAAAATTAAGACATTTCCTACTCACCCCCCTTATTTTTCCTCATGTCTCTCTCCCTCCCTGCTTTTGTGGGGCAAAACCCCCCAATATGTTGGGTGACTCTGGCTGCTCAATTTGCTCCTTTTCTCATTTCTTTCAGTTTTCACCTGAAAACCCAACGCTATTTGTCATCTGAGGAGTCCCAGAAATTTTCTAGACAAAACTGTTTGTCTGAGATTTCACAGTTAACTTTGGAAGGTCTGAGGTGGATAAGCTTCTCAGCTCGCAGAAATTTGACTCCACTATTTGTAATACCAAATTTTTTGAAGTTTCTCAGCCTGTAAGTAGCTTTGAAATGAATCAGGGCTTGCACTGCAGCTCTGTAAGGTGTCTTTTATTCAATTAGAGTAGGTACCATGTTAACATTCTTCAGTGTTGTCATAATTCCTCTTTTTCTGCTTTTTTTTCCCCCCCCAGTGAGAATTAACTTGTCAGCTGCGAAGAAGCTTCGAATTTGTCCATAAATCATTTTGCTGCAGGCTAAAATTTGACATGCTATAGGTAAACACTTTTTCTCTGGTAAAAAAACCAACCCCCCCCTCCAATATATTATTATTATTATTTTTTCCCCTTTAGAGCAGAGTCTCTGATGTCTCCAGTTTATGACTTAACCCAATTTTCTCCAAATTACACTGCGCTGGGTTGTTACATTGTCAAGGTAAGTGATCACCACGAGGCCGAGTGCTGCAGGCAGACCTGTGGTGGGAGCATCTGAAATTTAGCGGGGGGTTCATTTCCAGCTCAGATTTCTGCTTCGTGCCCGTGTTGAGCTGTCTCTCCTCACCTCGGTGGAGGTGACACTTCCAGGATCAGCAGCAGATCTTGAAGCCCCTCCTCACGTCTGTGAGCTCTGTTCTTGCTGGATCCACCCTGGAGAAGCTGCCCAACAATTCCAGGCTGGATTTCGAGGACGCCTCGCTGTGCCAGCGCTGCTGATTTGCTGTTGAGGCTGAAAATTTTTGACAAGTGACTCATCCCCGCTCCAGCAAAGTGTCCCATTTGATCCTGCAGTCCTAGAGGGTTTTTAGCAAGCAATTAGGAGGTGGATGTGAAAATAATTTGTACGTTTGTCTGTTTGTTGTTTGTCTCCTGCTCTTCTATAATCATTCACCTCCCTCCCTTCTGCTGGGGCAGGAGGGGCCGGAGCAGTGGGGCTGGGACCCTTCTGGGCTGGAGCTTGGGATCTCTGGGCTGGGATCTCTGTTCTGGTGTACAAACTGTGCCCTGGGAAGATGGGAGAGGGTTTGTTCCGAGCTGTCGTGCTGCTACTTGTCCTCTCCCCCAACGAAAAGGCTTCTCCAGCAGCAATTACAGCATCGCTGCAAACAGGCTGGAAAGAGACATGATGTAAAAATTCAATTACTTCAAGCATTTCTGGGCTAACACTTGGCTTTATATAAACTCAGAGACAATCCTATAAGGCACTCAGGGCAGATTATAGGTTTGGGCAAAGCTAGAAAATTGCTGCCATTATATTGTTATTATTAACACCTTGTAATTAGCCCTAAGGAATCCTGAAGTTCTCTCTCCTGATTTGCCTTTAATGAAGGAAAATTGCTACCTTTGCAAGTTGGATGGCGCCCGCTCTGATTAGCCTTAAGTATATAGGACTATTATTTTGAAAATGTTTGTTGTCATGTGAATATTAGTGTTGCACGGAAAGCGGGGAGGAGGGGGGGGGCTCTTTTGTTTTTCTGGCTCTGGGGAGTCCCATGGTCACTTTAGGGGTGGTTGTCCCCTCCAAAATGAAGGCTGGAAGCCTTGTCAGGGTATCAAGAGCACGAGGCAATGAATTCAGGAGGCTCCTGTGGCAAGGGCTGCCAGCTGCCCTACCTGCTGATTGCATGGGCTGATGGAGTAATTGTTGCATGGAGATAGTTTTATGATTGCTTTGAGAGGCTGAATGAGATCATGCATGAGTTAGCACACTAAGTGCAATAAAAATGATTTTATTTGCATGTCCCAGAGCCTTTCCTGATTCCTTTACTGCTTTCACAGGCGATGTCTTCCCAGTGAAATCAAGCCAACATTAATAAAACATCCCTTCCATGCATCTCCACTCCTCTCCTCCCACATACTCTACGCTTTCATTACCATCTCTGGGAAAAAACTAACATTAAAGAAAATTCATCTGATCTTATCTGTAATTAATTTGTATTTTGATAATATAGAAGAAGAATTTTTGCATGTAATGACTTACCTGTTCATTATTTCTCTCCTTTGAACTCCTGTGACCGCTTAATAACTCATGCCAAAGCAGAACTGATTATGACATTTTCCCCACCCACCATCCAGGAAGGCTGAAGGTGTTGCCTCTCATACTTAGACAAATTGCTCCAAATAATGACTTTGTGCAAAATTAGTCATACATAATTGAGAAATTCTATAGATGAATAGGAAAGTAACTCGAGATGAAGTTATCATTTTAATGTTTTTTAAGTTAACGTGGGATTCGCCGCGCTGGTTCAGGCCAGCAGTCCACCCAGAACATCCAACTGCCTTTTCTGGGAATGGGATCACAGCCCACTCCTGCTGGCAGCAAGGAAAGCTCCTGGTGGCACCAGGGAGGGTACACAAAGGCCTGGGGGGTCCCCTGGATGGCACCAAGGACCTTGGTGTAACAGCAGGAGCATCCAAGGGATTCTCCCCCTGGCTGGTGTTGGCTCTCAGGCTGCTGTCCCTGCTCTGCCTGTGACAATCTGGCTGTCCCAGCCTGGTGGCACTGATGGACTCCACAGCCAGTGGCCATTTCTCACATAATTGGTATTCATGTAAAATTGCCATGTGGCACAAAGTGTCCACCCACCACATTGAGACACTCTTGGCACCAATCAGAATTCATTATTTGGCTTAAAAATAATCCCTGAGCCCCCTGGACCCATAGAAATGATGGTTTCAAACTCCCTTTTACCATATTTATTTATTATTTTTTTTTAGATATTCCTGTCCCTCTTTCTCGTCCCTGGGAGAAATTCAACCTCTTTTGTGCAACTGTCAGATCCAATCAGCAGGTCTGTTATGAAAGATAGATCACGTTTCCTGATAAAAGTATCACAGGCAGCACCAGAGAAATCAAACCTAAGAGAAATAAGAATCAGCTCCCAATTCTCCTATAAGAAGTGCAAACAAAACCTACAATATCCCATCAAAGGGGAGACACAGCTTCCTCTTTCCCCAGGGAAATACCACATTACACCATGAAAGCTCTGCCTTTCTGACTGCCCAGGCCTGAACAGCAAGACAAGTACTCAGTGATCATAAAATTATCCAGTGCCTCCCTTCAAGAGCTGCAGGAAAAAGGAGGAAAATTAAATCAAAGTCCCAGCAATGTAAATGGGATTATTTATAGCTTTTCTGTGCTAAAGGAGGAGAACTATAAAGTCTAGGAAGAGGTTTGGGTTCCTCACACAGGGGTGAAGCTCAGGGTCTGGGGTTTCTGCTCCAGCCCTTGTAAAGCTGTGGGTCAGTGGAACAGGTCAACATCTGAAGGTGTTCAGGTTTCAGGAGTCCAGCTCTGGCTCTCCCCTTCACCTTCCACTGCTGGATTATCAGAATGTGGCCTGGAGTTTGCCACACTTCAAACCCAAACACGCTCACTCCTTTTTCATTACATTTGTGACTCACTCCGTGCCTCGACTTCATTCATCAAAGGCCAATATATTAAACAAAGCAGATCTTTTAGCCTAATTGACATCTATTTTGTATTATCAGGGTTTCTGCCTCTCTCTCCTCTCCCTTGCTCTGATTGTGGAACATTGCCTGTACCACAGTAGGACCCATCTTTGGTGCATTGAGGCAAAAAACCTGGGAAAGGGCAACACATGAATGAAAAATCATGCTTGAAACCGAAAAAGTTGTGTGTTCAATGTACTTCAAAGTTGACAAGAGTGGTTTGTGGGATTTTAGCCCAAGCTCTACTGGGAATGGAAAGCATCAGGGAGATTTTATTGAACTATCTGTGTTTGTTGCAGTGTAACATTTAAAAGGTGCCTGCTTGCTGCCCACAGCGCCTTTGGTTTTATTTAATTAAAAGGAGATAATGAAGATCAAACTATCATCTCCCCACCTGCCAATCTCTAATCCCAGCAGGGCTGCCCTCAGCAGTTTTTTAAACAAATGCTTCACCATCAGGCTTCCATCAGGTATTATCCTTACACCTCCTCAGGGTGATTTAACAGGTTGCACACAGAGAGTGGAACCAAGGTGCACCATAAATCAAGCCAGGATAAAACAGAGGACATATGAGCTTTTAATTCTTTGCCTCCATAGGATGCTTTTTAACATAGGATGGGGGAAGCCATGAGCAAGGCCAAGTCTGTGGTTAAAACCTTCAGTAAACAAACCAGGCCCTATAATGATGTTCAGATTTCTGGCTGCCTTTTATCAGTAATGGCCCGCATTGCCCATATGCAGCCTGGTGGAGGGAAGAGAAGGGAATGATGCAGGAGATTTGAAGAGAAATTCCCTCAAATGTTCTTCACTGAAGCCCCTTCTCACCATATTTTCCCCTTTTATTCTCCCTGTGGCTGCCAGGAGGGAACGGATTCATTGGGCTGAGTGGGTGGGTGGCCAGGCCCGGAGAGGAATTAGAGATTCATTGCACTGCTGTTCAATTAGGCATGTTCTCTGAGAAAACCAGTGCCTCTGATGCAATTTGTTGTATGAGTTCTGCTTCCCCGAGCAGAAATTCTCCCTTTCCACCATCTGAGCTGAGCAGAAATTTTCCTTTTCCACAATTTGAGCTGACTGTGGGAGAGACAACGCTGTGGCAAAGCAACACTTCCAGGTGTATCAGTGCTGCAGTGGGTGTTCCAGAGCTCTTTCCAACTCCCAGGAACTCATGTTGGGGAGCTTAGAGTCATCCCTAGGATTTGTAAAAGGCTCTTTCTTTACAGCAGCCCCACAGCTCCCTGATGTGCAGCAATTTGGATGTCTGGAAATAACAGAGTCCAGCCATTAATGGTTGTCCCTCTTGCCTACAAACCCACGGAGGATTTTAGCCCTCAGTTTTCACCATCAGGAGCAGCACATGGGGTGAGAGAGCCCAGCAGAGGCACAGGTGGGATTAAATGTTCTGTCAGAAAGGCAGAAAGGCCCTGTCCTGGTGCTGCACAAGAGCGCTGAAGCACGTGGTAAAGTAAATTCCACGACATCAGTGGCATCAGTGACACACCTCTCTCCCTCTAAAATCAAAGGATCATCTGCAGATCTGTCCCAATGAGACCTCTGCAGACTGAAATCCTCTCAGTGCACAGGCAAGCAAGACATCTCAGGTGATTTTCTTACCATTTAGGCACCAACTTGATCCACAAGAGCCTCAGCAGCGGGTGAAGGAATGAAATCCGGATGCAGCTGTTCTTTGGGGTGGGACAGGGAGAAGAGAGCAGAGAAGGCCACACAATTATGTAAATTCTTCTTTCCTCTGTGGCTGGGGAAAGTGCATGAGGCCCAAATGGATGCAATCATGTTAATATTTGGCCCCTTGTCTTCTCTGAAGATGCAACCCTGGAGTGAGTTATTTCTTTGGGATCGTTTCTGGGACTTGAAAGAAGCATGGCATGGATGGTAACTGTTCTTCAGTTGTTGGCAGCTATAAAATTTGATTGAAATGATCAAAGCCAAGCCAATAAAAGGCCAGCAAAGACTAACTGGCTGCTTTTAGAAAAAGCTCTAAGACATATTGTAAATTTAAAAAGGCCGCCTGTAGAACACAAAGAGCCTCTGTGTTCATTTTCTCTCCCACTTGCTGCTGCAATTTGCTTGTTTCCAGTCTCAGGGAGGGACATGCAGCCCCAGTGACAGAACAGTGGTTTCAGTGTGGTGGTTTCAGTGACACAAAAGCAGCTCTGGGTGCTCAGTAGGAGCCCTCAGTGACGGGAGTTCCCTCAGCCCCTTCCAGCTCCGTGACTCAGCTGCACAGATCAAGAAGGAGTGAAAAAAAGAAAGACCAAAAAAAAAAAAAAAAAAAAAAAAAAAAAAAAAAAATCCCACAAAAGGCTTCTATAAAAATTTACAACAATTATTTTGCAGTGACTAGAAGCTCCCGGGGGTGCTCTAATTGTCACCCCCTGCTGCAGGGTGTGTAGTGGGGTGACCTTTATACGAGGTGCTGTGATCTCTGCAAGCACAGGGGGAAAGCTGCGAACAAAGAGACTGCTCTGACTTCTGAGGCTTCTCCTTTCTAACTGACAATGACCTCATCTATTTACACGAGGTGAGGAGACACTCTGTGTGCTCTAAGCACGGGTGCTGCTCAGTTCTTTGGCATCACCTTCTTTTTACAGGCTCTGCATCCTTTAATCCTGGCTGGGCTCAGTCCCTGCCTCTCTGCTGGAGGGCACTTGTTCCCTACCCTCCATCCTGCATGGAAAACATCTCTTTGGAGGGACTCCCCTTCATTTCCGTCAGGAATTGGAGGATGGCCACGGTGTCCTGATGAGTATCTGTGCTCCAAGGTTCCTCCCCAATGACAGCTATTAAGGACTGAGCTTTGTACTTCCTCAGAGTACAGCAGTCATTAACAGCACGCATAATGAGCTGCATCCCAAATTAGACTGTGCTCCTAATTGGAGATTTGGAGAAATACGGTCAAAATATCTTGTAAAGTAATTAGCTTTGAATTCTGTATTCCTTGGAGTGGAAGTTCTTCCAGCCATGCCCATCACCATCGCTCCAGACTCCAAGGCATCCATGATGTTTTTGATGCCATTTGAAGAAAACCCAAACTAAGCAGAAAGAGAAAAAGGGCCACTTTTTTTTTCTTTATGCAGGCAGGAAGGCAATGCAGAGCATGAGAACTGAGGAAGGGAATCCTGCTGAGCAAATTATTTGTGGCTATTTATTGGGAAAAGTTTTCTTTTCTTATTTGTTTGTTGTCTTTTTTTCCCCCTAAATTATCCAGGACCTTTTTTTCACTATTTTTAAAAACAAATTTGTGCATTGTTTGATGATTAGAAACACATGCTCGCAGCAAATGTCATTCTGGATCAATCAGAAGTCCAGCAGACCCAGGGGGTGGGATTTCAGAAGTGCCTAAGTGAGCTAAAACACAAATCCCAGAGAATTTCTACCGTGCAAAACTCACTCCAAGCCCTTATTAGTCAGAAGTTCACATAAACCCTGAAGAATGTTAGGTTTATAGCTCTCTCAAAAGTTTTATTTGTTTATTTAATCTTGATTATTAAACCTGGCTATTCTCGTTCCTCATACAAATATCTGATACCTTTTGGAATCCTCCAAAGCTTCTGGCCTCAGGAAGACCTCGTGGCAATGAGTTCCCCTGGGCTAAAGGTGCATTTGCTTTGTGGATCCTGGTGGGATTTCACTTCTGGGGCCAGATGAATGGGATGGACAAGAAGATGTCAAGGAATCCAAGGAAATGGGTGCAGCTGGGCAGTCTGGACTCAGCCAGGCACAGAAAAAGAGGATTAAGGAGATGAATGGCAGAATGTCAATGTCTAAATTCCCTCCAGAGGCATCTTTGTCTCTCCCTTGGCTAGAAAGGGAAGCGAGGAGCAGCTGGGCTCCTGATTTAAGAGTCTAAATTTAGGGAAGAGGATTCAAGTCAAGAATCTTCTTCTACCTTCAGAGGCCCTGAAGAGCCAGAACAGCGTGCTCTGCCTTCAGGTAGAGGAGTGAATAAATAAGAAGTGGCTCTACAAAGCTTTGCAAGCCTGGTGGGATTCCTCAAGAAACAAACCAAGCTTCCCCCCCTGGCTCCTGCTGTTTCTCAAGAGGTTCCCCAGGAAAAACCTCTTCCCCTCATCTTCTGCCACCATCCTGCCATAGCCCAGTGCTCACCTTTAGAGATTTTATTCCTCTTCAGATAACCCTGAACTGCTCCTTTCACTTGCTGAGATTAAAGCTGAACCTGACTGACACGGGGATTAGGAGCAGAGGTTAAACCCATGTCAGACTGAAGACAAAGATGCAAAAGGAACAAATGACTTGACCAAACTTCCTTCTTTCAAGTGTTCCTCAGCAGTAATTAAGCTGAACTGTTCATTTAGCATGAGCTGAGGAGCTCCTGCAGTTCAAATGAGATGTAAAGAAGAGGTTTTCCCCTGCTGGCAACTAAAAAACCTGGAAAATGATTATTCTTTTTCTGACCATTTAACTGTGCTTTGCCTTGCACCAGGCTCTTTTTTTTGTTTTGTTTTGGCACTGGGAGTCCTTGTGATTTAAGCAACTGGCCTCAAGGTAAAAAAAACAATTTATAACAGGGAGAAAGAAAACTTTTGAATATACAAACCCTCTTTCATTCCTCATTTTCCCTAATGTTCCTAAACCAAAGAATTATACATTTTATATTTGAAGTTTCCCCCCTAACCCAACGGCCAGAGAGGAAAAACAAAACCAAAATACATGACTAAGAAAATAAGAGATGCAAAACAATTTAGGCTGAAAACAGAAAGAAATAGAATGTCTGACTTGGGAACAATGGATCAAAGATAAGTAAATAATGCACAGAACTCCCCTAAGCTCCAGCAGCAGTGAAAATAACCTTGAAAATAAATGAAACTGGAATATACAAGGTGAAAGTTTCCTTTAGGCTTGGGGAGGGTTGAATTTTGACTCCAGTTGGCAGGAGAAGAACCTTGCCTAGTGAGGTGTTTTTTGAGGTCAGGGCTCACAGATTTGGTGTTTGGAGAAAGAAGATCCAGTAAAGGGAAGGATGGGAGACCTCAAGGAATATGGCAATTTTTCCTATGTTTGAAGTCTCTGACTGCTGGTAGGATCCTTTCAAGTCGAGCTGACACCAAAAACATGTTGAGATTTGACCATCATTAGCCCTAGCAAAGGATCCCTTTGGCTGTGTGTTAAAGCTTTGATACCGTATCTGATGGGAAAGAGAGGGGATTTCTCCTGAGCTGCCCCTCGCAGCCCTGCACCCCCAGAGAGCTCAGGGCAAAGAAGAAATTGTCCCCCTGGATTCTTCCCTGCCTCATCCCAGCTCAGTCTGAGGGCCCCCATTCCTATTCCCAGGCAGAGAGGGGCAGCTGCTCCAGGTTGTTGTGTTTGGCTTTGTGTGAGTCAGAGCTACAGCCAAGGGCTAATTTTCTTCACAAGAAAGAACCTTTTACTTTGAGGAGCCACCCCCGGCCCTGCCATCCTGACCAAACAGAACTTCAGCTCTGCAAACGACTTAATGAAGCTCGAAACCATCCCTGCCCTCTACTGATGTGAATTCCCCTCTTCCTTTTCATCTCTCTCCTGTTTTTGCCTGCTGTAAAATCCACATTTTCCAAGCGACAGAGAGTTCTGCTCCTGCACCTACCTTCCCGCTGGTTCTGTGGAGTGATTCTGTATCCATCCATCCATCCATCTGTTCAGAGTGCTGAAATTATGCTTCATTCTGCTTTAGAGGATTCCTCTGGTTTGCCACAAATATCTGAGCATTTTACACCCTGGCTTTCCACGATACTCTGCAGATCAAGGACTATTTTCTGCCTCTGCAGAATCTCCTGTTGATTTGAAATAGCTGCAGCCAGAGCAATTTATGTGTGCAAGAAGTGCAGAGGGATCACTTTACCTTTTTCTGGAATAAGGTCATTTTTGGGGTGCAACCTCTGAGCAGGTTTCAGCAATGGAAGTGTGGCAGAATCACACCCAGGGAGACCAGGGCAGGCAGAATGCAGTTTAATTCAAACTCTCCTCCTCTTCCTCCTCCAGGGCTCCTATTATTAATCCTGAGGAAACCATCATGGAAATTTTAAGAACTTTAACGGACAAACTTTGGTCTTTTATCTCATTCAGATAAAAATGCCTTCAGCTCTGCCGTGCTTTTAAAACACAAACGCAGCTGATCAGGCCTGAATTGCTCCCAGGAGAAGTCCACGAGGGAAAAGCAATCCAAACTCTAAACTTAGATGTAATCAATTAAAAAAAAAAAAAGAAAAAAGAAAAGAAAATACCAGAAAAGAAAACATCCTGTGGGCTTTGTGCCCAATGTGGAGAATTTTACTCCTGGAAAGGAGCAGTGACAGATGCTGTGCCTTTGCTGCCGGATTCGCCAGCCTGGCTCTGCCCATGTCCCCATTTTGTTCCTCAGCTGAAGAACCGAGTGACAAGGAAAGAACATTCCTGGTCCCTCATGTAACCTGTGGTGAGCAGGCACTTTGGAGACAACACCGTAAAGGTATTTTTAGGCTCTTTTATTTAAGTCTGATCACTGAGGAAGCACAATCCCTTCACCACATCTCCTTAGAGAGGCATGGTGTCAGAAGGAAGGTGTGATCACAAGATAACGTATCTGCCTGGGAAATCAAAAAGCTGCACTGACACTGCCCCAGGAAAAAAAGAGAGAGAGAGAGAGATGCAAACCTTGTTCTGAGGGCAGGGGGAAATAGAAAATATTTGCAACAGGAGTTTTGTTTCTAGAGAGCTGACTGGCCGAGGAAACCACTCCACCAAGTGCTGTTTGAGGTACAGAACGATTTGTAGCTGCCTCGTGGGGCAAAACAAGCCTTGTTTACCCCCATGTATCAGCATTGATGACTTCCATCAAGTTCAGCACTTAAAAAACAAGCCTGGAAAATGAACTCTGTGGCACACCTGTCTTGTACTCTCGGATACAGCCCTCCCTGGCTATGAATACATGCAGTCCCAATGGAATGGATGAGTTCAGGCTCTTCTTGATTCACACAGAGAGAGGAGCTGGTCCAGCGTGTTTGACCAAGCAGCTGGGGCCAGCCCTGGCAAAACAAACCTGCTCCAAAGCAAACGTATTCCAGGATTTCCCATTCCACCTCCTTTCTCCTCTCCTGCATCCCTGCCATGTCCCCCTTCCTTTCCCTTTTTTCCCCATGTAGGGAAGAGAGCAATTACATATTTCATCACTCTTCATCCAGATTCATGACCCTCAGCAAAAGATAAATTCTTCCTCCAGTGTGTTTTAAATGGTTTTGACCTATACAGCTTAGGCAGAGCTATAAATGACATAATCTCACCCTTTAGACAATTTGGGTTCTTTAAGAAGCCCTAATGCGTTCCTATTTATTTTTAAACAGTAGGTTCTAACAATAGCCATAGTTAAAACCCGATTTTATTGGAAGGAATGGGAACTGAAACACATCACGCTGCCCATCTGAAGGGCAAATATAAACATCTTGAGTAACCCTAATTTAGTGTTGTCACTTGCTTTTTTTCTTCCCTTTTCCCTTCAAACAAAATGTTATCCTTTGAAAACCTATTAGAGAGATCAAGATGACATCTTCCCATGACACAAACAAATGCAGAACTACAACTCCAGGACAAAGATCCATGGAAAAGCACAGGCAGCGCTGCTCAAAGCTGCCCAGCTGGCCTGGGATTCGTCAGCAGGAAGGGCCAAACAGGCTGCAGCATCTTCAGAAAATTGTCCCAGCCCCAAGGGACACCTCTGGGCACTGCCCTGCCCTCAGTGCGATGTGGAGATTCACAGGGCGGTGGGAGAGCGAGAAATCAGCCTTTGCTGTCTTCCCAAGGGCATCAGGACCCATCGCCTCCGGAAACAGAGATGAGAGGGCAAAATAACTCAGATCCAAAATGAATATTTGCTTCCTAAATGGTACTGGATTGCTCTGCTTCATGCAGGGTTCTCCAGCCCCCACCTGGGGGAAGGAGGACCTGGGAAGGATTCCTGCCACACAAACAAGTCATTAATGCCTCTGCTTTTCCTGGTTTGGCTTGATTTTTTTACTGTTCGGTCTCACATGTACAAATATGGAGCTGCCAGCTAAAGGATTACAGAATTTATTCCTCAGGAAAGTTGGTGCAGTGCCTCGGTGCCTGTAGCAAAAGGCTGTGTCCTGCCTGCCCCCCGCCCACTTCATCAGGCCCTTCGTATTTTGTTGATTTTTGACTCCATCTCAGGCAAACATTAGAGCTTCACTTCTGAATTTACTTCATATTTTCAGCTTTTCACATGAGATTTCTCACAGCTCTGCTCACCCAGACAAGACACTGACTTTGCTGTCAAATAGAAAGAAGTAGAATTTTTCATCACAAATACTTGAAGTTTTTATTCTATTTTTTTGTCTGTAACACAGGAACTGACCCCACCGACTGCCTTAATCCCATGGTGGGTCACAGAGAGCAGCTTCTATCAGTTTATATCAGTGTTGTGGTGGGAAGGCTTTCTCCAGGTGCATTCTTTTAGTGACAGGAGCTCTGTCTCAGAGCAGGATGAGCCATGAGGAGCCCCGTTCTGCTGGAGGAGATTTGACTGTGAACTTGAGGATCTCCTGTCAGTCCTTTTTGAGTCTCAGGACCTCTTTGTGCAATGCAGAACTGGACAAACACAACTTTAGTGCCCCAGAAGGATTGCTAAGCAAAATATTCCAGTATTTCACTCCCAACTCCGAAGCCCATTTTTGCTTTATCTTTTTCCAGTCGTAGAATCCTTTGGCTTGGTTGTTTCCACTTGAAAGACACACAAAGTCTGTGGATGAAGAGGGGGGGAAAAAGGAGTTTTCCAAAGCAATAATGGGTCCATCAGGCCTTTATAAAAGTAGAGCACACCATAACACTTAATAACTGCAGCTGGCCATTTTACCTCCCAGAATTTTGGAAAACAGCCCTTTGGAGACCTACTGTTTGCTGGAAGAGCTGCTGTTTGCAGCCAGCCAGGAGCACTCCAGGAATGAAAGGATGGAAACAGTGGGAATCGGTGGAATTTGCCCACAGAACAAGCGGGATTATTCCAGCCCTTGCGACAGGTGATGGTTCCTCAGCACGTAAACAGCACCACGGCTGCAGGCACTCGTTAATTTCCTCATTAATTGCATTTTGGGAGCTTTTCCGTGCAGCAGAACACTCCCAGCCCCTTGAAATGCTAATGGAAACATTTGAATATGTTGTTCTCCTGACA
The DNA here is from genome assembly GCF_009650955.1 of Corvus moneduloides. Taxonomy (NCBI): domain Eukaryota; kingdom Metazoa; phylum Chordata; class Aves; order Passeriformes; family Corvidae; genus Corvus; species Corvus moneduloides. The sequence continues at coordinate 3,037,925 of NC_045490.1, read as the reverse complement.
GCACACTCGAGGAGGGTTTAAAGCTGCCCAGCCGTCTGACTGCTGCCTATAAATCACTTTGCCTTGCCCTAGCGGTCCATTTTTCTTCTCTTTCGTGTCTATTTGCTGTTTGACACAGGAGCCTGTGCTGGGACTGCTCATTTCATCCCAGACACTGTAATACCCCCGCAGCCTGCCGTGATTGTCAGGTTGATTTCATTAGCACGATAAGATGCATAGGCTCCTTTTTATCTCTTGTGTTCTCCTTCTCTCTCTCCCTTTCTCTGTAATTTGGGTCTTTAAAGTCCCTGCTGTCTCCTGATCTACAGATAATTGTTTACTGTAATACTAGCCAGGAAAAGAGCTGATAAACTCCAGATGTAGCGAGGTCTTCAAATTCACTTTCCTTGCTCCATGCCCATGGCTATGGACCTCAGATAATATTTTGCTGCTGTCTGGGGTCCTCTAAACCTGCTAATAAAAAGAGGTTATTTAAGATGGACAATGATTGTATCGTGTAAGATCTCATTAAGGTTCCTTTTCTGGTTGGGGGGTTGTTTTGTGAGGGGTTTTTTGGGTTTTTTTACAAGCTTCTTATTAGCCCCAGTTTTTGTTGCCTGCCTGTATCTGCCCTGCACTGTACTCTTTGAAGTCTTATCGTGCTTCTTAGTGACAGGAGCCAGGATGCTGCATGTTAACCCCCATAGAGCAAAGAGCTGAGGCTTCTTTTCCCTTTTCCAAAAAAAAAAAAAAAAAAAAAAGAAAAAGAAAAAAAAGAAAAAAATTGCAATCACTCTTTTCTGCTGCAGCTTGTGGTTCTTTTTGATTCTTTGCACAGCAAAATTTAGATTTTAATGGTCAGGGGTTCAAAAAGAGCCAAATTACTGCCTCCAGCTTCACCAGCTCACGAAACAATACCTTTCAGGGGTTTGATAGCTGTCCTCCAGTTGATTTTTTAATTACTGTTCCTGAGTTTTTACATAGCTCTGAACTCCTCCCTTCTCCCCAGCTCAGGAAGGCAATGAGCTGTCAAAGAGGCTCCTATCTCCAGCCTCACTGTAAGGCCCAAAAATAACCCCAAAGGCCCTGCCTACCTTCCCAGTGTGAACCCAGTTTGCAGCCAGTTCATGAAAAGGTTGCCTATAAATTTTTGCTGTGCCCACACAGAGCGTGGTGGTTGTGACATCCTGGCCTGGCACACCGACATCTTCCCCTAAACTGGTTTGGCACAGTACATTTTGCTGTGAATTCGAGACCACCTCACCCCACCAGTGTAACCAGTTTGGCTGGCTGCTCCGTGCTGGGTGTGGCAGGACATCCCTGGGTGCTGGGGCAGCCCAAGGTGGAAGTTTTGGAGGGTTCTGGTTTGTGTTCAAGGGCTGTGGGGTATCTGCAAGCCTTAGGCAATAGCCCTGTGGGCACGGCACGGTGCAGCCCATACACCCTACAAGCACCTCGTGGCCTCTCCTGGGACAAGCTGCCATGAAAGGGTAGGGAAGTCTGTGCTTGTGGCACAGGAGAGGATCAAATCCTCGAAAAACATTAAAAAAACCCCCCACCACAAAAACAACCAAAAGAAAAAGCCCAACATGATCAGACTCGCCCTTTAGTCAGAACTTGGGCTCTTCTGGCCTGGGATTTCTGTCTTAATTTTGAAAACATCAAAATTGGATTTGGAGTTGCCCATTCCCAGTTCTTGGGAGAAGGCTGAAAACCTGAAGCTGGATATAAATTTCCTGAAGGTGTCTTAATAGAATTCATCAGCCAATGTGCCCCCATCAAACCAAATTCTTGGTGTATGACCTCCCTGTAGCCCGAGGTTTTGGGAAGCTCCAACATGGGAGGCCAGATGAGGAGGCTGAGCATCCTCCAGAGGATGCCCCTTGCTCCTGTGCCCTGCAGTGAGGGAGATCAGCATCCAGCTGCTGGGGCACAGCCGTGGAAAGGGGATTTTTCTGGAAGAGGGAGGGAGAGTTCATCTGCAGATCTAATCTGGGAGGTACTGATTCTATTTCTGCCTGCTCTTCATGGTTTGGATTCCCCCAAACTCCTCCTTGTTGCAGGCAGCATTATCAGACTCCACATCCCCATTACATTCCCGGAATTCTTAGACAAATATTTTGTTTTCACTTGGTCACAAAAGCGATCAGCCTTCATTATCTGAACGAAGCTTTTACTTTCTCTGTGAAAGCACCTTTTCCTCTCCTTTTTTTGGGCTGTTTCATTTCACTTCAGTCTTTCTCAAGGCAAGGAAGTCCTGCTGGGGTGGAGTTCCTACCTGGGCACTTCCAAGAGGAAAGACCTGTCCTCAAAAACCAGACTTTGTTGCCACCACAGAGATTTGCAAGACCCACCTTCCCTATCCCAGTATCACTGAACCCCCTGGATTGGCCAACAAATTAAAAAGAAATGGATTGGTGTAACTCTTCCCTCATAACAATGCTGTTTCATTGCCTTGTAATCCACTTTTAATTGGGATTTGCTTCCTGGCAACTGCGTGTAAACAAGGAGATGGTCAGAGGCAGCAGGGGGAGGGCAGGGAATCATGCAGGAATGAGTCCCTCCTCGGTCCAGCTTCCCCTCTATAAAATTCCACAGTCTGGGTTGCTTCCACCGTCATTTTGGAAAACACCTCTCCTCTCCCTCCTCTTCCCCAGATTTAAAAAGGGTCTATTCTCCTCCCCTCTCCGTGTAAACATCACTTATCTTGTTCTATAGGCAGCACAACTAGCAAGAGCAAGTACTCACAAAGTGCAAATTAGCCGGTGACAATAAATTGTCAGATTGCCTCTGAGGCAGAAACAAATGAATAGCTCAGTTTATTAATCACATGGCACCTTCACCTTTGATGTCTTGATGTTCCAGTTTTGGTGCTCCATTAAGCAACCCTGAATGACTGCTGCAGCAGCCTCCACTAAACCAGAAATTTTGTTGGCAGCACATTTCAGGACTTCAAAGGCGGTAAATTACCTCGAGATTGTTTCATTAAAGGGCCCTTCCCAGTGTGAACAGCAATAACAGGAGAATCGAGATCAAAGAGCATCCATCTTTCTAGATTTGTTACATAGAAAATTACATGCTGAGGGTGTCTTTTTCACAAATCATGTCGCCTCCCATTTCAGCAAGAATGGTTCTAATTAGAGCAGAAGCCTCCCTGGCTGTGCAGAGAGCTATGATTGTCATTAATACAGCACTGCACGGTTTTTCCTCTTTGCACTCCCCAGACCCCTACCCCATCCTCTGTTTGTGAGGTGCCTCTGGAACCTAATTAGAAACAATTATGCTGATTAACTGATTGCAGGCAGTTCTCTACACATTCTTGGGAAGAGCTTTTCCTGGGATGTATATTTGTTTATTTTAAATATTCTTTCATTTCCCTTCCTCCTCCACCCCCACGGGCTGCCTGGCTTCACACAGTGCTGGGATTTGCTTTCTCTGGTAACCACCAGGGAAGCACTCGGAGCAATCCCTGCTGGAGACAGCAGGGAGAAGGGGCTGCTGGAGCTGGCACATCTCCTTTTTGGTAGGATGGACCAGGCAGAAGCCAAAAGGAGAAGGATCTCTAACCCTGGTGCCTGGTTTGGTTTAATTTCCAGACACTCAAAGTTGGCTTCAGCCTCCAAGCCAGGGGAACCTTCTGTAACTGTGAAACCCCAGCAGTTCCACTATACAGGACAAAAACCTGAGACATCACCTGTGGACCTGTCCTAATGAGTGGCAGCTCCTCAGAACACGTTTGGAGGAGCCAAAGGCACCAATCCCATGCTGGAACTGTCTCTCCCCATCTGCCTGGCTGGGCACGGTGTGGAGGCATCACTCCACAATTAGGGCAATCCTTGTGAATCCTGAATCATCATCACCTCAAGAGAAATCCCTTTATCAGCAGGGTGAGGAACTTGTCCTCCCCACTGCCCTTCCTTGCAGCCACTCATCGCTGCCTTTTATGTGTCTTTTCCAGCACCGAGGCACAGCTGGTGTCTCACATGGCAGGTACTCCATGATTTCATAGAAATAACCCCAGCACATGGAAAATCCAGCCCCTTATGATCACAGCAACTCAGGCTGCTTCAGAGGAAAGCAGGAGAGACCCAGGAGTGGAGGCAGTCACAGAGAAATCTGTCACAAAAAGGTTATCCTGCAGAAATATTCACCCACCCCAGACATTTGGAGGCTGATGTCTGCACCCCGACACAGCATTTTACATCTGTGCACTCTCTGATTGGATTCCCAGGTCTTCCTCACTTAAACCTGATGTTTTTGCCACCGAAGAGACACTCATCACAACACAAGGCTGGGGAAAAAAGCTTCAAAACTGCCCTAGTTCTCCTGGAAAAGATCTCTGTTTAGATGGTGTTGCACTCATGTACTGGCTGAGATTTTTCTGGTGTCCTGTGAGGAATGGAGACATCAGGTTGGTCAGAGCGTTTCAGGAAATTTGTGCCTCTCTAATTGATCTCTTCCCTCAATAAGCAATTAAAAAACTTAGGAAAATCATACTAGTTCTGGGGAAAAAAAAAAAAAGGCAAATGCATCAATTTTCCTACAGATTCAGAGTTTCTAGAAAGCAAAAGATGGTTCCAAAATGCAGAGTTTGAGAGATGCGGTCGTTTCACTTCACTCTTGTGTTTTATGAGACCTTATTGTCACACATCACAGGGGATGCAAAACATGAGGAGCAGAGAGCCGTGGGAAAAAGAGCAATGCACATTTTGTTGTGAAATCTGGTGGAATCTCTGTCCCCAGCCCTGCTGCACTCCGAACCCAATCTGCTGGATCCTGTTCCACAGAGGAAGGATGGAGAAGAATAAGCAGCCTGCAATGATTTGTTGGACTCTGGTGAAGACACACCACGCCTAATTTCATTGTAAAAGGAACCTACCCAGCCATTGATCAAAATATCTCTGTCAGTGCTGGACCTGAGCCAGAGCTATCTTGGTATTTCCAGAAGGATTCGTGTTGCTTTCTGGGATATGAGGTCAGAATAAATTAAGCAGGGCCTCTGACAGCTGATTTTCAATGATAATCTTTATGTTAGGATTGACCTGTTTATTCAACCCAGTCAATCTCTCATCAAAATGACAGCTCGAGAGCACCACAGATCATTATCCCCAAGGATGCATAAAGATCCTGTCACTTGAGACAATAAAAGCTGATTAGTACAAAATTAGAAAACAAGACTGATGGAGAAGAAAGCCAAAAAAGATCAGACTCTCCACCTCTGCCACAACTCAGAACATGCTGAGACCCAAACTGCAGATGTTTTGTGCTGTAAACAGCTTCTTTATTGCTCTGCAGACTTGGGATATGGGACTATCCTGACAATGGGATGGGGTTTTGTCCCTTGTATGGCTCTGGCTGTGCTCTCACACCTGGGTGGATGGGCAGTGGCTCCATCTGAAGATGACAGAATTGCACCCTCATAAAGCATTTCTATATAAAAGCAACATAAAAGGCTCAGAGCTGAGGTGCTGCTGTGGGACAAGGCTGCAAGGCAGAGCATGAGCTCTGTGTGCAGGGTTAGAACAGCTGGCAGCTTCTGTCCTGTGGTTGGGGAAGTATTTCAGTGCAGCTGTCGGTAGTAAAGTCTGAAGGATGCTTGTCTGAACAGCTCCTGTAGAGATTGATTTTTGTTTATCACTCCTCTGAGTACAAATTTACACATGAAACTCAAAGGAAAACTGGTAGTCTTTCTAATTGTGGTTGAATAGACACACTGCTAATAAGTGCACAATATAACTGTAAACAGATCACAAATCTGGAAACATATTCATTTATGTTACCTTTGTTCTCCTTCCAGGAAATACAAGGATTTGATAAGTTGACATTGATTTAATAGTCTGAAAACTGGAATCAATCTTTCTTTTCAGCCTTTTATTTTCCCTCCTGTTGCAAATTACAAACACATTTCTGCTTCCTGAAAGCTGGGCATGTATTTCTCGAAGACCTCTCCCCCTCCTGCCCCCTCTCCTGCCTAAGCAAGAAATATCTTGTTAATTGAGGCTGGGATTCAATGTTTGGTGAGGGAAAAGAACACAATGCACTTAAGGAAATTCAGCTTCACTGTGGGTTCATTCTGCTGTGGCTGATTACTGGTGTGATGATGATGGTGATGATGATGATGATGATGAGATGCTGTTTGAGAGCTGAGAGACAGTGATTGGTTTTGATAACCTGAAATTAACAGCTGGATTTATAGCTTGTAAATATTCCTCGTGGTGGATTCTCACATTGCTGGCATAATCCCCTCTTCCTGTCCAGACCCTGTTTATGAATCCCAGACCAGTGACCTTATCCCCAGGATGTAAGACAAGACCCTCTCCTGGAGTGCACACTGCATTTACTGAGGAGTCAATAAAGTGGCATTCTCAGACTTTTTATGTGGACCTAAATTGTACGTGAGTGTGACAGTCAAATTTACACACCCTGACCCACTGCTCCCTTATAAAACTGCGGGCTCCTACTTTGCACAGGTTTTCTCCTGCAGTGTTTCTCCTTCATTTCCCCCTCTGTGGCAAGGAAAGAGCTCTTATTCGGGGGTTTGTGATGTGATACAGGCACTCAGTGCCAGCCTGGTGCAATTTGCTGGGAATGCAGTGGTGGGATCACCCTTTTTCAGGGTGTCCTCCATCAGCACTGAGTCAGAGTGCAAAGAGACATCCCTGACCCTCCGATGGCTTGGAAAAGTCAAGGATCCCTCAGGCTGCTTCATCCCAGCCTTGTGGGAATGCCTCTGCATTCTGGCTGCAGCCAGAAAAGGGCATGGAAAGATCAGGGTAACACCTCCCACACAGCTACACCAGCCCCTTTGGAGCTCCTTTTCCCACTGCCAACAACTCTTCCTGGAGCACAAGGCATTGTCAGAGAAGGGGCAAATATTCTCTCTTCATGGAATGGTTCAGCGCTGGGGCATTGCATCTAGGTGATCTCTAAAGTCCCTTCCAACCCAGGCTGTGATATAATTCAATTATTTCACGTTTCTATGTTAATGTGGATCCGTATTTCAATCTGTTGAAGAATATATTTAAATTCTGCTTCAGTTTTGGTGGCCACATCAACTGGAAGCACAAACACTGAAACAAGAGTGCTAAACCAGACAGTGATGGAGCTGTCCCAAAGCTGGGCTCCCGAAATGATTGGGGGAAATCCATGGCAGTGGCTTTGGGAAAGATTTAGGCCAACATTCACAGCCTTGTTCAGTAAAGTGCAAGTATGACTTGATTAAGTAGTTCAGTGGATTTTGGAGCATTGTGAGTCTCAAAGGCCTGATGCTGTTTTCAACATGGTCAAAGCAAATTAGTGGAAGGCAGTAAGGAGTGAAATCTTCCGTGCTCCCTCTGTCCTCAAAGAGCTTGTCCTGCTTTCTAAAAATGCAACGTGTTATTAATGTTTTCCCTCATTTTCTATGGCTATTCATACCCAAATTGACTTGGCACAGTCCCCGCCAGGAAATGATGCAACAAAAGGGTATTTTTATAGGATGGAGGAGCCCACAAGTCTGATACACTCAGTGGACCTGCAAGCTAGCATGATAATAACTTTATCATCTGTGGAGGTAAATGGAAACCAAAGCCCACAGAGACATCCCCGTGCGGTGAGACCGGTTTGCCAAAACAAAGTTGGTCACGTTCTTGGAGAAGCTGAATATTAGAAGATGTCTAGGACACAGTGAGGGGAATTTCCAGACAAGATAAATACAGGCAGAAATATGAGAGTGGAGAATGGGGCTACTGTAGGAATTTTAGCCCTCAAAAATGGAGCGAGCTGTGGGAGGCACGCCCAGTTGGGATTCTGGTTTTCACAGGCTCTTTGCTTGTCAAACTTAATATCAAGTAAAATAACCTAATTTGACTTGGCAAAGGCACAGAGCATAGAGCCTTGATAGCTGTGACAGAGGCTTTTGAAGCTTCTTATAAACAGAGTTTCCCTTGCTTTGGAAGAGATGGTTGAATAATAAACAACTTTCCCAATCCTGACTCCGACTACTGAAAACATAGATTGTAAGTAGCTCATTGGCAGAGGAAATCCCTCTGCTCAGCCCATCTGCCAAAAAGAGACTTAGCAGTGAGCTCAGAGTTAGGCCTAAGTCAGGGTTAGGCCTGAGTCAGGGTGTGGCCCATTTTTGGGCTTTCTGGCCCTTTTTCTTTCTGATCCTTGACCTCATGGAAGAGTGCTGCAAGACCAAATATTTGTTTTCACTCTCCTGGATTTTGTTCTTAATCTCTCTTGTGGGTTCGGGTGAAATCTGAATGTGAAAAGAGAAGCAATTTAGCCACCAGAATATTATTATTACTGCTACTACTACTATAAGGAAACAAGCAGAAATAGGTTGCAGAAAGGATTACAAGCCCAATTTGGAAGAAAACTTAGACCCAAGGCAGAAAGTATTAATGTGTTTGAGATGCAGGACGGGATCCTTGGAAATGGAGCAGATTTAGCCACTGGTAAAAAAACCCCATTAACTGGAGAGTGGTGAGGGGGGAAAATCCCCACAAGAGCAGTTCTCTCGTCTTCCATGATGTCCCAGTTCCTTGCCCTGCGTCAGAGTAATCACAGAATATGGAAGTACTGTTCTCACTGGAATTAATTAAATTAATTTATTAGTGATCAGAGCAAAATAGGAGCGGCATTAAAACAATGATGCAAACAAATGGCTCAGGAAACGCCCCCCCAAAATGTGTTTTTTTCACATCTTATGAAAAGTGGCACATCTCCACCTCTCCCAGCTAGGAATTAATCATCCCTTTTTCCTTTCTTCCCGAAATGTGCTATCTCCAGCCATTACTCTCCCTGTCTCTGGCCTTATTTGCCTCTTCTGCTGCCGGTCTGTAAATGGAATTTTGCTCAAAATGAGAGCGAGCTCCGCATCCCCTTTTGAATTCCAACTTTCAGCTCCTTGGTTTGCACGCTTTAATTCGCCCGATCCCTGCAACTCTTCTCCTATTGATAATTGATAGACTGTTCCTTCCTCCCCAATTTCCTTTATTAGCTGCACCAGGAAGTTTATTGGTGCTCCCTGCGTGTAACTCAAGCCGACGGCCAGTGCCACGCTTGTTTCCAGCCCTATGTAAATTAATCCTGGCCAGAAGTCTGAAGGCAAAGATCAGGGAGCCCTAAAGCAGGGCAGAGATCTGATTACACGCCAGAGGCCTCCTCTCTAGATGAAATGACAGGAATTTGGGGCTGCAGGACTTCCGTTGGCTCCTAATGAACTGGGGAGGCTCCTGCCTGCCACCAGCAATGATCCATACACAAACAGCTCCTCACACACAAGTCAAGCCTGCAGCTTGCAGTCTATTATTAATTTTATTCTTAATTTTTTTTCTTTTCAGCATCCCCCGGTTGCCCTGCAAGCCTAAAGGCCAGCCATGGAAAGCTGGAATTATAAACTGCCCATGGATGCTGCCACTGGTGTCAAAAGTGTCTTTTTGGCAGAGAGAAACACAAAGATCCCTTGAACCTGGTGTGTGTCTGTGGACAGCTTCAGCTGATTTACTTTTATGAACAGAACTCAGGAGGATTCCTGGGCTGGCACAGCTGGATTTGAGAGGTTTCCCTCGATCACCAAATCCAAACATTTTCTCTCGACATTCCTGCAGCCAAGATGCTGATAAATGTGTGTGTGCCTTTGTACAGATAACAAATAACCATAAGAGTTTGTGATGATTTACTATCCCTGGTCCTCTACTGATACACATGGTGAATGGAAATATTTATTGAGGAATAACCCAGGAAATTTAAAACCAGGCTGTGAAAAGCAGCATATGAGAAGTTCACCTCTCCAAATGTGGGGGTGTGGAAGTCTGTCAGATGTGACAATTAAATGCTAACATGGTGTAACACCATAATATGGGCACAGAGTGTTTCATTCCAGTGGCAATCCTAATTATAACACTACTTAGGACAGGAAATTGCCTGTTGGACTGCTCTGCCTGAAAACCTTAACAGAAAACTCTGCCTGTGTTTGCTTACACAGTGAAATATAATTCACTGACCCCAAAGAGCAAACCTTGGGATCCCCTTCTTTCCTTCAAACCTCCAAAACCCCCTCTGAACCTGCACATGGCAGAGGGAAACTGTGATTTATTGGCAGCATGAGAGTGAAGCAAGAGAGGTTACAAAAGCCATATGATAAAATGATGGCTCAATCAAGTGGCCAGAACACGCTCAAAAGCAGGCTGGAAGGGCTGTGTTCCAGAGGCAGCCAGGAGAAGAGCCCTGTCAACAGTGTGTGTGCATCATTCCCTGGGAATATCCATGGCTGGGAGCTGGAAGGGAGCTGCACCACCTGGATTTGCCAGCAAGGTTACAAACTGGGAACTCCCCATCCTCTCTGCATTCTCAGGCAGCTTCCGAAAAGAAAGAACCCAGATATTTATGAATTAAAATGCTTTCAATTCTATCTCTCCCAAAAGGGAGATAAATATCATTTTGATGTTCTTCCATGCTAAAGAAACAAAAAAGATTTCGCGCCTTTTTTTTGTTCCCTGAGAGTGGACTGGAGCAGACTTTTTTTCTTTTAATCTCGAATGTAACACATTCTTTTACCCTTCAAATCATGCTGTTTTCCAGTTAGTGAAATGTCTGGAGGCCTCCAGCTTGGACTTGGGGCAATGGGATGCACTCTTCTGGTCTCTGTCTTTCTTAGTCCCTTCCCCTCCATACCTCTTGATTACAGACCAGAGAAAATCTTGATAACCACCAAAAACTCAGCTGCATAACAACAAATTGAGGCACCAGCTCAGAAAAGTCCTTAAACCACGTGTTAAACCTGTCGTTTGATCACAGCCAAAAAGAGCAGACAAAGCACACAAACAGAATAATCCATGGACTTGAGAAAGTTTCTGCTGGGGGTTTGGTTTCTTAGCCGTGTGTGTGCTCCCGTTGCTGTGCTGACCTTCAGCACCCACAGAAACCCAGTTTGATTTACGGGCCCAGAGCTGCTTTACGAGGCTCCGCTGGGACTCGGAGTTCTTCCCCACAACAAACCAGTGCTGAGCCAGCAGCTGGGCTCTGCTGCAGGAGGGGAGAGCATGGCTATGGCCCTGACAGCTTTATACCCCTAAAGCATCCCATCAAAAAGGAATCAACTGGATTTTACCCCGGGGTAAACACTGTGTGCTGAATAGGGCTGGGGACGCCACAGCCTTGTTCTGTGGCACCACTCGCAGCGTTTCATTGTCCTTTCCTACTGCTCTGGGTATTAAACCTTCCAGCAACCATTTAGTGACATTTGATTGTAATTTAAGCACTCCAATCTGCTGAAGCACTTGGCTGTAGGGAGAAAAGCTGCTGGCACAGGTCTGGCACATCAAACCTTGAGGTTTGCTTTGATTTTACAGCTCCACTGGCTTCTTTCTGCTGATCTGATTGTGCCAAAGGTTAACATTGCCCAGTAATAAACCATATCCATTTAATTGGGCAGATTAGCCCCAGGGAAAGCTCTCACTTGTGGTGCCACAGGAGCAGGATCATCCTCCAGTGTGGCCACACCAGGCTTTGTCCTTCTCAGAGGTGACGGAAGCTGAGGAATCTGCGGCAGTACTAAATAGCACAACAGACAAACTTCAACTCCAAAATCAGTCAAAAAATCTAATATTAAAGAGTGTCATCAATAGGTGCAGAAGCATTAAAAGAAATATTGTATTTTCTCCTGCTTTCAGTGTTGCCAGAGCAAATCTTGTCTAGTTCACTTAGAATTTCACTCGCAGCTCAGAATCCTGGGACTGAGCATCCCCTTGGTGCTATGAGCAGCTTCCAGAACTGAGGTGCTAAAAAAGGATGGGAGAGAATGATTTTCCTGTTGTTTCTTAGGACAGTTTTATGCCTTTCTGACCTCTTTGTATGACTGTGATAGAGAAGCAAATTTGAGGACGTGGTGACACAGGAATGGCTGTGTGTAAACCCCATTTCTAGTGGTAAGAGATGAAATGAAACACCCTTGCCAGGGACAGAGCAGTCTGGATATGCACATTCTGTCTTATGCCTAATTACATTTTTTATGTACACAACTATTTCTCTTTAATCATCTCTGTCTCCTCCTTGCCTCTGCTCCCAGTTGTCACAATTCTGCTTCTTTAACCTGCATCAGCCCTGCTAAATATGTGCCACGGCTTTGTTTATGAATATATTTTACTAATTCTTATTTATTAAAATAATTGCCTTAATTAATCCTAATTGTCCATTGTTAATCACTCAGTAATACGCTTCCATTTGCTTGTACATATATTTTTGTATTAGTCATTAGAAAAGCAAGACATAAAGCAAATGGTATAATTACTCACAGAACACTGGGAGCTCAACCAATAAAAATCAAAGGGGAGAAAATAAAATGCTTTCAGCATTCCTAAATAGTAACTGGGACATCCTGTGTCACAAATGACTTTATGAGCTGTCTGGAGGTGGGATTCCCTCCTAGAGCCTCAGGAGGCTGAGAAATGAAATGAGAAACCCTCTTAGAGCTGGGATGACGTTCCCAAATTTACCTCTTGCTGTTTGTCAGCAAGACCAGGACAGAAGGGAAAATACCCCCTGAGCTGTGACAGACTCTCCAGGGGAGCCTGAGAGGGAGTGAAACTGGAATAAAAACGTCAAAAAACCTCAGAGCTTTGTATTTTCTGATTTTCTCTTGGATGGGAAAAGTAAAAACCCAACCAGATCCTATTCTCAGGCAAAAGCTCAAAAGGGTTTTCAGGTGGGTGGTGACCCAAAATCACAACGTGACTCGTTCTGTTTGCACTGACACCAAGCCAGGGATGGGACAGGAGCGTGGGGGCGAGGGAGGAGGGAGCCTTGGAAGAGGGATTCCTGCTGGGAGCAAGGGCAGTGCCACGGCCCGGGTGGGTGGCTGTGTCTCCTGCAACCCTGGCCTTTCGCTGAAGCCAAATACCAAAGCAGAAGCAGCTGGGAGAGAGCACATGGAGGCTCTGCAGAGCCACGGAGAGAAGCTCTGGAGAAATGTGGCTCCAGGGCAGTCTTGGGCTGGCAAAGAGACTCTGCCAGCACAAACAGAGACTCCCTTGGGCAGGACTGTCGGGACATGGTGCTACATTTCTCCTGTGGGAAAACTCTTCTTGTTCCTATTAGCTCAAAAGTAGCTTTTACATCCTACAGAACTGGTCTCTGCTCCACTGAAACACTCTGAAGCAGTTCCACGTGAGCCCAAAACAGAGAATGAGCTCCCCTAGTGCTGGTTCTACTTCCCTGGCCCAAAGTGACAGAGGCACGTGGCTCTCAGTGAAGCTGTGCTCTGGTCTCAGCTGAGAGCCTGTTCCGTGCTTATCTGGAACACACTGATCCCTCTATTACTTTGGGATATTATAATCGTCCTTAGTTAAATGAGATTCACAAATGATTTATTCAACAGTTGCAGTTCCCACAGTTCCAGAGCTTGTTGACTTCATATTCCCGGTAAATTATTTGTGGCTTAAGCTGCTGGCAAAGTCCCAGCAGTTTTAAGGAAGTTATGTTTTGTCCTGAATAAGTGGATTTTCCTCTCTGGCTGGCAAGGTTTAAATATCTATTGATGCAGGGGCAGTCTCTTTTCTTTAGGGAAAGTGAACTATTTCTCAACTCCAAACGTGGACCTTCTGTGGCCAGGGAAGTGCCTCTGTACAGGATTGGAGCTTTTTCTCCCCACATCTCTACTTATTTTTGGCTTTGAATCTATCAGATCTTCCAGCAAAAAATTATAGTGACAATTTTTAGTGGCTCCTGTGATCTGGGAATCTGACCTGCTACAAGAGTTGAACAAATCCACTTCTGGCACATCTGTGGAGTCACACAGAGAAAGGTTTTCTGTGCTGTGTCTTCTCCTTGCCTTTTGGCCGTTGTTTTCCATGCCCTAAGAGACTCACGTTGGCTGTCCCAGTCAGGGAAGGCAGCAGGGGGTCACTGCTGCTTTGGACAGCCAGCACAGGTTGGTGAAATCCTGATGTCCCCTTGTTTGGTCCCGGATGTCCTGTGGCAGAAACGTCCCTGCACGTGAAGGGCTGATCCTGTGACACGGATCTGCAGTGGGAATGCGCCTCCTGAGGGCACCTTTCCCTGGAGCCACCCCATGGATCCACCAACCCACCCTCCCAGGTGGCCAGTGGTGGGGTTGGAGCTGCAGAAGGCAGCCCAGGACTGGGCAGACCCCCAGGGTGGGCCCCAGAGTGGAGGGACACCCTTTGTCACACATTCTCAACCCCAAAGCCACTGCTCCTGTTCCAGGATGTAATTCTAAACTTCCATATTTCTTATGGATCCTATGTGATGGAGACCACGTCTCTGCACTCTGATTTTAAACTTGTAGCCCAACTCCTGCTAAATGTGTCAGATGAAGGAAAAGACAGGAAAGGGGAAATTTTAAAGGAGTGAATTAATGGTTAAAATAATGTTGCAGCTCCTCCTACAAATCCTCACTTACAAGCTCAGCAGGTTTTTCTTGTTTATCCACCCAGCCTGTCCTGGAAAGGCACCTCCCACCTCCTCCTCTCTATTGCTGTTGCTATTAAGAGAGATTTTTGTAGTATACAAAAGCTCTGATTGTCCTCTCACTTATACTAATTTTGCAATTGTGTAAATCCATTGACCTGAGCAGAGTTATTTTTGATTGACACTAATACATGCTGGAGGAGAAGCAGGTTTTAAATGTCTTTGAAGGGAGGCAAGCTTGGAGAAAATAGTTTTAAGCGCCGTAGTCATGATGATGTTGTTTTGTGCTGTTCATTTGTTATTTGAATTGTTTTTCCCGAAATGTTTATTCAGGTCAGATATTTGTATGTCTATTTTGTATTGCTGTCTGAATTTAGCTTAGTTTGGTTTTTTATTTCTAACAAATAACCTCACTTCAAAGCTATTTGAGAGGTTTTAAAGACCATGAAGCCAAAGTGAACACATATGAGTGGCTCGAGTTCCTAAAACTTCAATATCATCCAAGATTTGTCTTGCCATGAAATTAAATGAGTCATTTCTATCTCACTATGTGATGTGATCATTCTGTTACATGATGTAGTCAGACAAGAGCCCTGTCAATGATTTACAGCCATCTGGGCTCCCCATAAATCTCTGGAATACGCAGTTTCATATGGATCCTCTTCAGTTTCGTCTCTTTTATGAAGTATTCAGCTCAGCTGAGCTGTGGAAGTGCTTTGTGTAACCACCAAGATGAGTCATTACAATGCTAGAATTGCTCTTTTCTATTTATTTCTATTTTCTTGTTGCCATCAGGGGATTTGGGCCTTTTACAGCAACAGAGACCCCTCCCCTCCAAAACCTTTGGCTTTCAACTCCCCAGTGTGGCACTGGGCGAAGCCAAACACTCAGGAGGTTTTGTCTTGAGTTATTGAAACGGCTTCCTGAAAATCCTTCAATAACATCAGTTTTGTGGGCAAACTTTTGGCCCCGTGACTGGCTTGGCTTTGGGCAGGAATTGCAACACTTCTTTTTCCCTGTGTTGTGCATGACAAGGATGGATTTCCAAGCCTGTCCAAGGCTGTGGCCTTTTGCACCCTTCAGAGGCCGTGGGCTCTGGAAGAACTTACCAAAATCCTTGCTGATGAGCCAGTGGATACATATATTGTGTATTATAGACATGAATGCTGTGTCAGCTGGAAAATCCAAATGAAAATTCCCAAGCTGTGCTGCTCCTGTGACCTGCACTTGAAAAAGGAGCAGCTCGGTTGGTCAGTGTTGTTAATTTTTGTCTGACCAGTGCCCATTAGTGCTAAACTACAAAGTCAGAGGAGATTTCTTCTATTGAGAATAATGGATGTTCTCACCTTGAAAAATAATGTGGCTTTAGCTGGTGTGAAACTATTAGCATGGTTGCCTTACTGCTCTCTGCAGTTAGAAGAGATTATGTTAAATGTGGCATCATCCCCTGGAAAAACACACCAGGGAACATTTGGGGCTGTTCCAGCTCTGCATTAGCCCAGCTGAACTTGCAGTTAGCCAATATTATACATAAGTCTAAAATAACTGTGCAAATTAGGTGCATAATTACATCCATAAATTGTTGGAAAATTTGGCTTTTAAATTGCACATCATAAACAGTAATAACCCACTGAGGTGATGGTTGTCAGTTTACCTCACCTAAACTGCATTTCTCCTTGTCCAGCAGAAGAGTTGAGGGACAATCTCTAAACTTAGCAGGGAACAACCTTCAAATCAGCAAGAAAAGTGCTCACAAAAAATGTCAGCAAGCTCTGGGTGTCACTGCTGGGAGGATAGAAGGGCCCAAGTCATAAAAGTGACATTTTTGGTAGCCTGAGTCCATCAGCTGCTCTGAACAACCTACATTCAAATAACAGTTATTTATTTATTTATTTATTTCTGAATATCCATAGCTAGAAATGTAATTTATAATTATGGTTCCTATTCTTATAAGCTCAAGACCTTCAGAATGGGCATCTGACCCAGTGAGCAATAATCTCACTGGAATCCTCACCTCAGCTCAGTGAAGAATGTCAATGAAATAAAAAGAAACCATTTAAAACTTAACTGTGATATCACAATACAGCTGCTAGTGGTCCAGGATAGACAGTAATTAATTTAATCGTTCACATAAAAGCCATTTTGGAGGAAATTTGTCAAGAGGGACAAGAACAGAGAGCTCTCATCACCCAAAGGAGTGATAGAGGATAAAAACAGCACTTAAAACACTCACCTCCAATTAGTGCAATATTGTCTATCATTTAATAATGAGAACAACACACCAGGGAGGTACACGAGCTTTTAATGACACGCAGTAAATGAGCTGCCTTGCAAAACACTGCTCGTCCTTTTGTGCCTCTAATGGCTCGACAACACTTTGTCCAGAGGGCTGTGAAGTTTTCCTGGCCCGGCCCGTTAATCTTAAATGATGCTTTTCAGCGAGAAAGCTGCTGGGAGAGAGTCTCCCTGCACTGCCACAGCCTGAGCCAAGGGCTGGGGCAAGGTCTGTCAGAGCCCTGCAGCAACAGAGTCAGCCATTAAAATTAAAATGAAAATTAAAACTCGTGAATCTCAGCAGCTTCTGAAAAGCACAGCCTTGGTCAGGTGTGGATCTCTGGGGGTTTTGCTGTTCAGGACTTGAGGACCCCCTCTGAAGCATCATCTGATACGAAACTCACACTTTGGGTTTCTCTGTTCCACTTACGGTGATGCCATGAAGATTTTTTGCCTTTTCTTTTATCCCCCTGTTATACCTTTTTACAACTTCTGTATTCTCAGTGCTTTTTGCCTCCATTCTTGGACTTGTTTGTCAAGCTGAGAGACCCAACATTTCAGAAGCTTCGTAGTTAGGGATCAGTGTGCCCCAGACCCCAAGGTCCTCTCCAGAACACATTCGGTAAACCAAGATAGAACCATCCAGGGGGAGGTTCCTTGGGGAGGGGGGCTCACTTGAGCCTCTCATTGCTTTTGGGGGGGCATTGGGGTGTGCATGGAGGTGCATTCGACCTGGACGTGTGCACCTAAAGATCCTTAAAATAAATCCCAAGGTAAAATCCCTTTTCCCCTTCTAACCGTGTTTGACTCTTGATTTTAAGACCAGGAAAAGGCATCAACAGGACTGTGCAGTAACCTTGTCATTCAGACCTGACACTGGCTCCAGAGCAGGTTTATTGGAGAAATCAAAAAACCAGGAGGCCCATGTGCAGAGAATATTCCAGTTCTAGATAGGCTTCAGAGATTTAAACACATGCACTGCTAGATCTGGGCTCTGAGTCCAAATCATGATTCATGTGTATTAATGGGAAAGCCCATAATAGCATTGCCCTGGGTGTGTTCAGACTGATAGAAATTCTAATGTATTTTAAAATTAAACTTGACCTACAATCCTACTCCAATCTCAGATCTGCACAAAGGCATTAATTGGACTTATTCAACTAATTACTCGTTATTAAACCAGTGCAGAGACTGTAAAGACTTGGACAAGCAATTATTTTATAGAGACGACAGCCTGAGTTTTGGCAATATTATCTGAACTGGGATAAAAGTTCTGAAACCTTCAGAAGCTGAGCCTGGGGCAGCCAAGCCTGTGGAGCCAAGAGATTATGGCAGTGTTCTCATGGGGTTCATTTTGTCATGCAGGATGAAATTAAGGCAGGATTTTGTGATGCTGGATCAGGAGCTCTGTGTGTTTTCTGTGTACAGAAATATGAGGCTGCAGCAGCCCCTCCAAACCGAAGCAGCTCTGGGCTGCTGCTGCTCACTCAGTAACCAAAATGCTGAAAGAGAGAAGGGCTCTAGGAGCTCGTGAAGCAAAAGATTTAATTTGTCTAGGGTATGGAAAAAAAATTAAAGAAACACCCAGCATTTCCAGCTCAGGATCAAACCAGAAATGTCAATTCCTTATTTTAACGTGTGTTCACTGTGAGTTGCTGACAGCGCTCCAGGGGTAAAATAAAGTTGGTGATTTTACTTTGTGTTCAGATAATGCCTCTGTGTGTCTTTGGGGGGCTGGGACCGCTCAGAGGGATGAGGACCAAACCTTTGGTCTGTTTGGGGGTTAGAGACGGTCCTTTTGTTGAAGACAGGAATAACGTTTTCTTTTCAAGTGAAACAGTATTTTAAAAGTTAAGTTTTAGCAGTTTTAAACAAATAAATAAAACCTTAACTTTTAGAAGCTTTAAGGAATGCCCAGTGGTCTGCACAAGGATTAAAATGTTGAAGGACTTGGCTCTGATAAGATCAGCACTGCCCTTCTAACTGTTGCACAGCTGATAAATGAGACATTTAACTGCACTGATACAATCTTGAAATGTCTCAAAGCACAAGCTTTGACTAATTTTTTATCATAACACAACAAAATCACTTCTTTTCCACCAAACCTTTTGGTTCCAGAGAACCAGAATCTCTCAGAGGAAGCCTCCTCACGTGAAGGTTGTTTGGCTGCAGTGAGAAACAGGAGTTGCACCTGCTGGTGATAAAGCTCCATCCCTCTCTGCGTGGTCAGAAGGTATTTTCTCATTTGGCAGTGAGGAAACTGAGTCACAAAGGTGCTCAGGGATTTTCCTAAGGGGAACAGGAAGTCTATGAAAGGGGTAAGAACCAAATCCTGGCTTCCCAAGCTCATTAACTTTGCTCTTCAGATGTAAGGACTTCTTACTAAGTGGACTCAAAGCAGTTTTTGCCTCTCCAAGCTGTACCTTCGCTATATGTGGGGACCCAGCTGCTTTGAACAGCTTCAGAGCTCTCTGGCAGGAGTTTTAGACCATTAAAAATATAAAAATCAGAATGTTTAGAAATGGAAAGCTTTTTTTTTCTTAGCAGCCTGTCTTCCCTCTTTTCCCCTTCTGGAGTTTAACAAGTTCCAAATGTTCTGGGGTGTCTATTTTTGTTGAGTTTTGGATTGAAAGTGTTGTTCTTGTACATTGCTACAGTAAAAGTGTTTACACAGAAAACAGACTTGTCTGGAAAAGTAACAATTTGTTCACAGGATCATATAACATATTTTCCCAAATGGGCTCTTGGGAAGGAGAGCAACCAATCTGTCTTCTCTCTGCAGTGAATTTGCAATCTCTGATCTCTCTTTTCACCCATGAAATCTTCATCCTGCTCCCAGTGCCAGCTACGGCCTGCCCTGCTATTAACAGCAACAGCAATAAAGGCAAAATAAACTCCTTTTAGTGTGCAGGGCCTGTGGAGAGCAGTGCAGAGCAAACAGCTCATTATGTTTGCATGTCAGCATCTTCAGGAAAACGCTGGCAGCCCAGGGAAAGAAGGAAGAATCAAAATCCCATCAGAAAAATATTCCTTGCTCTGTATAATCCTTCTTTGCAACTCCTGAATTTAGGCTCCTTTATTAAAGGGAAGGAGCAGTGCACATGCAAAACTGCCCGTGGTTTCCCTGTTTGTGCTTCCAAGGTATGACACAATAGGGACAAATATCCGGAGGCAGGTTCAGAGACATTGAGTCTAGATCTTTAATTAATAGCTGGGGATCAATTACATAATACCTGAGCAAATAGACACGTGCATTTATTATCTGAAAACAAGAACTCTGCAATTATGGCCATAAAGAAAATGTCAGAAAACAAGAAGCAACAAATACCCATTGTGGAATTAATAAGAACAGTAGTTCCCCTCCAGTGGTCACTGAGTAAGCAAACATTCTGGTTAAATAAACTGAAATGGAGCATATCTGGGCAACACATTCAGGTGCTGGGTCAAAGCAGAGGTTAAATAAAAATTTGTTTTAAAAAGACCCAAAAGAACCCGCAGTGAGTCCCTACCCCACGCAGCACACGTTGCTAGAGGAGCGCTGGGCCCTTCCCCGGGCGCGCTGCGTGGCTTTGAAGTGGAGCTGTGTGGAAAGCAGGGAGCACTCGTGTTTCCCCGGGCTCCTTAGCAACTTCCCTGCTCACAATTCATCCCTGGCACCGAGGGTGGATCGGTGCTGGGCAGCCAAACACAACAGAGCCCTGCCAGCACCATGGTGACAGGTGACCCTGGCACAACACACCGGTGCTGGCCTTTCCAAAAGGGCAGCTTGGCAAGGCCGTGCTTGCTCCTTGTAAAGCAGCCACCTGAGGTTTCTGAGGTGCTGATCCTTAATTGGTCATTACAATAAAAACAGAGCAGTAATTCCATATTAAACTGATGCCTCAGCAGGTAACCCCAATTTAGGTCACTTCGTGGTGTTTGCGACTTCAAATGCATTCTTGGGTGTCTGCTGCATAGTGAGGTGCACCCAGCCACTTCTGAGGAGTTATTGTTGCTGCATTTTAATAAAAAAAAGACACAAACCGACCTCTGGCAGCTGAGTTGGGAAGATTTACAGCACATGCTCTCCCAGCTCGGTGGTGATTGCTACAGACAGTGATTTTGGGGGCCCCGTGTGCTCATGTGAGGAGGAACCACATCTTGACTCCAGGTTCCCTCAGCAGGAATGATTCAGAGAGGTAAAAAAAGGGGGTTTGTCACTCTAAAAGAGGCTCTGCCCAACCTGAGTGCCTGCTGAGGCTGAAGGGAGCCCAGCTGCACACAGAGGTGTAAATTCACAGCCCAAAAAGAGCTGTGCTTTATTCAGATTTCTCTCTGGATACCCACAGACATCCTGCACAGATTCACAGACACCGGTCTGAATCTCTCCTAACTCCACGTCTCTTTACATTTCCAATATACTTAACTAATCCAGTAATTAACCATAAAAATAACTGACTTGTATAGATTACGTAACAATAACAAGGCAGCATGAGTCACTTTGCTTTGTTCTCGATCACCAGCGAGCAAAAACCCGGGCTCATTAAGGAGGTACCAGAAGTTCAATATAGAGAAAACTCAGATCTCAGGGCGAGATAGTTTGGCCTCCATTTGTTTGCCTTTGTTCTCTTTTGTTTCCAGATTAAAAGGGCACCACGTACTTTGAGTTTCTCCAGGTAAAACAGACAGGGAGCTGTTCCTTCAGTGACAACTGAGCAGAGATGGGTGAGAGGCACACAATAGCTGCTCGCCCTGTGCAGTTTCATTTGGATGGCAGAGCTGGAATTTAATTTGCCCCAGGACAATTAGGAAACTGACCCCACTGACATGCAGACAATGAGAAACTAAGTCACCAATCCTTTGCCACAAACATCCCAAAACTTTCATGAGCAATCAGGAACTTATTGTGGAGAGGGCACAATCTCAGGCTCTGTGACCACACAATCAGGGTAATGACTACTCCCAGCTCCGGGGTGACCTGACCAGCCTGTGTCTCCTTGGGATCTTTGGGAATGGCCCAGACCCTGGATCCCTCATCACTCCACACAATCCTGTGTGCAGGTGGGTGGAAACAGCTGCGTGGGCACAGCTGATCCTTCTGTTGAGGGGAGAAGGATGATTTGAGCTCTTGAAGTGCTTCCAAGCCCTTGTAGGGAATAAATCTCCCATTTATGGATGAATACGAGATTTCACAGCCTCAGGAAGACCCAAAACCCCAAAGCCTGGGTATTTCTGGCCATGTCTGGCTGGTGTTGGGGAGAACTGTTGGACAGCAGTGGGATCCTGCAGAGTTCAGCACCAGGAACAGTTTAGGCATTAATTCCTGTCCTTCCTCTTCTATCCCATTCCTCTTTCCCATCCTGTGGGTATCACCTTCCTCACTGTGCCAGAGCAGGTATTTCGGGACTTGGTCACGGAAACAGACCAGGGAATTCACTTGAATTAGGGAAAAGCTGCAAAAGAATGGCCTTTTTATTTATTTCAGTCAAATATTTCCAGTTTCTTGAGAGACATAACTGAGGAAGCTGCAGGGCAAAGGGATGAGTGTCTGAAGGCAGAGAAGGAGAAGAAAAGGTGTTTTAAGCCAGGATTTCCACTCAACCTTTTTTTCATGGCCTGAGGAGTCCTAAGGGAGGTTGAAGCTCTGAACATTCCCAGTAAACCCAGCTGTGATTTGACTTCAATTTATATTTGTCTCCCCGCAGATGCTACTCCCTCAAGTGTTGCTGAGAGGCAGCCTATTAAAGCATGAAGCCTGCTTCAAAATGAAAATTCCCAACAAGAAGCAACCCCAGAAATCTTTCCTTGGTGTTGTTGACTTAAAATAATTCAATGTTTGCTTAAAAAACCCAAGACAAAGAAGGAAGTGCTGCATTTTCACTTCCAACCAGAATGAGAATGTATTTTTATGTAGAGATGAACCAGCTTGGTGATGGTCAGATTAAACATCTGGATCAACTTCCAGTGAAGCTTTCAAAGGTCACTTCATAGGCACTGAAAATGCAGTTCTTAGGACAGTTCATCACCAAGACAGCAGAAATCTCACTGTTAGTTGATCCCATGGGTTTTCCACCACAAGGGGAGTCTGATTTTCAGGCTTGGTTTAATATCATCTATCAAAATCGGGTCACTTGGAGGTATCTTCATTTAATCATCTGGAAACCGAAGTGCCCGTAGTCATTTGTTACACTGAAAATGATTGTGCTTGGAGCTGACTTGGCTGTGAGCTTGATTATAGAAAATCAGAGATCGAATATCTGAACTCCAAACCTGAGACAAGTTATCAGAGAGATGTTCCTAAACCTGATCTCTTTCACCTTTATTTCATCTGCAGTTCCAGCTCTGTGAAATCACAGTTCCCTGAATCAGAATTACTACATATTTTATGTAAATGAAATGACATTATGGTGCCAATTGGCTCCTGAGTCAAGCTAACTAGCAAAGAATTTAATTATATCCATTATTAAATGTTTGTGCTCCCCGGATCCAACTCCTTAAAAACAACAATGATGAATTTACAGATTCCTATTCCCATCTCTCCAAGTCTGGCAGGGGGTGGAAACTTTGCTGAATTAAAAATATTGCTGTTTAAAGTCTTCCACAGATTCATTTCCTTGCACAGTGAACTTGTTCAGTGGCAGAGCCTTCTGGTCCCTGTAATTTTGCTGCTGAACTCGGAACCATTTTCAGCCATGGAGAGGATTCTCACAGAATTTATTATTTTTGTTTTTAAGTTCTATCACTCAGCCACATAAGTGGGCAATCTTTTCCTTTTTTTAAAAAAAAAATTTTCAAGGCTTGAAAAGGAGAATTGCAGGAGTTAAGAGATGGGAAGAGGTGACTTTGCCAGAGTTTCTGGCTTGGCTGCAGTGTGGAGTTGTTGCCTGGGCGATTTTGTTCATGGGAGGTCTTTCCCTGGCAAAGCCTGCTCAGCTTCACAGGCGCCACAGCTACTTCATTATTTCATCAAAGTTCATTATGCTGGGGAGGGTACCACCAATAAAAGGAGATTACAAGTGTCTCCAACGAGCCCTTAAAGACATAACTCCCGGTTTTACCTTTTGCCACATCCCTGTCTGTGGTCCTGTAACGCACAGAGAGATTTGCACCTCAGATAGGGACTATCCCACAGCTTAATTGAACTGCAAAACTCCTGCAGAATTTGATTCAATTTGTCTTGCGACAGAACCTTCTTTTGTTTTCGGTGGAGACAGAGTTCTTCATCTAAAACAGAAATCAGAACAGTTTAATCACATGTTTTCAGGGAGGTGGGAGTATTCAGGCTAAAAGAAATTAAGCCCAGCCTAGATCTCTATCAAGGCTGATCTATATTAAATGTTGATCAACGGTATTTAACACTCAAAGAACTTCCAGGGAGGATTCATTCCAAGTCGAGGGGGAATCAATAATCAGGGAGCATTTATGGCTCTGGGTATGGTGATCAGATCTCCACACTTTGCTTTATGAACTGACACCTCCCGTGTTTTGCTTCTTCTACATCTGTCTGACCCAAGTTCAGGATACATTTGGCCTTGATGTAAAATTATGCATAGCCAAAGAAAGAGAAAACCAGATTCAGTGGGGGATCAGTAGTTTTGTGCCTTTCCATCCTGTCCACACAAGTTTAAAGTAGTTATTCCCAGCTAAACAACAGTTGGGAGAACCTGGTACTCGATTTCTGCTAAAAGGTGGCATGGAACACCATTAAAAACCATTAAAGCACCATTGAAACCTCCATTTATGTCCACATCTTGCTGGGTTTTGCTTTGCTCTGGATATCAAAGGTCAGATAACCACTCCAAATTTCTCTCTGTTCCTAGGGGTGAATACTCCAAACATGAATGCTGAAATATTTGTTTCCCTGATATAACAGGTACAGGAGTTCTCTGTCTGCGAAGTCGGTCACTACATAATTTATTTCAAGGAAAGCATTTTAGACAAACTTTAAACTGAAAAGCCAAGTTTTGAAGTGCCACTGTCTTTCTTGCTCAGTTTATTTTGAGATAAGTTGACAGATTTTACACTCCCAAATAATGAGAAACAATAAACAACCCGACTATGCTGGATTTATTCTGCTCCAAGTTATTTTTGTATTTGTGCAGAACAGACCTGGCATCAACACATTGACTCCAGGGTTTCCCTCACAAGGCTAAGAGAATGATTTTACCTATTTTATGAGCTAGGTGAAAATTTTATCTAGCCCAAGATGTGAAAGAAAACTCAGGTCACACCATCACAACAACATCATTTTACCCCAGCTTTCAACGTGACCTCCTGGAATTGCATGGAACAATAATACAGAAGGAAAAACAATGTCAAGGGTCACTCTCTGAAACACCTCCACTACACTTTATTAACCCAAATTGTGTTGTGCTTATAAATGACACATCTACAATGACATTTTATCTGAAATCCAGTTTATTAGAATGGACTGTGCATCTGCTCTAAATAGATACACGGGATTTTTTTACACTTTTTCTCCTTCCAATGCACCAGACTCCTCAGGCTTTTCTGAGAACTCTGAACAAT
The DNA here is from genome assembly GCF_009650955.1 of Corvus moneduloides. Taxonomy (NCBI): domain Eukaryota; kingdom Metazoa; phylum Chordata; class Aves; order Passeriformes; family Corvidae; genus Corvus; species Corvus moneduloides. The sequence continues at coordinate 3,012,749 of NC_045490.1, read as the reverse complement.
CATATTTGGACAATATTGGACAATTTATATACATCAGGAAACACAGAGAAATCTCTGCCCTCCAGGGCTGCTGGTCTGAGGTTGTGATGTGATTAAAGGAAGCTGGGATCTCAGGAGCAACTGCAGAATAAGGAGCCCCAGCAGCTCCAAGAGGGCACATTTGTTCTGAATGCAGAGCACAGGTCTTTCTCTGAATGACTGGGTTAACCACAGCTATTTCTGATTCCATTTGCACTGTTTCAGCTCCGAAATGCATGTTCAGACAATGAGAATGAGCAGTGACAGAGAGGGAGCTGCAGGCTGCTCCAGTGCATCCAGCAGCTCCAGGTATTGTTCAGGTGAGAATTAAAGTTGGCATGAATTCCTGAGGCAGTGAATCACTGTCCTTGTGGGCCTCAGTGTCTGCTTGGAATAATTTGTTTACTAATACTTGAAGCACACTGGTATTTTCCCCTATTGAAAGGGTTTGCCCCAGGAATGCTTTCAGTCCTGGAGTCTTAAAAACGCTGGATGCTCTTTGTTCCAGTGGGCACCAAACTCTCACCATTATCCATCTGCCAGGGAGTGGGGATAGGCCAAGATACAACATCCCAGAGGTGGAAACATGAAAGCTGACCTGGCCTCACTCTGCCCTGTTTTACCCTGAAAAATGGCCTTCCCAAGATGTGGTAAGGCACGTTTTCCCCTGGGTGTCTGACATTTACCCCATACTTTATCCCATCCTCCGCTGCTGCCATTGGACAGAGTGCACTGGGTGAAGTTCACGGCCTGCTCACAGTTAGGCCTCGTATTGAACAATAAATCTCATTTTACATGTACCAATAGAAGAGAAATGGAAGCTGCAGTGCTGGAACATCTTTTGGAAGGGTTAAGATAGATTTCAGCCCATTTAATGCCTTCCCTATTCCCTAGTTGTCCCATGTCCCCAGAATTCAGGGAGCAAGTGAAGTTTATTTCCCACATAAATCCCCAAGATCTCAGCTCTGTGACTTCAGGAGATTGTGTGGAGACAATGACACCCTCAGACAGACACTAAACTATTTGTGTACCTTGAAATACAAATCCTGCACTGCCTGACTTCCCAAAGTCAGGGCTCTATTTTCTAAACATCTTGGCATTGCTGCCCCATTCATTAATGGATGATCATTTCTCACTCTCTTTTCTCAATGTATGTATTTTTTTTTTTTTTTTACACAGGCTATAATTATTACAGCCCAGCTTCTTCTTTTTCATTTTGATCCTTTGTAAACCCAGTCATTACCCTGCCTCAGCCTGGCTTCCCGAAATGTCAAGATTAAAATGGGGCATGAAAGCTTATGCAAGAGTGAGTCAGTGGAGCAATTTGAACCAATAAATATCAAAGCAGTCTCTAAGAAGCAAGCAATTCATTTGATACCACATCTTTCAACAAGTCTTTAGAGGATTTTCCTCTGCAGGGTTACACCCTGATATTTACGTCTTGATCTCTGCACTGTGCAAAAGTCAGAGTTTGCCTCATTAATGTGATGCTCCGTCAGGCAAACGGTTCTGTCTGCAGAACACATCAGATTACCCTCCCCTCTCAGTGCTCAGCAGTGCTATCAGCCACCAGAATTAATATTCCACAACCCTGGTTTGCTCCACCGTTTCTGCAATTAGTGATATTTTATTAGCTAATGAATCAGTTAATGTCAGAAAGAAGGAATGTGCCAATATCCATTTCTGATGGCGCTGTAGGTAAATGAGTTGTCAGGACAAGAACTTTGATATAAAAGTGCCAGTAAGAGGTGCTGAGTCTAACAGGGCACGAAAACAATGGCTCTGTTTTCACAGCTATGTCCTGCTGCTACTGCTTTTCTCCTCACTGCTTTCAATCTGATGAGTGTAACAACTCCTTCCTTTGATTTTTTGCCATGGACTCCTGCACCATTGTCTTTTCCTCTTACGTTATCCCCTTTCCTTGCCAAGGCTGTGTTTTATTTTGCTCCTATCCAAGGACCATTCAATAAAAGCCAAGACCCCCTGAAGCAAAGTTGCAGCACTGGAAAATTCCAGCTCTTAAGAGCTCCTTCAAATCCAAATTTCTCAAACGGAGTTGCTGCCTACAAAAGGCCCAATTAAAACCCAACTTAAATGCTGCTTACTTGACTCAGAATGAGGATGGAAAAATGTTGTTTTCCACATACCAATCTCTGTTTATTAATAAACAGACCGTTCACTCAGCACCAGGTGTGTCCTGGGCCTTATTTGCACCTCACAGTCATTGACCTCAGGTGTTTTATTCTGTCTCACAGCTTTTACTGCCCTTTATGGTCTGTTCTTCTGTATCTTGAGGTTGCTTCAAAGGGATGACATTTTTGTGACCCCTCCTAATTTCTCTCTGCTTTAATTAATAGACAATGTAAAATAGTCCGAATTGTTTCCTGCTTGCACTTGGATCCCATGCAAGCAAATTACTCTAGATACACATGAGATATTTTATAATCAAAAGCAAGGAAGAATTATCTATGAGAAAATCTATTTCCTCAAGTGGAAATGTTTGACAACTCCCGACACAGGATCCCTTTTGCAATATGTAAGCTGTGATTTATCCCATCTAACAGTGTCCCACATTTCATTTCAACAGCTTGTGCACAAACATTTGCTTAAGATAAAAAAAATAATTCCTATTTCAGGACTTATTGCAGTGTTTTCAATACCAACCCCCAAAGATCATTTAATGCTATTGGTATGTGTTGCTTTCTAGGGAAAGATGTTCACAGTTTCTCTTCCTATGCATGTTTTTCTCTGTAGTTGTATTAATTGTCGAACACATGGATTAATTTCAGATGTATTTTACAGAAAGGTGGAAGGCTGAAAGGTACTGACCCCCAACAAGCAGTGAGAAAGTGGATAACCAGGAAAAGAATCCCTGTTAATGAAAAAATGTCAGTGTGAGCTTTCACATTTATTAGACCTGAACTCCCCATTCTTGGAAAATGAAGTTTTTTCTTCACGCTTAGAGGACCTTTTGGTTAACAAATATTCCAGCACCATGAGGGTTTAGGTTTCTTTTAAGATAGAAGAATATTCAATATCCAGTTCAAGATTAAAGGCCGACAGAGCCTTACAACTGAGTAACCCCTGGAAGCTGAACGTGCCAGAATTTAGGGAGAGGCGTCCTGTGGACACCTACGAGGTGCAGCCATGGAACACTGGATGCTTTTTCTCATTCTCTGTTCATTGAGTGCCTCACATCCCACCCAATAATTAGTCCTGGCAGCTTCATGTTGGTGCCTTTGCTTTCCCTCTTTGTTTACCTGTGATGATATCCCAAAAAGCGTGTACATTTCATCCTCTCTCCTTTATTTTTGTGATTTGGCTCTGGGCCTGGGGTGCTAACACAAAATCACTAATTGTATAGTAACAAGCCAAGGCCTTTGAAATGCACTTTGTAATAAAAGAGTTTTATTATTTTATTTTACTCTTTCGATCACACAAGCAGAAAGAAATAGAAGAAGCTGATGTGAATTTCTTCAACTTCACATTTCAGATAAGAGCTGCCTGACTTTAAAGAAAACAACAGAGTTGGAAATAACGTTGCTGAATTTTAGGAAAATCAATCCCTTCCAGGGGAGTTAAATGAAATCTCATTTGAGCCATTCTGAGGAAAGAACAAGGACCTAAAATCATGGAGTCATGGAACGATTTGTGTTCTGAAAAGGAAAATTTGATGACAGGAGTCAGTCCTCCCTTGCCAAATCTGGGACAACCCATTGCCCCAAAGATGGGAATACTTCACAGCACTCAGTGATTTCCTCTGCTTCATAAAGTGTGGAACGACCCAGAGGCAGAGACTCAGGGGTATTTGTGCACCAAAACTCAGGGGGTTAAAGGAAATGCAAATATTTCAGCTTCCCCTACTAAATTTGCTCCTGTCACAGAGATTCTTCAGGATGTTTCCTAAGCCTTTAAGGAAAAAAAAGTAATCATTTGTGGCAAAGTTTGCCGAGAAAAATCCTCACCTGTCTCTGCCTTGATACTAAAAGGGGGTGAGTTGATTTCTCCTGGCTGAGCAGGAGGGCTGGGATGTTCAGAAGAATTTCGGAAGGAGCTGGGAACCTCCCTGAATCCTGGATGGGCTCAGAACAGCCAACACTCACTCATGTTACTCTTCCCTTCACTGTATTTTTGGAGGATTTCTTCCATCTGACTTTCCCTTACAGGACTTGCTGTGAAAACAGGGAAAAGAATCCTTGAAAACAGCAAGTCTGAAGGCAAATGATTATTTTTGCTCTGTATTGAGACTTAAAGAGGCATGGGGGAAGTTCAGGGTCTCCCTCCTTTATAAATACCAGAAGCACTTAAAAATCCCTGCCATGAAAATGCTTTTCACTGTGAAATGATTGAACTTGGATGCTTCATATGAGCACAGGTTCATTCATTTTCTTGAGCTTGTTAAATCTTTCTCCCTGTAAATGCAGCAATTACTTTTTGATGGCAGAATTAACTTTCCAAAAACTTACAAGGGAAACAGTTAATCTTGTGGAAATTAAAATAAAGAAGGAATAGATTCTTCAATAAATCTTGCCTTCCACATCTGACTTCCCTTGTCCAGAAACATTTACTAGAACATTACAGACATTCCCCATCAAATTAAAATGCATAGAAATCTCACAGAAGGGCTATATTTGAATTCATTTTATGGCCCTAATGGTCATTTTTTCCCATGTTTTTCTTAGGAACTGAAAGTTGGTAGAAGCTGCCAAAACAGCAAATACAGAGAATTCCCTCGGGAATGCCCCACGAATTCCACTTCTCAGACTGGCTGCCATTTCCTATTGATCTCAGTCATGATGAAGTATTAATTTGTACACAGTTGAATGCCCATGGGTTTTTTTTAAAAAAATCTAATTTAAATAGCTATGAAGCTTTGGCAGTTCCTAACAGAGATGAATTCTTGCTTCCCCCTCCTGTGAACCAGCTGCTGGCATCAGTTCTATCATGGACAAGGAGAAAGATCTCAGAGGTCTTTTACCTCAGGTCAAAACTGTCACTGGAGATCCCTTAGCATAATTGATCTGAAGAATTTATCAACCTATACCTTAATAGCTAAGCTTGCAGCTTTGCCTTTCCAAATAGTTCAGAATATAAGCTTATTTCAGGGTGTCAGTGCCCTGCCAGCAAGGATCCTCCTCACTCAGAGCTGAGTTCACTCCTGGATAATTTATTCCCATTACCATTGTGCTTTAATGCCCTTCCCTGCCTGTAAACTGGGATGTTTATAAGGAACAATCATATCCTCTGCCTAAAAATAAATCTTGCTTGATTTACTCTGGTTAAACATGGGAAGTTCTTTCAGTCTTTTCTCATCTCAAAACCTACCCTTTCTCTGATTATCCCAGTAGAATGAGAGGTCTTTTAGTGGCAGCAAATGTTCTCTTGAGAGAAAATGATAATGGCATTTGGTGATGACTTAAAAAACCAGCTACTTCACATGAGAATTTCTTCTGAAGTTGACAGGGCCAGGAATGTTTGCATGGAATTTCCATACCATTAATACATGTTTTCTTTTTCTGTAATTTTAACCTTAATTTTGACCTCCTGGATTTTAACAGATTTGCTTTAGTGATACAGTGTTTTTAAGGCGATTGGTATCACCCTAAATTGCTGTTCTGTAAGGTCAGCCTTAACCCCAATTTAACACAGTCTTTTTTGGCTTGTGAAAAGCAATAATAAGGAATTGACATTTTGCCAATTACACTTTATAATCCTTTGAGATAAACCTTGAGCCAGCCCCGTTGTCTCGGGCCTGGCAGAATCAATTGCACAATTTGTGGATTTCTGTGTAAGAACTTAAGTCGATGAATTATCATTGTCCACAAATGATTTTCTAAATCAAACCTGAGAAGTGGAAGAAATCAGTAATGATGTCTTATTAGTAACATGAGCTCTCTGAGCTCCTGCTCCATCCAGAGGGGCCTTTCTGCTCCTGCCTCATGCTCTGTGTTGCAACATCAGATCAACTATTTTGCTTTACAGAGCCCTGCTTGCTCTGGACCTTCTTTCTTCAGTAACCTGCAGCTGAGAGAGGGCAAAGCTGTTTTCGTCCTCAAACTCAAGTTTTGGACAGGCAGGATGTGACTTAGGAGCTCTGCACCTGTGCCAGCATCACCGACTGAACCTCCAGCCTGAGCAACACCTGACAGCGATATTTTGGGTGCACATTTAATGATCTTAGTGATGATCTGGCTTCGAAACAGGAGAAGCGGGTTCTTTTCTGAGATCTGTTTCTTCAGCCACCTTTTCTCAGTCTATTTCTCTTTTTTTTTTTGGTCGTGGCAGGGCAGTGAGGGAAACCTGTCTCTCATTATCTTGTTGTACACTGGCCACCACCGGGGCCTTGATCTCAGCTGGGGCCTCAGGCACCACAGCAGTACAAATACTAATAGCACAGGGGAGCCCTTTGGTGAATATTTTTTGTTATAGGTTTTCTAAGATGCTTTAAGGACTCATTTTCTGATGGGACTATTTTACAAATTTTACCCGTAAATCAAATAAATATGGCAATAGGGAACAGGCTTTAAAAACGACACCATTGTGGTAGAGGAGTCAGACAAGCAAATCTCCTGATGCTGCTCAGTTGTAGGATGGATTTATATGAATACAATTAGAACAAAGCTGCTTTTTGAGCTGCCTGGTTATGAACTGGTTGTGAGTAATACGAGCTTGGTGTGTACAAGAACATTAGTACAAAATTAATCATCAATAAATCACTCAGCAAATAATTCTCCCTTTCTGACATCCTGATTCGTAATTACCTCGCTGTCTTTCATTTGCTAATGGCAGTTAAAGCCCCAGTCAGTTGCCTGGTAGGGAATCTAGTGAAGAAAAGAAATATCTGTGGAGAGAGCTTGTGCAAAGTGAGTAACGTGTGATAGCTGAAAGAAAGAGTTTGAGGACCTCCACCCTTCACTTTACTGGATTTCAGTGATTTTCTTCTTCTATTTCTTCTCCTATTTTCTTCTTCTTTCTATTCTTTGCTGCACTGTCCTCAGTGTGAGAGTGGTGGAATTGTAGTGACAGACGATCAAAAGCACTTCATGGATCCTACTTTCTTCTTAGCAGTGCTTCAATGTAGATAACAAATCTTTTTATAAGGCTCACTTTTGAAAATATTGGACTGCCAGGGCAGAGAGGCACTTGAGCAAAAGGTGTGGGGGGGGAATTCTCGGGAGCAGCAATTTTATGAGTGATGCTTCCTGCATCCAACATCTTATTTTCCTGACTGCATATTGCATTGTGCCCTGAGGCAGTATCACATCTGGCAGCTGCCTGCCTCCACCTCACTGCTGCAACAGCTTGAGGAAAGGGGAAAATGCCCTGATTCAAAAGGCACCCCAGAGGAGCAATGCTTGTATGTGTGTTATTCTGTTTTTCACACTCCCACATCCTGAAGATAAGATGCTGCACAAGGAACAGAGCTATAGAAAAAGTGGAGTGGCTTTGCTTTGGGCCAAGCACACACTCGGTGTCATTACACTCATTTAAAAACTGCCCTGAGGATTGAAGGGACCCCTTTGCCTTCAAAATATAAATGTACTCCTCCTGCTTCCTATCTGTGTGGTAGGAAATGAAAGGAATCAAACAGATTCATTATAACCAAAATCCCACTCCTTTCTTTCTCCCCAGAGAGCACAGGGCTGCACCTTACAGATCCGTTTCCTTTCCAACCCCCTTAGGATGGCTGCCCTGTTTCTCTTGGTTTCTAGGCACCTTTCCACCTCAATCTGCCTTGCCAAAACCATCAGATATCTCTGTCATGTGAACTAGGCAGCGAGCCAGCAGGTCAGGGCTTACACAATTTGTGGCGCCTACTTAAAGTGTCTGAGATTCTTACCAAGCAGTCTGAACCTGGGGGCAAAGTGTAATTCTTTCCCTCTCGCCCCTATGTATAAAATCACACAGAGGTAAACCATGGCACTGGTGGGTTGCTCTGGCTTCTTATTTTTCTGTGGTGGGGAGCTCAGGAAACTCCTGCATCTCTTTGATTGCAGGTTAATCCCTGCTTTGTGGTAAAGGTGCAAAGCAGCTCGTGTGACAAATGTCAAGAAAAAGCAGGTTGAGTTAAAAGGAGCTGTCTCTAGAAACAGTGTATGAGAGCCTTACCCAGGCTTTAATTACTTCTTTCTCAAGCAATATTTTCATTGGAGATTTCCTGTCACCAAAGAATTTTTAGCCACAGTGCAATACAGACTGGCTACATTGCATTTAATTACAAACATACACCTTTCTCCTAAGCACAAATGGTATTCTACTGCTTTAACCAAGGTGAACGTGGAAGAATTGAGTTGGTCAAAAAATGACCTGGGGAGCAAGAATTTAAAAAATAACAATTCTTCCAGTTCCTGTTGCATTTTCTTCCTCTTTAGCTGCTGTCTGGTGACACATAGTTTTGCTGTGCTCCTCGTCAGAGCATTGCCACACCATTCCTGCTCTGACCCAAACACACCCACTCCCTCAGCCAGCTTCTGTCTGTCTTCCCAGCCTGAATTTTTACACTTTCTCCTGTGCAACACCTACCAGCCTGTTCCCTCATGGCTTGAAAGCAGAAGGAAATAAAAGAATAACCCTTTGCCTGTCTGTCATTTTCTTCCTCTTCTGTCTGAGACCACAGGGGGAGATGGAGCATAATGTCCTCCCCGACTATTATGGTGTTCTATTAAATGTTCCAGGCATGCTTGAGCTGGGTTTTGGTGCAGGTGGAGCCAGCGTTTGCTGGGGCAGCAGGTTCTGAGCAGCCTCAGCCTTGCTGCTCCCTGCAGATGTTGGGCTGCTCCTCCAAAGCTGCGCAGCAGCAAAAAAATGCACCATCACTTGCCTTTTCTTCTCCCGGGAGCTGAAACACATGGCTTGACTTGGAAGAGATCTTTGCTTACTCCACTCCTCCAGGACAGAGCTGTGAGACATCAGCCTGGGCCTCTCTCCCCATCCCAGAGGCAGCAAAATTGGGTTTTGCTGCCAAGTCAGGGAGCCTCAAGATGCCCCTGGGTTCCCATCCCTCATGTCTCTGGATGGCTCCTTTTCCTCCTGTCCTCACCTCAAACACATTGGGTGAAAGTGAATTCTCATCCAGCAGCCACTCAATAATCGGAATTTCAGCTGCTGTACATTGCCACACTCCTCTTACATATGCTCAATACATTTAATCATAAAAAGAGCTCATGTATGGAAAACACATGCCTGCTGTGGGCAGGCCAGCATGACAGCTCCGAGTCAAAGAAATTGTGGATGTATCCCACAATTCCAGGAAACTTTTTCTTTAGGATACACACAGAATATGTAAATGAAGTTATAAAAATCAGCTGTGCTCTTTTGTTTCATTTCATGCTTTAGTTGTTTGGGTTTCTTTCACCCAAAAATGAATACTTCCCCAGGCCTCTAACAGTTTATCCCTCAGTAATACATTTTGTTTTTCTCAGCAGCATTAATTTGTGCACCAGAGCTGCATTAGCATTGGGACACTGGACGGAAGCCACAGCAGACTTGTAAATTGGTTTTTTCAGACATCTGCAGGAATGGATCATGCTTCTTCAGTTTTCTAGGAACACATAACAGCTTTTATGACTGGAAAAAACCACTGGGAGATGATGAAAGCTGCGCCTGCATGAGCTGAACAGGGGGCCTAGACAAGGGTCAGGTTGTGGGGGCTGCTGCCAGGACGGTGTCAGGGGGAGCAGAGGGGAAAGAAGGATTTAGATGGATTCTGAGCAAATAAAATGGGAAATTCAGCAGGTTGACACCCAGCACAGATGATCTGCTCCATCCCCGTGTTGCTGGTGATGGCATGGCAGCATTGACACCTCTTTGTGCCTTGCCAGCCCTCCCTCTGTCAGGGGACAGGGAGCACCTGAATCCAGCCTCCTCCAGGCTTCCATTCCTCCGTCTCGGGATCAACTGGCTTGGAAAAGATTTACTTGTCTTGTGCAAAGGTGTTGTACTGCCACAGACGCTCTGCCCTGAGGGATTTAGGAGGGATTTACAGGCTAATTAAGAAGGAGCAAAGGCTGACTGGTAGAAATGCCAATTTAGTGGCCATCCCTGAGCCCTGGATGGGACAGAAAGCTGCAGTGCACGAGGGCTGGCTGCACACAGCATTTCTGAGCTGCTCTGTCCCTCAAGCGTGGCCAGAATAGGAGCATAAAGTTTTCCTAACTCAGCTACAACCGGAGTGTTTGGAGCCAGCAGTGCAGGCCTGGAGTTACGTCATCTACTCTCGTGTTTTTCTTAGTCATGCCCAGAAGTATGAGGAAATACTCTTCTTCAAAAGAATATTTTGCATCTCAATAAGCTGCTTCATCCAAGATCTCAAAGGGCTCTATATCCAGTCATTAAGTGCAATTCCTATCACACTGATGCTCACGGAGAAGCTGGTAACTGAACTCAGAAGGATGCACCCAGGAGACCTGACCCCCCTGCACTCATTCTTAACCTGCAAATTACATTTTCCTTAAAAACAAATAAATGACCCTAAAAATCCCTAAGAAGCTTTAGTTACAGAAAGAACAGCAAGAAGCACGGTCTGGGTTAGTGATACCACAAACCCTCATGCTTAGGCTGGAACTGTTGGAAATATTCAAGTGCCTGTATGGAAATATAACTGCAACCATGTGGCTTTGGGAAGTCATCACATGCCCAGCCTGTTACTGCCTTCAGTAGCTGGGTGCAGCTCCTTTGGTGTTTATAGAAACAGAAAGCTGGCTGGGAAACAAGGCTGCGTGAATTCCTGGGAGTACAACACTTCTCCAACGTCTGATATTTCCTCTTTGCTGATATGATGATATCTGAAGCTGGAAGCCTGGAAAGTCTGGCACATGGTGCTGGCAAACTGGCAAAGTATGACAGTATTCTTTTGATTCTGAATGCAGATACCTTGATAGTGTGCAAGTGTTTTAATCTTAATAATAACCCAGTGTGTGAGGACGGGAAACCAGAGGAGAAAAAGGAATTAACTGAAGTCAGAAAACTCTCTCTTTTGTTCCAGTCCTGCTGTTTTGGTGGTGGGAAGGAGTATTCCTTCCTTATAAGGCTGGCACATTTGAAATGCAGAGTCTGGGAGAGGAGGGTGGAGAATCCTGAAAGAAAAAGCAAAATCTGTGTGGATGGCAGATGAGCACATCCCAGAGACTCCTTGGGACCAGGTGTGCCCACCTGTCAGTGCTTCAGCTCGGGATAGAGCAGGACACTGTGACTCTAATGAGCCTTTGTGACTCTGTAATGAGCCTTTGTGAATTTGTAATGAGCCCTTGTGAATCTGTAATGAGCCCTTTCCATGGTTTCGGGCTACAGTTTTGAAGTCAAAACTTTAAAATAAGGGTCTGCCTGTGTTGTAGTTCACATGTGAAGACTTTAAGATGATGACCTGTCACTGCTAAAATTCCTGAAGAATGCAGGTAAGAAAACCTGTTTGTGTTTGAGCTGTCCAAGTTTGCCTCAGCCATGTGAGGGTTTTACTCCCAGATCTGTCACCGTTCTCAGCATTTGCAAACTCTTTGTCTTTTCCTATATTCCCAGAGGACTCCCTGTGAAACAAACTACCCCATTTATGCAGATTACAATCCTGAGTACTTCCAGCTCCATGGGTTCTGGATTATGGTGGTACCAGAGTTGTGTGTTGCACAGCAGGGGAGGGACATGCCGTGAAATAGATATGCACTCAAAACATGTCTCTGTGCCTTCTTCAGCCAGCAATATGATGAAGAATTTGATTACATAGGCATTGCAGGAACTTCAAGAAGCTGGGAACCCAAGCCTTACCTTTCCATCCTGAAGGGGAAAACAGGACATTTGTCATTTCAGTGCCACAACCTCCCATCATTCTAAGTGAGAAGGCTCAGCTTGGGGACCAAGGTATGAAAACCATCTCCTGGGCCTGGAAGCTCCAAACAGGATTTTGAAATGTTTGTCTTAACGAAAGAAGATTGATGTCATGACATCCCTGGTAGTGTCTGATTTTTCTGATACCTGACACACCCTCAAAATGAGCATAGAGGGGAAGATAACTGAATGCAAATGTCATGTTTAAATCCCAAGTGAATAATTCCAGAACCTGGAAATCCAACTGTTTATATAGGACTTGTATAACGATTCCAAAATCTTTGTCCCAGTGCTTGGCCAGAATGTTAACACTGAGAAAAATGACAATTTTCTAGTCCCACTGGCCTTTCAGTGCCCTCTTTGTCTGCTGACCCTGGGGACTTTCTTTTCATTTCATTGGTGCTAGACACAGGTTCCAATCTCATTCTTTCATCTTCCAAACCCACTCCTTATCGTTACTGTATATTCTAACCCAGACTGCTATAAAATACAGTTTTGGTCTTGTTTCTCCCCTTCCTTTTTATTTTTAACTACAAAACTCAATCAAAGCTTGACAAATAAAAGTTCAGCTGCTTGATTGATGCAAAATATGACCCAGTGGCAGATCTTAAAATGAATATGCAATATTTCAGGCAATTTTCAAGGCTCCCTTTTTTTAATGCAGGAAACCAGAAAAGAAGCAAAGTGAAATGAAATGGTCCCTTCATAGAAAGACTCCCATCTGAAAATTGTTTTAATTCAGGGCAGCCGTGGGTATAGTTTACATAATAAAAAGCAGTTTTACTAAAGTGTCTGTGGTTATACTTACCCACTGTAGAAGTCCTGATCAAAGCTGCCTTGCAGCCAAAGTCATCAGCATCCCGACAGCGTGCTCTGGTAAAAAGGACTTTCTTTCTCAGCTGAGATGGCTCAGACCCACTCCCAAGAAACCCAAAGCTAAGCAGAAAAGATGGTGTAAAGCCAAAGACACCTTTTTTGCTGTTTCAGTTTTAGGAATTAAAGACAGGGAGAGCTGGGATGGACATGTGGATATTTAGGAAAGTAACTGAGTTCCATAAGCAGTCAGAGCTAGGGCTTGCTGTGAGCAGCCACGAGATCGGGGACTGTCACTGCTCCTCTGCTTCCCTTATCAGCTGCAGGGAGAGACAATGCTCAGATGGGGCACGCCTTGATCTGTGCCAAATGTATTTCAGAGCTGAGGGTATAAAGGCAGAATGAATTCTCCTGATCCCAGAATTTATTCGTGTCACAAAATTCAAACAAGTCAGCCTATTTTCCCTTCCCCTATTTCCCCAGTTGCAATCTGCAGGCCGTGCAGAAAGGACGTGCAGGAGTGCACTATTATGTTACAGTTATGTGACAAAGGGAGCCAAGGAGGGGCAGATATTGAGTTTGCAAAGCTGCTTCCCCAGGTGATCCAGGGCCGGGCATATCTCACCCCACTAGGAGCCTTTTGGTTTTGGGTTGCCCCTTGGTCTTTTCATGTTTTCTCCCTCCCCTAGGTATGTCACTTCTAAACATCAACCAAATACTTCTCTGGGCACAAAATGAGGCCGCTACAGGCCTTGTTCTTTTGAACTGGGATCCAATTTGATTGGCGTCTCCTGACTTTTGGTAAACTGTGTGTTCTGAAGTGTGAGAGAGATCCCTGCAGCAATAATGTCCATATCAAATCATAATTAAAAACAGCAGTGAGGAATGTGCTGAGATTTGAACTGTAGACCTCCCAGGCCTAAAGCCCAAACTGCAAAACAGGACTTAAAAGGCTCATGGAAGCTTTAAACATCAGACATTTAATCACAACGAGTCTGTAGGGATGATTTCCAAAAAAAGAAACAAAATCGCACCACCACAGAGAATAATAACAAGATCTGAGCGTATGTTAGAGCAGAGAGACAGTTTCTTCACAAAGGGGTCACACGCTGTGCATCTACTTTTCCATCTACCAACGACAGCTTGAACATTTTCAAAGACATCTGCAGTGGGAATCACATCGAGCCAAACCTGGGGGAGAGGGAAGGAGGCTCTGAAGCAAGAAGGTAACGTGCTTGTGATCCAGTGGCAGCTTGCCATGAGTGGGAGGGCTCCACCCAAAAGTATCAAAAATAAATTAACACACCTATCTTTTCTTAGACTTCTTGGAACCTCTACAGGTACTGCTGTTGACTTCCTTACTATGAGATGCACTTATCCCAAACTGGGGTCAGCGAGGAGGTGAAAGAATAAAGAAGGTCAAGGCTCTGGGTCTGCCTGGCTCAGTGGCCTGCTCCCAACAGCAGATACAGATACAGGGATGGCATAAAAAAGGGCAAGAGCAAATTAAATGATCCTGCTCCTCTTTAAAAGTGGATATCTCTGGCTCACCAGTGAGACCAGTGAGTAGAAACAAAGTGAAAAAATGTTTGAGCTGCTGTTTGTCTCATGGACCACAATAGAACTTGAGAATCCCCATCAATGCCAAAGCAGGGCTGAGTTTACAGTGTGGGATTCTGATGAAATGTTGACGACAAATGAGTTGGGCTCTGAATGGAACGTTGCCCGTAGGTTGTGTGTCTGCTTCACTGACAGGGGGAACCCACAGTATTGAATAATCCCAGATGCATTTCCTGATGGGATTCATGCTGCCCCGCAGGAATCAGCCAGACCCTTTACCTACAGGCACAGGTACATGGCAGAACACTGGCTTTCTCTCAGTGCTGGGGAAGGACTTTCATTCCTGTGGATTTTTTCAGAGCCCTGCCGATGTGCTTGGTGACTTTCAAAGCTCACTGTGACTCTGAGCCTGTTTAACACTGATTAACAAAGTGATCACTCTAATTTAAGAGAGCGATGATTTTATTGCATGTTGTTAAAAGGAGTGGGGTTTGCGGGGTTTCCTGGCCTTTTCCCACAACATTTCAGCATTGCTGGTAGGGACGGATTTTTGACTGATTCTTTCTACCAGCAGAGGTGGAGGGTGGGGATCAGGAAAACTCCCTGGTGTTTGTGTTTGTCCTAACACCTAAACACAATGATGTTCCCATATTTAAGAGAGATTTCTTTGGGTGGTGGCCGTGGTGGACATCTGCTGTCAAGGGTTCCTTTGACTGAGGCAATGATACCAAAGAGTAGAATATAACTCAAGGGAAATAGAATCATGGAATAATGGGATAGTTTGGGTTGGGAGGGCCCTTAAAGATCATCTCATTCCACCCCCTGCCATGGGCAGGGACACCTTCCACCATCCTAGACTGCTCCAAGTCCTGTCCAACGTGACACTTCCAGGGATGGGGCAGCCACAGCTTCTCTGGGAACCCTGTGCACCTCCCTCACAGGGAACAATTTCTTCCTAATATCCAGTCTAAACCTGCTCTCTGTCAGTGTGAAGCCATTCCCTCCTGTCCTGTCGCTACATGGTCTTGTAGGAAATAGGAAGAAAATTTGGCTCCTGCTCTGTTCCCAAAAAGGAGAGATGGGTTAAGTACGGAAATTGTCACTCAGATTTGAAATCAAGCTATAACTGATCAAACAGGTACATCCTGAGAAAACAAAGAGTGTGAGACCAAGGATTTTGTTGCCCACAGAGACTTTTTTGGTCACTCAACCATTCTCTGTCCTAGATTGAAGCACAGAGCTCCTGGCATGGCTACGTTGAAACCAGAATGCGATGAGAAAAGTGAGACAAGGGAAAGATAAAGTCGACAAAATGGAAGGAGTGGATCATGGGTATGGTTGTGAGAGGCAGGGAGGGAAAATGGGCAGATGGGTGTAGCCACATACCTTGTACCTGCTCAGGTTAAGCTGTTACGGGAAACCCAGCTGGAATTTCACCATTCAGGGAAGCGATTTGCAGACTTGCTGGGATTCCTGCTGCCAGTCTCTGGTCAGGGTTATTATTTAAGAGCTTATTTTGGTTTCTAAAGGGTTCTCTTTCATGCCCTTCAGCATCAGACCTTCCTCACTGTTGTCTTGTACAGGATTTCACACTTTGTGTAGGAAGCAGCTTTCAGCTTGCTCTGGCCCTTTGGCTCCTCATGATAACTGGGAGAACATAGGAGAAGCAGCTGCCAATATTCCTTTAACGCCTGAGCCAGGAGTCCTGTCCAGCTGAGTGAGAAAAGTGGGACAAAGACTGGAGAGGCAGTACCAGGACTGAAGGTCTCACAAGAGCTCTGTGCATTAATGAGAGGCTGACAATCTCCAGTCTGATCTCTCCACGTGGAGGGAGGAATGCTACTGTTGGTACACGATATCCCCAAGCACACATGGGGCAAGAGGCTGCTGATGGCATAATTATTGTGCATTTACAGCACCTCGAAGCTGCAGCCGAGATCAAAGACAAAATCAATCTTGTGCTCTTACAGTAAAAACAAGCACAAGTTGACAAAGAGAAGGATTATAGGAGTGAGGGAACATGGAAATGGATCCCACGTGTGGCTTTCAGCCTTCTGGGACGAGGGTTCTGAGCAGATGGCCCTCACCTCCAGCATTCTTCCTCTGGCACTGTTGTGTTTCAAAGAGATGTTTATTCACCTGTGTGTGTGTGAACACTGATGTTTGCCAGGAGTTTTTTGAAGATCTTGGGAGTGTCTAATATCCAAAATTGACTTTGTGCAGCTTTAAGGTTCATATGCCTGGATAGAACTTGATCCAAAGGTGAAGTTTGATGCTCTGTGCCCTTCTCTCACTTCTCTTTATTTAATTTTATTCTGCCTAATAAACTCCAATTTTCCTGTTCCAATATGATACAAAATAGTTTGAAACAGAAGTGCTCAAACTGACTCAAACCAGGCCACCTTGGATGGCAGGACTGGTAGATCATCACTGCTGTCCAGCATTCCCCCTGATCCATTTGGACTCAGAGAAATGGAATCGATTCACCCAGAAGAGAGGCAACACTAAAGCTGGGGCAACACTCAAGTCAGAGCTTTCAGGTCCAGCTTGTCAGGTAGAGCTGTGCCCTGCAAAGCTCACCCTCCATCCCTGGAGGCAACTGGGACAACAGGATGCCTCCTGTACCACACCAGACTAAAAATAAGCCACCAGAACCACAGGCAGCAGAACAATTTCTGCGAGATGTTTCTGTCCTCACTCTTGGCCAACATCCTTCCTAGGCTGCCACGTTCCCCAGCCTGTCTGAATCCCATCTCCAGCTCCAGGAGTTTCCATCTCATCCTGTGCTCAGGCCATGAATAACTGCCTTGTTATGTACATGCAGGGTGGAAGGGTGGGGTGGAAAAAACTCTGGTAGGAGCCTGTCTTGAGCTTGCAGTAAATACTTACCCAACAAAAATGGGATTTGGCAGCCGGGAGGAGAACTTCTGGAAAATCATTTCAGGTTCCTAGGAAGTGAGGGAGGCATTTGGTAAAGGGTGGGGACAATTTTCTTTCCCTTGATATTTCATGTCTGAGAAAAAAGGGGAAGATCTAATTCCTCATTAGTGATCTAAGGAAATCCCCTGTACCTAATAAAATATCCTCTGCACCTTGTCCATGCTTGTCCTGTCTTTTGGGAAGCTTCAGGAGGAACCTGGAGCAGGGAAGTGCCGGATCTGTCTCTCTCCACCAGTCCCAGGAGCTGTGGGAGTCACAGGCTGCCTGTCTGGGGATGCCAAGCAGGGGAAGCCAGAGAGCACAGGAAAATCTGTCAGGAGAGATCCCTGCAAATCACTGAAAGGTTCCTGTCATTCTAAACCTTTTGACTTCTGGGGAATACAAACAAGATAAAGCAATATTTCGTTTTGCTTGTCTTCATTGTGTTCTGTTGTCATCCTTGGCATTGGCCCATGACTGTTTACCCAGCAGGGAATAAAATTTGAGGATTAAAGCTACTGTTTGAATTCATAATAGATGAGCCTTCAGTGCAATGTATTTGTTGTACTGTGTAATTTATAAACACCTGGTCTCGCATCTGCAGTTTACAAGGCACCAAGGATTCCTGTCCCAGTGATAAAGGACATCACTTAATCTGGGCATTCAAATGGTAAAGTACTTAAAATTTATCAAAATTAAAAATTCATCAAGTTTCACAGATATTTTTTTTTTTTAACCAACAGAGTCCTTCAATACTTAACCACTTGCTCACAGATATAAACATGTGAGGTAATTGTTTCATTGCTGTGACTATGACCTAAGGCAAAATTTTCACCAGCTTGGAATAATTTGTGGGAAATATGTGCATCTCAATTACCTGGATGGGCTGGAGATTATTTACATGCTTTGTAAATATTTTATATATATTATAAATATTCTCTGTATTTTATACATATTCCATTTAAAATAAAAAATTCAAGTTCTACAATGCAGAAGGCCATAAGCGTGTGGGTGCATTCCCTTTAGAAGGAATATTTTTAATATGTAAGCACTGTATATACATTTTTATTCCTTATTTCACTTTGCTGCATATTTGTTTTTATTCTTCCTGCTACAATTGCTGCTAGGGATGGACCTGAAACAACACATTTGTCTTTGGCCTCCTCCTCTAGTCAGAAAAGTTGGTTGTCCAATAGTGGAATTACTTTTAAGTGATGTTCCGTTTGCTTCTTACACCACTGTCACCCTTTCTGATGTCCCTCCTGGAGGTTGGGAAGGTTCTAAATATCAAAAAACTCAGAAAGCAGGAGAACATTGTGCCTCTTGTGGGGCTGAGCTCTCACACCTGCACCAGGCTGTGAGGAGACGAGACAAACTCTGAAAATATTTCGCAGCTTGATGCAGCTCCAAGGAGTCAAATCCTTTTGCCCAATAGCTCAACTCTTCTCAATCCACAGAAGGAGCCACACAAATTTTCATTGCCAGCGTTCCACCTGCCCTCTGGGTGGTTGTAGTTTACAGCTCCTCTTGTTTTCCTCACAGCTTTTTTGTTTGCTTAAAGGTTTACACGGTGCTTCCGTCCTGTTTGCATCTACAACATCTCGCTCTCACGCAGAGGGTGGAGGCACCTCTCCAGACACTGATTCCTGTAAACTGATGGCTTTGATTAGTTTAGATGAAAGAGGCTCTTATTATAAACCAGCCCATGCTGGGTGCAGGTCTGTGGGTGGATGGTTCACCCCGAAAGGAGAGAGAGGCACCAGACCCAGTGCCAGGGTTTGGTGCTGCAGGAGCTCCATCTGGAGACTTCTAATATCACCCTTTTCATTCTAACAGCTGCCTCCTGCCACACTGATAAAGGTTTTGGGGTAAATGGGGACAACCACTTTTACTTGGCCATCCCAGAAGTGATTTTGCCCTCAGCACAGACTCAGAGGCCATCCTCCATCCTGTGCTTGATAACCAAACCACCAAGCAAATTCTCTGCAAATATAACGATCTTTATTTGGAGCAACTGATTAATTTCTCTTGTTCCCCTCTTTTTTTTTCCCATCTTGGCTGTCATGAAGGAACAGAAAATGTAGACAATGCTGGGATTATTGACTATGTGTGATCTTTTGGGGAGCTGTACAAGTGTAACCTCTAACAGGGGGACCTTCAGCAGAAACAGGAGCAGGATGCTGCATCTGACGCTGTGCTCCTGACGCAGAAGGAGGTATTTTTGTCAGCTGGGTAATAAGGGAGTAAGGCCTTGTCAGGCTCTAATTTGTGTGAGCAGAATGTGTTTAGACTGGGTGAAGAGGATGTTTTGGCATTGGGCGATGAGGATGTTTGGTTAAGCCGCTTGTTAAGTTGGGTAAATCTGACTTCAAAGACTTTGATAAGGTATTTCTAAGATCTTTGTGACTTCAGTGATGTTGTTAGTACAGAAATGATATAAAGATAAATGAACTGACACTACACCAGCTAAATAGGTTCCCCCCAAGTGTATTGTAGGGTGGATCAGTGTACACAGCTCTGGGGAAAGGAATGGTTTCCCAGAACTCTTCCTAGCAAATGGAACAACCATCTGCTGGTCATTTCCTTCTGCTGGGCAGGAGAGGTGTGTACAGGAGGGATAACGAGCTGCAATGAGCTCCTTGGATTCCGGCACAGGAATCAGGGGACTTGCTGAAATCAGCATGTGATGATGACTTGCAGGGCTTTCTGTGTAACCAGCCAACACCAAACCCAGCAAAGGCAGCAGGGATGTAGTCAGACCTTACCTAAACAGGAGGTCAACAAGGGCCTTTGGCAGCAGAGCTCCACCAGGGAGCCACAAGGAGAGCAGGAGACCCAAAAGATGCAGGGATGGTGTGAGAGCCTCTCCCAGAGTTCTGTTTGCTGCAGAGAAAACCCTCAGAGTCTCACCATGGTCTGTAATCCACACCCTCTGTGACCTCGCGGAATTTCTGCCACCCGGGGTAGGACGGCACAGCCCCTTGGGAGGCGCTGGGGGGGCACTGATGGGGCTTAAAGCTTGAAATTGCCCTGGAAATAACCAGGTTATGGGATACTGCCAACAGGGAATGGGGAATGGCTCTTTCCAGTGGATTGAAGGGCACTGTTATGCCTGTGGGGAACCCAGACAGCGTGGAAGGTTTCTCCTTTCCCACCTGCACGGGGGGTGAATCACGGGGCTGCTTTGCTTGGCTTCAAGCGGTAGATGATTGTACTCAATCTCAAATCATCCTTTCCTACCATTTTCCACCACAGCAAAAGGCAGTGGAGCTGACAGAGGAGCTCAGCAAGGTCTTTGACCGTTAAGTTTGAATTCTGTCCCAGGCCCCACCTCCTCCATCACCAGACTCCAACTCCTGCAGTTGTTGCCTGCCTTTCCCAAGACCTGGTCAAGCAGCTCAGGCTTGGACCAGCTGTTCCCAAGGTCTCTGAGAAGATTTTTCTTTCACCTCAGTGGGTATTAGAGCATGAAGGCAGTTGGAGGAGCAACCCTTTTTGGTGTTCTCCATTTGATTTTGTCATAAGATCAATTTTGGATGAAGGTTTTTGTTCCTAAACTGTGACTGGTCAGGGAATGACGGTGATAGAAAATAAGGAGAAAAGGAGTTGTTCTTGTAAATAGTAAAAGAGATTTTCTGCTCTGAGGTAAATCCCTGTCTCCTTTCTTTTCCAAGGACTCAATGCAAAACATGACCCAAACCCAGCTAATGAAATTCTATTTATCTTAATGATCCTCTGGGCACAGGAGATCCTTGATGATCAAACTGAGTTGACACCTGCCACTATTAAGTTCTGCTCCTCAAAACTCCGAGACAATCCCAGCAGATAAACAATATAACATGGTTCCCATTATGATATTACCATAAAGCCAGACAGCCTCATGTTTACCCCATAAATAATTAGTCACCAGGCAAATCAGAAAAAAAAGAAAATAATCCCACCATCACCTTAATTTACCTGTCAAACATTCACCTCTGTTTGTCTTTTAGGGCATTTATTTTTTTGCCGTGTGGTCCTGGTCCTTGATTAGTTTAACAACCCCCCTGCATTTTGACAGCAGAAGAAAAGAAGAGGTGATTATTACAGTTACTGCTCTTGCTTTGCCTTGAAAGTCCATTCTAAAGAAGGCATTAGAGGAGGCTTTCTTGTGGCTGAGAGATCAGATTACCACAATTAAAGTAAAAAGGTGTGGTGCTATTTACTCTGCATGTTATGACACATGAAAGAAAGTGATTCAGGCAAGAAAAATAATTACACATTAATTTGTGTTTGGCAACTTCGTTTCATATACGTGGCCCACAGAGCTTAGATAAAAAGCTATTTTGTCCGGCTTTGTGTAAACTGGGAGGAGGGTTTGTGCTGCAGTTTACGAGGAGTTGTCTGTGTGTGAGTGGGGATGAGGAAATAACCTCCTGATCCTACACCACGGCTCTGCCTGGGCTGCATTTTCCACCATGAGGCCCCCAGTGCCCCTTGGGTTTCACCCAGCTGAGAAAAGGTCCTGCAACCCAGGAACTCGGCAAATTCTTGCAAATTTGAGAACTCATTGAGATTTTGAGCCAGCTGCTGAGCTGTTTGTAGGATTTGGTGGGAATAACACCACAGGGACATGGGGAGATTGTTGGGGTGTCCTGTGCAGGGCCAGGAGCTGGACTTGG
The DNA here is from genome assembly GCF_009650955.1 of Corvus moneduloides. Classification (NCBI taxonomy): domain Eukaryota; kingdom Metazoa; phylum Chordata; class Aves; order Passeriformes; family Corvidae; genus Corvus; species Corvus moneduloides. Next base: position 2,990,964 of record NC_045490.1, on the reverse strand, counting down.
ATCATCCTTGTGGGTCCCTTCCAGCTCAGGATAGTCTCAGATTCTGTGAACTCTGAAGTTACAGCTCTGGAAACACAAATTCACACAGGTTTCTGTAAACTCGGGGTAACTGCAGTGAGGTCTCAGCACAGCTCAGGAGGAAGTTCAGTCTTTGCAACGGAGCAAAATGTGTGCAATAAATTGTGTGTGAGCTCCTCTTGTGCCTTGAAAGTATCCCCTTGATCATCCTGGCGATGACACAGGGAAGAAAACACAGGGAAGAAAGCTCCAAAACACCCAGGAGGGTTTCAGGGGTGTCTTAGAAAGGCAAGATGTTAGAACTGGGAAGAATTATTCAATCTGAATACGACCAGCATGACCACAGTCCTGCTGCCTTACTGTAAATAATCCTGGCAATAAACCCTGGACAAACTCGCAGACAGTGCAGTTTCTGTGCTAGGCAGATTTTACAAAAAATGATCTCAAACTGGCATTCCTGCAGCTTTCCATAAAATGATACACAGACATTCATATCGGGTCTGTGAGCACAAGAGGATTTTCATTGGAGAAACCACCCTCAAAGACAGAAGAAACAGCCAAAGAAGCTTCAAAAAGAAGGGTTTGCCATCTTATTTGCATTTCTATTGTCAGAAGAACTCTCTGTATAAGGTTGTGGAGTCCTGTTGACTTCAGGACAACCTGAAGTTAATGGGCCGATGACAACAGCAGAAGGTTTGGCCCTCAGGAGAATCTCCTCTATCCCTGCAGTAATAACTGAGTTCAAGGAAACAGCAGGAATTCATAACGTGAAGAGGACAAATGCATGAAATGCAAAGCCACAAAACTTCATTTTCCCACAAAGTAAGCTTTTTGCATAAATCATCATTCCCCATTGCTGAGAGGAGGTTTTAATATTAATGAAAAGTTTGCCGTCCTTATATCAATATGTATGTTGGCCTGAGTATGGAAAGGGAAGGTATTTACATTAGTAAATAAAATAAAATTTCTGAACCTACAGGGGAAAATCCAGCCAATGGAATTGTGTTTGTTTCCTTATAAAAGTTTGTGGAACATTTTTTACAGCGCAGCCTAAAATGGTATCATTTATTCTGCGTGCTGATTAAAAATTATATTGATTTAATTTGGCAGTTATTGTCTCTTTTCTTACTGCCAGCCTATTTTTAGCCTTCCAGACAAGAGACACTGAACTTTTTTACATACCACTCCAAAGCATTAATTCTAATCTGTGAGCTGCAGAGCGGAGGGAATGCAGGATCCTTTGCTAAATGCTTTTCTTGGCATGGCCCTGCCATGGCTGCATGACTTGCAACTGGCAGAGCTGGCAGTGCCTTCTGTAAACTCCACCAGCTCCTCATAATCCCCTGACACGTTTGGCAGTGGTTTCTTCTGGGTGCTGTGAGGCTCAGTAACACCAGCACAGCTGCACCAGGTGAAATTGGAGTTTTTTCCTGGTTGTCCATCCCCTGCACTGCCCAGTAGCAGATTTTGTGGATTATTCCCCAGGATTTGCTCCAGCTGTTTGTGGCTCAGGGGTATCACCAGCCAGAGCTGCCAAACCAAGAGCTCTCAGAACATCAAACATGCAGAAAGGCACTTTTATGTACAGCACAAAGTGTGTTTATGAGAGGCTGCAAAATGTCCATTCTGAACCACCAGCTGCTGCTGAGAAGAACAAATCCAAACGTTTCTGTGCAGAGATGAACACACAAGTGGTGCATCCCTTTCTGTATTTACTGGCAGGTGTCAGCACAAAGAAACGTAATTAAGGTCTGGATAGTCCTGGATCATCATGGTACTTCTGCTTGGGAGCTTCAACTGCTTAACATTCCCCTGCCCCAGGGGACTTGGAAGGTGGCCAGAGTCATTGACAGGTTCATAAAATGGAGGTGCACCCTCTGAAGTCTCAGAAATGCTTGCAGAAAAAAAGAAAAAAAAAAATCAGTGTGGTGTTTCCATTGTGCTTCAGAAAACAAACCCTTCAGGAAATAAAAAAAAAAAATAATGGAAACATACGAAATGTAAATTGGATACACTCAAAGTTAATGAAAGGAAAATCTTTTTTCCATCTTAGTTAATGTCTTAAATTAGAATTTTGGTATAGAAGCTGGAAAACAGATGGAGAGGATATATATTTTTTTTAAAGAATAATTTGTTAGTGAATTTGAGGCTTGTGAATGAGAGTACCTAATAATAGCATTGGCTTGAGCGGCCCTTGGTGTGGACTGCAGTTGGTTTCTCCACTGGATTTCTCCCACTGCACTGCAGGAATGTGTCCGTGTGTCCTGTAGCCACATCTAGCACCTCCTGCGGGTCTGATTCAGCCAAAAACTGCTCCAGCTCCACTCAATATTCCAGACTTGGATGACATCTTCCTTTGTTCATTTCTCCATTCTCCCTTGGACCCCAGCACAGCCCACTCCTGACAGTCTCTGTGGAGATCTTTTATTCCACCTTGCCCAATCTGATGTAGCTTGTCTTGAAAATATTAAATTGTCCCCATCTTCTGCCCTTCCCAGTCTTTGCCCACCTTTACCTGTGGCTATCATATTATTCAGATTTTCCACTGGTCCTCCCACTGCTTTTGGTAAAACTCATCAAGCTGTACATTCACAATTTACACCGAAAAAAAAAAATAAAGAAAGGTTATAAATCCTCATTTTGAAATTGCCCATTAAATACTGTTTTCCTTTTAAAAAAATTAATTATTCCTCTTTTTCCATTCCACAGAGCTTCCTGTGTATTCCCTCCTGTGTGTTTATCAGCCACCTTGTTTGCATAGCTGCTCCCCAAGAGATTTGTCACGGCTGGCTCACAGCACACTCTGCTGATTTACGGCAGCAATTAATAATTCCAGATCTCTTGGGAGGGGATGGATTTCTATCTCACAAGGATGAGCAGCAGATGATACCCACAAGCCTGAAAAATGCTGATGAGCGTTTTTTCCATCCAGATCCAAACACAGGGTTCATGCACAGGTGACAAAGGTGGGAAGGGAGGTGTTGAGCGAGTCTGGAGAGATCAGAGCCCCAGGGAAGTCCCAGGCAGGGAAGTCCCAGGGAGTGGGGCTGATGTCCTGCCCTGACTCAGTGGGGTCTGTCCCTCCACCCCTGTCGGTCCAGCTGGCCCCGTTGCCATCCCACACTGGGACTGGCTGGCCCTGCAGGTCAGCAGCTCTGGAGCTGGGAGCAGGGTTGTGCAATTAAACTTGCAAAGCACCAGCCCACACTGAGACAGCCCTATCTGATCCTCGATGAGCAACCAGGCTGACACACACCACTGATGGCTAGGGAGAGGGGAGGCAGAAATGACCAGCTTTGCTGCTTTCATTAAAATCATTCTGGGCCAGAGTTGTGGTCTCTGCCCTTCTTCTCATGCCACCTCACAAAGGGGAATTTGAGCCAAGGGGAGCTGCTTTCCCTGCAGAGCAAAACCCAGGAGTTTGTACCAACACAAAGCAGCAGGAGACCCTACCCTCACCCTGGCCTTTCGTTGCACTCCTGGGTATTCACTCAGCTTGGAGAGCACCAATTTTCTCAGACAGTGGACTGTGAAAAGCCTGTGAGTGCAAGAGGCACGCAGACCCCATCGATAATAACCACAATCCTATTCAGCAGTCGTCCATAAATTGTTCCTGCCTCAAACACTGTTTATTCCAATGTACCTGAGTGTTCCTTGGCAACTGGAAAACTGGACATCTTAATGCTTCCAGGGCTGTCTTTGCCCTGACCTTGTCTGGCATTTACACCCATTCAGAGCTTAGCACATTTTTGACCTTGCCCAACGTAGGCTGCATGGCTTTCCCTTCCCTCCCAGCTAATCCCTCCACTCTCCTTTTCCAAAGCTTTCCCACAAACACAGCAACCCGAGGCTGGGAAGCAGCAGGAGCAAGAGCACTGAGCTAAATCTCCTCTCTGTTGGTTAGTTTTTCAGGGGAGGGGAATGTCTAGGAGATGAGGACAATATTTGGGGTTTTGACTGGCCAGTGCTGAGCACACAGACAATATCCAAAATGCTGAGGGCTAACCTGAAACCTCACCATTTTCCTAGGTATTCCTAGGGATAAACTTGAAACTTCTGGAGGGACAGGCAAAGAAGGAAGGGGGAAAATCTCCCTGGGTTGTTTTTAGTCATTTGAAGCGATCCTAAGTTGAAGGCACCTCAGCTAAGGCCTGAAACGTTGGCTTCGCACACACATCCAGATCCCTTTAATAACCTGGATGTACACAATTGCCTTTCAACCTAGAGCATTATATAACACTTCACATGGTTTTGCAAGGAGTGTACCAGGGAGTATTTGCGAGGAGCTGAGCCAAGAAGCTGTACAGACAGCAAGGCGTCTGTGTTGCCACTACAAAGTGGATGTTAATTACCTAAAACAATACATGTAATAGGCGAAGAGAAAAATGCTCTGCGCTGCCTTGCCATACCCACTCATCTAGTGCATCTCTAACTGCACAGTTATTTAGCCTGCAGGGATCATAATTAGCTGCTTCATAAATTAATAAGGGAAAGGAGGAGGGAAGGGGGAAAGCTACCAGTGCAAGAATGGTGGGAAACTTTAGATAGGATGTTTCTCGAAGAATGTCGTTAGCAGGCATAATTGCTTCATTAAATAAAGGCACAGACAAATGCTCAGGGATCCTCTGTCCCTCTCGAGAGAAGTGTTGGAAGGTTTGCTTGGTAGGCACTGTGTGCAACTGAGTTGAAGGACACCCTGGAGGTGCCAGGCAAGTGCCACCCTGTGCCCAGCATGACAAAATCTTCCCCAAAATGCGTGAAAAAGTGATGTGTGCCCAGCAGTGATTCATGACCCCCTCTAATACCTTCCATCCATGGCACTCAAAGTGTTGCAAGCAACAGTTAGTGAAGTCTTGCAGGGCTTATCATGAGCAGGGTGAAGACCCTGTCCCTGTGGTGCAGATGGAGAAACTGAGGCAGGCAGTGACACATCCTGCTCCAAGTCCCCTGGCAGCTCAGCATCGGGCCAGCTGCACCGGCCCAGCTGGGTATAATGAACCTATTGGAATCCCATTTACATCGGTTAATTACGAGTTCATAGAAACAATGGGGTTTATTTCCTCTATTATGCAAAGAATTTACAAGGTGGGAGAAGCATCTCCCCGCTCTGCCATCAGACACCAGCCCCATTTAGGTAATTAGCTGGTTCCAGGCTGGCAGCTGGGTGCATTCGCACATCTTCACACACCATTACCACAGCCTGGTTTGGAAGCAGAGCCTCTTCTGAGGCAGTGGAAATACCTCCAAAAGCCCAGGAAAAGGGACAGTGCTCCATCTGACTGGAGGTGCTGCACCACATTGCTCCTTTTGTGAATTTTATCTTCACAGACTTCCACACTTTCAATCTGTTAATCCACAGCAACTCATCTTGGATCCAGAGCCTGCCTTTACGGGCTGTTTCTTCATATTTTTTCCCTTAAAAGCCAGGCTTCTCGAATCACAGGGAGGTGAGGGATGTGACTTGACTGTGCTCCAACAGCAAGTCTCAATGATTCAAAGTCAGGAGTGGAATTCAGCTCCCAGGCTTCAAGGAAAACTGGGCCAAAAGGAAACTCTGCTTTTCCCATTCTCCCTTGGCCAGCCAGCTAAAAGTGAGGCAAATAGGAAGCATGTCCCACCCTGAGCAATGTGCAGAGTGCTTTTTAAAACTGCAGCTGGTTGGGTTTGGTGGCAATCAGCTTTCTGCAGGAATATGTGGGATTTTGAGAGAAAGGCATGTGGAGTATTTTCCACTTGATTTTAAAGTATCCCCTGTGTGTGCTTGTTTGCATTGATCCTTGCTAAACACTTCATCTGAGCTTCCTCCTCTTCCCTCAGTGCTGGGGCTGGTTTTTTTGCTGTTTTCAACCGTCTTTATGCTTTTCCTCCCTTTTCTCTTCCTGGCCAAGGCTCTGGCAGTTTCTCTAATGAAAACAGTTGCTTGCATGCAGAAAGTATTTTTGCTGTACATTAAAGCCTTACATTCTTTTTTCCCTCCCCTCCAGAACGCCCATTTTAGGATCGTGTGTCTCTTGCTTTATTTCCTGAACTCCCCACGTGCTGCCCCACCATTACTTGGTTTTATCTTTCCACTTTCTTCTCAGTGTCTAACCATAACTTTGTTCCTGACTGTTCTCTTTTCCCTTCCCCCCCCCCCTCTTCTTGGAGTTTCCTCTGCCTTCCTCAGCCCATCTCAAGCTTCCCAGTGCCCTGTAAACCTGGGACACAACCTCATGTTTCCATTTGCCCAGAAATTCACTTTCTGCCCGTGTTACCGAATCCAGCAGGGCCATTTGCGAACGAAGGATGGGATGTACCAGCCTGCCGGGGAGTTACGCTTGTGGAAAGCGAATGTTGGAATCTCATTGAGGAAATCTCTGAAAGTCTCACTCTGTGGGACTGAATTTCTGTGGCTGACTCTGCCAGGCCCCTGCCTGGGTCTGCCCTCTCCCTTCACCATGGAGGAAAGCTGGAGAAAGCCTTTCCATCAAGAGCTGAGCTGGCAACAACAAACCTCTCCCCTCCCTCCCACCCCGGTTCTCATTATACATTTCCATGGCACAATAAAGCATTTTCCAACCAGGAGCAGTGCTGAACATACTGACAGAGCTAAAGATGTTGAGCCATTTAGATTTGGGGTTTTCTGCTCAGTTGGCTTCCTAAAACTGTTGAGTTCAAGTGGCAAAATTCCCACTGACTCCAGAGGGCCTTGGATTTCACCCTGTGTATGGTTGGAGTATCTGTGGCCCTGCCTTTGTCTGAAGCATGTCCTGATCAAGTTCGTAAGGGTAAACAAGCACAAGTGGCAAAATAAAACTTCCAAATCATTCCATCTATAATAATTAAGTATTCATTTCTTACAGTGCTGTAAAGTGTATGAGGTATATCCTTTAAAATAGATTTTTGTACTCTTAATGATGTTTTTCCATAAAGGATCTGCTTTTTGCCCTGAGGATATTCAATCTCAGGCCTTTCACCCACCACAGAGACAGTGCAGAGAGGTTTATGATAAGCAGGAACTTTTTCAAGATTCATTCTGCAAGGCTGAGTCGTTCCTTGACAGCAATGATAAGAAACCTGTAGTTTTCTGGGGTTGGAAAATCTCCTGTGCATAAAAGCCTTGGAGTGGTTTAGGTCTAAGTAGCTCAGATTCCTGACTTCAGGCCTCATCTTAATTTCATATATTTAACTTAATTGATTTCAATGGGCTTATGATGACTTACAGTGGGGTAGGTGGGTTGGGCCTCTCATTTCTGTTTTGATGGTGCAGTGAGATTCCACAAGCACCCAGATAAGTCCAGCTCTCTCTCTGAGCATGAGTCATTCCCTGGGTGGTGAGAAGGTGAGCTCTGGTCTTCTCCTGGCATTCCCTGCATGCCAAAAGTGAGCTGGAGTGAGATCGGGAGCTGTGGCACTGCGCCAAGGACTCACCAAGACAAAAAATGGAGACACACGTGGGACACTCCCCCAGGGTCACCAGAAGACAAGAAATGACCTTCCCTGAGCTGTCCCATTCCTTCATCCGCTCCTGGGAGGAGCTGGGGATAGCTCTGGCCAGGCCCTGCTGATGTAACTCCCTCAGGAAAAGTGTCAGCTCAGTTCTCTGGGGACAAGAACAGTCCCATGGGGATGGGTGCCATTGTCAGGAGCTACATCTTAATCTTAATTAATATCAACAATTATTAATTCTGGTGCCCACATACATGAGGCATTCAATTCACTCTCCAGCAGTGGGGGGATTTCAAACTCCGTCATCTCTGGTGGCTGCTGGCCTCAAACTCCACTCAAGTCCAGCCTGCAGCAGCAGCCAGCTTTGCCTCCCAAGTCAGTGACAGAGTTGTAGCTCCTTACTCAACAACCCCCAAGTACCTGAGCAGCACTGACCTTATCACTCCAAAAATTACCCAGCAGGCAAAGCCTCTGTCGAGTATAAATTCAGATTAATTTCAGCAACTATGAAACACGGACACATTGGACTCAATGGAACCCCAAGCCTTTCATTCGTGCAAGCACAAGAGTGATCAACTCTTCCAAGTCCCAGGTTCTTGTGTGTGCAGCAATTCCAGCTGCTCTCAGGACAGCCACGTGTAAGCATGGATTTCTGCCTGCTGGAAGTGCTCCTGGAATCAGGGAAATGGGCTTTAATTTCAGTGCTGGTGCTGTTCAGGGTTTGCAGGGTGCCCCCTCTGTCCTTCTTCAAACCCTTGCAGTGCTGCAGGATGAACATGATGCAGAGGCAAAGTGTGGCCTGAGTCCTTCTTCCTCTGCTGCCTGCCTGGGGTTGTCAAAAGTTGTGATGTTTCATTTGGTGATACCCCAAAAGGCTCCTGCAGTGGGAGATTAATCAGGGACTGAGACCACGGCAAAGAATTCTGCATTTAGGGGGCATTGGTGCTTCCATACAGCCAAAGGGAAAGGCTGTATCCCGTTGTTCTGGGATAATCCTTGGCCTTTCCACGGAGCAGGAGAGTGTTCTGTATCCATTTGGAGAACAAGCTGGAGAATAAGGACCCTCCCAGCACAGCTGTGCTCTCAACCCAAATGTCAAAAGTCCCTTTGCACCCTGGAGAGTGACTTGCTGCCTCTGACATCACAAAAAACCAGAGCTCTTTGCATTTCTCTGCTGCCTTTGCCTCGGTGTTTTGAAGCACTTTACAAAGCTGCAGAAGGAGCCTTCAAGTCCCCCTCCCCAGGAAATGTATGGCCTGCACTGCTGACGCAGTAAAAAAAGTTAATGGACTTCATTTAAGTCCCACCACATCCTTGGCAGAGCTGTGAAAGGAACCTGGGAGACCTGGGGACAGAACTTCTCCCCAGTCTGGGAGGTTTTAAGGGGCAGGAGGTTTCAGCAGCACAGAAATGTCACTGGACTCTGCTAATAACTAACTTTTGCCTGTCCCTTGGGAGATCCAGCAGATGACAGAGCTACAAATAGGGATGAAAACCTCAATAGGGATGAAAAACTTGCTGGGGAGGGGATTTCAGTAATGCCAAGTGGCAGCTGAGATGTTGGGTGATTCTATTGCAAAACAGGGGGTTTGCCCTTGATGATCCAGAACTGCAGCACATGATTTTCCCAGTTCACACAGTTAAGGGCTCTGTGCCTCTCCCTCAAAAATGTTACATCAGATTGATGGGTAAAAAGCCAGAGTGGGAGACCAGAGAAAGGGAACTGATGAGTCTCCCCTCACAGGAAATAGAAAGCTTTGCTCTTGTAAAATTTAATGTAAAAAAGGGAAAATAAAAAAAGGTAATTGCAAGGCTAGAGAAGGCAAACTTAAATCTGAATCAAAACTTGAGCAAGCAGGACTTGAAAGAGAGTTTGTTTCTTCTATTTTTTTTTTCTTTTTTTCTCTCCCGGAGGGATCTTGGGGATAAATAAAGCCTGGCACAAACCCTCCTGCACCAGAAACACGTTCTGAAGAAGGATGAAATCAACACGTTGAGGTGCTATTTATATATTAATTAGTCAAATTAGCAGAACCAGAAGCAATCATACAGCTCCAAATGTCATTTATGGCTTCTTGTGCCAGCCATGGGACGCTGTCTTTGACACTCAGCAGCCTCACACAAGGCTCTAAAGGGGAAATTAATTTCCTTTTTTTCCCTTTCTCTGGCCCAGGAGACTCTTTGGGTTTTTTTGTCTACTCTTTTTTCCCCCCCTATTCTTTTTCTCCTTGTTGCCAAGATTTCTGACTCACAGCACATGGAGCTGGTGTTAGTCACAAGCTATTTCCTGTTTTCCAGATAACCCCACAGGCTGGGGCTTCGTGGTCAACAGCACAACCAGGTGGAGTGCAAGGTGGATGAGAACCAAGCACTGGCATAAAACCTGCACATAACTGATTGTTTTATCCTCACAGGCGTCTTTTTGGGGTGGTGGTGTTGTTTTCTATAAAGGAAGGGCATTATTTTAAAGTTCTTTATATTCGTAGATTTGTCTCCCATGAGTTTTCCCAGGCCAACACACCAAATGTGTCTTTGCTTGTGCTGCTCTCGGAGCAGATTTGATCATCAGCTGCTAAAGGTGAAGCTCCTGCCTTGTTACAAACCTCTCAAGGGAGAGGACCATGCCAGGCAGTCGGGAAAGGTTCAGAATATTTTGCTGCAACCAGGGCACCACCTTTTCTCTGCCACACCATTCCCTATGGAATGTTTGCTTTGCAAAGGCCAGCACAGAGCGGGGACATTCCCCCACTCAAGGAGTGTTTCTGTCCAGGCTGCTTCAGCCCTGTGCCTTCAGCTGTTGCCAGGCAAAAAGCAGATCCATCTGATGCCAGCTCAGCAGGCAGAAAGAGGATTTCATCTTCATCATCGAGGAACCTGCTTGGTTCAGGGAGAGCCCTGAGGGGCAGTCAGAATTGCCCTGAAATGGCTCCCATGTGGAAATTTATGGGCGCCACGTGAAGTGTGGGCACTGATCAGCTCAACTCCACCTCTTTTCCTGCTCCCTGCTCAGCTCTGACCTTGTGGCCAGGGGTGTGATCACACCCTGGGCACTCATCCCTGCCTTGCTCAGATTTTTAACACAAAATCAAGGCTCCCTGAGCTCCTGCTGCCCTCCCAGGTGGGTGTCCAGAGCCTGGACTGAAATCCGGGCTGTCACAGCCACCAATTACACAGACAGCAAAATCAGAGCTCCCTCAGGAGCATTGGCACCTCTGCCTTGCACTGAGAGCTGTGGGGAGGAGATGTTGGCCCTGATTTATTGCTGTGCATGTTGATAGCAAGTCTAAAGTGCTTTCTTTCCAAAATACCTTAATTTTCAAGTGTACTGGCACACGTGTCCCCACCCTTGGAAGTGCAGCTGGCTCGGGGGGAGAAGATGTTGCCGTTTTCAAGCAAGTTGCAGCATTAAGCAACTACCTTGGATAAGAAGACAACAAGACTTTACCTAAAAGGAACTGCAGGAGATCTGAGAGCAGGAGGCAATTATGCAAATTGCAATTGGAACAGGATTACTCAGGCTGGAGCCATTTACTGCAGCATGGGCTGGGTGGTGGGATGTGCCAGGGGCAGAGGGGCTGCCCATTCCCGGGATTTGCCACTGCCTGTCCCTGGGAGATGCCACGGCTGCAGGCACAGCAGAGAGGGAGCTGGCAGCGGCTCAGGCTCTGCTGGACAGGGCAGCACCAGTCCCTGTGGTCCCCATCCCCATCTCCTTCACCGTGGAAGGACAAAGGAATTTTAAAATGTGCAGGACAAGAAACCCTATGGGAAGAAGGGAAAGAAAATGAGCTGGGCTGTTGCTGAGCCAGCCGGGACTTGGCTTAGTTTTTGGAAGGAAGGTCTCAGAGTGTTTTCATGTGCCCAGGCAGATTTAAAGGGTTTTGCATCATCCAGCTCTATGCAAAAGTGCTGCTGTATATGGAGAAATCGGCTCCACTGGAAAGCTGGGTTCTTCCCAGAAGGAAAACACCCTCGTGGTTGTCATCTCTGGATGTTGTTTTTGGTATAACTCACCCAGCATTCCCAGAGCTGCTCGCTTGGGGATTCAATCATGACGAATTTCCCAAACATTTCTGGGTTTTGAAGAAAAAAAAGAAATATCAATGAAAGGTGACTTCATAGCTACCTTAAAATAGAAGGAATGGATAGCAACTCGTTAAGCTCATAAATATGGGATAATATGTGCTGAAAGTAATTGTTATCATCAAGTGTGGTTAAAATTAGTCACCAGCAAGTTAAAACTAAGCCTTACATCCAGGCTCGTTGCTGAAATGCTCTTGCTACTGCGTGAAGTGCAGAACAGGCGGGCAAGTACAGGGAAAAACTTCCTCAGTGGTTTGGCTTTTTTGGGAAAATGTTAAAGAGCATTTCACACTCGGGCAGCAGGAAAGGTCAGTGAAACTCAGCTTCTCACCTCAGCCAAAAGCAGGGCAAACAAAATGAAGATTAGCAAATCTTAAAATGCTGATGGCAATTGGGCTGTTTAAGCCATCTGTTACAGACTCTGCAATCGGGGCTTTTGTGCTTTAAACCCCTTTCCAGAACCACAGAATTATGGACTCATTTAAGTTGGAAAAAACCCCTTAAGATCATCAAGCCCAACCTCTAACCCAGCACTGCCAACCCCACCCCCAAACTGTCTCTGAGTGCCACAACTGCAGAGCTTTTGATCCCTGCAGGGGATGGCAACTCCACCACTTCCCTGGCCAGCCCATTCCGGTGCCTGACAACCATTTCCATGAAGGAATTGTTGGTGATATCCAATCTAAACCGCCCCTGGCACAACCTGAGGCTGTTTCCTCTCGTGCTGTCCCTTGGTACTTGGGGGAAGACCCCGGCACCACCTTCCTGCCCCTCCTGTCAGGTCAGGGACTTGTGCAGAGCCACAAGGTCCCCTCTGAGCCTCCTTTTCTCCAGGCTGAGCCCCTTTCCCAGCTCCCTCAGCCGCTCCAGATCCTTTCCCAGCTCCGTTCCCTTCCCTGGACACCCTCCAGCACTACGTGGGTCACCCCACCAGAGCAGATCAGAGCTCAGCCCTTGGGGTACCAGCTGCAAAAGAGACAACCCAAATAATTAGAAAACAGGAAAACTGACTTCTACTTTTTGGTCCAAGCCTTCCCAGCCATGTCCTTTGTGATCCTCAACAGTTTTAAGGTTTTAGTTGTCATGGATTCCTGTTCCTGTGAGCTGGGTACGTGCTGTGGGACATTTGCTCTCCCATTTCCTGACAGACCCGGGCACACCTGAGGCTGAACTCACTGGAAAATGAGATTATTCTAAGGTGTTTCTCTGCCAAAGCCTCATTAAGTTAAAAGGGGTACAATTATAACTTACCTTGCACCAGGAAGGGCAGGTACAAAGGTTGATCCTGCAGTATTTTGGATGGGATCCTTGGAAATCTCTAGATTTTGAGTGGAAATGACTCTGGGAGCTTTTCTAAGTATTTCTGCTGTAAAAGAGTGATTTGCACATAATCAAAGCCTCTTAAACAGCCAGACTGGCTGCCCTGACTCCTTTAAGGTGCTGGTTTCATATCCTGCTCAGGACTGGACAAACCAAATCCCCAAATGATGAATCCAGTGTAATGTGAATATTGACAGACTCTCATGGATGCTTGTCATCTGGGGCTTAAAAACCCCCAAAACCCCACCACAAACATGGTTCCCCTCAGTCCTCTCCTGACAGAAAGCTTTGTCCTAAGTGAGGAACGACTCCCCAGCTTATTTAAGGACTCCCACACAACCCAGGAAAATCCCTGAGGTTTTGTGATAAGTTCCCTCATGGTGTTGCCTCCACCGAAAATCAGAGTTTGCAGTCCCAGGAGTCAGCACCAGTTTTCCCTCTGGTGTCCCCCTGCAATTTCAGCAGCTAAAACTCTGTCAAAATGGAAGCACTCAGGGCAGCCACTGAGTGAGGGTAAAATAAGAGTCAGAGAAAAGCAGATAAAGCCTCATTCTTAACCTGCTCACGGAAAACTGGGACCTCTGGGAAATACATCTCTGAATTCTGCCTGTGACACTCTGGTTGTGGCAAAAATCTTCTTAAGCTCACAAAGCCACTCAGAGCTCAGCAAGAAAAGCAACATGGTCAGTGTGTGATGGATAATTTCAGAGTGGTGGTGAAGCTGTTGGTTTTGTAGGTAGCAATTTGCAGTTGTACACTGGAGTTATACAAGCGAGAAAAATGTTATTCTCCCCCTCCAAAAATAACCTTTTGCTACTTGGGGTTAGGTTGGTGTAGTCCTAAATCTCTGTGAATGTAGCTGCAATCCCTGTTTAATAAAACTCCAGAGGTGATCTTGTTTTATCAGCCTTCATCTGTAATTAAGGCATTTAATATTCACTCTTTGATGTCATGTCATCTTTGAAACATAAATAAGGAGTTTGTCTCCATCTTCGAAATTAAGATAAATGAGTTGGAAGGGCAAGTCCCCAGAGAAACTTTTGAAAGCTATCTGGGTATTTTAATAGCTACCAAAAAGAAATAAAAAAATAACAACACTGATGTTAAAAAACACATTGGTAGAAGGTTTAAACCAGTTTTATAGGAAGTGAGCAAGACAAGGAGAAACCTGGACACAGGCAGGTTTACAGCTGTTTGTTGTTGGGGTTTTTTTTGGTCCAGGTGATTTGTTTGTAGTGAAATGAATTGCCAGTCACCCTCCCCGTTGCTATCAGATGGCAAAACAAGTCCTGGCACCCCGTGGAGCTGTGCCCGATGCTCTGAGATACCCAGGACACCCTGTGTGCCTCTGCCCCAAGGTTTGATAAGAAAAGCAGTGGGAATGTGGCACCCACCTGCCCCCAATGCTGGCTTTGGATGGAGCTCCACATGGGATGTCTGAGGAAAAAGGGACCCTCTCTGTCCAAGGCTGGGCAGAGACCATCCCATGGGATCTGTGCTTTGGGGAATGCCCTCCTCACCCCTTTTCCTCCTTTCACCTGCCCCTGGAGCGAGTGTCACACAGGTCAAGCTGGAAATCTCTATCAGCAGACCCAGGGCTCCAGACCTCCCTGTCCTTCCTGATGTCATGGCTCAGCCACACCATCATCCTTCACTCCCACTCGCAGGCACTCAAGGATGTGCACTTTCTTTCCTGCCATCACTCTTCTCTTCAAACTTGTCAGAAATCTCTCATGTTCTTCTGGCTCTGGGCCCACTTCCACCCTCTTCATCCCTCTGCTGGGATCCCTGGAGCTCAGCCAGCTGGGATGAGAGCTCTCCTCCTGCCTGCTCATAATCAGAACGTGCACACGTTGAAGTTTGTTTTATTCCCAAAGCCTCATTGGAGGGTTGGAGGCAGCAGCGTGTAGGAGGGCAGGAACACAAATCCTGTTATTTGTAGGTTCAGAGCGGTGCGTGGGAGGAAGATACAGAAATCCCATTAGTCATTAATAAGATTTTAGAACAAATTCCTTAGGCAAGACTTGGAAAAGCTCCTCCTGGCTGCCTTGTGATGGTATTTAGGTCTTCCACTGCCCCACCAACCCATGGCCAGTCCAGCTTTGTGAGTGTCTTCTCCCCTTCCTCCCTTGCACCACAGACTTCTTTTATTCCTGCTTTGAACCATGCAGAATTCATCTCAGTTAGCAAAAATTTGCCACCATCATTAATTATATCAAGAAACCGAAGCAGCAACATTCGCATGAAGGCCTTGCTCTGAGCTCTGCACCATGGTCAGCTCAGACGCTCTTTCAACCCTAATTGATGAATAATTCTCCCTGCCCTGACTTTTAATTTCCAGGTGTAAACTGGGAAAGTTTCCAGGACTAAACTGGTTCTTGGAGTTAAAGGTAAAAAAGACAATATCCAGAACTTCTGATCCTCTGAGGATCTGGCTTCTTTTAGATGTTTTAAAGCACTTGGCTAAATTTTTACGTGACTGTGCATTCCTCTCTCCTGAACACAAGCCAAGGTGATTGATTTGGAGCACAATTAATCACAGCAGACCAAGGCATGATCTCAGTGAAGTTCACAGAGGAGCTCTGAACAGCAAACACACGAGGAAGAACAGGTCAAGTGCCAAAGAGATGAGTAGAGCCTGCCCTAAAGTGATTGTATTCCAAAGGCACAAGGGAAGAGGAAAAAAAAGCCAGACAAGACACAACACATCCAGAGTGGGAAGTGGGTATTCAGGCTTGAATGTTTCTTGAAATAGGTGGGGTGTCAGTGGCAGCTTGCTAAAAACAGTGTGGGAGCTTGGCTCAGAGCACAGCTCCTCTTGGCAGGTGGGGCTGGGAAAGGCTGCCAAGAGTTTCAGCTGAAGGAGACACAAGGATTGGTGGCTGATCCTTGGGCAGAATTGTCATCCAGTGGCTGGTATTCCATTTTCTCCAAGTCCATTGTGACACCTGCTCCTTCCTGGGCTGGATTTTTCTCCCCTTGCTGGATTAGGTGAGGCTGCCCAGTTATCTGCAAGCCTGGCTTTAACACGGCATCTTCAGCAGCTTTTCCCTGCCCCTTGTCTAAGGGGGTTTTTTGGGACTGTGGTTGCTTGGACCAGCTCCTACCTCAGCATTTGCAGCTTTTTCTGTCCCTTAGGATTGGGGGGGCTCCAGGGAACTCCTGGCAGAAACCCCTCCCCATGAGGAGACCTCTCTGCTGCCTGGGATGTGTTTCCCATTAAGCACCAGATGAATTTTCCATCTTTTCCCTCTAAACTGGGGATTAAAATCCCCAAACTCCCAGCTCCAGAGCCCCATCTGAGCAGACTCACCCAGCTCAAGGAACCCATCCTGGAGTGCAGAGAGCCACGAGTGGGTGGCAGCTGAGTTCCAGTGGCTGCCCCACTTGTTTAAGCAATTGCTGCACGGCTGGTTTGGAATTTACAAGTATTTAGGAAGTTTTGAGATTCCCAGACTGGAAATGCTGGTATCTCTTCCACCCTCTGCCTGAGCTGAGGTGCTGTTTCACAGTGGTTCAGGTGGGGGAAAAGGTTCCTGCTGTTGTTCTGCTCCTTTGCTGCTTTTTGCCTGGGAGATGAAGAATCCTTTTAGACATGGAGCCTTTCATGCTCTGCTTCAGCCACTTGAACCTTTCCTTCCAGACTTCAGGCATATAAGAAAAAACCCAGATGTCTCAGGAATAAAAAAAAAAGCCCCCAAACCCCCAGCTTTACATGCACTTGGATCTTTCATTTTATAAAAACAGTCAAGCCACAACCACAAGATTTCACAGATAAGAGAAAAAATGTGGATTGTACCTAATTCAATATTATAAAGAAATGCTCTTACAGGGAGGCTGCAAGCTGAGCCAAAGCCAGACCAAGACTGCTGACTGATCTGAAAAATGTGAATATTATTCACACTGGGACACCACATCTCATAATGCTCCATGTGTGCTATAGCATATAATTATGAAATGTTTGCATTAAGTAACTTGGGTGCCTAAATACAGATGTTCCTTATTGACATTAATTGGACTTGACATATCTTTGGCCTGCTTTATAGCAGTCACCAAAGCATGCATTTCCACTTTACCGTACATATTCTAAAGGAGCTCTGTTCCATATCCAGCTTATTAACAGAGAAAAACATTAGTGCCTCAGCTATCTGTCACAGATTTCAGGTAAAAATGCTGTTGCTTTGCATTCGAGAGAGTGCTTGCTGGGGACTGACCACAAACATTAATTTCTGCTCTTTTTTATTTTTATTTACAGTGAAAGCTGTCCCCGAGACTGAGAAAGTGATTTTTTTTTTCTTTCCAGAGCTGTCAATGCATTGTGGTGCCATTTGCTGTGCTTTTCTTATTGCTGTGGCTCAAATGTCAAGTCTCTGAGGAAGAAAGGAAAGGAAGAAAGAAGAGAGGAGAGGAGAGGAGAGGAGAGGAGAGGAGAGGAGAGAAGAGAAGAGAAGAGAAGAGAAGAGAAGAGAAGAGAAGAGAAGAGAAGAGAAGAGAAGAGAAGAGAAGAGAAGAGAAGAGAAGAGAAAAGAAGAGAAGAGAAGAGAAGAGAAGAGAAGAGGAAAAAAGAAAAGAAAAAAGAAAAGAAAAAAAAAGAAAAGAGAAAAGAAAAAAGAAAAGAAAAGAAAAGAAAAGAAAAGAAAAGAAAAGAAAAGAAAAGAAAAGAAAAGAAAAGAAAAGAAAAGAAAAGAAAAGAAAAGAAAAGAAAAGGGGAGAGGAAAGAAGAAGGAAGGAAGGAAGGAAGGAAGGAAGGAAGGAAGGAAGGAAGGAAGGAAGGAAGGAAGGAAGGAAGGAAGGAAGGAAGGAGAAAAAGAGAGAAAGAGAAAGAAAATGAGAAAAAAAGAAGTAGTTCCTTATGTCTCAGATAAAATATGAATGGCTTTTGCACTTGTTAGTTAAAGTGTTTTGCATTACTCTGCGGTGATGTCTCATCCCAGTACCTGGAGAAAAAGCCAAAATATTAAATTAAAACAAGGGTACCAATAGTTATAAACTTCACCTGGCCAGTTCCAAACAGGTTCTCCAGAGGAGAACCCAAAAAGGCCACCAGTTTCCTTGGAGGTACTCTGCTTTAGATGCGTCCTGCAGTTGAGGTCCAGAGCTCAGCTTCTTCAGAATCCCTATGGAACCTTAGGTTTTAAGCAAACCTTTCCAAATGGACTTTCTTCAAAGGAAAGATCAGCTCGGTTTTGACATTTTCTTCTTAATTTGTAATTTTCAGCTGGTTTGTGAATGAGTGGGAGGTGTTTCAGTGGAAGTTTGTGCTTTTAAGTGAACACAGAGATAAAAAGACATTTGAAGTTCGGTCTGGAAATTCAGACATGAAAATTTATTCTCCTGATATTGAGGAGAAACTTCCTATACATATCACTCCAGGCAGTTCATGCAGCAGGAGAGCTCCCTCATGGAAAATCCTGGTTAAAACTGAGAAGAATGGAAATGAAAGTACCCAGAGCAGAGAGTCTGAGATTGCTCAGAGCCCTCCTTGTAAAATAAAAGAAAATCTTGCATTTATTGAACCGAACAAGGAAGGCACCAATGTTTTCTGACTTAGATTCAACTTTCCCAAAGCACATCAATCTCTAAAGACAAACACCTGCTCTTTCCCTTAATATTTGTAGGAGAAGTTCCTGCATTAGAGGATCTTTCTCCTTCTAAAAAAATGAGTTAAAAGTGATTCAGAGGTTTTGTACAGGCTGAGGGCTTTTGCCTGACTGAAGGAACAACATTACTCTCTTTCTTTAGCAAAATGCCACTTTCTATCCTAAAACTGAGGGTCTAAAAATATATATTAAAAAAAGCATTTTCTCTTTGATGCCGCCATTGCCAATTATCACAATTCCAAGGATGTTCTGCTTGGGATATGAGATTTAAAGGGAGCTTCCCAAGTGCAAACACTGATTATAAAGGGAAAATGGCAAATTTTCCACAGCACAAGTCCTTGTGGCTTGAAATGTGTGTCAAGACTAAGCCTATCTGCTCACATCCAAGGCAGGAACATCCCTGTTCCCAGTCTCTGGGAGCTGTGAGGAATGCAGTCTTCAGATGCAGCTGGGAATTGGTGATGGAATAGTAGAGTCTGAAAGGATCAGCGGATTGTTTTTGAAGTGAAGAAAGATGAAAGTGATGTGATGTTAAACAAAGGCCACGGTCACTTTGAAATGCAGAAAAATAATCCCAGAAACCTCATATCTGCTTGAAGCTGGGTGCTTTGGCACCAAGGAGTTTTGACTTTTCCACTTGTGTTCAGCTGGTGGGATGGTGCTGAGTGTGACAGGAGTACCAAAGCATTCCTTTCCTCTCCCATAGACCAACCCAAATGGACAATAAATACCTGACAAAATAATCTGGAGTTCATCAGGGGTCATCCCAGGAAGTTTTTGTCCAGGCATGTCCATCAATGAACTGAGGATCTGCTGTCATTTATGAATTAAGAAAAAAGACAGCTTTTTCTGTTCAGCCTGCTTTTAAATGAACAAAGTGACAATCAAAACTAGAAATGTGCTAAAACCTCAAAGTCACTCAGCATCTCAATGGCTCAGATAAGCAAATGCTCTGCTCCAAGTTAATTCCAATTTTATTTACTCCAAACCTGCCCTTCTCTGTTACTGCCAACAGCAAAATTTCCTTATCTGCAAGCGAACAGTCCCACAAGCTGTTGGTTTTTCAGCAGCATGCCTCTCTAGAAAAACAAATTTTATTTTCTTCAAGGCTTTTTCCTTTGCTGGCGGTTAATTTTTATATTCCACCTTGAAGATGGGGACCCCAAGCCAACGAAATGAACAAAAAATCTGTCTGAATGTCTTCGTACAGAGGCAAAGTTAAGATCTGAGAGAATGCAGCTGGTAATTAGTTCTGACCACAAGAGCTGCAGCAGTAAATCCTGTTCATCTCTAACACCATTCCAGCGAGGAATTTTTATACAAATCCGTGAAAGCAAAAAGGTTCTTTGAGGCCACAAACAGCACATGAATAAAACAATCCCACTCCTATGCGAGGCTGCAGTAAATGCAATTTATTTCCAGCACTGGGATACCTTGTCAAGAAATACCTGACAAAGGAATTAGGAGATAAAAAACAATCTTTGCCTTCCAACTCACTTAGAGTGAGTGTGCTCACTCTCAGAGCACACCCTGATGTGCCTCGTGCTCAATTTTGCACTCTGGGAAACCACCACAAATTTGGGTAGAGCAGGCAGAGTGCCCAGAATTCCTTCCAAGTTTGGGGAATGGGCCCAGGAGTCTTTAAGTAATGAATCACCTCGAACCCTCCATAATGGCCCCGGCAGCAGCCAAGACACAGAGTTCACCTCTCCTTCTCCTACAGGAGAGGCACAGACTTGCAGCTCCGAGGTGCCAAGAATCAGGAAAATAACACTTGGGAATCACAGCCAGATAAACTGGACCCATGGCTCTGAGAGTGAAAACTCGAGGTAATTAAAAGATCAAAGGTAATCCAAGTAAATCAACTCTGTTCCAAGGGCCAGGGCCAGGCTTCCTCTCCCAGGATATCAGCAATCCTCCCGTCCCTGCCCATCCCAAGCTGGCTGGGGATGACTCGGCCTCTGGGCCAGGGGATGGGCAGCAGGGCACACAAAAAAGGATATTTGCTGCTTTTAACCCTGATGATATTCCAGTCTGGCCAGTGGATTTGTTGTCCCGTGGCCATCGATCCCTCTGAGCACCTCAGGCAGCACAAACCTGCAGGTGGGGGTTTGCCAGAGTGGAGCCAAACACACACAGCAAATGAGGAGAGTTTCAGTCAGCTTCTGGCAGCTGCTCACCAGGAATATTTGTACCTGTGGATGTTCCTGCTCCCATCGTGTTCCTCAATGCCTCTGTTCTGCTGAGAGAGATGGGCTTGAACACAGAAAGTGTCTGTGGAGCAAATAAACCCACAAACCTTCCAGGCAGCAGCACTGAGCTTGCCACGAGCTCCTCTTCCCCCAGGTAATTTCCCAGGTAGATCTGCAGCCCTGATTTGGGGTCTCAGACCACAGCTGCGTTCCACCAGGAGTGCCTGGTGGGAGCACAGATAGGCTGAGATAACACAGACCCTTTGTCTGGAAATGTTCTTCATGTGTGCATTAAATCCCAGAGTCAGGGAGGGTGGAAAGTGTTTGGGCATTTTGGGTTCAAGGAGTTTCAAAATGCAGTAAGAAATCAGTTTATTGCTCGTTTCTCTTACCCTGGATGTATCTTGGGGATCTGTCAGCAAACAAATTACAGCTGTAATGGCATTGCCTACCTTTATTCCTGACAAAACTGGGATCAGAGGGACCTGGGGATGAAGGCAGTGAGCTGAGCTGGTGCTAAAGTGGTGCAGATTTTGTAGGGCACCTTTCAGCTCCTCACAGTTTTAGGACTTTCCTTTCAGGGCTCCCTGTCTTGTGCATTTATTGTCATTCCTGCACCACTGTGGCCAACACTGAACACTTTTCCCTTTTGCAGGAACTCTGAGGCCATTAAGAAACAACAGCAGTTCCAGGAAGGGACCATTTCTGTTTTGGACAGAGCTTATTCCGAGGAAACAGGTACTGCTGGCCAAGCCTGGAGAGCCCAAATTTCCTGAGGAGATGAATCAGTGCAGCTCTCAGCCTTCTAAATTAGGTCAGGCAGGCACCCAGGAGCTGCAATAAGCTCAGGACTGAAATGAGGGCTTCTCATGCTCAGGAAGTAGAAGAGGCAACCCACAAAGGTGTCTGTAGACAGCCTCTCTCCAGGACACCAGCTGGAGCATGACTTGCCCGAATTATTCCTTTTGGGCAATGCTGGGAGTGATTTAGTGCAGACCAACAGAGCCCTGGAGCTCAAAATCACACCACAAGGCAGGGCCAGAGGCAGGGCTGGAGGAGGGGTTCAGAGAGTGGGCAGGAGGCTGAGAGGGAAGGTGGGATTCTGGCTCTGCTGCTGCTGAGCTGCCTGCTGCGCTCCCCGCTGCCACTGGTCACCAGCAGTGGGCTGAAAAAGCTCCTAAAATCGCTCAGACAGCGGAGACTGCTGTTAGAGCTGGGAACAGACAGCTCCCTTCAGTCCTGCAGCCACTTCTCTCTCAGTGCCAAGGAGGAAAGCAAGCTTGGAGCACCACTTTTTTTTTTTCTTTTTAAAGGCAGTATAAACTTTCAAAAAATAAATTAAAAAAAAAGAGGGATTGTGGTGGGAAAAGATGCTTATTTTGTTAGTTGGAAGGAAAAGTCTGGGAGGCAGCAATTTAAAAGGATATTGAAGGTACTTAGTGTCTGTCTCTTCCTGAATTTTCCTGAATTTCGAAAAAAGGAGGCCTTTTTGGAGGAGGAAAAAAGCAATGGTCATCCAGCTTGTCCTGCCTTTTACCTGCAGGAATGTCTGAAAGGAACACAAGTCCCTGCCCTGCTCAGTGCAGGAGCCTCCAAAGGCTCCTGGGGAAGGCAGAGGTGGAAGGGAAGGGGTGTTATTATTTTTCTGCATTTTGACCCCATCCCACATTCCAGGCACAGGTCAAGTGCAGCAGCTTATCTTCACTCCGGGGAGGAGCCTGAGCTGCTGTCTTTGATCTGTCCCAGGCTGATGAGTCTGACAATGTTTCCATCCGAGAGCACTAAAGCAAGTCAATAAATAGCAAAGCCCAAAATTCTCCCAAAAAACGGGAGAAGGGTAGGAAACTTCCAAGTCTGTTATGTGGGATATTTTTCCCTCAAGAAGCAGAGGTGGGAGCATTCGATAGGATTCCCACTTAAAAACTCTCTATCCAAATACTCTTCCTTTTAAGCATCATTATCCTTGATTAAAGGGTAATGATCCTTTATTGATCAAATAAGCACCATTAGCTGAGAAATCTTCTCTTCCAAATGTTTCCTTGAACTTTCTGCTGGCGTTTCAAACTCTGGAGTCAGGGTCTGCACATCAAACCCCAGAGTGAGAGATGAAATCAGGAGTAAGAGGCTGTCTCCAGACTGAATTCCTGATTTCATGCTCAGTTACAAACCACAGGCAAATCTCTTTAATCCCTGAAGAAAGGGGATGATTTTCCTGGGGCTGCCTCAGGAGCTGATCATGGACAAACTGTGCCTTCCAGAGCCTCTGGTTGGTCCAATTCCAGGAACAGGAGAAAAGGTGTTCGGAGCAGCTCTTGGATCTTTACATCTCTTAGAGGACAAAGCCACCTTGTCTGCGTTCTGAATTTGTGATAATGGAAACTCATAGGAGTGATCTGTGGAATTCATGGATAATTAGCCCAATATCTCCAAAAAAGCAAGGCAGACCAATAAAACAAGAAATGGCTTCAAGAATAGAACCCCAGACTTCAATTTTACAACAGAAACAGGACTCGCTTCCACTTGGTAGAATCTTGGTGTTATCAAATTGCTTTTCTATAAAAAGCTGGACTTATTCTTTGTGAAACTGAGAATCCAAGAGAAGAAGAAGAAGAAAAAAAGAGAAACTAATTTGAGGCAGCTACAGCACCTCCTTCACCCTTATGGAGGCACCCAAACCTCCAGCACTCTGCTGAGCTGTCTCCTGGCAGGCAAATAAAACCTCACAGCAGCACATTTGCACAAAATGGTGCAAAATGGAATAACAGCAGTTTCCTATTGCACAATTTCTTTCTCAGGAAACCCGTTGTTCCCTCCCTTTCTCCTGTAGTTCTGGAGCTCGTGCAGGGGAAGTCTGGACATCATTACTCCAAGTGCCTCCCTCAGGACTCAGCCTTACAAACATTCTGTGATCCCGTGTAAACAGGAGAACGTGTTGGGCTGTTTGTTTATGCCACACTGTAATTCTCCCTTTGACAGAAACCAGTTCCAAGGGGGGTTTTTCCCCCCCACCACTCTCCTTGTCTGGAAATCCACCATCACCTGCAGGTTTTGCTGCATAATGAGATAGCAGGAATAGCAGAATGCTGGCCAGGAGCTGAATAGTTTTGCTGAGATCCTGGTGGTGATGGAAAGGAAAAGGGCTCTCAGTGTGTGCAGTGGCTGCTGCAGCAGATGAACCTCTGGATAAAGATGGGAATCAGCTCTCCTTTATCTCCAAAGTGGCCACTGAGTGGCTGAATCTCGTGGCTGAACCTCGTGGCTGATCAGGATCCTGTATTTACATCTCCTGCTGGTGCTCTTTCCCCTATAATTTCCTTCTGCAGGGGAGCTCTGACTGGAAGGATGATGCTTGAGTGGAAAAGGCAGAATTATGAGGCTCTTCTGAGTCAGCAAAGGCACCTCAGCAGTAAAAATAATGCTGAGAAGCAACAAGTTGCTTCCAAGGGCATTCCCACCTTCCTCCTGTGCTGACTCAGGAAACCGTGAGAATTGGGAGGGAGGGAAAAGCCATGCAAATAATAAATACCCAGCAGTAGTAATGTATTCATGTTTGGGGAATATGGGCCATGTCTGGCCCTAAAAATGGGATTCACAAGGGAATGGAGAGACAGAAAACACCTACAGGTCTAAAGAAGCTGAGAAACGGTCCCTGAGTTACTCAGGGACACCAAAGCAATTTGAACCCGGAACTCTCATGGATTTCAACATCGTTCTAGGTGCAAGTAAAACTCCTCTCACAACTTTCCCCAGCTGGAATTCAGATTATATGGATGAATAACTCACTTAGGGTTTTATTTTTGCACAAGGAGTAATGAAGCACTTTTCTGTCCTGATAATTAAAGCACTAAAAGATGTTAGCCAACAATAAAATCTTTCTGTTGCACCCTAGGAAGGCAGGAAAACTTAATTTATCTGCACCTAGATCTCTGTACTGCTCTGTTCCCAATTAAAAATGTATTTTGGAAGAAAAATATGGGGATTTTTTTCCCACCACCAGATTATTTCTGATTTTAACCATGCTGTATAATCGTTCTGTTTCTCGGTAATACATTTCTTTTTATTTCTCAAAAGGAAAGCAATGGACAGCTTAAAAACACATCAGTGAAGCAATGTTTATCCCAAGGGCATCATATTAACATTTCTTGGAGCACTGAGTACTTGCAGTTCTCTGATAAACAGCCTTAGCTTTTCCCTTGGCAGCTAAAAAAATGGCAGTAAAACCCTCCTTGGGCAATTGGTTGATTGGACCCAGAGCTCTTGCATTTGCCAATGGAAGCAGCAGACAAACCTTGGGGGAAAGAGAGAGGTGATTTGTTCAAAAGGAGTCAATATAGCTGTTGCAGAAGCAGGAGGGCAATGCCATGGGCTCAGAGGAAAGGTGGGAATTCCTCAGCAGCTCGGAATGAGAGAGGTTGGAATAGGCTGATCCAGGCCCTGAGTTTATCCTGAGTGTGAAAGCATGAGCACGTTCCTAGCTTTACCCGTGGACTCAAATAAAACCAAGCCAGGTTATTCCCAGGCAATGATTGTTTCAGTCTGGAACCCGGAGCAGGACGAGTTCAGGGCACAGAGAAAAACCCAGGTCTGTTCCTCAGCGGGGTCAGGCTGGAGCCTCTCCCTGCTCCACTGAACAGATCTGGGTGGGATCTGAGTTCCAGCATCTTCCTCCTTCCTTTGATCTCAGGAGACCTCTCTCAGGAGCTGCTGTGCAAAATGCCTGACATTTTTTAAATATAACTTTTATTTTACTGAATCCACAAAGACCTGGGATGAGGGAACAAACTGCCCCAGCTCCAAAGCTCCCTCTGGATTTATTTCCCCACCAAGATATCAGCTCTTCCACCCTCCCCAACACTTGGGCTCGGGTTAGAAAGTAAAACCAGGAAGGTGAACTTTTGTTCCTGCTGTAAATGGGCCTGTCCAGCTTCCAACAGCAAAGGTAAAAGGCTGCTCCATGATATTTTAATCTGGGCAGTCTATGGAGCAACCAATGGCTCTTAATTCTGTTTGTCCATGTGCCCTTTCCAGCATGTGCTTCTGTAAACATATTCAGAGCTCATAAAATGTTAATTAGGAATAAAATAAAATAAATAAGGCAATAATCTGAACCTTCCAGTCCCTTTTGGCCCAGAGGACCTGCTTGCTGTTAACTATTTCCAGGCCGTTCGCAAACAAGCGAAAATTTCCCAGAACAAGAGTTCTCATTCAAGGCTTCTTTTTTTACGATGCAATGAGAAAAAAGAAACACAGCCCAGTAAATCATATAATTAACACAAGCTTGGTGCTTGGCGTGTGAAATTAACCCAGGGAATAAACAAGTGGCTGGGTTAATCCCAGTGAAACTCCCACCGTGCTCCCGGCAGCGCTGGATGTGCAGGCACTGGAACGTGGCCTCTCCCATCCTGGGGCAGGGTGGTGTCCACTCTTCCCTCCCCAAAGGGATGGACACAGCTGAGCTGCAAATCCTGGGAGATTTTTGGGCCCTGCGTGGATGTCTTGGTGTGATCATGGCATCGGGTTGTGGAGAGACAAGCTGGAGGGGGACAAGGAGCAGGGGGAATTCATGGGTGAGTGCTGTGCAAAAATCTGCATGAGGGGACTTCTGTCCTGAGGGGTTTGTGGTGGGAATAGACCCAAAGGAGGAAGGGGAAGACAAAAGAGAATGAGGGAAAGATCATAGAACAGAATCAGAGAATTGTGGAATGGTCTGGGCTGGAAGGGACCTCAAAGTGCCACCCCCTGCCATGGGCAGGGACACCTTCCATTATCCCAGGCTGCTCCAAGCCCCGTCCAACCTGGCCTTGGACACTGCCAGGGATCCAGGGGCAGCCACAGCTGCTCTGGGCACCCTGTGCCAGGGCCTCACCTCCCTCACAGGGAGAAATTTCTTCCCAATATCCTACCTAACCGTGCCTTCTGACAGTAAACCCATTCCCCCTTGTCCTGTCACTCCATCCCTTGTAAAGAGTCTCCTTTGGAGAGCACCAAACCTTCCAAAAAGCCCATCCATGGTCACAGACACACACAGAGACCTCCCCAGCCAGTGAACATCAGCTGCTTCTGAACAAAAATTAAAAAGGCTTTGCACTTTACTGTCAGTAACACAGCGCTGCAAATGAGAATATAGAAGTTAACATCCATATTTAATAGGTATTTTATCAAGGTGCATTCCTGATTTTGGGGGAATTCAGGGTTGCAGTGAAGTGGAAAGCGATTTCTGAACAGCTGCAGGAATTAATGTAAATCAGGGATTTGCAGCTGGACAAGCTAGAATATTTGTGAATCAGCATTCAGGTTTCTGCCTGAATAGGACTGAAAATATATTGAGTTTGTGGCTTGTTTTTCAACCTGTTTGTACAGCAAGGGAAGGCTCACCTCCTACTGGCAATGTTTGGTCGAGGACTTCACTGGTTTTTAAACCCACCTGTAGAACACAATGGTCTTCTTGGGAGCTCTCGACCCATTTTTTGAGCTCAATCTAATGAAACTCATAAATGCTGAACCTGTTCCTGGTTTTCCAGAACTCATCCAGATGAAAATTTCAGTGCCCGCTGGAAGGATTTGAAACACCTCGAACAACCAACCAGGCTCCTAAACTTCAAATCCTCCCAATTAGACCAATATTTGAGCTGATACAGCAGAAATTTCCAGAGAAAACTGCTCTGAGGGATGCCTGTGGAGTTCTGTGTGACTGGAGCATCAGTGCCTGCTGCCAGCCTCAAGTAATGATGTAAAGTGCCTGCCCAACATAAAGATTTATCAAATGCTTGGACAGGCTGGGCTGGTGATGGCTCAGCTGAAGTTCAGTGGTTTGCTTTTAAAATAGACCCTGTTAGTCAGGCAAAAGGAGTGAGCAGTTGGTCTGTAATTTACCCCACATTAACTGGGTTCTAAAGAAAGACTTCTCCCTCAAACCAGGCTCCTGATGGACACCAATCATTAATCTCAGAAAAAGGCAAAACCAAGGAGTTTTCCAACCAAGGATTGTCTTCTCCTTTCCTGAGAATCACTTTCCATCTTCCGCAAGGGCGCAGCGAAATCTGAGCTTGGGTCAAACCACAGCAGCAGAAGCAGAGACGTGAAAGAACAGCACCGGGGAAAGTTTATTTTCTCATTACTCACCCTGTTCTTTCTGTGTGGACAAACTGCAGCACCAGCAAGTATTCACCAAAAGGCTTCTGAAGGATGACCAAATGTCTGTGATGAAACACAAATACAAAGTGGCTGTTAGAAATAAGGAAGAAAGAGAAGAGAAACCACACATATACACACATAAAATCCATTTCCTGAGTGAGTCAAGAAATTCAAGAAGCAAACTACCTTAATGTAGCTATTTGTTTGTTCTCTGGTTCAGTTTCTAATATGAGGGATAAAAAAAAGTCTTTATAAAGTTCAAGATGGGTGAAGGGGAAAAGCTGGGATCTGAGCTGCGTGAGTGCTATCATGTACAATAAGATCATTAAAACTCTTTGCAACCAGGTTCCCTCCCATTTTTAGTGCAAAATTTCAGGCATTCAGAAAGAGAAAAATCCCACCAAGGGAGCAGCCATTCTGAGCAGTTTTCTGCATTGCTGTGGGGCTCAGTGTCCTCCTCAGCACATCCATCACCTTCCTTTGCATCCTTTTTTTGTTCCTTTTCCTCCTAAGCAGCCTGCTCACAGCTTATCTTCAACAGCCTTCTAAAAACAGAGCCCAGGGGATGTCACAGATCGAGGCAGCAGTCAGCACTTCATGCTCCACGGCCTCTTCAGGCTGGGCCTTCTCCAGGAAAACCCTGGTGGGGGCCAGAACCTTGGGTGTGCTCTGGGAAGTGTATCAGGTGCCACAGGAAAATGGGAAGAGCTTTGGAGAACAGGGAGGTGTCTGCAAAATGAGAAGTGGTCCCCACTCAGAGGCTGCAGAGCTACTCCACAGCACCCACTTGGGCAGCAGGTGAATGTCAGGCATCAAGAGCCACGAGGTGGCTTTTCTTTCCTTCCTAAATTTATATCAGGGAAGGCTGATTGGAAGGACTGACTGCAGTCAGGAAGAATTCAGTGGGGCTTAGTGAAAGCTGCTTTCATCAAGTCTGGCTCAGGCAGGGTGTCAAAGCTGAGCTGCAAAGTTATTCCGCTCCTAAACTCCACAGACAGCTTTTTTCTGGTGCATCCCAATCCTCCTGAACAGCCCTTTGGAGTTCCAGCCTGGTGCTTCCACACAGCTCTGCCTGCCCTTGGCCAGGCCAGGATTAAGGATCACAAAATGAGCAGGAACACGGGGATCCTTTGAGAACAAACAAGGCTTAAAAAAACCCCCAAACAGATAAAAAGAACACCAAGAAATTCCACTGTGCATGCGATGTAAATTGAGACAGATCTGAAAACAGTTTTCCAGCTCCTGAGATGCTTGTGGGTTTGTAAAACTCCAGCTCCTGGAGCCCTGTGATTATTTGAGAATTACAGCTGGCATTAAAATATAACAACAATTAAAGAAAAAAAAAATTCAAAGGGGTTTGAAGACGAGTTGTAATGCCCAAATAAAAAATATTCAGGATTCAGAGAGCAACAAAATTAATCCATATTGAGAATTTTGGAACACCCTTGATTTCCATTTTGGGGACTTCTGCCATTGTTTTTTATCACATGGGACAGGTATCCCATGAATATTTTGCTTGTATAACTCCCTTTCTCCTCCCTAAATTCTCAGGCAGAGCAATTATTCCTGACATAGAGAAGGAATACAGTTGATTGAGATGTATGAATCCCAGCTTGTTTCTAAAAAGGGGGCAAGGCACGATATTGTACCTTTCAGAAGTACAGCCTGCACTTATTTATAAATTAGAACTAATTACAGGTAACCTGTCTTTGGCAGAAGTAAAAAGGAAAACCCAATTTTCCAACCTTGGCAGATGTTTCGGTGTCTTCCCATTATGATCTCAGTTGGCTTTATCAAGTGATACCACATTATAATTAGCTGAGGTAAATGCTACAATTCAAAGGAGGATGCCCAAGAGCAGGAGCTGGAGCTGCAGAAGCCTCAAGCAAAGAAGCTAATAAATGATCCTATTTCAATTAGGCAATTATGTGTGAAAGAGCTGAGAGAGCTGGACTGGAGACAACGTTTCTTAATGGGTTGTTCAGCACTCAGGGCTCTTAAGCAAGATGTAACCCAGGAAAAATGAAAGCATTTTTTGTCCTAGGAAAAGAATTTTTCCTGTATTTGAAACGTGTTTTGAGTCCCCCTTCTCATAAACCACACCGAGTGTATCTGGGTCAACCATGAGAAAAGGTTGCTTCATCTATTCTTACGTTTTTACCAAAAAGAAAAAGCTTTCCGAAACTTCTTTTTTTGGAGGCAAGGTCTACATATAAGAATAAACACCCGTATTGCTTATTTTAATTGCCTCCTGGCTCAAGAATATTCAGCCTCCCTGACAAAACAGAGACATTTCTGAGGCTACTATAAAATCCCAAAATATGAAATCTTTACGCATTCCACACCACACCTCTGGCCTTTATAGGAACGGCTTCTAAGCTTCAGGATTTTAAATGCTTCACGTAAGATCACTGTTATCATAAAACAAATCCAAACAGGCTCTTGGAGAACATTTAAGGGGCTAGAAACAACTCGTTTCTCCCATAAAATACCTGTACAAGTCCCATGTCCACCTGAACAATTGGAACTTGTGGATCCAGGCACAGGCTGGGAAAGCATCAAGAGGAGTGGACACTCCTTCCTGGCTTTTCAGCACGTCTTGGTTGATGTCTTGCATTGATAATATAAAAAATTGCTGAGCTGCCTCTGAAAATTTCAGTTATTTCAGTCCCCATGCAGATTTGATGCATCTCAGTTCTTGAGCTCCTCAGAATTATTGCTGCTGCCACTCTAATGATTATGGAAATATTAATTATGATGGTGATAGAAATGGTAATGAAAATAATGATGTGTACAGGACATGGTCTTCATGGGGGAGTTTCTCTTAGTGGCTACAGCCTTTTAAAGGAGACCCTTTGTTATTTTTATGTTCTTATTCCCATGGGCAGGAGTGTGTCCAGGGCAGGGAATGGAGCTGGGAAGGGGCTGGAGCCCCAGGAGCTGCTGAGGGAGCTGGAAAGGGGCTCAGGCTGGAGCAAAGGAGGCTCAGGGGGGACCTTGTGGCTCTGCACAAGTCCCTGACAGGAGGGGGCAGCCGGGGGGGTCGGGCTCTGCTCCCAGGGAACAGGGACAGGAGGAGAGGGAACGGCCTCAGGCTGGGCCAGGGCAGGCTCAGGGTGGACAGCAGCAGGAATTTCCCCATGGAAAGGGTGCTCAGGCCTTGGCAGGGGCTGCCCAGGGAGGTTTGGAGTGCCCATCCCTGGAGGTGCCCAAGGAAGGGCTGGAGGTGGCACTCAGAGCTCTGGGCTGGGGACAAGGTGGGGATGGGGCACAGCTTGGACTCAATAATCTTGGAAGTATTTTCCAACCCAAATGATTCTGTGATTTAAAACAAAATTTATCTGGCCAAATAAATAATTTGCTCCTTTTCATCCAAAGGAAAAGCAGATGGGAACTGCTGAGCACCCTCAGCAAGCACAGCTGGGGCTGTTTGGCATCCCTGGCACAGCCCTTGGGTGTCCTGGTGCCTGGTGAAGGATGTTTGAGAAAAGCAGGAGGGCTGCTGAGCCTGGGCCAAGCCTGGCCCATTTGCACCTCATTTTTTCTGCCCAAGAAAGAAGAAGAACCCCCAGGTATCAGTTCAGGGCCCATTCCAGGAGCCCTGAACCCTCTGGAATCCTCACCTTCACTCTCCTGACAGTGTAAGCAGCAAGTCTGAGTTAAGTACCTAAAGAGAGATGGCAAAAATACTCCCCCTGCATCTCCTTTCAATGCCCCTGAGCCAAAACGTTCCTTGAGATTTAATCTAAACTGAAATAAAGCCTGGCTGTTTGATGCTATAAAACAAACGTGGCAGCTCTTTGACAAGACTAACAATAGGTCAGGCTTATTTGTAGAGAGGGAATGCTAACATTAGCTCGGGTCTGTAATAAACTGCTTTATAAACAGCTACTTTTCCAAACTGATTGCGTTTGAAATGCTGCACGTTCACTTGACCTCCGTCCTCCTTGGGGTTAAGTACATCCTTGGGCTAGAGTTTAACACAGCACTTTGGGAATGTAAAGACTTAGGGTGCCGTTGGCCTTTCTACCAGCCCCATAATCTGCTTACAAGCTCGTCCTGAACTTTGACCCTTTGGAAAAATGTTTGCTCCACTTCAGCAGGGACATTCTGGCTCTGTCCTGTGAGAGCCAGAGCGATGGGAGGACATGCTGACTTTGGGAATTTAAGGAAACAGAGAAGAGCAGCAAGGTTCTGCCTGGCTGCAGAAGCTCTGATTCCTCCAACTGCATGGGAAATATTATCAGTGACCCACAAACCCCACAAAAGGAGGTCAGTGGTTCTGGTCCTGCAGGGTACAGAGGGCCAAGCTCAGTTCTCTGCTCTGATGGGAACCAAGAGCTCACAGTGCAGCCCAAGATAAGGCTGCATTTCCCAGCAGACAACACAGCACATCTGCCTCACCCCTGCCTTTCACACTGGCATCTCTCTTGTTCTCCACCTGCCTGTACCTGGTATTGCGCAGGAAACACACCCCAGGTTTCCCTGCACTGCAGACAGAGGAATTTAGGTGGGCAAGGGAAAACTTCTCTCTGTTTATCTAACACGGCAGTGGTGGTGGTCATCTGTCCTCTCTCACACATCCACCCATCAGGACCAAGGGCTCGTGCCGTGGGCTGGGACTGTGAGCAGCTCCATTTCGCAGGGGAATGGCTTTCACTGCTGGGCTGGTGATGGAAGGTCCTTCTGGATGCTCTCCTAGGACCTGGAGAAGGATAAAGAAGAATTTCTGAGAGGCTGGAGTTAGCATTTATTTTCCACAGGTTTTTTGTTGCCAGGGATTCCCACCCCATTTTCTCAAGCAACGACTGCATTTCAGCTTGTTACTTGTAATAGACATCCTGAGGTCCTGAAGTTGCCCAGACTGTATTCCCAACTCACACACACTTTTGTATCCAAATACCACCGGAATGACAAAACCCAGAGAGCATTCCTGAGACAGCTTTTGTGCCATGACTACAGGCTGTGCTCAAGAACGTCAGAAACCTGAGCACGGAGCCTGCTGCCTCCTCCATCTGAACTGCCTCCTGTGCAGAGCATGTCATCTTCGCCACGAGTGATGTGATTGAAGAGAGAAGAGTGTAAAATAACTTTATAATCACCATTATTTATTTTTATTCCTGCATGGTTGGGGAGCACTTATCGTGGACACATATTCCACAGAAGGCCTTTGCCCACAAGGCTTTACAAGCTGAGTTGTCCCATTCCATTACTAAAATCCCTCTTGACCCCTGGGCTGAAGAATTTGATACAGATTCTTTTGGGAGATTAAAATTTGGAAAGCCACAGCCCTGTTGTTACAGCTGGAGTTAGCTACGGCTCTACTTCAGACCACTTTTGTTTTCCGTAGCATTTGATTTCTCTCCCCTCCTTTCTCTCTATCACAGCCAGGGCAGAGCTCCCAGAGGGTAAACACTGCCTGGATGGAGCTCACTGGGGAAAGCAATGATCGAAACCCCAGATGATTTCCCCACAGAAAGGCCACAGCAATATTTTAACCACCAGCAAGTGCAGTTCTTATGGCACTTTTTCTCTGCGTTGAGTTTGCGTGGCGAGATTTTGGGATCACTTTGTCTTCCCTGTGAGGGCAATTGCTGAGCGAGCTCTCCCTGGTCTTATCTTGATTTTTTATTATATTTTCTCTCCCCTGCCCAGCTCAGGAGAGCAGTGACAGAGTGCTTTGGTGGACATTGGCATCCAGACAGGGTCAAGCACCACACTCCCACTTATTCCTAAATTAACAAATGTTATTTTTGACCCATCCTTTAGGAAAGCTCCACGTTACAACTGCCTCCCATGCAGCCTCTGTGTATAGAAACATATCTGTGATGGCGGTACTGGGAAGTTCACACTGGGAGCACTGGGACCTCTGAGATGTCCAACCCAGCCTTCCTGACAGGTGAGTCCTTGCACGGATATTGATACGAAAGCCAAAAATATTTGAGATGGTCTGCATCAAAATCCCTCCAGTTCCATCTACCCTGCTCTAAGTCTGTGGACAATCTGCAACACTGTGGACAGGGGCAATATTCATGGAAGCTCCCAGACAGAATTCCATATTCTATGGTTGGAGGATAGACCTGTCCAGAAGACACAAAATTAGCATTTAAACCCAAGACAAAATCACTCCCACATGGCAAAAAATGGCTATTTCACCTATAAATTAGCTGCCAGCTCCATCAGATGTTTTGCATCCCTCTCTGCTAAGCGCATCTGACAAGACAATATATAAAATAAAATAGAATTAATGTATTCCATAAGCTGCCTGCACCTCCCTCTTTTACAGGAGATAGCCTCCAGGAGTTTGGGTGTGCCCAGGAAAAACAAAGAGAGAAAAATTGTTCATTACTCCATATCAAAAGGGTGTAGGGAACCTTTTTTTTTTTTTGCTCAGGATGGCAGACATACATATAATGTACAATAATTCCTATTTATTCCTCTCCTATGGCAGAACAATTCCATTTCATTGGTATCACAAAAGGCAGCAGTGGTTCCATTCTAAGCCTCAGCCTCTCATTTATCTCATTTGGTGGCTAGTGAAGATAATTTCGAGGCAAAGTCGTGCTGGCCAAACTCAGCAGAGACAACTTTCCCGCAGGACCCAAAGGCTAAATATTTCCACTGATTTCCACAAGAAACAGCTCTTTATGAGGCCCAGACCATTCACTTTGCAAGAGCAATGGTGGAAACATTTTGAGTTGCTACGGATCTGTGCCAGAAGCCCGTGATGGACAGGTCCCAGCAGTGTCTATGGTCTGACTTGGCTTCCTTTGGCTGCCACCAGCCCATTTTCATTTGTCTTCATTTGGGTTTGGCTACAGTGCAAAATTCTACATCTTTTCCAAACCTCCTGCATCTCACAAAATAAGCAGACGTTTTCCTCAAATAGACTCTTGTACAAGGAGAAATGTCAGCATGGTTTTAGAAATGACCCATTAATGTCTTTTCAAGTAAAATCCTCACATTCTTTTCAATTACATTCCCAATCCATCTCATTTGTTCCTTGCAAACCTTTCTATGAGCTGCTGTTGAGTGAAGAATATCTGGGAAATACACCCTGAGAACCTTCTGTGGGTGCTTGAGTAGAGTTCATGCTCCACTGCAGTTTAATTTTGAGATTTCTTTTTCCATTTTCTGTCTAGCACTGCTTGATCAGAAATAACTTTATTTTTCACCATGAACAACAACAGTCCGACATCAGAAACATACAGTAGCTATAATACTGGTAGAATAATAGTGGAAATATATATTAAATATGATACTAGAAGTAAACCAAAGGAGAAATATTCTGGTCTACAAAATTTCAGCAATTCTGGGAACTGCACTTTTGTGAAAATCAAGATCCGGGAAATGTTATTTCACACTCACCAAGACAGGACTAGCAAGGAAATTTTGTGGTATGAATTGGTGAGAAATGCTTTCCTGGATCTCTAAAAGCACTGAAGAAGTCACACCAAAGCCACAGAAATCTCCACTCATAGTCCTTAGTGACTATTTTGTATTTTAAAGAGTGGGTAAATAATTCTGCCCAACCACTGTTGGTGCCACCATGAGCACTTGGCAGCATGTGAGGTCAGTTTTGCCTTTATTTTCAGCTGTTTTGGTGAAACACAAACCCCCATGAGAAGAATCTTTCCTTGCCAAAACTCAAATCACCCCACAGGGACCACACCACCCCACACCGCACCATGTAAGATCCACCATCCCATTCCCAAGGCTGACTGCAGGGCCGTAGTGTCTCCTGCCTGGTAAAAATCTAAATTACTTGGAATAAACAACTTGGAATATCTCAGACGTAGCTGCTCAGTTAATCTTCCCAGATTGTCAAACCACCCCGTGGCAGAACATCTTTGGCACCAAATTTGTCGAAGCGACAGGGCTTTGTTTCCAAGAGCCAGGAAGGAGAACATGTTAGCAACAACAAAAGGTGAAATATCAAAGGTTCTCTCAAGTTAGCAGCTTTAAAGCTTTCTCATAAAATCGTCCTGTGACCCTCCAGACAAAATGGTGATGTTTCAATCATGTCATTACCTGAGGCAGATTACAATTTTTTTTTAATTATTCTTCCCCTCTGCTTTCAAAAGGTTTGTTTTCAAGTGGGAGGAGAAGAGGCTGAACAGTGGGAAGGGCGTGTGCAGCTGTACCATGAAAAGTACATTTCAATACTCATAAATACACCCAAAAGCTTTCTAAACGTTGCAACATCCCAGACATCGAGCCGAGCATGAAAGAAGAACAACGCTAAATCAGATGAATCCCACAGTAAATCAGGTTCAGGAGAGAGGAGAGGGGAACAGACTCTGCTTTAGTCAAGTGCTGGGAGTCAAAAGTGGGGTGGGAACCAGTTTTCCTGTTCCATGCTGGCAGGAAGATGTCCCTGGAGGGGCCTGCTGGCTTTCGCCCTGGGTGGGAAGGGGAAACGCATCCAAACCCTCCTGTCTGAGCCTCGTTTTCTCCCATTTGTGGTAAAGCTAATTCCTAATAGCAAGAATTATTCCTGGTCAGGCAGGCTGTCCATTTCCATAGAAGTTTTGGGTTCAGGAAAATGGCAGTTTCTCATGAAAAGCATCCCTAAAATCCCCAAGCCAATAAACCTCCAACATCAGTCAGGAAACGTTTCTTTTTCTTCTCTCTGGCATTGTGATCTCCAGCAAGTTCATTTAATTGTCCTTGGGTTTCCCCAGTGATAAAAAACAAGTAATAACAACAACAACATTCACTTACTTCTTTGAGATCCTGGAGAAAATTTACTCTGCAAACTAACATAATTTTCCTGACATTTTCTGCTATTAAGGTTGGGTTTTTCCTTGGAGAAAGGTTAACTGGGGCTGCAAGCACAAGCTCTGACCCAAACTTGGCAGAACCTTGCCCAGGCTGCATAGTAGCCCCAAGCTGCACCAGGAGAGGGTCAGGTTGGATATCAGGAGGAATTTCTTCATGGAAAGAGGTGTTAAACATTGGAAGGGGCTTCCCAGGAGTCTGGGGGAATCTGGAGGTGTCCAAGGAAGGGCTGGAGGTGGCACTCAGTGCTCTGGGCTGGGTGACAAGGTGGGGATTGGCCACAGGTTGGATTTGATGGGCTTGGGGGTGTTTTCCAAGCTTGGGGATTCTGGGAGCATTATTTGCTGATTAATAAAGCCTTGCCCTCATCCCAGGGCACTGCTGGGGGCTGACAGATGCCCAGCATGGAGCAAGGAGCACAGATTCCCTTCAGAGTTTCTTGCAGTTCTTCTGCCCCCAAAATGAGGTGTTCACAAAACCTCTCAGTGGGGGGAGAGTGGGGGCTTTGTCATATCAGGTAATTCTTTTTAAAAAGAGCAGAGTGCCCTTTTTGTTAACATGGCAACACCATCTTTAAACCCTCACCCACGTGAGTGATGCTGCTGGTCTGCATCACCCCCCAGCTGGAAGTGCCACCGAGGCTGGGCTGTGCTCACTGCAGGGACAGCACGAGGTATTATCTACCAGGAGCACACAGCCATGAGCTTTAATAGCTCCCAGCTGTTCTCTGAGGGGCAGAAATTACTTTATTCCCAGTTTATTGAAGTATAACAGAGGCCTAAATCCTCAGAGGTATTAGGAGTTAAGGCAGGTTGAACTCGGCTGCAGTCGGGCACGCACACACTGGATGAGCCAAGCATCACACAGGCACTCAGAGGAGCAGCAGAAAACCAAATTTTGGCCCTGATTTTGCCTCTCTTGAGCATTTCTTCTGCTTAGGTGGTGCTTGGTCCTGGGCTTAGGGCTAGGAAGCTCCTGAGCCAGCATTCCAGAGGGAAATGCATTTAGATTTCTGCACAGAGTGTAGAGGAGCAAGGAGGAAATTCCTCTTTCCATCACATTTTGAGTTACCCCTTGGAAGTGTCCTTGGTTTGGGTTATCACAGCATTGGGGAGATGCAGAAGAGCTGGAAGAAGAATGGGGAGGAAAAACATCACAGCAAAAAGCTGAGGGGCTGATTCCTGGGCAAGAAGGGTGAGAAGTGAAGGCAAAAGTTCCAAGGAGGTGCAGTCCTGTGCCCCTGACCATGTCCTGTGCCCAGAGATGGACCTGGGCACTGATCATCGGACAGGGTGGCTTTGTTTGCCAAAATATGAACAACAGATTAATGAAAACCCAGGGAATTATCTGGGGGAATACAAAGAAATCCACATTTGGCTCTGAAGCCTCAGAGGAGCATTGAGTGTTTGCGACTCTGAAATGCCCTCAGGATGCAGAGGACCTCTCGTGCCAGAGGGGAGAAAGGAGTTTGATGTAAAGTGGCTTGTCCATCTTTATCTCCTGACAGTCTGCATTGTGCCCTTCTCAATCCAGGAATGAAAGAAGGAGACAGGATCCCAGGAAACCTCTTCTCAGGATGGTTATGTTTGAAGTTCAATGGGACTTCTTTTTTCTTTTTTTTTTCCTTTTCTTTTTTCTTCTCCCTCTTGGCTTGTGACTTTTTCATGTTGAACTAAGGGGGTCTAATGAATGGAAAACTGAAATTGGAGGATTTTCATTATTTAAGGAAATTAACCTCATTTAAAGGAAATGAGTGTTCAGAGGCAGAAAGGAAAGTCATAATTTAAATTATATCAGAAGCTGGTTTTCCTTATGTAACATATTATTAAACAGTGGGGAAAAGCTTTCACTAGGCAGCCTCAGGGAGCACTCAGCAACTATAAAGAGGGTTCACATGCATGGCTCTAATATGTTAATAAATTATGCTAATTACAAGCAAGGGATTAGAGAAGGGGAAATCAAATAATGGTGCAGTAACTAACTGGGCCTCTTTCAACTTAATTTGCAACATTGCCTGTCTGGGCTCCTCGTGGAGTTATGGGGTTTGTTTGCTCCTTTCAAAGACTCTGAACCCCTCTTTTGTCTGTGGGAAGAGCGCTGGTGTCACCCTGAAGAGATAGGGGGTGAAAAAATGAAGTGTGAGAGGAGCAAAAGTGAGAATGGGCCCTGTCCCTGAGGAGATTCCAGGCACTGGGAAGAGCCAGCACAAATCCCGCTGCTTTTGCACAGTGCCAGCCTGGAAAACTGGGTGAAAAACGCTGGAAAATAGAATGGGCTGGATCAGGTTCCTGCCTTCCAGGACCTTTCCGAGCTCCTGGAGCTTCTCCGAGCTGCTGGAGAGGAGTGTGTGCCCTCAGCTGCCAGCCCTGTCCTGGTAACATTTTTCCCTTCGCTTCATAGGAAGAAATTCCCACATTTCACTTGAATTCCTGCATTTCACTTCCCCAAGAAGCAACACCTCTTTTCTCATTTGGAACTGGAGCCATTCCTTGCCTGGGGGCTCCTTTATCTCATTGGGAGAAACATTTTGAGTGACTTCTCAGTGGGTTTTGGATCACTGCTGTCAATTTTTTGATGGACACTTTCCCCTGCTGCTGGAGTTTTCCCCCTTTTTTTATCCTTCATATGAGGACCTCAAGTGGTTTGACAACTCTGTTCACCTTTTCCTTTGTGATTTGCTGAAATTTATGATGGGAAGAATTGGAGCAAATTAGAACAAGTAAAAGTAATGTAAAAATGTGTTTTATTTGTAGCTTTGCAGTTAGTCGAGGGTGCAGAATCCCATTGTCCATCACATTCTGGCTACAGCTGGACGTCCTTCAGAGAAGGGTGGAGGTCAGAGGGACAAAGAGCTGAGTCTGCTGAGGAAGGATAACATTGGTACAGAGATGGGCAAAGCTCTGTCTCTGCAGTGAGCAAAGTGCTCCCCAACAGCCCAGATCTAACTGGGAAGAGCTAATGGAAATAGACACGAATGAACATTCACAAGCCCCAATTATCTCATTAAAAAATACAGAGAGTTGAAAAAAATAGACCTAACCCGACTGTGTTTACTGCCTCTAATAATACACTGCCTTCTACCCTTAGGAAAAGGACAAGTATTCATTTTCATAAATTCCTTTTTAATGGTTTTTTCCTTCTTTTTCTCCTTTATTCTTTTTTTTTTTCACTCGCTTTTTCTCTTCTTCTCTCTCTTTTTCCCCTCCATCAGCAAGGGGGGTGGTGAAAGAAAACAGAGACAAGCCAGATGCCTTTCAGTGCTTTGATCAGTTCCTCTGCAGACAGCCAGGCTGCCTCCTAGCACCTCTTTAACTACAGCTTGCCAGTAAGAAAATGAGCTGTTTTAACTCTGCAATTACAGTGCCTGCTGAATGCCTGTCATCACAGCAATAGGAACCTGATCTGAACTGTATATCCACTGGAGAGAGAATTACAGCAACCAGGGCAGAAAGTTAAATACCCCCTGTGGCGCTGAGACTCATATAAACGAAAAAAGTCCCCATCCCAGGCCTTCTCTGCTGGTGTAAATACATAAAACACTGACAGTCCCACTCAGAGCTGCTCAGGAGAGGCAGAGAAGTGGGAGCTTTAGGGTGATGCCATCCTGTTTTTCACAGATGTTCTTGGGAATGGTGACTATGGATGCCTGAAAGAGGCTGGTGAAGGTAGGAAAGGCATAAACGGGGTAAAAAAGAAGTATAATAAGGAAAGATGTGTGCAGTGGGTGCTACTCTATTCGTGGCACAAGCAGAAATGCATCTGTGGAGCCGAGTCAGGAGGCAATTTGCCTTTCAACACCATCTCTGCCTTGCTCTGCTATCAGCACACAAACGTGGCTGGGTGGGTGCAATGGGCCCTGTCCCTGTTCAGAGGGTAAGGCGTGAAAATTTGGGTGACTCCACAAATATGTGGCCATTCGGGGGAATAGGGCTGGGATTTCCTCCTCCCTGGAGGCTCAGCTTTAATCACCACATCGGCCTCCCCCGAGGCACCCAGCGACTTGTTTGAACCCCTGAGAATATTGTATAATCCTATTGTGTGCATTCATTTTTGAGCCACCCTCTGCTGAATTATCCAAATCCAAAAAAAACCACCACCCATTTGCATTCATGGGCATTTAATGTGCTGGCATTTCTTTGGGAAATATGCAAACCAATTGAAATCTGGGGCTGATTCAATGCATATTCAATCAGGCAGCCCTGAACCAGGCCTTTGCAAGATTGAATTTTTGCAGCTTGCTTCATTTGCAGCTTGTTTCATTTACCTGGAAAATAAGTGGGTAGCAGGCACTTCTTCAAGGCTTCTTCCATCACAACAAATGATCTGCCCATCAAGAGAATCTGAGGTTAGAATTATACAGCTTTAACTTACTTGAATATGTGGGAAAAGATGGATTATAAGCAGACAACTCAAGCCAGAACGTTATTAATTGGTTAATGGCTGTTTTATAGAAGAATTTTCCCATGGATCATGGCCTGTTAGAGGAATAAAATTAGATAACTACTCCTCTAGTGCACAGGATAAAGGCCTAAGAATTCAGTCTTACAGGCTTTGTTTGTAATTCTTTCAACATGTATTTTTATTGGGGTGATTTTAATACCTGCATGCTCAGCTTTCTATCCTGAGACATGTATTCCCGCCCTCGGTTATCTCAGGGCTGAGTTAGGAGCACTAATTGCCTCCTGTTATGTTTACAAACATCAGGCCAATGATTTCACACCGAAAGGGCAGCGCACAAGTGCCTTGCTCAGCTCCTGGCCACTGCCAGGGGTGGCTTTGAACCACCCTCCGAGGGGCCCTGAGATACAACAGGACTTTGGAGAGAGCTGCTTGGGGAGCTCTGTTTTATTTGCTCTGGGTGAAGCAGAAATCCCTTCATTAGGCCCTACAGTCCAAGGGAGCTCGAGGAATGGTCAGTGCCAGCCCGTGGGCTCCCAGCAGGGTGAACGCATCCCTGGCACTCGCTCTGGAGCCCCTCTGATTCCCCAGGACAGAGCTCAGGGTGCAGATCCTTCCTAGAACAACCTTTGGGCACTGCTGTGCCCACCTGCAGTGAGAAGAACTCCTAAGAAATCTGGGTGTTTGCTGATTCCTTGTCCCAGCTCTCTCAGCACAGCTGGCTCCATGGAAACCTCCACGCTCAGCCCCAGTTCCCAAGGGGTGGCACTGAGGGTACTTAATCCCATCCCTGGCTCAATTCAGACCTTCGGCTACGTAAAATCGCTCTGGTTTCACCCTGTGCTGACCTGAGCCAGCCCAGGAGCAGTGCAAAGCCACTTTTTTCACAGTTTCACCCCTATCTCAGGCTGCTCTTTGGCCTGAGCCCCACGCAGAGCCCCTCTGACGCGGGGCTGTGGGTTGGGTACATCCAGCACGTGTTGGATTGCTCGATGCTCTTCTGATCCAGAGGGATGAGCGGCTTTTCCGAGCTGTTCCCGGGTGTCAGGATCTCCCTCCTCATTTACCTGCGAATATCCACAGCACTGAGGTGTGCTGAGGAGAACAAGCCCAAGCCAAGGCGGCAGCTCTTGCTGCAGACTCAAGCTCCCTCTGCTGAGGAGAACCAGAATTTAATCAGCAGCGGTTGAGTCGGATGTGACTCGTTTCGGTGTCAGATTAAGGGACAACGTAAAACCCTCAATGATCTTCACGGCACAGGAGGGAGGGATCCCCTTGTAAAAATGCCCTTCAGTTCAATGTCTCCACACCCTCGCAGTCTGGCTGCTGTGGGGTGTGGGGTTTGGGGCTGTTAGTGTAGAACACCACAAGTCCTTTTCTGCCTAATTCTAATGACAAGGGACTGTGCTCATCATCTGCAAAATCACCTATTCAAGAGGACAAGTGGCAAGTCACACACGGATTGCTATCATATGGGATAATGCACAGCCTAAATATTTACAAGGCTCTGCTCTCTTTCAAGAAACCACATGTATTTACAGATGTCACTGAAGGCAAAGTTCAGCCAATAATATCTCATCCTTATATTAGACCATTAAAATGCTATGGCTGAAGCTGTTTCCTTGCTGAGTTAACGTGTCCTGATGTACTTATCCTGCATATTTCATCTGCTGTGGGGATGTAGAAAAGTGATGCAGAGATTTATTCTTCCAATAGCTGCGGGTTATTGTGGACATCTCAGGCAGAATCCATTTGTCCTGTCATGAACATCTGAGAGTGAGACATTAAAGCTGAACTATTCTCCCTTTGCAGAGGGAGATCTCCACAAAAGAAACTCTGTTTAATATTGCAAAAATGCCTTTTTTTTTATGATTAAGAGGGTATAGAAGCAGACACTATTGATCAGGCAGTTTAAATATTAGCCTGCTTGGGAATTTGAAATAGGTCAGAGCAGCTGCTTATGTTATATGACGTTCTTATCTGACAGCCAGGGTTTTCCTAAGAAAGGAATATCAAAGATATCTATAAAGGCACTGGAGATACTCCTGACTCTTCTGTAATTTTCAGCACCCTTTGTCTAATTATTTATGATATTTGACTTCTGGGTTTAGTTTCTTCAGAGGAATCAGACCTCCGAAGAGATCGAACCTGAAAACAGATGTTTGCATGTCTGTTTTCGTTCCGTGCTGGTTTTTGCTGAATAATGGATTAGAAAATAGGAAATGTCATTTCTTTGATTGTACTTCAAGTGTAGCCAGGATGGTTTGGATGGTGGCAACAAGGCTCTGAGAATCTGACAGTGTTTCCATGATTGTAACCATTAGAGTAATTCTATTTTTCTGATTGCTGGCTGCTTTTTCTGTATAATTTGCACTTTGCAGCTTCAAGGCATGATTTCCCCTGCCTGCATGATATGTGAAAATGAAGGAGCATCTCCATTGCCAGGGGGACAAGTGAGTGTGCTCTGGGCGTGAATGGAAAGAGAAACACCTCTCAGAAATAACTCAGCAGAGAAGAAAATGCTCCATGCATGGACTCCAAATCCACAATTTGTACCTCTCTTTCAGCATCAAGTTGTCTTTTGCACTCCCGATTTGGTTTGAAAATAAATAAACATTCCAAATTAACTTGGAGTGTGAGATGTAGCAAGATATTTCCATTGATTTGCAAAGGGCTGGCATTTGATCTAAATTCCCCCAAACTCAGCTGCTGCTGTCTCGTGGCACATAACCTGTTCTGAATCCAGTCCCTGTGCATGACAGATTAATTTTTTTTCTAGCAGGGGTGCCTGTGGGGAAACCCAAATCATGTGCTCAAGAAGGAGAAGCCTTAAAAGCACCTACCTGCTGTTGGCCTAGTTCTTAACTCCATGAGTCTTTCTCCTTTCTTAAGAGCATCAAAAGCCTCTGGATGTAATTAAACCCTGTGTTTCAGTTATGTTCATCCAGTACCACATCACAAACAATATGAAGGGATTAAGGAATCACATAGCAACAATAAATCCACCCTTGTTCAGCAAGGAGTTTACCAGATGGGGCAACTTTCCTTGCAGTGTTGTACAAATTG
Source organism: Corvus moneduloides (assembly GCF_009650955.1). Classification (NCBI taxonomy): domain Eukaryota; kingdom Metazoa; phylum Chordata; class Aves; order Passeriformes; family Corvidae; genus Corvus; species Corvus moneduloides. Next base: position 2,946,944 of record NC_045490.1, on the reverse strand, counting down.
TTCTGATTGAGTAGAAAAACCGCAGGTGTCTCTGTGTGGGGGCCACGGAAAATTGAATTAGGTTAAAAGGATCAGATGAACATTTTATTTTCCCTTGAATCTACCAGGTCCATGTCATTTTTTGTGTGAGGCAATCATAGATGGATCAGTGGCGAGAAAAAACAGGAATTTTGACTAAACATAGGCCAGTGAGGCTTTTCTTTTGGATCTTGAGTAATTTAACTGTATTCAAGACCACCAAAATTGTGAGCATCCAAAGGGACAAAGATCATTTACTTCAGTTTTACTTTGAGAGAGGAGGTTAAAGAGTAACTCGAATCTTTACAGAAAGCAGAGATACACAGGAAACATTTCTGGGCCTCTGTGACCAAATCATTTTGTAGCTGTTCACAGCTGAAGCCCAATAAATCCAACTAAGAAATGGGCCGAAATCTCCAGTGATACCCTTTTCTAGAGGTGTGAAGGTCTAAAGCCAGGAGAGGGTATTTCTGAAAGGTAGGAATGCTCTTTCTAGTCCAGTTCCATAGTCTGGGCCAGACAGAGGCTCCTCAGGGTGCAATCCTCCACTTTATATTGAGCCAGCCCAAGAATTCAGATGAGAAAACCAAGAAAGTCCCTTCTCACCTCAAAAACTGTGTATTTATTATTCATTTCAGTTAATTCCTTTAGTTGTGGGTGCAAGGTTGTACAAAAGTCTCATAAAGTGAGAGATAACTTTGCTTCAGGCCACCCCTGGGTTTGGGGTGTCCCATGCTGGGTTACAGATGACAAGCAGAGCTCACTTCAGTTGGGAAGTCAAAAAAGCTGAGAAAAGTGGTTTGGATTTCTGGAAAAACGGAGATTCCCTGAGCCTGGAATGTGGAGATGGGGCTGTCAATATTGAATTCTTTTTGGACTCATCAGGGTTGGGTGAGAAAGGCCAGCCCAGAGGATGTGTGGTGTCTCCTGTGCTCACAGCATCCCTCTCCAGCAGTGAACAGCCAGGGAGGGCTCCAAGGTCCTGTGTGGTGCAACTTTAGAGGCTTCAACACCAACCTGCTGAGAGAGAAACCGTGGGCTGGAATTGACACCTGCAAACAGCATGGTTTGAAATCAAACCCCTTTGGGACACCACAGTCTTGTGACATTTAATATAATAAGGTTTCACTTTGCTCACTGCCTCGCTTTCACCTTGAACAACTCTCGCTCCCCTGCCCCCAAATGGAGCTGATATAGAATAATTTAAAGATGGTGTTTGCTGGGAGAATGCTTTGTTGGGTCTCATTCAGAAAAAGTGGGTTTGCTCTGCAAGGTACCACCAGTAGTTCTGTGAAAGGATCTCAAATCTCACATGCCATTATTCCCCTGGTGTATCCCACCCTCGCCTCCTACATCTGCTTCCCTTTGCTGTGACTTTCTGAGCTGTTTTGCACAGCATTTCTCTCTGCCCATGCACTTTGCAGCTCTCTTGCAAACCACACTGCTCTTTTGGCTGTCAGCAGCTGAATTCATCAGCTGCAGAGCAGATGGACCCGGCAAACCTGGGAGATCTCCTTGTCCAGCTGCTGCGGAACATTTGTCAAAGGACTCAGAGTTGGGGGGCATCACCCTTGGCTGATCCAGAGCATCTCCCCAGACTCAGAAACAAATTCACACAGATCATGATCAAGCTGCCTCCTAATGTTTCCTTGGATAAATGGAGTAATTCCCTTTAATCACATACTCCGAAGTGCTTTCATTTTATCGATCATTTCCTTCCCAGCAACTTTGCAATGGGTCTGTTTCCTTCTAGAAATAGGGTCTGTTTTGGTCCATAATCTGTGAAGGTTTCCTCCAAAGGAACCCCCACCACACAGTGGTCAGAAGTCTCCAATGGACAGGCCGTTCCCTGGGGTTTTGCCACAATGCAGGGGAGGAGCAAAGAAAAAGAGCTGAGGACACTGAATGGACATCAGAAAAAGGTGCAGCAGCAACAAGGGAGAGGACAAGGATCATTGTGGAGAAGCACTCAGTGGTTTGTGTTCTTTTACAGGGTTTTCATGTGTGTCTTGCTTTTATCACTAAACTGGGCCATCACAATGTCCTTTCTTTCACCTGGCCCCCAAAACTGTTGCCCAATGTTGTGGCTAAAGGGATAATATTAAATATCCAAAGGGATAATATTAAAAAAGGACTTGACACATCATCAGCACTGGTTAATGTCTTATTTTTCTTGGCACTGGGCCTATGTGTGGATTTGCATCTGGATCAGCCTCTGTGTGAGCTGTTAGTCCTGCAGGCCCCAGGGAGCCATGGCCTGGATCATCCTGCCCAGGGAGGTGCTGGTCTCTGAGCTGGATTAGTGCCTGACTCCCTCTGATTGCTCCAGTGAGTCAGGGTCACCCTTGGCTTGGCCCTGGGTCCGAGGGCCGGGCCTTGGTCTTGCTTGAGCCTTGCCTGCTCCTTGTTTGCCACATGGCACTTGTAGGGCTCCTGAGCATCACTCTGGTTTCCAGTCTCCTCATTCTCCTCCCTTTTTGACTGGAAAAGTCTTTGCCTCCCATTCCTGATCTTTGTTTCCCCCATCACTCTGTCTTCCTCCTCCAGGCTGACCCCAGGCTTAGCTCTGACCACTGACCACAGGTCTCCAGCCTCCCTGAAGGTCCCATAATAAGAAAGGAGAAGGAACTGCACTAAGATTTCTCCACCAATGAGTAAAGTCTTCTGAAAATATTCCTCTCACAGGATGTGTGAACATCTCTTTTTCTCCAGATGGTGCTTCCCACAGGACTGGATACCAAATCACAGCCTCAATGTCCCTGGGAGTTTTCTTTCAGACCATTCTAAAAGGAAAGAACGAGCAGAAATATGTGCCTGGATAATATGCAAAATAATCTCTGAAGACAAGGATAAGATAAGGGTCGGAAAGGTCAGAGATCCCCACCATTCCCACTGAAGCTGCACCCAGGCCTGGAGACGAACACAGCCCTCCCCAAACGGGCTGACATGTCATTGATATTAAATTAGTAAATTGTTTAAGTATTCAGTTCAGCCCATTTCTCTTGTTCCTGCTGAGCAGAGACTTCTCCACCAGCCCCACACCATTTCCTCATGACCCATTAAAAGCCTCTTGCTCAGAACCAGCGTTTTGCTGACGACTCTGCAGTCACTGGGGCACTAATTACCCCCTCCCAGCGTTTGATGTCATGAAACTCACAGGAGCATCATTACTTTGAGGATTAACACATCCAGAGGAGCTCCCCTCCCTCTGGGGATGTACCTGGGGAGGGTGGGCCCCGAGCTCACAGCCTCTGGAAGAAGCAGGAGCACCCCATGAGCACCTCTACCCCTTGTTTGGGGCAAAAAGGGTCGGGGACAGCTGAAGCTGTATTTAGGAGCAACTAAATAGTTGGGCCCAACTAAATGCTTTGATTATAAACCCAGCATTTTGCTCAGCTGAACCTTTGTGTCCTCTCTGTCTCCATCTGAATTGTTTTTCCCCTGCCTTGTTTTCCTCACTGTTCCATTCATCTGGGCCCTGCCATCCCACAAACTGTCCCTCTTGCTCTTCGTCCCTGGTCCCCACAGAAAAGTTTCATTTTGTGACTCCACAGCAGAGCAGGAGCTATTTTGGAACAGACAATATGCAAAGGAAAATGCTTCCACCTCAAATCCATGTGGAACTTCTGCCCATCTGGAAAACCAAAGAGGTCGTGACTGTGCCAGTGCAAGGACAGGGAGAAAATCAAAAGCAAGGCCTAAATCCACTTTCCAGAAAACCCCAAAAATTAATAGTGAGGTTGATTCCCATTGAACTAAACTGTGGTGACATTGGTGGCTTGTGTGCAATAGGGGCAGGCCAGGCTAAGATTATCTCAGATGTCCTGAGAGAGCTTCTGCTGCAGGTTGGGTGAATTTGGCTGCGTGATCTTTCCAGACTCAACAGGTTTTCTTTCCTGACCATTAAATCCATGCTGGAAAAAGAAAACTAATATAAATAATATAAATATAAATATAAATATAAATATAAATATAAATCCTGAATATTTGGTGGCCACTCATGCAAGTACAATCTGTGTGGAGTTGTATCGACCCTTGTCTTACAGATCCATATCCCATCTGCAGATGATTCCCACACTTCTGTCACGTCTGGGACAACGACCAGAAAAGAAATTGAAGTTTCAGCACACACTGGCAGCACGTTGATGAAACACAATTTGCTTTTTTTTTCCCCCTCCATCTGTCTTGCAGACTACAGGGAGTAATTAGAAGATCATCTCCCTCAATTCCACAATATATAAAGCAATAAAACAGATGCCAGGACTGAACGATGGCTGGAGCCAAGTTACACCACCTAATCTCTTTCAAAAGCTGTGATTTTGCTAGACTGTTGCAAAACCAGGGAGATTATGCTTAGGATGCAACGCAGGAGATTGGGACAAAGGAGCCGTATCAGCTTTCTCCATCCACATGTGGAAGGAACTGGAAGCTTGGCTTTCAAATGGCAACTTGGGAACAGATCAGCTGGGGACATGGTAATCTTCAACATAATTAGCACACTTATGACATTTTAAATTAGCACATTTCTGTAGGACTTTTACTCCAGTGTTTTCACAAAAGCTGTGGGGTTTAGGCCCAACAGAAGGCCAAGGAGGGGGAAGTACTTGCCTGAAGTCAACAAAAAGCATCTGGTGCTGAGTGTGTTCCTTCTCTTCTGGACCACTGCTTTCCTGGCATGTGAGGCACCAACTGACTGTGGGTGTAACTTGTCTGTCTGGATAATTGTTTGATAATAAATAACAGATCAAAGGGAGATATTTCTCTGCGTGCTCAGAGTCTCTGTGAGGGCATTAGTGGCAGGAGGTAAACTCAGTTGCAGTATTAAAGAAAACCCCAACCAACCAAAAAAAAAAAACCCAAAATAAACCCTCAGAAGGTGACAGGCTGAGAAAACTGGATTTATGCAGACAATTCATATTCAAATGCAATTTTATCTTCTGCAGTGCTGTGGAGGTGGTGAGATTGCCCAGCTCTGCTAATAGGGCTTGCATGACATCTTACACACTTAGAGTCTATTCCTGAGGCAGCACTGCATAATAAGTGCCTAATTATTATTATGATTACACTTGGCATTTTTAATAACAGCAGTAATTGGGTGATGTTGACGGCCTCATTTCAGGATTCTGGTTTTGGCCTGGAGCTGCAGTCATTAAGGGCTGGCTGAGGAAAGAATAACGTATCACGAAATGCGTTTCATGTCCCAGATCCCTGCCAGGCTGCAGGGGGAATGCTGACGGTGTCCTCAGTGCTGGGAGGGGTCTGTGCCTTCTGACAGGTTCCCGAGGCCTGGGTGACGCAGGGAGATTTCTCATGGAAGCATGCTCAGGTCACTGGGAAAAGCTAATTAAAGTGGATTTCACTTTGATCAGCTCCTTCCAACCACGTTGAGGCGATAAGATCAAATGAAACTCTGCTCTATCACAATGTGTTTTAAAATGGAGATGGGTGTGGGTGAGTATTACAGAGCAACGTGACCTAATGGTTTTAAGGCCTGGCCTAGGCCTTGCAAGGCGCAGGTCTAAGTCCCAGGAGTCAGGCTGGGTATCCAAACAAGCCACGGAGGCTGCGATTTTGGCAGGGAATTTTAGCAGATGCAAAGGTTGCCCTCAGAAAAGCACACACACGAGCAGTTGACTCAAGGCAGATGGGATGGAAGTGGTACTTTGGGGTAAGCATATGCTTTACACGCTCGTGAAATGAGAACAGGTTGCCAAACCAAAGCCTAAGGAAGGAGCTGTGGTGGCTCTCTAATCCTTGAAGATTTTTAGTGGAATTAAAAGGCGACTGCTCGTCTCTCTATCTGTGTTTGTAGCAGTTTGTCGCTTGCATCTCCCAGTAACTTTTGAATTTTTACAAATGTAACAGAGATGCAAAAATCTGAGGGAGAGATGACTTCCTATTTGGGAGGTACAAATCAATGTCTAAGAAAAAGAAGAAAAAGGAGAAGGAGAAGGAGAAGGGGAAGTAGAAGGGGAAGGAGAAGGAGAAGGAGAAGGAGGAGAAGGAGAAGGAGAAGGAGAAGAAGAAGAAAAAGAAAAAGAAAAAGAAAAAGAAAAAGAAAAAGAAAAAGAAAAAGAAAAAGAAAAAGAAAAAGAAAAAGAAAAAGAAAAAGAAAAAAAGAAAAAGAAAAAGAGAAAAAGAAAAAGAAAAAGAAAAAAAGAAAAAGAAAAAGAAAAGGAAAAAGAAAAAGAAAAAGAAAAAGAAAAAAAGAAAAAGAAAAAGAGAAAAAGAAAAAGAAAAGCCCAGATTGGACTTCTCCACCAGCCAAAGCTACTTTTGGAGTATATTAGGAGGAAACAGGGGGAAGGAGCATTTTTGGGCAGTGTTATCCAGGAATGTCCAGGTGTTCAGGAATGCAGCAGCATTGAACACACACTGAGGCACTGATGCTAAACTTGGGCCAGTATTAACGAAAAGCCAAAATCCAAACCCCTAATGCTTCGGGTTCCAATTGATTGAGCTCCAATCCTTAACTATTATCAAGCCCAGATGTCTCCATCCTCCAGCAAATTCCCTCACTTAGGAAAAATTCCACCAGAGGCCACTGTTGTTAAATAGATGTGGGAATTTTAGCCTGTGCAATGCTAAAAAACCCCATTCCTTGAGGTTTCAGGACTTTCTTTCCCCACCTGCTCATTTGCAGAAACCAGGTAGATTTCTGAAATCCACATACATTTCTCCCTCTTTTCCACAAGCCAGCAGAAAACAATCAGGGTTTTTCAGGAAGCACAGCACGCTGTGGAAAACCACTGTCTTTGGCAGAGAAACTTACAGAAAATACAGAGATGTGAATATAATTAAATAAAGGAGGATAACAGACAATTGATGCCTGATTTTCCCACTAATTTAGCAACTCTTATTTGAATTGAATCTCTAAAATAAGAAGGTGTCATACACTGCATAATGTTACTAAAACAGAGCTCTCTTGTTCCCCATCTCCATGATTCAGTCATCATGGGCATTAAAGAAAAATCTCACAATAATTTGCTTTTGTAAACATCCTGGGGCCTACAGGATGATTTGTGGTCTAGAGATACGATTCAAAGAAGAACACCTTCATCATTCATTCATTCCTTCATTTTCACCTTTATGGAGAGTAATCTTCCAGGGGTGACTGGGGGGCTTGCAGTTTGTCTGTTAAAATTCACACCTTAGAATGAATGTCATTCACACGGACCTGCTCAGCCTGATGAGGCACCAGGACTTGAGGAAACAAGGTGTCAACGAGATATTTCACTCTTGACTAAAAAGAATATTTTTGACAGAAACCACTTGGGCTGTCATGGGGTTTGCCCAAGCATGAATTTGAGTCTGGAAATGGGAATGGGGGAGAGGAGGTTTTTCTGCCTAACATGAGGCAGTTCTGGGGAAAGAAGAAGTTCTGGAAATATTTAGGGTCACGAAAAGCAGTATCAGTGATTAGTTCTGCAGCCTAAAAGCAAGTTATTGTTGTTTTCCCCACATGTTTTAAATCTGAAACCTTCTGATGACAATTTAGACACCAAGATTAATTTAAAGAAGAAAGCTGGGTTTGCTCTGGGGTATTAAACAAAGCTCTAAAAATGCAGATGGAGAGCTGCGAGTTTGGAAGGGAGGTATTTCATTTAACGCAGAGCCTGATAAAGATGTAAAGCCTGTGTGTTTCCATAAGCCAGCAAATTGATATTGACTGGTTTAACACATCGAGGACCTTGGAATTCTCCAAGATGCCGAATGTTTAATGCTGCAAAGAGCTGCCAGCTCCTTTGCCATCCTAACAAAGCGCCTCGGACAGTCTGATGGAACAGTTTGCATTACAGAGCTCGATTTCCCATCTGCTGCTGATGAAATCACTCTCTCCAACTGCTTCCCTGCTATTTGACTCAGGATATTGCTTCTTGGCCAGCCGGCAGCTTCTCTCCAGTCATCAATAAGCATTTTAATTAACAAAATAAAATCTTAAATGTGAATTGAATTTTGTCGGCAGCTCCAACTCCTGCCCGAGCCTGAGATCCCGGCCAGGGTGCAGAGCAGCACTAGAGGGCATTCGAGGCACACAGGCGGCACCAAATATTCCCTCTCCACAGTTCTGGTGTGGGTTTTTCCCTGGGAAAAGGTGAACCACTGAGCAGTGATGTCTGTCTGAGCCCGGTCTCTGCTTGGACAGCCAGCAGGGCAGGCAGGTGGGATGGTGGCACTGCTGCCACCGAATGCTTCATCTCCCTCCTTCCTGGGAACAAAGCCGGGGAAGCTGTGGCCTTTCTCATGCAGAAAAACAGAGAAATGGGGTTTTTTTAAGAGTATTTGCAGCTCAAAGACAGAGACAAACTCCCAGTCTGTGTCTGGGTGGATTTATCCCAGTGGTTGGTGCTGCTGGGAGCTGGTAGCTCCCCGTCCCAGCCTGGTGTGATGGTTTGGGCGCAGCCCTGGCCCACCCCATCCCTTCAACTGCAGCCACCCTATCCAGGGGGTTCCTCAGCAGGGCTGGCTCCAGACACTGCAATAATAAAGATGAATTAGTAGTAGTAATAATAATAATAATAGGAATAACAGCAATCAATACATGATCTTCAGGCCCCCCAATGTGTGAATCTCTGATGAGATCTGCATTGTGGTAAATCATCCTGTAGTATTCTCAGGGCCACCTTATTTAAATATTTGCTTAGTGCAGCAGATAACCCTTGTAAAATGGAGTGATCTGTCAGGAGGAAATAAATGTAATTTTCCCCCTCCTCCAGCCACGCAGCTGCGTGTACTCCAGCCCATGCTTTGAGCACAGAAAGTGCTGTGCAGCATTTAGAATTTCTGCGTATATTTTGGGTTTAAGCCCAGCCCTGTGGCTGTGAATTCACAGCATCGTCCCCCAATGCACACACACACGAGTGCAGCCCTGATCTGCATCACATCTGCCTGTCAGAGGGTTTTCTCTGGTAATTGTAGAGAATCCTCCTCTGTTTGGCTCTGCCCAGAATAAAAAGAGGGGCTCTTTGCATTCCCTGGAGTGCTTGTTGTGTGCAAGTGTTCCAGTCAATCCCATCCCCGACAAGCATTTGGGAGGGAACAACACACTGGAATTCCAAATGCCTGAATATTAATGGGAGTTGTGGTGCAATCTAAGAAAGAAGCAGCCAGCCCCAGCACAGATCAGTGCTGCTCACCTGGTGAGAACTGAGCCCTGCAGCCCAAAATGTGTGAGACCTCCTGCAGCTACAGACTCATTCAAGAGCAAGAATTTAAGAGAACCACTCTCAGGGAAGAGGTTTCACTCTGCTCCAGCACAAGCCAAGGTGCTGGCCACCTGCCTTGCTCCAGGGAATAGTTCCTACAGTCAGAGCTGAGCCAGCACACAGATTTTTCTGTTCATTTCTTACAGTTTTATTGGCACTTGGTTTGAGCTTTCTATATATCCTGGGATCTAATGCATGGTGGCATTTGTGGCTGAGTTTTCCTGTGCCCAGGGCTCGTACAGACGGCCCAGAACTCCCAGAAATTCTGTAAGCTGATCAGATTTGTAGCTCTTTAATGACCACTCAGCAGACCATGCTGAGCATGTGGCCCGTACCTCATGTAAACTGTGAATTCTTTGCACTCATTAACGTGGTTCAGAGCCCTTGGTACAGAGATCTCATCTCTCTGCTTGCAGATCTCCTCCTGCAAGAGGTTCTAGCCTTGTCTTTAAATAAGATTGAATGCCTGAATTGCATGACCTACAAATCAAGCTAAACCAAATGTATTTCCAAGTTTGAAGAATCTCATGTCAGCTGAGTATTATTTTCAGGGCCCTTGTGAAGGAATTGGTGACCAGCACTCTGAAAAGGATCCCATTTCCTGTTACACTGGACTAGGAGCACACTTCCAGGCAATTACCATGTCCCAGCTGAGCACTGGAAATCTGTAGTGATCCCCTTAAACCCAGACCAACTCCCTCACCTGTGATGATCTGACCATATCCTAAAGCACCTTGGACAGAAATCAAAAGAAGCCTGGGACACACGTGTTAAATATTCCTTGGGGATTCTGTCAGTGCCAATGCCCAAGACTACAATTGGTGGAAAAGCCTGGCCTGCACAGCCTGTTCATAGCAAGATTTTAGGGTTTCTTCCTCAAAGCAGCAGCAACCAAAGGTCACCAGATACAAAAGGGAGAAATGATGTTCACAGGGGACAGCTGTAGAGATAATTTTTATAAACAACTTAAAATCATGGAATCACAAAATGCGCTGGGTTGGAAGGAACCTTAAAGATCATCCAGGTCCACCCCCCACCATGGGCAGGGACACCTTCCACTATCCCAGGCTGCTCCAAACCCCATCCAACCTGGCCTTGGACACTGCCAGGCCTGGCTGTTGCTTTGACCCTGTGGCTTTTCCTGGTCCAAGCTGTTGATTCCCACATTGGAAACTCCGAGTTTTCCTGATGATTTTAACTTATGCCCCTGAGAAATTGCAAGAAGTCTCCTCTCTTTGATGAAGTTCTGGATCCTGCTGTGGTGCCTTCAAGAATTGCTGTTAGAAAGAAAACAAGGGCATGCCTGGGCAAAGGAATTCTTTCTGCTGAGCAAAATATCACATGAAAATCAGTTTCCAACAGAAAACGAAAAGCATTGCAACATTTTTCTCCTTAGTTGAGAAATATGAAATATGAAATCATATTCTGTGGAGAAAGATGGGGTCATGTTTTCCACACCAGCATGGAAATGTCCCATGAGGCTGAAGCACAATTTACACTTGGGAATGCACATTCCTGTGCTCCTAGTCCTGCTGGGAGATCAGTGCTGGGTTTTGTTCATGGAGGACTTGATGTGGCTTTGCAGGAAAGCGAGGCATGATGGAATGTTGCTGATCAAGGCTGCCCAACATGAACATCCCGTCCCAGCACAGCCAAGCTGCATCTCCAGGAGATGTCCTGAAGGCTGCATTGCTGAATGTTTCCATCTGCTGGCACAGGAAAGGCTGGATCAGGGCAACCAGTTTGGTTTTGTAACGGGGATTTATGCGTTGTCTTGAGCCATTATTTGTGTCCAGAGTTACAAAACAAAGACATTTTTGTTCCAGCTGATTCCTACAATGGAGAGGGGTTAACTTTAGGGTGGAGGTTGCAGTGGAGATGGCTGGGTTTGAGCACAGCTACTTCTTGCCCAAGAAAAGACAATGCTCAATATAAATATCCTGACTGGAAGTGTGCTGCAGTGGGCTCCAGAGTCACAGCCCCGCTCAGGCACCTCAGGAGACTCAGCAAATAGTTTACACCTTCTTTTTCCCACCATCATTCCCTGATGTTTTTTCTTTTTTTCCCCCTTTTTTCTTTTTTTGCTTCCCCTCCCCCACCCCCCCCATGCTAAACGCTGAGAAAGAACTGCTTGGCTAAATGAGAAATGACCCTTTTCCAGCAGAGGAAACTGGGACAGCCTAATGATGCAGGATGAAAGAGCAGCATCAGTATCAAACAAAACACGGGCCTTTCTTACCCTCAGCTCCTTTGGGAAGTCACTCCCCAGGGCCAGCACAGAGAGCCTTCATGGTCCTGCACAGCCTATTTCTGGTGCCAGAAGATGAACACCCCAATAGTTGACATCATTTGCACTCTGGAAGGCAAATTGTGTTGTTCAGAAGCACAGAACAAGTAAAAATTATCGTCTCTGAGTCAGCTGTGTTAACGAAGCCAAACCCTGTCTCGCAGGTATTTGGAGGAGCACTCATTTTGAAGCGTTTTCCCAGCATAGCTGCTTCTCCAAACCATGCTGCTGCTCAGGGTTCCCTCTCCCAGATGAAGAAGGGAAGGGAATTGCAGCTCCTTGTGCTTGGGATGGGCTTTGACGTTCTCTGTTGGCACCATTAAAGGCAGACCTGGTGAGTTCTGGTGCTGGTGGAAGCCATTGATTCCATCGCCCCCTTTTTAATTATTTCTCTGAAGGGTGGGTTTGTCTCCTCCTGCAGGAGTGCAGAGCTCCGAAGTGCAGTCAGGGCAGGAGGAACTGCAGACTTCAGAGACTTCACATCCCCATCAGAGATTCTGTGTGTGCCTTATTAATGTCTATCACCAGGACATATGGAAGAGCAGCTACACCAGTCCTCTTAGATCATCACTCAAAGATTAGAAGTGAGTAAAAAACTGCAAAGCATCCCCCATAAATATTCATTGGGATCGTTTGGAATGCAGTCACTCTGAAGGCAGCCAGGCATCGTGGCTAGAGGTGCTGTATCGATTTTCTCCCACAGATATCAAGATTAAAACTGCTCCGTGAACCAAGCAAGGGATTTCTTTTAGAGAGGAAGTTCATGTGGAGCCAATCAGTCCTGCCTGTGATGAATTGAGCCTTTCAGGAAGTGCTGAATCACAAACCCGAAGGTGTTCCTGGAGATCTGCTTGATTTCATACCTTTATTTTCCTTTGGAGCATTACTCATACCCACTTCGGGATTTCTTATCACACCTGGGGGAGACATGCACTTAGAAAGAGCTGGAAACAGGGAGGGTTGGTCATTAGCTCAGGATCTGGGAGGGGACTGAGGTAAAATCAGGTCTTTGTCTGCCCATCTGAATGATTCAGTGATTGGGGCAAGGAGTTGAACAGGAACCCATCCTTGTTTGGGCAATGACTGTAACAAAAAGAAATTCTCATTTTTTCCAGCTCTGTTCTCCACATCTCCTCTGAGCTCAGACACATCCTTAATTAATTAATTGCAATTAATATTTCTAGAGACAATAGAAAGACTAAAAAGCCACTCTGGTGATGTAAATTGAACATGTACAGCAGTTTGCTCACTGATCTTACTCCCCATGCTGGAGCTGCCCTGTCCAAAATTCCTTTTAATGCAAGCAGCAGCAGAGCATAGCCTGGGAATAAGGCAATGAAAACAGTGAAAACACCCAAGGTCCCCACAGGATTTTTAACAAGCTGTAACCATTCGATTTTTTTTTTCCCCAGCATCACCTCTAACTCTGGAGAGGGGATTGGGAAGGGGCTGGGTGTACACCCCAAAGCTCGGTGAGAGGAAGGGCTGGATGGGTGGCACGAGGGCACAGGGGGACAGCTCAGTGCAGTCAGAGCAGGCACCTCTCACCATCTGCTGGTGCTGTCCCCACCCCCACCAGGGCTCCCTTCCCCTCCCAGCTCAGCGTCTGTTGTCACCCACCCCCCGGGTGACAGCCGAACTGTGCTTGACAGCAGAGATGTTTTTTCCCCCACCTCCTCCACAAGCCCTTCCCTTTGTCCTCTTTTCAGCAGTTCTGGCTCCTGCCAGCAGATTATGTTGACAATTCCATGTGAAAAGGAAATTAGAAATGCACCAGTGTTCCTCATGCGAGCAGAGCCACGGCTTGAATGGGAGCATTAATTCAGATTAGAACGGAATCACTCAACAATTCATCTTTTTCTCAGCGCGTGTGTGTGTGTGTGTGCGCTTTGTGTACGACAGGGATGTTATTGTCTCAGGTCTCTGATATGACCCACCTGATTAATGGGACGACACAGCCTGCCAATATCATTCCTACAACTAAATCAGTGTCACCTGCAGGTCCCCAAGGAGAGGGAACGTGCTCCAGAAACTCTGAGGAAGCAAAACTGGTTTCCAGGCTCTGCCTCTCAACTCTATGACAGCTCAGCCTGGCTCCAAAACTGGCTGTTCCTCAAGTAAGCTCTGCTTCCTGAGCTCCAGGAACATCCTGGAGCATCCCCATCCCAGAAAACCAACAAGTGAAGGGCAGGTTTTGCGTTGGCTTCGGGGATGTTGCCTTTCCCACTCTCACATCCCCTCCAGCTCCCACTGTTTCCCCTCCATAAAGTAGAACTACTGTGAAAGCCATGTAAAGGAATTATAAGGTTTAATTTCTAAAGCTTTGTGTGATTCTGGCATAGGGGAAAAAAAAAAAAAGCCATATGGAAAGAACAGCTGCCAAGTGAAATCTCACCCTGAACGCAGAATATACGAAATTTCCTGGCGTGGGTGAAAATGAAGTGTCAGAGGTTGTCGTTTGGAAAGGCCAGAAGGGAGCAACCATTAAAAAAAGCAGAAAAAACTCTCTTTCTAAATTCTTCTAGAGAGTGGCTGGTGGTGAGGGCAGAAGTGCTCTCAGGTTGCCAAGGTTCAAGTGACCTGCAATCACCTGCAATGAGAAACAGCCCCACAAGGTCCTCTCCAAGTTTGTGACAGTGCCAGTGCCACCCAGTCAGGAGCAAAAACTGAAAGGAACAACAAAAACAGGCCTTCAAACTGATCAGTCAGAATGACAAAATCCCAACACAAGCTCAGGACTCGCTTCAGATTTTCTGTTCCAAAACGTTGCACTTCCTTTGCTCTTCCATTGGCACCCCACAGAGTCCCACCAAAGTCAACAGCGACAACAGAAGAATTACACTCAGTGTGCCAGGTTCATTTTAGAAAGCAGCATAATTAGCAATAAATTAAATAAGATCAGCTGGGGAGGCACTTCATGTTGTCCAGGCATCATTAAGGGGAGCAATCACGTGGTCCTGCAGGCAGCAGAGCAAACCAGGGTGATAAGGAGACAAGGACACAACCAGAAAAGGCAGTACCAAGAGGAAACAGCAGACAATCCATCTGTCTGCTGCCTGTTGGAGTCCACCTGGAAGATTGGTTTCTCTAATGTGAGGTTTAGCTTCTTTCTTCCAAGTAAATAAAGTTTCTCTAGCAGAATTCCAGCCGCAATCGGGGCAACATGAAATCCCCTCTGCCCTGAGTCCTCTTTCTGACCTTTGCTCCTTCCAGATGTGCAAGGGAAAGGTTCAAGGACAGGTTAAATGAAGACTGAGCCATTCCCTAGTCTACCTTCCCAGCTTTCTGAGGCTGTATCCATCCAAGGATTTATCATTTATCCACAGAACACTTCCCCTGCCCTGATTTATCTCCCGATTTTTAGCATGGCTGAATGTGGCGTCCACAAAATCCTGCAGCGATGAGTTCTGCACTTCAAAGACGTCCTGTGCCAGAAAAAAAAGCGCCTTCCATTTGTTTCAAAATATTTTGGGCCTGTTTTGTGGGAGGCCTGCAGCTTCCTACATAAAGAGAAGGAAGGAAGCCTCATTCATTGTTCAGCCCCTCGGTGAGGGAGCTGTTTTGGGCTTTCAGACCTCATCACTGCCTTTCTGTGTGTGCTTTTTCGTGTTCCTCTCCATCTCAGGGGAACCCGAGCTCTGCACGGCTTTCAAGGAGTCTGAACAGTGCTTAATTACATTTCCTGGTATGTTCTTTTCCCTAATAATTTCTAAAATTCTCTGTACCTTCTGACTCATTCCCAGCAAGCCTTGAGCTAATGTTTCCATAGCGCTGTTCAAAGCAAGCCCCAAATCTCTCCCCTGAATGCTAATAGCTAATCTACAGCTCATCACTGTGGAGGTTGTAATTAATGTTGTTTTTTCACACTGGTCATTATCCTGCATTTGCTAATGTGTGAATTTCGTCTCCTGTTTTATCACCCAGTCTCTCAGAGCCATAAGAAGCTTCTGCGGGTCCTTCATTTTAGCTTTTTCTGCCCTGAACAAGCTCATTTCGCCAGGAAATGGAATTGCCCTAGCTCTTTGCGTGTTTTTTGTGAAGTGGGACTGACACAGCCCCAGGCACAGGGCAGGGTGAGACCACTGTTCCTAACTTTTACCCACTAAATCACCGAAGGACCTTCTCTCCTACCCCTTCAGCTTATTTTTCTTAAGAACTTTTAGAGAGAGAACTCGTTAAAAGCTTTTGAGAACCCCAGAGTATTGCAGCCACCAAATCACCCTTATGGACACACTGATTTCTCAGGACATATTTTGAGGCACAGCTTCTCTCTGCAAAGCCTTGTTCTTTCCTATTTTGCTATCTTTATCCCAATCTTTTAACGCCGTTCCTTACGATAGCTTTTGTCCTTTGCGCCCTAAAGTCCTGCAGCTTTCCAGACTCCCCATTCAGCCTTTAAAAAATCAGTGCATCAGTTGCAACCTTTGCCTTCTCTGTGCTGAGGGTGATGAAAACCTCAGATTTTCACCCTCCCCATTAACAGCAATTTCATATCTGAGTTCCCTTAGAACCCGTGAGAGAAGCCCATCTGCTCCTGGCAATTTGTTATTATTCATCTCTCTGCTTCATCCCCAGACCTTTCCTACCAGCACTTCAGCTCTTCTGCCTCGTCCCCCGCCACAAAAAGGCTCTGGTGAGGAACCCTCCTTGAACCCCAGAGCTGGGAACACTGGGCTCCATAATTAACCATCCCCGTGGGCTCCACCGCCCTTCCCTGCCCTCCAGACTCACAGGAAGGCTCCTGATGTGCTCAGGGCAGTTTGTATTATTGCTGTATTATTATTTTAATGCCTTCAGCAAGCTGGTCTTCAAAATCTATCTGAGATTTGCCATGTGCTGCGTCTACTTTTTGCATTCTTGGATGTGGTTGCTCTTTTTCCCCTTTTCCTCACCCAGCTTCCAGTTTTCACCCTTCCCTGAGGTAACGTGAACACGCAGAGTGGATTGGGTTCATTTTATACCACAGAAAGGTATAAAATTCAGGTGAATCTGTGAGTTTATCAGGGCTTTAACAAAGTTCACTCTGCTTTAAAAAAGAGCTGGGGCTCTCAGAGGTGCTGCTGGTGGTGGGTATCCATGCCTCCAGTGCACCTCTCACCCTTTGGAGCAGGAACCTGGAGTTTAGTGGGTTTGTGCTGTACGGTTTGGTCTAAAATACTCATTACTGTTTATCTTCTGTGAGATAAGAATTAGGAGAAATGCAAAGCAGGCACCAAACTTGAAAGAATATAAAGAAGTTTATTAGCAGACCTAAAAGAAGGGGAAAAAAAAAATTATTCCACCTTCAGAACTCTCCTCCTCCCCCCACCTTCCTCCTTTAGTTTGCCTATTCTTAAATGTGGATCACAGAGGCGGTCACAACTTTAAGTGGCTTAAAGAATTGTCCATATTCAAACTGGCCAGCTGATAGGTTCTGTCAGGTCCCAGAGGAAGCTGTAAGCACCCCTTAGCAAGGACATCCCTTCCAGGACTATGCTTGCTAACCTATGACAGGAAAACACCATCCATGAGGTGTGAACACAGCCCCCATGCAGCTGATTCTCCAGAAAGGGCAGCAGGATGGTGGGAGTTAATGCACTGATGGTGGGAGATTTATCTCTGCCTGAACTGCAGCTGGAAACTGCTGGAGACAGGGATGGACAGAGCAAGGGGCTGATGGAAAGCACAGCCAGACAGGGAATGTGAGGATGAAAAACTGCCAAAGGGGCCTTCTGCATATCCCCAGGGTGATTAAAAAAAACAAGACTCCCTCTCTCAGCCCCGTTCAAGTCTGCCATTATGCAGAAATCCTTTTATGTACCATTAAAATTCAGCCAGTCCTGCTCAAAGCAGAGCTGCCCTTTAACGGGATCCATCAATACTCCAAAAAGACAGGAGCTGAAATGAATATAATTTCTAACAGAAATCATTACAATTCCAAACAAAGAAATCTTTTAAAGTACAAAAAGATCAGGATAGAGAGAGGGGAAAAAGGAGAAAAAAATGTAATTATATTCGTAAAAACTCTGCTGTTAGGGAACTAGTACAGCTAGAGTTCATCTTTTGTCCTTGAATTAAAAAGGTGGGCATGGCTAATCCACCAAACTAAAGTCTCTTTTACCTTGCAGTTATATAAAATATTCCTTCATATTTCAAGGTGCCCTTTTGATTTGGGGAGGGGTGTGTGTGTGTGTGTGGCTTAAAAATAAATATGTTTTAATCCTTTCTCAAGGTCTAACCTTTCAGAACATGCCCAAAAGTCAGTGGGGAGAAGGGCACTCTGAAACAGGCATGGAAAACAAGGAGAAAAGAGCAACATGTCACTTAAATGTTGGAATAAAACCTATTCTTTCCAGCCATTTTCTTAAATTAATGGTGGAGGGCTGATGCTGTTGTTTAGAAGAATTAAGGAGTTGGCATTTCGTGAATAATGAGATACTCCCAGGTGGCAGGAAGGTGTCCTTACACATCTCAGTCTTTACATCCTGTGCTGTCATCCTCCTTTCAAACACTGTGCTCCAGTCCCAGGGCTCTTTTGGGAATACCCAGCTTTGATCCAAGGCCCGTCCTGCCTCCAGAGCTGCTGCTGGCAAAGACTTCCAGAGCAGCTCTGAAGCCACCCAAGGCAGTAGGATTTGAGCACCAGAATTGACTTTGGAGGGGATGTGCCATGAGGGCAAGCCCAGCTCCTCCCTGTGGTCCCGTGGCAGGGAAATCTGGGAATGAGATTTTGTGGCCCACACACAGCCCCAGCTCTGGGTGGGAGGGCAGGATTTCAATATTTCACTCACATGTCTGAATTTAGTTGATTTAAGTCCACCCAAACCCAGCTTTATTCCGCTTGTGTGTACGTTATCTGTATGAAAAACACAAAACCCTCCCAAATTCCCCAACCCGCTTTGTGCAGGCAAAGCAACTGCAACACAGAGCAGAGATAATGTCTAAATGCCCTCCTGTGACCTGCTGTGAGCGTTTAATGTGTCATTAATAAACCTGAGCCTTGGGAAAGGAGACAGAAACTTCCCGAATCTGTTGTGATGCCATGATGATTTTTTGCCTTTTCTTTTAAACCCCTGTTATACCTTTTTACAACTTCTGTATTCTTAGTGGTTTTTTGCCTACATTCTTGGACTTTTTTGTCAAGCTGAGAGATTAAACATTTTAGAAGCTTCATAGCTGGGGATCAGTGTGCCCCAGAGCCCAAGGTCCTCTCCAGAACACATTCTGTAAACTCAGATAGAACCATCCAGGGGAAGGCTCCGTGGGGAGGGGGGGCTCACTTGAGCCTCTCATTGGGGAATCTTTGATAGATATGCTAATTAGTAACACCTAGAATGTTAGACCAGATCTTTGGTGGGGGTGTGCATGGAGGTGCATTCGACCTGGACGTGTGCACCTAAAGATCCTTAAAATAAATACCAAGGTAATATCCCTTTTTCCTTTCTAACTGTGTTTGATTCTTGATTTTAAGACCAGGAAAAGGCATCAGTTGGCCAGCCCTTTTTTCCAAACCCACCTCAGAGGAACCATTCCTGGCTGTGGTATTTGGCCGTATGAGGAGTGAGATCAGCCTGGCCCATTGTCTCCTCTTCCACCTGAGTTTAGTTGTTATTTACTAAAGCATAAAACAGCCAAATTATGCCATGGCAGAGGAACACAAAATATTTCAGGGATAGGTTTCCTGAAGCTGATTTTATCCAAATAAGAGCTGTGCTGTGGGTGCCTGAGCACACGCTCTGCACGGCAGCAGTGCCAAGATCTAAGTGGAGGTTACCGTGTTCCAAGCAAAAACCCATCATCATCCACTCAAAAATGTGATCAGATAATGAGCAGCTCTGAAGTGGATAATTTGACTTTATTCAGAGGTGGCTCAGCACCAGATAATACCTGATCCAGATCTCTCCCTAATTCATCTAAGCCCTACTCCTGGCCTAATTTCACGTGCTCGAGGTGGCCTCTGATGGGCCAGGGGCAGAAGAAATGGGATGAAAGACAGTGTTGCCACTCATTAATTTCAAAATCCTGATTTAAACCTTCATTTTTTCCCTCCATGAGGCTTTTGTGAGCATTTTTCATAAGGAGAGGCTGATTAAAAAAAAAAATTAATGTGTGTGTGTGTGTGAGTAAATGAGAAAAAAAGGTTTTAACAAAATTTCATGGCACACCTAAAACAGGAAGGAAAGGGAATTCTGGTGCCCGTTGCACACAGATGAAATTTATAAACCAATAAGACTAATTTAATTCCCCCAAAAAAATCAATACTGGGAAATGCTACCACAGCACCACTCGCTGCCTTTCCATTTGTTTGTGGACACGTTTCTGGAATAATAATGACAACTCATTACTCAGACACTGCTTGGTGGCTACGGAGGCACTGAAAGCCACGGGCTGCTTTCCTCTGTCAGTAAAAAGGATGTTTCTCACTCAGAAGTTGCCATAAGGATGAGATCCCACTAATAACTGAAAACTTTAGGCCTTCTGGGTGGGATCTGCAAAAAATATCCACCGTGGATGTAACTCAGTCATCATAAAATGAGTGAGAGGTTCAGCAAACACACCAAGGCAGCACAGTCATGTCAGCCCTCAGGGCTGGGCAGGAACCCCGATTTATCTGGTTCTTAAATGAAACTTTACAGCATGGAAAAGCACAGGATCCCTCCAGCATCTCTGACTGTATTGATCTTTCAGGAATATCCCGCAAGGCTCTCTACAGCAGCCAGGCAGAGATGGATCCACAAGTCAGCCTTGGAGGTTTAAGTGGAGCTTGGAAACTCAGCCTAAGACTTGCAAAAAATCCTTTTACTGGGTGCTCAAAATCTACCTGAAAACGTGGGGTGTTTTCATTTCTTTTAAGATAGTTTGATAGCATCCTAGCCCTCATTGGGAAACTTTATGAAACCAAACTCAGATTGGTTTTGGTATAATTTTCTCCTTTTTGCTTTGCTCTCTCCTGGGTCCTGTGCCAATGCCATTATCCTGATTTCTGCGTTTCCCCAGACATTAAACCCTCTCAGTTTATCACAGCAGCAGTTCTGAATCCTTGCACATAGCTAAAGATTGAGCAAGGTGAACTCTTTGTTATGGACAGCAGGACTTACGACTGGCACATTATTTTTTACCAAAAACCTGCTCAGGTCTTCCATGTACTTCCCAAAAAATAATCTGAGGGAGCAAAAACAGGCTTTGGGTTATTACTCAAACATACAAATCTCCATAATAGAAGTTTGTTTCCTCTGTTACACTTTCTTTCACCAAAATTAAAGTTCTAAATGGTGTGCAAAAAATCTGAATCGATTTGGTGAAGCACAGGGCCAGGAGCTGGACTGGGTGATCCTTGTGGGTCCCTTCCAACTTGGAATTTTCTGTGATTCTGTGATTGAAGCATGGGTTTGTCTTTAGGAAACTGAACAATTTCTCAGCTCCAGCTGTTATTCCTGACTTCAGCCAGACCAGTCATGGAAACATCCCTCATCCTGGGAGCTCTGTGCCATCCTGACCAGAGGGAGCAACTGCATCCATTATAAAAGAAAATTGGAGTCGCATCTTCCACCAGGTTGAGAGGGCTCAGTGATGGGGAATTGCTCCTCTCTAATGGACTGGAGAGGGGATGGGAGCTCTCTGCTCCTGGTGGAGCATTTCCCGTGGAACCCACAGAGCCCCGTGTGTGTCTGAGGGTCAGAGGGCACAGGGGGGACTTGTATTGCTGACAAATAATTGCAATGTGTCTGTGCA
Organism: Corvus moneduloides; assembly: GCF_009650955.1. NCBI lineage: Eukaryota > Metazoa > Chordata > Aves > Passeriformes > Corvidae > Corvus > Corvus moneduloides. Next base: position 2,925,722 of record NC_045490.1, on the reverse strand, counting down.
ACATTTGCAACACATCAGCAGCAGCGTTTAGAGGGGCAGCCTGGAGGTCTGGAGCTGTCAAGGCAGATAATGGCCCAGCACACTGCTGGCTAATAATAACACCGGGCTCTGCTGCTCCCTGTGCGAGTGCAAACTCCAGAGGGCTTTTTGCCTGTTTTTCCCCCTCTCTGCAGCTGTTGACGTTACATTTTGCAAGGGACATCTCCAGCAGATGCCATTTGTGACCTTCAGAAGGCACAACCCCACTCCTGCAGCAGCCCCTCGTCAGAGTTTCACCAGCATGAGGCACAGAGGCACAAAACCACCCCAAAACAGGGCCCAGAGCTGAGCTGGCCACTGTGGGGAGTGGCTGCCCACCCTGGGGGTGACTGTCACACCTCAGGCACAAGCAGAGCTCTGTCCTGGTCCATCATTATGGCCCAGCTCTTTCTGTTTAAACACTCTGTGATGCAGGGAGATGGTGGAGAAGATATTGGTTGAAGGTACCAAATTTTACCTTTCTTCGAGGTTTTTTTCTCCAGCCAGCTGCAAAAATGGCTTGAGGGTCCTAAAGAGTGGGTGGTGGGGCACTGACCAGGCTCTCCAGGGAATGGGCACAGCCCCGAGGCTGCCAGAGCTCCAGGAGCATTTGGACAACACTCTCTGGGTGGGATTGTGGGGGTGCCTGTGCAGGGACAGGAGCTGGACTGGATGATCCTGTGGGTCCAGCTCAGGATATTCCATGATCCTATGAATGCTCAGAAAGAAAGAGTTTGGCGTCATCCTGCTGTGCCAGGGGTGAATTATCAGGTGGAACTTTTCAGTCTGTAAAAAAAAAGGAGAAAAAAAAGCATCAGGTTCAACACACAAAGCAAACATCCCAGCCTCTGCTGAGCAGAGTGAGGAAAAAATCTTGTGTGAACAGCTGTCCTACGGCATTATCCAAGCTGCAGCTGACTCAGAGTGGATGTGGCCTCTCTATTTGTATTTGGAGACACCTTCAGTGCTGGAGAAGAAAGAGTGTAAGAGCCATAATGCTCTGTGCCCAATTAAAACCACCTTCAAAACCTCAGCAAAATGTAAACATGCTCAGCACTGTAAATTGAAAGGGGAAAAAAAATGCTTATTTTTTAAAAACCACTATTTTTAGCTTCACTCACCTTGATCCAAACGCAGCAGGAGGATTTTATTGTGCCTTAACCATGCCTGAAAGAATGGAAAATTACAATTCAGACACCAGTCACATTCTGTAGCTGAAAAAACAGGGAGATGGGGGTGAAGTAGTGAAGAGAACCCAACTGCACAGGGATAAAGGAGATAAATCACCTCAAGGACCTGTGTTCAAACTGCTGTGAAGGAAAATGGGTTTCATCTCTATCTGAATGCTCAGACTATAAAGGTACAGCGAGGAGGGAATAGCAGGACTGAGTGTAAAACATCCCATTCCCTGTAAGAGCATTGAGGGAACAAGTGGCTTGGGGGAGCTAAAGGTAAAAACATCCCTCATCATTCACCTGGAAAAGGGCCTGGCCTTGTGCCAGTGCAGTCCAGCTCCAATTTATAGCAAATTAGGACTTTTCCAGTGTCCACTAGGTCCAAGGGTTGTTTTGTTGGAGAACTGGAGGGTTCAGTGGAAATATAAAGTTTCCCTCTGGACAGAGTGTGGAGGGAGGGAGGAATAAATGACAGATGCGACAGTGATGTGGGGACACCAGGAGTGTCCTGGGTCAGTTTTCTTCTCCATCTGTTTTTTTCCTAAATACAGATATGGTTGAGGTCTCCTGAAAAGGCACAGGGGACTCAGTCAAACTTTTGGAAGTGCCCCCAAAGCTTAGGGATCTGCTACCAAAACCAGCTGGTATTTTTTCCTATCCATTTCCTAGGAGGCTAAAAGGGAAGATTGGGGTGTAAAGTGTTTCCTGGTTTGCACCAGGGCTCTCCAGCAGCACGGAACTGAAGGAAGCAATACTGACAGATAAGCAAAGAGTTAATGACTAATTAATTGTGGCTCATGATGTCTGTATCCTCCCACTGCCCAGGCTTTGCCATTTCAGCTGGGAAACCAACATTACTGCTACCACAGGCCCTGCAAATCATACTTCATCTTTCTGATCAAACTAATCTTTCAATTACAAAAGAAAACAAACCCAAACCACCTTTCATCCAAATCCCCAAATACTGCCCATCAATTTAGCTCCCATTCCTGTGTTTTCCCTGATCACAGGACTTAATTTATGCCTAAGACTTCATGTTTGATTTTGATCAAGTCACTTACCCTCTCAGGAGGGAAATCCATCTGCCCTAACTCCAGCTATCTAAAATCAGCTGTGTGGCCCAAGCCTTCTGCAGAGGCTCCCACTGTTGTCAGAGAGAGCCAGAGCTCCCCAGAGGATGCTTCATCTTCTGCTGGCAGAGGGGCCCAGGTCTCTTCCTTGGTGATCATTAATCTTCGATCTGTGCTCTGCTGCTTGCCCAGCAGGACACATCTGATCCAGATCAGGAGTGATTTATGCTGGCCTTGTGCACAGATAAACTCGGAGCCAGCAGAGCAGGGCAGCTGTGAAATGAAATGAGGAGAACTCTCCCCCTCCTTCATTCTTCTGCCTGGTCTGTACATTTGCATTCAATCCTGCAGATATTTATCCACGTTTAATTGTGGGCAAGTTCACAAAAATAAGCAAGGCAGTGATTTCCTGCAGGACTGGGGCCCAGGATAGCAAACTTTCAGGTGAAGGGCTATTTCTCAGCAGGTTCTTGAGCAACAAGCACCGTGTGATTCCAGCTGAGCCTTCCAGCCCCAAAGTATTAAATCATTGTCACCAAGCTCAGCACCAGCTGACAGTCAAACCTTCCTGCTGCTGGGATGAAGGAGTAAGTGCTGGTTACAAAGGTGCCCTCAGCTTCCCAGACATTTGCCTCCACACACTGAAATGAATTCAGCACAGCCTCCCCTCAGTGATCCAAACTTGAAATCAAATCCTCGGTTTTATCGGGGGGCTGCTTGCCAAAGCACACACCAGAATGCCTCTCTGATCCATCCAGAAGGATCAGCCAGACCCAGGGCATGTGGCAAGGAGGAACTTTTCAGAAGCATTTGGACTTGGCAAAGCATCCCCAGGCAATTAAAGCCTGCGTGAACCCGAGTTTTGCTTCTGCTTGTTTGCAGAGTTAAAACATTTCCTTAAAAAGAAAACAAAACCAAATAGGCCTCAGCAGCTTAATGAGGATTTTATTATCCTACCTCTTATTTACTGGTACGGAAATGCTCAGCTCGTGCTGTTAAATAGCAGCCTGTTTCTTTTTCCATTTTCTTGGGCTTTTAGCTAATCAGCTTGAAAATGCACTCACCGTTAATCTGATAACCACCATTTCCTTCAGCAGTGCTCAAACCCCGGCGTTCAGGTTAACGTTATTTGAAGATGAGATCTGATTCATTTGTTGCATCTTTTTCATTATGAAAGGCAATTTAGGTATAATTATCCCATTTTCTGAGCTTAAGATGAGTTCACTGTTCACCCTGGCCGACTCTCAGCCCAGTTCTCTGTACCAATCCCTTCCCAGTTTAGATGATTAAGTGACCAGATTGCTTTGGACTTTCATTTTTCGGTTCCTTTCATGGAAACCCCAGGAGCCTCAAGCGTTTTAATGCCCTGTGTGTACACGAACCTCCACAGGAGAATGGGCTCATCCCAGTGTAAAAACAAGTGTCAGAAATCAGTCTGTTGGCAAAACATTGAGAAGTATCTGCCTGTAACCCTTAAGCACCATCTGAGAGCACTGGTAATTCCCATTAGGATGTTTAGGTGCATTTGGGAACTGCAGTGGAGCTTTAGCCCTGCCTCTGGCAGCTGCCTGCTCTCAGGGAACAGCAGGGTTCTGGCTCAGAGCTCTGATTTGTTCTCCAGACAGCTGAATTTGGGGTAAACAGGAGCTGTTTCTGACAGAAAACATGGGTGTGTTCCCCAGGCAGCCTCAAAGATGGGAGGAGAAAATCTGCCTGAGGTGCACACCTTTTCAAGTCTTTCCCCATGAATGATTTTCAGGGAGCATTCCAGTCAAAAGGAGTCTTAGATTGTCTGCAAGGTGTGGAAAAAAAAAGAATTAAAGACCTTCTGGCAGCCAGGTCTGTCCTCACCACATCACCTTGACAGAATTGTAGGCGCCACAAGTTGCCTGGGAGAGCAGCTCTTTGCTCTGAACTGGCTCCTGACTGTCAGATCAGCTTCTCCAGGCATTCAGAGAGGAAAAAATACAAACCTTGAGCACACAGAAATGAGACCGGTGAATTGCAGAGGCCAGATGGAATACCTGCTTACAGGCCTGGTGTTCTGCAAAGCTTGATTTGATTTGTTCACCTGATGTTCCCCCCACTCCAGTGACCAAGGAGGAGACCACAAAATTAATCCCCAGCTCCAGAGCAAGCTGGGAATGACAGGGAAAGGGTCAGCCAAGGAAACTGCTGAGGCCTCTGCTGCCAGAACAGGCTGGGGACGTAGCACCGAATACTGTCCTTCAAAATTCCAATTTGCCCAGAATCCTGGACATTCCATGGGATCTGCAGTGACATCATTAGCCCACTCTTCACAAAATACACTTTTGCCTTCAGCTGCCATAACCCTGGGAGATTCATCAGCGTGGCTGGGCTCTGAGAAGACATCAAATCACATAATACATGGGGATAGTCAGCTTACTCTTACCTGCATTTCAAAGCAATTTTCTCATCTTTAAATAATCTACACATGTTAATTAGAGGCTAGTAAAGTAGCTTAAATGGTGTGAAATTAGGGTGAATTATTCATATCGTTTCTTAGCTGCAGCAGTTGCAGATAATGTTTTTGTTTGGGGAGGGGGAGAGGAAGACTTAAACAATGAGAAGATGGAAATTATTATTAATTTGTTTGTTCAGGAATAGAAGCTTTTTTTTCTGCTGAACAGGGCTTCAGTTTAGAAGAGCTCTTCAGCTGAGAAACAAACAGCCACTCATTTAGCCAGAACATGTTGACCGATCTTTAATCACTGAGTGGCCTCAAAGCACTTCCAGAGATAACAGGGATGCAAAAATAGCCTTTTGCAGGCTACACAGCCCATGTTCCCTGCCCGTGGCAAAATGTTCCCTGCAGCAGGAAAAGTAATTTAGAGGCTGCCGGTCTGGGGTGAAACATTACAAGTTTACCATTTTTTAAGAAGCCTTTCTACAGCGAGAGGAACAGATGGGTCCATTTGTCCTTGGGAGCAGAGGCCACTCAGGGTGATGCTCTTTGAACACAAACCTGCACAAGTGGCCTGTGATTTATTGACTCTCTCTGAGAGCAGCTCCACACTTGGATCTTTCTGTCTCCCAACCCGGGGCTGCACCAGTAGTAGGGGCGAAGATGAAAGGCAGAATTTAAAAATACTAATTTAGCAGGTTTTGACTCGGAGCAACTTTGCTAAAGCAAAATTAATAAGACTTAGATAGAAAGCTAATTAGCAGAAAGGCAATTAAGCTATCCCAACAGGAACCATCTTCAGTGCCTCAGCCAGAACGTGCTGTTCTCTCCCACCAGGTAGAGCGGTTCCAGTGTCATCCAAAATGTTCAGCTAAAGAAAGCACATCCTTGTTCATCTGTTTGAAAACAAATTTAAAACCCAACAGGGAAAATATATCAAGAAAGTGAACAGAGAGGAGTAGAAATTCAGTAACAAGAGCTAAAGAAGAGCAACAAAGAGGCTGCATCTGCATTTGTCTATGTGGGCCCGACAGTGGCACTTTATGGCACCTGAAGATGCTGTAAATCTCTTTACCCACCTACAAGGAAATCACCTTCTTCTAAATGTCAGAGATGGCATTCACTGCTTTTATAATTTATATGTGCCTGGAAGAGCCTCCTTCCTTTCCCTCGCCCCCCAAGCTTTTATGCAGTGAGAGATTTCAGCCTGGTGAAGGCTCAGCAGTACGAACACAAGAGACAGAATAAGAAGGGATGAACAGAGATCCCACAGAGCTTTTCCAAAATGCAGGGAAGTGCAGTAGCTGTGTAAAGAAGCACCTGGAGATGTGAAAATCGGGTGCCACCACCAGCCCAGGGCTGTAACTCAGGCACGCTCACTTGGTGCCTCTCCATGAACACAGAGCAGCCCCCACTTTTCGTTAAAGGGTTGAATTCCTTGGCTTTTCTGCAGGACAGAAGTTTATTTAGCAGGATGTCGCTCAATAGTGGATGGCATATGGGGAGTTCACAGCCTGGCACAGCCCATAATAATCTGTTCATGTTCCTGTCTCCAAAGTCAATATCAAACACAGCAACAGCCCCAGTTTCAACTCCCAGTTTAGTGCCCTACTCACTAGACCACAAAATTGTTTTTCATATAGACGGACACATAAAGCTATGGATGGATGGCTCAAAGCCTGATTTTATTGCCATATGGACACCTAAAAATTAGCATGTTAAAATGCAAAGGGTTTTATCTGCTGCATATTAATGAGTTCCAATCTCCTACAATGAGGCAATAATGAAATGACCTATAAAAGCAGTTAACATCAGTCGAAGTGAGATCAAACAGAGCTTTGCTGCTAAAAACCCTCCTCTGACTACAGAGGAGCCAACTTCTCATCAGAAATCGCCTGCCCTTTACAGCGCAGCCATCTCAAATGTGATGGAACCATTCCTGGGGTAAAATATCCAACGCAATGCTGCCCATCCCCCTAAAATCCCTAAAATCACCTCATCTTGCAAAACTCCTGCACCTTCAGTGGAAACCTCCCAGCACTGTCAGAACCAGGTTCAGACCTGGCCCCTCTGTGTGTGTGGATTGACATCCTCAAGGAATTCATTTTAAATACCCGCAGAGGGACTTTTTCCCCCCCACCTGCTGAGATTGGTGAATTCCCTTTGGGTTTGGGTGTTCTCACCCCCACAGTGTATTGCAGATATTCCCTGGGACAGCAAGAGAGGCAGGGAAGCTGCAGAGCCACACCGAGCTCCCAGCAGGAGAGATGGAACATATGTCTCCAACAACATGAAATGCTTGGGGTCAAGCTCTCAGCAGGAGAACTCCCACAGATTCCCAGAAACCACAAACATGATCTTCACGCCTTGCCAGGTGCTCCAGATATGTGATGCATTGGAAGGGAATAACTTCAGGATTGCCTTATCCCCATTTTCCCTGCGTTTATTTCAGCTGATCGACAAGACAAACACAGCAGAGAACGTCCCTGTCACGTTTTAAGTCCTTGTGAAAGGACATGAAGAGTGGCCAAAAAACCTGGTGGGTGCTTGGAGAACTGACAGTGCAGGACACATGAGGTTGTCACTGCAATTGCAGATGAAGTGTTTTGATGTCTGCAACCCTCAAGGATGGAGCAACCACAAGCTGGAGAGAGTCACAGCAAGTTCCGAGAGCAACTTAAAACTTTGAAATCGATTTCCCTGGAAATTTGGATCCATCAGCATTTCCAGTGAAATTAAAAGTCCACAGGATTGTGCTGAAAGAGAAGACCGCAGCCGAATCCACAGACACTGACTACTTTTTTCCCCCTAATTAATATAATTCTTTTCTTCTTCAAAGTGTTAGGCTATTTCATTACAAACTCAAACAGGGGACACTTTGATCTAAAGAATAAGGTGGTTCTGATCTCTGCTAATTAGCAGCTGTCCTTAAAAATTTTGGCAATGAATTTGATGGAAAATTGTATTATAATCTGTCCTGCTTCACTCTGTGCTTAAGATGGGAACAGCACCGAGCATTTACTTGACATGAAGGGACATATTGCATAGACATCAGTGTTTTACATTTTTCAACAAAAAAATTAGAGATATGAAAGTGAAAATAAAAAAGCCCCCAATTTGTAATAATTGATTGGTCACCTAGAAGGGAGCTCTTGCTACAACCAAGAATAACACTTTTAAAATACAACATTTAAAAATACATGATTAATAATATTAATGGGTAACGCAGCCAATTTTCATATCATTGTGTTAACTTTTTTCTGCTGGTAACAAAACATTCTTTGGGAGGGTTTGATGCAGTGCCCCACACCCTTGCTGACATAAGGAAGGGTTTCTAGCGTATCAAAGGCCCTTTAAGGGAAGCACCTGACCTCCAGCTCTGCCCCACAGCACTATTTAAACCAGCCAGGTGGGCTAGGCTAGGGGATGGAGGTCTTGGGTGCTGCAGGAGCTGCAGGACCACCAGCAGGAGCTCTCAGCTGTGTGGAGGTACCTGGCAAGAGGAAGGTACTGCTGGGGGCCTTGGGGTGAGGAGATTGTGGAGGTTGAAATGTTTTGTCTTTTGGAGACTCTGGATTGCATCTAAGGATGGAGTTGATGACCTGGTGGTGGCTTGGAGGAGAGAAGTGAGATGTTTCTGGAGTGGGGCCCTGTTTGTTTTGGAGCTTGGGCTGTGTCTGCTGGAGCAGTTGTGCTTTTTTGGTCCTGCAGTGCCTTATCCCCAGTGCTGCTGAGCAGTTTCTGTCCTTGGGGTGCTGGAAGGGAGGTTGGGCTGTGCCAGGGCTGTGGCATCTGTCAAAAACCAGAGCTGAAATGCAGCATTCTGCTTTTCCTGGTCTGCAGGCTTGAGTAGGGTGTTGTGGTTTTCCCCTTTCATTTCACTCTTGATGAGAAATCCATCCCAGCATGTTCCTTTATGTATTAAAAATGTGCTTTAAATGCCTAGCACTGGTTCTAGCAGTTATCTGCAGTATTTTTGTTTTAAGATGCTTAAAGTATGAATAATGAGGACAGAAGGAGGGGATCAGGCATTACGTATCCAGAAGAAACAGGAAGGAATAGCATTTGGAAAACAAAATTATTTCCTTGAATGAACTCTTGACATGGATGAGAATTAACTTTGCCAAACCCAGATGGTGCTGCAAGGAGCAGTGAAGTTAATTCTTCCTCTTGCTGAAGTGCAGGGTAACCTATTTGTCCTTTCTCTCTCCTCGTTATGTGGTGATGAGATCAAAGCTGACATCTGGCTGCAGTTTTGCTGAAGCTGGGCAAGTGATACTCTCTGCTGAATTCATAAAGGGAAAATATATTTGGAAAGGGAAAAGCTACTGGGGCTGCCTCCCAAAAGTTTGAGTGTTCAGTGAGTATCTCGTGTGCTGTAATAGCTGCTGCTGCTTTGTGCTAAAAGGTAATGGATTAAACATTAATGTTCTAAACCATATTTATCGTCTCAGCCTTGTTGCTACATTAATCTACAGGGCCATTTTCTTGCTGCTGTGGTATTTACATCAGCGAAAAGAGATTATAAAACACAGTTGTAGCTCAGAGTGGCACAGAGCCTGGTGTGCGCCAGTGAGTGGCAGAGGATGGAGGCTCCTCTGGCTCCTGCTCCTCCTCCAGTGCAGCTGACCTGGGGCTGCAGCTCAGTGTTTGTTCCTCTTGATGGATGGATTGTGCCCAGCTGTGTTAAAAACCACTTTAAAATGTTTAGAAAGAAGAGAATCAAGTCCACAGTGGACCAGAACAGCTTTCAAAATGGGTTTTCCTCTTAGAAAATGATTCTTTGGTGCATCCTCCAAGTGAAGTGAAGGGGCCTTGCTCAGGTGCAGAGCCCAGTGCTGGCAGGAGCTCTTTCCCCTTGTGCTATACAGAGCAAAGCCCTGGTTTGTCCCTTTAATTCCATTTAATTTTCATAGCTGCACTTCTAAATTCTGTGTCTAAATACAAGGTGACAGTGCCTCCTAGGAACTGGAGCAAGCAGCGTATTTCTGAATTTTAACTAAATGGTGTTCAATTCCACTTTGGGATGTGCCATGTGCTTGGTGAGGGGAGCATTTAGAGAAGTGAAATTCATGTTTTTCCAGCTTTTGAGCAGCACCTTCATTCCAGTGGCATCTTGTGGCTGTAAAGGCTGTGGGTATTTACTGTTCCCTGGAGTTCTAATATGAAAAGTGAAGTATTTTGGTCCTCCCCATGTCAGTTGGGATGGCTGAGAAGTGCTCCGTACCTGCAATGACAGATTTAATGTTCTCACAATGTCTACATAAATTTCATTTACCTTTGAGAAGTGGGTGTTGCACAGCAAGTTTCAGAGGTGCTGATATTGTATATCCTGAGTATGTGAGTAAGGGGTTAAAATATCTTTTAGGAGCTGTCTGGATGGATTGTCCCCATCACACTGAAGTTGTCCATAGCTCCTCAAGTCCTCTTATTATACAAGTGAGTCTCTTGAACCCAGAGAAGGCAATTCCTGGGAGGAGACTGGACTCAGGAAAAGGCCTCCCCCTGCCCTTGTGCTTTGTACAAGGAGCAGGGATGGGGGCTGTCCTGTGGAAAGCTGGTGACCCTTTATCTTCACAAAAAAATGAAGTTAGTGGGTGTGTAGGCAGCACAAAATTCCTCCCAGACCTGTCCCACTGAAGCATATCCTTCTCTCTGCTTCCCTGGCAGCAATAAACAGGGGTAGGAATTCTTTCACCTTTAAATGTGTTCACACAGAATTTACAACTCTTCCCAGGACGGACTATCCCTAATCTGGGACAACTGTGACCACAAGATCGTTTTCCTGTTGTTTCTCCATCCTTCTTAGACCTGAATTCAGAACTTTATTCTTTCCTGTTGCTTGGGAAGGATTTCAAATCCTCTGTTCAAGTCTCTTAAAAGAGCTCGCTAAATCTGTCGGCTGCCCTGGGGTGTGCGCAGATGATACCAGACAAATCTCTCTTGCTAGACAGCCTCAAGCTGAACTTAATACTTAATCTAGGTCTGCAATTTGTGGAATATCTGTCTTCCAAGGGAGACCAGATCCCAAGGCCGGGCTCTAGAGATCTCTGAAGTTTGGAAGAATTGGAAGTTTTGGCTTAAATCTCTGCCTCTAATACTAATGTGAAGTTATCTTGGGAGGAACACAGAGTGGGCCAAGGAATTTAGGGAGTTCTTTTCTTTCTCAGCACTTGAAAGCCTCCTTGGCTTCTCTTTGCTTGGTTTCACAGGATCTTGTGATCCATTGCATAGAGAACGTGTTCCTTCAGTCCTTTAAAAAAAGCTCTTTGAAGAAATAAAAGCCAAGTGTTGAAGAGCTTTGTTTGCTTGATTTGCTGAGTTAAAAAGTCCCTTATGTTTGGCTCAGTGGTGCTCAGGGAGTCGATGGTGGAGATTTGCTCCCAGTTTGTGTTGACACCTTTCCCCGGATGGGGAATCTGCTGGGGGAGTTGGGATGGAGCTGGCAGCTCTTGTGGGATCCCTGTGTTGGGGACACCTCGTTGGGTGTCAGCAGCACTCAGGGGTGTTCAGGGCTGGACCTCCCTCAGACAAATGTAATTATGGAATGTTTACCTGGGTGAGAGCTGCTTTATGAGAAGCTCAAGAAGGCCGTACCTGTCCTGCTGAGTGCTCTCGTCACTCTCTGCAAGCACCTCGTGCACTCTCAATTAATTGTCCATTAACTTGGAACCTTATTAATTATGGATTACCCTGAAAACCTCTTTAAGCCGTGGCTGGGTCTGGTTCAAGCCCTTCCCTTCTGGCCCTGAGATGACTCTACCTCTGACTCGAGTGCTTCTCTTGTCTCTTATTTGTTTAAGTGAGATCAGAAAGCAACTCTCAAATCCCAGTGCCTGAGTATCACCTCTTTTTGCTGTGATTTACTTGGATTCAGGCTGAGCCAAAACAACCCAGGAGCTTTCCGAGGCTTTAGGGCGTGCCTTGGGATCAATATTTAAATTATGGAGCTACTTTGCATTGTTCAGTCATAAGGAAATATTGCAGGAGAAACTCTCCCTGCTTCCCTGTTTCTTACAGCTGGTTTGCTGCACAGAGCAAAATTTTCCATCAGGCACACGGGAGCCACAGGATCATTTAGGAACAAAGGGTAAATAAAAATAATAACCAAAAATAAACTGAGAACATGCCACCTTGTTATTTGTCCTTTAATGTTTTCAAAGCATTTGCATTTCAAAACACACTAATCTGTCCACTTTGATTTATTTTTATTGAAATACAAATCAAACTCCAAGCCCAAGGGAAGGGGGGTTTTTTTTGTATTTTTTTTTTTTTTAGCCTATGGCAGACAAACAATTTTAATTTCTTTTAAATGTATTCTGCTCTCCTTTGTTCTAGCTCTGTCAAAACATGGATGGATTTTAGGGAGTTTTGCTCACTCAAGGAGTGACTGAGGGCTTCAAAAGCAGCTTTTGGGTGTGTTTGTGGCTCTGCACATCTCCCAGGTGTTGAAGCAAGGTCAAGGAACTGCCCAACTTCTGTAATTCCATGTGAAACTCAGTGGTTTTGGGCAATGAGGGAGCCTGAGGGGAGGAGTTCAGTGAAAATTGCCTGACAAGCAGAGGATGCTGGTGGCTGGCTGGGCCCTCTGCTCCAGGTAGATGCTGGAGTGGACTCCAGGCTATTTTTGGGTACAAAAGCTGCTGTTTCAGGTGCCCCCAGCTCCTGGGAGGTGCAGCGTGACTGCTCTGAGCTGCTTCACACCAAAGCCCAACTCCCCCAGTCCTGGGGGAAGCACCTGTCAGGAACAGAGGCACTTTGGGCATCTGCTGTCATCTCCAACCATCACTTCCCAAGGGAGAAAAACACGTGGGGAGGTTCTGATCTTTCAGATGACCCCACTGCATTTCAGACAAGATCCAAGGAGCTCGTGGGTGACCCCCAAACTGGAAATCTGCCTCTCCCAGGGAAAAGCAGGCACTGGGAGGCTCCTGTAGGAGTGGGAGGATCGGAGTGTGTGATTAACTTGCTGTGGTTTAGGGCTCCAGGATGGAATTCTCCCTTGTCATGGCATTTCCAGTTGTCCAATGCCTTCCCAGAGGCTGCTTCTGTGGTAAAAAAAGGGAATGAATTCTGCAGTGAAAGGCTCCTGAAGTCCTTCAAGCAAATATTGCTTCAGTGCTTCCAGCTCCTGGCTCTGGGCAGGTTTGCACTGTGACACGATGGGTGAAATAGAAAATGGCAGATTATTCCCACTACTTGAGGCAAAGAGAAGAAAAACCACAATGCCTTTTAAATAGCCTTTAAATATCTCAGTGCTTCTTTCCTGGGAGCCAAAAGCTTTCCTTCAATCACACTGGACCCAACCAGGCAGAGAACATCCCAGTGCTCATGGCCACTGTGGGTATTTCTTATTCCTGGGGATTGCTTCCACCTGTAAGTTAGAACCAGAAGATGCAATATATCAAAAAGCAATTTATTCACCTTGCTAGAAGAGGTATGCTCCTAAATTGTTGAGTCCCCCCATCTTTTCTCTCATCTGACTTGTCTGAATATCTGACACGTGAGCTGAGAGAAAATAATATCCTTCCCCAGCACCACATTCTCTGCATGTGAAGAACAGGGAACACTTTTCAGCTCAATTCATATTTTTAGCACAAAGGAGGAGGATAATTCTGTTCCCTTCAGCAAGGGATGGAATGGGAATCAGGTAATTGCCTAATTAGGAATTAAGGAATGGGAATTTAGGGAATTAGCCTAAAGACTTTCTTTTTGCCTGCTGGAGTCTGGTGTTTCTTGATACCATCCTTAATTCTTTCCTAATGCCTTGTCCCATGACAAAACACCTGTAACAAAGGCCATAATTCCAAAGCTGTCTGTAGGTGCATTAAATGTTGAGTGGAGGGATGAAGACAGCACAAGTTTTTGCTGTGTTGCCTTTCAAATTGCTTCCAAAAGGAAAAAGGCAAAACATGCCAGGCCACATGAAATATGAAAACTCTTGTGTTTCAATGAGCTTTGCATGTGTGGAGAGATTGTGCTTTGCTTTCTGTGTGTGCCCCTGGAATTGTGGGCTGTGCAGGACCCAGCAGGAATGTGCAGGGAAGATTAGCAGCCAGAGCACGTGATCTCAGAGGAGGAGGAATGACAGAAAATCCAAGTGGAAATTTACAGCTGCAGCTGGAGACACTTGAACTGTATCAGAATAACCTCAGTAATTCTGCTCCTCTGGAAGATGCTGCAGAGGAATAACCCGTTTCTTCATCCTAATGAATAATGGAGAAGGCACTCCAACACCACTAATTAGGCAAGATTTTATTCTGGTAGGTTTTATTAAGGAATATTAATAAGCAACATCTTGAACAGTGTTGCAGGAGAATGGAGATGTGCAGAGGAGCTTTAAATGCAGGGCCCTGGTAAAAGCTGCTGAAGAAAAAGGTGGGAAAACTCTTCAAAATACTACATGGGAAAGAAGCTGCTCTGGCTCAATTCCCCAGGTGTGGTGAGAGGTAGTGGGATCCTTTTCAGAAGCTCTAACCCAAGGCAGAAGGGACTTTTGCATCTGATTTCCCAAGGAGCTGACAGCCCTACACACTCAGTGGTTGTGCTGCTTTGGGTGTGTGGTGCCTTCCAGGACTTGTGCATGACCTGAATTGCTCAAACTGTTCTCTTGGGACACTAAAAGGGCACCAAGCAGCTCTTTTCAGGCAAGGTATAACTGGATATCAAACAGGCAGTAGTGACAAGTGGGACCTGTTTCACCAGCACAGAGGGGATGTGCTGCATCTCCTGAGGAAGAGCAGCACAACTTTCTCTTCCCACTGCTCCTCAGTGCCAAAAAGGGCATGGGAGGTGTTATCTAGAGAGCTGTGATGATCCCTGCTGTTTATCTGGGCACACTCCTCTGGAAAGCAATGGTTGTTCATCAAACAGTTGGGAGATGAAACAGGGTCTTTTGAACTGTCCCAAGTGACTCCCCTGGAAAGTGTGATCACAACAGGCCTTTTTAGCCTCTTTTTGAAATTGTAATTACCCTTAAATATCTTTTATCAGGCCTGGCTTGAGCCCAGGTTTAGCTCTGAAGATGACATTTGTGATTTCCAGAGGTTTGCTGGTGTCAGGGAGCTCGTGATGCGTGAGCAGCTGGATGTGTCAGAACACAGCTACCAGGTGGCAGTGCTGGAATGGGTGGGCCTCTGGGTTATTAATTTATTAGATCAGTTATTAAACAAGCTTTTTCTCCTTTTCATGAGCCACTCTAGGACCTGTTTGAAGGGTCTCTGCAGAAGTAAACTAGGTCAGACTTAGACACTGTGCAGTTTTGGGGCGAGTCACTTTTAATTGTGCCCATGACCAGCAGTGGGCAGACCACTCATCTCAGGAGTGTCAAGTAAATTAAACTGACTGGAGATGCTCACTTTTGTTGGTGAACTGAGTAAGAAGTGAGGATTTGACTTTTACAGTGACATTAAGTGACAGTGACTGCTTGCAGCAACCTTAGTGCTGTTGGGTGCAGTTTGAATGGGCTCAGAAAACGTCTTTGAAATATTTCTTCATCTGCCACGTAGTGCAAACAAGACCTTGCAAGGCTGGAGCAAGCCAGGGGGAGGCCAGATTCCTCCTCTCTTTTTTTTTTCCCTCCTCTGCTTTTTTTTTTTTTCTCCTCCCTGTTTTTTTTCCCCCCACAGGCATGGGCACAACACTAATTTAGAATATATTATGTGTAATGTATGGTGGCATTTTGGAGCCATCCTGCAAATGCTGCTGAGGGATTCAAGCTTCCCTCTGCTAGATACTTATATCCTGTAGAATCCTGAGGAGGATGTCAAGTTCATTACAGGGATGGGGCAGCTCTGCTGTGAGGAAAGGCTGAGAGAATTGGGATTGTTCAGACTGGAAAAGAAAAGGCTTTGGAGTGATGTAATTGTGCCCTTCTGGTGCCTGAAGGAGCTACAGGAAAGATGGGGAAAGACTTTTTGCAAGGACCTGGAGTGACAGAACAGTGGGGAAAGGCTTTAAACTAAAAGAGAGTAGGTTTAGATGGGATCTTAGGAAGGAATTCTTCCCTGGGAGGGTGGGGAGGCCCTGGCACAGGATGCCCAGAGAAGCTGTGGCTGCCCCTGGATCCCTGGAAGTGTCCAAGGCCAGGTTGGACAGGGCTTGGAGCAGCCTGGGACAGTGGAAGGTGTCCCTGTCCATGGAATGAGATGAGCTTTAAGGTCCATTCCAACCCAAACCATTCTGTGATTCTACTTCTCACAGGCCTTGTATCTACATTTACATCTCAGATGTCTGAGGTGCAGCGAGAAGACAAAGCTCCTCAAAATTAAAGCACTTTTGACAAAATGTGCCGGTTTTGTGTCTGATTTTGAATTAATCAGTAGCTGGGAGCTGCTGCTTTGAGTGAGTGCCCATCACCTGCCCTCAGCTCCTGAATTCCTCCGTGAGGTGCAGTGTCCCACCTTTTCCTGTCTCTCCGGCTGGTAGCAGTGTGCTCAGCACAGGAAAATTCCACTGACGCTTCAAATGCCGCAGTGGAAGCCATGCTAAAGTTTGAGGGGAGAAAAAACAAGGTTTAGATCTGCAGAGCAAGCAACTCGATTTACTAATTATGCCCACTGAGGCCTCAGATGAGAAAGCTCTTCACGAGACTTACATGATTCCTGCGAGCTCTGCCTGGTGCTCCAGTACAATTTGAAAGTGGTGCATTTGGAAGAGAGGAGAGTGGGATGAATTTGTCCTGTTCTAGGCAGATGAATTCTGTGTGCTTGGGGGTCTTGTTGAGATCCTTGATGCATTTGACCCTTCTAAGATATCTGCAGTGAGATGATTGCTGGCATGAACACCACCAGGCCTGGGGGAGTTTGCAGTGGAGCTGTTTCAACCCTGCACGCCTCTGTTGCATTGGCTGCTCTGACTGAAGCAGAGACCTTTTAAATGAGTTGCTTCAACTTCCCAGAAGTAGGTGGGAGCTGACCCATAACTCTGCTGCCAGGGAATTGCCTTCCCTTTGGAAAAATGTGTGTTTTCCTAAAGAAGCACTAACAGGAGAGCACCTGTTGGTGCACATCATAGATCAGATTAAAACACTGAGCTTTGCAGGTACCAGAAGATACTTTTGGAGGGAGCTTTTAATGTCCAGAGGTGGATTCATCTGGTCTGACAGCTCATTAGGTCTAATTTTGGGCTTCCTCAGAGCTATCACTGGTGAGGGGTCTCCTGTGGACCTGTTCAGCTTCATCAAACACACACTTCCCAAGCAGGCCAGATGTGCCTGCCCTCCCCAGTCAACTTTGTGGATGTCTAAAACGAGACAGATGAGTCCCTACCCTGTGTATCTGCCCTGCCTCACGGTTGCTGCTGTTAATAACTTGACAGCAAGGTGCCCTTGGTTCCACTTATCCTGCATTTATAAATAAATATTTGGTGTGTCGGTGAGTCAGCCCCATTGATCTGAGGTAGTTATCTGAGGTTTGAATTGATTTCTTATCCCTGGCCAGTAAATGTTTTTCTAAGATGCGCCAATTGTCTACTGCTTAGGAAGCTCATCAAAATGTCAGGCTTAGTTTGAGTCCTGGCCAGATGGAGAGCAATTACACCCAGTCCTATGTTCTGAGTGAGACCCAGGGAGGTGCAGTCATGAAAATATCCAAAACTCATTTAGGTTTAAAAGATATCCCACCAGATAAACTCTCCTCTTTGTCCACAGGTCCTACTCGCAAGGGTCTTTTGTTGTGCCTGAACAGCTTGAGATAATAGATTTCATTGTAAATGGGCTGGAGATGTTTCTCCCATGGAGATTGCACTTCTGTGCTGTTCACTTACTGTAAACTGAACCAAAAATATGTTTATATACAGAAATGGAGGGAGGAAAGTTTGTGATTGCTGTGTCTTTTCATTGCAAGCCTTAATCTTGCTGAATCGCTGCCTATCACTCAGCTATCAAGTTTAATGATGAAGAGAGGAATAGAAATGTGCTTTTGGCTGGGCTCCTTATCTAAATGCTGTGATCTCTGTCACGAGGATTGACAAAGCTGGTCTTGCTGGGGTTTATTTATGCACGCTGGTGTGCACGGGGCTGGGGACAGGCTTCTCCTAATGCTGCTTCCCTGGAGACAGATGTCAGTGCTGCTCAGGGAGAGGTGCTGCTGTGCACTGGGATGCTCTGATGTGCTGTCCATCTTGTCAGCTTGACTATTCCTCCCCAGTCAGCTCTGTGTGAGAGGTGTGTGGCAGTTTTGCTGTCCTGTCTATCCGTGGGATATGCCAGGGTGTCTCCAAGTGAAGAGGTGGCTGCTCCTGAGCAGAAGTTGCTGTTGGAGCCACTGACCTGATATTGTTCTAAAACCTGGTGCCATTTCCAGATCACCATCTCAGGCCAGGAGTTAACCCAGGAGGGGTTAACATCACCTTGTTTCAGATTCACTGGGTTTAAAAAACAGCAGAGATCAGGAAACGTGTGGGTGCATAAATAATCAAACAAAGGCAAATCAGTCAGTCTGGAAGTGACTCCCACTGAGCAGAGGAGTGGGTTTGAAAGGTTACACTTCAAAATACCCCTGGAAACTTATTTCCTATCTTAGAGGAGCAGAATTTAATGACAGCATAGCCTACTTCTAAAAATCAGACACAAGCAGCTGCTCACAGTTACTCCCAGAGCTGTTTAGCCCCATCCAGGAGTTGTAGGGGCTGTCCATGGCCAGGTTCCTGCTGAGCAGATGGGCAATGTCCAGTCCAGACATGAACACTGACTAAAGAACAGCTCTGTTCTGCCAGAAGGGATTCTTTGGGCCTAAAGCAAAAGTGGTTTTCTGGTTAACTTAATATTAAGGGACTTCTATATTAGAATTTCAAACTTGCTCAATGCCACCTCAATACATTTGTACCCACCCTAATACTGAGGTCTTTCACCAATTTGTGTTTATTCATTTTTCCAAAGCATGACAGCAGCTCAATAGCTTCATTTTGCTCTGAGCGTAAATATGAAACTAAACTCCCATCTCTCCTTTTCCCCTCTCCCCCGAGGTTTATGATGTCCCTGTCAGCAGTAGCTGGAGTTAAGCTCCAAACCAAATCACCCACACTGAGCTACCCCATGATGTTCTCGGCCCTTGAACACTCCCCTGCTAAATGATGGCTGGAGACTTCTCCCAGCTGCTGCCATCAGGTGTAAATTCTTGCTGAAGGAGACAGAATTTAGAATTCAGCTGCAGGCCAAGGCCACTGCTGGGCACAAAGTTTCTCCCTTTCAGCCTGGCCAGGAGCTGGGACTTGGCTCCCTGTTAAGGTCTGGAACAGCCACAGGGCACACCAGTCCAAAAATAAGTTCATTGACCCAAATTGGTTGGATCCCAAATCGAGCAGCTCAGAAATGGAGCAGGAAGGCAGAGTAGGGTTTTGTTAATGGCCCTGTGGAAGCAAATTGAGTTCAATCCCAGCAGGTTCTGCTACATCTGATGCTCTGGGTTGTTTTGTTTATTTTGCTGGAGGGAAATATTTTACCCCTCCCTGGCCATTAATCAATCAATCAAATAAACCTGGTTTAAAGAGCCAATTTTATCAGTTACTCTGCTCCACACTTTCTTCCCCCCTGCCTCTTGCAGGGTATTTTAAATAATATGAATCAACCTTCAGCTTGAAAACACTAAAATACTTGCCAGGGAAATTTCAAAGAAGTGCATGAAAGGATATATAAAGTAGGATCAATTTAACTGGAAAACGCATTACTCGTGTAAGTCCTAAATAACTGCTGAGTGTGAAAAGGCCGATACAAACAAACAAATCAATAGAATTAATTAACTGGGCGGCAGTGTGGTCTAGCAGAGAGGCCACAAGGATGGGAATGAATCCCCTGGTGATACCAGCCTCTACTCCAGGACTGAATAAGTAGGTATTTAGCCTTCAGTCTCTTTTTGAAGCTGTCTGAAGGGTTTAGGTGTTCACATCAATAGGACTCAGATCCTGAGATGCCTCCCCTTTGTGTGTCTGCACCGCACTGGAAGCACCACTTAATCATTGTGCTTCCAGTGAGTGCTCAAGGCAGGGAGTGAAAAATCAAAGATATCAAGGGTTGAGGGTTTGAACTGCTCTGGTGAAGGCAGTGACAAGCCCTCTCCTCCCCATTAAACAGGTGCAGGATGTAGCTCAGTCTGCAGCTCTGCAGAATTAATGATCTTCAAAACGACTGTTCCTTGTTCACGATTTTCACCAAGAAATGCAGGGAAATCCCGCTATCCCGCAGGGTTTAGTGCCCACATTGCTTATAAAATGTAAAAAGCCCTTTTTGGGTGGATCCTGCTCTGTGTTTCACCTCTCTGAACATAGCCAGTTCCCATTAGATTGGCAAGGCAGTCCTGAATTAATCAAAATCCCTCCCAAAACCCATCCAGCAGAAACAACCTGTTGCATCCCAGCCACGGGTGTGCTTTTACAGAGGGCACAGCCACCCAGCTGAGGTGGCATCACAGCTGAGACAGAAACTGCTGGAGCTTTACCTGTTGGGTTATTGCAGGGCTTTTTTTCCCATGAGTTTGACTGAATTTTCATCTGGTTTTTAAGGCCTTTGCAGCTTTAGGCATGAACTAACAGTGAGTTTAAAGCATGACCTGTAGGAGTGGCTGACTTGAGAGCCAGAGTAGTGAAAATCTCATCCCTCAGCCCTGTCCCATGGATCTCTATCCTTCCTTCTCCACCAGTAAATCCATTTCCCAAGTGCTGCATCCTTCAGGCTGTTTATACAGCTTAGCTCAAAATGCAATTTCCCCTGGGCTGGGATCACAGTTTAAGTTCTGACTCTGCTGGGCAAATCCACAATGCTCTAATGTCTTCTAATGCATCTCAAAGTGCAGCTTTGGAGCCAAGGTCTGGCACAGGCTGGGCCTGAGCCCATAGAGCAGCAGACAAAGCTGGCAGTAATTTATCACCCCAAGATACCCCCATCTACAGGACAAATTGTGTCTGTTTGTGACAGACCTTTGACATCACGGACATTTTTTACCTCTCACCCCTTTGCACTTTGGTAAATAATCCGTAATCAACTCTTCTAGCTTGACCCCAATGGGCTGATTTATTTCTGCAAAGCAGCTTCACATTTCATCTCTGCCTTACCCTGCCTTGTATTTCCCCCTGGAAAATTGACACAGACCTTTACCCCATCAAGGCAGCAGGACAAACCTAGAGCAGTCAGGGATGATACCCAGGAGAGCACTGGGCTCTGCAGTCAGGGAAATAATTTTGGAATTTTTTTTTTTTTCCTGAGCAATTCCAGCCCTAAACAGGCCAGGCATGGTCACAGCTGCTTCACTTCCCTTCTCCCACGGTGAAACTTTGCATCTCCTGCCCTGCCCCAGCCCATGTGTGAGCTGAGGGACAGACAAATGCATTCTGATAAAAACCTCAGTGCTCTCAGCTAAAGATCAAAGGTAAATTTGCTTGGAGCGCTGAATCGTGAATCTGGAAAAAGAGCTGTATTAGCATCAACAATGGGATTAATTAGTCTCTGCTTGGAACCTTTCAAACACAAATACACAGCCTGTACATTGTACCAGCGCAGTGTAATTTCAGCTTTCCTCACTCCTTCCCAGCCCTGCACCCCCTCTGAAAAGGGGACCCTGTTTTCACATCAACCTGAGCTCTATTTTGGGTGAGGGGAAGGAATAGGTGCAGCAGGCTGAGCTACCAGGCTGTGGAAAGCACAGATAACAGAGCAAGCTTTCAACAGGCTCCTTTCAAGCTTTTGTGGGGAGCAGAGATAACAGCTGAGGGAACTCTTGGTAGGAAATTTGTAGCAGGCAGGGCTGGGGTGTCAGGAGAGGGGCTGAATGTGCCCATAATAGACCAGCTTATCCAGGCAGCTCTGCCTGTGTTTGGATTCTTTCCCCTGAGTGCTTTCCCAAATGAAATTTCTTCAGAAATCTTACTTTATGCATGTCTTTCATCTGCAGGCTCCAGCAGTTCTCTAAAAGAGCTGCTGAACTAGAAAGTCACTATTTTATAGACAAAATGTCAGCTCACCCTTGTACTTGTATAGAGCCAAACAGCTTTCCCCCCGATTTTTCTGCGGTCTGTGATGAAAACTGTCATTTATTGAAAGAATGTCCACTCCTGAGTGTTCTCCAGTGCTGAATGCTCGCAGGCATGAGGCAGGAGCTCCACACCCAAGTTTTACACTTTCCCACACTGATGACTGGCAGGAAGTAGAAAATGCACCCCGAGGTTTGTGCACGGTTTGAACGGTGAGTCAGGTTTGTGTCTGAGTCTGGAACATGGAGAATTTGCTGTCATTCACTAGAATTAACTTTATCCAGGCAGTGACGTTAAGGGACAGAGAGGCAGAGTTAGGGATTTTTCCTGGTGGAAGGAGGGGGGAGAGGGAAGTGATATGGGAGCTGCCAGTCCTGCCTCTAAAAACTATTTAAAAACCATGTTTTGCCTTCCTCCCTCAAAATACACCTTCCTGTGAGCCCTGTGCAATGTGCAGAGGAGCAGCACAATCTCAGAGACATCTGCTCAGGTTTCAGCTTCAAATCCCAGATAAAAAGGCCTTTTCGTGTTCTCCTGGTACCTGTGTGAGCTCCATAAATCCAGCAGTGATCCTGCCCTCCCTCTTTTGCAGGCACAAACAGACTGGTGACTTCCAGGGCAGCTGTGATAACGTTTGTTAAATGCTGGCAGAGCTGGTGCTGTTTACCTGCTGATAGACCCTTAACATGGATAAATACTTTTCTATTGCTTGCTTGTGGAGGATCATACTGCAGCTTTTCCTTTAGCCTGTTTTTTATGCAACCCCAAAGATCTCAGTATCTCCCACACCTCCTTCCCTTTGCTGTTGGGGGCTTTATCAGAGCATAGAGGCAAAAGCCTTGTTTTCAGAGAAGCTGGTGAAGAGACAAAGGAAATTACTAGTTAAACACAAAATCCAGAATTTTAGAGCTTCAGAAAGAAAGAAGGGCAGTGAAATGCATTTCTAAGGGTTATACCAGGGCATTGAAGGAAACGCAAACTGGCTACTGAATATCAATCTTCCACTTCTCATCAGAATTTCTGTATGAGAACTGAGGTAACTTTAGCATCAGTGCCTGTATGAAGCATAATTGCTGTGGCTGAGGCTTTTACTTGCTGCACTTGGAAGCTTTTATAATTTACAAGTGCCTTTTATGGAGAATGACCACATTCATTCTCTCCATGCTTCCATCCAACCTCCCAAATTGAGATGAGAGCAGAGATTTGTGTGAAGGTCGACATCCTGGGCTTGAGCCAGCTTTTTTATTTTTTATTTTTTATTTTTTTTTTCATTTTATTTTTTATTTTATTTTTTATTTTATTTTTTATTTTATTTTTTATTTTATTTTATTGAAAGGAGTAAATACTGTGCAGTAACAAAGCTGTCAAATCCAAACAGCTTTTCTGATTTGTCCTGCTCTGTTCAAAGGTCCTTCCTACAGTGCTGACCTTTGTCTCAGAGTGGCATCAGCACTGAACTTGGTCTTGCAACCCTTAAATATGAATTTTCTTGGCTTAAAGATGGAGGGAGATGTAATTCTGTGCCACTGGAAGCACAAACAAGTTTATTCCCATTAGATAAATTGCTTAAGTTCACTCTTAAGTGTTTTGTTTAATGAACCCTGATCACTTTGCAAAAGCTTCCTGAGCATGTTTGGGAGAGCTAAAAATAAATCCAAGGTGTCTGGGTTCTTGGCAGTATCTCCCAGCAGGTCCTGCTGCTCTGTGAGGTCACTTTAAAGCTCTGAGCTGTGTTCCTGACTCTCTGCTGGTTTTACAGTCTGTGTGTTTAACAACTGGCTGTGGAATTAGAGATGTCATCAGTTCAGCAAAGGCTGTTCTGCACCTCATAAAATATCAGCCTCCTGTTTCAAGTATTTTATGCAGAGTGGTTTGTATGGAAGCAGTAACCTTGCAGCCCTGAGTGCTGAAGAAAGCAGAGAGGCAGTGAAATGTGTCTAAACCAGCTCTGCAGCTCTTTGCCCTTGTTGCTCAGATGCACGTGAGCTGCCTGGAGAGCCAGGTGTCACTCAGGTGCCTCAGCTCCGAGATCCGTCCTACAGAGACTCCATGTGCTCTATAAAACGGTTTTAAAGGATTTGGACTAATTACATTTTAAATACTTGGTGTGGAAAGGTCACCTCTATTCATGGCAGGGCTCACAAACTTGAGACAAACGCCTTGTGCAGCCCAGCTGGGTGATGAACTCGAGCTGAGCCCTGCAGAGAAGATGCCACAGCCAAGCTCTGGGAGCTGAGGAACACTTTGGCTCTGAGAACAAGGCTGTTCACTTCTGCACTGAACTTGTCTCTGTCCCAGGGGAGCCTTTTTATCCTGTCAGTAGGTCAAAGATCCTTTAGAGGCAGGAGGAGGAGGAGGAAGCAATGAAGTGATACAAGGAGTGCAGGTGATGTGACTCAAAGGGCAAGCTCTGAGCTCTTGCAGGAAGATTTGGGATGACATGGGCTGGACAGGAACTGTCTGTGCCTGGATTAGTTCCATTTGCTCTTTGATCCTGACCCAGCACTTGGAGAATTCCCCCTGTGAGGATGGGTAAGAGCAGGAGTGTCTTGGATACTACACAGATTTAAACTAAACCTGGTGGAGAGTTTCAAGTGAGAACCCTGCTGGAAAGGTGACCACACTGGGACCTGAGTGATGGCCAGAACAGGGGGTTCTCAGAGGACCTGGGGCAGGTGGGGTTTTGAGCAATCTCTGCTCATGATGCATTTTTGGCCTCAGCTCCCACATTCTGGAAGAGCTGTGCCAATCCCAGTTTCAGTGAGGAAGTGTCCTACTGACACTCACTGGTGTTCCTGAAATCTCTTTGGAAGCTGCTTGGTGCCATGGCAACGTTTGTGTACTTGCAGCTCCTGCAAGGAGATGGAGGATTCCTGATTTTTGTCATTATTTCAGTGCTGATTCAATCACCAGACTGGGCTGGAGGACCCTCAGTCCAGTCCGGCCCCTAAAACTCAAGGTGCTGAGCATGTCCTAGCGTGGCTACCCCATCAAACTTCTTTAGAAAGCAACTGCATTTGCATATTAGAAAAAGCAAGGTGGTTAATGGGAGTGACAGATACTTATTACTCCTCCATTCAAACACAGGACTAATTGTCTCCTGTCCCTAGCAAGCAATTTAAAGAAATGCTGGTGTAGGAAGAATTAGATAATGAAGCTCTTTTCATCTGACACTTACATATAATTTACTTTTAAATCAACTCCCCTGGGAGGTGGCACAAGCTGTGACAGTGCAGAGAATATTTTAATGGTTTTGGCAAGGAGTCAAAGCAGAAAACTTTCTATTTTAATCTCAGGATGCCAGTGGCTAATATTTCAAAACAACAGGGGGCTAAGGGGGTGGGGATGTTAAATGTGATGTTGCAAACTGAGGTCACTGTGATCAAAAGGAGCTGGTGGGGACAGATTTGTACATTTGAAATACCTGCTTATTATGTTCTTTTAGTGGTGTTAATAAAAAAAATACCACTCTGGAGAAGGTGTAGGAGGATCTGGGTATTGCTTGGCTCCATCCCAGCTCTAGGAGAAAAGAAAAGATTTTCCTTCAGTGTATCAATACATGTTATTGTTTTGCCATGTTCCTCTTCTGAACAACTATTGTTACAGAGTCCATGGTCCTTTGTGTGTCTGCTGAGGGATTTCAGCATGGCTGTTGATATTAAACAGTGAAATTCTTCCCTGTGAGAGAAGAATTCCCATCCCTGGAGGTGTCCAAGGCCAGGTTGGATGGGGCTTGGAGCAGCCTGGGCTAGTGGAAGGTGTCCCTGTCCATGGAATGAGATGATCTCTGAGGTCCCTTTCAACCTAAACCATTCTATGATTCCAATATTAAAGTCATCTGTCTTTACAAGTAAATTAAATATTTATCTCAGGTTATGGCATTTAAGTGTTGTCTGGATGAACTGCAGCAACAATTGCTCTTTCTCATGCTGCAGTACCAACAATGCCCAGTTTCAGATGATTCTCACTTGTGTTCACACCTCCAGGCACACGTGGAGGGGGATGGAAGAGACTTTAGTGCAGACTTTAAGGAGAAAACACACATGCTGCAAAGGCCCTTTCGTCTTCTCTGTCCGAAGATATTTCCTTAGGAAAGAGCTGGTCAGCTCCAGATTTTAATATTTCCTGGTAGTGCACCCCAAGCAGTGGGAATTCATCTCCACAGCTGCACAGTCCCCGTGCTCAGGACTCCACTCAGGCTCCTAAATCAGCCTCATTTCATTCAAGTCTGAACTCCACAGCTGCTGTTAAATTGAGTCCCTGAAGAGAATATGAGTTTGGAGGCATAAGAGGGCAGAACAGAGAATGTTCCTTTAATTGTTTTTATCCACCACTCGGAGTCACTAGAGTAGAGGAGTAATTAGGGAATTATTGAGTAATTGTGGTGCATCTCAGTAAAAACACCACTTCCCTCCTTCCCTCTCCTTTTCTGTGGAAACCGTATCTCAGTGTTTGTCACATTTATAAGCCCTAGGAAGAACCTCATATGCAATAATCCCAACTTAATCATATCTTAACTAAGCCCTTTCTGCAGAGATTTATGGTGACTAAAGAAGGGAGTCATAAATAACCTGAATGGCATGAGCACAGTGTGGCACCAGCTCTGCACTCCGTGATGTTTTTGACTGGAACCCCTTTTGCAGCTGGCCTGGGAATAATTGGGTTTTTTTCTGCTGCTCCTCAGGAGGTGAAGTTCCCAGTGCAGTGCAGTAAATGGAATTGTTTTGGGATCCCTAAAACACATGAGCTGCTTTTAGCACAGCAGGGAAGCAGTGCCAGCATCCCCCCCTACAAGTACACCCTCTGCCAGGGCTCAGGGAATGGGACGGAGAACAATGCAGCACCTGATGGATTCAGGGCACAGCCACTGGGGCTCAAAGCATGGAGCTGGTATCCCCAAAGTGTGTGCTGCAGGAGGGAGAAATGCCTCCAGGAGTCAGGGTTCTCCAGCATGTTCACTTCAAGTGGTCAGGTAAAAAATTTACACTGCACTGACTTGGGAAAAAAACTATTTTAATTTGTCAATCTCGGCTTTGGATGAGCATTCTTGGCCCAATATCCTCACCTGGAAGGGCAGCACTGCAGGGATGAGGGAATGACTGCAGAGCAGAAACTCTGGGGGTGATGCAGCACGTGCAGGGACTGCCAGGGACCTTTGGTTCCCCAGGATGAGCAGGAATGTAGCCATGAGTAAACAGATTTAAACACAAATTTGGCACTGTGCAGCTCTCCTTGCAGAACATATATTCTGTGTGCATTGCCCAAGACAGCCTGAGCATGGGGATGGGATTTTAGCTTCCTGTTTAATGCACTCTGGAGAACATCTCAGCATCCAAACCTCGCATGGAAGGATGGCCAGTGATCACCTCACAGCATTGAAGTCAAATCCTAGGAAAGGAATGGCCAAGAGGACTGGGATGCCTCCACTTAGAGGTGTTGCCCAGCCACACTCCTGATCTTTAGCTATTTTCTTCTATTTCAGGGAGAGCAAGGAAAGGAAAGCTGTGTGTTTAATTTTTTTTCCTCCAGCAAATCTGTAAAATACCAGTTCTGTCCAAAGGTTGAGAGACTTCTTGCATCACCACTTAATTTGGAGAAAACAGCATATTTCAGAACCAAACTAAAAAGATTTCGGGTTTTTTTTCCCCAGAATTACCCTCGGTTTCCCTCACTGCTGCCTCCAGCACCAAGCAGATTAGGCAGAGCTGCCACAAATGCCTTTTATCTTGCTGTGTGTTGCTCTTTGCAGCTGCCTGTTGGACTGGTGCTGCTGAAAAACTGAACTGTTTATCTTTCACTTGGTAAGAATTAGTGGTTTTCTGCTCTCAAGGCTGCGCAAGAAGTATTTTCTCCAGGCTACACTAGACTGAACTCCACAGGATCAGTGTGTGGCACTGATAAATCCACTATCTGTGCTTCCCCATCTGCTAAATGCTCCTCAGGCTGGGTATCCAGCTCGGTGCTTGAAATTTGCTGGATGGAGTTTGGTAGTGAGCAGACTTCAAATCAGGGCTGCTCTGCTGCTTGAGTGTGATTCAGGAAATAAGGACAGTGCAGGAAATAAAGATGACCTCTTCTGTTGAAGTATTTGATAGAGCAGAAGGTCACCAAACATGTCCAGCAGCATCAGGCCTGACTCTTCTTTATTTTTATCAGTCCTGAGCTAATATAAAGCTGTTGCTGGAGCCTGACAGACCCCGGGGGCCTCTTGAGGAAGAGCTCAAAGCACTCACAAGAGTCTTAAATAGTGGGGAATATCACCTCTAAGCTGTGTTGTAGGGCTGGAGCGAGGTTTTTTGGCACGGTCTGGAGTGGGGGGTTTATAGAAATTCCCTCACTTTTCCCCAGCAGAGCCAAACTGGGGTGGATCAGGGGTGGGGTAATGCCCCTGAGAAGATTGTTTGGACTGCAAAAACAGCTCACTCTGAAACCATACTGCTTGTTCCAGAGCTGCTGCTCATCCTTCCTTTGTGGCTCTTCCCCTCAGATCTGATGCAGAGTCGATGGCAATTTTCCTGTTGACTCTGATGGGGCTTTGTGTCAGCACTTAATTAATGAAACAGCTCTTTTCCTAAAGCAGCTACAAGTACATGGTATTAGGTACACCTGAGAATTCAATCATGCCCTCAGAGCTCCTCCTGGAGGTGCCTCCCAATTCAAGGAACATCCAGCAGGAAATTTAAGGATCCAGCTGTCTCAGCCTCTTCCATTTCCTTCCAATGAGCAATTGAACACTGATGTGTGGTTCTGTTCTCTTTTTAGGTGCTGAATGCACCAACCCTGGTTCTATTTGTCATGGGATGTGTAGATCAACAAAATAAGAGGGTGAAACCTCTGCTGGCCTTAATATTTGTTTGTCTGGTCAGTAGAAGTGACTGTGTACAGATTTTTCTCATGATTTCTCCTTTGTTATAGAGTTGCAGATCACAAAACCCCACTTTTTTTAGGTGCATCAGTACCCCCTTTCACTTCTCCTCCTAAACACATTAAATCCAGCATCACAGTTTTCTGGAACTTTATTTCACATTTTTACTGTCTTTGCTCCCAAATCAATACACCTTTGCAGAAAAGTTTATTTTCAGGTGATAAGGAAAGAGTAGCTGCAAAGCTGGTGCATTCAGTGACGCTCAGGAGTTTTGATAAGCTGGTCCATGTTTTGAGGGAATGAAATCCTGAAAACCCTGAGGTGATTTCTTTCTGTTGAGCAATATTTGAGATTCAAGGTCTTGCAGTGGAACCAGGAGTTTTGGTGGAGTGTTTGAGCTTCCTAGGCATTTATAGGCAAAAAACCAAAGGTGCTATGCAAGTCCCCATTGCATAATTGTGGGAACTCATGCCTTCTGATCAGAGAATCAATATGATTTCACAGAAGCTTCTTAGTGTTTAAAATACACTCCACTCACACATCTCACAACTTTGACATCATACCCTACTTATACATTTTGCTTACTTATACATTCTACCTACTTATCTTATACTACTTATACATATACATATCACTCTACTTACACATTTTCTTACTTATACTTTTTACAACTTTTACCTAATACACTACTTATACATTTTACTTACTTATACACGTTATTCTACTTTTACATCTTGCAACCTTTACATAATACTCTACTTATACATTTTACAACTTATCCATTATACAGTACATATCCATTTTGCAACTGCTGTGCCTGAGATCTCACATTGCTTGATTGGTTTCTCTAATTTGTCCATGAGCTTCACACACACTTTTCTGAGAATATGATTGGTTTTAATCCAGTGCAGCACAGTCCTTTTTTATCTATTCCTTGCTGTCTTGGTATTTAGTTTTTCAGCTTCTTCTTTCCCAGTTCTTTTCCATTTTAGCACAGTTTACCTTTCAGTCCTTGATGAATTCCTGAAGGCTCTAACAGGTGGGGCTCCTGATCCAGGCAAGTAGCGTCGAGATGATGACAGCAGCAAACCCCATCCAGTGATCAGCAGCCAAGTTAGTCCAGGAAATCCAAACAAGCCCGCAAAGGACAGGGAACAGATATAAACCTGTCCCACCTCTCTCCTTGAACCTTCAGAGCAGAGCTTGAAAACCCTCCTGGGGCTGATGTGCTGCAGCTGAAGGTGGAAGGCCCGGTCCCACTCTGAGGGCTCTGGTAAAAATAGCTAAAAATGGTTTGGCTGGGGCACACTGTCAAGGTTCAAATACTTTACAACACATAATGACATAAATATCTTCTTACCTTAGGTTGCAGTGTACAAAATACACCACTTGAGTATTTAAAACCTTTTTCAAGGTGGTTAATCCCTCAGCCTTTGGTTTGGTGAGCAACTGCCATTTTAAAAATCCTCATGGAAAGAAAAAGGGAAAAAGAGGTGGCCAAGGGGAAGGAAAAATAATCAAGTGTCAGGGTAGTGTGAGAAATGCCCTGGGGAGGTGGCAAACATTTCTGCAATTAGTTGTGTGAAAATGGGAGATTTGTTAGCAGTCTCCATGCATTATTAATAGCAGCAGAAACAGGAGCTGCCCCCTGTTCTGTCTCCTGATAGGGATGCTTTTCTTATTTTTACCTTGTTTTGCCTCCCAGCTGGTCACTTTATCTGACACGCTGGCTCTGTTTCAAGCCTGGCTGGGAAACTTGTCCTGGACTCTCACTCTGAGCATCAGCAATTTCCTTTCCTCCCCTGCCAAGTGCTTGGCAGCCGTGTCTGAGAGGAGACAGCGCTGCCCCAGCCCAGATAAGCTGATCCCTGGCACGGCTGGGCTTGGGGTTGGCCTCAGGTGCTGGAGGAGATGTTGTCCCACACCTTTGCTGCCTTTTCTGTGCCTTGCCTTAATCCTTCACAGCCTTGCCCCTCAGCACAGATGGGAGTGGGCAATAATCTCAATAATGTCCCCTGCACGTTATGTCCCTGCTGCAATCGGGCATTAATGCACACCCACCTCCTACCAGCAGCAGGGCCATGGATCCCTGCCTCCCTCACACCTTTCCCCGTGCCAGAGCTGCACCTGGATATATCCTCAGCTCCCCTTTTCTCCTGGCACCAACCTGCTGCTCCTCCTCACCACAAATCTCTGCATTCAGCTTTCAGTCCTCAGCACTTCACCTGCTGCCCTCCACGCTGCACCTTTCTCCTCAGTCTGGAGTGCTCTGGAGCACAGCTAATGAGAACTTCATAATGGCACCATCTGGGGATTAAAGTGCATTTTTTCACCCGATTTGTCCCACTAAGAGTGCTGGTATAAGAGAGTTATACACAAATATGCCATCACACACACGATTGGTTTATTGCTCTAACCTGTTCTGCGGGTGCAAAGAGCAACTGAGGTGGCAGCTGCCTGTTCTCACACCAGTTTTGCACTGGTGCACCAGTAAATAGCTGCACAGAGCACAGTTTTAGGGAGTAACTGGTGGGGAAAGGTCCTGCTGAGTTTCCAGGAGGCACCAGCAAGGAGCAGTCTCCGGGCTACTTTCACTAATGAAGCCTCTGTCCAGTGATCATCCGTAGAGAAAACAGCTTTAGCCCAGTCCTTCCTCTGGAAAATCCCCCCTGGTGGCACGGGAGGGTCTGTCCCAGCCCTGCCTCAGTCCCCCTCTGGGGCTTTGCAGGGTGGGGGTCCCCAATTCTCACCGGATGATGTGGGAAGGAGGAGGATGATGTGAAATTCGGGTTTACCAAAAGATGGGGCTATAGCCTTCCTTGCCCAGGACAGGCACTGCCCAGCTGGCCCCTGGGCATCTTCCTGAGCCCTCCACTGATTACCCACACTCAGTGCCGGGAACCTGCCCATTTTCAAGCTGCCAGGATTCAGGGGCTCTTCTGCTAAAAGCCAGATGTGAGCAGGCAAGCCAGGACTGGGCCGAGGGGGCCTCCTGGACGTATGGCTTGAAATTCTGATTTTTTCAAGCAGGAGGGGAAGTATCCTCTGGGCAGCTTCGTTCAGTACCAGTGCAAAACAGAAACTAATTAGGTCAGTTCAGCTCCAAGAGGATCTGTGATTTGCTACTAGCTCAGCCTTTAAAGTAAGGGCTCGTTTATTATGTTAGGTGAAAACACGCTACTAGAATCACCCTGTACAATTAGACCTATAATTCTACCAAAAAATCTTTTCTTGATTAGTCCCAAAGGCAGGTTTCTCCTCTGAGGTCCTTTACAGCTCTTCACTGAAAAATGCATTGAGATGTGAGCCAGGCTAATGGTTCCTTGTCTTCATTCACAAGGACCCTTCCATACAATCGATTTGTATTTTTTTTCTCCCTGAGAGAGAAATAAATGTTCCTTGTCACAGTCCAGCTCCCCCACCTTCAAAGCCCCTCAGCAGTTGTGAAAATCTCGCCAGATTTGTGCTGTAGTTGGGTAGATTTGCCTTCTCCCTGTGTAATGTGATTTATCTGGCCAGAGCAGAGATGGATTGACAAAAGTGCTGTGTGGAAGGGGGAGGTGTTCTTTATCACTGCTTTTGCAATATAGATTTTACAAGCTGACAACAGGGTTTAATCTCTGAATAAGCTAAGTTAAGTTCCAAACAAGTGCAGTTCATCTTAGTTCACGGGCTTGTGGGGAAATGCTTCACGGGCAGGATGTGTTATAACAAACCAGCACAGGCAGCAGCTGAATTTCCAGGGCTGTCTGGCTCTGGTACATTCTCTAATTCATCGCTGAGCTGATGGCTCTCCATGCAGCCCTTGAAGGCAAGCACAAAATAAACCCTTGCAAGATCAGGGCTGGAGTCAGGCCTGCAGCTCCTGTCGTGGTAGGAACAGGGGAACTTAAGCTGCTTCCAAAATCCCATCAGCTCCTGTGCTGTCTATTAAGCTGCTGACAGAACAATGGTAGAGCTCTCTTTGCAGTGAGCTGTTCTTTGGTGATGTCCATGTTTGCACTCAGAGGCACCCAGAACACGGCCCCTGCGATTTTCTGCTGGCTGCAAACACCACCCCTGCTCTGGCACAGGCAAAGATGGGAAGAAAAGCTGGTGGCAGCCTTAATTCTGTGTTTCCTGGAGGCTCACATTGGTTCAAGACAGACCTTTCACACCACTGGGGTGACTTTTGGAAGTAAGCCTTCAGGGAGAAGGGGTCAGCATGAGTTTTACAAGGAGTAACTCATTTGAACGACCGTTGTCGGGGTTCACAGGCACAGAACTTGAAATATTCTGCTCTTTGCAAAGTTCACATAATTCTTCGTGTGCTGTTCCTAAGCAAATCTATGGGAGCTCATCTTCCTAAAAATAAACCAGCAGATGCAGCCCAATATGTCCGAGCTCCTCTAAAATATACACTGAGCACGCAGTATCTGAACACATTACCAGGCA
Organism: Corvus moneduloides; assembly: GCF_009650955.1. Lineage (NCBI taxonomy): Eukaryota > Metazoa > Chordata > Aves > Passeriformes > Corvidae > Corvus > Corvus moneduloides. The sequence continues at coordinate 2,892,773 of NC_045490.1, read as the reverse complement.
GAAAGGGGAAAACATGCCTTAAAATTGTTTGTGGGTATCTGAGCATGTAAAATCTGTGAGGCTGTGAACCTTCACATCCCAGGCTTGATCCAGGATGAACTTTTCTGTGGATACTGATGGGCTTGAATCATAAATGTCTATACAAGCAACAAATATGCTGCTTGCAGAAGCAATCGGTTTGGGAGGATATTCACTCTTCCTTTTAATTTTTATCTGGGAGATTTAACCGTGTCCATTGGCAGATCAGTGAGGAAGAGGATTTTTACCTGCTGTGAAGTGTCAGAAAGCAAAGACAACGTTGAATGTCTCACTAAGTGGTTCCAGGCATGGTGTTGAGCAAGAGCTGGGCACAGCTGACAAAAAGGACAATGGCAAAGAATTGAACTCTAAAGGGTGGACAGTAAACTAAAAAAAGGGGGGATTTTGGAATGGGAATTGGGTATCCTGTGTGCAGCCCAGGCAGCCTCGGGGCCCAGGGTATCTGAGGGAATAGTGTGGTCACAGGTAGGAGGCAAAAATGTGAAGTGCCCTCACACTGAGCCTGGAAAGAGCTCAGGAAAATGAATCTGACCTGCTGGGACACATAATAAAGGGAGATAAACACTTAAGAAGGAAAATATATTAAACTGCCCCCCCCCACTTTACCAGGATCTGTTGATAGCAAGAGCACTGTATCTCGTGAAAATGTAATAAGCTACAAGATTAAATGTGTATCATCTTTGCACTGTGAGGCAGGCTGAGGCTGCTTCCAGGCTACAGCAGAGAGATTTGCACAAACACATGAGCAAAAGCAATGTTGTCTGGGCTTCAAGCTCAATTTCTGCCATTCAGCCACATAACATTATCTAAATCCTATCTTGCAGTTGACAGGCAGCAGGGCAAGGTCAGTAAATCACAGCGGCGCCGTGGAGGAAGGGAAGGGAAGGGTTCCTCTGCTATCCACAACGAGCAAGAGCAGCTTTGCCAGGGCTTCAGCTGCTGGTTGCTTTTCCTCTCCCCCAGTGTTAGAAGCAGCTCTGTGTGGGTGTCCCTGTGGGAGGAAAACTCAGAGAGATGGAGCCTTTCCTTGGCTGTACACGAGGCACAGGGTCCATCGTGAGGTTCTGCCAGGATTTACTCTGCTTGCAGCCAGGGGAGGAGTTTCTGTGAGTAATTGTGGGGTCTTGAACTGCAATTGAGACCTGAACCATGTTAAAGAAGGCAAATTTTTTGTGTAAGGAGGAAGAGGACAGCAATCAGGCAGTTTGGGCAGAGAATTTTTAGAAGGAAGAGGAAAGGTCAGGGATAAAAAAAGATTAAGAGATCTGTAAGATGGAAAAGCCTGGGGGAGCATGGGGGGGAGAACATGGATAATGGAAACATGTATTCACCTAAAATTTACATTGTTGAATCTGATAATCACACAGGGCTGGAAAGACTCTGAAATTATGACATAATCCATCCTTCTGCCTCAGGGCAGGATTAGTTATGGCTCTGCACTGGAGAGTGCTGTTTGCCTGTTGCTGAAGGTCGTTCAGCAGAGAATCCTCCATAGCCTCTGCTGGAAGTCTTCTCTGCAGCTTTACTACCCATTGAAAGCTTTTCCTAAAGCCTGACCCACAACATGCTGCAGGAATTTGAGCTAATTCCTGTCCTAGCCAGCACAAATACAAACGCCCGTTCCTTTGGCATTGCAGCTCTCTCAAATATTTGAAGCCTGTAATACTTTTTTTTCCCCTTTCTGTACATCAATCTTCTGCTCAATATCAGGTTTTTCCAGACTTTAGGCTTTGTTTGCACTCTCTCCCACCTGATCCTTATCTTTTATCTGAAGTCTGTGTAGCCTCATTCACCACAGGAATGGGAGGGAGGAGGCAGAAAGGCCACATGGCTTAGTCCAGCTATGGGCAGCAGCATTCTGGCTACTGGAAATCATTCATTTCTGTTTGGAATCACTTTTAAATTACACAAATCACTAGAAGTCGGCCTTAACAAGCCATGGGCAAAGTGTTCTTGGGCATCACCGAGTGCACACAGCTTTACAGCTGGAGGTAGCAAATGTAAGGGTGGGTTTGGACCTACTGGCTGCCTCAAAAAAACCCCCAAAAACATTTTCCAACTGTGCTGTTGGCAATTTATTCTGTTCCTCCTCTGGAATAGGGGCAAAGGGTGGCTGTGAGCTGAGTCAGAGCTGGACAATGCTGGTAGGAATTGGGAGAGGCTTCCCCATCCAGCTCCGGGGCATCTCTGGGAGCAGCACTGCTGGCCCAGACCTTTCCCAGTCTGAAAAGAAAGGAGCAGCAATTGGACAGGACAGAGTTCACACCCATTTCTGATGCCTGCAGAAAGCTCTGTTGAAAACAAATACCACAACTCTGGGAAAACAAAACAATGGTGAAATGCCCAAAGCTGCTCCTTCCACAAAGCAAGCAGGCAGCATTTAAACGCCTCTAGCTTGGGCTGAGGAGCAGGATGAGAGAATAATGGAAAGAAAGAATTAAGGGTTAAGAAAGAAAGGGGGAAAGAAGCCTTTTATCTAGGAATTAAAGGTTTAACCCGGTAAATCTCCCTCTTTCTCTTATTTCTGGGATAAAAATAAGAGCGCTTGGAAAGCTTAAGCGCAAGATTTGAGAAGACAGCCATGAGTGTGAGGATGCTCAGACACAACTGGGGACTGCAGAAATCCCTAAGGTGCTTTTTCTTAGGAGAAGTTTTTAAAAAAATTTACCACCTCAGAAGTCTTATGATCTGTCTGCATTTTTAGCTGACTGCAGTTTTTAAAACCAGTCACACAGTGGGCTTTGTTTACTTAAATTCAGCCAAATCTTTCCCTGGCAGGAGCAAAAATTGAGGCATTGGTGTGCATTTGTCATGCAGCTGCTTTCTGTGGGCAGTACCTGGGGTAAAAGAGGTCTTTTCCAGGCTCAAACTGGTGTCCAGGCGTGAGTAACCCCCTGGGAGTGCTTCCCTCTCCTCATCACCCCTGTGGGGAGTCTGTCCCACTCAGTGAGAGGAGTCAGGTTTCCTACAGGTAAAAATGAATGAGAGTTGCCAAAGCTCTCCTGTGCTCTGGCTCTGGAGTGTTATTCTGCAGAACTCTGCTGGTTAAAGTCGTGTTGGGCAAACATCAATGACAAATTCAGTGCCGTCAGCTGGGGAGTTTGTGGCTTTCAGAACAGTTGAGTCAATCCTGGGAGAGATGTAGGTCACTCACCTCATCTGATCCACTGCTTGGTTTTCCAGGCTGATAAAATGCTTGGGAGCTGCAAAATGCTCTGAGTCTTCCTGCTTAAAAAATCCAGAAATCATTCTTTCCCGGAACAGAGAAAAGGATAGATTTTCTTCCAGGAGCAGATTTATTTTTCCCTTTTAATTGCAGTGTAACTTTACCAGCAGTGCAAATCTGAATGGTTCTGGACTATTTTTGTTATTGCTGTTAAGAATCAGCCATTATCAACCAACAGCGTTATTTATTTATTTTTTTTTAATTCAAGAATATTCAGTGATTTAGAGATGAAAAGAGAGGATTCTTTTGGCAAGAAGACTGGTCTTCCTCAGTTCCTTCCCAAAAGGAAAGCAATCTTGAAAAGAGTGGGGATACTGAAGGAGGATGCCTGATAAAACAGGATTTGTTATCAAAATCTGCACTCCTCTTTCCATATGCAGTGTTGATGTAACAGACTGTTAAATACGAGATCGTAAAAGTAATCATAAGAAAATCAGAGGCCACTCTGCAAAAGCATAACTCCAAGCAAAGAAAAGCTCCTTGCACCAATGTTTTTGTAACCAGCACCTAGTTAAAAATTAAAAGGTGTACTACATAAATGTACTTAAATCCATATAAACCCCTGCATCTGGGAGCAAATCCAGCCAACAGTCAAAATGCCTGCATTTTACAATATCCACAAGGAACAGCATCCAGCTTTGGCACTGCCTCCTCCTTCCTCCAGCTGAGCTCTGCTCCTGCTCCCACCACAGCCACTGCACTGAGGTTTCTCCCACCCGATTTCAACCATCTGATAATTTATCACCCATTGTAGAGGAGCTTCTCTCGGTGGTTGGTGGAGATAAAAGGGGGAACGGTCTTCCAGAGGTACCTGGTTTGGATAACAGCCTTGAAAAGCAAGAGACACTCACTTTGACACTTCTGAAGGCTGGGAGGAGGGATCCAGGAAGAGTTTCCTTTGAATTATACAGATTTTGGTAATGCTTGAATGGCTACGGTGCAGGCACAGGAAAAGGTGATTTCTTCTGCTAGAAAGGAAGGGGAGGGAGTGCACGGCTCAGCTTCCAGCAGGGCAGTGGCAGAACCAAGACCAGGCTTTGCCTCTCAGTCCCTGTTCTTTCCACCCCACTCATGGCCTGGAAAAGACCCCTTTTACCCCAGGTACTGCCCACAGAAAGCAGCTGCATGACAAATGCACACCAATGCCTCAATTTTTGCTCCTGCCAGGGAAAGATTTGGCTGAATTTAAGTAAACAAAGCCCACTGTGTGACTGGTTTTAAAAACTGCAGTCAGCTGAAAATGCAGACAGATCATAAGACTTCTGAGGTGGTAAATTTTTTTTTAAATTTCTCCTAAGAAAAAGCACCTTAGGGATTCCTACAGTCCCCAGTTATGTCTGAGCATCCCCACTTATTTGTATTCCCACCCTTCTCCCTCTTCCTCTGGTTCCAGCTCAGTATTTATTCACTCCAGGTTTCAGGCACAGTTTTCTCCCTGCTCAGATCATTTCTGCTCTGCAAACAGGTGGACAAAATGATTTGTTCCCAGTGGAGCTAAACATCTTCGTGGCTCAGTGAGCTCCTGAGGAGAAAAGAAAGGAGATGGGAAGTTCCAGCATGAGGGAGATTATTCCAGTTTAGTGGCTTAAACCAGCAGCTGATAATGGCAGCTGTGGAGCACAGCCTGGCTCAAAAGAGAGTCTGGAGTTTGGTGTCCCCTCAGAGAGGAAGGGTCTACATTAACCAAATCCTGGTTTCATCAGCTGTTAAACTTGGAAGGAGAAATGGGAATTTCTGAATGATTAAATAGAAAAGAATAGTACTAATGGGAAGGGAGAGCACTAAAATAACACATAATTCAATCCACTGAGCAGGGAAAACCAGAGAATATTCTTTATTAAGGGTGTCGCCAGGAGAGGAACAGCTAACCAGGCCCAGGGTGTCTGACTGAGGGGTGGAGAATCCGAAGAGCTGACACTAAAATGGAGGTTGAAACATTTAATACACTTTTATAGATGTCACCCATTTAGCTGTCACTAAAAAAGACAATACCCAGTACCTGAAGGGAGCCAGGCTGGGTGGAGGTCTGAGCAACCTGGCGTGGTGGGAGGTGTTCCTGCTCAGGGCAGGGGGTGGAATGAGATGACCTTTATGGCCTCTTCCAACCCAAACCATTCTGAGATTCCATGATGATTGTTTGGGCTGGATATTTGATTTCTGAGGGAGAGCTGAGCAGTCCAGGGTGTTTTTTCTTAGAGGAGGTGCATGCTTCAATATTGGGAAGAGTCTTTAATGGAAGCCATTCACGTGAGCCAAGAATTAATGTTGGCCCACCAGTGCTTCCAAACCAGGTCTGGGTTTCCTCCACGTGGCTGCATTCTGGAATATCCATGCAGATTCCTCACGAGTCAAAATCACATGGAAATATCTTTCAGGCTTGGCTTTATCACCAGTCTGTGTTCTCGTCTCATCCTGCTGAGGTTTGATGTTAACCACAGGGGCGGTCGCTGAGGTGAGAGAGCAAACAGTTGTTCTGCAAATAAACCTGGGGAGGAGTCTGGGTCTGTGGTGTCAGGTCTGAAATGCCCTTCCACTCAGTGAAATGAGAACATGGGGGATAATTTAAACTCAAATCCATGTCCTCTCCTCCGTCTCTGATCCAGCACCAGGGAGCAGATCCTGCTCTGGGCAGTGTTCAGAGGCTGTCATAGCTTTGCTCCCACACTCCCCTTACCCACACTTGGAGTTCCTGCAGCAGGCCTTGAGGAAAGCTTCATTTTCAGCCCCAAAAGATGATAAACAAGTCTCCTGCTGCCTTCCCCTCTCGGATTTTACAGATTTACTGTTCTGGCACATCATCGTTAGCTTTCCCTGCTAAAAGCCGTTCCTCAAGCTGGTGAATCCACCTGCAGGTAGTTCTGTCACCCAAGTAGATGACAAGGATATGAATATGATAAATCTTTGGGCTATGAAAGCTAGATGGGGACAAAATTAGCCTGAAAATCTGTCAGACATGAGGGGCAAATATAGAAGTTTATATCTCAGTCCCTAAAATAATTTCCTGGTAATGAGCTGCATGGGTCAGGACGAGTGCAAGCAATGAGGTTCATTTGCACATATTGCATGAAAGGTAAGCTCAGACCCTGCAGTCTGAGTCAGGGGAACAAGTAATTGAACTAAAAATAGTTCAGGAAGTCTGCTGAAGGTAGTCTGTGGTTGCTATGCAGCTGAATGGCAAGTGGAAGTGAACAGGACATTTTAATATCAACTGCTCTTTTATCCTGCCAGGACTCCTGGAAATGAGGGTGATGGAAGTGCAAGTTTCACAGCTTGATGTCCTGTCTTCCTCCATCCTGGTGCTGAGCAGTACAGAAAGGCACAGAAATCACATCCAGTACCAGCAGAATGATTGCTTGGGTGTATTTAGGGGGGATTTCAGGGAAAGGCTCTTCCCCCAGAGGGTGCTGGGCACTGCCCAGGCTCCCCAGGGAAGGCACGGCCCCGAGGCTGCCAGAGCTCCAGGAGCGTTTGGACAGCACTGCCAGGGATGCCCAGGGTGGGATTTTTGGGGTGTCTGGGCAGGGCCAGGAGCTGGACTGGATGATCCCTGTGGGTGCCTTCCAACTCAGGATATTCCATGATTACTTTAATGGAATTTCTAATGTGTTGTTAGGACAGCCAAGAGGGGCATTGGTGTGGTGTGTCCTCAGAAGAATGAAAACAGTGAGGCAGAGAAGTTGCTGTACTTGGATCACAGAGAGGGGCAAAGAAGGAATAAAGGGAAATCCGTGGAGATAAGGAAGATTTTGGGAGACAGGAGGGTCTGAGATACCAGAAACAGGAGCCACAGAATAAATGAGCAATGAATTTAAGTCTCCAGCAGTAAAAGGAAAAATGAAGAGGGACTGAAGAAGGGTGAGAGACAAATGGAAGTGCAAAACGAACCCAGAAAATAAAACAAAGGTTGAGTCAGGCAGTGTGGGTGTGCATGCAGGTGTCTGTTTGCAAGCACAAATATAGAACAGGAAGACAATGATCTAATAAAAAAAAAAGATACAAAAGCTGGAAAACATTCTGAAGCTGGAGGGATAAAAAGGATTGAAATAAGAATGCAAGTGGAGGAAGCTGTAAATTAAAGGATAAATGGGGAGGGAGGAATAGCAATTCAAGTTTTACAGCAGTTTCAGCATTTTTGTGAGCTCTGGTGACAAAGGAGAGGGAAAGCTCTGAAATCTGGAGTTTTAGGACAATACTTGGAAGGTTGTTTGTGTGTAAGAGGCATGGAGGGACCTCCCTGGGATAGGAACTGTGACTTGGGGGCACCCTCTGGCCCTCCTGGCTCTCAAGGCTCAGCCCTTTCCACTCAGTCTCGTTCTGCCTGCAGAAAGCTCCTGGCAGGATGAACAGGCTGGTCCTCACTGGCCAGATGCTCTGCTGGCATCTGTGGCTGCTGGTGTTGGGATAAAAACCTTGGTTGCTTCATTTGAGGGTTTTGAGTGAGGAGATTTTGAGGCTCTTGTTTGGATTTGCAGTCAACTCCTTGTACTTGTGCTTCAGAGTCACCTTGGAAGTGATTCACGGCACTTCCCAGGGATGAGGATGGAAAGAGCACCCAGAGCTCAGCTTTCTCCCTTGCAGAACATCCCAGCAAACTTTCTGGGGTGGAACAGAAGGGTCTGGCACAGAAAGGGATCCATAAATCTCATCTCTGTCTGTGGCTGGGGTACATCGAGGCAGGCAGCACCTCCCTCCAGGGCTGTCTCTGGGCTGAGGTGACACCACCCACCACTGCTGCATCCCCCCGGTCCCCTCGTGGGCCAGCTGTGTGTAATGCAGCCTGAAATGAGGCAGTGTCACACGGGGAGCTGGGCAAGGAACACAGGAGCAAAGCAACTGCCTGCATGCCTCTGCTTCCCCCAGGATGATCCCTTCAGCTCGGATGCTCTGTCAGAAGCTGCTCAGCACCAGCTCAGCCTAATTCATCCTTTTGGGCTGTTGATCTGAGTTAGAGATTGGATCTGCTCCGTGCCTCCACTCCTCAGGAGCTGACAGGCACAGCAGTTCCCCAGCTCCCTGAGTGATTCTCAGCCGCCTTCGCAGCGCTCAGGCACAATACAGATTGTGACACAGGCGATCTCTTTACAAAACACTGAGCTCAACCTCCCCGCAGTCTATTACACATCCTGTCTCCACAGAATGCGCCCGGAGACAGCATAAATCATCCCAGGAAGCTTCGTCATGTGTGCCCAGCTCTGCTTCAGAGCAGCAGCCTGAACACCTGAATTGGCACAGCCTGCTTGGCATCTCCCCACTGCTTCTCACTGTGCCAGGTCTGTCTGAGCAGAGTGGCAGTGACCCGTGCTGAGGGAAGGACACACAAATGGCTGTGCAGAAAATGAGGAACCAGCTCAGCACAACCCTTGCTATTCCCATGTCTCTGCCGCTGGGATTTTGGCAGCACAGCCCCTCACAGGGATGTGCTGTGGAGCAGGTCACGGAAATGCTCCTGGCTAAAAATAACCTGCCAGGAAATAAAATTGCTCTTCCTGATTGTTTTCAGCAATGTGGTGTCCTAAGATGGAATTTCTTGCTGGGGTTGGGGGTCCAGGGGGGGAGGTTTCAGGCCTGGTTGTTGCAGTGCTCCCGTCACTGACCTTCGTCACTGTGTGCTTAATTAAGTGACCTCCTGATGATCCACAGGAAGTGAGAGGCTGACTCCCCTCAGCCTCACTAATTTCAGTTCTCAGACTGATCTGGGTAGAAACTGCTCTGGTTCTCCCAGTGCCAGAAAATCAGCATCTCCTTCCATCCTTCTGTCTTTGTCCCTGGGCTCGCTCGTGAAGCCATGGTCCTGTCAAAGCAAAGCTATCCCCCTGCCCCAGAGCAGGATTTCCAGCAATGAATTGTCCTGGCCAGCCTCATCCTGCATTGTTGCATTCCACCTGTAATTTCAGGGCTTTATGGAGTTCTTCTTTATTTCTTTTCATGAAATGCCCTGAAAGAAAATCCATATCCTGCCTTCCACCCAGCAGATCCTGCATTTCAATGGAGAATTAAGTGATTCATGTCATCTCTGCTGAGTCTGAAACACAGGGAGGATGTGTCTGACACAATAGATCAAACTCTGGGCCATCCATAAGATGTCCAGAGGGATTTTTAAACATTAGATATCCTTTGGCATCTCCGTTGCTCAGGTATCTTTGATCATCTTCCCAAGAAATCCTGGAGCATTAGGCAGATAAACAACTGTGGAACTGTTCTCTTAATTTTTACCTCAGAAGTTTCCAGCATTTTCTGATGCTCTTAGTGGTGTTTGTGGGGTTTGCTGGAAGAGAAAGCAGAGGAAGAAAAGGACACACCACCCCTCTGCCCTAAGCAATGCTTTGGTTTAAATTCATGCCTCCTTAATAGTGCAAAACACAGAATAGGTGGGGAATGAGGTCCTTGCAGCAGGTGGATAATTGTGGTTCTCTCAAAAAAACAACAAGCAAAAAAATAAGCTTATGTGATGGATGGCTCAGTGCTACGAAGGCAAATACCAGGCTGTAATTTATTAAAGTTAATAGCAACAAAATGTTAGTGAGATGGTTAGAAAACGGCAAGAGCAGGAATGTCTGATGGAGTTTAGATATTCATCAAACAAATGGGAATCCTTAGTGGGAAGTGTCACCAAAGAAGGATGGGTGAGCCCATGCAAGGTGGAAGGTAAAAGTCAGCACGAGCCTCTGATTCAATGTTGGTGCCAAGCTCCCGCCCCCAGCAGCTATAAACCAATTCATTTTGTCATCTTTCAATGCTCCATCCTACAACCTGGTTTGGGGCAGTTTGCTTGTTTAACAGGCCAGGCTCCACATGCAAAAGGAGGGTGACATTTAATCCTGTGATTTTTATCCAGTTGTGATTAAAGCACCTGGCTTTAATGGCAGAAAACTTGGGAAAATGGAGTTTGCATGGGCACCTTCACAGTCTTTTTTGCCAATTCACCCCCAGACTGCTCCTGGAATTCCGTTCCCATCCTGACACCGCTAATGACAGCAAAGAGTTTTGCTGGGGATTTTTCTGACAGAGGAAAAGCTTTTCTTTTCCACTGTGTATTGATGAGCAGGGCTTTGAAACACTCCTGAGGTCTGGAGCTTAGATCCAGAAGTTCAGATGCTTATCCAAAATGACTTTAAATTGACTGCATCACTCACGTGCCTTCCTGCAAGCAAAGAAGGGATAAACACAGCGAGGGGTGGGAGAGGGGGGAAACACAACCCAGGAAATTTTTTCCAAGGTCAAAAATGAGTAGATTTGTCTAGTTCTCATTTTCTACCTCCCACGTTAAAATTTTTGAGGAGGGGCAGCTGGTGTCAGCCAGATCCTTCCAGACTTCCCAGTGTGCTGTAACTAGGCAGCATCCACTTCAATGGCAAGGGATGATAATTGCAGGTCCTAGGCTGCAAACTGACGTCAGCTCTTCAGAGGAGGATGCTGACTGCTTAATGAGCATCGCTAGACGCTGTTTAGCTCCCGCTCGGAAAAAGAAAACTCAAAAATTACTTTCAGGGAGCAGTCAGCATCCATTATCTTCTTTCTGATGATAATTTAGAGATGTTTCTCCCAGCATTTGAGAAGAAGAGTTCACTTCCAGAGCAGCAGCTTCAAGTTTGATTATGTGGCAGAGAGAAAAAGGTGACATAGAAGTATAATTAGAGGGTCCTTTTCTAGAAGAAAATTAATTTCTGCTGTATGCAGGGACCCTTTATTTCCTCTGCGCCATCCTGTTTATAATTCTGTGTGTAAAGCTTAGGTGTATTCCCCTTTCATGCTGCTCTTTTCCCCTCGTTTAAGGTTTTTAGAGTGGCTGCTCAGATAGTCTGGGAATGAGAAGTTTTTTCCAGCATGAAGAGATGGAATTGGTGTGGGTCCCATTTCTTAGGTCCTGCCGTTGCGGCCTCGTTACTTGTGCATGCAAATTTAGAGTTAATTCTTTATAAATCCCTGCAGCAGTGGAAACAGAGCAGCAGGGCACTGCTGTTCTGGTGTTGCACCATTCCTGAGTTCTTGCCTTCTTCCCACCACCAAATTCCCTCACGGAGAGGCCACGAAGAAGCCGCTGAAACAAATTTGGGGGTTTGTTCTCATCCCACTGGGCTGCTCCTGCCTCCTTGGAGCCTACTCATGGTGCCAGAGAAGCAGAGAGGTCAGGAAATGAAGGAGAATTCATCTCTCCAACCTGGGCTGGGCTCATCCTGGTGTCGCTCTGCTGGACTCAGGTGTTGTACCTGGGGATGGATTTGTTCCATGGACTTTTCCTGAACGACAGCTTCCAGTGAGGATGAACTTTCCTTGAGCTCTTGCTGGGGGAATTAGTTTAAATTTTATCCTTGAAGGGCGAGGAAGAGATCTTTGGAAACCAGAAAATAAAAGGCTGGAAACAAGCCCACTTAACAGCATTATGGAACCGAGCTTTGTTTTCATTATCGTGCCATGCAGCAAAATGCATTTCCCAGCGTTCTTCAGAGCATTCCAGTAATTTGTCTTAATTAGCGTGATTTAGGTGGTTGCTTGCAGCCTTTGGAATTTAGCACAAGGTTAATGTACATAAACGTATGATGGCACAGAGAGAAACCACAGTTGTCGTGAAGATGAAGTGTTCCAGCAGCATGGAAAGCTCAAGGAATTGGCTGAGTAGGCGCTCTCGTTTCTGCCACCGAGGCAAAATAGAAAAATACACTGAACTGCAGATGTGTTACTCCCAGGAGCCCCAGTAGCAGCAAATGGTGGGTCAGGAGCCTCTCTGGAAATGCTTTTTCTCATATATTTGAATGTAGGCTGATTTGTTTTTAAGGTTGTGCTTCTTTAAAACCTGGAGTTTGATACCCAGCAGGATTTTCTGTGTCTTACTGCACTTACTTGTGTGGAGCTGGGCAGGCTCAAACCTACCTGTGAAAGCCAAACTCTTGAGAGGTGGCAGTGGGTATAGGGTTCTGTGAATGAGCAGGGCTTTGAAACACTTCTGAGGTCTGGAGCTTAGATCCAGAAGTTCAGATGCTTATCCAAAATGACTTTAAATTGACTGCATCACTCACGTGCCTTCCTGCAAGCAAAGAAGGGATAAACAGAGTGAGGGGTGGGAGAGGGGGGAAACACAACCCAGGAAATTTTTTCCAAGGTCAAAAATGAGTAGATTTGTCTAGTTCTCATTTTCTACCTCCCACGTTAAAATTTTTGAGGAGGGGCAGCTGGTGTCAGCCAGATCCTTCCAGAATTCCAGGGGTCTGGAAGCAGGGCTTTTTGTGTCTTACTGCACTTAATTGTGTGGGGCTGGGCAGGCTCAAACCTACCTGAAAGGCAGCAGTGGGTATAGGAATGTGTGAACGTACCTGACAGGGATTTTAGGGTCTTTTGCTCTGTGTGAGGCTGAGTTGTCCCTTTCTGCCCAGCCCTGTCAGCCTCATGTGTGAGCACCTTTCCCGAAGGGCCCTTTGCACTGATTTGATGTGTTTTAGTCTCCATCCATAGGACCTTCACACCCCTCTTCCTGGGCCTCCTTTCTCTCTCCCCTTTTCCAGCAGCATCCAGAGGATCCTGGAGATTTGAGAGCTTCTGCACTTCCTGTTGTGTTGTAAAGTCCTGGGGTGGGACTGACTCTGGCCTTTCAGAGGGAGATCTCAGGGAAAACATCTCTGTTTTCTGGACCATTTTGTCCTGCTGTTCCAGTCTGTCCTTCCCTTTTATAAGGTGGAACATGTTGGTTGTGCCCCCACCCACCCACCCAAACACAAAATGAGCAAAGTTGCCTCATCCAAAAGGCCAGAGGGAATAAGAAGCCATATCATGGTTTGTGTCCCGTGCGAGGTGACCACTCTCTACAGAGGAAGATCTCCTGCAAACATGTTGGATTTGTAATAACCGTGCTTTCATTGCTCATCTGCTTTGTTTGGGGAGCTGTGAATAAGAATTTGAGCCATTTAGGAGCTTTTTACCCACCCACCACCACTGATGCATCAAACGGGGGAGTTTTGCTCCTAGTAAAGGAAGGATGTACAAAAGGAGGTGAGGTCCCAGTGAGACTCGTTTTGGCCTGTATTTGTGGCAGGGTGAGAGTGAGTTACACCCAGAATTCAATCTTCTCCCTGCCAGGTGCCCAAACTCCTCTGACAGAGCCTGCTCTGCATTACCATGGCTGATTTCCTGTCTGCTTCGGGGAGGTGGTGCCGGGTGTTCCACGCCAGCTCTTTTCCCCTCACAAACACCAACTGTGTTACCATGGCTGCTCCATCTCCGGGGTAACACGAGAGGTGCCAGCCGCCCCAAACTCTATCCACAATTTGCTCAGCAGTGGGAAAGAAACAGCATTTCTGCCTTCCTTTGAGAGTGGCTGGAAAGTCTCCATAGAAACATTTGTTGTTACACAACATCAGTACTTTAGGCTGTCTCCTTCCTTCATTCTGATCCTCTGCGAGGGAATTTGTGGATGCTGTGTGATTTCCTGAGCTGAGTGGATGGTTTACATGGCCAGGCTGTCCTGAGGGATATATTTAGTCTCTCTGTCCCTCTGATGGGTATTTTTGTGCCTCAAGCTCTGCTGCAACAATCCAAGCTATGGCCAAGAAGTTTTGGTGCAGAGTCTCATTTGTATGGGTAGAGTTCTGTCAAACAGATAAAATGACAATCCCCATTACCAGGAGCTAATTGATTTAATTCTCTAGTTTTCTTTAAGGTATGAACTGGAAATAAAAGGACTGAGACTGATAGGAGGAAAAAAAATAGGGGGTTTGGTTCTATCAGATCTTTCCCTGTGAGCCTGCTCTGCAGAACAGCCTCTTTGCAGAATATATTAGACCCACCTCATGTTTAAACTGCCAAGGTGATGCCTGAGGAACTGTTAATGCCACTGGGAAGGTGAATTATGCAATCAAGGAGGAGGCAAGAAATCAGGGAGGAACGTAAACCATGGATAGATATTGATCATTGTTACTTCTTCCAGTAATTTTGCCTTGCACAAGTGCACGTGTATTTGAGTGTGACCAGGGATACGTGTCCATATGAGCCATACGTGTCCATATAATCACTCCCTGCCTCAAGTCTCAGGGTGGGCAGAGCTGCAGCAGGTGGCCACGGTCAGGTTTTAAACCTGTTTGACTCTCAGATATGTTTATGTGTGTTTCACAGGCCAACCAGAGGCAATCACACCATTCACAGCATCTTCCCAGCAGGAATAAGGGCAGCAAATCCTTCTTTTGCAGGTTCCTCAGGAGCCTCATGCAGAAAATCCTTTGCAATCCGGGGTGGGGAGAAGCCCACAGTTACCTCCCACCTTTTTTTCCCAAGATCTTATCATTCCTTCCTTGCCTCCAAAGTATATCCTGCAAAGAGTGAAAGCAGAAAGCTTGTTTTGTCCTAAATCTGTGGATCTGCTCCCATAAAAAGAGCTGCAGTGCTGAGCACGTGGAGATCTACAAAAAGTGAATACCCTGGGTTCGATTCACACAGATGAACCAGCAAAGAGGGTTTGGGGGTGCAGAGCAGTGCTGGGGGGGTTCCCTCAAGGTGTGGGGCTGGGTGTGGGCTGTGGGGTGGTTTATTTAATATTATTCTTTAACATTCTGGCAGCTGGGAAGTGGGGGACTTACCTGCACCCATAGGAGAGGTTGGGAATAACCCTGGGGCACCCTCCCTCATCTCTCCATGCGTTTGTAACCCGTGGCTGAAGGGATTTTTTTTCTTTTTTTTTTTTTTTTTTTTTGGTGGCTTTGAAAGTGTGGCTGAAGGCTCCCAGGGAGGGCTGGTTTGTGTTTCGAGGCTGCAGCTCCCCTGCTGTATTTCATGTTTACAGTTTATCATCCACTGAATCCTCCGGTGCCTTGTTCCCAGCGCCGCAATAGAAATGTCACGAAATCCAGTGCAGTGTGTGCCGTCCTCTGAGTTTTCCAACCACTTGCTAATGCATTCAATAAGGATGAAATCACAGCTCCCCTGCAGAGGGCTTTCTCTCAGAGCTCTGGCAAGCGGGTTTTTCTCCCTCACACCAAGCTGCCCTGGTGGCAGCCTTTGCCTTGGGTCCCACCAAAGCTGGCACCCCCACCAAGCATTAGAAGGGCAAAGACGTGGGGATTTGGTAGATTTGTTTCCTGTTCATCTTCTCCCTCGTATCTCCCCTCAACTGCATTTTTCTTTCTTTTTCCTAATCCTTCCAGCTTTTCCTGTGCCCAGCTGGCTTAAAGAGAAATCAGGAGTGTGTGGTCTTTTTGCCATGAGCTCCTCTCTGTTCCTCCAGAGAATTTATAAATTGCTGCTGCAGTGAGAGGCTTAGATAAGCCACGGATTTATTCCATCATGTGAGCAAACCATGTGCAGTATTGACCATCCCTCTCCAGGCAGCATCAAAATTAGAGAGGTTTCTATGTCTGAAAGACAACAGGAGAACTGGAAGCCTCCAGTTCTCTCCAGAAAACAACCTGGTCAAGGAAGTAGAAATCCTAATTCAGGCTTTCCCTGCTGCACTCTGGCCGCGTTCTAATTTCTCCACTCTTTGCTGTTCCAAGGGTCACTTTGTCAAATTTGCTCCCTAAAACAAACTCGTTAAAAATTCAGGGGAAAGGTGCCAGATATTTAATTTAAAACAGAAATATGGAAAGCTACCTGGGAGAGGGAGGGGAGGGAAATCTTGAGCCACCTCCTGCATTTTTGCTGGTTTATTGCTGTGCCTGGGAGTTTCTCCTGCAGCAGTATGTCACTGGAATAATGAGGCAGCAGGTTGGTTGCTTAACTGCAGTAGCCAGATCAGTGGGGATTTCAAGAGATAAGTAATTCTATTTGATTTTGTATCCAGGAATTATAATTTACATTCCCTTCACCTTAGAGAGAGAGGCAGTCTGGGCTATAATTAAGCTTTTTTCCCCCTGTCTGCTTCGGTCCTCCGTTCCTCTTATTGTCAGACAACGTGGCAGCAGAAGCCTTAAAAGCAGGGAGTCATGACAACTGACTCTTCCCAGAGCAACTGGAGTTGTTAGAAGGAAAAAAGAAATATCCCTAAAACACAAATGCCTGAAAAAGCAATTAAATCACAAAACTGCATGAAGCAAATGACAGCCAAGGGTTGGGAACCACCCACGAGTTGGGAGTTTGGTATCTGCAGCTTCCAGATCTGGGCTGGGTAAAAAAGCGATCTGGATTCGTTGATGTTATCTGGGGGTCTGGCCAGTGGTTTCATGTCTGTAGATAAATAAATGCCCACACAAAGAGCTAATTGAGAGCAGGAGGAGTGTCTTGCACAAGAACCCATTAATGGCTCTGGAGCAAAAGTCCTGTTGAATTTCCCAGGGTGAGAGCTCACGAGCAGTTTAGGAGAGTCCATCCTGGAGCAATGTCCATGTAGTGCTCAGAACTTACTTTTATTACAGGTTTGATTGGCTCCAAATGAACAAGTTACCCCGGCAGTGAAACATTTGACCAAAATCTTAGACTGTAAACAACAAAAAAAAAGAGCAACTTTGAGATAAGGAGTCTTGTGAATAGCTGGGTGTGGATTTCTGCTTAGCTGGCAGGAGAGAGTTTATTCATCTGCACCCTCATTCCTGTTATCTCTCCCATCAATAGCAGAACTCTGTTGTTCTCCCCAGAGTTTCCATTGTTTGTTCACGTTCATTGGGTGCATCTCTTTGTCCCACAAGGTGTGATAACCACATGGTCTTGTCAGCTCACAGAGTGTCCTGGTGTTGAGGAGAGAAAACCTGGATCCATCTGTGATTTCGGCCAACATCCTTCCAGAAAGGCACCCCGTTTTTTGTTTTAGGACTTTGTGAACATCTGGGGATTGCCTGTGGTTACAAAACACCTGGATTTGGGAAGTCAGGGCTTCCCACTTGTGTTCCCCTCCTAAGCAGAGGATGAGCTCATGTCTGTGCAAATCAGTTATCACTGCAAAGCCAGGTATCTCTTTGAGCCTGAGTTAGTGAGGCTTCTCATTTGTCCTTTTGCTCTTCATTCTTTTCCTATTTGTACGTTTTTCTGTTCTCTGCGAAGGGGGACCCCACCACAGAGACAATCTGTGGTTTCCATGCACATCCAATTTATACTCTGCTAAAACCAACCAAAGAAAGTATTTGGAGAGTGGCTTTGTTTTCAGATAGCTCCAGATGCAAAATGCTCCGCGGCTTTATGTCAGGGTTGTAACAAATGAATAGAGCACAGTGAATTACTTTTGCTAATGAGCTCTGCAACCACATGATGCATCTTCATCCAATTAAGCCACAGAAGGAGGCAAGAAGATCCCAAGTGACACCCTTTGTCACAGCACTTCAGGACCCTCCAAAGTGTTGTCTCCCCCTGCCTGTAATTTCTTTCCATCACAAAGAAGAGAAATGCACAGATCAGTTGTTTCAACAATTGAAAAATGATGTGTGTGGTGCTGGTTGCAACAGTGTTTTTGTAGCTCTCGTTTATTTTGCTCTCCAGACAGGAAAGGCAAAGCAGTAGCATTTTATAGAGCAGAGAACATTTTTACACAGTTCTCTTAAATCTTTTCAGCAGCACCTGGACAAAATGTTTACACTGCAAAGAGAATTTAGTAAACTATCCACAAGACTTATCACGACAACCTGCCCATCCCTCCCGAGCCATTGTTTGCCTTCCCATTCATTCCCAACATCTGCTGCTGCTGACCCTCCAGCCCCATTTACCCATCTACAGCACTCTCTCTGCAGCCCTAAAATATTTCCTGTTGATTTACATCCATTTCTCTTCCATTGCCTGGTTTGGGCTGCTGGCTGTTCTGGTTTTCTTCTTGTAAAGAGGAAGAAGAAAGCAAAGGTAGCTGATTTTCGCTGCTCGTGGTTAAGAACTGGGTAACAGCGTGAGTAAAACCTGTACAAAGGGTTGTGATCAGATAAAACCATGAGTAAGGCATGTTCAGATGCCCCCAATCTCTTCAGCCAGCAGTCCTGTCGAGCTTGTGGGGTGTCAGAGGCTTCTCCAGATCTCCAACTCCTTCTTCCTTACTCACTGATAAATCTGAGCTCAGTGGAATTAAACCTCTACCAAGAACCACCTCTAATGCTAAAGTTCTACGGGAGCTTGTCCCTGTTCTTCCTTTCATTGTGGTTTTCTTTAATAGAGGTCAGTGATAAAGAAGGGTTTATAGACAGAAAATGGAGTCATTGCCATGGGGGTAAAAGAGCCAGGGAAGTTTGGCTGATTGCAAACAAACTTCCCCCTTCATCACCAGCTCTTAAATACTGGTTCTGGGCTCAGCCAAAGCCTTTCGGGGGGAATTTGGGCAAGGCAATAATGAGGAACCACTTCCCCACACCCCTGTTTCCAGCTCTCGAGCAAGGCAGAGTCCCAGCAATGTGTTACAGCCACGTACCAGGGCACCAGATTTGGAGGCAATTCTTTCAGGAGTGCAGTCCCCAGCAGTCCCTGGAAAAAGCCACTTCAGAAAAATTGTTCAGCAAAATTCTGCAGCATTTCCTCTAATGCTCATACTTCTATTGTACTGCCTGTAGGACAGACAGATTTATACCCTCCAAAGATTTGCCTCCTGAAAAACAAACAGATGAAACAAACCTGCCGCCCTGTCCAGTCCTTCTCCTGCCTCTCCACCAGCTGCTTAAACAGTCAACTTACTTATTTTGTGTTGCTTTCCATTAGGAGTGGAGGATTGATGCCTGGAAGTATTTTAATGGCACTGTTGACCTTGATAATAAAATTGTTCAATGTAGTTTGTGTTGGTAACGGCATCCAAACCCTCCGGAGTCACAGAGAAGCAGCAAGTGGAATAACACAAGCAGTGAGAGGTCTCATGGAAAGGTATCAGTGGAGAGGCCCCTTTCCAGTGCTGTCTCCCTTCCTATATCAGGCGCATCAGATCTGTGTGTGATTCTCCCATCCATGAGCAGATATTTGGGGCTGTGGTGATGCTCAGAACCACTTCCTGATGCTCAGAACCGTTTCCTGACTCTCAGAACTGTTTCCTGACTCTCAGAACCATTTCCTCACTCTCAGAACCGTTTCCTGATGCTCAGAACCATTTTCTGACTCTCAGAACCATTTCCTGACTCTCAGAACCGTTTCCTGACTCTCAGAACCATTTCCTGACTCTCAGAAACATTTCCTGATGCTCAGAACCACTTCCACGCTCGCCCCTGTGACTCGCTGGGCGCTCACCACCATATGACACTGACAGCTGCAACTGCCACTAGCTGCTATCACAGGGCTGTGTGTAATTTAGGAGAACAATTTGCATAATTCCGAAGCCTAAAAATATCCCTGCACAAACAAACTGCATTCTCAGGCTCCGCTCTGACAGACGTGGAAATGGCTGCTGCTTTCCCGGCGCGTTTTTGTGCCGGGGATCCTCAGCACCTTCTCCTTCATCTGACGGCGTTTGTGAGACATTTAAGGACAGGGAGCAAGTGATAATTCCCCTCAACATGCATCACAGGCTTTACACCAGGTGATTAGAAAGGTGCCTTCCAGAATAATTAGCTTTCTGTGGCCGCTGAGCCTGCTTCGTGATGACTGGAAGGGGGGTGAAGCCTGAAGATGAAGTGAGACGGTGGCAGGTCCCCACGCCAGGACTCACCTGTCCACACCTTCCCCTCCCCAGCCGTGCTGATAACGCCAAGCGTGCAGAGCCACCCACCCCACTCAGTTCAATACCAGCACTCGCTCTCCACACCTCCTTGGTGATGGCAGGGGAGGATTTGTGACCTTTTTGTTTCCATGTGACCTCCTCGCGGGTCACGGCAGAACAGGCTGGGACAAAACAACCAAATCAGAGCCACGAGAAGGGGATGCTGCTTGGAGCACTGCTAAAATATGTCAGCTAATTACCCAGAGCACCAACACACCCATGAATCCCAGAGGGATCTGCCTGAGGTTATGGTGGCTTGGAATTATCCACTGCCATGGTCACAGCACTGGCAGGGAAATGGGGCTTTGTGTCCGGCAGTGGTTTTGTTTTTTCTGCCCACTGGTGCTTCTTCCTGAGCTCTCTGTGATTTTAGCCTTCTGAGTTTCCTGCTGTGGAGTCTGCAAGGCTATGAAAGGGATGGCCAAGGAGCAGCAGCAAATCACAGCAACGCGTGCTCTCTTTAAAGAAATCATCAACATACATGTACTAACTCTCCACAAAGTCTGTAGGCCTTGGGTGTCTTGTACCTCCCAGTTCCTGAGGGCCAGAAGATATGAGGGAAGTCTCTGTGCTGTATTAGCTTGCTGTCCTGAGCTGTAAATGATGAACAGGGATTAAAATATCACCCAAATTCCTCTTTTTGATGGATTTGGGCTAGAGCTTGTCTCTGTTTGTTCAATTAGGCAGAGCCCACAGAACATGCACTCAGCCCAACATGGTCCCACAAAATGAATTTTAAAAAAGCATTTTTCTCACTGTCCCAGTGATTACTGGAGTTTCACCTAGGACAAATGGTGGCAAACGAATATTTTATTGAGAATAGCAAATATTTGGCTTAGGACAAAGGCATATTGATCTTTTTTTCCCCAGGTTTAACACTCCCTAGGTTTCTTTGCCCTCAGTCTCTTTAGAAACCACTCATTTGCTAAAACCAGAGCTAATTCACCCCAGGAAGTCTGGTGGTGTAGAAGGGAGACACACCTGAAACCGGTGCTTTCTTCAGCTCTTCTAGGAAAGACAAGGAGTTCGACTTCTCTTGGATTCATCTATTTTACTCTTTCTTCCCTAATAATTTCCATTTACTGGTTTTCAAAGCACAAAAGCGTTTTCTTCTCCCACCCTTAGCTGCCTTAGGTAACTCTATTGAAGTCAGTGGATTTACACAGATGTCAAAAAGCCCTGCAAAGCCAATCAGGCATTTCAGTGATCACCCTTCATGCCCTTGATTTGTTTGCTCCCCACTGCTGCCCGTGCTGTAGAAGTCACATTCATTTGGTACCATCACTGAAAGCCACATCAGTCGAAGCTGCAATTTATTACAAACATTTGTTTTCTGCTGGCACAGCCAGGCTGACTCTCATCCCACTTACACTGTTTTTTCAGCACGTCATGACAGGGATCACAATAACTGCTCCTCATTTACTGGCTTGACATAACACTCAGACCAGTAAAACACCATTGACACCACTACACTGGTGGCCTGGAAAGTGTCTGACACTGAGCATTTAAGATAAAGTTCAATGTGTTCTCCTCCTTCCTCTCCCCCTTTATAAAGGCAGAACTGCCTGAGATGAAACAGCCCAAATAAGCTCTTTTGTTTCACTTCTGTCCAATTATACAGGGACAAAGCAAGCTGGCACGTCCTAAAAAACACCAAGACTGAGAGGTTTCGAGCAGATTTTGCTGGCAGGCACAATTGATGTGAGCCTTTGCAGCACATGTGATACAGTAAGGATGGATTGAACCCTGTGTGGACCATCTAAAGCATC
This sequence comes from Corvus moneduloides, assembly GCF_009650955.1. Lineage (NCBI taxonomy): Eukaryota > Metazoa > Chordata > Aves > Passeriformes > Corvidae > Corvus > Corvus moneduloides. The sequence continues at coordinate 2,871,175 of NC_045490.1, read as the reverse complement.
TAAAGAGTTGGGATTTCTGCAGCTACCCTCTGCAAGAAACGTTTGCATTTTTGCTGTTTGCTTTCAGATCGGGCCTCCTGGGTGCCACTTTCCCAGCTCTGACAGCACTGGATGCATCTCTTGCACAAAGGAAGGCTTTTATTGGGGCAGACAGCGGTGAGACTGATTGCAATCTGTCAAAAAAAAGTAGAACTATCAGTTCAGGAAGGTTATGCAAGGGAAGGTGTGGTGTTATTTTAAACTCCAGAGAAATCAGCTGTGGGAACGTGGATGTTGTGTCTGATCTGTGTGCTTTGAACCCTGCTTGGAAGAGAACTGGCCCAAGGTGGTGGCTTTGCTGTGCCTGGTGCTCTCCCCAGATATGTGAATTCACTGAAAGAGTAAACAGCTGTCAGTCCAAGCTTGCCAAAATTTCCTATGCAGAGTAATACTCGTGCAGTTTTTCCAGGGTGCTTTTCCTGCGAGTAAACATTACAGCTCAAATCAGGAGTAAATACAGAGGAGAGAAAGAAGAACGTCAGAATCTGATTTTGCCTTGGCAGGGAATGATTTCACAGCTTTCTCGTGCATTGTCTAAATGCACAGCTTTTCTCTCCCATTTCCCCTCTAAAAATGGCTGAGTAGGCCAGGAGGGATTTTGTCAAATGGAAATGAGTTTTCTCTGAGCGCATTTCCCGTTAAAAACACCCTCAGGTTTTAGAGTGGATGGGTGAGGACCACAATATACTGACGACCATTCCAGGTTAACACTCGGAATTTCTTGGAAACTCTTTTACTCCATAATCTTTTTTGTTAGAATTCCTCCCTGCCTCAAAAACCAGTTATGAACCAAGAAAACAAAGCCACCTTTGGCTGGATCCTGCAGACTTCTGATGTTCCCAGCTGTCACATCACCGAGCTCAGTCCATGAAAAGAGGAGCAGGATCTCACCCAGACTCAGATGGTGATTCCAGGGCTTTGAGCTCAACTCTTGGACCTGTGAATCCCAGAGTTTCCTCCAGTCCCTGTTCAGCCCTGAGGAGCTTGAGAGTGTCCCTGTGTTCCGAGTTTAGGGCGTGACTGAACGGGAATTTCTGCTCAGTCCTTGGCACTGGGAGTAACAGGAGGTCACAGATTCCCCTGGGAGGGGGACTGGCTTCCTCGGGCTGAAGTCAGAAAGCGCAACAGGCTCGTTTGTGGACATCGTTTTGCAAAGAGCTGCAGAGATGGTGGAGTCTGATAGGGGCCCTCAGACAAAGCACTCCAAAGGAATGAGGATAAATGCACATTTTTAACGAGTTCTAACAAAAGTCTATTGAATAGTTTCTTCAATTTAGTTGTGTTTTGATTATTTCCATTGTCCTCTGTTTCCCCACATGCGGTCTGTGATGCATCCAGGAAAAAATCATGAACATTTGCATTGACAGCCATCCAGAATTTCCATTTTAAATGATCCACTTTGTTACAGTAATTAGCCTTGTAAGTGGAACAAAGCACACAACACTGACAATAGTTGCTAGTGATCACTTCACTTCCTAATCAGGCTGCTCCTTCAAGCATTCTAATTTATTTTCCTAATGATTACAGGGCAGATGCTGCACAGATTTGCACCTCTAGGAACTCCAGTGAAATAGAGAAGCGGAAAATCTCACCTACTTTGTCTAATCCTGAAGTATCCTGAGTAATTCGAGGGCTGAGCAATTATAAACAACAGACTTTGCTTTCCGAGGTTTATTGATTTCAGATTTGAATTCTCTGCCATATCAATTGCTGTGTAGGAGGGGGATCTGGTACTGAAGGGCTTCTGGGAGAGGGGTGGTGGGTAATGAGCCCTTGCAGATGGCACTGACAATCTCTAAAGAGGGAGATGGAAGTAGGAGCACCTCCTTGCTTTGAGTTCTCCAAAATAAAAACCTCTTCCATCTTTAAAAAAAGCACTCCCTCATCTCAGAGAGAAAAAACAGCTTCCTTGAGAGGAATGATAACAAGGAGAGGCTGGTGAGGGGCTTAAGCTGTTAATCCTGTGTCAGAAATAAGTATATTTTTTATTAAAATACAGGTCTGCTTCTATCAGTGTAATCCTCCAGAGTTCCAATCCCAAGGGAGCATTAATGTCCTTCACCTTTTATGATTCAAAGCCAGTTCATCCAGTGCCTTCAGCGTGCCCTTTTCCATCCTTATAGCAGGGATCCATCAGGCAGACTTTGGCTGCAGTTTGCCTTTTGCAAAAGGGCAAAGTCATCTATTTGGGTGCAACAAATGGGTGTAAGCAAAGCCAGGCACACACAGGGAGCAGCATTTCCTTGGCATGACCCTCACCACTCTTGGTTCCCTCCAGAACTCACTGAATTTTTGAGAGACCTACAGTAAACCTGTGTTTGGGGGGTGGACTTGGGATAAGAGTAGGTTTTAGCTGGGTTTTATCCTGGTTGAAAACCATGAGTTGAATCAGAGTAGTGGGCAAACTCTGCTCTTCCCTTCTTCTTCATATCCATGTGTTGTTTACCTGCCTGGTGAGTTGTGTTTTAAAGTGCACAAAGGCACCAGGAAGGAACCAAAAAAAAATTACATTTCATAAAATTAAAAAAAAAAAAAAAAATTGAGATCATCTAGCTTAAAATGGAGAACTTTTCAAAACACTGATCTCTTCTATGCTGTGGGATGTGAGTAGCAGAGGAGCCTTCAGCCTCCAAAGGCTCAACTCTCTGAGCTGGCCAAGCAAGTCTGCATTGAGCTGTAGTGGTTCAGGATTTCTCACTCCCTGCTGAGCAGTTCTGGTCACAGATTTGTGCTGTTTGGTTCATCCATGTCTGGGAGGCAATGAAAAAGTGGCTTAAGGCTCAGAGTGTCCTTTGGGCTTTGTGCCCAGGAACCGTAAGTCACCTAAGCTCCACCACCAGACTTCATGGCCAAGAGATTTCCTATTTCTAACCCCTTAGGACTTTTCTCCTGCTGCCCATTTCCCCTTTTACAGCTACAACCCTGTTTGTGGTGTCACAAACATTTGTGGGGTTTGCTAGAGCTGTGTGGAAGCAGACATGAGCCACTTTTGAAGGGGAACCATACAGAGACACAGTTTTCATGGCTTATGATTCTTGTGATCAGCAAAAAGCAAAGCTCGAGGAGGACAAATGCAGACAGGAGTAACCTGCCCTCAGATTTAAGGAATGATCTTAAATTTCTCCCCCTCTTCTGCTCTGTGGGATGGAGCTGGAGTTGCCATGGGCACAGCACCTCAATCTGCCATCCCCAGGAGATCAATGCTTATTTATCCAATATAAATATAAATATAAATATAGATATAAATATAAATACTGGATATTCTTACTCATCCCAAGGAGTTGCAAAATGCACTTTACTGAGAACACAAAAAACCCAGGGTGAGTTACCAGGGAGTGAAGACCCTTTGCCCATTGAGATACCTCCGAGTGGCAGAATCAGTTCCCTGCCAGTTCCATCCTGGAGAATTTGGGCAGCAGACCAGGCCAGATTTCCTGCAGTCACATTCAGGCTGCTCCTGCCATGGCCAGCAGCAGCAAAGGGACTTGGTGTGCATAAAACAGAGCTGCCCTTGGTGTGATGCCCAGAGAGGACTGAGGGATTCAGCCCAGCTGTGCAGAGTTTAGCGTTTCCTTCTGCTCCCAGCTTCTGCACAGAGGCAAAAGCTGCAAGATGACGATGAGACCGAAATATTAATTCCGTGTTATTGCATCAAGTTTGACTAACGAGGCGCATGAATAAATCTGCAGTCTTAGCTTCTGCCAGCGCCAAGTTTCCATGGCAACAACAACCCATCTTATCTTTAGGAATTTCATTAGCAAGGGAGGGAAACAAAACAAAAAAAAAAGAAAAAAGAAAAAAAAAATCCCACCCCAAAATCAGAAAAGAGTTGTCAAATTAAGAGCAGCATCTCCCTCCCCCGCACCGTTTTTTGGGGAAAGTCCGCTTGGGTTTTTTTTCTCATTTGTAAAGGTGTTTTTTAAAAAAATTTCACATCGCTGCCTGAGACAAAAAAATACAGCAAATGCTTTTGTAGCTCTGAATTGGAGAGGGAGGGATCATAAACATGAAGAAGGGGGATGCACTGGAGGAGGGAACGTGGCTGGTGCAGAGCACTCAGCATTCAGATGAGCCCTGGCGTTGCCTCCTCTCCCAAAATCCGGAATTAGGGAAGAGAGCTGGGAATGGGAGACCTTTTGGTGTGTTCACAGCGGAGGTTCCTGGTGATGTGAACACCATGGGGGGAGCAGGTGACACGTGGGGAGCTGTGATGGAGCTTTGTGTCTGTGTGTGTGTGTTCCTGCTCTCAGAGCCTCGGCGCTCGATACTCCCGGCACGGGAATTGAGTTTGTTGGATTTGGAAAGCAGGGCTGTGTTTTATCGTCCTCTCACCTTGGGCTGCCCTAGACCCTTGTGACAAATAAAATAAACACCGTTTAAAAAGTCAATTGAATCGAATTGTTTCAGGAAAAGAAACGCCTCCTGCACACACAAAGGAGGAGGAAGGGATGCACAGGCTCTGCTGTGGGAATAGCTTGGAGATTCCATGTTCCCACCACCCTCTCCTCAGAGTGGTTTTGTTGGAGCAACAGGAGGAGGCAGGCAGAGCTGTTGCATTCCCAGTTTGGGGAGCTTGGCTTTGATGTCACTGAAGAGGTTAAAAAGTGTTGTCCTTAAAACAGGACCCATGGCGGGCTCAGCTTTCCCCTGGATCCTCTGGAGCCCTCGTGCAGGGCAGGGAAGATGCTGATCCCTGTCATTTCTGCTTCCTGTCCCCAGGCAGAGCCACAGCTCTGGAGAGGACGAGGATGGGGAATGACAAGCTGGGGGAGAGTCAGAAAACAGCGGAGGGGAGGGGGCACTAAGAAGCCCAGCTGTGGATCTGAGGAGGGATTTTAGGGCAGGGAACCCTTTAACCCAGTGTTTGTTCTCCCTGTTCACCTGGAGTTAACTCTGCAATTGGAACAAAACGCTCAGTTACTGCTGTACCACTACAAACAGCAGCTCCAGCAGCCTCAGGAACCTGTTTTGTTACTCACAAGTGCACCAGTTTCATCGGGAAAAATCCCATATCAATGATAGGAAACAATGGTTAAAAGAGTGTTCTCATCCTCCTGTCATTCTTACCTGCAGCCAGCTGCCAGCTGGGAAGCCCCCAGGGACCATTATTTCAGGAACACTGCCTGTAATGCCTCTTTTACCTGTTTTACAGTCAGCCTTTCTGCTGATATCAGAGAAGCAATCTCCCAATTATGTCAGGGTAAGTGGATGGAGAATCAGCCCTGCCACTAACAAACATTCACACTTAGATTATTTCCCCCACTTTGCCTCGGAATGGCCAATCAAGACTTTTACAATCCCAATACCTGCCAGGCTCCCTGGTGAGCCATATAATTCATCCAGTTGGAGACAATATCACCAAACATAGCTAACACATCAAATCACAACATGGGCTTTGCACAGTGAATTACAACTGCTCACAAAAGGTTGTTAGTGAACAATCTCTGGCCCAATTTCATTATTCGTGGAAGAAATTTATCAGCAATTCCAAATAACAAATAAATCTAAGAATTTTGTGAACCGCCCAGAACCGATTCAGGAGCTGGGAAGGGGAGCAATGTTTGTGGAATAAATGATTTGCTGCCAGAGATTGGTTGGTTGGTTCTTTCTAGTACACCCTTGGGGGCTGCTGGCCTGGCACTTAAAAATCAGCTAATGCATATTCCAAAAAGGGCACAACAGCATTTATTCCACAGGATCAGACGGATGCGAAGTGATGGAGGCAAAACAATTCCTTGCTCAGAATTTGCCCACCAGTGCAGAGGTGAGTTCTGGGGAAAGACAACAGCATTTCCTGTTTGATTTGTCTCCTGGCTGTCCTTCTGGCTGAGTTATGTTTTCCCAGGGCCACAACAAAACCCAGGTAGCTTTGGGCAGGATGTCTGGCTTTAGTTTTTGCCATAACTATAAATTCCTATGCCCTTTTCCTCCTCTTCCTTCAGGAAGGTGCTCAGCAGTGGCAGCTCCTGTCCTGATCATCTGCCAAGTGAGTAAGTGCTGGGTTTCATGCTAAAATACAATTTCACTGGGCATGATTTGGCTGTAGAGCTCCGAAATTTGAGCTGTACAGGCCTCTTAGCATAGACAGGGGGGTTTATCATCCCCACTGGAGTCTGCTCTGCAAATGGGTCTTGGATCCACACTTTTCTGATAGTGTAAATGCACCCTGATAGCTGCCAACAGGCTTTGGGTTCCCAGACAAATCTGTCAGAGGGGAATATTCACTGAGAGTGCCTTGCTTGTCCAGCCAAACTCCAACATTCCAAACTAAGAACATCCCTTGGTTGGTGACAAGAACATATTTGCCTTGAACAGAAGTTGCTGGTGAGAACTTGGTGTTGCACCATACGGGTGCTCAGCCTGTGATGTGTGAGGAGCCTTTCAAAGATGATTATGATATGATTATTATTAAAACCAAGAAATTCTTCCATGGCCACCGTGCAGTGTTGGGGCAAAGAACAGAAATTCACTATATTGCAATGGATTATGGTGTGGATGCCCCAACCCTGAGCAACCTGGGCTGGTGGAAGGTGTCCCTGCAGAGGGGTGGAGCAAGGTGGTCTTTAAGGTCCCTTCCAACCCAAGACATTCTGTGGTCAAACCACCCCAGCTCTGAAAGGGGTGCAGTAGATGGTTTCAGTTTTAAATTCTTCGTGAGAAACCAGATCCCCTTTTCATCCTTGATTCCTCCTTGTTCCGTGATTCACCCTAATTGCATTCCTTAGGATTGTGGCAGATCCTGTGCCAAACATTCAGAGAGCCCTGGCTGGGGAGCTGCAGTGCCTGGCATCCCCAATTTCCCTTCCCTCGGTGCCCTCGGGCACAATTCCACATTTCTCCTCATTACACAAGTTTCCTGTGCCCACCACGGAGGAAAACATTAACAGCAATTAGAAAACTTGGATCGGGGGCTTGGATCCGCCCTGCATTTCACCACCCCAGCACCACACAGCGCAGGGCATGGGATGAATGATGAGGATGTTTCCCATTAGGGAAAGTGCTTTCCATTGTCAGTGCAGACACTCCCTCATTGTCTGCATGGCCACCGGGCATCTTGCAAAATTCTCTTCTCCAGATGAGTCCTGCTGCATGTGATTACCATAAAACCACCCACTCTCTTCACCAGCTTCCTCGGGGAAGCTCAGGCTGGAGCATCTCCGTGCGTTTTCCAAGGGTTTGGTATTCAAATGGCTGACCCTTTCTGAACAAATCTCGTTAGAAATAGGCTGAGACTTCAGGTGAAAAAAATAAAACACCCCAAAACAGGTAAATGCACGGGCTTTGGTGTTTTCTTTACATTGAATCACAGAATTGTTTGGGCTGGAAGGGGCCTTAAAGATCATCCCGTTTCACCCCTCACCAGGGACACTTTCCACTGTCCCAGGCTGTTCCAAGCCCCATCCAACCTGGCCTTGGACACCTCCAGGGACTGGGAAGCCACAGCTTCTCTGGGCAACCTGTGCCAGGGCCTCCCCATCCTCACAGGGAAGATTTTTTCCTCTTTTTTCTGTTTTTACTATCAGTAGAGAGCATTCCATAGGCTTTTTCCATTAAAGCTGACACTGCCACTATGTCACCATGGAGCTCTCAACCAAAACATCTCCTTTTCATTGTCCATGGACATCTGCTTGTGCCTTTTCTCCAATCACTTCCCTTGGCTATTTATGTTTGCAGGGTTCAGCTCCCTAATCAGCAGCTCTGTAGCCTGTTTCTTGTTGCAATTATATTTGCATTTAGTAGATTTGTAATTATTATTATACTTGTAATTATTACCATATTTGTAATTATCGTTATATTTGAGACTCACTTAAGAGCAATCTCCACATTCTGTGTGAGGCATAATGGTGAAAAAAACTCTTTGTGTCTCAAAGACTCTGTAGCCACTGAATGAAAAGGTGACATGATCAGGGAAAAGATTTAGCTGAGCTCTGCACAGTGTTAAACTAAGCACCATTTTATGGCTCTCTTTAAAACATTATAAAGCAACTGGGAAAAAAATTAAAGGGAGAAATCCCAATGCATGGATGCTGCAGGATAAATCCTGCCCTTGTTTGCTTCATTCTCCCCCCTCCCCTGGGTTCCAAACATCACTCAAGAACAAGCTTCTATTATTGGGCAAAGCTCCCTCTGATACTTCAGGAGGCATTTCCCCCCTTTTCTGTACGAAAAGAAGGAATGTGATGGCAGGAATGTAATTATGAGCGCTCTCAAACGAACCTGGGCTGGCTGATTTGCACTCAGCCCCTCTGATGGGAAGCAAGTGAGCAATGCTCTTGAGATGTAATTATTATTATCAGTCACTCTTGACGGTGACAACAAATAATTATTTTTAAAGCGCATGAAAACAGAATTAACCCTTTCCCCAGACATTCCCTCTCTGAAGTGACACTGCTGGTGTTGCAGTTCAGAACATGGGCTGTGGAGCTGCTGTTTCAGTTGGTTTTCTGCCATTAAAATGCCCTGGGCTGCCCTGAGAGGGCAATTTTCAGCAGGGAATGGTGATTTGGAGGCCCTTGCATTACCGAGGGTGGCTTGGCAGAGCCCAACTTTCAGAAGTTTCCTCCAGAGGATGTGTTTTCAGCAATCAGGCCTTTCCCAGGTACTTCAGAAGCGGGTATCAATTTCTGCTGGTGTCCTTGGCTTCAGAGTGAAGGGATTTATTGAAATTTCGACACAGGCTTCAGAGTGAAAAGATTTATTGAGACTTCAACAGAAATTTTGCTTCAGGAAGCAACCATGCTCTGAGATTCACCCAGTCTCATGGAGGGCAGGAGCTGTGGCAGTGGCATCAGGAGCACGGTCACTTTGGGTTCCCTGTCGTGCCAGAGATCCTGGATCCAGCATTGCTCCAGCCAGGGCTGCAGCTCCCTCCTCTGCACCCCATAACCCTCAGTCCCATCCTAACCTGCCATGTGCAGCGTTGAAATGTCACTGTCCCCAAGAGGAGGGAGCCTGGGCAGGTACTTTTGCTCTCCTGGGACACTGACCCAGCTGTAGGACAGCGGGAACACACCAGGGTGGAAGGACAAGGCCGGATGTGGGAGAGCACCCAGCCCTGGAGGGAACGCTCTCCTCTGCGAGGGAGAGTGGAAGGGGAGTGTTAAAGCCTTGTCTGGGACGCTGTGGTTTCATTTACAGCTTTCTTTGTGCATCTGTTCGTGTTCTGAGACAGGCACAGATGGAGCTGGATGGTAGGGGGGGCTGTAGCCCCTCTTTTGGGAGTTCTCAGCGCTGCCTTCAGCTCTAACTCATCCCCCCCAGGCTGGGGCTGCCATTCCGCTGTCAGGCGGGTGCAGTTCAGCCCTGCTGCCCCAGAGTGAACCAGGTCAGTGTTTCTTTAGGACCAAAATCAAGGATGCAGGATCAGAAGCACACAACTCTTACAGCCTAAAAGATCTCACAGCCTTTAATAGCGGGGACAAATTTATCAGGGCCGTTTGAACAGAGAAGGCAACAGGACAGGGAGGAGTCTCCAGCCCCATCTGCATCCCTACAGGAGCTGGGAGCCTTTGTCATCCCTTATCATCCTCAGCCCCTCCCGACAGTGCACGGCAGCCTGGCAGCTTCCCTCGGGTTCTGCCTGAGCCTGGTATGAGGCATCACCCCCAGTAACACCCTGGGAGCTCAGGGATGCCACGGCCAAAGCTCCCAGGAGGGGACAAAGCGTGGCAGCCGGGGGGAGGAACGCAACAAGCAACAAGAACACGATTTTTAATGAGTGCAGTATGTGGCCCGGGTCTGCAGGAAATCTGTTTGCAATCATCCTGCACTAAAGACAAATTACAAGCTGTTTTCCAGGCACAAACCTCTGCCTCTCTTCTCCAGAATGCCAAGACAATTATTTGTGGCATTATTATTTTTTCCCCTCGCTTGCTCTCCTTTTCTCCAAGGGTCTCCCACACACGTGGAAACTCGAGGCACTGACAGTGGCAGGAGTCAACCAACCCAGTGCTGCACTAAGAAATATCAACAAGCTGCAAGGCAGGGAGGAGAGCAGGGCCTCCCCACTGCTCAGCAATGCTTTGATTCAAACTGAAGTGAAAGAAGGCAAGGCAGGGAAATTTGCAGTCTCCAAGCAGCCCCATCTGTTGTCACCTTGCCCTGTTTTTGTGGCACAGCACATTGTACATCCCCAGGGCTCCCCGGGCCCCACACGCTGTGCAGGGTGCTGACGAGGGGGTGTTAGAGCTGAGAGGTTGAGGAGCAAAAGATGAGCAAGAGAGAGCAAAACAGGCATTTAATTTTCTGAGCAATTGCTCTTCATCTGGCTTTACACACCCCTGCAGAGCAGCAGCCTTGCTCCCCCCATCAGGGCCTGTGTCAGGTCTGTGTCCAGTCTCCACCTTGAACAGTCAGATCTGTGAATTCAGCTTCCATTTGCTGTGGCTGGAGGAAGCCCTCCTGTGAGGGGTGAAAACTGGGGGAGTGCAGGAGTCAGGAGTGAAGGGAACCCGAGTGCCCCACACCCACGAGACGTGGCCAAAAGGGAAGGTGGACACACAGCCCAGGGCTTGCTGAGGATCAAGGGCTCTCGTGGGCATCTCTGAACACCAGCAGCAGCCTTTCCTTGCCTGCACAGTCTCCTTCTGATAAATCCACAGCCGCCCACCCACTCAGGAATCAAAAATCTGAAGTGATGCAATGCTCTTCCTTTGAACGGTGCTGTGTGCAAGGGTTGAGATTAAAGCCAGCTGAGATAACTGCATCATTCCCTTCCTGCCTTCTTTCCACCTCTAGATGTTCATTTAAGCACAGGGGAAGACAAAGCCTTTTAACCTGTAATATCCTGAGAGTGAGAATTGTCAACACTGCTCAGAAAAAGGAAAGAAAGACATGGAAATGCTGCACCTGACACACAGCTCTGAAAGCAACTCCCAAGTGATGGGATGGGAAGAGTGGAGTGGCATAAAGCAGGTGGATGGCAGCATAGACACCCAGGTAAACAGACAGACCAGGCTCTGTGTCTCCAGCTGCAAGCAGGCAATTGACTCTCGAAGAAACAAAAAGCAGTAATTCAAATTACCTTGGAGAATGGAAGTTTCTGTCAATAGAAAGAGCTGATTCTGTGATTCTGTGAGGCACAGTGAGATCTGGTGTGGATTCCTCACCTCGGTCACGGCAGCCCAGCTCCCTCCTGGAGCCACGGCTTCATTCGGCGTTCTGAGATGCACAACTCGCTGCTGGCTGGACATCACCAGCTCTTCCAAAGTTGATTGACATCACCCATCTGGGCCAGAATCTCAAAGGAATGTTGCCTTCTTGGAGACAGGGAGCAGATTGCTTGTCACAGCGCTCCTGGAGGGGATGGGGATGGTTTGAAAACCTGACCACGAGTGACACAAGAGAAGCAGCTGGTGGCTGGGCACTTACAAATAGGATCCTAACCCTTGCAAAAACCTGGATTAGGTATTTGAGGGGCTCTGCAATCGACATCATCTGTTGCAAATGTCACCACAAAGCAATATCTTCTCTGCTTTCAGCTTTTGACACCAGAACCTGCGTGCCCACCTCACTGACTGCAGTGCAAGGGTCTGTTCTCACCCTCACCCCAGTGAAAACAACAGGGCTGCTTGCAAGAAAAGCCTTTGAACGCTGTGATTTCACCCATTTACAATGCAGGGAACCTGTGGGTATCTCAGATGAAGGCTTAACCCCAAATAATGCGATTGTTTCTTTCCCCAAATTACTGATTTACACAGAGGAAGGGAAATTTACATCGAGAGAGAAAATAGGAACAGGTTATTGGGGGTGGGAGGGAGAAGGGAAGGCAAGCTAGGCACAGAACAGGCCAGCTATTTTTCCTCCTTTCTTTCAAAAATTCCTGCCAATATGCTCGCTGTGCCATCTGGCACCCGTGATAAATTTGCCTGTGTGTAATTGCAAGCTGCAGAGAATTTTAGAGGGGTTGGAAATTTCTCTGTCTAGGTTCTTGTGTAGCCATTATCATTTTAATCGTTGAATACAGGAAAGGGAAATTTTCTTTTCTCGTACTCTCCTGAAATGAGAAAAAGCTCTTCAGTCACTCGCTGTCCTCCTCACTTCAGTTTGTTTCATTTGAGTAGCAAAGCCAAGGTGATGTGAGTCCCCTCCCCATCCTCCATGAATATTTCATGTAATTTCAAAACTGTAATTTTAGTGAGGCAGAGAACATAACATTAATCCATTGCTAAACAAATCCCCCCACCATTACAATTCCCCATTTGTAAATGAGGGGAGAATTTTAAACTTTGAATTTACATTTCAACTTTTCTCCCTTTCTTTTGCTCCGTGTTTTCTTTACACGTTTTTCTTTACATTTTGACTGATGAACTTCATCAAGCAGCCTCACTCCTAATTCTAACTATTTAAGCTACTTTCTGCTATTCATGTATTATTTTTGCATTTCATTTTGCACATGAGACTTTCTTTCCTCAGTGAAGTAAAGCAGAAGCAGAGAACAAGGATTCAAAGGAGGCCTCGCCAAATCCTTTTCCATATGGATGCTTGCTGAGATTTTTTTCCTTGCTAGAATTTACCCAGATAAAAGAGAAAGACTTTATTAACCATTAGGTCAGCTGAAAGAGGTAGATGGGGTGCAATTTAGGGATTTTTGTGCCCTGGAGAAGAGCTGGACCTCACAAAGCTCTTCCACACCCAGCAGCTGCCTGGGGATGCTCCATTTCCCACTGTTTGGCCACCATCCCCCTGAGCTCATCCCGCAGCTCCAGGTGCTGCCTGTCCCCATCCCAGCACACCTCCAGTGCTGGAGTTAGGTGGATGCTGGTGAACAGATTAGTTCTGCACCACCTGCCAGTCTGTGCCATGCCAGAAAAACCCTCCCTGAGCCGGCTCTGGATGCCTTCCAGGGCTGGTGGGCAAAAGGGCAGGACAGCAGGGGGACTGGGGCACCCCAGGACACAGGCACAGCCAAACCAGGCCCTGCTGCCCTCCAGGCACGGGAGAGCTCTTGTGCTGCTCCACTGACCCCGTTCCCTCCGAAATTCCCTGCCCAAATCCACAGGGATGCTGCCCTGTCACATGGTCCCTCTGCTCCTTTCTGTGTGCGGAGCTAAACCAAGGCTGGTCTCAGGGTGTTCCTTGGTGGTGCCACGTGTGCAGCTCCTGGGCTGGAGCAGGGACGTGGATCAGAGCAGTGAGACAGGGAAAATTCAGCCTGAACATGCAGAGGTCGTGAGGAAAAACTCCACTGCGCAGTGACTGAGCCCTGGAACAGAGCCCAGAGAGGCTGTGAAGTCTCCTCCCTGGGGATATTCCTGTGCCCTGTGCTCTGGGATGGCCCTGCTGGAGCAGGGAGGTGGCACCAGTGACCCACTGTGGTCCCCTCCAACCTGACCCATCCTGGGATTCTGTGAGTGAGCTGGAGTGGGGCAGAAGTTGTGTTTAGACTGTCCAAAAAGAACAATTAAATGTATTTAGTGTAAAAAATGGGATATCCTGGGAGGGGGGATGTGTGAGTGACAGCTCTATGACAAATCCTGTCCCACCAGCAGGTCACAGCCAGCCTCCCACCTCTGCCTGCCTGGGCTCCTCTGGCAGCTCTTTAGGCTATTCCAGAGAAGATGAGCTCGTTTAAATAGCAGATCCCATCTAAATGAATGTGTTTTAATTGAAGGTCATCAAGCAGTGACCACACCAGCAGCTCAGCCACAGCCAAAGGGCAGTGGGGACTGGGTGGCAGATGGTGGGGACACTTTCCAGCCTTCACAGTCAGTGCCAGAAGAAGACCTGTGTCCAACAGAGTCAGTCCCAGCTGCTCAGGGAGGTGCTTCAGATCCAGGGCTGCTTTTACTCAAATCCTTCCCCCAATATCTGCATCAACCCTTTCCTGCTTTCTCAGTGTTAATGTACAGAGAAACAAATGCTGAACACCTTCCTATGGAATAATTTTGGTGTTGAGGAGGAAAAAAACTCGAGAAGGGGGGAGGGCTGCGTTTTCCAGGCAAGCAAAGGCTGTGTTGTGAGCCCTGGAGAAGGTGAGGAGGCAGAGAGAGAGAAAAAGGAGTGAGAATTGCATGAGGTCCACAGCTGTGCAAAGGCCTGTGCCCATGGGCAGTGCAGGGAGCTCCCATTCCTGGGCTGCCTCTGTGGAATCTGTTTGAAGTGGAAGCATCTCCCCTGCTCCTGATCTCTCCCAGCAAACCCTGAGCCTCGGGGAACATGCTCAGAAATCATCACACAACCTCTGTGGGGAAAAAGTCAGTATCTAGTTCAAACAATGTCACCGTCTCCCTGCTGATAAAACAGCCACAGAAGTCAGGAGTGGTTTAACAACCTCCTTTCTCCGAAGTTCCCGACCATCAAATTTCAAGGGTTGCTCCTTTGATCTCAGAAGCACCAGAAAGATGTTTTTCTTTTTTTTTTCCCCTTCCTTTCCCATTTTTATTTAAATTTCACTAGCACGCTGTGGCTCAGTACCTAACCCAGCATAGCCCAGAAGACTTCTGCTACTCTGGTTAGGTTTTGTGTCTAGTCCCTAATTATTCTGGTCTTGCAGAAGGGAGAAGGGGAAGGGAAGGTGGGAAGGAAGTTTGAGCATCTCACTAAGTGAAAAGGAGAAAGCTCAGAGGGGAAAAAAAGAAAATGGTACAGTTTGTAATTGTTTTTGTTCTTCAGTCACTCAGGAAATAAATTGCTGTAGGGGAAAAAAAAAGAAGAAAAAGAGGCTTTGAACATCCAAAGCAGAAGAGAGCCAATAAAGGCACTGCATTGCTTTCAAAAGCAACTCCTTTTCCTCAGCCTATTTCCACTCCTTCTCATTAGTTCAGATAACTCTCGGAACGCTAATTCATTAGGCTCTTCCAGGATTATTTCCCTTCAAACAGCTGCTGAGAAAATAGAAATAATCTCCGTGTCGCTGATGGAGCCCCCGACAGCGGCTGCCAGCAAAACCTCTCCTGTGGGGAGTGCCAGGGCCCAGCCCTGGGGGGCTGTTTGATGTTCAGGAGAACAGAGGGAACGAGGGCAGGAAACCTGGTTTGGGCTCAGTTTTGTGGCTGGGATTTATTTCATTTCTAATTGGTGATTTCAGGGAGAATCCATCCCTGGCTGAGAGCGAGGAACGGGCTCTGCCGACAGCGCTGGGAAAGATTTCTGGAGGGGGAGGTTTAAATGGATCCTAAGCAATGGGGGGGTTCCCTTCCTTTTTTTCCCCCCCTTTGAAAAGCATCTCAGGAACTGTGAGTGGCATTTTGGTACCTGGGAATGGCCCTTTCCCAGTGGCTCCTTCCCAGTCCCTCTTGATCTCTTGATAACCAGGGAGAGGTCTCTGCATCCACCTTTAATGCAAAGCAGGAGAAGAGTGGGGATTTAAAACACCCCTTTTTAAGCCTTTTTCTTTCTGAAAACAGGGTCAAAAAGGCTTTCTTGCAACCCAGCATAGAGCAGTGAGGGCGACTGGAGCTGCAGTGGGTTTCTTACCTCATACGACAGCAGCACGTTTCATGGGAAGAAAAGGGACAGGGAAAACCATAAATCAGCTCCATTTTCTTGCAGTTTGTTGCTGGTCTGTAGAGAAACCCTCAGTCCTGGCAGCAACACTGAAGAAATGAGGTGATTTGTTCAATAGGTATTTTTAATTCAAGGGGACATGGCCCGTGGTGGGATCCAGCCATGGTTTTCCTCAGCCAGGCTCTTCCTGCCTCAGTTCCACCACCTGTGGATGAAAGCAGGAGGGGAAACACGATCTTGTGAGTTAGCAGAGGCATGGATGAGGCACTTGGAACAGGAAAAGTGCTGCTCATGGATTTCCTTTTACACCTGCTGGGTTCTCCGTGTGCAGCAGCCCAGGAACCCCCAGGGCTGGGTGACACGGGTGGCTCAGCAAAAGGGACTAAAATCTTGTGTTCCCAGGGGGGGATAGGAATCATTCCTCTGCAACCAGTTTTCACTTTTCCACCCCATTTTCTTGCCTTCTCCCTGGTGAGATCATCCAAACTCAAGCCCCACGTAAGGATCTCGTGGCTGTGCAAACGCCAGGAGCTTCTCATCCCACACTTGCCAGCCCTTCACAGGGTAGCTGGTGCACCAGAGCTGCTCCCAGCTCTTTTCTGGCTGTGGCAGAACACAAGACAAATTATCAAGGATCCAAAATAGCACAAAAGGTGACACTTGATATTCATTAGCCAGCCAGATATTCCATTATGATCCCACATATCTTCTGCCTATTTAAAGAAGCAGAAACACACACGTTCATATTCCCAAGCTTTTCCAGGCTTTTCTGGTCATAACCCAACGACCAGAGGATCCAAGAACTGGAATATCTTCCTTCCTTCCTCCCTTCCACTGTCCATTCGTCCCCCCTCTTCCCAAAAAGATAAAAATAACCCACCATGTGAGCTGCAATTTGCTGTGAGGTTTCCAGCAGCTCTGGGATGTGTGGAAGGCAGCCAGGTAGCCTAGCAACAGGGTGCAGCTATTTGAGGCTGGTCCAGACAAAAAGGAGAGGAGGATTGATTTTCCTGGGGGTGGGAGCAGTAGGAGCAGGATGGGAAGAGCTCTCCATCCATGCCCAAAAATCAGGATTAACCCAGGGTTGCTGCTGCATTTCTGGCTCCATCCTGCTGCCAGTTTTCTGTGGAACAGAGGGATTTTCAGCTTGTTCTCATGAGTGTTGGGTGCTGATGTACCACAGGCACTCAAGGGGTGGGAAGCAAGACCTGAAGGGTGTCAGGACTGGGCAGGAGAGGGTTACACCTGCAGAAAAGTGCCTGTGTTGTCACAGCATCTTGTTACAGTCCCTGTGTGCTCTGTGCCACCAGGACGCTCTCTAATCCCATCCCTCACACACACAGAGCAAAGATTCAGTGATGACCAGAGGGAACCTTCCGCAATTTATGGTCCTTGCAGGATGGAAAAAAATCCATGGGGCTTTTTCTGGAAGCTTCAGTGGTGCTTCATCCTGGAGTGGCTCCCTGATGGGGCCACCCTTTCAGCCCCTGCCTGCCTCTCAAACCACTCCGGGCCCTTCTTCCAAATGCTCTGCTCTTCCAACCTGCCCTCCCCCTCAGCCTGGGCACGGGAGGAAGGCTGGAGCCTTTCCTCTGACCCTCACCTGGAGGCAGCTCCTTGATCTCCCCAGGTCTCTCTCTTGTGCCATTTTTTGAGGAGGAACAACGAGATCTCCCTCAGTTCATGAGACATTCTGTGAGCCAGACATGAGGAACACCTCTCAAAATGCAAATCATGGCTGTGATTTATTTAACAGCTTCTCCACCCCAGTCCTCAGCCTCTTCATTACCAAGACTGGCAACTGTGCTGGATGCAATTCCTGAAATGAGCCCGAGCTCCCCCTCGAAGGGAGAGCAAAGCCCGGCCCCAGGGGAGGAATTTTGGCACGTTAGCAAAGGGATGGCCCGGTTCAAAGGAGGCACCTTTGTCCCAGGGTGTGGATCTGCGCCCAGGAGAGCAGAGCTGGTGTTGACAGAGCCCTTCCCTTGCACTGCACAAACCACAGCCCAGATCTGCTCCAGGAGGGAGGGAGGGACGTGGACAAAGCAGCACAAACCATGACCTGGCCCAGGATTCCAAACCAAGGAGTTTGATCCCTTTTCCTGGCAGACTGGGCCATTTATCATGTTTTCTGTCTGTTAAAACAGCCTGGCTGAGGGGGAGGCTTCACTACCCAGATCAATAAGGGGCTTTCTTCCCTCCCTGTCCTTACCAGTTTTATTCTCATTTAAATGCAAATCCACTACCTGTGAATGAGTCTAAAATAAAAAGGCCAAGAGGAGTCCATGGACAAGGTACAGGCAGCCGATTCCCTAATTCCAGTGCTATTAATAACCCTCCCTGTCAGCCAGGGCACTTCGGAGCTGAATCCCAGTGAACAGGATGAGAAGTCTTTTAAATGACCCGTACACTCCCCACCAGGGACTCCCTGGCATTGATCCGCAAAGATGGGCATTTCATTTCCATAATTTGTCTCAGGTTTCCCTCCAAGTCCTCTGGATGTGTTTGCAGGCAGCTCTCATCCGTATTCCAGAACGCTTTTCAGCCCAGAGAGGAGAATTTGAAGTGGGTTTATATTTTTGTGTGCATGTGTTTTGTGAGTGGCTTCAGCCTAAATCTCTCAGTGCAGGCTGCTGGTTCAGAGATAACTAGAAATTGCATTGGGATGAAGTTCTTTTCTCCACATTATTGTTACTACAGCCAAGCAGATCCTTGTGGACAGGTGGCATCCCCTGGGACAAGTGAGTGACACAGAGACTCAGCACTCATCTTCCTTTCTCTCCTTCCTCCTCATGTCCTTCTCTCTGCCACTGGTGAATAAAACCACTGCAGTTCTCCACAGAAATATCCAGCCCTGTGCCCTCCTCTCGTGAGCAACGCTCTGAACAAGCAAACTCACCTCTTCTGACCTGTAGAACAGCCTCACATATTTCACAGGAAGACCCCAAAAAAGCACTGAAGCAAACAACCCTTCAGTCTGTTTCACCCTGACTTCACATCAGATTTTAGGTCTGAAATGTCATCAAGTTAAGCATATAATGGTAAAACCAGGTCCCAAGGCAGCAGAGCATTTAAGCATGAGCTTCCATTTAAGCATCTGAGGAATCTCTCTGGCTATGTGCAGAAATAAGGGTTTTGGTGAGGAAAAATTACATTGTTCTTGCCAGGCTGGGGAGTCGGTAGCCCAAAACGTTGCTGTGTAAACTAACCAGGATAATTCAGGTTAAATCAGCTTCAAACCTTTATAGGGGAAATTATTCAAGTACAGACACAACTGCAGCGACTGTATTAGCACTTTGCTCCTGCCAATAGGTCTGAAAGTGCCCAAAATCCAGGTGTTTCATCTTTTACTCTTTGTGCCAACATCGACACCGAGTGTTGTCCCCTCTACATCCCCCTGGACCTGCTGGCTGTTCTATTTTGCTGCAGCAGATCCCTGAGTAAATTTGCACCTTGATTCCCAGGGGATGGAGACTGAGATGCATTTCAGCGTTTTGCCTTTTCCATATTTATTGCTCCAGTAATCTGGAGAGTCCCTGTGAGGCTGGCCTGGCAGTTTGGTTCAGTCAGTGAAGATTTCGAGGCTCTCTGCCTCAGCCCCTCCCAAAAAAGAGACCAGAGCTGCCTGGGTGGCTCAGGAGGGATTTTCCCAACCCTGCATCACCAGCATCACAGGGAGCTGAGAGAAACCCCAGTGGTTCCTTCATCCCAGCCCCTTCCCTGTGAGGGCTCTGCAGAGCTGTGCTGGGTCTCAACAGAGCCTCATGGAGCTTCTGTCCTCATCTCACCCCCAGCACAAAGGCATTGCACCTGGAGGGGTTCCACATTCCCACTGCAGCCTCCACCACGCCAGATCTGCTTTCTGGCTGTGTTTCCTAAGCCCTTTTGAGCAGTGTTGCTTCCCCCTCCTCCTGCCTCAGCCCTTCGGTCACTCAGAGCCCCACGGCCGGCTCAGGTCCCTGACACACATTGGCCACCGGCTACAAATAAAGGCACCAGCTTTGCTCCTGTGGAAGGGATTAATGTGCTTCCAGAAGAATGTCAAATCCACGAGCCGCTCCCTTTGTTCTGCTCCACTTCACGCACATGTGCTTTTGTAGGGCTTTATTAAAAAAAAAAAAGAGAATTAAAATCAAAAACCAAACAAACCAGCAGGGGAGGGGGAGGAAAAGAGCCATATTGCTCTGCTGTTGCCTGGAATTCTCTCTCCTCGACTTTCTGGAGGGTGGAGAGAAGGCAGCAGTGTCAGAGCAGCAGTGGATTCTGTGGCTGGTGCAGCCCTCAGCGAGCCTGAGTCAGATGTTAATAATTATTTAGCACTTGAGTGTGCAGAGAAAGGAGCTGGGGGTGGTGGTGGGGGGGGAATTGAGTTTACATGCACCACTACAGTGGCCTTTAAAAGTCTTAGCATGAAAAATGCATGGCTGTCCATGCATTATTTATTCAGCAATGAATAGAATTTCCCCGAGATCAGACTCGCAGGTTAAGGCTGACAAATTTGGCAGAATGAAGCCTCGTGTCTGTCAGGCCAACAGCAGACATGGAGGGAATGGGGCTGCAGGAAGGCACTGCAGCTTTGCTGTGGAAATCTGGCTGCGGAGGGACAGGCAGGGTTTATCCCAACCAGCACTCCCTTGCCAGCCTGTGCTTGGCAGGAGAGTTTTGTTTTTCCATTCATCGAGGATTCACGTTGGAATCCCTCCCTTTTCCCACAATGAAAAGCCTTTTAGTGCTAGGTATCTGTGGCAGGATCTCGTTGCTTTGATCCACTGGGCACCATTTGTTTCAGCTTTTCTTGTGTTTACTCTGTCATCAGCTTGAATACAACCTTGAGGCTCTCAGCTGACAAATGCCCCCAAAATTCTCTCCATCTCTCTCATTTTGCCTTTCCAATTGTAATTCCTGTTTGAAAATAATTTTGTGCAGTCTCTAGCCCAGCTGCCTCCAGAATACCAATGAAGCACATCTGAGGCAGCAGCTCTGTTTTTGCTGGCTGCCCTGATCCTGGTTTGGAGACTCTTCAAACACTTGTTCCCCTCCCCACACACTCATGAATGCTCTCATCCCTCCTGGAAATCCAGTGCCCCACAGACCAAGCTTCCAAGCATGGGGGGAGAGCTGGACCTTGGAATGTGGGGATGGTTCTGCACGCAGAGCACCCAGCTCCGAGCTCCAGCCCAGCATTGCCAAACCCCCTTAGCTCATAGTTGGCCACTCTGTGGGCTCTCACTCTGGAAAGACACATCAGAAACGCTTGGAATTCTCTCCCAACTCAGTTTTTCATCCAGCTTAGCAGCTGATTAGGAACGAGCACATTTAACTCATATGAGGGTCTCTTTACAGAGTCGTTTCTTTAACCCTTTTTCCTTTGAGCTCCGCTGGAGAGACCCTTGATGTAGGAGAGCTCAGCTACAGGTTCAGAAGTCTAATAAACACCTACTCTTCTCTCAGTGATGGAACAGATGTGCAATCACAGTATTTCCTTGCCTGCTTGGAGTTTTGAGGGCGAATTGCCCTTCTTAGAGCTGCCCCACTGGATGGGACAGAGACACCCTGCCACCCCAGCAGGACCCAGTGGAGGAAAATATTCTGGGGATGTGAGGAGAGAAAGGGGTGTGGAAGGGTGTGATTTGGATGGAAATCATCACAATTTCCACAGCAAGAGCCAAGCAGGGCAGCGAAGCTGAGAAGGCAAGTGGGGAGTGAAAGGGAGATAAGGAAATCTAGGGGCAGAAAGGCTGAGGAATGCTGCTTGGAGCTGGGGATGCTGCTGCTCCTCAGGCTGTCCCCAGGAGGGACAGAGGGCTCGGGAGCCAGGTTTGTCACAGGAAGGGACAGCAAACATCCTGTGTCCTGCCACTGTGCCCACTCCCTTGTGCACAGGGGGCTGTATCGTGAGCACTCCAAAAGGAAATGTAAAGTAAGGGTGTGTGGAACAGTCCCTGCACACTCTGAGGAAGTGCAGAGTTTATTAGCTTGGTACACTGCTATTCCTGTGCAGGGCCAGTGAAATCTCCCCCACCATCACCCCTCTCACAAGTGCCATAAGTGCATAATAGACATCCTACAAGTGCAGGAGCATCTCAGGAGCAATCTACTCTGGAGCTTGCTTGAAAATTGCTGTTTGCTGTAACGGTACCCAGGGGAGCACTGCTCTCTAATATTTGTTTAAAGCAGACTGGTAAAAGTAAAATAATGCCCTGACTCACTTCTCTAGGCAGGCTGTTCCCCAGAACATCGGGCAAAATTGAATTGCTGAAGGAATAGCAGCAAATGGCTCCGCTCTGGAGTGAGGGATCCTAATCCAATCGAAACGTGCCGTAGAGGAGCAGAGCCTTTGGAGAAGGCAAATAACAGTTGGCATTTGGCAGGATGCTGATAGAGAGGCTGCCTGCCTAAACATGAGCTGAATCTTAGCTTGTTTTGCTGCCTGCTTAGGATCTGGGCTTTAAAACACACTCATGGGCTTATGAGAACCTCAGGAGAGGGAGAAAAGTGAGCAGGGACGTTTTGGGAGTCTCAGGTTCTAAATGCCAGTGGGAAAACACAGGGTGAGGTCACTTGACTTGCAGGGATTTCTGTGATGGAGCTGGCAGGGGAAGGAGGAATATGGGATTTCCTGAGAAGAGCCAGAGGCACTGAGGGGCCCATACACAGAGCAGTGCGTTCCTACACTTCAGTGGGTGGATGAGGTGATGGAAGGGTTGCTCCACTACTCACACCTCCCAGAGAAGGGTTAGGGGAGCCTGGGCAGTCCCTGCTGCCCTTCACCTACCTCCCACCTGTGTCCAGAAAATAATAACCCCCCCATGCCTAAAATACCCTGTGTCACGCTGAGACTGCTGCTCTTCCACTTCCACAGTCCCTCTGAGGGAGGTGACCCAGCTCCTGCCCAGCAGTGGCTGCTCCCGGCCATGAGTCAGCCTCTCCTTTCGTCCAGCTGCACACAGACCTCTCACCGAGACCTGATCAGGTCTCCCCTCTCTGATATCGCATCCACCCTCTCTGATATCACATCCACCCTCTCTGATACCATGTCCACCCTCTCTGATACCATGTCCACCCTCACTGATATCATTCCACTCTCTCTGATACCATGTCCACCCTCTCTGATACCATGTCCACCCTCACTGATATCATTCCACTCTCTCTGATACCATGTCCACCCTCTCTGATACCATGTCCACCCTCACTGATATCATTCCACTCTCTCTGATACCATGTCCACCCTCTCTGATACCATGTCCACCCTCACTGATCCGATGTCCACCCTCTCTGATCCCATGTCCACCCTCACTGATATCATTCCACCCTCTCTGATACCATGTCCACCCTCACTGATCCCATGTCCACCCTCTCTGATACCATGTCCACCCTCACTGATATCATTCCACTCTCTCTGATACCATGTCCACCCTCACTGATATCATTCCACTCTCTCTGATACCATGTCCACCCTCTCTGATACCATGTCCACCCTCACTGATCCGATGTCCACCCTCTCTGATCCCATGTCCACCCTCACTGATATCATTCCACTCTCTCTGATACCATGTCCACCCTCTCTGATACCATGTCCACCCTCACTGATCCGATGTCCACCCTCTCTGATCCCATGTCCACCCTCACTGATATCATTCCACTCTCTCTGATACCATGTCCACCCTCACTGATCCCATGTCCACCCTCTCTGATACCATGTCCACCCTCACTGATACCATGTCCACCCTCACTGATCCCATGTCCACCCTCTCTGATACCATGTCCACCCTCTCTGATACCATGTCCACCCTCACTGATATCATTCCACTCTCTCTGATACCATGTCCACCCTCACTGATATCATTCCACTCTCTCTGATATCATGCCTACCCTCTCTTGTCTCATGTTTACCCTCTCTGATCCCAAGTGCTGCCTTCTCACAAAGGCCCCTCAGCCCCTCTCTGCCTTTGGAACAGCAGCAGGACTCATCCCTGGCAATTTCCCCGTAACCGTGTGTGCCTCTCAGCCTTAATGTTTGCGAAGTGCTCGGGGATCCCAGCAGGGAAATTGCATTCCAGTGAAATATGGAACTACACAGATCGCTACAACCTGGCTGAGAATCGCCCAGTGACCTGAGAGGCTTTTTGTTCCTCCCCAGCCTCCTGGTTTCTCTGTACAAACCACGGATCACTGGGCACAGGATCATCTGCAGTTCAGTTGTAAGGAATATCCCCACGCCGCTTCCAGGCAGGAGGAGAGGCCAGATAATAGAATGTAAGGCAAAATCTTTTCGTTGCTCTGGTTGTATTTATCATCAAATCAACTCCCATTTACAGATGCAAAGAGAGAACTAAAATGGCTCTCTTTTGAAAATATTTGTTGGTGGAAATGGTTCTGGGCATGGTTATTGCTGCTGCACTCTGCCGTGTTCGTTGTCACCCGAACGTTTCTGTGCCGCTGCCGTGGCTGTTCAGGGCTCTTTCCATAATTCACTTTTGACACGCTTTTGCTGGGCTGCTGCTTTTGCAGTGGGCTTTTCCTCCTTGCTTTTCATCATTTGGGTGCTGTACTGCTTTCTCTGCATTCTCATCATCCCAGAGCAAACACCCCAGAGCAGGTACACGTCCATCCTGAATGCAGAACTTCTGCACATTCCAGGCAGCCGTAGGCTCAGGAATTCTCAATTTATCCTTAGGGAATTCAACCATTTCAGTGGTGCACACTGGGTTCTTTCAGGGCTGGGTGTTTTTTAGGTTATGCTGGATCACAAAGCCCAGAAAACCAACTTCTTTTGGGAAAGATTTCTTACGACACTTTCTAAATACTAAGTTCCATATGAAGATCTCCAAATGTACATTACTAAACGAGGTTTGTGGCACTCCTTGGAGGTGTATAAATATAATTATTACCACTTTATTGGTAGGGAATTGAAATAATGAGTGGGAGAAGTGACCTATCTGAGGTCGTGCTGGAACTACCTTGAAGAGGACTTGATAACATGAAATCAAATATAGCTCTGACCTCCCAACCCTCAGTTCATTAATTTTAACCCTGAATGATGAATCCTCCTTATCCAGACGGCTGTCCGTGGATGTGCCACCACTGGGGGCTTTTTCCTGAGGATCAGAAAGTCTGGGAGCCATGTCGAGCCTGGCTGGAGTCCTGTGCCTTGGCTACTTAATGGTTCTAAGCACAAAAATCAGTTTCCTCTATTTGAAAGTGTAATTTCTAATGTAAAGAACACCAAAAACGTTTCTTTCATCAATTTAGTGAGATGTGAATGTTGTGTCTCTGCTGCCCTGGGATCTCTGAGAGCTGGGGTTACCTGCTCAGGTAACCCCAGAGTTTTCCTTTGAACCCTGCAGAGCTGAGAGCTTGTTTGTGTTACCATAGCCAGAGTGAGTTTGGGCACTTTAATTCCAGAACCATTCCTTTCGTGTCCACCTCATCCTAACCTTTAATTATGTCTTCATGCTCCCTCTGTAATTGCCCACAAATTCAGTTTCGTGGCCCAAATCAAAGGCAAAGGCACAGAACTGTGTTAAGGTCAATTATCTCGTGCTGCAGTTCTGCAAAGTGAGCAGCTTCTGGTAAACTCTGTTATTAAACAGGAGCTTATTCCATGCTGAAGTTGCCCTAATTGTGCTTTTTTCCTCAAAGTAACACTGACAGGTCATCAGGATCCCAGAGGATTGCAGCCTTGGAGGCAACAAGGCTGCCCAACCCCATTGATCAGGGTTGGGAATTCACCAGAAAGGATTAGTTGATGGTTTTATCTGCTTTACAGCCAGTTCTTCTGCAGGGTCTCACAGCTGAGCCTATCAAAGGTCTGCAATATTAATTAAGCCATCTAATACCCTGTCAAATTAGTGAGCATTTCCCAAATGAAAATGGAGCCCTCAAAGTCCAGTTTGTCCAAAGCCACTCTGCACATCCTTGGCCAAGGATCATAAAAGCCAAGGGAGGAGAAAAGCCTGTGAGAACAGCGAGTCACTCCCCTTTTAAAGTAGGATTATCCTCCAAGAATAACGGGCTGGACTGTAGGCAGCTGGGGTTTTTAAAACTCATTAAACAAAAAATTAATTAAAAGCCTTTGGGTGATTTTTCTGTGCTGCCAAGTGGGAAATCAGCCCGGACCCTTGTTTTATATCTAGAAAAATGCCATAGAAACAAAAAAAACCCACCTCTTCATAAATGTGGGGAACTGTTGGAAAGTTCTAGATCTGTGAGAGACAAATTCTCCCTTTTACCCAGCAGCAGAGATTTCAGCAGCCAGCAGGGGATTCCTGGATTGCATTTCTGAATTGCTTTTCTGAATTGCACCACGTTTCCATGAGATCCCCAAGGAAGAGCAGAACTGAGAGAGATCCTTGTGTTGAACACAACAACCCCAACAAGCCCCAGTCACGAGGAAGTTTGTGTGCACACTGGATCTTGGGGGAATGAGTGGTCAGGGAGGTGCTGGACCAGCCAAGTGATGGTTTCTGTCTGAACTGGGATCAGTTTGCACCTATTACAGATATTCCTCATCCCTGCCATGTTTCCAGCTCGGTGGTTGGAGTTCCAGATGATTTTCCTGCATGTTAAAATCTCTTGCTGTGTGTGGCCAGGCAGTGGGGTTTATTTATCAGCTGGAAGCACCTGCAGGGAACAGCTGCATTTCCCATTCTGTTGTGCTGGGAAGGATCCCTCAGATTTATTCTTTTTAATAAACATCACACAGATGGGAAAAGATCCACATGGAAAATGCTGCTGTTTTCATTTACACAGCCCAGTGCAGCGACTTTTAAGAGAGAGATAAGGAAATTGTACCACTGTGTCAAAATCCACTTGGTAACGAAATCAGAAAATAATCACAGTTTAAGGGAGAACTGCATCAAATTCCAGGAATAAAGGGCACCTTTTCATGAGCTGGAGGTCTCTGAATAATCCATTATCTGGAATCTGCAGAGGAATCAATAGGAGGGCCATTGCTGGGTTTCCTTTATACTTACTGGAATTCAATTTCGTTTTGTATTCTCCTTTGACATTAAAATATTGATGTTTACATCACTGCTACACCTCGCTGCCAAAACTGGGAATGGGAAGACAGTGGACTGCAGATAACATGTAAATTAGGGGAAAAATAAGTTCCCTTCTGGGAGATTTATGGCTCCCAGTGGTTTGTACTGCTTGGAAAAGGAATCTCCTCTTTTCACAGCTCAGGATGCGAATCTGGTCAGGATTTCAGACCTTGGCTGAAAGAGCCTTGCACTTTCTCTTTAATTTCCTTGCAGTCAATGTTTCTGGTCAGGATAATCCTTGAATTTACAGGGTTGGAAAGTGTCATCTTTCTGACAGAATGGTTCGATTTCTGCGTGATACTCATCAAACCTCCCTGCCAGTGCCCCCAGGTACCTCAGAGTGGTCTGAGCCTGGATTCAGCTCCCACCTTTCCAAGAGACAGCCTGGGATAGTGAAAGGTGCCTCTGCCCATGGCAGGGGGTGGAACAGGATGATTTTTGGGGTCCCTCCAAACCCAAACCATTCCATGATTCCATGACCTACAGTCAGCACCCAGGTCATCACTTCCTGACCCTAAACCTGAGCAGCTCTGGGCATACAGCACATCAGTTCACCTCATCCTGATATAAAGCCAGGATTTCCTATCTTGATCACTTGTCACAATGGTAAAGTGCCCTGGTTAAAAAAAAAAAAATTATTTCTAATTTAATCCTTGCTAAATTCAACGGGTAACTCAATACCTTTGCCTGTTAAAGGATCCTCTTGTATCAAATGTTCTCCCTGTGTAGGTACTCACAAACTGTGATTAAATTGTCTCTTAATCTTCTTTCAATGAGCTTAATTGAACATTGTAATATCAGTTGAATCTCCAAAAAAAGGCCACCTCTTGATTACTGATTTGCCAAAGAACCTTAAAGCCACAGGAGCAAGGGAAGTGTCCCAATTCCTCCCTCTTTTATCTCTGGCCTCTACTAAATAAAACCAAAACACATGGCAAGGAATCTGTCTCGTTTCCAAGGCAGGTTGATGATCTGAGGAGTCAAAACATTGGAAGTCTCCCATGGTGCCAAGGTTGGCACTGAATTCAGAATGAATCAGAGTAATGAAAGAAATGGAATAAATTCTGGGAATTGTGGATAGGAAATACCCTCCAAGATCTCTGGGAAGAGCCATTAAACACTAACTGGTTCTCTGTTAGCACTTTCACACATTGTAATGGCTTTTCCCTCTTTAGGGCTGGTTTAAGGGGTCTCTGTCTCCCTTCCCAGTGGCAGGAGAGCTCCTGTCAGGCTCCCTCTCCTCTCTGAGTGGGAGAATCTTTCCTGAGTGCCTCTGGAACCCGAGCAGGAATCCCTCCCCTGGGATTCCCTGGGCCAGGGACGCTGTCCTGGCTGTGTCAGAACGGGGCTGTGAGCCTGCAGCAAACAGAGCTGGAATTGCAGTTTAATCCTGAGTTTTGTGATGTGGCAAGAGCTCACACCTGGTATTTTATGTTCCATTTCCTCAAGGACTCACAGGTGCTTTTTCTCCTTTTTTTTTTCTTCTTTTTCCCTCTGAGGTCTTTGCAGAAGTCTCTCTTTTTCTGTTTGCACTTGTGACTACAAGGCATCAAATGCTGGGTGTTGCTGCCTCTGTAATTCCAGGATAAACACACGATGGGATCAAATGCAAACGTCAGGAGAGGTTTTATTCCCCAGAGAGCCACCAAAGCTCAGCAGAACACAGCTCCCTGACAGTTTTGTCAGGTGTTTTATTGACACCTTACAAAGAGGAGCTCCAGCCCAGCAGCCTGCTGACCTCTTCCACTGGTAATCAATCCCACATCCCGCTGCTCAAAGCACAGAATCCCAGGATTGGTGAGGTTGGAAAAGAGCTCCGAGGTCAGCAAGTCCAATCTGTGACTGATCCCCACCTTGTCCCCAGCCCAGAGCTCTGAGTGCCACCTCCAGCCCTTCCTTGGGCACCTCCAGGGATGGGCACTCCAAACCTCCCTGGGCAGCCCCTTCCAAACCTTTCCATGAAAAAATTCTTCCTGAAGAAGAATCAACAATTCAGGAAAGGCCCCAGCCTGGCTGCAGGGCTGGGAGCTCACTGTGCGTGAACACAGCTGCTGCAGACATCATCCTGCCCTCTTAGAAGTGGTTTATTTTTATTCTAAATTTTAATTTTTTTCAAATTTTCTATTTCAAATTTCACAGCAATGCTGTGGGACGCAACCAGTACCAAATAAATCAGGAACCTGGGAGCAATGCTGAGCTGAAACTTGACTTTCAGCTTTGCTTTGATGTCTCTTCCTGTTTTTTCACTCACTTTGCCGAGGTGTCAAAAGTGAAAACGTCAGCGGATGTGTGAAGTCACACCCGTCCTTACACGGGTGTGTCTGACTGGGAAGTGACAGTTCACTGGGAATCTGCTTCTCTGTGAGTCCCTGCACCTCCACCCTGCTGCTTCCCTGTGAATCCCTGCACTTCCATCCTGCTGCTTCCCTGTGAATCCCTTCATTTCCACCCTCCTGCTTCCCTGTGAATCCCTGCACTTCCATCCTGCTGCTTCCCTGTGAATCCCTTCATTTCCACCCTCCTGCTTCCCTGTGAATCCCTGCACTTCCATCC
Organism: Corvus moneduloides; assembly: GCF_009650955.1. Taxonomy (NCBI): domain Eukaryota; kingdom Metazoa; phylum Chordata; class Aves; order Passeriformes; family Corvidae; genus Corvus; species Corvus moneduloides. Next base: position 2,842,091 of record NC_045490.1, on the reverse strand, counting down.
TGCTGCTTCCCTGTGAATCCCTTCATTTCCACCCTCCTGCTTCCCTGTGAATCCCTGCACTTCCATCCTGCTGCTTCCCTGTGAATCCCTGCACTTCCATCCTCCTGTTTCTCTGTGAATCCCTGCACTTCCACCCTCCTGCTTCCCTGTGAATCCCTGCACTTCCATCCTCCTGTTTCTCTGTGAATCCCTGCACTTCCATCCTGCTGCTTCCCTGTGAATCCCTGCACTTCCATCCTCCTGTTTCTCTGTGAATCCCTGCACTTCCACCCTCCTGCTTCCCTGTGAGTCCCTGCACTTCCATCCTGCTGCTTCCCTGTGAATCCCTGCACTTCCACCCTCCTGCTTCCCTGTGAATCCCTGCACTTCCATCCTGCTGCTTCCCTGTGAATCCCTGCACTTCCACCCTCCTGCTTCCCTGTGAATCCCTGCACTTCCACCCTCCTGCTTCCCTGTGAATCCCTGCAATTCCACCCTCCTGCTTCCCTGTGAATCCCTGCACTTCCACCCTCCTGCTTCCCTGTGAATCCCTGCACTTCCACCCTCCTGCTTCCCTGTGAGTCCCTGCACTTCCATCCCGCTGCTTCAGCCACGGGAAGGATTGGAAATGGGACCATAAATACTGTCTGCGTGACAGCAGACAGAAAACACTCCTGTCCCTGTCACTGAGCCTCTGTGTGTTCCCAGGGATTGCTGCCATGAGGATGTTTTCCTAATCCTCCAGGTGTGCTGGGTTTGGAGTTCTCAGTTCCACAGAGCATTACCTGGAATAGCCAACCCATGGAGTTATTGGTGTTTTCCCACCTTCACTCCTCCCTAAATCTCTCACAGAAATCCATCCCCAAAAACAGCCTCTTGCTCTTCCACTCAGCTTCCCTGTACTGCCAGGGGCCTTGCTGTGGGCCAGCAGCGAAAGGAAGATTCCATTCTGTTTCACTGGGATGTTCTGAATGGAAAAGCCTTGATGGAAAGAGGGCAGCAGCCTGTGGAATTGCAGGTCTCTAGGTCCTACACCTGTGCAGCCCCAGGTGGCTTTGAGGGCAGCCTGGGCCTTACAGCTGGAAAAAAAACAGCTGTAGACATTGAAAAGTCAGAGATGTGCTGGTCTGAAAAGCTTAAGAATATTTAGGATAAATTCAGGAACGTGTCACTGCACACTGGTGCCTTTTTTTTCTTGCTGACACGTTTCTCATTGCCTGTTTATCTTCTAATGAGCAAACTGGGTGGAATAAGCCATTGTTTCCAGCAGCCTGGTGTACAGTTCTTGGGACAATGGCCTGGAAACTCGGTACAATGCTGTTTATCTGCTATTTCCCATTCTCTGGCAGACAAAGAAAGATTCCTGGAAAGGATTGCTGGTGGAGTTCAGTAAATTGTTGCCCATTTTTGGGGGTATTTTAAACTCTGAATCAGCCCCGCTGTGCCTTGCTAGGCTGTTGAGGCTCCACTACTCACCCTTACCTCTGGAAATAAATATTAATTATTTATATCCCAGCTGCCTTAAATTACAGCAGTTGAGAAAGTGAGGGGGGAAAAGCAGGATTCCCAAGGGAAGGGCTGAGGAGGTTCCTTTACACTGCAAGTGTCCTTCAGGAAATGAGGATTTGATTCTGCTGCTCTTAAGGGAAACACTTCATCATGAGCTTAAATGGTTTCCTTGATTTTCTGACGGAGGGGGAGAAACAGGTGGGAGGAAAGAAAACAGCGCCGAGGAGTCCAAAATAATAAAAAAAAAGGAAAAAAAAAACAAAACAACCAAAAAAAGGATGACACACAGAAGAAATACTGGGCTGCAAGGAGAAATAAAACATTAGGTATTAAATTGGGAGGGGGAAAGGGAGAATTCAGATGTAGTTGAATGAAAATAAGAGCAGCACAGGCCAAAAAACACTAGGAATCAAAGACAATATATCCCTGTCTTAAACATGAATTAATATTCTGGTGAGTGAGGAGAAGTTATTTGTACTCCACAGCCCATTTCATGTTTTCCTGATATGCACCCGGAATGCTTCTGATTGTTATTGTTATTATTGCTTTAGTTCCGAGGAGTCGCTGCTTTCTGGGGGAGGACTGACACAGCAGAGCCATCCTGTCCCTTTCTCCTCCGTGCTGTGCCTCTGCAGGATGAACGGGAATGAAACCAGAGCCTGGATTTCAGCCCCAGGGCTCTCATTTCAGCCCCAGGGCTCTCACCCCAGCCCCAGTGCTCTCATTTCAGCCCCAGGGCTCTCATTTCAGCCCCAGGGCTCTCACCCCAGCCCCAGTGCTCTCATTTCAGCCCCAGGGCTCTCAGTTCAGCCCCAGTGCTCTCACCCCAGCCCCAGGGCTCTCATTTCAGCCCCAGGGCTCTCATTTCAGCCCCAGTGCTCTCATTTCAGCCCCAGGGCTCTCACCCCAGCCCTGGGAGGTGCGGAGTCCCCCAGGTGTGGTACGAGAGGTGCCAGGGCTCTGGTGCCTTTCCGATGCTGCTCCTGCCAGTGCCACTGTTGTCACCTAACCCGAGGTGGATGTCACAGCCCTGTCTGAGAGCAGGATGAGCTGCAGTTTGCTGCTCTGTTCTGCAGGGCAGCAGCAGCAGCAGCGAACGTCACCTGTGCAAGCCCCACGAGCAGGAGCAGCAAACGCAGGAGCAGAGCTCTGGTGCCTTCTGTTCCCACACATTCCCAGGGCAGCACATGCTGTGGGGTGGTGGAAGTGGCACAGATGGAGTGTCCAGGGCTGTAGCAAGGGAGGAGGAGAGAAAACACCTGGTGAGGGAATCATTATACGAGTGCAGAGTGGTTTGGGCTGGAAGGGACCTTAAAGATCTTCTCATTCCACCCCCTGCCATGGGCAGGGACACCTTCCACCAGCCCAGGTGGCTCAGAGCTCCATCCAGCCTGGCCTTGGACACTTCCAGGGATGGGGCAGCCACAGCTTCTCTGGGCACCCTGTGCCAGGGCCCCCGCACCCTCACAGGGAAGAATTTCTTCCCAAAATCCCATCTATCCCTGCCCTCTGGCACTGGGAAGCCGTTCCCCCTTGTCCTGTTGCTCCAGGCCCTTGTAAAGTCTCTCTCCATGTTTCCTGTAGCTCCCTCAGTCCCTGCAAGGCCACAATGGGGTCACCCCAAAGCTTCTCCTCTCCAGGCTGAACAATCCCAGCTCTCGCAGCCTTTCCTCCCAGCAGAGCTGCTCCATCCCTCGGATCATCCTGGAGCCTCCTCTGGACTCTCTCAGCAGCTCCAGCTCCTTCCTGTGCTGGGGACAGCAGGTCCCTGCTCCCAGAGCAAGGACAAGGGGCTGTGGGAGCTGCTGAGGAGCAGAGGGGATGTGCAAGCTCCAGATGGGAGAGCAGAGCTCATTTTGGGAGCTGAGAAGCGGAGCAGGGCCCGGGGCAGCAGCACAGGGGGGTGAGTGGGGGCAGTGCCCTGTGGAAGGAGGGGTTTTGTGATCCTCCCATTCCCAGGCTGGAAGCTGGGGGATCCAGGTGGTGGAACAGTGAGGGATCCCAGCCCATCCAGCCCCTCCTCCAGGACTCCTGCAGCTCCCAGGCTGCAGAGCCATGGGCAAAGGCAGGGAAGGGCACAGGGACACAGGGCAGTGCAGGGCCAGGGACCTGCATTCCAGCATCAGCCTGGACCTCCTGAACATCAAAACTCACCTGGGAAAGCAGCAAATCCAAAGTATAAGGAGCTGATCCAAAAGTCTGAAGCAGCTCTCCCATCTCAGAACACCAGTCAGGGCACACAAACTCACACAGGGCTCTTTGCCCTGGGGAAGGAACAGAGAAGGACGAAGGAAAATGTTCCTCTCAGCCTTGCACACAGCCAAGAATTTAATTACTTGCCATCTTTTGAGCCTGTCCCATGCACTGCACCCTCAGGGGCTTGCTGATTTCTTTCCTTATTGAAACAGATCCCAATCACTTTGTTTGGATGATTTAACTCCTTGGCTGGCCCAGATGCCTCATTGCTTCTGCCAAGAGGCTGCTGCATCCTAAAATTCATGTTCATGACAGAAGACTCCTGGTGATACAGATGATTTGACTCAAAGAACCAGAGAAGCTGGGAAATAAGGAGGACCCAGCAACAGAAAAGAGCAGTGCTGGATGGATTGCAGAGCTGGAGGGCGGCCTGTCCATGGATGTCTCTCCTGCTGTAAAACAGAAAGTCATGTCCAGGGCTGTTTCCCTTCCATTCCTGAGGATTTGTGCTCATCCTTGCACAGCTGAGCACTGCCAGCAGTGACAACCTGCCCCTGGCAGCACGAGGAGTGGCTCTGGAATGCCAGGGACGTGGGTAAAGGGGCACAGATAATCTTTGGTAGGAGATCAGGTCCGGGAGATATTTGGTGGTGCAGAATCTGGGGCTGTCCCCAAAGGAAGGATGTGGAATTCCAGCTCCTCTGCTGCTGCCTGTTGGAATTCAGGTGATCCCGTGTGGCTCAGAGACCCTCAGTCCTCACAGGGACATTGCTTGGCTCCAGTCATTGAGCAGTTCATGGCCAGCAGTCCCCACTGCAAACTCTGCACGACTGCACATTTGTCCTGGCTTTGGGTTAAAAAGCAGAAGCTTCAGCTCTGCCCAAAGAAAGGAACCACCTGGCGAATTTTTCTTTGGGACCCATTAGTGAGCTCTTTCCAAGTGATGTTTTGGGTGGATTAGTTCCCAGCTAATGTCCTAATTAGTGTGAAATTGTCTTTCTCTGGCCCTCCCAGCTTGGTCCTGGCTGTCCTTACATTCATCCTCTGCTCACTCAGTGCAGAGTTTTCATTACAGTTCTGGCTTGGGCTCCAGGTTTTGCTGGAATATGAGAAGGGAGACAACAAAACTGATATCCATGGGCCAGGGAACATATGTGACCCCTGCATTTGTCACAGCTGCTTGGAGAAGAGGCTGCTGTTTGCTTCGTAACAGTGGCAATCTCCTGCACACGTGGCCAAAGCATTCCACCAGCATAGGGAAGAATAATTGGATAGCCCCTTTTTTAAACTGTATGTAACCAACCATGTCAAATTTATCACTAAATGTCACATTTTATCATAATCTAATCACCAGAGAGCAAGAAAAACGAGCAGACTTGTCTCCATCAATAAACAAGTGATTATTCAGACAATAACCAGGCTTATTTTCTTTATTTCTGTAAATGTTTGAAGTCTTATGAAGACGTTCTGGAGAAAGGATTATTATTTATTTTGGCATCCAGACAGTTCAGCAATGGGAGGTTTAGAAAAGCTGAGGATGTTGATTTAGAAAGGATCCTAAAAGTCTTACTCATTTCCATTCTGCAGGAGGAATCTGGGACATCAGATTATTTATCAGATTAAAAATGCTCTGCCTGTTCCATCTCGTAGCACGCAGGTCCTGTGCAGAATGGCATCCCTGGAAAGCCAGGGATGAGGAAAGAGCCAAAACTTTCACTTTAGCTTTTAGTTTAAGATCACACAGCTGCCAACTGGCCCTTCTTCCACGAACCATTTTTGGAAGTTACGTGGCACCAAATGCTGACGCTGCCAAAGGCAACCCCTCCACTGACAAGGGGAAAAATTGATTTGATCAGCATCAGAAAGAAAAATAAAATTTAAAACTATGGCCCCAACTCTCCAGGATGTTTAAACACGAGGTAAGTCCTGGCTTGTCCCCGGGGGGGTGACAAAGTGCAGCTCTGGTGGCTGAGCAAATCTAAGGCCACGTGGCACCTCCGCTCTGGTGTTTCACACCAACACCTGTCCCCAGCCAAGGCACTGAGCTGTCTGAGCCTCTTATGGGAAAACAGAGATGTCAGGGAAGGAAAAGCATGTTCCCCATGATCCATGTGCCCTCAGAGCTGTTCCTCACGCCCCCAGACTCCAGGGAACCTCTGGTGGGCATCAGGCAGCTCCAGGGGCGGGAGGAAGAAGCGTTGGAGGAAGGGTTTTTGTGGCAGTAAGAGTAATCCATCAGCTGGGGTGAGTGATGGGAGAGAAGGACTCCTTTTTCTGGCTCCAGTGGAAATACCAGTGGCTGCAGTCCAGGGAAAATTGGCCAAATTTGGCTAGCAGAGTGCTGGCAGGGCACTCCTGGGTTAATCAGAGAAGCAGGGAATAGCTGGGGTTGGAAGGGACCTTAAAGATTGTTTCTCTCTTCAGCCACAGAGAGTTACCAGTCTGAGAGCATTTCCCCTCCATTTCCTTGGAAACACCCAGGGGAATCCCACGAGACAGGAATTTCTCCAGTGTGTGTTCAGGGTGCCAGACTGAAATCCCTGAGCAGGAATGGCTTCAGTGCTTCCTCCTCTCTTCACAAGTTCTCGCTTTCCTGCCCTGAATTTTGAAGCCTCTCTAGACACAAGGTCCCAGCCTTTGTGATGGGGAAGAGCCCAAACGACTCCTCCCTGTCCCTGCTCTGTTTTATCCTGTTTCAAATCTAAGAAGTCCTCAGCAACAAAAAATTTTGCTCTTTTCAGTGCTGCTCTGACATAACAAGAAAACTGCTCCGTGTATCTCCTCCTTTTCTGTGACTCTGGTTTTCCCGGAAGCACTTGAGCTGGAAAATAGAGCCATTAGTCCTTAAAAAAAGGTTAAATAAGAACTGAGGGAAATTGAAATCTGGGTCTAGAACAGGGTCTAGATCCATGGCTTGGCTCTGTAGCTGCTGGAGGTCTTTGAAAATGACCTTTAACCCATTTAAAACATTCATTTTAAGGCTTCTGGTACCTGACATTTCTGTGATAGCATCGCTGCAGAATATCTTCTAAACAGCTGCTGGCAGCTCAAGGGGTCTTGGTGATCTAAAGGCTTCTTTTGTGCAACAGATCTGCAAACAGCAAATGCTCTGGATTATTTTGCACCTCCTAAAACCCAGCTGGTGGGAAGAGGGGAGGGGGAAGTGATGACAGAAGAGGGGACAGGAGAGAAGAACCTCTCTGTGCCTGTCCCAAGAAGCAGAGCCTGCACCTCACCTGGGCCAGCAGAACCAAGACCAAGAGGGTTTCTGTTCTCCTCTTTTTAATTCCTTCATGCAAAATGAGCTGAATGTGCATTTGATCTTGCCAGGGAACAATGCTTTTTTAAAAGGCAGACAGTGCTTTCTTCTTGCCTTTTTCAATTAAGTTTACAACTATTTTCTACTGCATTTACAAACTGCTTCAAAAGCTCTCTCGGAATTCATTCACCCCAGAGTCGTTTGGCTGTAGTACAAACCAAGAAATCAAGAAAAAACAGTGCAGTGAAAAAATAATTAAAAAAAACCCCAACAACTTGCAGGTTAATAAGATTTCAGATGGTAGAAAAAAGCAATAGCTCAGAGCTGCTGTGTGAGAGACTTTGGGCCCATTTATTTCTGTTCTCTCCCTTCTTTTTTTAATGCATCAGAGCTGAATTAGCCCTGGAAGAATTTAGAGCCCTTTTGGTTTGCTGAGTCTTTAATGCCCCGAGTGGTCCTGTGATCTGTTAATTACCTCATGGCATGCACAGCTCTCTAGGGCTGCTTCCCTACAAGAATTCTTTGTCAGGATCAGATTGGATCTGGTGTCCCCTTCTCTGTGTGGTTTGAAGAGTCCTCAGCTCCACGCAGGGAGTGCAAAATCCTCCGCCCCTGCCAGGATTCACTCAGCCCTTTGCAGGGTGGGGCACTGGGTGAAGGAAATGATCAAACGGGAGCTCCAGGCTCCCATCCTTAACCACCCTGAGAGCTGCAGGAGGATGGTTCCCACTTTGCATCCCTTTTTTGACATTCCCTCTCTTTGTGAGGGCAGTTCTGGTGCTGGGCTCTGCAGGGCTGAGCAGCCTGGAACAGCTGAGCTGAGGCAGGAAAACATCTCAGCCTGTTCCTGCCTGGCCCAGGGGGACTGTCTGGAGCAAAGGGAGGTTTGGGATGAGGGGTTTTTCCATAATGGACAGAGGCAGTCAGTGAAAATGTGAGGGGCTGGAGCGTGTCCAGGGCAGGGAAGGGAGCTGGGAAGGGGCTGGAGCCCCAGGAGCGGCTGAGGGAGCTGGAAAGGGGCTCAGCCTGGAGCAAAGGAGGCTCAGGGGGGACCTTGTGGCTCTGCACAAGTCCCTGACAGGAGGGGGCAGCCGGGGGGGTCGGGCTCTGCTCGCAGGGAACAGGGACAGGAGGAGAGGGAACGGCCTCAGGCTGGGCCAGGGCAGGCTCAGGGTGGACAGCAGCAGGAATTTCCCCATGGAAAGGGTGCTCAGGCCTTGGCAGGGGCTGCCCAGGGAGGTTTGGAGTGCCCATCCCTGGAGGTGCCCAAGGAAGGGCTGGACAAGCCCAGGCTGTGTCCTGCCCATCCCTCTCCATCAGTGGGGTTAACTGGGATAGACAGAGGATGTTTGGGGCATCTCCCAGTTAAGAGAAGCACAAATCCTTTTAAATATCCTGGTTCTCATCCTGATATTTATCAGGGCTCACCCAAACTCTGCAAGGCAGAACAGGCTGGAACAAAAGGCAACCACATTAAAAAACCCTCTCTCTTTTTCCTAACCCCCTCCCCCTCCGCTGGGAGTGGGTGGAAGCGCGAAACTTTCCGGCACTTGGAAAAAAGGGAGAACGGTGATGTGAAAAGGAGAGTGTCAAAGAAACATCCTCCATCCCCAGCTCCTCCCCCGACTTTGTACCCCCTTCCACCGCCTCCTTCCCGCAGTGGAATCGCTGAGAACTTTCAGATTTAAAAAAAAAAAAAGAAAAAAAAAAGAAAAAAAAAAAAGAAAAAGAGCTGTTCTTCGAAAAAGAAAAGGAAAAAAAAAAAAGGTAGTAGGAGGTTTTCCTGCAGAATTTCCCACAAATGCCGGGGCTGCACATCCTGGTTTGCCTTGGTAAAGAGGAGGAAGAGGAGGCTCCATAAACTGGGAATTGTCACACCTCAGCTTGAGAGTCCCGTGGCTGCAGCAAACAGAGCAAGGTCAGAGGAATTGTGTCATTTCAGGCCTCATCAACGATCCTTTAAGTGCATTTTCCCTCTGGAGTGCCAGAGGCTTAACCTTGAACAGTAATGCAATTAATATGGGATCCAAGCGTTTGCTCTGCTACCTTGTGTCGGTATTTTCACAAAATGCAGGTGCTGAGAGCAGAGAATAAAAGACTTTAACGAACGGGAGGAATGATTGCTCTTTATTCTAAACCTCTCTAAGTTAAATCATTTCCTTTCAGTTTTCTTAGCTCCCGAGAAGGAAAATTGCTGAAAATGGACAAAACTATTAAAGAGAGTTATAGCTGGCACAAAGGGACCTTGGGGGGCAGGAATGATGGGGCTGTGTTAGGAAAACAGATCTGAGTGCAGCCCGGTTTGGGTTTACATTATGATTTGCAAAAGCTGCAGGTGACTGCGGGAAAGCAGACAGGGGAAAAAATCAATGGTGTGAATTATTAAAAACCAGAGGGCCAGTTCCTCCATTAATATGCATTCACTTGGTCCTCAGCATTGCTGGGATACACAGAGAGCTACAAGGGGCTTTAGCAAGACCGTTCTGAAGGGAGAGAGAAGAATGAGAGCAAAACAATCTCATTGTAATTTGGGATGAGCACGGAATTTGTTAGCTGGGAGTAAATCATCCTTACAACAAGCTGAAAATTTCCTTCAGCCACTCTGCTTCATCACATACTTTGTGTGTGGCACCAAAAACAATTTGAAAAATGTTTTAGGAAACTAAAAATAAATCCTTTGTGCGATTTGCCACTAAACCCTGCAGCAAGGTGTCTCAGCATCAGGCAGGAATCAAAGAAAAGCACTCGAAACACCTGAAATTACTTAAAAACTGTTGTTCTATAGCTGAAAATCAGCCAGGAAGAAATCTGGGGGGTTTCAGTCAATGGAGGATTTTCTCAACACATCCAAGAGGTGCCCTCAGGGAACGTCCCCGGGTGGGGACCTGGCAGGGTGGCAGGGGATGGGGAGCTCCTCAGGAAGCTGAGACTGTCCCCTTCCCACTGGTGTGGAGACACTGGGATGCTCTGTGCAAAGAGTTCAGCTCCCCCTTGGCAGCAGGGCTGATTGTGGCTGCTCAGGACCTGAGAACTGTGGCCTTCCAGGACCTGAAGGGAGCCCACAGGAAAGATGGAGAGAGACTTTACAATGGCCTGGAGCGCCAGGAGAAGGGGGAATGGCTTCAGACTGGCAGAGGGTAGGATTAGATTGGACATTAGGAGGAAGTTTTTTGGTGTGAGGGAGATGAGGCCCTGGCACAGGGTGCCCAGAGAAGCTGTGGCTGCCCCTGGATCCCTGGCAGTGTCCAAGGCCAGGCTGGATGGGATTTGGAGCACCCTGGAGCAGTGGAAGGTGTCCCTGGAGGGTGGCACTGGATGGGCTTTAAGGTCCCTTCCAACCCAAACCATCCCGGGAGTCTCTGAAATGACGGCATTTGCAGAACGGGACACTCCTGCCCCACAGGCACCCAAAGGAGAAGGACTGGTCCCTGTTTCCCATAAAACTCTTGATGGGCTTCACCTCCAAACACAGGGAACTCCCCAGGAGCTGCCAGGTTGGGCTCAGATCAGAAAACAGCACTGAGCACTGCTGGAGGGTGCAAGGACTGTCCCCAAAAACCCCTGGGCAGCAGCACTGCCCTGCCCTGCCCTCCCTGTGCCTCAGCCACCACCACCCTTGGGCTGCAGAAGGGTTTGGAGCTGGGATTAGTTTGGGATGAGCTGGGATTAGTTTGGGACGCGTTTGGCACCCTCTGCATGCAGGGGGATCAGACAGGAACATCCTCCTTTTCCTCCTCAGGTGCCCCCAGCCAGGCCAGGCTGTGGAGGAGCTGCTCCTGTTTATAGGACAGGCTCATTACATTGGTAATTAATTCGACAGTGCCTCCGTGTCTGCTCTTATCTGCGAGGAGCACACAGGCCGAGCAGGGAGCCATTAACACCTCTCTGTCTTAGGGCAGCAACAAAAGCTCCCCTTTGAGGTGAGGTTCCCTCACCTCCTGCCAGCCAGACTTCACAGGCAGTGTGAAATTATGGGGGTTAAATGGGATTTTTTTTTCAATTCTGGAGCCAAGCCTTGTTCTTGTGGCTGGTGCTGGCATTCCCAGTCCAAGTGGGTGAGATCCTGGGATGAAAGATAAGTGAGGAATCCCTCTCCTTCAGCTTCTTGCTGTGAGCAGCCCTCAGAACTAAAGGGATGCACGTGGTAGCCTGGGTTAAATGGGGATGGAAATGGTTATTTCATGTCTCACAAATATTAAAAAAGTAAGTGAAAACTAAGAAAATCCAGCCTCAGGTGAGAGCATTCAGCAGGATACCCCTGGTCTTCTCCAGAGAAAGGACAGCAAGGCTGGGCCTGGTTTTAGGAAAACCCCTGGTGGGACACCCAACCTCCCTCCAGGGCAGTTAACCCTGGGGGCAGGAGGGTTTGGATTAGGCACGGACGCTGAGTTTGTGTTTTCTCATTCCCACATGTCTGAAGTGGCCAGAAGGGACTGGGACTGAAAGGGCCCCTTTGCCTTCTATTCCTTGGGCTGTTTTAAACTCCTGATCCAGGGAGAGGAGAAGGAACAGACTTACAAAACAAGGGGAAGGCAGAAGTGATTTCTGTCGGAGCAAATGGAACCGTGCAGCAGCAGGGGAGGAAAATAAACTGGAAAGGAAAAAAACAGGAAGAAAATAAACCAAAACAGACGGAACATTTATTCTCAATTCCAGCGTTCTTCTTTCCAGCAGAAGCTGAATTGAGTGGTGTTCAAACAGCCCAAAGAAATATAATTCAAAATGAAATTTTCTATCCCCTGCTGGCACCCTGTGGAGGCGACTGCTGTGGCTGGAGGGGCTGTGCCAGCCACCCTCTCCTGCTCCTGCTCCCACCAGCCCTTCCAAAGGCTCTTTCAGCCCCTGGGAGCCACAATCCCTCTGGCATCACGAGCCTCGACCTTTCCCTTTAACCTCGAGGTGTGTTTCTTCATCAGGAACCCCGGTGGCATCAGGCTGCTTTCCTAAAACCGGGTTTATTTCTCTCAGCAGGCAATTCCCCAGCGAAATCTGCATCCCAGGTACTCAGGGATGCCAGACCAGCAGCCTTCCCACGCCACATCCCTCCCTCCCATCCCTGTGCCCAATTACAGGCTGTGAAACGCTCTCCCTGACAGTAATTAGGTTGTCTCTCGTAGTCCCTGCTCAAGTGATTACAGCGAGATCCTCCCTCCTGTGAGCGGTGGAGTGACCCTCGGCAGATGCAGATGAAAGCACCCCCTGCGCGCTTTGAGGGTTGATTGGCACTGTCCGGTTTTAAATGGGCACCAAAGCTCAAGCCCGTGGCACTCGATGCACTCACTGTCCCCACGGCGGGACCCTCCCGGCCCTGCTCGGAGCAGCAGAGGGAAAAAAAAAAAAAAAAAAGAAGAAAAAGGGGAAAAAAACACCAAAAATGAGCACATCCTCATTTAAATGTCTGTAATCCCAGCGGAGCCAGCAAATCTGACTCAAAGCAAAGGTCACCAGCGTTCCTGGTGCCTCGCTCACAGATCGACACCTTTGGGTCCCCATTTCAGGATTTGTGAACTCGTGCCGGGTTAAGGACAGGGAGAACCTCTTCCTAAAGGCAGAATCACAGCAGAGATGGGGCTGAATCCAAAGCTGGGGTTAAATGCCCACACAGGAGACCCAAATGTGTGACTGGGTCCGTGCCCTGATCCCTGTGCTGACTCCGGGCTGTGCCAGCCTCGCTGCTGGGTGGAATTCCAGAGGTATTAATTCCATGGGCTGTACCTCACACATGGGGAGCCTCACACATCTCACCTGGAATTCCCCCCACCCATCCAGGTTGCCCAGTTTAACTTCTCAGCCTCAAGGGCACAGAAAGCAGAGCCCAGACAGCTCCCAAATAAAGGGAAGGGGTTGGGTGGGCCAGAATTTCTTGTATTATGTCTTTAATAATCGTTAGATTTCTTCCTGTCTTGGGATTTCCTGATCCTTCTCCCCCATGGGGAGCTCTGGGCACAGTGGCTGCTCCCAGATTCCACATCCAGGCAGGGCTGCCCTGCTCTGTAATCCCTGCTCAGGCTGTGCTGACCATGGCTCTGAGATGTGAAGCTGTGAACACCACCCTGGTTGTTCTCCAGTCCCATTCCTTCTTCTTCCATCCAAATAAACCTCCCCCCTACCTCCACTCTCCTGCATTTTTCTGTCTCGTATCAATTTTAAAGGGTTCCCCCAGGTACAATTTCATTACCTGTGGCAGAACTGAGGCAGATTTAACCACAGATTCCCAGGACAGCCTTTCCTCCCCCATGGAGCTGTGGGGTTTGTTCATGGATCTCCCTGAGGGGCTGGTTGTGGTGGGGTTGGAGATGGAGTTAGGAAATCCACGAGTCTGAGCATTACAGAGCCTTTTCTCAAAGATGTGCACACTTCAAAGGGAGGGAGAAAGGGAAGGAGGGGAAATTATTAAATCAGGCTGTTAAACACAGTGCTGCAGCTCAGCCCTGGTTGGTGATGCAGGAGGGACTGTCCGGCCCCACAGGTTTCCACACAAGTCCCAGGATGGAATTTCAGCAATTCCAGACCCTTTCTGTACTGCAGAGATTGGCAATGAGGATTTCCCAATGCTCTGCGTTGGTAGCAACCCATGGCTCATTCACTTGCCTTGGACAGAAAGGATGAAATAACCCAGGGAACAACTGGGAAGGGAACAGGGACTGGAAATGCAGAGGATGTGCTGAGCTGGGAGGTGAAAAGCTGCCATTCCCCTCAAATAATTGTGTTCTGTGCATTTTAACCAGGTGCAGTATTGGCTGTGCTGGCAGGGTGATGACCAAGGGAAATAGTCCTGGATTTTCTGGCAGGTGGATTTGGGCTGTTTGTCCCTTGAAGTGATAATAACGGGATAGATAAGAGATATATGAATGTATTTATACAAAATATAGGAATTTTCCTTTCTCAATCCCCTGCCCCATCCCTGGAAGTGTCCAAGGTCAGGGGCTTGGAGCACCCTGGGCTAGTGGAAGGTGTCCCTGCCCATGGCAGGGGGGTGGAATGAGATGATCTTTGGGGTCCCTCCCGACCGAAACCATGCTGGGATTCTGGGATTCTGTTATTAATATGTGCCCACACAGAAATCAACAGCTTCTCCACCATGTACCTGCCAAAATATCACTGGAAATAAAAGGGCTGAAGAGCCAGGCATCCCTTTTCCACAGGCAGTCATGGCTGTGCTGTGCAGATCGGATGCAGCAGGGAAAAGCAATAAACCTGGAGCTGAGTAAGGCATGGAGTCGATTTTTCTCCCCTTCGTTTATTTAGGTTGAGGAGCTTACAGTGGCATGTCTTAGTTGGGTTTTATTTTAAGGAAAAGCTTCATTGGTATTTTTTTAAGCATGGCCAAGGCACAGAAGGGAGCAGATCGTGGGGTGGGCTGCAGGGAAGGGTGACAGCGTGCACAGATTAATGCAATTTGTGTGAGCCAGAGACTTTAACATCTTAATTACTCATCTGAAGGTCTCAGTGATTATGCCAATTGATCAAATCCACCAGAAAAATGCCTTCTCAAGGGATGACACGGAGCAAGGAGGGAATGCTGCATCTTTAAACATGAAGTGACTGCAGCCCCTCGGTGAACTGAGCCTGAGTCAGCTCGGCTGAGCTGGAGCCCCGTGGGACCCCTCTGCTGCTGACAGAGCCTTTTCCTCTGCAGAAATCCTAAACCCACTTCTCTCCCTCTGCTGGGCTCCGCCAGACCTTCTGCCCGAGGATGAGGTGGGGGAAAATGGGTCCTCTGAAATTACTCAAGGCACCTAAAAATCTGCTCAAATGAGTTTGTGCCACCTGAAGCCAGCTCGGAGCCTTCGGCACCAGACAGCCGAGGCTGTGTTTGATTCCTTGTCCCCAAATCACCGCTCACGGGTTCCCTACGGATCCACTGCCATGGCAGGGATAAGGAACAGCCCTGGCACCCCCAGGGCCGGGTCACCATCATCAGCTGGGGGGACGTGGCTCATTTACACCCCTGTGTGGGTGAGGCAGCTGGAATTTGCTCAAGGTCAAAGGGAAAAGTGTTGGAAATGCTTCAAATATTCCTGGGAAAATACAAGTTCAGCTTCGGCTTCATATATGAATTTATGAAAACGTATCTGAAAGAGATGGTGGGGTTTTTTCTCACTGTTTAGGTACTTTCATTCCTACTGCCGTCATTTCAAAATCCCCTTCACCTTTATTCTCTTTCTTCCCTCAGCATTTATTCTTGTAAATTCCCAAAGATTCTTCAGCTCTACCACAAAAATCCTATTTTTAGCTTTTTTAGCTGGAGAAATCTTATTCCTCCTCCCTGCAACAATTCCTTTTTTTTTTTTTTTTTTTTTATTTATGGTAGGCAGAAGTTGTTTTTCCAGCAAGCCAAAACTCCATAATTCACCCAGTAATTCTGCTGGCTGCTGTAAAAGTAGCCCCATCTTCCCAGTGGATTGAGCTGTCTTGCACACCAGCCCAGCCACTCCGGACTGCTGCCAAATGCTATATTTACATTTCCAAACTAAAATCTGTTTCTAATACATTTTTATGGGGAGTTTTGACCCTTTATATTTATTGTTAATGAGCTTTCATCTCTATAATAGCCTTTCATCCCAAAGGATCCTGAAGAGTAATTGTAATAACCTGGCATACAAAATATACACAGAAATCAATTTACCCACCACTGAAATGTGGCCATGGCTGGAGGGGCTGGCAGGGAGGTGTCAGCAGAGCCCTGAGCTGCTGCTGTCCCCCAAGCGACAGGGACAGCTCCTGGCCTGGGCTGGCTCTGCTCCAGGTGAGCTGGAGGCACCCCCAGCCCTGCAGAGCAGAGGGTGGAGAAGGAATCTGGTGACTGCAAGGCTTGGGAGCTTGGATTTTGGGGCTCCAAGGCCATGGGGAGGCACACAGTGACCCAGCAGGGACATGGCACTGGTGGAGCCCCAGCTCCAGCCCCAGCAGGGACTGGGATCTGCTGGAATTGCTGCTGGCATCGCCCCGTTTGCCTCAGCAAATCCTCCCTCTGCGCTGTGCAGCCCCTGGAGCAGCCCTCTGCCATGGGGCTGTGGGCTCCAGGGCTCGCTGTGACCTCACAGCCCCAGCAGGGTGGCTCTTGGTAGCCCCTGGCAGTGTGAGGGGCTGATTCTGGCCACTTGTGCTGCAGCACGCTGTCCTTCCACAGCCTGTGAGGATGGGGGGACGGGGCAGTGAGGGATAATGCCACCATCTCTCACTGAGTGCACGGCAGCCCACACGGGCGGTTTGTCCAAAACTGCTCGCGTGGGCTCAGTATTTCCTTAGGGGCTGCTGTTTGCAGGTTCCCAGTCCTGCTGCCCCCAGGGGGGCCCACACTCCGTGTCAGAGCAGGGGAAGCCCCAGGGCTGCTGGTTCTGACCTGTGCAGAGCCCCGGGTGGAGGCAGATCCAGCATGTGGATCAGGACCAGGCGATCCCATCGGGGCAGGGCAGGGCACTGGCCGTGCCAGGATGAACTGTGGAACCTGCTGCTAAGAGGCTTTTCCATGTCCTCTTGCTCTGTTTTCCCCATCACCATCTGCCCGCTGCAGCACAAATCCTGCACTAATCCTGCCCAGCCTCCCCCAGCGACAGCGGCTCAGCTGCACTTCTCACCTTCCTATGCTTCCCAGGGATTATTTTCCATGAGGAAGCAACCCACAACCTCTCAAATGGCTTGTCACCCACCCTCCCCAGTGAAGCAACATTTTAAATCAAAAGGATTTTAACCTCTTTTGCCCCTCAAAGGGCACCAGTGCAGGTGAGAAGGGGAACTGAGTGCCAGAGACCCCAACGCTGCTGGGCAGTCCTGCAGTGGGATCCCTGCAGTGCCCCTGCCACTGCCGGCATTTTAAAAAAACAAAGGCCAAAAGGGATGGAAGGAAAGAGCCTTTCCTTCCCCCATCTCCTCCCGTAAGTCATTTTCCCTGGCCTATTTTACAGGAACTGAAAATCTATTAGAGGAATGGCTTAATCCGGTTTGACTGTAATAATTAGGATGCTTTAAAAACCCCTGACTAATCGTATAAAATGTGATTGTGGACAGCTCAGTGCACGACCCTTACACTTATCACTGGAGGTATTATTACAAACCAGAAACAGCTGGTAAGCACGGGGGAGGAAGAAGGGAGTGAAAAATCACATGCAAAGGGACAGGGACTGCTCCTTCTCTGATCTCAGGGCAGCGCCTTGAGGTGTCTTTGGAATCCAAAGCACAAAGTCACCTCCCAGACCCCGGACAGACACAGCTGTTTTTGCCACTGTGCCCTGCCAGCCCTGTGGGCACCTCTTTTCCTTGCCCTGGTTTTGCAGGCAGTCCAAGAGGATTGGAGGCAGTGCTGGAGCGAGTATCCTCAGGGCACTGCAGATGCTGGGAGACGTTTTTCCAAAACAAGACAGTCTGGATCAGGCAAGGAGGATGCAGTGCTTCAGGGTCATTGGGTTACAGCAGAAACGCAACTCTGGTTCCACGCCTTGGCTGGTGCCAATCTCCTTTTCTCTCGCTCTCTATCTTTCTCAAGCTCCAGCAGCCAGAGTTTCTTCCTTCTCTTCCCGGGGCTGAGCACAGCTGAGTTCCCACCATGGCATCACCACACCTTTGGTGAAGGCTTTTTTCCCCCACCTGTTCTGCCCAGGGTTGCTGCCTGCTCAGGATGCCCTGGTCCCTGCCAGCTGAGCTCGTTCCTGTGCTGGCACTTCTCCTTCCACCCTTCCCACCACCCCAGCAGGGCAGACAAACAGCCCAGGCACCCATCCCTGCAGGACTGACAACTCTGCCAGGCCCAGGGGCCCACAAGGGAATTTTGGTGGGGAGTTCAAACTCTGCTATAAGGGAGAAGATCGCCCAAAGAGATTCCTGCTGCAGCAGGGTCAGGCACAGAGGAGGTTGGAGTTGATGGACTTGGCCACCACAGAAGTGCTGGGAGTGGCACAGGGAAGGCTCTTGTTCCTCAGACCACCCAGGGCTGAGCCCTCACCCTCACCCAGACACAGCTCATGAAAACACCGCTCTCCAGAGCCCCTCAAGAGCTTCAGGCCACAGAGAGCCGACAGCCCTGATGAGCCGGGGCTATCACCACCACGCTCCTTAATCAGAGCTGAAAACTCATGATCAACCTTGAAGGAGGCTTCTAAAGACTGAAATAATAAGATGATGCACTACAATTCCAATTTTCTCCCTGTTCCTGTGATTAAAATACATGGCTGAATCTTGGAAGCTCAACAGCAGAAGCTGTAATAACAATATTCACATGGAACTTGCAGCAAGAGTTGAGTTGTTTGGTTTCTTTTGCTTTCCCCCTGAGTCTTTCTTGGGGTTGTTTTTCATTCTGCTCTATACAGATTTTGATCTTTTCCTTATTAAATAGGAATGGTTATCCCCACTGGCTCACTTATCTAGTAATAGCTAGAACCCTTTTAATTCAAGTGATTTGATTCCTGGGTTTTTCTGATTCAAATAAACATGCAGGCAGAGTATTACTGGGGAACTGGCAATAGAATTCCACGGTTAAATTATCCCGTGACTCAATCCTGCACAGCACCAGATCCTTTTTAATACATTTCACAAGTACTCAGTGCTGACCTCCAACACCAGAGTGGTTTCTCTCCTGTGGTAGCTCAATTTCACAACTCTGAATACACTTTTTAATTTTTTTTTTCGGAAGGAATGCTATCCAAAGGTTCTATAAAATGTTCTTTAGCCTTTGGGAATGAGTCAATTTAATGCCAAGCTATCATTTCATTTCAAAGAGCCGAAGGATTTGAGGCAACACAATCTGCTTTCTGAAGCATGTGAGATGCATACAGTTGTGGCTTTGTTACAAACCAAGGGGCAGAGTTTGGGTACAGAGCTCAACTTTCCCGAAGTTCATCTGCGGCCCTTGGTCTGTCAGCTGGATTTCCCTGCAGAGCTCCTTTGTTTAACCCCCCATTCCAAGGAATCCTTGCACCAGGAAAGGGAGACATTGCTGCCAGGAAAAGTTCCTGAAATCCATTGGTTTTAAAGTGGGAAGAAAGTGAGGTCCATTGTAAAGCCAGTAAAAAATGAGCTTGGGTTTAATTACTATTTTCCTACTGGAAATGGGTGAGAACATTGGGAATAAAAGCTGGGCATTAAAAGGGGAAAAAAAGAAGCTCTGAAAGTGCCTCTTGAAATCCAGAGTCACCTTGGGGCTGGTGCAGGGGTGCAGCACCACACACATCCCTCCACCTCCCAGCCCAGGGCACGAGGCACAAGAAAATCCACAGGAGCCATGGAGACGCTCAGTCACATCGAACTTTATTTTAATCCCGTCAGAAAAGTTCAAGAATTACACCAAAAAATACTTCAGTCTCTTCTACCTACTGACAAAAAATACACCACAAAATTATAAACTGTTCAGTGGTTTTGCTGGAGTTCGGGTTGGTGGAGGGGGTGGTTTGTACATTTTGAGTGAGAAATGAATTTACAGGTGGAGAGGGAAGGGAGGAGAGGGAGTCAGACGATGGCATTTGGCACTACAGTTTTAGCTACACTATACAGTTATTTCTCATGATGCCTGCAGGACTGAGGAGTTCTGCCCTCACACACTGCCCACTGTCTCTGACATGGAGGACAAAACTGCCCAATGTGAGGGAAGAAGGGGCCAGTTCCTAATTTCCATTCCAGTCTAGCCAAAAATCTGAAAAAGCAGCTCAGTCCAAGGTGAACCTTGCCCTGCGTGTGCACTCTGCTCCTGCTGCTCGGCTCTCCCTGCTCTTGCAGCTCTGAAAAAAGAGAATCCTTGGGGTTTTTCTAAATCCCACCAGCCTGCACTAATCTCAGGTGCCATTTGTGGGGAGAAGGATGTGTTACACTGGGCAGGACTGGATTAAGCTTGGGGTCTGCTCTGGGTTTGCAAGCAGAGATTTGATTTGTACGTCTCTCTAGAGACCTGGAATGACTGGAAATGCTGAAGGAGCTGAAGCTGAAGGAAGGAAGCAGCAGCATCCCATTTCATGGGAAAATTAGGGGCTGAAAAGTTAGAGGCTCAATACTGTCAGCACTTTTGAGAGGCTCCTCAGATCATAATGGCATTTCTTTGTGTTTTTGTGACCCTCAGGAGAGAGTTTTAAAGGATGAAGCCTCATGGAAATTGCCAAAGCTCATGCAGGGAGTCTGCCAGAAGCAGAAGTAGAGCCCTGAACTCCTGACTCTGAGTCCTGTGCTCCAAAGTTTATTCAAGATTCCACTACAGCAACCTCTGTCTGCTCCCATCCTGCTCCATCTCCAAACAGGAGCCTGGATTTCAGCCTCAGAGCCTGACCAGGATCAGCAACACTCTGGTGGCTCCTTAGGAATGCCAGGAACTTTCTGGATTTCCCTGGGGCACTGTGCAGGGTTTGCATTTGCCTGTGAGCATGTTTGGGGCAGGAGGGGATGCTCGTATTTCTCTGTCAGTGAATGAACACTGACACTGGATTCAATCTGACAGCAAAATATCCCCCCTTTGGCAAACCAAACAACATCACAATGTCTTTGTACTGGGTTCTCTCTACCCCCTCTTGAAAGGATTCCAGCTCTTCCTTCACTGCATGTGGAGCCTCTGACACAGCTTTCCAGCACTGACAAAACTTGGTGAGATTCTCTTTGCTGCTTATATCCTCTCTGGCTGTTTACCTAATTTGCTTTTTTTGTTTTTTAATTTATTTTTCTAACAAATAGTTAAGCAATGATTTAAAAATATTTTTACATCGTTAAGGTACAGTCAACATCAAACATGCCTTTGTACAAGAGCTCGACTCGGTTACAAATCAACGAGAACAACGCACGAAAAGAAATATCCATGAAGCTGATCCTGCACTCGGGATGGATTTCCTCCTGCCCCGCTGGGAGCAGGGCACGCTCAGCAACGCGGTGTTGTCCCCCCGCCCTCCCGCTCCGCCCGTTCCCTTTAATGACCTTCTGTCTTGGCAGCCTTGTTGTCGTGGCTGGCCGAGCCCGAGGGCAGCCAGGGGGACACGGCCCGGGAGCTGGTCTGCTTGGCCATGCTGTAGTGGCTGATGACGGTGTAGAACCTGCCCCGGGAGTTGGAATCCTGTGCCGAGTAGTAGGCGTCCAGCGAGGCGGGGATGCAGCGCTTGTGCTGGGAGGGGAAAGCAAGAGAAGCAGAGTGTTGCCATCGGGTTTCACAGGCTCCTGCTCGCACTCAGATCGCCTCTCGGTGCCCTGGGAATGCACCAAGCTGGGCTTGGCCTTCCAAACCTGTTGCTATTGGCAACCCCGGTGGCAGACCCAGGGTCTCAGGCGGGATGGGAGCAGGGCTGAGGAGGGAGGGTGGGACTGGTTCACTGCGGCACCGACACACGCAGGGAACGGGGCAGGGCTGGGGCCAGGGGCAGGGCTGGCTGAGCAGCTCTGCTCATGGGCCGAGGCCAGAATTAATCCCCAGACAGGCAGAGGCAGAAAAAGCTGCTTTGTGCTGCTCTGTTCAGAGTGTTACCCTGAGCTGTGGGATGAGCACCTGGCTGGGGATGGCAGGAGGCACGGCCCAATGGGTCAGCTCTTTTCACAAGATCATGTTTGGATTTGATTCTGAAATCCATGATTCTATGAAGGGACCTCAAAGCCCACCTCATTCCAAGCCCCTGCTGTGGGTAGGGACACCTTCCACTAGCCCAGGCTGCTCCAAGCCCCGTCCAACCTGGTGTTGGACAATTCCAGGCATGGGGTAGCCACAACTTCTCCAGGAAACCTGTGCCAGGGCCTCACTCCCCTCACAGGGAAGAATTTCTTCCCAATATCCCATCTAAACCTGTTCTCTGTCACTTTGAAGCCATTTCCCCTTGTCCTGTCACTCCAGGCCCTTGTAAAGTCTCTCTGCATCTTTCTTGTAGCTCCTTCAGGCACTGGGAGGCCACATTTAAGTCATCCCAAAGCCTTTTCTTTTCCAGTCTGAGCAATCCCAATTCTCCCTCTTTATATAACCTAAGAGAATAATTCACAATGATTAATACACCAACATCTCTTACTCTATTTTCCAACTTACAGATTATCCCCAGTGAGGACAAGACTCCTGTGAGCTTATGACTTTATTCACAGTCAGAAGTCAGTGAATTATTTTGCAAACTTTTTTTTTTTTAATCTCAGCAGACCAGGCAAACAGCTCAGTGAATATTCAATATAAAATCACTGGGCAGTGGGGTTTTAGCAATTGTTAAACGGTTTTGTTCTTGACAGAGGCTCAAGTGAACTACTTGGGCAAATTTGGATTTCTTTCACAAAGGACACGAGTGCCAGCACTGCAGCAGTTTGCTTTGCATTACAATTACAATGTATGCCAGTAAACCTCAGTTACTTGGGAGTGTGGGAAGCAAATGCGGGATCCCAGCTGCAATAAATCCATTCACAAATATGAGGGATTGTTGCTGAACATCTGTCTGTAGTGTTCACCAAATGCTAATCCCAACAATTACACTGTAACAGTAGCTGATGGAAGCAGATGCACGTCCACATTTCCCATAACACTTTTTCCATTTCAACACATTCCTGCCAAATGTTCTGTTTGGCCTGGTCAAAAAAAAAAAAAAAAAAAAGCAGCCTGGGCTGTAACCATGCAGGCAATTAGAGCCTGTCATTAGCTCAGGCAATTCATCCTTCTCAAGTTCCTTACCTTATAAACAAATCCATCTGGGCAACTGTGGTCATAAGTGAAGGCTTTGTACACCACAAGGAACACTATGCAGGCAAGGAATGCAAGAGCCAGGCTTATGAGGATAGTGACCTAGGAAAGAGGGATAATGTTACTGTACGTATGTTAAAATGGCATTATGAGCAACCTCATAATTAAATGACTTATAGGAACAGACATTCTAACAGACTGCAGCCTTCACTCCACCGTGCAGTACTTAACTAAGCATGGTAATTGGCTGAATGCTGGATCCAATACCCTGCATTCCCACATCATTCCCATCCCCCCCAGGACTTTCAGCAGGGCACATTCCTCTGTTTAACCCCTTGCAAATGTATGGATTTTGCTGTCGTAGTTGGTGTCCTCGGAGCATTTGTGTTCCCATGCTCTCAGCTCTGGCCCAGCAGGACCCAGCAGCAGCCAGAACGCACATCTGGGGTCTGCTGTGTGTGGATAAAGGGCCCTGTGAGCACGGCAGATCCCACTTTTCTGGGAGCAGAGGCAGGTGAGCAGGGGGGGGAGTGAGGCCTTTGCAGCACCTTTGTAGCATCCCTTTGTGCCTCCTGAGCAATTCCACCAGGATAAACTGGGTCTTGCCAGAGAAAGGGAATCCTTCTCTATTTCTCCAAGCTGTAAAAGGACAATATCCTGACTACTGACAAAACCCCACAGCACATCCAGGAGCAGATGCTGCTGTTGGAGGTACCAGACACAATTCCCTCTTTGGGGCTCAAATATTCCCCCTCTCCTCATTCCCCAGCAGGTCACCTTGCTGCACATTTCTGTTTCTTTGCTGTAGCTCCCTTCTCTCCAGCTTTTCCAGGTCCCTCCTAAATAGTTCATCCAACAGCAGGTTTTCTGTCCTTACTCCATGCCTGGACTGAGGCTCTGACCATTGATTTTTGCTGAGCTGTGTATTTCTGAGCAAGGATCTGTAAAACACTCCCACCCTCCCCTTTCCCAAAGCTTTCTTGGTCCCGTAATTCCACAAATGCAGCATAAATGGCTCTGGATTCCAACTGCCTAAATGAGAGCGGGCTGCACCAGGATTCTGCAGGATCTATGCATCCTGTCTACAGAAGATGTAACTTGCAGGAGAGGTGATGGCAGAAAGTGGGAAAACACTGGTAATTTCTACAGCAGAGGAGACAGGCTTGTCAGGAACAGCAGTTCGTGAACAGCAAGCTGGTTATAGCTCAGAACTAATCAATATAGTCTTATTTTTACAACAGTAATATTATGTAATATTTGTAATATTTTATCAGGAAATGTACACTAATTGCTTAATATTGGTTCACATGGAAATCTGCTCTCATTCTCCCCTTCAATCATTCCAGCAGCTGCGGTTCTGGGAGGAGTGGGATTTGCAATCCTGCACAGACTCCAGGGGCCACTGGAATTGCTGGCAGGGCAGGAAACGCCTTCCCAGCAATCCCACAGGAAGGTGAAGTGCCTGGTGAGGGTGTTCCTACACAGCACGTTGGGATTATTCCTGGAAGACTCAGAGCTACAATTCTGGCGGTTAAGACAAAGGAGTGAAGGCAAATCTGTATCCCTGGTGTCAAATCTTACCCATCACGTCCAAAACTCAGGGAAGACAGGGCTGTGGATACTCTAGCAGGAGAGATTCCTAATTAATTGTTAAATTCGAGTATTTTAGAATAAAATGTAAAAAGGTTTGACTGGGGCTAAGAGGCTTTGCCAAGGACAGAGAGTTCACTGAAGCCCCAACCTGCCTTTTAACATTCCTGCTTGAATTAACCTCTCCTTGGGCCCTAATCTGCTGCAAAATGGGTCAATTAAGGCAAGGGCAGCAGCAGAGGGAGCAGCATTTACTGCTGGATCTGAGAGAAAACTGTAAGGGACTCCTGGAGTGCTGAAGAGGGATCTGGCACAAAAGGAGTGCAGTTGTACGAATCGCACCAGTCGGACCAAGAAAATTTGGGATCCACCTCCTCTCAGCGCCCACAGGGGTGAACAGAAATATTTCACAGCAGCTTTATGGCAGCCCTTGGGTTCCCAACTTGGGGAAGTGTGTCCCTTTTCATGGTGATAAAGAGGAAGAAGGCTCAGCTGGATTCAAGGGAGACGCAAATGGAATTTGACACGATTTCTGTCACCAAAAGGAGTTGTATTTCACATGAAAAAAATTTTTTTTAAGTCACTTTGAAATAGTAAAAAGGAGAGACTTCCTGGATTAAATATGCTCTACTTTTTCCAGCAGGAGACCTGGGAAAAACAAATCCCTCCCCATAAAGAGCCATCACAATCTTGGTGACAGGTCAGTGTGGAGGAGCATTTTCCCCTGTAGAACACATGTCCATCAACTCTTCCTCATTTAAAAGGAGAGCCTGCTAAGCCTGGTACTTTCTGTAATTCCAGTGTAGGTACTAAAACCACGATGACAATGACAAAAGTGTCCTTTGAGGTTAATTTGAAGGCACTAGAGCAAAATGTACATCTTGTTCTACCAAAGCCAATGCTGAGGGGCAGCCCTAGCTAGAAAGTCAGAAATAAGAAGTGCTCAGCTCTCCAGTCTGGCAACTCTGCCCCAAATTAAATGTACAATGAAGAAAGAGACTCAGCCTTCAGAAGAAGAAAGAACTGAGCTGTGGAGTGAGAATGAATGGCTCTTCACGGCTGTTCTGCTAAATCCCAAGTGCATGCACAGCCTATGGAAATGACCATTAGAACTGCAATTTGAGGGGTTCCTTTCCTCTTGTCTGCCCACTGAGTCCCTAAAAAGAATAAATTCCCCTCTGCTCTGTCACTCTGCTCGGGCAAAGTGCTGACATCCAATTCATTATGGCCCAGGAGCAGGTCCCTGTGCTGAGCTCTCCCCTCCCTCCAGGGTGTAACTGAGCCCATTTTCACCCTCCTGCCTCTCCTGCACTCGCAGAATTACAGCGTGACAATATTACACCTGCTGATAAATGGTGTAAAATTGCTCTGGATAAAATGTCATGTAAGGAAGAAAAATCCACCCCCAGATATTCTGTCATGCCAGAGCTAAGATCCACCTCTCCAACTATTCCAGAGCATACAAAACTTCATTAACATTCAAACACCAAAGAATCACAGAGCTGCAATACCTAATAAACCTCCACTTTTTTTTTTATGATTAACACGAACCTTGGCAGTCTCTAAGCAATATAAACACTCACAGAGGGGAAATAAAATTTAGTGAGCAGATAAAACCTAGAAGTGCTGCAGGCATGAATCTGTCACATGTGACTGCTCGAGTGGGTGAAAGAAGGGGGGGGGTTTGCCTGCCCTCTCCTCAAAATCTCACAGGATTCCCAAAGGCTCCCTTAAGAAGAAACAGAGAAGAGAGAACATCATTACCACACCAAAACACTCCCCATCCTCCAAAAAATGTGGGAAGAGGCCCTTAACATCCGTGAAGGATGATGTCAAGCTCCCATCAACAGCAGCACACTTGGGGTGGCTCCTCCCTTTGCCCACAGATGAAGAGCACTTTTTGCATTTTCACACAGCACAGATGAATAAAAGGATCCATCCTCATCAGGCAACGGGACATCAGGTGCCAGCAGGTTTTGTGCCAGGGAGAGGATGTCTAATTGCAGTGGTGTTCCAGCTAACCTGGCTTTCATGCAGCCCACAGAAGCATCCTCCCTGCTCTGATTTCATCAGCTGCCTAGGATTTCCTTTTTCATCAAAAATTCTTTTTCCCTCTCTCGCTCCAGTATAAAGCCCTATTTAAAAGGCAACCAGAGAACAATGGCACATCCAAACAGCAGGGCATTTACTTTGCAGCTTTTTCCATTGCAAGGTTTTTACAGTTTTAGTCTTTATTTATATAATATATAACCATAGAATGGTTTGGGTTGGAAGGGACCTCAAAGATCATCTCATTCCATGGGCAGGGACACCCTCCACTAGCCCAGACTGCCCCAAGTGTCCAACCTGGCCTTGGACACTTCCAGGGATGGGGCAGCCACAGCTTCTCTGGGCAACGTGTGCCAGGGCCTCCCCACCCTCACAGGGAAGAATTTCTTACCAACATCCAACTGCAATTTCCCCTCTTTCAGCGTGGGTGGCACGTCTTTGATATCAGGCATGAGTTTATTTCTAGACCTGGTAAATCAGTGTTTGACTCTGGACACTTTTCTCCCTGCTTATATACACTTAAAACAGGAGCAGAGCCAAGAAGATGCCAACCAGGAAAAGCCTTGCTGCCTACAGGAAAAGCATCCAGGCTCAGAGAAGAGATAAAGATCATTTACCATGGAAAAATCCCTGCAAAATTCAGCGCCATTTTCTTACTCTCTGCAGCTGTAATGTGAATTAGGGGCCTCAGAAGCCTCTGCCTGTTCCTGCACTGCAGTCCAAGCCTCTTCACAAAATCCCAGTTTAGCAGGAAAAGTTCCCACTGCTGCTCCCATGTCTGGTTCTACAAGATACCTTCAGTGTTGCTGGGCATTGGGAAATTTTGTGACCTTTAACAGGCAATTCAGCTAAAGTTGTTCTCTTGGTTTTAATCTTCTCTTTGTAGAAGAAGAAAGGCAAAGAACAAGGCAAAATTTGTTATGAACAAAATTGGCAGAAATTCTGTCAAGGTTATTTCAGAGAAGAGCTTAAGAGCTGTGCTTGGAGAGGCAGCAAAGCTTTTCCTATAGTTTATGGCAATTCCATTACACCTGGAAACCAACCAATCCCCTGACAACCCAGTTAACTTGCAGAAAAAAAATCACAAAATCATCTAAGGGCATCCAAATACATCCATGCACTCATGAATCCATTATAAAGATTTCTGCTTGACAATGAAAAATTCAGGAGGGCAATTTTTTCCCCTTCATCCCATAACTTCTTCCAGCTGATAATGAGATGGAAGATTGACACCATCAGATCTCCACATGAACAGTACAATTAAAGTGAAAGACTCAGGAGCACTTTGCAGCTCCTGGATCCAGATATCCTGGCTGCCTCCCTGTACTCCAGGATGGAATCCAAGTGCAAACCACCCAAATCCAGGTTGTTATTGCAAGAAAACTCAGCTGTGTTGGCAGTGAGGGAGCCACAGGCTGACAGGACACTCAGATGGATGAAGCAGGGGATGAGGTACCCCCCAAATACACACCAGGAGGAGCTGCCCCACTGTTCAAACTCTGTCAAAGAACTGTTGTGGCGCCTTGCCCAGCACCCAGACACCCTGATCTACCCTGACAGTGAAAATGATCTGACTGCACTTCTTCAAAAATGACATTTCACTCCCCACCGTTAAAAATAGTTTTGTAATAAGTTGCTGATTTTGCTGATCTTCTCTCAACAGCTTCGCCTCCGAAATTTTGAAAGGCTAACTGCAAAAAAAAGTGACACAATTGGGTCTTCAGATTTGCTTAGTACTGCTCAAGAAGATGTAGGATTTGCTCTTCATTATTACAGCACAGCTTTGTTCCAGATGGTGTCCAGATTCTTAAGAAGCATTGTTTAGGAGATGCTTTGTAAGAGGGAAATGTCCTTAGTCATGTATCTACATTTTCAGGGCTATGGGAAAATATTCCTTAGTGCTGTGAGGTTTCTTAATGAAGTTTTAGGGTGGGTGGCATTTTTTGGTCCTTTATCTTAGAATGCAGAACCATAATGCATAACCAACTTGGCCCCAGTTCTCGTAAGAACAGTGAACACCATCCATGCAGATGGGATCATCCTGGGGTCCAGAAACTTCTCACATCTGCTCCTGGGCTGATCCCCGGCGTGGGCAGCAGGGCAGGGGGGGATTGTGCCCCTCTGCCCTGCTCAGGTGAGACCCCACCTGCAGAGCTGCCCCAGCCCTGGGGCCCTGCACAGGAAGGAGCTGGAGCTGCTGAGAGAGTCCAGAGGAGGCTCCAGGATGATCCGAGGGATGGAGCAGCTCTGCTGGGAGGAAAGGCTGCGAGAGCTGGCATTGTTCAGCCTGGAGAGGAGAAGCTTTGGGGTGACCCCATTGTGGCCTTCCAGCGCCTAAATGAGCTAAAAGATGGAGAGAGACTTTGGGCAAGGGCCTGGAGCAACAGGACAAGGGGGAATGGATTCAAACTGAAGGAATTCTTCCCTGTGAGGGTGGGCAGGCCCTGGCACAGGGTACCCAGAGAATCTGTGGCTGCCACATCCCTGGAAGTGTCCAAGGGCAGGTTGGATGGGGCTTGGAGCGACCTGGGATAGTGGAAGGTGTCCCTGCCCATGTGAGGAGGAGGAATTGAATGATCTTTAAGATCCCTTCCAGCCCAAACCATTCTAGGATTCTCTGCTCCACTATTGCAGGGGTTCCTCTCAGCCCATGCAGCCCAGCAATCAAAGTCCAAAACACTCACAGAGTCCAGAGAGGCTCATTTATCCAAGTACGCCAAAGCCTCAGAGGAATCCACTTGAAACAGCAGTGGCTGTCTCTGAGCCAATTTCCTCTCCCAGCCATGTCCCCATGGGCTCTACCCATCTCTGCACACCCCAGCCCACTGTGACAACACCAGAGAACCTTTCCAAGTTTGCAAATCTTAAAAAGAATCATCTCTTTTCCAGGATAGCCACCAGCAATTCCTCTGCTCTGCGCCTCCTAAAGCTGTGAGAGCAGCACGAGTGTGGAAGGAGCACACCGTGTTTCTAAGCAATTTGTCAAATAATTAAATTATGCACACAATAACTAGCTGGCTCAATTATATTAGCCAGTCTCCATCATGTAATATAATTTCTAGTGGCTGTTTAGGCCCTAATAGCCTCAGATCTTTTTAACTGTGTCTGGTGCCAGCTGCAGGCTGCGTGACATCTCCCTGTGCCAAGTCAAACCCCTTGGATGGAAAATTCATGGCTCTGTTTCCAAGCCCCCGTTCCTTATGGAAGTTCTAAATGCCATTTTAAATAAGGCTGCTTCACCAATGAGCATCAGTGAATTTCCATTTAGGTAAATAAAAAGCTCTGCTGGATTTGCTTTCTCTTTTCTGCCATTTAATGCCATAAAAAAATTCCTTCATCAAGCAGGCTGGCGTAGTGAGATGGGGTGATGTTGTTTCTAGCACCACCACAGAAATACACGGCCATTCTGGCACACCAGGCAGGTGTTTTAAGGTGTGTTCCCCCCCTCCTACAAGAATATTTTCTTTCTCTTCCAACTGTCAGAAGCCTTCCCACTGGGACTAGGAGATCCTTCAGGTCCCTCCCAGCCCAGGCCATTCAATGGTTCTGTGTCTGTTACCTCCAAAACAAAAGAAGCAAAGCCCCCAAATTAAACAAGTGGAGTGACTCAAGAACGACTCAGAAAGGAGCTTCCCTTCCCAACCCCACACCCTGAGAACACCTGACAGCCCATTTCAGGAGCTGAGCAGCACTGGAAGAGGCTTCCTTGCAGATGCCTAATTTGAGGTGTTTTTTCAATTAGTGGGACTGCAGCAGACAGAAACATCCTCTCCAAGCCTTCCTGACGTGCAGCCATTCCCCACTGCCCCGGCAGAGCCTTGGCTGTGACATTTCCTCTGGTCACTCCATGTGGGACATGGCACTGGGTGCCTCAGCTCATCACAGGCCCTTTTTAAATGCATTAACAGGGATACAAGATAAATCAAGCCATCAATAAACTGTCTCCTTGCCTGCCCTTTGCCTGCCAAGACTCAACCGTTGCACAGTCTCATGAATGCAAAATCTTCCCCTCTCACTCTTCCCTGATGTTGGATTTGGTGCAGGGAAGGCTTTGGGAGCCCTGACCAAGAACGGACTCAGGGATTAGCTCATGGCAACACACCTGGGAATTGCAGGTTGTGTTCCCTGCTCTGCTAGTGCCTTTTCCTGACACCTGACATCCCCCCAAGCCCAGCTCCAGAGCTCACTCCCCACTCACAGACACCCCAGCGAGAGCCACCCAAAGCTGCAAGCATCTGAATTCCCCAAATCGTGGCTTTTCCTGGGAAAAAACCACCCAAAGGCCGCCTCCATCCCACAGCCAAGGATCAGGCTGGCTCTAGGGAAAAGCTGAGGTGCATTTCCGATGTGAAATTATCTTCTTCCAAAGGTCAGGCTTGCGTGAATCAAAACACCTCTGGTTCAGTGCACCCTTGTGCCTGAAAAAAAGTCACTTGGAAGTTTGTTCCTCCAAGAATGCCAACAAATTCACCTGTATTTCAGCATTTATGTCTCCCATCAAGAGTAGGAAATAATATTTCTGCATTCATGGTCCAGTACACCCATTTCTCCTTAAAAACTTATTATGTGGGTGCTTCATAGGAGAACAAAGTGAGGACTTGGTGAGCAGAGTGTCCCCTGGGTAACTTAAGAATTAAAAGCCTTTCCATTTTGAATTAGAAAGATGAAGCTTTATTGCTGCAAACGACTTACAAGAGCTACTCTTTTAACAGCAAACAACAGAAATGAATAATCGAGGTGATTATGCTGCCTTCAAAGGCATGAGGCCAGTTCCATTAGCTGTGGATCTGACCCAACAGGCTTTAATACATCTGCAAGTACCAACAAGAGGCAGCTCAGCTCTGTTTAACATTCAATCACAGCCTGTGCTGCTTTAGAAAGAGAGAGGGAAACATTGCATGGAAAAATATGTGTGAGTGAAGCATTGCGCTTCCTTGATTATTATTTTTCTTTAGCATTCAGTGGTTTGGCTACAAGACTCCAAATGCACTTCACGACAGGCAATAAACTTTGCTTTGGTTTCATTCAGCTGAAAATTCTTTCCTTCTCCTCCATCCTGCTTGGTCTCTTTTGCTACAGTGGCCACACCAGCATTAAATCTTTCATTTCACCTCAAATGCTGACAGGAAAATTGCCCAACACACAGATTTCCTGTGGGGTGGCACAGGTAAGTGCACAGTGGTGTTGGAGACAGAGGTGCAGTGTAAGAAATCCTCCAGACCCAATGGGAACTACAATTACATCCTGCAATTAGCACCAGGGGCATTGCCATGTGGTCACTCATGGAAATATTTTCAAGCATTTTGCTCCAAAGCTAAGGGTCAGTTGAGGTTTCTGCCCTGTAAATCCTTTCTTCCTTCAATATACCCTGGTTTGGAGAATAAAGTTTCAGCAGGTGTACCCCACAAATACTTAGACATGTGAATATTCTCTGTGACTTCCACTTTTGGAGATTTTCTGCATAACAATTCACTTTCTTCTTCTCTCCAAAAATCAATGAAATGAAAAAAAAACCAAACCAAAACCGAACAAATCTCTTCAGCTGATTACTCTGTTAGTGCTCACAGATGGCAAAAATAAAATAAGAGTCGAGAGGCTTTTCCTGACTTTGCAAAAGAGTGTGTGTGTGTGTGTGTGTAAAACTAACATAAAACAAGAATGCACTGTAAGGAATGGTCCATTTCCTATTAAAAAAACATATTTGGGGTTTTTTTCCTTGCTTTATTAGGTGATCCCTAAGCCAGTTGTATAGAGCACTCAGTTAAATCAAAATAGATTTTTCTTGTGTGTTTTAGACATGGACATGACATCCTTGGTCCCATACGTGTACAAAAAAAATTAAGGAATTGGCTGGGAGTTCTTACAAAACCCCCAGACTCCTACCCAGCCTTGGGGAAGGGTAGGGAAGGGGAAACCTTGCAGGGTTTATAGCTCCATACCTGGGGATGTGATCAGACAGATCTGTTCCCTGGCAGCTGAGCCACAAATCCCCACTCAGTTCATCCTCACAGCTCCTGATTGTCACTGATGATCACAAACGGCTCCATCAATCAGCCTCGTGCAGCCTGGGAGAGCCACCGGGACAGATGTGACCTGTCCTCTTCTCTTCCCATTACAGCCAGAGCAGGAGAAGGATTTCTGAGCTCAGGCAGAAAGATGAGGAGCAACATTTCTCGCTTGCATACACACCACGAGCGAGAGCCTGAAGCCACAGAGGCGTGAGTTTGCAGCAAGGCCAGGCAGGGCTGGGCAGTGGTTTTTGGGAAAAGAGAACCGGTGACCTTCTGCATTGCATTGGAAAATATTCAGCCTCCAAAGAGAAGGCTTTGGCTCCAGACTCAATCAGTCCACCACAGCCTGGAGAACACTTAGGTGCAGTGAGAGCTGCCTGACACCCCTGCAGGAACTTGCCCACTGCACCCACAGGGAAAGGAGATTGCTTGGTGACAGCTGAGAACTCCCTAAGGGAGGGAATATTCCCCCAAATCACTCCCTGGGGACTGAAATCAACCCCTTCATACTGACACCTCTCCAAGCCCCTCTCTGAGTGCAAGGTTCAAAAGAAAATCACGGTACCAGCCCCAATGCTGGTGCCAGTGCCTGCTCCCCTGTGCCTGCCACACTTCTGCTTTTCCTCTGCTTTGTCCCTGGCTCTCCTGGATCCCGAAAACAACGTCTCAGCCCCAGCAGCAATTCCCAACAGTGAGAGAAATCCCTGTGTACAGCCCGTGTTCCTGCCCTGAGCACCACTCCCATTAGTCAGGGTAATGGGATCCTTCAGCAGCCACCCCACAGCTCCCGGTAACCGATGGGATGCAGCAGTTGCCATGGTAACGCTGGGACTGTTAGGATTAAAAACAGTAAGGAAACCGGTCCTGCTCACACTCAGAGAAGTCCTTTCTCCAAGAGTTACTCCTGCCCCACGGGAACTGAACAATTAAAGGAGACTTTGAATTTATTTACCTGTGAATGGGCACATTGAAAAGCCCCAGCCGCTTTTTTTGGGGTTTCTTTGCAGGTTAGAGGAAGAACTGTCAGCATAAAGCAAGAGCCTACAGGTGAAAGCAGAACATCCCACGGGGGAGTTTGCAGGATCCACGGAATGGGCAGGGAGTCTGGGAAGCAGAAGCAGGAATGGCACATTTGGGGCTCTGTGTGTGCAGCAAAGTGTGAATTCCCTGGGGATTTGATGGCTCACCTTCCAGTGGGGGAAGCAGGGGAGCATCTTCCATTTAGCAAAGCTGCCACCAACAGGAAATGAATCCCTGGCCCTGGCCCAGCAAAATCTTTCTTAATTATGAGCCAAGTGTTCCAGATATTGGCTTGGGTTTGATCATGAACAATTCTTGCATCAAGCTCTGTTTTGCAGGGTGTGGCTGGACACAAAGCAACTTTGTTCTAAATCTTTCACATTAGGTCAGAGGAAAATAATTTTTCCAGTATGAGCATTTCAACAACAGAAGCATTTGAATGGGTTCCACTACATTTTGAGGACCTGATGGAAAGCGTGGGCAATAATTACATCCACTGGTCCCTGGATCTGTGTTTCAGGGCAGTTTCAGGACAGAGAGAGGAGAGGGGTGATCTAATGATAAGAAATAATTGTCATTGCACACTCAACAGGGAGAGATGACACAGCCTGTGACTCTGAAAATGCCTCTTGCCAAACTGTAGCAGAAGAATGAAGTTCCCAGTCTTCTTCAGTGAAGCAGCGATCAATACTTGCAGATGATTTCTCCAGGTAGATAAATTGCTTGCAAAAAACATCTTAAATATCTCGACTTCTCCCCCATACACCCACTCCCAACTTGTTCTGTTAAAGACAAGTACAGAGTTTAATTATTCCAACGCTGAAAACACCAGCTTTTTAAAGAAAAGTCAGATAACTATGGGAGATAACTATCACCCAGCTAATAGTCAATAAATCATTGTCTCCCTGAAAATAATGAACAGCTCTGTGGCAGTGGTGAGAAAGGGCTCAGACTGGTGTAACAAAGAGACCAGTTTGTGTAAAACCAGTAAGGGACCAGCAGTTACAGGTGTTCACCCAATGCTCTGTAAACCTACACGGAAAGGTCACTCCAGCACCTCTTCTGACGCTATTTAATAAATTAATGCTTCTGGATGATTTCTGTGCTATGTGGACCGGTTGGAAGAGAAAAGGAGTCACTGGAAACCCTGTTCTCTGGAAGTAACAAGACTTCATTTGATGGGGAATCTGCTTAAAAAGCAAAAAGGACTCAACCTCTTTTCAGTACTGATAGAAGTAAGGGCAGGATGATTACTCACATATGAGAGATTGTTTTTAAAAGCTGGAAGATGGGGTATCACTGGTGAGAAGGAGCAGGAAGCCCCAGATGCAAAGGGTGAGAGCTGTCACCCCACAGAGGAATCAGAGACACATTTACAGACCCTCTCTAATGCACCTCAGTGTAGTCACAGGATGGCAAAGGCCAGGAACAGGAGCTCCCTTCAAAGCACTGCAAATGAAAGGCAAACAGCAGCCACCCCTCCCCTCCAGCCTGGGAAACCTCAGCTCACAGAGTTACTGCAAAACAAGATCTCTGCAGATCAAAAACTTCCTAGAGGAACACACTCCAAAGGTATAAGCAGTCTGGAGAAGGCAAGGTCTATAAATCATCACCTGTCAGCTTAGAAAAAATTCTCTTTGCTTCTCTGTGGAGGAGTAAAACGAGAAGAGAAATTTCTTTTCTGTATGGATGGCTCAACCATAAGGCTATTTGAACATCATTTTCTTGTAAGCCATCGACACAGAACAATTTAAACAGTTGTTATAAAGGATGTATGGGCTGACTCATCCAGCTGAAGAATCAGCCTAATTGGTCAAACTTCCAGGACACCGTGTGCTGAGCTGGAGAGAATCATAATCTCATCTATTAGGGGATGTGACAAGTTGCAGGAGCTATCTCAGATTCCTGGAAGAGCTGGTGTGAAAGAAGAACCATTGCCTAGGGACAGTCTCTTCTTTATGATAATTAAAGAGCTCAGATCTGGGCTATTCTGGATGGATGAAAAATATGCAAGCATAAGCTTAAATTCTGGCTTGGGCTTGTTCATGTGAGAAAGTTGTCTAACAATTCATTAGTTTGTTCAATAAAAGATACCCAAAAGGCAGGGAAAAGGGCATCTGTGGACTTGGCTGCAGGTTCACATGGTCTCAAAATTTCCTCCAGACATCCTGCTCTTCTGCATCACAGGATCACAGAATCTCCTCAGTTGAAGGGATGATCCAAGTCCAGCTCCTGGTCCTGCCCAGACCCCCCAACAACCCCACCCTGGACATCCCTGGCAGCGCTGTCCAAACGCTCCTGGAGCTCTGGCAGCCTCGGGGCCGTGCCCATTCCCTGGGGAGCCTGGGCAGTGCCCAGCACCCTCTGGGGGAAGAACCTTTCCTGATATCCAACCTTTCCCTACTATCTACTTGGTACCCAACAGGAGGGGGCAGCCAGGGGGGCTCAGCCTCTTCTCCCAGGGAAGAGGGACAGGATGGAAGGAAATGGCCTCAAGCTGTGCCAGGGCAGGCTCAGGTTGGACAGCAGGAGGAATTTCTCCATGGAAAGGGTGCTCAGGCCTTGGCAGGGGCTGCCCAGGGAGGTTTGGAGTGCCTATCCCTGGAGGTGTCCAAGGAAGGGCTGGAGGTGGCACTCAGAGCTCTGGGCTGGGGACAAGGTGGGGATGGGGCACAGGTTGGACTCGATGGGCTGGGAGGACTTTTCCACCCTCAAAAGTGCAATAGAAAACATGATGAACACAATTATATCACATTTTTAAAGCTTTTAAAAATGTAGCCAAGCTGAGATCATGAAAGTTAAGTATTTACTGTGATTTGCTCTTACAAAAAACAAATGTAAAATGATTTCATCAGTACCAGATAATAGGCCAGCATATAACCAGAGGGCAGGGTTTTTAATAACTTCACTAAAAAATATGCACTGGGACAAAAATGTGGTGCAATAAAAAAGTACAAAAGGTAATAAATATTACCTATTAGCTCATTTTTGTCAGGAAATAATACTACAAAATTAATGGGATACATGGAAGCCTTATGAAAAGCAAGCAGGGAGAGGCTTAGAGTCCTATCCAGTATTTGACCAGAGGCTGCCTGATGAATAAGTTGACATTGAAGTGCAGAGAATGAAAATCATCTGGAATGCAGGGAAAGGAAATAGCTCAAAAATGAAACTGTGATGTTGCCAGGCTCTATAGGAAGAGGCCCAGCTCCCACCTCTGCCAGGGCTCCCAGCTGGAGCTGGTGAGAGCGATCGGAAAACTGCACCAAAAACAGGACTGGGAGAGGAAAAAATGCATGAAAGGAAAGGTTTGAATGTGACAGCAACTTGGGTGCTTGAAGAATGGGAAAACCAAGAAACTCTGTAGAAGGAGTAAATGAAATAGGATTTATCCATGAGCTATACATGAACTCAGCGTGTAAGGATGAGATATTCTTGACTGCTTTTTTAAAATAACAAAGCCAGATCTTTCAGTGGTTTTACACTGCCTTTCACATCCTTTGGGGCTGCAGGATCCAGTGTTAAATACCCAGGGAGGCACCACCATTTACAACATCAGCAAGGCCATTTCCCGCGGGTTAAAGCCAACACATGAGTCCAGGAGACTGGATTTATTGCTGGTTCTCAGGCACATCGTGTCTGGTTCTGATTTGTGTGTTGCTCTCACTGGAACATGTCTGCTGTGGCTTCCAAGACTGGGACTTAACTGCGGTTAATTCACTGTTCCCTTTAGTAGTGGGACAATGGAGAGTTACCACTGGTGGTAAACAGATACTACACACAATAAGCTCAGTGAAAAATTCAGTAAACATCAATGACAGGCAAGTAATTTTAGATCAAACTGATGTCCACTGAAAAAAAACCCCCAAGAACCATACACATTTATTTATACAACTCTTTAAGAGTAAAGTATGCTTTGGAAGGAGCAGGACTGTAACCAAGCACTGCCCACTTTTTCTGTTTTCTACTCAAATCATTGATATTTCCTCTGACTTTGAAAATGAGCAGTCAGATCTCACATTTCTATCACTGCCATGCTCTGTAGTGTAGAAAAAGCACCAGGTCTTCCCAGTGAAAAGGGAGGGAAAACTGGCAGCTACATACTTGGGAGTCTAATTTTAGGAGGAACTGAGCCATTCTAATGTGCTGCAGTCAACAGGAACCGAGGGCACTCAATAAATCATGAGTTTCTTTCCATGTTTGAGTAGAGCCTGTTGAAAATTTCCCAAGAAAACCTTTTCCATCACAAAATTCCAATTCCTGTGAAGCAAAACTGCTTACAGGACAGGATATGCTTGGATACTTCTCTAAAACCTCTTTTTCTATGCATTTTGAAGTGGATTTTAATCCGTAGTAATATAATAATGTATTTTTAATATTAAAAGGGTTGTCTGGCTATGAGACAAAAGGAGTTTTAAATGGCTAAACAAAATGTTTCAATCCATCTTCCCTGGGATTTTTAAAATTCTTTTTAAACACCAATGTTTGAGAAGAAAAAGGATTCAAACTTGGTTTATTTTCAATTTGGGTTGGAACATATTTTCATCATTTTCCTGGGAAAGAAAAGCATTTCCTACTTTAGCTGTAAGCCAAAGAAGGTATTTTCATGCCTGTCCTAAAAAAAATCTTTACACTCATGCAGATAAACCTCTCTTTGACCCTGGTGAGGAGTGGAGTGGTAAATTTGTTATGTCTTTCCTGTCACTTTGATTCAGTTATTTTAAAATGAATGGCATTTGCATCAGAAGGCAGCAAAATAACCATTTCTTACCTTTAGTCTTTCTGTTACCCCATCAGTGAAACTGACTGTGAATTCAGCAATTTTGGGCACTCTGAGTTTTCCTTTGTTCTTCTGGTCAGGCTGATACTCTGTTCTTGTTTTCACAATTACCTGGAAAATAACAACACTTTTAAGAGTTCTGCCCACAGCACAGATTTTGGGGTTGTTACCAAAGCTTTTCTATATAAACCATCCCCTGGACATACAGAAGCACCGTAAACATAAAAGTGTTCATAAAAATGAACACAAAGCCATCATCCCATCCCCTTAGGAATAAGAGAGGCAGATAAATAGGCAGATACACAGAACTAGGACAGCGAGCCTTAGAATAGCTGACAGCAAAGTGTTTGACACCCACTTTTGTTTAGGACTAGGCATTTAATTTTTGTATCATGCTCAACAGGCAGAAGAACAGCCCATCCTAAAGAAGAGTGTCACTAATTAAAAGCTCTGTCCAAACAAGTTCTGCTGAAGCCAATTTAAATTGAGGCCATTTGGTGTCTCATTCATTCAGGCTCCAAATTATCAATATTTATCTTGTATTATCACCTTGGCTTTCCCTCTAAGATCTGTGTCTGACTAATCCTACTAATCTTATAAAATGAGGTGGTTTACACCAGTGCAGAAGACCCTTCCACTTTTTGGGTCCACATTCTGAGCTGCAGCCTGGTGGAAATGAAAAACTCCAGGAGTGGAGGCTGCTGCAGATGAGAGTGACAAGAGTGATCCTAAAGCTCTTAGTTAGAAACAAAACCGTGGTGAAGGATTGGAACAGATTAAGTGATGCACAAGGTTGAGTTCCCAGCTAATCACGGACTTATTTCCAAATGAAGACAGCAAAGTCTGCTTTGGACCAAAGAGAGCACCAGGTATTTAATCCTCCTGCATTTAATGCATGTGATGATCAGAGGGAGAGAAAAGCAGTGAGGAGTCATAAGCCAATTTTCTGGATTCAAATGCAAATCATTAAATACTGATGAATATTTACATCCTTCAGTGAATCCCTCTCAATAGTGTTTATTACAGGAGCATTTGCAATATTAATACTTGGGGAGAAGAAGGGACAAAAAGCCACTCGAGTACATTTCTGTGAGCATTTGGGAGCTCAGGATTTCTGATGACACAACGCAGAGGATGGGAAATGACCCACGGGGACAAGCTTGATTGGGCAGGTTTGGGGTGAATCCTGACCCTGCTCTGAACCCACTGTTGAACCAAACCCCATTTTGCCCACTCCGTCCAGCACACTGTGGGCAAAATAAAGCAAAGCTCCCTCTGCAGCCAAGACAAAGTGGCCCAGGTCAGCTGTGAGTTTCAAACAAGCAAAAACCTAATTTTCTCCCTCAAAAGGAGGCAAGTGCACCCAGCCTCGTGCAGCTGGCCAGCCTTCAGTCTTCTCCCTGGCCTTTTGTAAACCCAGTACAGTAAATTATAGGGGATCAGCCAGCAGCACCTGCCAGCCAGTGTTTAGAAATTGCTCTCTTTCTGTTTTCAGACAACATCCAATTCTCCCAAATTCATGCTTCCTGCTTGATATACATCTTAGCTGCAGACAATTTTTTTTAATTTACATGAGGGCTTTTCCACAAACTCCAACGCTTGGTCTTAATGAAAGACCATGAAGCCAGAATATAAGAAAAAAATCAAATTAAAACCCTTCCTTGTTT
The DNA here is from genome assembly GCF_009650955.1 of Corvus moneduloides. Taxonomy (NCBI): domain Eukaryota; kingdom Metazoa; phylum Chordata; class Aves; order Passeriformes; family Corvidae; genus Corvus; species Corvus moneduloides. The sequence goes on along the minus strand of NC_045490.1, from coordinate 2,802,427 downwards.
CTAGCTATAATTTAATTTTCTTCATCATCAACACCAATTTTGTTATGGTCATTTTTTAACTGTTACATTTCACCAATAAGCAGGAAAGTTTGAATCATGCTGCCCACAGGGATACAGAGTGAGCCTGAAAATGAACCCTTCCTTCACCAGGCATCAGGTTCAGGTCCAGTAGCAATTCTATCACATCTGGGAATAAATAAGCAGGCTCAGGCCCCAGTCAGATCAGAAGGTACTTGAAACACAATCTGCTGATCGTGCCAGCAGTGTAGTGAGTGTGCACAGAGCCAGAGTCACCCTGGGCAGTGTTTTGCAGAGAAATTTGCAGAGGTATCAAAAAGCTTTGGTAGAAGAGGGAAGAAGTACCTTTGCTAAAGGCCTTTTAGTATGGCAAAAGTTAAAACCCTGCTCTCCAGAAGTGTCTTTGTCAGACACCCGGTGGAATTACTCAGCAGAAGAAAGACAGGGCAGGCAGTGAAGTCTCCTTTTGAAAGGAGAGCACAGAAATCAAAAGACAAAGGTCAAACAGAAAACTGAAAACCTGTGGTGGGGGAGCACCATGGCAGCAACGATCAAAATGCAATTTTGCTGAGGGCATGGGGTGTAGTTGAGAAGAACAGAGCTCCCTCTTGCTCAGTCCCCCACAGGCTAAATAAATCAGTCCGAGCATGGATCCCACTCTTGCAGAGTTAAAAGTGCAAATTTAGGAAAATAATCAATCTTCTAAAGAAACCTTACTGCAGTTTTAGCTTTTGTCTTCTTTTGTTTTTCTTTTTCTGTTTTCATTTTCCAGCTTTCTGATTTGAGTTGGGTGGGAAAGATTTGCCTTCCCCCACTCCCTGCCATCACTCCTTTTTCACCTTCTTTTTCCATTTTGTCAGTGAGAAAAAAAAATCCTGGCAGTGAAGTCTTCCAGAAATTCTACCCAAATTGCTGTTGAACGTCAAGTAATAAAAGCCTCCTGACTTCGAAGTCGGGGCAATGATCAGCGCTCATTTATCAGCGCCTGCCCTCGAGCAGCTCCATCCGAGCGCAGATCCCACTGTTTCCATGCAAACAAGGAACATCCATCTCATACCACGACAGCTTTCCTGGGACAGCTGCTGCCATTTATTACAACCCACAGCAACAGAATGATCCCCCTCTCCTTGTCTGTTCTGCAGCAGTGCTGGCTTGGGAATTGTCGTTCTTGAATGAAATCAGGGACAGGGAGGGGAAAACTGGGGTCCTGGGGAAGCTGCAATTCAAAGCAAACTGAAATGAAGGAAATGCCATCTCCTCGTTCCCTCCTCTGGGATGCTGGCACGTTGGAAAAGGGGGAACTTCCAGATGGATTTAGCTCAGGGAATCTCCCTGCAGGTTATCTTGCTCCTGTGATCCGTTCTTAAAGTTTTCACACCATTTCCCAGAGATACGACACCTTAAAAGTTGCAGGAACTGAGCTGTTCATTGCATATGCAGTAAAGGGAACACCAATAAATTACCTGGGACTTTCTTCATTTTACTTCCAAAATAAAGCTGGTCTTTGAAAGTTGCTTCCAAGATGCGGTTTGCAGAGTGATTGTGAGAATATCAGAGGAGAGAAAAGGGCTTCTGTGGACCAGCAAAAAGACACATCTAATTATGGGAACCCACACCGCAGTCCTTGCCGCTTCCTCCTTAACCAGGTTTGTTTAGAATTTGAGCCAATTAACCACCAATTCAGCAAAGCACTTAAACATGCAAGTAGTCCTATTAACATCAGCAGGATGAGCCGGATATTTCAAGTTAAGTGTGCATTTAAGTGCTCTGGCCCATCGGAGCTGGCTTCAGGCTCCTTCCCACAGCCAGCTCCACCTCCGGTGCTTGGGGATCCTGGGGAATTCTCCAGCAAGTGTTCAGGGCACTCTGCACACAGCATGACCCCAGGATCCCATATTACTCATGGAGGAGTAGGGGAAAAGACAAAAAAAGAATCTCAGTAATGTGCTGAGTCCCACTTGGTGGCTGAGTCAGGAGTTCAGATCCCGGCTGGTTCCCTTCTTACAATGCACGGCGTTTTCTCAGACTTTCATTAAGGAGAGAGAATTGGAGCTCCAGCAGATTCTCCATAAAAGTATTTGGGGTTAGGGACTAGCAAAGGATGACTGGGGTGGGAAGGCAGTCAGACAACCTATGGAAAATGTCAGCTATCTGCAGAATTGTGCCCCTCAGCCATCCCAGGTCAGTAGACGTAGTAACTTTTCATGTCTGGAAAGGTTTTGACATTCTGTTCTCTTCCTTGGAGCTTCTGGTTCCTCATTCCAGTCCTTCAAATGCTTCTGAAGAGCTCAGAGAAGGCTGCAGGGAACGGCCTGTGGAAATTGTGAAACCCCACCACAACAGGACCACAAGCCACATCCATCATCCTGCTCCACACAAGATGTTTCTAACGATGCTGTTTGTGAATACATTTATTGAGTCCTAAACCTAAATGCTCTTATTATTCCAGGCTTAATGCTAGTGCCACGACTGGGATCAATAAGAAATCTTTCCTCAGCTTTAATGAATGCAGGACCATGCACCCTCTCTGTAGTGATGCTTTGGAAAATTGTAGGTGTGCTGAGGTGAGAAACAACAGATGAGAGTCTGCCTACACCAGCAGGAAATCCATCATCGACAACCTTGAGAAGGTAAACAGTAGGAGAGTGCTGGGAAATCCAGGGATTTGGGCTGCTGAAAGGGAAAAGAAAGCAAGCTTCTAACCAAGTGGGCTATATTAAAAGCATTTGCTGTGAGGAGGAAGGAGCAGAGTAGATGTGAAATGTGACAAATTGAAAAATATCCCATTAAGCATGGAACCTTGAAAAGGATTTTCCAGCAAAGGGATGAAGTAAGTGTTTCAGAAAATGAACTGATATGAATTCTGAGCCTTGTCTCCAACTGGCTAAATGTAACATCATTTATTGCCACTTTATATTTGCGTTCGAGCTCTATGGTTTTCCCTGAAGAAATGAGTAATAATATTTAACATAACTGGCATTGTGAAAACTTTAAATTATTCATTTGGAAAAGGACATGCAGCCCTGCTGTAATTCCCACTCCACTGCCACGGTGCATGTAATATATTGTGGTTCAGGTGCTGCAAAGCACAAACCATAAAAATTTAAAATACTACTTCCTGGGATTATTAATAATGAAGAGTCTCTCAGTCGGAGTGGCTGTCAGATTGACAGAAGAGATAAACAAAATGTGTTGCTGCTACCAAGGAGAAAGGTTCCTTCCAAGTTCAAAGCTGGACTTTGTAGTCCCACAGAATGGTTGTAACACCCCCACCAGTTTCCAGGAGGATTAGTCATGCTCACTTTTAAATGAAAATGAGACTCAGCTTCCTTCCTTTCCACATCTTTCTCCATTCCTTGCAGAGACAGAAGGGAAAATATCAACTTCTCACTGGCACCAGTGTCATGGTTTCCTTTGCTTTTGTTACCCAGCAAAGCATCGGCAGCTGAGCAGGACCTCAGGGTGCAGCAGGGACCAGGTGACAGCACCTAAAGCTGGGACTAAACCTGCTGAGACTGGGGCAGGTTCTCCTCTCGTGTGCTCCAAGCCAAGCAATGGCCAGAATCCACCACCTGCCTGCATACACAATTCTCCAGCCTAATCCTCACCCAGAGCCAGCTCCAAAGAGCAAATGAGATGTGCACATTGCCAACAGCAGCTGAAGTTAAAATACTTAGCACTAAAAGAATATAGGAAGAGATAGGAAAATCATGTTTCAGGGCTTAAAACAGTCTCTCGCCTTGCAGGCTTAGGATGAAACATTGACAGGCATGAGCAGCTCCATGCAGCATCTCCTGTACCTCCCCCTGACTGCTGTCCTGGCTACTGCCAGAAACTGGATAATGTGGACATATCTCAGACTACCTGGCAATGCCCATGCTGCAAATTCCCGGATTTTGAGAGAATTAGGTCTTTAAAGCTTCCCCAAATGATTATGGCTATGTCCCATCCGACAGGCATGGCAGCTGTGCTTCCAAATCTACAGGATGGACGCATCTCAGCAAGCAGACTTCCCAAAGGTTAGTACTAAAATTGGCATCTGCGATGTAGGTAACGGCATTCTAGTCATTATTTGAATACATAAAATGCCTGAAATATCAAGCAGCAAAAATAAAATTTAAAAAATGAAAATTTTAAGAAAAAGATGCCCTGGGATCAAATCCATAGTCCCTGGACAAAGCCAGAGTCAGTACTCTGCTATTTTTTTACCCCATATCTGCTCATCTAACGGGTGTTGTGCTGGAAATGAGTTTCACAGAGGGTGGTAGGAAAAAGTGGTCTCCTGAATCAGTGCCAGGAAGATATTCCAGGCATAAGGAACATCGCAAAAGGACAAAGACAGCAAATGTAATCAGCCCTGGCATCACCAGTGAAAGGCAGCACAGAATGCAAAGGCTGCACTGGGAGCTGAAAGCAGCTGAGAAGGGCAAGGCACAGCCCCAAGAACAAAAGTAGCCTGGAATTTATTAAGCCAAGTCTTCCTACAAATCCCTAGGTGCCCATAACCCACAGGAGGTGGGGTGAGAAAAACTGATTTCAGTAGGTTCATCCAGGAGAGGGCTTAGCAAAGCAGACAAAAGAATCAATCACTCAGCTGTAGGGAGGGCAAATTGGCCAGGGTGAATTAGCAGAGCTCCACTGATTTCCCTTCAGCCAAGATTCCTGCCTGGTTCTCCTTTCTAGACCAGTAAGGAACTGGTATGAGGGGTTCACTTGACCCTCTTGCTGAAATCACTTCCCCCCTCAGCACTGGGCTTCCACGGTAGAAAAAAGAACAGGCTCAGCCAAGCCTCCATACCCTAACACACTTCCCTGTGTCCATTCCTGCTGCTTCTGCAGGATGCAGCTCCGAGGAATTGCAGTGCAGACATAGCTGGGCTTAAGAGAGGTAATGGAGCTCACAAAACCAGGCAGCTTTAAAGCCCCTAATTCAGGCACTGATGGCAGAGCAGTTAAGGAGGGAGATTTCTGCCCAGGCTACACAAATCCTGGGATGTTGAGAGTGAAGCTCTGCAGCAGCACTACATTCTCTGGATGATGGGAGGCTGCTGGAAGCTGCTCCAGGTCCCTGTGGGCACCCTGGGAACAGCCCTAGTGGAGGGGCTGGTGTTCGAGACGAAGGCCAGCACAGAGTGACATCCCAACAGGAGCAGGAACTGCCAAGGACACAAGCAGGGCTGTCCAAAACATGCAAACAGCATCAAGGAGGTTTCCCCAAACGCTGCTCTGCCCGAGTGTGATGCTGCAAGGATTGATTACAGCCTAATGAGCAGGGGTGGTGTTCAGGTCTAATACGGATCCAGAGGACAAAGCGATTGCCCAGTGTAGGAGGGGGATGAAAAGAAGGCTCACACTGGTGTTGGTGGGGACAAGGGACAGTATCCCAAGTGGAGAAAGGGAAGGATGGGGAAAGGCAAGACAGCCTGCCTGTTCCTTTTTATTTGTTATTCGCTTCATTTTATCCATCTTTTCTTTCCCTTTCCATCCTTCTCCTCCCTCTTCCTCCCTCCTCCTGCCTCATCACTATCCCTGCCCCGTCCCTCCTTTTGCCATTTGCTCCATCCCACCAGCCTCACCAGCGGATGAGCAGGAGCTGCCTGTTCTCGGCTGCATCTGGAGCTCCCACAGCTTCCCAGGCTGGGAATGCCAAGCTGCCTCTGGCCCCAGCACGTGCAGCAGCTCCCCAAAAGCAGCTCCACGCTGCCCTGACAGCTCGTGCCTTCAGGCTGTACAGAGGGCAGGCTGACACTGGTATCCAGGACAGAGCTCCAAGCAGTCCCCGAGGTACAGGAGCACTCATCCAGCTACTCTTAATTATTCCTGCTCAACTGGCCAGGACCAAACGTTATTTTCTGTTAAACCAACAGGGACAGGCTGTGCACACCAGGGACCCCCCTGATTTCCAGGAACTCTGTATAAATGCATGGCCTCAGCCACTCAGAGAGAGATGTGGCCAGGGGCACAGGGTGGGAAAAGCATTTGGAAAGAGCTGTTAGATCTAATTTTTTTGCTTTCTTGGGTTGGTGGCAGGAATTTGCCACTAGAGAAATTAATTCTCGAGCCTCCTGATGCATTCAAAATAAAGAACAATGGACCACATGATAAGCCTTCTGCAGCCTTCACCACAAAAGAGATGCCGGATGTTTTTTTCAGCCTGACAAGAGCTTTCATGCACTTTTGTGTTATGCAAAATTAGGATTTTACTGCCAGAACAGAGGTATTTCCTGCTGGATTATACTGAAGCGAGCCAAGAGACCAAGGGGTCCCCAGTTGTTGGTCTCATTTAAAATTTCAGTGAACAGAATGGTCCATGAAAAGCTGCACATCTTTCAGCATTATCATTGCAGAGACACAATCACAGCTGAAGCTGTTTGTCTATGCCTTGGAAAACAAGGCAACAGAGCTCCTCTTTCCCCCTTTGGTTCTAAAAGATAAAAGACTTCTGCTGGGTGTTTTTTTTTTCTTTTTGAATCAGAAGAAATGAAATTCAGAGACATAAAAAGCCAGGTCAAGGGCTTGTCACTGTTGATGGGGCTATTATTGCTGTTCCATGGATGGATTTCACCAAAAAGGCCATGTAAAAATGATTTAAGAGCACCTGTCTCTGCCTTCTGCTCCAGCAAGGGAATAGGGGACAAGGGAAATGCTTGAAGGTTGTCAATAAATATAAATGCACAGCAGGCTTAGCACCTTAGGGGGACAATTCCTGCCTCGGGTACATTTGTCCCCCTGCAGACACACAAGTGCTGACAGAAGGACGAGAATGCTGATGCTGCAGGAGGAGCAGCATGAGGAGGGGACATCCTCCTTTGGTGGGAGAAGGAAAAAGACATTCCAGTGGTCTGCAATTTTAGAAAAGAAAGTTGCCAAATGGAAGCATCCTGAAATCCTGCCTGCATTTTCCCAGCAGCAGCAAGGTGGAAGTCAGAGGGAGCTGCTAAGCTCTCGGTGCTTTGGAAAGCAAGGCTGTTAGGAAAGCACCCCCAAAAGGACAGACAGTAAATTTGAGCACATCTTTAAGTGTTTTCCTTTCTCACCCCCCACTCCCCACATGATTTCTTCAAGGAACTATCTGAAAAGAGCTGGACTTCAGAGATTACTTCACATCAGCAAAAGCCTCATTTCTATATTGTTTCTGTATCCTTTCTCCAAAAGAGGAGCCAGACACAGAAAACACTTGGGAAGAGAGGACAGAAGCTCTGGTGAAACACCTACATAGGTTAATGCTGAGACTCACTTTGAATGATTCTCAAGTGATTCAGCTACAGAAATGTCCTTAAAATGAAGAAAAAAACCAGGTATTTAAGGTCCTTAAACCACAATTTTCAGTCTGTAGATTCCACAGGCTTTGTGGGCTGCTTTTAAGGATCCAACAAACAACAGGTTTGATGTTCTTCAACTTGCATGCAGGTATCTTAAGACTCAACTGAAAAAAAAAACCCCTGTAAATGAACAGAACTTGCAAATACACACCAGGTGACGGCATTATTGTAGTGGCAGCAGGTGGGCTGCCCTACACAAACCTTGTACACTCTTGGATCACTACCCAAAACTGTTACTACTCCTTCTTTACCAGACAGAGCAAGGACAGAACCCTGAGCTGCACCCAAACCTACCTGCCCTGGTTTTGATGCACCCTGGATTACCTTGACCCCAAGGTTAGATCCAGGTCAAAAGTTCACAGTTTCCTAAATGCAGATCCTCTCTGACAGCGAAGAGAAGCCCAGAAAGGGGAATACTGAGCAGGGTTGGGGTTTTTTTAGGTTTCATTTACAGGAGGCTGCCAGGACAATGCGTCCGTGGAGTGCCGAGGGTGCGATGCAGGAGCTGGCCCGCAGCATTGCCTCCCAGTGGCTGCTGGCAGCGGGATCGGGGCGCAGGGCAGGAAACCCCCGAGGCTGGAGAGCCCCGCGGGGCTGACCCCCAGACCCGACACCGCGGCTCGCCGGGCTCTGCTCGCTCCTGCAGCATCCCATGCACGAGGCACAGGAAGCACCCTGCCTTGTGATCTCATTCTCCCCGGCTAAAAATCAACTGCTCGCACGTTTTAGGAATAAACGGGGGGGAAAAGTCAGTTTTAGGCGTTTTCGTAAGCAAATCTCCTGAGAGCAAGGCAAATCCAAACAAGAATACACCCTGAAACACTTGAAATCCATGTCCACTCCTCCTCAGGGGCACAGCCTGCCTGAATTCAGCAGCAGCTTTGCTTTCTCAAGTACAAAGCTGTAATTTGCCCCTCTCACTTAACCTCTGCCCAAGCTTTTCACCCGAAGCTCAGCTCCTTATTAGCAGCTCTTTAAACAGCCCCTCTACCCCGGGGTGAACTCACCCCAACAGAACCCCTTCTACAGAAAGCAAAGGAAACGGGTCATGAATTATTTTGCTTTTATCATAAATAACCTCTCCTCCTGGTGAAGGGATTTCCAGCCCGTTAACTCCGGGCCTGCTGCATGGAGGAGATGAACCACAGCCTGCAGAAATCAATTGCTCTGACTAATGAGTTCTGAATCACACTCAGCACGCCCGGAGATACATCCCACACTTCCAGCAAAGAAAAGTATGGATGTCAGGAGATGCACTGGCAGTAATATACGCTAATGAAAGTAATGCAACCTAACAACACGTGAATTATTGATGTGGGCATGTTTAAACAGAAAAATCAGCAACGAATCACACCACACCGATCCACGCCAGTGTTTGTTCACCAACAGGCAGGTGGAACTGTGGTGGTCCTGAGAACGCTCATTAGCCCTCGATTAGCTTGAAAAGATCTTTGTTGGGTAATCCATGTCTCACCTGATCCACAAGTCATTTAAATTCCACATTGTCATGTGACACTGGGTGATCTCAAGGAGCCCCTTGTACTGCATCAGAGCGACTTTTACACACCTACAGTTTCCCGAGGTTTTCAGACATTTATGACAAATCATATTGCTTTGCCGAAATTATTTTGCTTAATCTTATTTATCAGAGTCACAGATAAGGGCTGGCTTAGCCTCTGATCCACAACAATTCACAGAAGTCTAACTCTCCTGAATGCAGCAAAGTTGCTCCTGATTGCCATGAGGCACATGGAGAACAGAACCAGCTCCTTTGTCTGGCACAGCTCTGGTTCCCAGGATGTCAAGGCAGTTGACTCAGCTCTATCCTAAAATAAACACAGTTTGTCTACCTAGACAGGTTTATCACATCCATCACCATGTTCTCCTAATGCATTTAGGGAAAATTCATTTTGTACCACGGTGAAAGCAGGATATATGTTCAATAATCATCAGTGTTAATTTTTGCTGTTATTCCATTATCTTCCGAGATCTAATCATTCTGTCTGTACTTTGGGGTGGGCTGGCTCCACCTCTGTGGTATCTGGGAACTACACTGCAGACAGGCTTTGTTTTGGTGAGGGCTGTTGGGGAATACGGATTTTTACAGTCTCATCATGTCCTCACCAGGTTATACTGATATGCATCATCCCCACAGGGATGTAGACAAAAGATTTCCTAGTTCACACTGCAGCCAAAAAATCCCAACACACCCCGCAGCCAATCGCACATTCCTGGGCGTTTTAGTGCTGCATTCAGGTGTGAGAGAGTTGAGAGGGCAGGGGAGAACAATGTCCCCTGCCCGGGGCCAAACGCGACCCTGGGCTGTCCCCCAAGGAACTCAGCCACTCTCCCCAGAGAAATCAGCATCCTCGGTGCCCAAATCAGCTTTGCAAAGCCACGGAGAAGAAAACGGAGCTTAACGGAGATAATTAAAACAGCTGCTTATTTCGGCAGAGTTATCACATTACCTCCTCTCAAAGCAGGCCATTAATCTTACTGATAATAACACATTGCACACTGCTCCTCAGTTTCCCCGGTGCTTGCAAGAGAAACACACCAAGCTTTTTCTCCAGTTGTATTTATGAATATTTGGAGCTCTTTTTTTGAGGAGGGAAGGCACTGGGGGACTGCTGCGTGCTTATTTGCCATGTTAGAACAGGTAAACGCGCTTTGAAAGATAACCCCTTTTTATTTATTGAATAAATGTGCCACAATTCCCATCACCAGAGCCCAGTGACAACCAAGGGGCACGTACGTGTGCGCAACCATGCAGGAGCACATTCTGATTTTGTTTTACCTTTTCCGGAGCCGGGAACTGCAGGTGATTTACTTCCAAAGGTGTGATCAAAGGAACTGTCTGAAAACCATCTTCATTGGATGGTTGTTTGTTGTTCTTGTCGTTCAAATTACTCCCCAGCTTCACCATCCTTGCACCCGGCTTTCCACACCTAAAACCGGGGGAGATGAGCAATGTCACGGGGGCAGCGGGAAAGGAACGATTCCTACCTTGCCCTGCTCGGTTTGGGTCCAGGTGTCGGTCCCCTAGATTTTAGGGAATGTCACTTGGCTTCACCAAAGCATTTGCCTCATGCAGACACCCCACAAACAGCCTTCAAACCCCACAAACAGCCTTTAAACCCCTCGCTGTCAGCCCTAACACGACGGATCCCAAAGTGCCGGGAGAGCCACCAACACTGGTGGGCATGCCACCGATACGCCTGGGAATGCCACCAGCAACACGGGGAATGTCACCAGTACCACCGGGAGAGACAGCGGCACCACCGGGAATGTCACCAGCAGCACCGGGAGTGCCACCAGCACCGCCACCACCGCGGACACGCATTGGGACACGGGGACACTGGGACACGGCGCGTCTCCCACTCACCCCAGGAGTCACTTTTGCACCCCCTTGAGGGTTCACACCCCCTCCCCTGCACATCCCGGAGCACACGGACGTCCCCCAGCTCCCCGGGAGCGGCGGCGCTGGGGGTTCGGGGCGCGGGTTGGGCGGGCACGGCTCCGTTACTTACTGCAGAGCAGGCGGCGAGAAGCGGCGGCGGGGCCGGTGTGGGTGCGCGGAGCCCGCGGTGTCCGCGGGGGGAGCGGTACTGAAGGGACAGCGCTGCGCTCGCTGCGGCTCCGCCGGCGACTGAGGCGGGCGGGGCGGCGGCTCCTTCCCCGCCCGCCCCGCGCTCAGCGCCGCCGCGGCCCCGCGCGCCCCCTGGCGGCCGCGCCTCGCGCCGCGGGCACAGCGCCCCCTGCAGGCCGCGGCGGGCGCTGAGGGAGGGGCCGCGTCCCCATGGCCGGGGACACGCGCGCGACCCGCGACAACTCCGCGGCACTGCCCGGGCGCGGACGGCAGCGGGGTGGGGATAATCCGGCGCGGCTGTGTGGAGACACGAGCCCTGTTGTCACTCTCTGGGCGCTGGTGGCGTTGATCGCTGTGTCACTCACTGTGGTGTCACGCAATGAGGTGGGATCGTGGAATGGTTTGGGTTGGGAAGGACCTTAAAGGTCGCCTGGTTCCCCCTCTGCCATGGGCAGGGACAACTTCTGCTATCCCAGGTTGCTCCAAGCCCTGTCCGACCTGGCCTTGGACACTTCCAGGGGTCCAGGGGCAGCCACAGCTGCTCTGGGCACCCTGTGCCAGGGCCTGCCCACCCTCACAGGGAGCAATTCCTTCTGTATATCCCAACCCAAATTTCCCCCTTTTCAGTGTGAACCCATTCCCCCTGGTCCTGTCACTCCAGTTCCTGATGCAGAGTCCCTCTCCCTTGCAGCTCCTTCAGACACCGGAAGGTGCTGTGATGTCTCCACACAACCTTCTCCAGGCGGGACGTGCCTAATTTTCTCATCCTGTTCCCAGGATAGGGAAGGTTCCCCAATCCCTTTATCACCTTCCTGGCCCTCAGTCACTCTCCCCGGTACCCACTCAAATACCCAACAGGAGGCTGGGCCCAGCTGGGGGCCAGTCACTTCTCCCAGCTAACAAGATACAGGAGAAGAGGAAATGGCCTCAAGTTGCACCAAGGCAGGTTTAGATCGCCTGTTAGGAAGAATTTCTTCACTAAGAGAGTGGTCAGGCAGAGGCTGCTCGGGGCAGCAGTGGAATCACCATCCCTGGAAGTGTTCAAAAACCGTGTAAATGGGGCATTTACAATTTAACAGCAGACCTGGCGGTGCTGAGTTAATGATTGGACTCCATGACCTTGGAGGTCTTTTCCAACTTTAAGGATTCTGTGATTCTCAAATGCTGGGATGGCAAGACAACACCAAACCCTGGCTCTGCTCGGCTTTATACTGGGCTCTGCTCCTATTCCCAGCAGCCAGGCTGGCGTCACATCAGCACCACGCACAGTCACACCACCATCATCGCCTCAACCACCACCATCACCTCAACCACCACCATCACCTCAACCACCATCATCACCTCAACTATCACCATCACCTCAACCATCAGCACCACCACAACCATAAGCATCACCTCAACCATCAGCATCACCACAACCATCAGCATCACCCCAACCATCAGCATCACCACAACCATCAGCACCACCACAACCATAAGCATCACCTCAACCATCAGCATCACCACAACCATCAGCATCACCCCAACCATCAGCATCACCACAACCATCAGCACCACCACAGCCACGGCACCACCACAGCCACCATCCCCTGCAGCAGGAGGCTGAGCACTTCTCTTGGAGACACAGGATACTTTGGGATGACTTCAGCCTGATTTGTTTATAAATTTAGAATTTGCCTCCAGAGCTTGCAACTTGGCACTTTTCACGAGACCTAAATATACTCCTTGAAGGCGTGAACTGTTTCCATAATAAAGCCTTTTAGAATTGACTTGTGAAAACTCATTTAAAGCTGTATTTTGGCAGAGTGAGGGGAAGTGCTGACTGCAGTGGTAGAGCTTGTTCACAGTACAGAGGGAAGAGCAGAGAGGAAGGGAGCAGAGAAGGGCAGCTAAAACTACCTGCTACTAATATCCTGTTAAAGATCCTGTTTGCAACAGTTTCACCAGTTCTTCATGCTTGGGTTGGAATTTTCTCTATCATATTTCTGGATAAGGCCAAACTTCTACAGTAAATTTCACCCTAGAGGGTTTTTCTGGGTTTAAGAATAAAGTTGTGTCATAGATACAACTTAACATTGAACAACTTTTGCTTGGAGTGTTACGAATGTTTGGCAGGTAGTTTTTTGATATTCTCAGAATATCGGGGGAAAAAAAATCAATCACATCAGAAGGTTTTGAGATTTCATATTGAGGAAATTCAGGAAAGATTTCTTAAGCAGGGATCCCCTTAGATCCGATCCAGCTCAAGACTGAACAAGATTTCCACTGAAACTACAACTCCAGGTTGCTGCAGACCAGACCAGGAAGAGATGCCTACAAAGAAACTGGCAGGCTGTACCCCACAGGTAAGGGAAAGTGTAGGATTTAGGCTCCATAGGTCTGAGGAAGCAGGTAAAAAAACCATTCACTAAAGATTATTGATTAAATGACTTATATAATGTCTAAATATTGCAGTAATACCAGAAATCAGCCATCCATGCCCACCTGGGATAGGATCTGTGTAGATACACAGCAAGTTATACACTCTGCAAAGTCCTTTTCTCATGTCCCTGTGCTGGTTTGGCTCAGGATGATCATTAGGACCTTCTAAATGTGGAGGCTGTAAGAAAATCCAAGAGCACACACTTTGCAAGTGATGCCAGAAGCCCAGTCTCATCCCAAATCCTGAGCCAAAGCCCTCTGGCCCTGAAGGCTTCTGTCAGAGCATTTGGTGCCGCTCCTGTCCAGCGTCAGCAATGCTGGAAGGAGCCCATCCAGTCCCTAAGGCAGGGACAGCAAGAGCAGGATGCTCAGGGCTGTTTCCAGTTGGGTTTTGAATAACTCTTGTGGGTGGAGACACAAATGCTCTGGGAAAGCTGTTCCAGTGTTTAGTCACCCTTACAGTAAAATAGATTTCTCATGTGTAAATGAAATTTCCTGTGTTTCAGTTTGGGCCTTTTGTCCCTTTTCCTGTCGCTGGGCACAGCTGAGAGGAGGCTTCTCCAGCCTGAACAATCCCAGCTCCATCTGCCTCTCCCAGAGGGGCAGATACTCTAAACAAGACAGTGCAATTACAGCAACTCTTTCCCCAAATTCCAGTATATTACATTACATGATCTGAAGTGATTTGACCATCCACAGAGATTAGCAGATCTATACTTACCTCCCATTGAACATATGAATTTGAACTACTATAGCTCTTCTGTCAGCAAAATGGCTATTTTCAAAGGAAGGACTAGGAAATGTTATTACATAGAGCAAAGAAAACATTGCATTGCAACTCCATGAAAATGGCATTGTGGTTTTCCACCTTTAGCTGGTAATTACCAACTTGAGGGCTCTGTTGAAAAGCAAAGTGATGTCTTTCATAGCTTACAAATGCATCCTGTGATCTAAAAACTAAATAATTTTCATCCACATCAAGCAATGAATATCCTGCTTAGCCAAAATTACATTAATGACACCTAAGCTGATGCTCTGGCTTAAGAGAGGTCTTAAGCAACACTTCACAAAGACAGTGATGTGAAATCTCCAGAGTCACCTGTGCAAACCCATGGAGACTGGGGTTCCATCATGAAAAAATAAGGTTGCAAATAAGGTTACCTGCTTGCTCCTCGTCTCTACTCAGTTGAACTCACAGAGTTTAATATATTAACTTTTGTTGGTTATGCCTGAATACTCTTCATGGTAACAAACCTAAGGGGCAGTGAGGGGAATCCCCTTCCTTTTTGTACATTTTACCACTGTAAAACACCTTTCCTGGAGCTCCAAATCTACTGATAACTAATCAGAGCTAAACTCTGCTGGAAAGATTCCATGTGGCCCAGAGAGCCCAGCTCAGCATGGCCAGCACTCCAGCACTGGCGCTTGGAGCCACTTTTCCCCTCAAGCCTTCTAGTTCTGAGTGCCAGCAGCAAGAACCTGCAAAAAATGAGCAGATGCTGCTTTTACCTTTTGACTTTTCAGGGTGGAAGTACATTTTAAGCAATATTTTCCAGTGGCACCATCTGAGAATTTTGGCAGTGTGGTGGAGGGAGATGAGCAGAGAGATAGCCAAAGCCTCCCTCGGAATTACATCCAGTAACTTCCATTTCCTCCAGGGGACTGGACCAGCCCTGTGACTACTTAGGGTCAGTATGGCCCATTTCAGTTTGAAAATACCTCTTTGCAAAATCCCTCTCTCACAAACAAACAAACAAATAAACAAAGAGACTACCAGGAGTAAATTTATGTAGCACGATGCTTCATGGCAAAAATAGATGTCTGAAGTTGCCAGCAAGATCCCAAAAGTGAACATTTTGTAGGGACAACATTAAAGCAAGCCCAAGTGAGTATGAGAAATCAGAGTAACACACAGATTTTCTTACAGAGCCAATACAGAGCCTGACATTTCCGCCCACACAGCACAGCTCAGTGACAGGCAATAAGACACAGCAGCAATATGAGCAACATGAGACTCCAGAGGAATAAACAATATATTTCTTCTGTCAACAAAAATATATGCCTCTCTTTATTCCTTTCATAAGTCTCCCACGATATATTAATGCATTGGGTTTGTGTGGCAGGGGGGCTGCAGGGGTGGCTTCTGTGAGCAGCTGCTGGAAGCTTCCCCCATGTCCCACACAGTGGCTCCAAGGGGGTAACACTTCTGGAAAACAGATTTAAGCATGGGGGGAAAGCTGCACAGCTGCAGGCAGGAGAGAGGAGTGAGAATGTGTGAGAGGAACAGCTCTGCAGACACCCAGGATGGGGGAGAAGGAGGGGAAGGAGATGATCCAGGTGCTGGAGCTGAGATTCCCCTGAAGCCCAAGGTGAAGCCCAGGTGAAGCTGAACCCAGGAGGAAGGGTGGGTAACAGGGCTTGGGTAGAAAGGTTTCAGTGTATTGCAAATTCTGCATCTTGTAAACAAAACATCAGTCACTGCACGGTTCCGCCTCTCCCCGCTTCAAGCCTGAACACATAAATCAATTTCTCTTCAATGTTAATGAATATTATTCTACTCACTTGCTCCTTGATCTATGAAACACTCATTGTCTTCCTTCATAAAATATGTTTCCTGCACACCAAGCATTTTTCCCTATAATGGTCCTGCTCATTAATATAAGGAACAATATTTCATCTGTTTCCATATATTGAAAATCTGGGACCAGGCTTTCAATGAAAGCTTTGGAAAATGTGTGAACAGGAAGTAGGGGTTACTAAGAAGAGAAACTACAAAACTTAGAAGCATTGATTGAGGACGAAGTTTCAGGAAGTCACAATAGTCATGATAGGGCAATCCTAGGAGTAACATCATCCACCTCAGACTGTTCTACCAAAAGATCCTGTTTGTTTCTCAAACATTCACCAGAGTTCATTTTAAAATTAGTCCAATACAGCAGTAAAAACCAGTACAGTTTCCTTGGGAGATCACAGACAACTTAGCACCATACTCAAAATTTTTTACCCTTTCTGTAGCTGAAGGAATTTAAAATACCAGGAGGTGTAAAAAGTGACCATGTCCATTTTAAGCTGGGTCTAACTACTCATAGTCACTGCTGTGAGGATCTCATCCATCCCACAGAGTTCCATCAGCACCACTGTTTTCTTGTCACACACATTAGGAACCAGAAAACAATCATACAGCAGAACAGGGAAAAAAGCTAAAAGCCACGTTAGTTTATTATTCATTTCAAAATACAGGAGATTACAAAGATTCTGGAAGAGAGGGAACATTTGTCAGTGCCACCCTGAGCCTTCCAGCACAGCTCTTTCAATCTGCCTCTGTTCCCCCTCAAACAGGATTGCCAGGGCTGCAATAAATCTCACACATTCCCAGCACGGAGGGATCTTGTCATGACCTCTGGGAGATGACACAAATCAGATTTCTTCACAGCCCAGCCCAGCAACATCCACAGCTCAGCTGAGCCCCTCGGGTGAGACACAAACGTGGGGTCCAAATTTAGAGAAAGAAGAAGAGATCCTCTCTTAATCTGCTTCACATATTCACCACAAGAGACACGATAAAAGAGGTGCCACAGTCACTGGGAGGTCAAAGCACTCAGCATTTTCCAGGAGGTATTCACCCTCCCTGGATCAAGCCATATTCTTTTTTATCTCGGGGGCCTCCAAACTTTTCTCCCAACAAAATGAAACTGCAGCTACACACATTAATTTTCCTTAGGCTGAAGCTTTCAAATGTGAATTTTTCTGCCTCAGAGGAGAGGGTCCTGATGCTGTCACTAACGAGTGAGAAACTTCCTGTGAATATTTATTAAAAATCCACTCTGGCTGTAATATACTTCAATAAAACTTGCTCTTTTCCTCCTAAAGTAAAACTGCACTTAAGCCATGGATTCTCCTGCTGCTTCAGTTTGCTGGAAAGCCCATGATGTGAAACCCATCCACGGCTGGTTTGGTTTTTATGCAAATTCCAACCATCACAGTTATACAAGTGCTTATGCAATGAAAATAAACATAATACACAAACCTGCCCATGTATGTCACTGAGAATTATTTACAAGAGCTATAAATCAAAGTTCTGTTCTGCTGTATATTTAAGGGCCTACTGCACAGGCAAAATGTCATATATGCCCAAAATTTGCTTTCAGTCACTTCCCTCTCCCAAATAAAAAGAAAACTACAATTCAACTGCCTGCTGAAGGCTATTCCTTAGTCAGAGTCCATGCAAAATTGTATTAGAAGCTTTGAAGTTAAAACATGCACATTGACTACCAGGGAGGGCCCTAAAGACAAAGACATTTACTGGATGTAAATGTTCAGTGAAGATAAAGGTCACCTTCTACATTCCCAAAATCAAACCATGTTGGAAACTCCACCGCCTGCTCTCAAGTTTTGCTTCAGAGCTGAAATCTTTTCATGGAAGGAATCAGCAGTGAAATATTATTAACCTTGGTGATTAATTATGTTGTAATGGCCAAGTTACGATAACCTCAGAGGCCATGGGACTGCAGAGCCTCAGTTGGTGGGACACAGGAATCTAATTCATCCCAGCTCCAGAGCAGATGAGGCATGAGCAGAAGAGCTGCTGGGCAAGCCAAGCCTCCAGCCTGCAGGAAATGAGGTCTTATCTGAATTGGTGGCTTTGGGCCAAATCAAGCAGGAAACAAACCCTTTTGAAAATGCCCACAAACTGGAAATTCCCAGAAAGGTCACATCAGAAACATCAAAACACTTCCAAAACACAACTCCCAAGTTCTCAAGGCTGCAGCTGATCGGTGACATCGTCTCTGGCAGCAGCAGCAGCAGCATCTGCACACAGCAGCTCCACACAGTAGCTGTGGGAGCTCCTGAAGCTCCCTGGCTCCTGTGCAGCCTGGATGCTGAGGACACCCGGGGAAGGCTGCCCAGAGCCACAGCTCCACAGCAGGGAGTGCAGGAGCTCCGGCAGTCCAGCTTCAGCCAAGCCTCTCAGTGCTTCCAGACATGGAAATCACTGTGGAGTTCAGGCTCCCAGCACTTCCCTCCTTCCAGCTTTACAGCCACTGGAAGTCGTAGCCCAAGGCCACCAGCTGGAGTTTTGAGCTCCCAAGCCCTGTACAGAGAACTCCAAGGCAGAGTTGCCTGGGTCGAGCTGCTCCAGGAACCAGGCAAGAACTCCCCGAATGGGATAATTTCAACCAAAACATGCCAGGATGTTCTATTTCCAGCTAAACTTTGACCCATCAATCTCCAGCTAGCATGGAATAGTGATACAAACCCCAAAGGCTTTTACTCTCCACTGCTTACCTTCATCCAAAGTCATTTGCATTTATGACACACAGGGAAAAGAGCTTATCCAGACCAGCTTTTGGATCATGAGACAAGTGTCTGACACCATTATTACCAGATAACAGAAGTTCAGCAGCAATGCCTTTGGCTACTCTGCATGCCCTGGCTGCTCCCTCCCACCTCTGCACCACAAGGAACCTCCTCAGATCTCTTGGCAGCTGTTCACAGAGTGGAGACAAAGAAATGTCAAACTTCTAGAATAAGCTGGAGTTCGTGTTCTGTGTAGAAAGGTAAATTATGCGCTGAGAACAAGGCAAAGCAAAGACAAAGTGTGACCTCTGTATTTGCACATCTGCTTCAGTTCACACTCCAAGGGAGATTTGTTATTAAAAACTTCAGGTAACTGATCTGCATTTTGAAGAATGTGAAGGAGCAGCAGTGCTGCCCAGGAGCCACAGCAGGACAGTGTGACACTTGCTCTTGGTTCTGCAGTGATGATTGAGGACTTCAGAGCAGAATCAGTTCTTTTCTGAGTCTCTCCTCTGTGACCCAGCGCCCTGAGGGTCCCTTATTTACTTCTCACTCCTTTTAACAAAGAGGGTTTCAATAAATATTTTCATGTTTATCCAACCCTTTTTCTCCTTGTTGAGCACGTTACTTACTTGGAACATGCAAGATATTTCAATGCAGCACTACAACTACTTTTCTTTTGCAGTTGGTACTTAAATGATCACATGAATTAAAAAAAGAATGCACGGAGGTCTGGGTGGATGAGGATGGTGGTCTGGTTTGCAGAGCTTGAGCTGGGTTCTTCTCCAGGCCCTTTTTTCAGCAGTTTAACTGCTCTGATAACCCTTGTTCCCAACTGTACCTTTGAAATCTGGTCACTACAGCAGAAAGCTGAAATTTATCACCCAAAAAGTCAAAAATTGAATGTGAATCCGCATTTTTCCCCACTGCAACAGCTGTTCTGACCCAAAGTGATTTGAAATGTAAGAGCCTTTTCAAAGTACTGCCAAATGAAAGTTCTTGATCAGTAGATTCCAACCAATTAATTATCTCATCATCACCACATAGACCCTTTAGACTGAAGGAGGCACACAGGGATGATTTAGTGCCATACTTATCTTTTGTAATTTCTTTTAAAACAGTCATACAGACAGAGGTCTGTATTTATCCAAAGACTCTTAATGCCTTGGCTAAAATTCATTCAGAGCTTTAGGTTAATGCACCTCATCTATCCTGTTAAAGCAGCAATTATGCATCTGGAAGAAAAGTGTTTCCAGGGCCCCTGAAGTCTGTGCCAGTAAAGTACCAACTGCAGCTGCAGTTTACAAGAAAAGAAACATTAGAGCAACAACTCTACAATTTACAAACCAGGATTATAAACTAAATAACTCCCCATGCAAACATTTCATTGATAGAACTGTGGGGACAAGGAGATAGTCTCGTTTAGTCAAAAAACCCCCAAACCCCCCAAAATCCCATGTGTGACTCTAAACATGTGTTCGGAAAATACCAAAGAACTATGACATTTTTGCTCTGCCAGAAAAATGATCATGTCTTGATTGAATACTTTGCCTTCTCATTTCCTTTTCCAAGCTGAAATGTCAACTATTTTAAGTAAAATCCGAATATTACCCAGCCACAAACCAGAAGAGAACCTTGACGCCGCAGCTGTCCCTGAAAAGGCACTTTCCAGTTCCCCACTTGCAGTTCTACTATGAAGAAAACAGAGATGAAACCTTTCCAAATGCTTTGCTGCTTAATGACACAATCACCAGCATGTTATTAAAGCTCAACACTCTGACACTGCAGTCATTATATCTGCAAACACCAAGGCATTATGCCAGGAGAAAACAATCTTTTTATTGAAAGCAAGGACGCCTCACTGTGACAGGTGAATGTTTTACTCCAAGATGAACATAACTATTTTTATGCAGTTTTCATGTTCCATTTACACAATTTGCTGGCTTAAAAGGCTTTAACAGTCAATCAAGAGTTCAAGTATTAAGCTGCATAACAGAAGAAAATTATATTGTGTTATTGAAGTCAGGTAGATAAACAACGCCTCGTGATTGTGATGGTACCATTATGAGCCTCAGGATGAACGGGGAGAGAGAAAACATTCACCTGGTTTCATATTCAAAATACTTGCTGAGATTCATGTAGAAATGGATGAAAGAACAGAGGGGGTTATTGTGTAATACTTTAATATCATAAAGTCAAATTTATTCAAATCAGGAAGAAAGGAAAGTGAGGGTTTATTTCTTGTTGAGGAGCTCTGCCTTTCTGAATTTGTGTTTGTTATCCTGACAAGCTACAAAAATAAAAGATATAAATACAGAGACAACACTAAATGTGTATCTCTTCTTTTGCAAGCAAACTGTCACAATATTATGCTTATTAAAAAGCTTTCTGAAACTAATAGCTCAGTAAAACACCAGCCTTAATGGCTTGAGATAAATATCTTGCAACAGAGCTGTTTAAGCCACTGTAAAAACAAACCTCTTAAACAGCAGAAGCACAAACACCAAGCAAACAACAGAGAACCTGTGTTCCCTGAAGTCACTTTGCAATCTTGCACTGACTCCAGGAAGAACTAGATCAAAATAAAAGCTTTCACTACTTTTTTATTTCCATTGGGGCTGAATCTTCCTTTCTTTTCCTGCTACACCCAGCCAAAGATGAACTCGTCCTAGAGAAAAAAAGTGATAAAAGTGAGTTAGTACGTTCCCATTAATATAAAATAAAAATCTGTATCAAGTGGGACAAATAAAGACTGTTCAGATTCTTCAGATTGTACTCTCGACCATCATGGAAGGATTTAGATCAAGAAGAAGGCAAAATCCACCTCCCTTTGCCTTGGCAAAGGGCAGAGCCCTCCCTGTGAGGATGGAGCTGTTCTGGTCCCCAAACATCACTAAAATCTTGAAAATATTTGAGCTCAATGTCAGTAATACTTTAGAATATAACTGGCACTTATTATAATAACATTAAACAAGATCAGTGCATGTTTTTAATATTATTAATTTGCTTATTTTAGCTTTTTCTTTGGCCTTTAATGGACTGCGTACATACCCTGTCCAGGTATGCCCCATTCTGTGACCTCTGGATCCTGTCAGAGCCTGCAGGAGAACATCAGGTGGAGGAAAATGATCATTTGCAGTCACATGGAATCTAATCTTAATTGCAACATTCCAAGGAGTAAATAGGTAGCATTAAAATTCAAGTAGACTTTTGTTCTCTCAAAAAGACTATTTATAGAGGCAATAAAATGCAGCATTAATTTTCTGGCTTTAGTAATCTAGGGAAAAAAAGAAGATAAAAATGAACCCAGTTTATTCAGACTTGTTGATCCATATCTAAATATGTGCTAGAATTATTCCATTTGCTTCTTGATTAATGAAAAACTCAGATCAATAGGAGACTTATGCTAGATTTGATGTTGTGCAAAGTCTGCTAATTAGAAAGAAGGTATTAGAATTGATGGTTTTCACTGAAATAGGGCTTAATAGGAGATTCTCAATTAAAGCTCCTGAGAAATGGGGTAAAATTACAATTAAGGCTAGAGTAAGAGGCGAGGGGGAGGGATTGGTTGGTTGGTGAGGTTTTTTAAGTCACTGGAAGTTATATATAAAGATAATGCTCTTTCTCTAAAAAGAAATGAGTGGCTGAAAAGGGGACAGGCCCTGTCCATAGATCCAAGGTTAAACAGCACATTGTGTGCCCATAACAGGAAAGCAGCCATTATGGTAAGATGGCAAATCCACCCAGGAAATCATATATAAGCAGAATTCTGGGGGGAGGTTTCTTAAAATAACTTGAAATCTAATAATCTATTAAAGATTTCTCCTCCTTTTTTCTGGACACTTGTTCTCCTTTCTCTTGAAATCAAGCAAATATAAATCCAGAAAGATTTTTTTTTTTAAAATTCACTGTCCTACACATCCATGGATATATGTGTGTCTTAAACATAGATATATATCCAACATATACATTAATAGCTGTGCACAAACACTTCTGCAATGATCTCAGCTGTGGGAGAAAGCACATGGAACAGTTTCCATGGGAGGAGAGATTTATTAGATTGGAACTTCTTAGCACAGAAATGTCACAGAGGCCAATGGAACCTCGACTGATATAAAGAATATGAACAGCACATAATGGATAATTAATGTCATGTCATAATTCCAGAATTAATCAGGAATTGGGTTTGAAGCCAACAGAAATGTTTTTCCACACAATGCAGAGTATTTGCACAATAATTGCGGAATAAGTTGTTGAAGCACATTGTGGAATTTCTTCTCCTATTCAATAACATCCACTGGGGTAGAGATTTCTGTTCTGAACCAGAATTGCACTTCTTTTGTTCTCATGAAGAAAAATTTTGTGGGAGTGTTTTCTTGTTACATATGTGGAAATCTAATCCAACATTTTACAGAATAAGACACTAGCAGGAGTGGTCCTACACATTGGGATACACCCTAACATGCCCCCATGTGGAAAACATCCAGCAGCAGCAAAGCAAGCAAAGAAAAAGTGCTGTGGGTGAACATGGCATTTTTTACTCGCCTGGTAGCTTTTCATGGATTAGTATATTCTTTTTCCTAGTAATTCATCCAACTGTGAGGCCAGAAATTCCAATTCCACTTGTAAGCATACACTGTATTATCTTAAATTGTGCAGCAGCTACAATGCCTCTAATTGAAATTGGCTGAATGCAGAGCACCAGTTTTAATTCCCAAGTCATTTTCCAGTAATGAAAGAGCTGCATTCAGGGCACAGAGTGAGAACATGTTTGATGGTTTTGTTAAATTGTATTACAGCAACCTTTGGGGAGCATCTAATTTATTTATTGTCTGTATGAAATCAACCACTATTTTCCTACGTGAAAAAATAAATTATTATTCATACAAATACCGCCTCGGACCCATCTGTGAATAAGTTTAATTACGTATTTCACATGTTCAGAAAAACTTGCAGATGATTTATGTGCATGTCTTTAATGTCAGGCTGCAGCAAACACTTCCACTGTCCTTCCTGAAAACTAATACATACAAGAGTCTCCATGAAACAAAAGGGTTTTTTCCAAAAAAGCTGGAAGTGCCTAAAATATGGAATGAATTCCATTTGTGATTTGTAACACCTACTACCCAAAACAAACAGCTGAATGGACCTTAAACCTTGGGATCTTCACTTGTATTAATAATGTGTTTTCTCTAGTAAAATAAAATGTTATCAGTTCATTTCCTACCTGCTTCATTAAACTGGCTGCAGCTCAACAGGCGACTTCTGAACCTTTCATTTTCCTCAAGCATTTTTGAAATCACTCTCCAGACCTTGTGCCAAACTTTGGACTGAAAGATGAAATGTGAAGCATATGAAGAGTTTGCATTAAAACATCCATAGGGCAGAACTTTAAATTCCCCACAATGACTATGAAGTCCAGATGGGTTTTTTTGTTGAGGACTGGGAGGGAAGAGAAGAAGGGATATATATATATATATATACATACATATATACATACATATATATGTATGTATGGGATGTATGGAAGAATCACCTCTATTTAAAAGTCAGAAACAAAACTTCCTCCATGATTTTTCTCATGAGGTCTCCCCTCCTTTCTTGCCTGGAACTCTTGTGCTTATCCAGGACTTGAGAAGTGCCCTTCTAGATAAGCAGAGCTTATGAAAACATGTGTAGAGCCATTAAGCTCTCTTCAAAGTCATCCAAAATGGGGGGAAAAAATAAGATTGTTTATTTTTCCAGGAACAAAAACTTACCCATGTGGTACCTCAGCAGCAGCATAACTCAGGCCCCAAACTCAGATTCCAGAATAGCAACAGTGTTGCCCTTTTCCATATCAAATCCATATTAATCTGTTTTATAGATGTTGAAAACCTTTACTTTAGAGGCATAAAGCTCTGTCTGTAGTGGGCATGTTTCAGACTTGTACATTGAAAAGATTAAACTGGAATTGTGGACAAAAGCATTCAGTCAAAGGTGGCCTAACAAACAGAAATGGCTATTGACATGCTGATGTTTGGACTTTTGCTGGACCTTATCTGAGAAACTTGCTTAAATCTAAACACAATTCCTTTCTTGAGGACATTTATTGCTAAAACATAATATATATTCCTCATTGTTTTTGAAGACTATTCAATGCACCAGGAGAGCCGTATTCCGGGATGTTATTAGCTGTTCCTCTGCAGTTGGTAGCATTTTGCTGTTTTTAAATCAAATATCTATGACATAACTCTGTTCTAGTCTAGCTGATTACTTGTACTTCACACATTACAGAATCTCATAATGAGTAACTGCTTAATAAATGTTCCTCTTAAAATTTCAAGCCTTTGTCGAACTACTGAACAGGAACAGAAACATGTTTGTGAAGCAGAAAGTAATTCTGCATTGCTACAAGGATGGTGTTAATAGCTCAGATTCCTGCCTTCGCTTATTTGCAACCCGTGGGATTTCTTTGTTTAAAACATGAGAGGAAGAGGAGCTGCAGAGCTTTCTCCTGCTGGGTTTCACCCAGCAAGGTGTGCTGCACCCTGGCCCCAATCCAGCAAAGCATTTCAGTACAGGCTTTAAGTCAACAGCATACTCTCATTTTTCAAGGTAAGCACACACTTAAGTGCTTTATTGAATAAGAGCCAGAATTTTAAAGCCTCCAGAGAGGGAAGATAATACCTTTTTTTCTTTTCTGTAAGTAAGGTTTTCAGTAACAGGCTACCAATTCCATCTTTTAATCTCCTTCATGCTCTCACACACAGAGAACAAGCAGCCTTCTCAAATGCCAAGGCAGCTAATTGAGCTCCCACACTTCATACCTTTTTCTTCTTTCGTTTAATGACTTTATCAACGTTTCTTGAAGGGATGGGAAAGTCAAAGGTGTCAGTCTTAGCCTCTTGTGGGCCACCTAGAAAGAGTTTAAAAAGCTTTTTTTGAGTATTTACAATACATTCCTAAGGAAGCTGTAGATCACTGGCGCAGGTTGCCCAGAGAAGCTGCGGGGGCCCTGTCCCTGGAAGTGTCCAAGACAGGTTGGATGGAGTTCTGAGCAGCCAGGTCTAGTGGAAGATGTCCCTAGGAAGGAAGTGGAACTGGATGATCTCTAAGGTCCCTCCCAACCCAAACCATTCTATGATTCCAGAGGGATCTTTATTTCTGGTCCCAGCAGATTATAGGATGTCAATCCTTACATCCTGCAGATTGTCCCCTTCTTTACTCCATTATAACCCTGGGGCAAGTGGATGTCTCTCAAATGCCACAAAACAGATTTCAAAATTGCACAGCACCCACACATTAAGATAACAGGCTTCTGGGAGCTTTTAATTTCCTCTTTTTCCCAGAACTGGACACAGCACTCGAGGCGTGACCTCACCAGTGCCCAGAACAGGGGAAGAATCACCCCCCTCCCCGCCCCCGGTTCCTGCTGGCCCTGCTATTCCTGGTACATACAATTAAGACAATACTTGAGCCACCTCCAGCCCCTAGAGGGCCCGACACAAGGGGGTTCTCCCGGGGTCTCTCTCACGTACCGGGGGCGCGGCTGCCGGGTCTCCCCTCGCCGCCGCTCCCCGCCCGCCTCCCGCCGCCGCCCGGCTCACGGCTGGGCCCGGCCCGCGGCTCCGGAACGGCCCTCGGGGCCCCAGCCCGACCCGGGGGGCTCTGCCCGGGGCTCTGCCGGCAGCCCCGGCCCAGGCGGATCACGGAGCCGCAGCGGTGCGAGCCGAAGGTGTTCACGTACACGAGCGGCACGGGCGGGAGGGCGCGGCGGCCGCGCTCCATCTGCGGCGGGGCCGCGGGCATAAGGGGAACCGGGGCTGCGGGCTGTGAGGGGAGCCAGGGAGAGAGACTTAGTGAGGGCAGCCGAGGGTCGGTGAGGGGAACGGAGGTGAGGGGAACCGCGGGTTGAGAGGAGCCGGAGCTGAGGGGTCAGCGAGGAGAGCCGGGGCTGAGGGACGGTGAGGGGAACCGGGGGTGAGGCTTAGTGAGGAGAGCCCAGGGTTGTGAGGGCAGCCGGGGCTGAGGCGGCAGCCAGGGGAGCCGGAGGTCGGTGAGGGGGGCCGGGGCTGAGGGACTGATGTCCCCCTGCCTCTGGGCCAGCGCTAAGGTTTAGCACACAGTGCTGCTGCCCGAAGCCATGTTTCATGCAAGTTATTGATCTATTTGTAACACTGATAAGGGGACACCGGGCTGAAGGTTGTTTGATGTCTTGTTTGTCTCTACAGAGGAACCGGCAACACCTCTTTGGTGCAGGTGCTGCTGCAGTGCCTGCACTGATACAAGGAATTCCTCTCCAAACAGTGCACCTGCTCCAGCCACTTGCTGAACAGTAATGAAACATCAAATACCTTTCTGTCCTTCCGGCAGCAGCAGCAGTGTGACCCCGACAGGATGCCCAGTGTGGTCAGTCCAGCCCATGCAGGTGCTCGACATGTCCCACTGCAGCCATGGGTTTGTTGGATATGGACACTGACAACTGGAGTTCTCACTGAAGAGCTCAAGTCATGGAATTATAGAATAGTTTGGGTTGGAAGAGACCTTAAACACCATCCAGTCCCACCCTGTGCCAGGGGCAGGGACACCTTCCACTATCCCAGGTTGCTCCAAGCCCCGTCCAGCCTGGCCTTGGACACTTCCAGGGATCCAGGGGCAGCCACAGCTTCTCTGGGCACCCTGTGCCAGGGCCTCCCCACACTCACAGGGAATAATTGACATCAAGTCCCACTGATGTTTTCTTTGTCACTAGAATACTGCTCTGGATTATTTCCCAGAGTTCAGCACACTTTTCAAAGGATTGCAAACTAGAAAGAATAAATTCTCTGAAAATACCAGGTTTTTTTTCTCCTAATTGTTTCAGCAGCACTGGCAGCATGAATGGTGCTGCCCTTAGGAATGGATCCAAAGAGATCACGAAGCAAACCGTGGTCATTCCCCAGGCTTTGAAGAGGCTGAGGGTCCCTGTGTGTGTCCAGGAGAAGGGAATGGAGCCGGGGAAGGAGATGCAGTGGCTGAGGGAGCTCAGGGGGCTCAGCCTGGAGCAAAGGAGGCTCAGGGGGGACCTTGTGGCTCTGCACAACTCCCTGACAGGAGGGAGCAGCCGGGTGGGCGTCCAGGACAAGAGGAAATGGATTCAGGCTGGGTCAGGGGAGGCTCAGGCTGGACATCAGCAGGAATTTCCCCATGGAAAGGGTGCTCAGGCCCTGGAACTGCCCAGGGAGGTTTGGAGTGCCCATCCCTGGAGGTGCCCAAGGAAGGGCTGGAGGCGGCACTCAGAGCTCTGGGCTGGGGACAAGGTGGGGACGGGGCCCAGGTGGGACTCGGCGATCTTGGAGCTCTTTTCCCCCTCAGCCGTTCCCGCTCCCGGCTCGCGGCCGCTGCAGTGCGGGCGGGCCCCGCCAGGTGGCGGCCGCTCCCGCGGAACCGGCGCTGCCCCGGTGCCGCCGCTCCGGGCCGGGAGCGATGCCGGCCTGCCAAGCATCCCTGGATTCCCAGCTATTGTACACACTGTCGGGAAAAGGCATGCCGCGTATGCAGCTGCAAACGAGGAAAAACAACTCGCAGAGGCACAGCCTGACAGCTCGCCAGAGTAATTTGTTGTTTCCCACTTATAAAAGGGCATCGCCTGCAGGCTCCAAGGGGTACGGACTAAAAAAGGAGGTTGTAGATATAGCACAACCACTGAGTTAGGAGCCTTGAGATCAACTGTGACCTCAATTATCAACTCTGACCTCCTATATCAGGGAAAGGTTCTTCCCCCAGAGGGTGCTGGGGCACTGCCCAGGCTCCCCAGGGATGCCCCAAATCTGCCAGAGCTCCAGGAGCATTTGGACAATGCTCTCAGGGATGCACAGGGTGGGATTTTGGAGCTGTGCAGGGTGAGGAGTTGGACTGGAAGACCCTTGTGGGTCCCTTCCGCTCAGGATTTTCTCTAATTCCACAATTCTCCACTCCTTCACAAACCCAAACTCCCTCCTTTGTCAAAACCTGCACTAACCAACCGGCCCAGAGAGGCAGCAGCCAGTGAGTTCATTTTGGGATATTAAACCCAAAAACTTCATTAAAAACTGGTCCTGGCCTACAAACTTCCCCCATTCCATCCATCACAAAGCCCTGGTAAAGAAATCCCTCTTTTAGCTGCAATGCAGCCCACACCACAACCCCCCAGTGAATCCTCACACACAAACCTAAAGAGCCCCGTGTTCATTCCATGACTGTCTCTGCATTGTGCAGGAACACTCGCTGCTGTATCTGCCAGGGCAGGAGCTGCCTGTGCCAGCTGGCAGCTGCTTCCTTCCTGCGGCCTCCTCAGGGCACCACGGCTGCCAAGGCAGTGGTTTCTCAGCACCTGTACTCATGGAAATGCTTCTACCCTGCTAATGCAAACACACAGACCTCATGGGGCACATTTTGTCCACTTTTCCCAACAACACATTGCCAACACTTTGATCTCAAATGCAAATTCAGTTCAGATCCTTTTTAGGATCTGTTGCTACTCAGAAAAATCAATGCCACCTAGAATCTCTCTGCAGATCTGTCAAGTTCAGCTATTTTAGCTGCATACTGCTCTTCACCCACCTTTCCACATGTGTGAGCTGACTACCAGCTGGCCACTATCTCTGTATTAATCACTCTGAGCAAACATCTCAGCTTTTCACCACAGCTGCAACTGTCTGGTTAAAAATAGCCCAGATTCCAGCGTTCAGCCTGCACCTCACCGTGCGTTTGCTTTGTGTTCCACCGGCAGCTCCTCCGGCTCACAACTTGCGTCGGTTCCTGAATTCCATTGTTCCAGTTTTGCTTTGGCCAAGGATGTGCCATCATCTGTGAGCCCTGACAGTCCTTTTAAAATGAGGCAATTTTTGGTGCCTACAGCTGATGCCAAGAAGAGGGAAGGAAGGAGCCATTGGGACATTGCTGCACGCATGGTCAGTGATCCCTGAAAAAACTCTCCCTTCTGCTGCTGGTGGAGATTTGAGTTTCTCTGAGCATTCTTTGCAGTGGAAAGTACCCATATGATTCCACAGAGTTCATGGAATCACAGAATGGGTTGGGTAGGACATTAAAAATCATCTCATTCTGGCCCTGCCACAGGCAGGGACACCTTCCACTGTCCCAGGTTGCTCCAAGCCCCGTCCAGCCTGGCCTTGGACACTTCCAGGGATCCAGGGGCAGCCACAGCTTCTCTGGGCACCCTGTGCCAGGGCCTGCCCACCCTCACAGGGAGGAATTTTTTCCATACATCTCACCTAAACTTACCCTAAAATTCAACATAACTCAGGCAAGGCCATTGCTCATTAACTGTAACATTATCTTGATCAACTGCAAAGAGTGAATAATCTGAAATAGGACTCTGACACTGAACAGGGAAAAGTGTGCTCATTCTGACAACAGCTACACTCAAACCTTGTTAATTATACCCTCAGCAGCAGCACAAACAATTATTCTATCACCTTCATTTTCACAGAATATTTAGTAAGAGTCACTGGAATGAGGGATTTCATTAGAATGTGGTTACTGTACAAAAGACACTGGGGACCATTTATTAGTGTAACCAGGAATCATTATAAAAACAAAAGTCACGACTTCTGCTAAGTCAAAGCAATGAATTTGCCTTCAGCTTCTTCTTACTTGTAAAATTTCATAATTTAGCCTGCCTCTCAGTTAATTGTGTGAGCAGTAATGGGGCAGAAGAGAGAGAAAATGGAACAGCACCCGCATTTCACAGCAGTGAACCTGCACAGCTCCCACTCCTTTACAAACCACACACATGGGAATCGCTTCCTCCACACCACTCATGAGGAGAAGCCAGTTCTCCCATCTCTTCATGCTGTGCATAAAAATATTTAGCAGACTATGAACTGTGTTACATAAAAGCCTGAGCCTCCCCTGGAGAGATTTCCATATCACCGAGAAGATCCGCAGGCTTTACAACAAAACCGTCAAGGAGATCAAACCTCCTGGCTTAGCAGAACTTTGTGTTACATCATTTCAACAGATTGCCAGTTGGAAATAAAACTATGGGGAAAACTCAAGGAGACAAAATGAGCCCTGCAATTGCACCAGAATTACCCAGCCTGATTTCCAGGAAAGGCTGGTAGTCAAGTGGATAAAGCAGAAGGCAGCTCAGGACTTCACTTGCTCTGATTTCATTTTTCCAAATGAAAAATGAAATAAATGTGCAAGTTATCGGTTATTTGTTTCCAAATCAGCGACAGGAAAACTTTACCAAGTTTTAGGCTGCAGAGACTATAATATTAAAGATTAAAAGTCTGCTGTTCTGGGGAACATACACAGTTAGATCCTGAGTGAACACACAGCGGAGGAAATTCAGCCCTACCTGCCACAACCCTCCAGATGCTGAAAGAATCCTGGCTCATGCAGGACACAAAAAGCAAAACTCACTAAATCATCCCCAGATTCAGCATTAATGCAGATAACCCAAGTCCAGGCACAGAAAGCTCACGATTTCTTACCTCTCCTCTAACAGGATCCCAGGCCAAAGTGTGACCACCAACACATCTGGCTGCAGGAGTGCCCATCCCTGGAGGTGCCCAGGGAAGGCCTGGACATGGCACTCAGTGCTCTGCTGTGGTAACAAGGTGGGGATCGGGCACAGGCTGGACTTAATGATCTTGGAGGTCTTTCCAACCCAAAAGATTCTGGGGTTCTCAGCAGCAAGGCCACCCTATAATAGTACTGGGAACTTTGAGACCTGCTCCAGATACCGAGCATTTCCTCCCTCCCTCCCCCCAGAGACATCAGGATGCTGCCAGGAGAGGAGCAGAGCAGGGCTCTGTCTCCATGGATTGCTCTCTCTGCAGAGAAAATGGGAGCAGTCACTGCTTTGTTCTGCCCTCACATTCCTCCACAGACACCCCCTGTAAAAGCAACGCTTGAGCAAATTCCCTTTCCACTGACTGAAGGGCTGGGCTGACTTTGCCAGTGTACAGAGCAACATCTGTCCGTGCACAGCTGGCCCGCTGCAGCAGAGCTGGGGGCTACTGCCTGCTGCTTACAGGAGAATGCCTCAGAAACCTAAGGAAACCCAGTTAAACTCAGAAACACTGGGCATGAACGTGCTCCCAACCCAACCCAGCGCTGGGCATCAGCTTAAAGCCACGAGCACTGCCTTGCAAAGTGACGCTTGGCCAAACTGACAACTTAATGCACAGCAAGGCCTCAACAATCCCTGAGCAAACAGATCCTGGTCCATGAGTCAGCAGCGATGTCAGATGGTGATTTACACCAAGCAAACATTTTCTTCAAGCCTTGGGTTGGAGAAGGCTGGCAGAGACTTTTTTTTTTAATGCATTGCTCTCCTTCCACTGATTTCAGATGTGGCTGAGTTACCGAGGCACACAGTGCGTGTCCACTGCATCTACCCCAGCACTCTGCCATTTAAACCCAATGTTCTTCACTCCCATGAAAAGCAAAGCAACTCAGGCTGTTGTAGTTTTGGGACGGAAAAATACCCCATGACTGAGAGCAATAAAACTACACCCATTTTAAACATTAAGAATAATACAAACCCAAAATGTGTCCTCACAGTCATCCTTGACTTGTGCTGCACTCAGAGGATTTAATCTCAGTTTTCATGACTCAACAAAATTAAATTTCAGGAAGAAAAATGCAATCAAACACCGACTTAATACATCTCTATATTTTATGTATACCAAGAGCACTGAGAATTCTGGACCAGCAAATTTTGTGGAGGAACCTTAACAAACACGGTCTCCCACGCTCCATAAACAAAGTGACTGAGGCAGCTTCCCTTAGGGAGAGATGCATTCAAATAAATCAGCATTTAGTATCAAATTGTCTCTCTGACAAGC
Organism: Corvus moneduloides; assembly: GCF_009650955.1. Lineage (NCBI taxonomy): Eukaryota > Metazoa > Chordata > Aves > Passeriformes > Corvidae > Corvus > Corvus moneduloides. The sequence goes on along the minus strand of NC_045490.1, from coordinate 2,769,959 downwards.
CCTACAAGAAGTCAGGAAATTATAGTTCCTGTGCCATGAAAACAGGTGATATCTGATGGCATCAATCAGAGCATGGGGATGCAGGAAGACTTTCCACGATGTATTCAGAGCACTGATTCACCCCCTTCAGTTTCTCTGAGTGCACAGGCAGCTGCGAGGATATTCTTATCCCACAGGCTGTTTTTCACTCTGACAAACTGAATCAGCTCATTTCACACAGAGGAAGGGATGTCAGTGTTTCTCCTCATCTCCCCTTTCCGAGGCTATGACTCGTCCCAGATTCCCTAGAGCCGCACTCAGCATTTTGGGAGAGTCAGGACTGAGCAGAAAGTGTCCGACAACTTCACAGCTCAGAGCCTGTCCTGGAGATCAGCTCAGCCTTTAAATCAGGGGGAGATGGGTTCCATCCACCTCCTGCACCGCCCTGGAATGTGGCAGCTCGTTCAGTGCAAGTGGCACCCGAGAGAGCTCCCGGGGACTGTGCTGGGGGCAGCTCCTGCTGGAAGGAAAAAGTTGGGATCCACACGCGGTGGAAATTCTGGAATTCCACCCAGCAGCGCCTACCTCCGTCTTCTCGAGTCTGCCTGTAGCATTTACTTACAGCTTCCGTGCAAAGTGAAACCCAGAAGGGATTTGTTGGGTCATCTGCCCTAGAAAGTTACCAGCAACTCAGAATCAGCCCATCACTTCCCACAGTGGTTATTTCGAGTTTTGAATGCTCCAGACCTTTCCCCTCATTGATTTAAAAGTTTTAGACTCTGCCTAGGTAAGAAAACTTCATTTATTAAACATTCACCAAGTATTTTGCAATTTTCAGAATAGGATTTTAGAATGAATATACACTGTAATCCCCAACTGTAAATGAGACCTGTTGGATCCTGATAAACATCTCTAAATTTGCAGCACTTGGAATTGGAATGAGTCAGGGAGTGCCCTGTTTGTGAAGGACAAATTCACAAACTGATTCCACCATCACGGCATCCAAAGCCTCGAACCCTCCAATATTCCAGGACCGAATTGCAAGTCTGCCACCCATGTGAAAAAACATGAACACATAAATAAGCACATGTTGTCTAAAAGACCATTGGCACTCGAAAACGATATCAAGAACATGTTAATCCCTCAAAGAGGCTGAACTGTGACTATTTCCTAACAATCCCGATGCAAAGAACAGAGGGATAAAGTTTCCCAACCAAGTCACACGCTGGAACTGGTCAAGAGCGCCTGGTGCTGCTTGGCTGGCTCTGAGCACCGAGGAATTCCTGGCTCACTGGGCAGGCACTGCACCGCAGCCACTCCTGATCCCAAGCATCCCAGCGTTCTGTTCAGTCACGGTAAGGGAATCTGGAATATCTGCATGGAATCACCAGCAAAACTTCCCATTCCTGTTAAAAACCAATTTCCAAAGGCAGGAGCTGCTCCACGTGCACCAGGTGAGGCAATGGCGAGTGATCAGCACTGGCAGAACTAATCCCATCACAGCTCCAGGATCTGCTTTTCCCGGAGCACTCATACAAAGGAATGAGACTCGCTATCCACTGAACATTTGCACCACAATTCCTTCGGTGATGGCACTCGAGATTAGCGGCACAACTCTGGAATTCCTTGAGTACCTGCTGGACAGCCCTTGAAGAGCAGATACACAAGGTAGCAACGCTTCACATGACTTTCTAGATATTTCAAGTTTAGATATTTTAAATTAAGGCTGAAACGAGCAAGTTCTCTAAAATGCCAGATGTCTTCCTTCTGTTACTGTCAGATCACAAGCGTGAGACAATTAAAAAGGAATTCATGACTGTTCCTGCCTTGCTGGGCTCTGCCCTGGCCCCACTCTGGCTCTCTCTGTGTCCCAGTGTGGTTTCTGACAGGATAAAGGAGTTGGGACTGTTCAGCCTGGAAAAGAGGAAGATTTGGTTGACCCAACTGCTGCCTTCCAGTAGCTGAAGGAAAGATGGAGAGAGACTATTTACAAGGGATGGAGTGACAGGACAAGGGGGAATGGTTCACATTGATAGAGAGAAGGTTTAGATTGGATATTGGGAAGAAATTCCTCCTGTGAGGGTGGGCAGGCCCTGGCACAGGGTGCCCAGAGCAGCTGTGGCTGCCCCTGGATCCCTGGCAGTGGCCAAGGCCAGGCTGGACATTGGGGCTTGGAGCAGCCTGGGACAGTGGGAGGTGTCCCTGCCCATGGCAGGGGGTGGAATGAGATCAATTTTAAGATCCCTTTCCAGCCATTGTGGGGTTACCTGAGCCTCAGTGGTTCTCTCCTCTCCTGCTGGATCTTCACCTCCCCAAGGAACCTTTGCTGCATTTGTGACCAGAACAGGGCAGTAGAACTTCCCCTAAAGCCCTTTTCACCCCACACAGCTCAACAAAACCCCCTCCCCAAGCCCCACGAGCTTCAGCCACAAAGGAACAAGTTCCTACAGGAAGCTCAAAAAAAAAAAAAAAGGTTTAAGGAGAAACATTGAGTTAAAAGTTTTATTCATTCAACATCTCACATTACAAATATTTAAAAATTATATGCATACTGGTATAAATAGTCATTTGCAAACTATTTAATAACATTAATTTTCACTAGCACTTCAACAAATGAACTCTTTAAAAAAAGTAACTTGTGTTATATAACTTAGAGTAGAACATACAAAAATATGAACTTAAACGTGAAAATGACTTTAATAAAAAATGAATTACCCTTATTTAAAATGCTATAATAAATACTACAACCTCCCCATACACAGTAAAAACTATATGGAAATTCAGCCAAGTAGTACAATTAACTGACATACTTAAATAACTTTTCCTTCTGATAATATGAGCAATACATTGGGGGAAAAACATATTAGGGATTAGTAAAAACTAGACACCCACTTGCTAAAAGTTTCACTTCCAAAAAATATAACAAAAAAATCTGATGAAAATTATAAAAACTAATTATACTTTAAAATTCAAAAATATAAAAAATAAAACAGTTGAATACAATATTGTCCCAATTCTTACAATGCTATCACAGTAGCTTTAAAATAAGATAATAAAATAAAGCAAATGACCAAAACCTTTTATTCCATTTTTTTTTAAAAATAATCTCAAATTTACATTAGTAGAAAGATTGATTTCTGATTCTTTTCTTTAGAAACACCAGCAAGAAAGAGGATTTACTAGAACAGTAGAAAATGACATTTTTAAATGTCTGCAATTAAAAACAAAGAATTACACTGCAAAGATCTTCCAGAAGTCTGAAATAGGTATTGCACATAACTTGAAGTTAACTTGCCACGATTCATCACATTCAAGTTTTAAATCACCTTTGAACAGAAGGTTTGAACTCTTCAAAAACACAAGGGGTGAATTATCAAGTCTTTCCAACAGCATCCTTATAAAACGCTAGATTCAGTCACTGCAAGGTTGAAATTTGCATTCTGCAGAGGTCTGTGTATGGAGAAGTAGAGACTATACCAAAAAAGCACGGGGCAGTGGGGTTCCTTTACATATAAAATAATCAGAAACACTTTATTTTACATTGCAAAAATAACCATGGAATTACTCTGTAACTCCCCCGGGAACGCCGCTGCTCGTTAATGACACCCCCCCACCGGTACCTAATTACACGTTAATGAGCCTGGGGCTACACGGTAACCCCAGAGAGCCCCGTGGAATCAGAAGGCTTTGCCAGCACTGTTGAAGCACAGAGTAATGGAGAGAATTGTTTATGCCCTGTAAATCGAAGTGTAACCAAAGGATCTGTAAACACGCTTGTCACACAATCACAAGTGAGTATTAGTAGAATAACGATTTCTTACATTAGTCATGCATACTAACATTACGTGCCTGCCACCTAGCAGGCTCTCTTTTATTCTTTAAATATAATTTAAAAGAGCAGACACAGTTCTGCATCAAACACCTAACATCGATTCTTTAGTAATAATAAAAATGGCTAAACATTCACCAAAAACGTCTGCATTTGTGTATAATTTTTAAAAACTCAGTAAGAAGCGGTAGACAATTTTGATGGTTCTTGACTTTTAAATTTCTACACTATATTTATGCATTTAAATTTCATGGGTCTAAAGACAAGTGTCATTTGTCACTTTCATGCTTTTTCTTCTTTAATTCTCAACTTTACATATACTATTTCTTAAATTATATGTACACCAAATACCTGGTGCTGGGCTAAGATGTTTAAGCAACATGCTTTCTTTTCTCTGCAGATTCTAAAATAGCATTGCCAGTGCACAACATCCATAATTCAAAATGTATGCAGAGCACTGAAATGTATAAAAAGCAGAATATAAGAAAATAAAATTTATTAAAATTATTTATATTAAAAAATGAAGTATATGAAGATCTCTCAGTAATAAAAGTACAAAAAGCTACTCTTTGCAATATGAAAAATTGAGGTATTGCATAAAGAGATATCCCGTCAGTGAAAAGTGTGCCTAAAAATGCTCACTGTTGGAAAAACAAGATATACAAAAGTAGTGCATAACAAATATACATTATGTGCATGACAAAATAAGTTAGCTACAAAAACACTGTACCGAAATTCAGCAGGTCATGTACAAAGGGAAAAAATTATTATTCAAAGCTAGTTCTCAAACAGTGTTATTTCTTGTAATGGAAACCCACCTCACCTGTTTGCTGGGTAGGATCGGCACAATAGCACACCCCAAGCCACCTACAAGCATTAAAAAAATGAAAGGAACATTCCAACTATAATTATGTACTTCAGAGAAAAAAAAGTCCCTGACAATCTACACAAGAGCACTCTGCATTTGCATTACTGTTGTCAATATTTTCAGGGATTTCAGTAAAAGCAGCTCCCTTGCTATACTTGACTAATAGACAGCAAATGTCTCCATTTTGACCTTTGGAACTTGGTAAGGTATCAGTTCATTAAAGCCTGTATTGAACACAAAAACTGCTTCTCATAAAGATAATGGGGGCTGGGGGAAGGGGATGAGGGGGGCTTTGAAGGGAGCAGATGTTTTCCAAGCAGTGCCAGGGCAAATCTTTGGTTTGGGAGACTCTCGGGTGGTCCCAGGCCCCTGGGGCCGGGCAGAGATTGCCACAGAATCACTTTGTTTGCACACTGCTACATCCTTGGTGGAGAAGTTGGCCAGGGCATTTAGTTCAAAAGTACTAAAAATAAATTTTCAGAACTACTCCTTCATTCATCTGTTTCAAACTAAACCCTCTGCACCCGCTCGTCAGCGTTGGGTTCACGTGTCCTGGGCTGATGCTTCTCAAGGTAGGACTGAGTTCCAATAAAGCCGGCGTTAATTAGCGATGTTGGCACTTCAAACACCTGCGTGTCTTTATCTCCCCACAATTAGTTCTGAAGAGCTGGGATTCTTTCTACAGCAAGAATAAGAAAGGCATCTGCACACTTGCACCATTCCATGCACAAATTCAGCCCACAGTGCAAAGCAACATTTGGAAACTCCTGGGTTCATGCCTTCTGTTATAGCTAAATTTGAGGGGATTGAAAAGTGACTTTACAGCCGAGATGGGAAACCAATAAGCAGCCAATTTGAGTTTGTGTGCCACAATGGAATATCAAAACTCCAGTAAAAATCAGTGATATCCTTGAGGTATCTTTAGGTTTTCTACTTTTTCACGTCAAAATGGAGAGCAAAGGCTGGCCCCTGATGAATGTTAGTATATTAGGATATAGAGTTATATATAGCCATCAAAAATAAAATCTATATATTTATCCTTCAGGAGAGGAAATGCCAGTTCACTAGTTGTCATTACTCTAGCTTTGGTAGGATATCTAGGGCTGTAACCAGACAATTGAGTTCTCTTAAAGAAAAAAAAGTGCACTCCCCCCTCAGTAGTAACTTTACTCAACTTTTACATTCAGGAATTCTTAAAATGTAATCATTTTGATGAAAATATAGTAAGCTCTGCCTATCTCATTAGAAATTTGGATGTGGGTGGTAGCCAGAGGCACGGTCAGATACACACCGAGCTAAAATTTCAGCCTCGAAACCCTTAAAATATTTAAAAAAAACCCAAAACAAAACAAATCATTATTATAGTGCTGCTTCAACTTTGCTCATGCATTTTTGTTGCTTTAAACATGCTCTTTCCTGTTGGTAGGTAAATGCTAACTTCATCTGTTGCTGGAAAAATCCAAAGTCCAAACAAACAAAAAAAAAAAAGAGGCAAAAACAGGCTTCCCTGGGGGAAAAGTGTCAGAACAGACTGATAGTGTTATTGTTACACGGTTATTTAATAAAAGTATTATTATGTTCTTTATTAACAATAATTTAATTAAAAAACCAAAATACTCTATTGTTTCAATTCTCTTCTCTTAATATTTTTCTCTCCTCTAAGAAAACGTTGCAGGAAATTAAGTGTTCTCTCGGCAGTAAAGACAAGAGAATGCAACTCGCTTGCAACATGTTATCGATACGAAAAGGAGTTCCCAATACAGTTTTCAATGACAAGATTCTATAAAATACCCATTATAGGTCATTCTTTCGTTAGACTATTGTTAAATTACAGACTACTACAAAAGGACATGCTGTGAGTGAGGGACGGGGTGGGGAGGGCAGTCGGGAGAACAGAAGAGTGCACTTAATTGGAGGCCTGCAAATGAGCGATCCTTTAGTTCCAGCGGAATGAAATATGTCTCGGGCGGTCCCCTCCCTCCTTCACCAGGGGCTTGTGGAATTCCCTGCCGGCCCGGGAATGGATAGCAGCCCAGCAATATTCACAGTAATACTGCAGACACGTCACGTTAGCACAGAAGAACGGGGCGAACTTCCCGCCGCAGCGGGCGCCCTGACACTCGTCACACAGCTGATCGTCCAGGACATATGGCTTAACTTCCACCTGCAGCCACAAAACAAGACAATTTATCATTCTTCTTTGCAAATTCTTAATTGCACACCCGTGTTCTAGCAGGCAGCCAGCAGTTAATGCAGTAGGGAATGCTACACTCAAGATTTCCCCCTCGTGACGCCTGATCGTGGCTGTTGAACACCCAAAACTCCATGCACGTCAACACTCCTCCCCTCTCCTTGATCCTTAAAAAACACCCCCAGAAATCAGTGCTGACCACTGATCACACCTGCTGTCTCTGATTTACAGAAAGGCCCAAACAACCTATTGTTGATACACAGACTGACACCAAAACCCTGGATAATTATGGGAGTTATTTTTGATGACCAATTAAGTTCCTTCCCTTTCAGGCAGGAATGGAAACTGTTTATACAGCACCAGAACTGTGGATTAAATATGCACATGGCCTGCAACTTTCAATGTCCAAAGTCCCAACATTAAAAATAATTAATTTATTCTCTAAATAAATACTCCATTTCTGTATTCTTTTTCTATGGCTTAGTCCTCTCAGCTAAAGGAAATCCACCTGATCTTGTTGGGATCAAATGAGAGGCTTAACATGGGACTGATGCCCTCCTACACTGCTGGCATTAAGGGCCAGGTGATGGGCAGGAATTCAGAACAGCAGAAATAAATACAGGTTACGAGTTCCTGTTCTAGAAGGGTTTGTGAAGCGTCTCTGAAGCTCATTTAATGTGATGTTTTCACCAACATTTTCAAACACCCAGGCTGTGACTGGTATCTCTGCTGTTATCTCTGCATCTGGCCTGGGGCTGCTCCTCTCTGCACCTCACAGGTCTCGGACACACCTCAGGCAAATAAGGACATTCACAAGTTCCTGGGTTTTTAAACCCATCTAATTTTATCACAGTCCAGACAGCACTGCAGTAGTTTGATGTCATTTTTGCTTACAGGACACATAAACTGCTCAGAGACAGCACAGCAGCCTTTTTAATGACCTGGTTCTCTCTTCCCATCAAGCTGCATTTCCCAAAACCCCTCCCTGCCAACTCAGTCAATTTGTAGAAGAGCAGAAGCAGGCAAATATTCCTAACACTACATTCCCCATCCCCTCATCTGCTGTGTAGTGTGAGGTTGGGGATTTTTTGAGGAGTGCTGCCTTCTCCAAGTGCTAAAAGGACAAAGAAGCCACACAGGCTTCTTTCATGTGGTGATTCTGTTCCCTTCCCTCTGCTCAGCCATGTTCAGAGGCCAAACTGCAGCTCAGGTGTCCTGGCCACATTTACTCGGAGTGTGGCAGGGGCTGCAACTGCTCCCTGAGCTGGGCACAGCCAGCTTCCCAGCTCCAGAGAGTTACAGCAGCTCCATCAGGCCCACTCAGGGTGGGAGCCCCAGCCACTGAACCCTTCCTTTGCATTATCTCAGGGCACACCCTTTAGCAGCACCTTCTTGCCCAATTTTACAGGAAATCCCTTCTTGTTACTTTGTTTTTCACTAATTTTATTTTTCTTTTAACAGAAAAGCAGTCTTAGAAAACTATTAATAAATAGAACCTTAACAAAAAGTAGTAGTGTTGGTGTATTTTTACCTCCCTCATGCACCCAAACTCTCCTATGATGAATCCTCTCTGAACGTTTATCTCCCCACACAAAAACTGCACAAAAAATGAGGAAATAAGGAGTGGGAGGAGAGGAGGAAAGGGAAATAGATTGCAAAATTTTGTTCAGAGTTTACAAGTACTTACTTAAATTTGTAGTCCCACCAGCTTCAATGGACCTATTCACCCAAGTGTCTGCTTATGCAAGCACAAGTTGCACAAGGACAGCCCAAATTATTTGTTCAAAGTTGTACAGAACTCATTTCAGAGCCAAGATTAGAACAAAGACATTCCAATTCACAGGCCCACAGTCAAATTGTTGTTACAATTCTTCTGCCCAAGCTTTATAGCCAAAGCAGAAGTGAAATGATAATGGGCTAATCAGCCAAGTTTGGAGGTTTTCCGCTGTATTAACTATAAAATTCAGATCAGTAGTGACAGTCATGTAGGAAAAATCCAGAGACAAAGGATGAATTACAAGAGGAGATGTGAGCATCTGAGTTTCCCAAAATTGTGGTCTGAAGATCACCATAACTGGCAGTTCTATTTTAGAGAGATGAAGACGGCAGAAGCAAGTGCTGGTCCATATTCCTCTAATTTAAAATAATGAGGAATACAATAATAAAGGAATGAAAAAACCAAACACAGACTTTGCACAGGCTGTGGGAGGGTGAATGTGAGGCTGCAGTGCACAGTAACAAGTTTACAAGGCATGGGATGGTTCTGCCTGGCCCCCCCAAAGATGCCGAGCAGGATTAAGAGCTGCCCCATCCTTGGCATGCACCTCCCTCCCTGCATCACACGAACACCACAAATCCTTGCAGGGGGAGCATCTGAGGAGTGCAATATTCTTAGAAAAGGCCAAGGCAGCTGCCACACTTCCCACTACACTCAGCAAGTCGACAAAGTCTGTTTCACAGTCACCTCCCACGTGCCAGAACCACCAGCTCCCTACCACTCCATTTTATTGCGTGCTGCACCTGAGAGGCGCTAAAAACGGGATTAATCTGGTGTAACATTTCCAAGGACACCCCATGAGGTGGGAGAGGGCGTTTCAGAGGAGCCCAGGAGCCCAGGGGCGCAGGCCTTACCCGTTTATCAATCTCTCCATGCTGCAGCTGGACAAAGCGAGCGCTGATAGCAGCAATGTAACTCTGTTGGTTGGAAAATGCCACCCGCCCTGCTCCTTTGGGGTACTTGAGCTCGGGGTCGGTGTCGATGCCGGCGTAGCAAACCCCTCCGTAGAGCCGGTCCATGATCATCGCCAGCTCCACTAGAGCACAAAGCAAAACCAAACAGCGCTCTAGGCTCCGTTGTGTCTCTAAAAGCACCACATCAGGCCAGCTCGTGTCCCCCACTGTCACCACACTCGATATTCCCTCGCTGCCAGGCTCGCTTCCCCCAGTGCTCCCCAAACCAGGCTGCACATCCAACATGCCCAGTGCTGCAGTGTGTACCTGCTCGTAAAGGCCGAGGAACACCACCAACAAAAATGGTTTTTCTTGGGTCAAGAGGCTGGGAACCATCCATAACAAAATCACTATCACTAAGGTTCCAAGGCCGGATCTGAACCTATGGACAAAAAGCCTGTTTTTTTTAACCATTCACAATTCAAAGTGTCTCAGTAATATAAATTACAACAGTGTCCTACAGAGAAGCAAAGTTCTTAAACAGCTCTACTTTCTAAACTCTACTTGTTCAGCAATCATTTCTCAAAACGAAATGGTAACGAGCTCTCTTAAGACAGACCATTTGAGGGTGCTAAATTTCATCACTTCCTTGTTACCCAAATTTCTGGGAAAAAACCCTCACCCTCTACTGACACATTTACTTAATCGTGACTGAGCTGTGCTGTCCAACCCCCCTGGTCACACAGATGTGCACTGCTCCTGTTGTCCCAGCCTTATCTCAGTGCAGCAGGCTCCAGAGTTGCCTGTTTATTTACTGTGTTGCTTTATATTTGGTTACAGCTGGCCAAAATTTGAAGCACAGGACTAGAGCAGAATTCTCCCCAACTATTGACAGACTTGCATCAGCCCCCAAACTATTTGTATATTAATAATTTATAGTTCAGTGGTATGTTTTTAGGATTTATCTCTGTTACATACAACACTCAGACAATATGAATTCTGCATGTTTGTCATTAGCAAGCATAAAATACCTGTCTGGAAACACATCTTTTTCTAACAAAAATAGGCATTGTAACAAGACTAAAACACCTTCCTATGTCTTGTTCAAAAGTAGTAACTTGGTCTTTTCTCTTCCAAGAACTTGACACCTTAAAGAAATTTTACCATTAACATTCTGAAGACAAAAACTGCATGTGAAGAACCCAATTTGTGTTTATCACCCAGGAATTGTGCAGGCCCTGACAATTCCACCTACCGGCTTGTCTTTGATAGTGGGGCTGGAAACACAGAGATAGAGCTTTCCATCTTCTTCAATGCATGCATCAATCAGTGCCTGCACGGAGCTTTCATCTTGGAACAGCAAAAATGCATATCCTGGCAGAGGGAAAACACAAACATCACTGCTGCTGGCTGTTTGTCTACAGGATCATAATTGAACTCAGAATTATGTTTGACATCACGCTGCCACACAGGAGGGGAAAAGATTTAAGGTGCTCTCATCACACATTTCTAACCCGCAAGTGCTCTGGTTGTTCATGTAAGGGACAAATCCTTCCCAGCTGCTGTGGAAGGCATTTAGTGCCTTTAAAGAGCTGTTACTACATGTACAACAACAGGGGGAAAAGGGAAAATGAAATAAAGGAAAAACAGGAAGTTAAGGAAGAATTCTTTCAGTGAGTAATAACTGCAAAGCCACATTCGAGACTTCACCAGTTTAGAACAATCCCAAGGGTTAAACTCTTTTCCTTCTAAACAGTGTCACTGTCAGACCAATCTTGTATCTTATCACAAAAAAATATTCTAAAATGCTAATCTGATTTGGTTTTAGATGTTTACCTTTAGGAGGAAAATAAGATTTGCTCTCTGCCTTGTGTGGCCAGTCTACAATCAAAGGTCCAAAGCGCCGAAAACTTGCAGTGATCTCATCTGGAACAGCAAAAAAGGGAAAAGGCATGAACTTAAAATTCAAATAAATTGAATTTAAGGCATTTGGAAGACACTGACTTCAGGTGGCTTTACCCTATAAACAAACATTCTGTGACCCTCCATGTCCAGCAGCTCACAGCAGTGCTCAGTAGCTGACGGGGAATCTTTATGACAAGGCAGAACACTCCTTATAAAACAAGACAGGCCAAAGCTCAAGCTTTTCTTTCTACTGATAATCACAAAGGTTCATAACCCATTAATTCACAAGAACTGAGCCACTGCATCTGTACAGTTACAATAATCCAGCTTCAACTACTCTCATGGCTGACATGACATTCAGGCTGCCATGTCACAGCAGTGACACAAAAAACCTGGGGATTAAAACAATTCTGTGATTAAGAACAGGAAACTTTTCAGCTTTATTGTTGCATTTCTTCTAACCACTATCCCAGCAGTGTCATACACACAGAACACACAGCTCAGGTGAAACGAAGCTTCACAAGACCTGTACATGACTTTTTGGATTTATTTCAGTAACAGCTGCAGTGCTCTGGGCCCACCACAACTCCCTGGTGCCACAGGATGCCCTGCACAGATTCATTCCTGTCTGGGCTCTCACCATGCACATGTCAGAAGCTACCACAGGACAAAAATCATTGCTGGGAACAACCTCAACTACACAGGAGCAACCAAACACAGAGTTAGGACTTACTACCCCACACAGACCTTATAAAACTATGAGCAGCTTTTCCTACTACTGACTTCTGGGGCCTGTGAAATGATGGCAATGGATTCATGAGTTTCCACAGGTGATCTTGGCTTGTTTAATTTTACACTTTTGTACGTTTTACCCTGCTGAAGTCAGTTTAACGTGTGGCAAGGAGATTTTGTTCTTCGGTGGCAGAACAACACTACAACCTAAACTCATCTGAATTATCTCACGTCTGACACGTGAAAGATCCATTTCCATATCAAAGCTTGGAAAACACCCATCCCTGAGCTCGCAGACAAAAGGTGTCACAGCCCAGTTCTGTCCCTGAGGCAGCAGAACTCCCCTGGGTGAGGTTTTTACCTTCATCGATGTCCGGTGGCAGCCCTCCCACAAAGACCTTGCGGGAATAGCGTTCCACGCGCTCCCCGTTCTGGTGGGAGAAGCAGTGAGGAGATCCCAACCCGCTGTGCAGGGTCTGATCCCCACGGCCGTCATCCAGGAAGCCGTCTTCCATCGGGAACAGCGAGGACTGACCTGAAGGGGGGGTTGGAAAAAAAGAGAAACAGGGAAAAAAAACCATACTAACAGAACAAAGCACACACTGTTGGAATAATTGGGGAAAATGCATCAGTTGCTGCATCAGCAGAACCGGGAGTGATCTGCCCTCTGAATGAGCAGTTATGTTCTCGATTTCATTGCACCCTTTTAGTTTTCAATATCATCCAGCAGCTCAAATGCATTATTTCAGAGGAAAGGTTCCTCCTCATAACAAACCAGGACTTCTAACGGGTGCTCGAGCTGACTGTTTTCCATCATATTTTGTGTTTCCAGTTAGGTTTCTTTCAAGAAGTATAAAAAGGGAACAGCCAATTTTGTTTCCGGGGCTCCCACAATATGAAGCCATATATCCCATTTCCCAGTGAACAGGAAATAGATACAATTTCAAGGTGAAAATGGGAAAACAAGAATTCTACCAGTTAAATAAATTACACATTTAAATTACCTGACATCAAAACATGTCATAAACCACCCACTAGTAAATAACAAAAATAACCTGATGAAAACAGCAAAACCCATTTACTGCAAAGACTGAAAACTTTGTCCCCCCTACAACTTTACTTCAGTGTTCCAGCAGAGTTTCGTTAATGGCCTCACTCTAAGAGAAAATGTTGTAAAGTGAGAAATGTTCCCCTCACAGTCCAGCATCCTTCTATGATAATCCTTAATAATATTCATTACTTTTAAATAAGGTTCTTTGCTGATAAATGCCACTGTATAATATCATAAATAGAGCACAGGAGCTGTTCCCTGCCAGGAATTCCCTCCTTAGTTCCATTATTCGACAGCTACGCAACAAACTGAGACTTCTACTCATTTAAGGAGCATTTTAGGAATAAATGTGTATAGGGAAAGTGAGTAATGAGGCGTGCTACAAGTTTTAGGACACATTTCCTTTTCCCTATGATGTGATACGCTGTGTCTGCTTTTTCAGGATTCCTCTCAATCTACCACAGAAATGTACTGGTGAGGTTAATTTATCCTGTTCTTGCTTCCTTCCTTCCCTTGAAAGAAATTGATTTTAAAAAAGAAGACATCTCAAAACCAGAAAATCTGACCAAGACACAAGACATTTTCCATGAAAAAAGTCAAACAGCTAAGAAGCTGAAAGAAAAAAAAAAATTAATAAAATCCACAGCCCATAGAATTTATATGAATAAAAAATGGAAGGCTCGGTCAGGTTGCTTTATTTGAAATTTCAAGAATCTTTTATACACCTTTAATTAAAATAAAGTCAAGTATAATCAGGCCTCTTTCTGTAGCTGGGCAAACCTCATTCCTACTATGATAAAAATATTGTAATATTGACTTAAACCTTGTTTTTCCCTAAGGAACTGCTGCACATGTGATTTGTTTCATCTCTTAAGACCCCAGTCCTGCAGGTATTGTTGGGAGGGAGCAATTCCCAAATTTAAACCCCCTTTCCAGGCTCCTCAGCTACTGTTGGAGAACTCCACACACACACTGAACCCAGCAGGTCAGACACTCACTGTATTTATGTTCCATCAGCACCCAAAATTCCCAAAATAAACTTCTCCAGCATTGGGATTCATAACACACACACACACAAACACAGCAACACAGCCCCCCAGGGTCACAAACCATACAGGTGATGTCCACTGTGATCATTTCAGCCTCAGGTACTCCCTAATCCAGTTAAAATGCTGATTTATGGCATGCAGACTATGTAAACGTACGTGAAACTGCTCCCTTATAAGCTTAAATTTTGGACTTTGCCCTCTAGTAAAAACTTAATGTTATTTCTCCCATGAGACATTGTCAACATTAGAAAATTAAAGAGGAATATTGTTACCTCGCCTTCTCCCATATGTCCTTGCTGCATGTTAAATGAGAAAGAAAACAGCCTTTCAATCATTGTTATAAGGACCAAGAGACCTCGTTTTATTGCCTTTATACTGACTCAGTGATTCTCAAGCCTTTGCAGATCCAGATCATTTAAAGTAAGTGTTCACAAGCTGCCCCACCCCACCCTCCCATGGCTTCCTCAGCCCAGCTCTGTTACTTACTGATAAAACACGTTGACAGGAGGCTGACCAAGTGGATATGGATAATCAAAGAGACTTTTGGAAGCAATTTTAGCCCTCAATTTGCACATTTATTTATTTATTTGAGCTATTCCTGGGGGTGTGCCTATAAGCAAATGGATCTTTCCTCATGCACCAGGCTCTCTCTGCCTTGCCAAGCTCCAGAATATTCCACCACTGCTCTCCACCCGAGCTGGAGGAGAAGCCCTGACACAAGGAAAGTGAAAGATTGGTGCCATACTTTCTGTTTGAAATCAGGTTGCTTTGCACAACCCACAAAATCCTTGGTTCAATTCTGACTGGCAAATAACCAGCTGAAAAACTGAAAAGTCAAGGAAGAAAACTGGGCCACTAAAGTTGCCTTCCAGACTCCTGCAGTCTGTGTCCAACAGGATGGATTCTCTCACACTAACCCAGGACACTGCGCTGGAATAATTCAAGTTACCCACTGGTTCCTACTTTTCATGTTTCAGAACAAATCAATCCTACCTCTAAAAACAACAGCATTTTCTGAGCTGGCTTGCAGGAACCCATTGTCAGAGCACGGCCAAACTTTCTAATCAAACTCGCACATTCTTTCTCTTTTAATCTCATTAAAATCTCTTTCTGAAAGCAGGCCAAGTGTTTTCAAAACTTGGATTCTTCCTGGCAAGTGCTGTGAGAAACTCTGAGCACATAATGTGTTTGATTTTGCTTCCCCATTCAAAATTGAGGCCGACAATTAGTTTAAGCATTTAAATATTTGTAAACCACAACAATACAGGAGTCGTTTCCTCTTTCCAAATAAAAACTGTATCAATCCAATTTACTTCATGATTATTTAACATCCATAAGATCATTTCACTCCTCTGGTAGAGACTCACAATTAACACCGAGAACACAAAATAACAAAGCCCTGGTCTTTGGACTGGAGCATATTCTTGAGGCAAAGGTTTTATGGGAGAATCTTAAGGGCTGAGGACCTTTACAAGTATGGTTTTTCCATGTCGATTTTGAATTTAGAAATGCAGGATGCTGATACAGTCCTCAAAGGAGAAATTTAAGGAAATCACAAAGCATCAGCAGTCCTGCTGTGTCTCTGACTGAGCCCAGCAGCCTTTGCATGTTTTGGAGCACATCAAGCACTTTCAAAGCCAGCTCTGCCTATAAAGCCATAAAAATCCTGCTTGTGGTTTCTGAATTACTGACAAAACCACACAGCCTCCTTCTCTCTGTGCACTCACTCCTGGCAACAAAACACAGACACGATTCCACTGTGGATGTGTGACCACAGTTCAGACCAAGGGACTCCTCACAGCTTCCCCACCTGAGGCACTCAAGACAAGAGGACTTTTCTCCTTTACCAGGACAAAAAAACCCCAAAAAGACTCAGCCACCAGCTAGGAATTATTTCCAGTGCCAAATACTAGGTTTGGAGAACCAAATACTATGATTTTTTCTCTTTCTCTTCTTAATTTGCCTCTTGTTTTCTGCGTTTGCTTCACATTTAAGCCGCAAAATACCAACATCTGACATCTCAAAACATTTCTCAGGAGCCGCAGTTTATAAACTCCCCCAGCACAGCACAGATACAAACTTTCTCTGCTCCCTCAATGCAGAGTTCATCACACGCCATTAATTCCACACAATGTGAAACTTTGTGAAATACAAACAGCATTGAGGCAAGGAATGCTCTCTTGGCAGGCCAGGAAGGCAGCGGAGTCCCCCCTTTAGTTCTGGCTCTCCGAATTTCAGATTAAGAGAAGGCTTTGCTACAGGAGTACTCAGCTTAAGCTGCTGCACTAATGAAGCCTTAAACTGCCACCAACCAGAGGAAAAGGTTTAATTTGTAGATCACAACATTTGCCCATCCTTTGCTGAGAAATGAGACAAATGCAACCTTGGTTTGGATTCCTCAAAGCTGTTTTCCCCTTCCCCATTTCTTCAGTTCACATAATTGCATAAAGGGCCTAAGATTTATTTATCTCATGAGATATCTGAGCAAGAGTTTTGCTACAAAACCTAAAAAATACGAAGTGTGCGTGCAACTGGTTCAACTGCTTATTAATAACCACTGCAGAGATGTTTTCACCAATAAAATCAGCCTGAAATTTAAAATGCTATTAGCAGCTGCTACAATTGTTTTGTCCCCTCAGCCCTCCCTTTATTTCTGTGTCTGAAATAAAGCCATAGAGAAAGTCAATGATCGTTTGCAAAAATCTGCTGCTTTTACTGTCTTTCATTTTAAGGAACATCAGGAACAAGCAACCCACTCAAATGTTTGTGTCTTCTCCTCATTTGAGACACTTAATGGGCTCCTGGTCCCTTTCCTTTCTCCTTTCTATTTCAAAATTCACATATTTTGTGTCTATACCTACAGTTAAATGTGCTGAGCTCTCTTCCCTCTAGAGGAAGCACCACAAAACCTGTCAGCATCTTGGGTATAACCCCACAAACACATTCTGCTGAAAAACCCTGAAAAAATGCTGCAGGGATCCTAAATCACTCAAACCCCAAACCTGCTCCAATTTTGTGCTGCACAAAGTGTGCCCAGGTTGAGCACCTGATTCTTGCTGATTCCAGGTGTATTTTGTATTTATATCTTCAGCAGCTGTTTGTTAAATATTATATAAATGGAGAAAAGTGTCAGAGGCCAGATTTCCTGGTCTTTTAAAGGGGTATAATAAGGTTTTCTCTATATTGAAACCTCTGTTATTAACATTGGTGACCAATGTTGTTTATGTTGGAAAGTAAATATGACCAATATCAGAGGGTTTCAGGCTTTCACTGAAACTGGGAAGGTAATCTTGGGCTGGGCTGTCTTTTGTTTCACTTATAACTTAACTTGTACAGCAACAGAAGTATCAAAGTTCCACAGGATTATTTCTAAAAGTGAGCTGTATATCCTTGAATCTACCAGAGAAAACATTTAGACTTTCCTGAATTTTAGTTTAAAATTATAGAAAAATACCTGAAGCACTATCTGCTTTAGCCATTACAGCAGCAGAACCTTATTCCTGCATTTTTTTACACTCACTTTGCAATTATATCGAGCTTGACAACGCTGTGCACAAGGCCATTAAAAACATGAACTCTGATATTTTACCACCTTTCTCCCCACTACTCCTTGAGACCAGGCAGGGCTGGTTGTAACTCCAGAGTGAGATTTTATCATCACTTTGTGTTTCACAACTTGTTTCACATGTCAGGAATGGATCACATGTTTCTGCCACAGGTAAGAGGGCATTCCACAAGAGGTTCTGTAGGGTCACCTCTGTTCCCTGGTGAAACTGGCCTCATCTAAACATCTTAACCAAACCAAGGGAAGAAAAGGGAGAATTCTAAAGAACATCTCTGGTTAATGCACATTTGGTTAAATTATTTCTATTAGAGAGCCAAGCAGGGATTTTGCAGAGAGCTATATATATACTTTGTTAAATGAACATAGAAATCTTACCAACCTGCATGTATTATACACCAAAGTATTTCTTTCTATTTAATAGAGTTTAACTTAAGCCTTAGATCACATTTTCAGCATAAAAGCAGATAATGTCATAAAAAGTTGTGTGTGTCTTCAACTGGGAGTGATGGGGCAAGGGGGAATGGCTTCAAACTGACAGAGAGAAGTTTTAGATTAGATTTTGGGAAGAAATTCTTCCCTGTGAGGGTGGGCAGGCCCTGGCACAGGGTGCCCAGAGCAACTGTGGCTGCCCCTGGATCCCTGGCAGTGTCCAAGGCCAGGCTGGACATTGGGGCTGGGAGCAGCCTGGGACAGTGGAAGGTGTCCCTGCCCACAGCAGGCAGATGAAACTAAATTATCTTAAAAGTCCCTTCCAACCCAAACCATTCTGTGATTCTGTGGTTCTAAGGCAGGCAAAAAGGTGCTCTTTTTTATGCATTCCTTGGTTTCAGTTCTAAAATACAAAAGGATCAGTCACCAGTTCCATGAGTGTTAACGTGAGACATTTGCATGTGTGCAGAAACACTGCCCAGCTCAGGCACTTAATCTCATTCCAGGCAAATTATTCCAAGCACATGATGTGCTGACTGTGGAACAACAGCCCATACATGGCAGAGGGCACCAGCCCAGGACACCTGATCCAGGAGAAATTTTGTCAATACAGAATAAACTGAACAAAATATTAACAAAACTATACTGACAGTGAATGTATTCCATGTCAGAGCTTTGCATCTTACAGTCCCAGCCACCTCTGACACTGTCAAATGAGGTTCCTGTCCTAAAAATTGTTTTCCAAACCAAGCCATGAAAAGGGAATTTGAGAGGTTCCCTTTTTTTGTGGATTTCAAATGCTACCAAACTTCAAAGAATGAAAAATATTCCAATAATATTTTATTAATCTTAAAACAGTCTTACAAAAATTAAGCAGCTCTATTTATACATCTGAAGAATGTATATTTGACACACTTTCAGCAATGTCAAAGTCAGCATGAAACCAGCAAAGGAGCCTAAATTTGGCTGCACAGTAAAACCAAGGATTAGCACCTCTGGAATTACTGTTTCTGCAAAATTAAGCAGCAGAGTTGCCAAAACTTGTATTTTTCCTCCTAATTTACTTTTCAAGAAACACAATGTAAAAAGAGATTTAAAAAAACATGTTGTTAAGAAATACAGCTCTACCTTATGTCCAAAATGTCCAAACAAATGCTGAAACACAGGAGTACTCTTGTAGATGCAAATATTATGCTTTATTTCAAGTAAAGCCAGATGCCTGAAGACAAGTATTTACCATTCCTTCTGTCAAGAACAGGAACAAAATGAAGTTTCTGTTATTCCATAGCACTCAAAGTGCAAGTCTGACTAGAAGCTTTAATTTTCAATTCCAGGTCACCGTCACAAAAAAACTGACAGACAAAAAGCAAACAGGTTTCTTTCCTTCAAAAACCCTGTGGAGAATCTCCCTACAAAATCCTTTGGTAAATAACACTGTTTTACCTGTGATTATGTTGAATTAATTGAGTTCACATGGTAGAAAGGTAGAACCTGAGTGAATGCACAAAGCAGATTCTCAGCATAATAACTGCGAACAGGGAGCATTGACAACTTTCTACATCAAATAAGCAGGGCTGGAGGAGAGGCTGGGAACACTGAAAGGGAAAGCAACTGTTTCCAAGGCGTGTGGAATGAGCTGCAAGTTTTCAGGGCTTTAATCTGCCTAAAGCAAAGCTGCCTCACTGGAGAGATGGGGCAGTTACAGCCAGGAAAGAATCATCCTTGGGAAGAAGCCCCCCACACTGATGGCCCTCATTCCCTACAGGCTGCCCAGGGAGGCCGTGGATTCTCCCTCTCTGGAGAATTCCAAACTCACCTGCTCCAGGCGACCCTGCCTTGGAAGAGGGGTTGGACTGGATGGTCTCCAGAGTTCCCTTCCAACAACCCCAACCATTCTGGGATTCCCTGATTCCCAGGCTGCAGCGGCAGGCAGGGACAGGAAGGAACATCTTGCTTCCAACTCTGCCACTCCAGCCCAGCACAGCTTCAAATCCACCTCTGTCAGGAGCTCAAGGTAACTACTGCATTGGGCAACTGAGCCAAAAAGCTCTTGCCATGCTTCCAGCAATTACTGAATCCCAGAATCACTGAGGTTGGAAAAACCCTCCAAGGTCATCGAGTCCAACCTGTGACTGATCCCAATTTTGTCACCCAGCCCAGAGCACTGGGTCACATCCAGGCCTTCCTTAGACACCTCCAGGGATGGGCACTCCAAAGTTCAAGCCTAAGTCTGATGGGGAAATGGGATGAAAAAGGTTAACTCTGAAAACCCCGAGTTCAGTTTGTGGGAGGGCTTTAAGACCTACCACCAGGTCACTGCTTTGCTGCTGATGCTCTGTCAGACCACTGGGGCCTCTGGACTGAAGGAACCTCCAGACAGGATTTTCCTACATTTCAACAATCACTTAACTACTCCTGAAAGGTGACAAAACCAATTCAGCCTCCTTCATCTCAAAACATACAGAAGCTTCAAAGGTAACTTTGAAGTTTTCTTTGCTATCAAACAGCAGAACACAGAGAAGTCTCCCAAGCCAACCTGCTATAAATCCTGAACAAATCCTAGACACAGCTACAGCTTTGTCTACCAGGGATCAATATTTGCTCCCTAATTCCAATTATATTCCAGTGGGATACTGCAAATCAATTTAAGTGGGAGCCTTAAATATTGTATGTATTTGATTATAACTCTTCTCCAGGATCCCCCACAGGGTGTGAGGTAAGAAACCAAAAGCAGAAGAGCAAATCATGGAGCACAACCCTCAGCTGGAGACTGGATGTTAGTTGGAATTATACTGTATTTCAGAAAAGCAGGCACCCTACTGCTCATGGCACTGAGCTTATTTTAAATTCATGTATGACTGCTGGAGAATAGACACCAAGTTAGAAAAACATCGTATCTTTTGCCTCAATACATCTTCCAGTTTATGATATGGAATAATTGGCAGCATTTATCTTTTGAACACTTCAAGTGTTACTATATTCACTTGAAAAATAAGAAATGAAAGGCAGAGTTTGCAGCTGGGAGAAGGAAAAGCATTACAGGAGTCAGCTTCTCAGCCACAAAACTACTTCAAACGTGGCAACTTCATTAATGACAGACTTTCAACTTCATTAATGACAGATTTTCTGACAGGAGGGAAGGGAGGAATAGGATGTCATATGCTAAAAATTGCTAGATAAAATTTATTTTGTAAGTGACAAGAATAATTTATTGAACCCAGTATAGAATTTATTGAACAACTTATGAAAAGGTGTAAAACCTTCCCAAATCTCCTTTTTGCTGTCATGGTTTGTATCACTGTGTTCCTGGGCTCTTTATATGCAGCATTTCACCCCAAGAGCTCTGCTATCTGTCCACCCCGTCACCAATTCCTGCACCAGGAATTCTGTCCAGGCTTTTTCCTGGATCACCTGCATGTGACTTGCAAGAGCTGGATTTGCACTGTGAGATCTAAACCTGGAGTTCCTTAAGTACAATAATAGGTTCAAAGCAACTTATTTTTGTCTGTGGAAGGAATGATCACAAGACAGCCTGGAATGCAACACGAGGCCTTGGTTCCTTTTTTAACCATCCTCTTAATTCACTCCCAAACAAGAAGGGAACAGGAACACAAGCAAGTCAACAGCAACCCATGAGGAAAGGTTGAGAAAAGTGGGATTGTTCAGCCTGGAAAAGAGAAGGATTTGGGGTGGCCTAATTGTGGCCTCCAGTGCCTGAAGGAGCCAACAAGAAACATGGAGAGGAGCTATTTGCAAGGGATGGAGTGACAGGACAAGGGGGAATGGCTTCACACTGCCCGAGGGCAGGGCCAGATGGGATACTGGGAAGAAATCCTTCCCTGTGAGGGTGGGGAGGCCCTGGCACAGGGTGCCCAGAGCAGCTGTGGCTGCCCCTGGATCCCTGGCAGTGTCCAAGGCCAGGTTGGACAGGGCTTGGAGCAGCCTGGGACAGTGGGAGGTGTCCCTGCCCATGGCAGGGGGTGGCACCGGATGAGCTTCAAGGTCCCTTCCAACCCAAACTCTTCCATGGTTCTACGATGAAGCACACTCACCTCTCTGTACTGTGACATTTCCCCATTCTTCATTTTTCCAGTAAAGGGCACAGGTAGGACACTCAATTTCCCAGCAATGTGATAAAACTGTACTACACACTTCCCCACACCCAATCCAAATGGAAAGAGAAAATGAAAACACTGCTTTAAAAGAATCACCATTTCCACTGCCTGGATTCAAAAGGTGCTGCACAGGACCAGGCACCAGCAGCATTTATATCAGCACATATTTATATCAGTATCCCCACATTCCATGCACAACATTCATCCTTTTCTCATACCCAATCTGAGTGCTGAGCCGGGATTCCTGCTAATGGGATTTCTCAGTAAAGCTGAAATACCTGCACCTCATTTGACATGTGCCTCTCTGGAGGCAGCAGGTCACTGCTCCACTCACCTGACAGCCCAACCATCAACACTGGAGTGGAAAAAACCTGCCCTTACAGCTGACCAATCTGCATTCCAACCAACAAAGCATTAAGCCAAGGATGGATAAATCTACTCTAAAATGTATTTTCAAACTCGCCTCAGCAATAGTTGTTACCATTCCAGCTAATGCTGGATTGAAGTAAGTGGATACTCAATACACAAATTCTATGTGCATCGTGATTCTTTCTTGAAATAGCTTAAATAATTGATGAAAAATTCAGATTTTAGTCACTCTTGGGTATAGGCAATGACTGCCCACAACTAAAGAAGTTATGACTTTCTTAGGACCAAATTTTTCCCCTTTACACTCACACCTCAGCATTCACTTCCTTATTTTTTCTCAAAACTCATCCCCTTTCTCATTGCACCCATTTCTTCTTTAACTCCAGTCTTAAGAAAAGCACTTCAGGCTTTTCTTTCTGCTTCTTTCATGCCATTTCAAGGCTCACAAACACAACGACAGAGATCATGAAAATGTGGCTAACAAAAGACTCAAACGATTCAACATCAAGGCAAAAAGTGAACAAAGTGAGCAAAAAGCAAAAAGACAGGTACTTTGAGCAGTTTGGGAAGGGAAGCAGGAGAGTTCAGTGTCTTCTAAAACAAGGAACAGACACCACTCATGAAATACAGCTCCAAATTAAAGGCTGCTTTGAAGATGATCCAGAACGGTCAGAGATTATCAAAGCAAGAATTCAGAAAAGAAAAAAAAAACAACAAACCAAACCAAACCAAAACCCACTTGGTGGACAGTGATATTAAACAAAGCAGAAGATTAAACACACTTCTAAAAAAAAAAAAAGGGATGGAATTAATTTCACGAAGCCACAAATATAAAAAAGAAAGCAAGAAAACCTTAGAAAGGTTTTAATCAGATTAGCAAGGCTGCTGTCACGGCATTCAGAACGATTTTGTTGGCTGTACCACTTCTGAAGATCAAATCACCGAGTTAGACATGCAAATATTCAGCAGTACTTCCATGTTTTGCTGTGTTTTAAAGAGCTCTAACTGCCACATCATTTACAGCACATACATTCCTAGGAAATATCTTGTCTGAGAAGTATGAGAGGCATTTAATTTTCCATGCGGGCTCTGGAGATGGGACAGCATGGCAAGGGGCCTGGGAGAAATGACGGGACAAAAAACCAGGTCTACTCCAGTGAATTTCACAGGAATCCTGACACTGATTCCCAAATTGGATTAAGATCAGAAAACCCTGGGATTTTTGTACTGCTCTGAGGTGGCAGGGGAAGGAATTTCCTGGTCTCAAAGGGTGGTTACATCAATACCCTCTGGTTCAGTGCTAAATGGCTCCATTTTGGACAGAGCATAAATCAAAGTTTCCCCACCTCAAAACCCTGCAGGGGTGAAGTAAAACCAGAGTTGTTTGATTATTATTTGATATGTTCATTATCAAGACCAGCATTTCTATAATAGACAGGTATTATCAGAAAGTTTAAACTGCTCAGTAGTTCTTGTCTGGCCCCATCCTCTGACACTGCTTGGAGATATTTATATGGATTGATGGGATCCCCTCTCGGTCTTCCCTTCTTCAGACTGACCAAGCTCAGCTCCTGGAGTCCTTCCTCATCAGAGATCATTCTTCCCTGTGTACTACCTAAAGGAATTCCCCTTTTTTCCTTTTTTTTTTTTGCAAGGTTCAGACAGGATTTTTTTCTTCCCAATCCAGTTTAGCCTTTCTAATCCTCACGAAATCCAGCATCTCTTTCAAACAATTTCGTTGAAGCCACAAACCCAAATGTCCATTTAAATGGCTGGAAGTTTATGAGGTAACAGCTAATGAGTGTAAAATCATACATTATTTATGGTTTGTATCCATTACTTCTATGGCAGATTAGAATCCGATCTGTGAATCTGATTTTAGTGTTTATTAACAGAAGATTTTAGCCCCTTCCTGTTGCCCAGGTGATTTCATTCTCTTACAGGATTGTTGGCTGTTTCTAAACAACAGCTGTGATGAATCCCAAATCTTGGAAAAGCAGGGATAATTCATCAAACACTTCAATTGAAAAATTAAAACATTGAGTATTGCCCCAAAATTTTGAATATTAGCCAGAATTGGAAAGAAATTTGCTTGAAATTTGAACAATTTACTTGTTAATATTTTAGAATATAGAATAGTAAAATTACTCCTGCTTTAACCCACCTGAAAACAGTGGATTGCAACAGGCATGGGAGCTGCTGATTTCAAATAAAATTCCCACAGAATTTCCCCCATCCCAGCTCCCTCAGCATGGGCTGTAGTATGGTGCTATTAGACCCAGTTCTGCAACATTGTGACATAGTAAAAGAATTGGTTTTCCTCTTAATTAACATACACTCAGGCCTGCAAATCCCATTAGCCTTTCCTGGCACAGGAGGCAAAAGTCAGGAAGATCCTGAGGATGAAACATTCACACGGTAAGTCATCAACAGTTTCCAAAGAAAATGAAAGCAAACCTGAACTGTCTGCAGCCTGAAAGGAAGGGGTTGTTCATTTCATTTGAAGCTGGATACATTAAAAACTTGCAAATGAGCAACCCTTAGGTTCTGGCCAAGGAGATCACTCCAGAAGTCTGAGGTACAACCACCACAGCAGCTGTGAAAAACCTCAGAACCTATTACTTTACATTTTAAAGTAGGTCAGATTTTGTCCTGTGCACATAAAAAGGACCCTAAACCTCCCTAAAGGGAATTGGGACTGATTCTCAGCAGATTCTCATTAATTTTCGGGATCACACAGAAACCCAAATGTCCCATTCTACTTCATTAATAAGAACATGCTGCATAATCCATACGGCTCGAGAAGAAACAACAAGTTCAGATTCTTATCCAATATTCAAAAAAAGCTCTCAAAACTATTTGGATCCCTTTCATCAAAGAACATTTTATAAGGTTTACATATTTTCTTCAATTCTGCCATGGTTTTTGAGGTGAATATTAAGGGATTGGTGATTGCTTTAAAATACAGCTCAGTCTCTCTGTTTGCTTGGAGAAATCTGAATGGTGCAACTTCTCAGCTTTCTGGCTTTTCAAAACTAAAATTTACGGTTGCTGTTCAACCCTCTCAGTGTCTGACCTTACTCTACTTCTAAACCCTTCATTTTTTTTCAGAAGTTTTGTTTTTCAGACTATGTCACAGTCACAGGATTCCTGCAGACACTGAGCCGTTCACACCCAGATTTTACGGGAGTGCTTGGCAGTGCTGGAAGCAGATGTCCTGGCCTGCTGCTTTCATCCATCCCACCTTGCATCATTTCCAGGCAATAACCTGATCTTCTCAACTGAAATATTGGATATTTCAGTAGCAAACCAGTCATAAAGCATTTAAAGACATTTCAGTGTCACTTAACAAGGAAATATTTAGTCAATCTACTACTATTACAGTAATGCTCAAATTGCCATCTGGAAGACCCAGATTCAAAAATCAGGCTCTGGATCCCAGGCTCAGCTCAGGGAGGCCGAGTACATTGTAAAGAAGATGCAATTAAGTCTCCAGGGAAAGGCTTCTGCAGGCTGACATTGGCTGTGCAGCACGCAGCACACTCACTGGGCTGGATAAAAATAACATATTGAAATGGCAGCTGCTCAGCAAAGGAAGAGGATTTGAGCAGGGATAAAAATATACCTTAAAAGAAGGGGAGAAAATGGTAAAATGCCCCCTCAAAGCATTAAAAGGTAATACTGAGGGTACTGAATCACTGTAAGATTCACCTTTTAATCTCATGCAGAAAATATTATTTATTTCATATAGCAACACAACCTAAGAATGTAATTATTACTGACCTAAACAGATCCAAGCCTAGCACAGCTTAATCACCTCAGACATGAAGAACACACTGCGAATGGATTTTGTTACATTTGGAAGAATTCCTACTCATGATTTTATCAGAGAATTCCCAGCCTGCTGCTCTGAGCATATCATTTGAAGATGGAAATGATTTCCCAGAGACAGCAGGTTCCAAACTGTGACTGATGTCTATTATCGTGCCCATACTCTAAGTTGCTTTGAAGGGGTATTTTACATAGTACCTCTTTCTCTGGCAATCCATGACAATATGAAGGGGGTGCTGTTAGTGTTACACACTAAACTCATGCTGAGGCAGGATTAAACCTCTCGCAAGATAGCAGTGAGACCTATTAGATCATCTGAATTATTTCCATGCCATTCTGAGCTTGCTCTCCACAGTATGTTTTATTACTGTCTTGCCCAGGCTATTTTTAAAGTCTCAAACCCAGAAGCTTTTCCTTTCTGAGAGTATCCAACTTTAGTTCAAAGCACTGCGTGCACTGATTAACCCATTTAAAATGCAAACTGAAAAACTTCTTATGGATCTGCTGATTTAAATGCAGGTGTTTGAAACAGCAAACAAGATTTGAGCTGACAGACATAATTTGTCCTATTTAAAAATTTCTATATCTGAGGTTTAAATAAAGATGGGGCAAGAAAAGAGAAAACATGAGACAGGATCTGTGTTAAGACATAATGATACAGCAGACGGAAAATAAACACAAAGGGCTCGTGATCACGAGCCCCACTCCAGACCTGATGTGGAATGTTTTGTCCCAGCAGTTTACAGTTTTTTTCCAGCTGTATCACTTGGTTTAACTAAAGGTATTTCCTCTCCTTCCAGACCCCACCCTACTCAGGGATGATCTCTGCAGCGTTACCACGGCACGGCGGATGCTGGGTTGAATAAAGATCCATTCCTTAAATACACGACAGGAACTCGGTCACTGAGTGCTGTGCCAGAGCAGCACAGCCAAATTCAGGCACTGCACACTTCACTGTAAGCAAAGTTCATGCTCTTGATGAGGAGATCCTTGAAAAATGAGGCTTCACAACAAAGTATTTCACGTAGAGTCACTTAAGTGTCTCATCTCGGCTTTGAGGCTTTTTTCTCTACAGTTATGTAACTGTCAACTGTGAAACAGAATAATTCACAAGGAATCTAAGCAATAATTCCCAGACAGGACCTCACTGATATCCCTGTGCTTCAATCAGTGTGAGACAAGGCACACAGAACTTTTGAGAAGCCACAGATGACTCTGCAGAGGGGATTAACACCCAGGCTAAAGCAGGAATTAATGCGTGTCAGAACTTTGTATTCTTTGCTGACATACTTATTCCATCACTCAAAACATGCTAAGCACTCAAAAAGAAATAGTTCAACTGCAAAGAGCCTTTTCAAAGCATTTAAACTAAACATGAAGCCACTTTCAGAAGTACCCTTGCTTAGTAGCTGACCATAAATACATATGAAGCAGACTTTGTTAAATTCAGATTTAAAGGGAGATTTTATTTGTTCTATGGCCATGTCACCTTGGGCCAGATTTCAGAGCTGTAACCTGGTTTGGGACTGCCTGGAGGTTGGATAGAAGGTTTTGGGGCAAATCCCAGGTGCTCAGTCAAGGAAAGGCACCTCATTCTTGGTTCTGTATACAATGCTGGGAGCACAGGATGTTGCCACACAGAACATAAACCAAATGAAATAATAAAAGCCTGCTCCCCAGTGCATAAGGAGGGAAGGTATTTTGGGGTTTTAATTCATTTGGCATCACTTTTATCCACATCAGGCTCTCCCCGTCATTTCAATAGGGAAGTATTTCATGGTGTTTCTCACCACACTGAATTTCTGCACAGCACTGGGGATGGGAAACTCAAGCTGCATTTCCAGACCACAGAGAAGGCAACAAACACAAGTTCTTGCCAGTTTATCAAAGGTTGGTCTTCTGAGCAAGAATCACTATTAAAACAAGTCAGATTTCATTACCACCACAAGCCTTGATATCAAAAGGAATTTACTTGCAGAAACCACAAGAGCAGGTTTGTTTTTTTTTTTAGTGGTCTCATGACTGGTAACAAAAGTGGGTGGTTAGATAAGAAGTGTGTGTGAGAATTTGACTACTGCACTCATACAAGTAACCACTGAACTGAAATGGATTACTCATCCTACAGGACATGAAACTACAGCTCTGACTTGTAGACCATAAGAAGTTTCTATTCATTTTTTATGTGCAGACAATACTTTGAATACTTTGTAAGCGGAGATATTTCCAAAGCAAGATCACCTTTGGCAAAAAAACAAAAGAAAAAAAAAAAGAGATAAATCCCAAATGCAAGTCACTTCAACCTCTCTTTTCCTTTCCCAATTGTTCCAAAAAGGTAAAAAAAGATGAAAAACTCTGTGTTTTTCTCAAAAGGACATGGATAAACCTTATTCCTTCCCAAGACAGAAAAAGCTATGACTTCATCAAGAAAACCCTATTAAGCAAAAAGTTAATTCTTGCTGAGCTGCACAAGATTCCTGAAGTTGATCAAAACCCCTGGCAAACAACACAACAGGTCAGCCTGTGGTTGTGTTGTGCATTGCTCTGGACAAGGACAGACACCCTCAAGTGCTCCTGTGTTGTAACAGCTTCATTCGGGCAGCTGAAAAAAGGCATCAGGTGCACAAGGTCAATTCGCTTTTCCTAACCAAAACTGAAGTCTCTTACTCTAAGTAAGCCACTCTCCCCAGTTATTTACTGCAGGAAACAGTCTCTGTCTAAATTTACCTTTCAGTGAATCATTTTCAGCCCTCATTATGTCAATTAGGGAGTTCTCCAGTGAGTGCATGTCAAAAGTCCTCGTGCGATCCTGCAAGCAAACACAAACAGAGCCAGTGTTAAACAAGAGCACCTGAAACACAAAAACTACACTTTTCTTCTACATAACCACAGCAGAATTAAGCAAAAACCATATACCATAGGGAGTCTGATAAAGGAATATTAAAATTTATAATATTCTTAAATATTAACCTGATCTATAATAATCTTATCATAACCAATGAAGTCTAACACCAAATATTTCTCCTTCCTATTAACCAAAGCCATCATTTAACACGTGCACAGGTCAGACTTTCTCAACCAAATAAATCCCACATCATACAAATCTGATGTTTTAGAAGCAAAAGACAACATCAAATATCCTGGCACTTCTCTCTTTTAATTGGAAAATTCAGAATTACTGAAATTTCTTGTAATCTCTGAAATCTTTACAGTATCATAAAAGGTCCCAAAGGGAGGCAAAAATCACTCTAATTCCCAATATTATTCACATATCCATGCTTTCTGTGTATTTATACATTTGGACTTGGAAAGAATTTTATACAATTACATTAATCCACCCTGATTTTAATTTTTTTCTGTCCAAGAAGCTCTCTAACATTGGCTCTAAAGATTTTATTTCATTCCTGCTCTAAGGAATCCCCTCTGAATTGAACCCAAGCATTGGGAACTGTCTGTTCAAACAAGAAAGAGAAACGTGAGCAATTCAGGACATTTTTGCTCTCAACTCCTTCTCTAGGACTCTTGTTATTCCAGCATTGAGTATGTTTTTTGTCCCTAACACTGGCTGTGAAGCTGAAATTTCTCCAAAGCACACAGATCCAGCTTGGAATATTTTTAAAGGCAGTGGTGAGTTATAAAGTGCTTTATTTCAGTGCTGAAGCAGCAGCAATTTCATGTTGCAAGGGCCATTCTTGATTTCACTGATCCCTCGTTCTCGACTTTAAATACCTCAGACTATTCCAAGAGCAGGAACTCACAAGCTCCTGATGCATTTCCAAGTTGTAAATTACATTCTGATCACTAAAAAATACCATTTTTCAATCAAATTTCCTGGTATTTCTCCTCTCTTCAGAACAGTTTATTACTGAGACAGAACAGGCCACGTATTCCAACCCGGATGTGCTGTGTCTCAAATAGCATTAGAAAGGCCAGAGTTTGGAACCAGCTCCTTTATTAAGTCTAGCAAATATCAAATTTGCTACAAAAAGCACAGCACTGCCCTGTGTCCCCACAGGATTTATTTCCGTGGTCATTTCTATTACAAGATAATTGAGGCACCTTAGAGAAACTATCAGGAGCATTTAAATTCTAAAATTCTAAATGTGCTTTTCTCTCACGTATTTCCTACAGTTTTCTGCTTTTCCTAGCAGAATTAATTTATTGGTTTGGTTTATGCATTGCTAGCTCTTGCCTATTTCAAACTCTAGTTACACTAAAGTCCCTTAGCAGGAGTGAGTACAAGCCCTCAGGTTTTGGATCCACTAGGATCCAACAGTTGAGTAACTCAGGAATGGATATTAAATGGCAATCTCTGCCATTTCCAGCAGTCCTCCCAAAATGACAAAAATAGCCTAAAACACAGGTGGGAGCATTTTCTGAAAACCTGATGTCCCTCAGCAGCTTCTCCTTCCTGAATTCCTGTGTTAACCTCAAGCCCACCCCGTGAACAGCTACAAAACTCTAATTTCATGAAGTGCAGATCCTCAGTAATTCCAAATCTTGGTGGAGTTGTGGCACTTCACATTTCAGTTGTCTGAGAGACACCAAGGACGTGACCCGGGTCAGGTAATTCCCAGTTTATTGTGCTGAGCACCTGAGCCTGAAGGAAGCCTCTTCTCTCTAAAATATCTGTGCTATGTTGGCTTGACCTGTAGTAACAAAGGGCTTGCTGCAATGCTAACTTTTTAATATTGAGAGAATTTAAACATTTGAAGGGAAAAAATAGAATTGAACTGGTTGGCTCTCAGGGAAGCATGTCCTCCAATGGAAGCTGTTGGTGCTGAGGAATTTATTTTCTTTTTCAAGAGAACCACAAGCTGTCCCTTTTTTAGGGTGAATCACACTGCAAACACTTTAAAACACGACCCTGCACACTTGTACAAAAGATTAACTGGTTATATTCCCACCTGCACCTATCAGCAATCCCAGAAATAGGAGGAATGGCTAAAACTTGGTATGTCAGGAAGCCTGTGTACATCTATCCAATGAAAAGATGTCAGTCCTAAATAAAGGCCAACCAAAATGCCACGCACAGCTGGGTCAGAGGTTTGCACAATGCTTATTATTAAAAAAAAAAAAAAAAAAATCCATTTGTTTAGTTGATTTGCCCTGACACTGAAAGGTTGCACACTACTGGAGAAAGTCACCACTGGTAGTTTTGAGAATTTTTATACAAATTAAAGTCCTTTTTATAGTGAAACTGCCTTGAAAACAGTAGCTCAGATTTCGTCAGTCTTAACTTCCAAGACATTTTAGCAGAAACACATCTGAAATATATCCATTTATTATATACAAAAGAAGAAATAAAGGCTGGTGAAGGTTAGCGGGAGTGGCCAAATCCCTGAAGAAATGCATAACTCTGCATTTCATTCTATAACGTCAAAAATAGCTCTAATAATAAAGATATTGATCATGAACTGGTAACTAAATGCGAACTTTTCTCATATACATGTTACTCATGAATTATAAAGCACATAAACCACACTGAACTTAGGAAAAAATGATGTTTTCTTCAAGACTTCATGTAGAGAGAATAACAACATGGTGATGGTTTTAATGAATCAATTCTCAAAGTTGCAGTGCTTTGGAGCTGGATTGCTACTGTACACTTATTTATTTATAAAGAAAATACATTGGGGTAATGACTACCCTGGACTAAAGCAGAGTATGTACAATTCAGTAACAAAATGTGGCAACCACAGCCTGATATTATTTACCTGGGTTCCAAAAGAACTTGGCTTTACACAAGTTTGTTTAGTGCATCTAAAACGTTGCTTTATCAGAGGGCTCAAAGGCTACACACTTTTATCCTTGGGAAACAGAACTGAAGCAGAAAGATATCAGGTAAACACAAGGCCACAATAAAAAAATTTAAAAAGAAAACCCAAACAAACAAAATACAAACCAAATTAAACAAACAAAAGCCACAAAACAACCAAAAAGAAAGAAATCAACCTGCAGTCTTAACACATGACTATGTTTAAAGTTTCAGCCAAAAAAACATTTCAAAAGACATTAATTAAACATAATTTGGAATAAGCAGTGCTGTTTGCACAGTGTACAAGAGGTGACAGCCTGCAGATCTGGTGAAGAATGAATTATTGAGTCTGTAAATGTCCTACAATATCCAACAAACCACTTCTGGACTCTGCACTGGCCATCTCTGCCTACAGAAAAATTAAATTCTAACCCCTATTCCAACTTTATTTTTCAAAGTCCAAAGACATTTCATCCCAAAGAGAAAGTCACTTGGTGCATAACACATATGATATACACTGGGTCATCCTCCCACGCCAAAGAAATTCCCCGTCAATTTTTCCTGCACAGGAAGATCATACTTTGAATTTAAAAATCCCATACCTTAATGTTCTTGCACATCAGAAAAATGTGCATTTAACTTAACTATTAAAGGGAAAGTTCATGATATTTGATCTGCACCCACAGCATTACCAGCACATGAATAATTAAGAGGCCAGAACGTGAGAACACTTCCCAGGATGGGCCTTCCAGTGTTAAATCCCAAATCACACAAAAAAAATCAAGGGATGAACACTTGCTGGTAACTAAGACTGGGCCTAATCTCTTAAAATAAGCTTGATCTGAAGTCCAAGCCATCAGTAATAATGCAAAAGATGCCACTGCATTAACCAATTTATGGATCAGCACTTATGGATTAGGTGCAGTTGTAAAAGTGGGGCTTGTTTTATCCATTTAAATCTTTGTCAAACCAGAGTAATTGTGCAAATCAAAAACCTCACAGCTACATTTGTACCTTAATTATAGCATGACAAGCCTGAAACTTTCTGAAACCTTGTTCCCATTTCCCACAATTCCAAAGTCACGTGTCTCAGGCACAGGAGAGGCAATATCACCACATTTATCATCCTAAATACAAGTTCCACATTTCTCTTTTAATTGCAACACAAATTTGGACTGGATTATGCTTCTGGGTAAGCTTCTCCTCCTTCCCAGCACCCTGCAAGTGCAGTATTCCAGCTCCCAGTCCAGTATCCAGTGAATTAAAGGCTTTGAATAAACAGGTTTTTCCTGAAAGGATGTTGCTGTATTCTGCCTGGATCATCTTTTATAGCTTCACCAGGGAACAATAAGAAAGAGCTGGAAAAGTGAAGTGGCACAAAACACAAAGTTTAGTCCAACTTGAACTTTTTAAGTGTTAGAAATGACAAACCTTTACTGGAAATGTTTAATAACACATGTGATTCTATTTTAGCTGCACATTAAGTTTATCATGTATCTTCCAGAAATTATTTTCCACAATACCTTGTGCTCTCACCGTTTGCTGGGCTTCTAAGTATGCAACTTTCAAAGCAAAATGCTTAATAAGAGTACTCCTTTTAATCTTAGGAAAAAGACAAACATAATTCAAATAGCTTCTAACAAAAGCTCTCTTTAAACAGAAACCCCGAGGTCAAAAACACACGGGAGGGCCAAAGCCCAAGTATTAACGTCAGTAGTAAGTTTATAAAACAAGAACAGTGTTAACTTCCACAGCACTTAACTTGTGCATGTCATACCACATTAGAGTGCTGCTAATCCCACAGATCAGCAGCTGTGGGGAACAGCACACAAAACACTAATTACTACACAGCTGATGGAGTTACAGAAAAATGGGGAAACAGGTTTCAAAACCCAACTTCAAGTATTTGTTCTGTTTTCAGATGATACCTTGACATTTCTGGGAATAATTGCTGTTGCTAGAATAAAAATTAAATTCTGCAAAACAAATAACCTCTTTTTATGCAGCCAGCCATTGTGAGTTATGAAAAGGTTCCTCAAACCCAAATATTAAAACTAAGAGGCATGGTAAAGAAATTGATTTGCAAGATCCTTTCAAGAGGAAAGTTTGGCAAATGCATCCAAGAGACTATTTTTTTAATTCCAGTTCCCTGTGAATTTGTTTAATGCACTTATTAAATCAGGCCATTTCTATGGGCAAACAAATGCTGACGTAGAGCTCGGAATTCAAACACGTTTTGTAATCATGAATGTGTTTTCTCAAACATTCCATATCTGCCCGGGGGAAGAGCAAGTCTCCCTGGCACAGGCCCTGGCTGGATTTGGAAGGGGTTATATACCTGGAAACCAGCCACTGGGGAAGAAAGGAAAAAATATTTTGAACAAGTGGATACAATGAACTGCTCTCATGTACAAAATTCTTTGAAATGGGCAGTTATTTTTGAGCCTGATTCCGGGAAGAAACACAAATTCTTTTTAAGCATTTTTACAGAAAGCTGAGCACTATTGCTTCACTTGCTTCTGCCTTCAGAGAGCCATTTAAAAAACATCGTCATGCACTGAAGATGAGATCTGGAAAGCTGGAAATGCCTATCAAAGCAAGATTTATGCATTGCATAACAGGCAGGATGTTCCACTCATGAGGAAGTGCAAGTACACAGCCAAAGAAAAGCCAAAACAATCTTGAAGGCAGCGCTGCCGTGAAACGCAGTTACTGAGCACTGAGTTTGTCAGTGCTGCTGGGAGAGAAGTACAAGGAATTACTCTTAAAAATCACTAACTTGGTAAGGTGCCACAGTCAAAGCATTTTCATATATTAATTTTCAGGGAAGGCTGTGAGAGCCAAAAGACTCCGTTTTTTGCTTTTTCATTTTAATTCAGGAACCATTTTTTCATTTGGAGACCATTTCCTTTTCAAACGAACACACAAAGAACAATGGCTTGTCTCTTTTCAAAAGATCTTTGAAGGGGGGAGCCTGCCCAGTGGCTAAAGCACAACATCAAAACTTAATTTCATTAACAGATCTGGTTAAGTCTTCTCCGACCTTGCTGCCAGTTCCATCCCTGCAAGAGGTTCCTACAGACATTCTCGTTTGGGAATTGTAGGAGACAGGATTCCAAATGGAAAACACTTAGAGCAGAGAGCACAGGGTTTGCATGCAGCTCTCAGTGCCAAGGCAAGGCATCATCAAATTGCAAGGTTATCAAACTGATCACCACAGTATTTTCCTTTCATCTGCACCATTGAGAACACCCATTTCATCCCATGGGCAGGGATGTTTGAAGGGAGCAGGAGTTCACAGCAGTGGCTTATAGGGAAATTATGCAACGCCATCCTCTCCAAAGAGGAAAAGAGCTCTTACTCCTGGTTATCCTAAGATTTCCATCCAAACACAGACAGAACCCTGTGTGTCACCAAGCTCTGGAATAGAGACAACCTTTGAGAAAAAGAAAAAAAAAGAAAGTAATCCCCAAATATTTGCAACTGCTGGTTTACATTTTGCCTTCTAAAGAAACTCATTTTCACTAGATTGCAGCACCACTTGTTAATGATTTAAGCAGCAAAACATAAATATTAAATGAAAGGGATTGTTGTATCAAATTACTCCATTATGTTGCTGCAGCGAAGACAGCTTTCAATTATTTCCTAAACAGGAATCTAAGAAGATTCCAGTAACAAAATAGCCTTGTCCAGTACATGATTGCATCAGCAAGGATACTTCGGGGGCAGAGAGAGAGAGAGAGAAAGAGAGAGAGATGCATGAACACAAATATGTAATAAGCAAAATTCTGCTTTGAGTCAGGCATAGAACCATGATAGCCAAGAAGAAGAAAAAAAGACATCAAAGGTCAAATTTTATATCATTTGTTTTCAGTGATGCAAAAATTCACTGTGCTTTCAACACTCGGCTAAAGTGACCAAAGCAGCTAAAGACTTTACACAAAAGAAAAAAAGTTGTAATAAGCAGTTGTCCAAGATGGCTTCAAAATTAATCAGCATCTTTCTAGGGCTGCAGTGCTGAAGTCCTGTTCTGTTGCCCTGCCCTTTTCCTCACAGAAGTGATAGTAACACACTGGAAAGCACTTCACCCCACACTTTCCTTCTCTTGGCATGAAGGAGTGTCAGACTTGGTCTTGACATGTACAGCTTCATCAGAGTGTTTATGTAAACAGACATCAACATGCCACACCAAAATGATTTCTTTACTATGATCAAACTACGTGTGTCTGCTATTCTGTGTCTGGAACACCATCCAGAAGTCAAGGTTGACTTTGCCAGTTTCCTGAAATTTCCTTGATGCCAATCCAAGTGCATTGCTATGCCTGTGTATATATTTGGGGCTTACACACAGCAGCAAGGACACACTTGATCTCATTCTGTCACTCTCAACATCAGCTACGTGTCAGGGTACAGAGTGAATCAAACCGTGAGCCAAAGCTCGCTGCAGTGAGGCTGAAAAAAGACCAGCTCCAGCTGGGTCCCTTTTTCTAATGGTTTCACTGGATAAATTGGGTATGCTGGACACAGCTTCATTATATTCATTACAAATCCTGACATTAAAATCAATTATTACTCTGCATTCTAAATTTAGAAGGGCTCTACCTGATAGTGAACCAGTCAGTAGCACTGCAGCAGAAAAAAAAGGGCTCTAAAGGAAAGTTATTGCCAGCAGCTGCTGTGCTGTCAGCAGGCCCTGCACACCACCAAAAACCTGCAGTTTGCAAAGAACCCAACTATGCACAAATCCACGAAGTCACTGTTAAATGTATTTGTTTCTTTACATCATGAGACACATTGCACAGTTTGTATCCTGGAAATTGTATTAAAGTAGGTCACCCCAGTTCTTGCAGTGTGGCAAGAAACACTGCAATCACGTTGAGAATTTTACTTTTGCCCTCATTTGAAGGGCTTGAAAAACAACCCTGGAAATGTAAAAGAACTCTTGGGTCTTTCAATTCACCCTAAAGGAGTTTACAAAAGGCGCACACACACATAAAAGCTGGGTTTAACTGGTGGTCAGATGAAAAGAAGGGGACCTCTGGTTTAATTTCTGCTGTAAATTAGGGTCAACATTATACAGTTCTTTTCAAATTCATAACAAGTCAGCCCAGAAGGAGAGGCTGAGCTGCCAGACAACCTGCCTCCTGCCAAGAGAAGGCCACAGGAAAATATAGGAGACCACCAACTGATCTCATCCACATCTATTTTTAGTGCTGATTTAATGGCCTGTAACCAAAATTTGCTGCCATTCCTGAGGAGAGCAAACTGCACTGATTACCGTTATTTGTAAAGAGCAAAGTTCCCCCCAAAATGCTACAAAAATTATGTTGCACTGCAAGCCCATGTGATACTGTAAAACCAAACACAATCACTCCATACTTTTTCTCAGATGTGGTACAACGCTGAATATTTTAAAAGGCCTCAAATTTTTCATACTCCACCAGGCACTTTTTTCTCCTTTTTCCTCTTTGTAGAAATACTTGTAAGTGCATTTCTTCATAGGCTATTTCTGTCTGTGTGTAAGTATTAAGCTGAAGCAAAGTGGCCAATACAGATGGCTGGTGGGCAATAGATATTTAAGACCATCACTGTTAAAAAAAACCATGAATCACAGCTTGGAGGATCATTCCTACTATGACATTTCAAGTCAGCCATATGTTTTTTTTCCAGTAGCAAGCACAGAAATCCCACAACCAGGGCATTTTAATGCTCTTTGGGGAGAGGGTTTTTTTTTTTTTTTTCTTATGGATACAACAGTGTGTGCTCACCTGAAAAGGAAAAATGTTGTCAGCTCTGTTCAAGCTGTCGTCCATCCAGGATTTGGGAGCGAAGGCTGAGCTGGGTCGTGCATACTTCTGCAGCTGGATATGATTACTTGCAAAATTCTTCTTTAAGGGCGAGATGGAGTTCAAGGGGGTTATCCCTCCGTTCAGTCCCCGGCGGTGGTCTCGGCCCTGGGACCCTCCCCACCCGCCGTATCCGCCGCCGCCGGGGCTCCAGGAGGACGGGGTGGGCGATGGGCTTTGGTAGCTGCTCCACGGAGAAGGTGGCTTGTTAAGATTATTGGCCAAATGAGGCAACTGATTAAAAGCAGCATTTCTATGTGTGAATGGAGGTG
Organism: Corvus moneduloides; assembly: GCF_009650955.1. Taxonomy (NCBI): domain Eukaryota; kingdom Metazoa; phylum Chordata; class Aves; order Passeriformes; family Corvidae; genus Corvus; species Corvus moneduloides. The sequence continues at coordinate 2,731,503 of NC_045490.1, read as the reverse complement.
GGTGAGGACTTGCAGGAGACCTCCTCTGTTGCTGATGCTGATTGTGATGATGCTGGAAATGGGGGTGATGAGGGTGGTGCTGAGAGAGGGGTCCGATCTGGGGGGAAAAGCTACCACCAAAGCCAGGGCTGACGTGATGTGGAAAATTCTGAAACAGCAGAGCACCATTATTAGCTGAGGCAGTAGGGACCCCTCCCTGGTGGAAAAAACTTGCATCTTCATTGATTATTGTAGAAGAAGAAGGAGCAATAGCTGCAGACCAGTTACTAAAACCAGTCAGAGAAGATGCAGTGGATGTCAAGGGCTGTGTCGAAGTACCAAGCCCCGAAGCCTCTTGGTAATCAAATCCTGTTAAAACCGGCGATTCTATTCTTATTTTCTCCTTCCCATTGCCATTCTCTGAAGAATTATCGCCCTGGTTTTCTTCAGTTTTAGCTTTCTCAGGTTCAGAGAGCATGCCTGCTTCCTGACTTTGACCAGGGGAAAGCTGCTGTTTTTCTAGGGACTCTTGCTTTTCCTGTTGCTGAGTTTTAGATTTTTCTGACCCCAGAATCTCATCCTGAATATTATGGGCAGCTGGAGCAGGAAAGAGCCAAGCTGACCCAGCACTACTGCCATTGGCAGCTGTGTTATTATTTATAAAAGCAGCAGGGCTGGGGGTTGCATTTTGATGATGGTGTGGAGGCTGCAGATGTGGATGAAATCTGACTGGAAAAGCTGACTTATTTCCAGTGTTGTTTTGCACTAACACTCCAAACCCGTAATCCCCCATTTATTATATTTAGGGTTTGAATCCTCCCTGTAAGAACAAGTTGATGTTTAGTGTTTAGCTTGTCCTCTTGTGAGGCAAGATTAGCAAGTATCCTGTTTTTCGCTAGATATTCCAGTTTCTCCCTCCACGCTATTGATTTCAGATTTGGGTAAAGATGTTTGCTTTTTGTTTGCAAAAGACAGATCTCTTCAACTATTTCAATGTGTCAATTTGTGTCCGTTTCCTTCCTTTGGCCAGGAGGAAGGGAAAAATAAATCTTTGGTTCACAAAATAAGAGGTTTCCTTTTTCTAAAGGAAATGCACAGCAATGAGAGAATAAGCTTCTGGGCAGTAAGGATAAAGAGATTCTAACTATCCTGTTTTTTTCCTCCTCAGCAGCCTTGACTCGCCCATAAATGAGTTAAGAGGGAAGAAAAAAAAAAATACAATGACGTCTGGTCCCTCAACCCCTTGGCAGCAAAAAATAGATTTAAATCTGGAATAATTTAATACATCTCTATAATCTAATATATATTTGTGTCCTGTTCAAAAAGAGTCTTTGCTGTGGACAAGGGAAAAATTTACCTCAGGATCTCAGCATTCAGAAGGGTGAAATGGGGGAGTGAGTTGCAGAAGAGGCTTTATCCCGTGCTGCTGGGTTTAACCTATTATATTTAGCAATAATATACACCGTGTGTGTGTGCGGTTGTTTAAAGGGGTTAGATCTTATCTCAGGAAATCAGTATTCTCTGTGTGTTGGGTGGGGAGTGAGTTGTGCAGGAGAAGGGTGGATTCTTGATGCTGCTCCTTCTGGGCTGGGTTTCTGAGCTCGCCAGACTCGCTTCTTATTTATCATCCAATATTTGCGTGTCCTTCATATGAGTCCTGGCTGTCCAAGGAGGAAGGTTTTCATCTCAGAAATCAGCGTTCACCGTTCGGGAAAGGGAAGGGAGGGGACAGCGAGTTGTGCAGGAGGAAGGGGAAGGAGGTTTTCTCTCGCTCTCTGCTGCCGGGAGGGTGTTTTGTGGTGCGGGGCTCGCCTCCTTCCCCGGGAATCGCGGCTCCCGCAGCCCAGCGAGCCCCCGGAACGCGCTCCCTCCTCAGGCACTCGGCATCCAGCGGGGCCGGGCTGTGGGTGCCCCGCGCGTCCCCCGCCCTCGCTCGAGCCGGGCAAGGCAGGAGGGGTTTTACCTCAGCAGCGCAGCAGCCTCCGGCAGGGAGGGGAAGGCGCGGCCGGCCGGGCTCCTCTCTCCCCCATGGAAGGTGTTTAAGCGGCTCTCCCGGGTCGCCCGGCGGGGTCGGGGCAGGCTCTGTCTCGGGGCGCAACGCTCGGGGGTCCGGCGGCGGCGGCGGCTCGGGGCGCTCCCTGCCCTGCGGCGGCTCGGCTGGGCTGCGGCCGGGCCGTGCCCCTCATGTACCGGCCGCACCGGGGGGGGGGGCTCCGCGGGCTCGATGCTGCGGGGGAGCTGGAAGGACGAGGCGATCGACAGCTTTCGGTAGCCGGCGACGTGTCCCCGGCGCGCAGCCCTCGCTGCCGCCGCCTTATTTCGCGTCTTTTTCCGTGTGTTTTTTCTGCCGCCTTCCCCGCCCCCCACCCCCCCGGCGGCCGCCGCAGCCGGTGCCTCGCTGGTCCCCGCGCGGCCGCTGCCCAGCCCGTGCCGCCCGGACCGAGCGGCCGCACCAAATGACAACCAGCTGGCGGGGGCCGCGCGGCGCTTCCGGGGCGGTGGCGGCCGCGCCCCCGGCCCGCCCCCGGCCCCGGCTTCGGCTCCGCCCGGCGCCGCGCCGCCATCTTTGGTGCGGGCAGGGACTCCCCGGCTGGGGCGGCCACCCCGGGGCTGGGCGCGCACCGCCCGCGGCGCCGCCGCCATCTTAGGTGTGGGCGGGAGGTCAGGCGGATGCCGGCGGCGCCGCCATCTTGGAGTGAGGAGCGCGGCGCCCGCCATGTTTGTGCAGGGCAGGGCGGCACCTGTCACCGTCAGTGCCCGGTGTCACGGAGAGCGGCCGCGCTTGGCAGCGGCATTAAAGAGCTTCTCATCCCACCCCTGCCATGGGCAGGGACACCTGCCACTATCCCAGGTTGTTCCAAGCCCCGTCCATCCTGGCCTTGGACACCGCCAGGGATCCAGGGGCAGCCACAGCTTCTCTGGGCAATCTCTGCCCGGCCCTCCCCACCCTCGCAGGGAAGAATTTCTTCCGTATATGCAACAACTTAAGTAGTCCAAGGGCAAGCATCAAAAAGTCTGTCTAGTACAGATCTGGTTCATGCAATAGTTCATTTTGGGGATGGACGCTGGTTTTGCACACGTACAGACTACAAGGCACAAAAAAAATAGTTCAAAAACGAATATCAAAATATAGTGAAATTAAAATAGCTATATGTAGATACACCAGTAGAAAAATCAAGTGTAAAAGGAAACGTGCAGAAACATTTTCTCAAAAGTTTTCACTTAGGAGAGGGCTGTCCGCTACTTGCTCCAAGACTCTTTCCAGCCTACTCAGACGCATGACTGTAATTTGGATGATACTTTTACTAAACCCAGTATTTCCCAACGATTTTATGAAATAAACTTTTTCTTCGCAATCATAGACACTGTGTTTCGGTGTGTGAAAACGGCCTTGTTTACATACTGTGAAAACAACATTGTGAAAATGTAATTACTGGGTTAGAGTTTCCCCTTTTGTTTGCTGTTTGCAACCTCAGTGAGCCCATCGGATACTGAGCATTATTTTCCTCTGTATTTTTCTAGTCATACTGCTGTTATCATCATCATCATACGGTTCAGGGTTAACAGGCACTTCTGTCCGGACGCCACGGATCTGGCTCCAGCAGCAGATTGCTGTTCCATGAATAGTTTAGGAAAGACTGAGTAGATGGCCTTAATTTAATTTGAGGCACACCCTTGCAATGCATTAGGGTAGATGCAGTGATACCAGCAGAATTTCTAAAATCTGACTTTAATCACTTTGCTTGAAAAACATCATTTGCTGAAACCATGGGAGGTTCCTCAACAGCCAGTGCTGGGATGGTTCAGCTGCCCAGCAGGATTTGTGGCTGTTTATTCAACCTCTTTGAGAAAAAACGCCTGACCAACATGCAGGGATTGCAGGCATTAGTTACCGAGAAAAATAAATCACTGAAGAAAGTCAGTATAGTCTATAAATAAGAGGATTTAACCACCTGTGAGGAAGGTCTCACTTTGGTGGCTGGATGATGTAAAGAGAGTCTCAAAGAATACGAAGCTCGACAGTGCCATAGAATCACGGATGGTTTGTATTGTAAGAGCCTTAAAGATCATCCAATTCCAACCCCTACATTGGCAGGGACACTTTCCACTAGACCAGGTTGCTCCAGTCTTTTAAATCAAGCCATAAACTCAAATCCCTGTAGAGTCAAATTAACCCCTTTATCACACTGATTTTGCCATAACTTATGCCATGATCGAACTTCTGGATGAAATTTGAAACATAAGATTCAAATAATTAGAAAACCTTCACCACAACAGCAAATATTCAAGACTTTTTAAATGGGAAGGAAAGGGGAGAGTTCTTTGAGTAGGATTTGCTCGCACACAGGGGTGAGATTCCTGCCCAGATTTGCTGCCACATCCACCGAATTGGTCCCTGCAGCTCATTCCTGATGTATCCAACACTTTTCACCTGAAAGAGGTTTCAGTCTGAATGACACTTGAAGTACTTTAAGTCATCATGGTACCTTCCGCTAATCACCATCAGCATCTAATGGATTAATTTCTGGAATCACTTTAACTCTTCTGGGTTCCTTAGAGGAGAGGATTTCTCTGGCCATTCCAGCTGCCATCATTAGGCAGCTTTAGCTGACGACTGCCAATGGCTCTGTGCTCTACCCAGGCTCCCCCCAGCATCAATCTCCAGGATCACAAACCCCTTAACAACCTCTTCACTGCGGGACTAAACCACAAGTGGGAACATACTGCTCTCCTCTGAGGATTAGATTTCTTAGCCTGCTTTTATTCCGACAGTCTCACTGTGAACGTCACGTAATAAGTGCTTGACCGTGACTCAGGTCATAGGAAAAACTCAGGGTGGCTGAACGGGTGTAGAGAAATCCGTGTGCTCACTTTTGCTCAGTCAGAAACAATCCTGAGGTCTGTGGTTTGCTCGGCCTTTCAGTGCCCCGCACCCAGTGAAACACCGCAAAGGGGAACATCTTCAGTTTTGTCAGGTGTACTCAAAAGGTCGTGTGCCTGCGTGGTGGAATTGCTAATGATAATTTAGTAGGATAAGCTCACAGATAGACTGAACCTGAAAGCAAGTGGGATCCCCAGGAAGCAGCCTCTCCAGCTCAGTCACACGGCTCATCCTGGCAGAGCAGATGTGCCGTTTGTGATATGCTCCGAGTGTTATCAAATCAAGGTCCCATTGAGCGAAGAAGTGAAAGGACTTGCAGAGCTGAGAAGGAACTCCTTGTGAAAATGCCTTGCCAGCAACCCTCTCTTTTTTAAATCAAAGGACTGCCAGCTCTCAGGCATCTGCTGGTTGCAGCTGTCACGGTGTCATCCGGAGGGAAAGGTGAGCCCTCAGTGACTCAACACCCGAACGTCAAACACTGACACTGCTCACGCTGCAGAAACATCAGATTGCTGCATCTATTTCACACTGTTGGTGGGGAAACAGAGAATTCAAGTGTCATTTAAGTAATCTTCTGCCTTAGAAGAAAAGGAGCAGAAAGAGGATAAGAATCTCTTTTCTAAGGGCAGAATTATCAGCTATTTCTTATGTGTCAAAAACTGTAGCTGATGTTTTCTTGAATGTCAGAAGGCCTGTTAGGATGTTCACATCTCCAGTTTTATACTAAACATTGTTGCTGGATCTTGTCCACATGACAGCATATTAACACAGTTTAGTAAATCAAATTTAAAGTCAAAATTAACCCTATACTTACAGAACAGGGATTTTAGGAAGGGTGCAGTGGGATATATTAAAATTCAAAGGGATCATTTATGGGGTTATTAGTCACTCAAGTGTTCCTCCACATTCCTTTAGGTCTAGTGTATCACAGAAGACACAAGACTTGCTCACATTCAATGGTAATAAAAGCAGCTAACAGACCTGAAAAGCTGCATCAACATTTTATCCTAAACAATTGCTCCAGGAAGGCTGAGCTAAAAACCCCAGGCAAGCTGTCAGTAGCTAATATTAGCCTACACGTACAGAAAATTTTTTAATTCCAGAGCAATTTCCAAAGACTGCAGAAAAGGTTCTCTGGGCTGCAGAGAAAACCCAACAGTTCATTTTTGTGCTGATGCAGCTGCAACTGCTGTTTGCTAGATCCTATCTCAGCTTGGTCATTGCAATATCAAAGTATGATTTTAGAAACCTTTTAACTCTTGTGTAAAGCACATTATACATGCTAATGGCTTCATTTGACTAAGCTGGCTTCGTCATTTTGCTGCAGCTGGGTGAAGGTACTATATATTGATATACCCTCATATGTTAAGCAGCCCTTTAATGGAATACATTGCCATGGAGTCTTTAGTCTTTATGAAAAAAATCCTTATCACTGCCCAGAGAACTATTTTGTGTGTAGTAATTATGTAATATTAATGAACAGTATTACATACAACTGTTTTCTAGCCCTATTCTTTGTATGGCATGTACTTTAGAATGACCTGACACTGCAAAAATGCCTCTAGCTTCCATGGCTCATGTAAAATACAATAAATACATAAATAATTTAGAAGAGGAAATAGGTAGTGTTGCAAAGGCTGTGGTGTTCTTACCACTGCACTTCAAAATCCGTCGATGTGACCTTTGCAAATGCGCTTTTCTATTTTCATTTAAGGATAACGCTTCCTCGAGCTGGACAAAAAAAAAATCCACACAGGCACAGAGTTTTAAATTTGAAAACTCACTTTGTAATCTTATTTCTGAAATTGTAGAAGGAGAGAAGCACCCAGGGGATGAGCCAGGACAGTGTGTCCAGGGACACCACCGGAGGCACCTGGAAAGCGATGGTCATCCAGTGAATTCCATGGGAAAGAAGCCGTTCATCCCATGGAGACTTAGCTTCTCAGTCTCTTGGGGTTTGGAAACTTCTTTCCCCACTTCTCAAATAAATAACTGCTTATTTAATTCCTCTTAATAATGGAGGAGTGCAGGTCTGTGTCAGGGGCCAATTAGTCAGGGCTTGCAAAGTATGCTGGTGCCGAGTATAATTTTCACTGCAAGTCGGTGACACCTTCATTTCTCAGAGTAAGATTTCATAGCCTGCTCATTTACAAAGTGGGCTAGTGCCTTTGGGTATTTGGGAAGGGCAAAAAGACAAATTGAAAAGCATCAAATCATTTAATTTCAAAGTGCATTAAGTGCACGCCTTCCAATTTTCTGACTAAAATGTTCATTGGCTTTTTCCAAAGAGGTTTATATTCAGGGCAGAGAAATAGTTTGTGGATTTTAGATTCCTGAAATACTTAACAATGTTATTCAGGGGAAAAAACACAGGCTTCTTGTCCTAAAAAACCCAGATTCACGTGCAAAGTGTTAACGAACCCAAGTGACAGCTTAAGCATAAAAATAGCATAACCCTCCCTTCCCCCTCAAATGGTAGCTAATCAAACATTTTCTAGAACAGAATTTTTGACAAGTCTGGGATATAATAATTAAAAAAAAAAAAAAAAAGGGCAAAAAGGACAATATCAGGAGTCCAGTTCAGAGACACCAAAATGAGGTTGGTCATGTTTTCCACCTGGGAGCCCCAGTACCCCAGCACCTGGACCTCCTGGCTCTTTTTGGAGCATTGCTTGCTGGAATCTGTAGTCTCCAGGCTGCATCTCCATTATTAAACAGGAGAGCAGTGGTAATCTGCTCCATTTTAGGAAAATTAAGTGCAGCTCTTTGGCTCTTGGCACATTCCCAACGCGGTCCTGAGATGAGCATAATTCCACAAAATCCATAAGACTCAGAGCCCATGACTGCCACTGTTCCCCCGTCCTGTGCCTTGCAGGTAATGGGAAGTCCTTTGCTGGGGTCCTTGCAGGGGAAAAAGACATTCTGGATGAGTTTAATGAATACTGGGTTTCTGTGCGCTGAGGGAACCAGTTCAGGAGAGACTTCAGTTTTCCCTTTGAGTTCCCTACCTGATGGGTTTCATGTCATATTTCTGCTGGCAAGGGAAGGGGGGGACGTTGCATATTCAGTGCTCCCCTCCTCGTGCCTTGCAGGGGGAACAGGGTGTGTTTCCTCAGAATAGAATGAACTCGTGCTTTCCAATTTTTCCCCATGTTAGGAAATAGGTCCTGTCTCATTACTGGTGACAGCACATATTGGTAGGTCATAGAGCAAAGGGAGAGCCTTGCGTAGAACAGCTGGGGCCCAGAGCCAGAAATCTCATTAAAGTAAGCTGCTGCTATTTCCAGCCTGTAATAGAGCTTTGGAGCTTGATTATATTCAGTGAAAGCAGGTCATTACAAACACACTGCTTTTTGCATATTATCTAAATTGAAATAATAATATGTTCTCTCCTTTCATGTGCTATATTGATAAATCCCAACTTATGAATGAAACATGTTGATTAGTTAGTTAAAAATAATTAGTTCCGTATTATGCCTCCAAGTTTAAGGCTTGATTAGTGCAAACAAATAACTTTTCTTGATAATAAGTCATTTACAGAGTATTCTCTTAAGTGGAGCACACAGGCATAAAAATAATCTGTGGCAGTAAATTGTGTTATTTGTTCTCTCTTTTCTCTTTGACTTCAAATATAACAGTACTTCTAGAACTTGAGAGGCACAATATCTATATGCTATATGCAGATTGTGATCTCAACAGCAACTGCTGCAGTGCCACTGGCGTTATTTGATGGAGGTGGCAGAGCACCAGATAAGAATGTGACCCATAAATGTTCTTTGATTCAGCCTTTTTGGCCACATAGCCCCAAAGGAAGAACAATTATTGCTTCCAGTGACTGAGAATATCGCTCTGTTATTTAACGTGCATTTAAATATTCTGATATTTGCATCAGAAGTGAGCTAATGAGTGGGTTTCCTGAGCAGTGGAAGTTCTTTTGAAGGAAAACAAAACGCTGCATGAACGATTTTTTCTAGTCATCAGTTCACTGAAGCCAGCACTATTCAACAATGTCCATAAAGCTTAAACCCCATCGTGAGTATGAACAGTTTCCTGAACCAGGGTTTAGGACAATCATAAAGTCTTTTTTTTTTTTTTTTTTTTTTTGGCTCCCAGAGGAGATTCTTCTCACAATGACAAAAGATGGGTCCAAAACTGTTCACAGGACACATCCCTAAAAGAAAGGCTATGCCTTGATAGGATTATGGGATAAATACTGCAATAAAATTAGATAACATCCTGGTAAAAAGCCTCAACTCTGTTGATACTGCTGTCTGTGCTGCTGCTCCCACCTACAGAGCCTCTCTGACGGAAAGTTATGGCTCTCAATTATCACTGTGAAAATCCAGCCCTATTTTGGGAGTGCTCATAACTTTGAGCAGTCATCGAGGTGTGGGAGTTTGACGGCGTTGTTGGAGAATAACAGCCTTCGTGTTGAGGCGCTGAGGCATGATGAGCCTGCAGGAGGCAAATAATACACCTCTGTAGAGCAGTTTTGTAAAAGTCTTCCCTTCCTGCTTGACAGGAAAACTTGCAAAGCCTGGGAAGAGGACCAGACCTGGGCCAAGAAGGGAATTAACCCAACGGCAGCAGTTGTGGTCTCAGCAGATGACACTGAGACTACCAGTTTTCTGACTCTACATAATCACCAGACAGCCATGAGTAGAAATGGCTAAATCTCTGCTCTTTTGTGAAAGAACTGAGGTGACTTACTGGTTAAAAACTCTTCAATCCTCCCCAGTCCTCTCAGAGGGCACTTACTGAGAAATGGTAATGGTTTACAGTCTCAGAGTGCTTTTAGAGCACTCAGTGTCAGAAAAAATGGCATTAACCCACTCCCTTCCCCATATTCTGGACGTGTTTCTCAATGCTAATCAGGAGTAATTTCACTGAAGTGAAGGGAGTTACACAAGACCTGTGTGAAAGTGGAATCAGATCCATGTATCATACATTTAAGATTCCTGGCAAAATATGCTGTATTTACTTGAGGAAATTAAAACATTTCAGAGTCTGAATGATTTAAGGGCTATGTTCTTACTTCCTAGAAATTAGAACAGTACCTCATGTAATCAATAAGTGTATAAAACTGTCTGAAATGCAAGGTCAGGAGTGGAAAAAACACAGCTGAAATCACTTTACATGTCATACTGGAAAAGCAACATTATTTTTACCAACAGCACAAGGAAGCCATTGCAAAAGGCAAGAAACTGACTGAATGGTATGGCAAAGAGCATTTGTTTGATAAAGTCAATTTTGCCACTTCCGTGGCAAGTAAAACACAAAATTGGACTGTTCAGGGAAGCACTTTGGTTCCAATCTCCTTTGAACTTTAAGAAGTTTGGGGGAAAACGCCCTTGGGTTGGGTCTATCTGTGTGGGAAACACCACACTGCATTCATACCACACACAGCAGCAGAGTTATTTTCACATCAGATCACAAGCACCAGGCAGGGTGGGCTGTATTCTCTCCTCCGTGGTCTGGAATAGAAATTACTCAGTTACACGTGAAGCCTTTCCAGTGTCTTCCACAAGAAGCAGCTCCATTAAGACCAACAAAAGTGCTGATTCTGCAAAAGAGATGCTGCAGATCCTCCAGGAGAGCTATAGGACAGAAATGGGCTCTTAAACATCTAGAGAGTCACTCAGCTCCCACCTTCAAACCTGAAAGAGCTGCTTGAGGAAGTTTTGTGGAGTCATAGAATATCCTGAGCTGGAAGAGACCCACAGGGATGATCCAGTCCAGCTCCTGGCCCTGCCCAGACCCCCCAACAACCCCACCCTGGGCATCCCTGGCAGCGCTGTCCAAACGCTCCTGCAGCTCTGGCAGCCTCGGGGCCGTGCCCATTCCCTGGGGAGCCTGGGCAGTGCCCAGCACCCTCTGGGGGAAGAGCCTTTCCTGATCTCCAACCTAAACCTCCTTGGCACAGCTCCAGCCCTTCCCTGGGTCCTGTCACTATCACAGCGGAGATCGGAGCTGCCTCTTGGGAGGAAGTTGCAGGTTTGATGAAACTCGGAGGTAAATAAGAAATTGAAGAACGAGATATCCTGGACTTTGAAGGCACAAATAAGCAGCACGTGGTTTTCTGACTCGTGATAACTCACAGATCACTGTATCAGCTCCTGAGCTGCTGCAGGAGTGAAGGAGGCTGCTGGAAAGAGGAACAAAGCCTCCTCTGTGCTGCCCCTTCCCCTGTGTTACAATACCCCAAGGCTTGTGATGTTTGGCCAAAGAATGGTGAAACCCAGGAGTGACTTTGGACAACACTTGCTGGTGATCCTGAGTCACTGGCTCATGCTGAAGTCAGACCTGCAGTCAGATGTGGGGTGTGCAACAGGGACTTTGCCACCAGTGCTTTATGCCTGAATTTTGCATCACAAATGCTCCTGAAGGCATTAAAAAATCCGTTTCTGTGAATGTCCAGTGAGGGGAATCGACCCCTGCAGAGCCAGCCTGGGTTTTGAACAGGTTGGCTTTCTTGGCTTGTCACATCTTCCCGGTCTCCAAACCTTTGTATTGTTACATGGTGTGCCGTAAATATCGGTAATGGAATGGATTACATCAGCCACCCTCGTGTTGCCAACCTCAATATTAAACTCTGCAGCAGCGAGGAGCCCTGCCCAGAGGACTATGACAACTATTCAGCTCCATTTATATTGGAATACAAAGTACAGAATAAAGCCACAGCGTTTCTGGCAACTGATACTACGTGTCAGATAAGAATGGCACAGGGGAGAACAATGCCAGAGCACTGAAGTTCCTTCTTAGATTAAGAGCTGACGATACTCGATATGTGCCCTTCCAGAATGTGCTGTAGGTCAGTCGTTTTTTTATTTTGATTTTTTAAATAGTAAAACCCCACTACCTAGGCAAAAGCAAAATGTAGTTTCCTATTTCTACACCCACTGACTCTGTTAAGGGTGTGTTGTCTGCAACAAGGGAGAGAGGGAGATCTGGTTGGATTTTAATGTATTTTCACTTCATTTCAGATACTCAAAACACACTGGTTAAAATGCTTAAAAATATATTCAACATTTCCAGGCGGTTTCTCTTTGCTCATTCAGCTGCACATTGACTGTACTGCCCTCACTGCAATTTCAAGTTTGCTTGAGGTTGTTTGGGCCAAATAACATCCCATTCCTATGAGATAAGCCAACATTAATTTCCAGGGAGTTTGACCAGAACTATTGTCCCCGTGTTAGACTGTTCATCAGAACTTTTTCTTTTCCCACCCTCATTGTGAATATCCTTGGGAGAGACTGCTCAAAGATTTAGGTAGCAAGCGTGAAGTAATTAAACTCAGTGAAACACAGGTGCTAAAGAGTGGAAGGCATGATTCAGCATTTCATCTTTTCAGCATTAATGATTTGTTGTTTATTTTTTGTAAATCTTCAAGGGCAAAACTGGACTGACTTCTCTGCAGGGGACTTAAAGATCATGTAACTGGAAAGATAAAGGAGTTGGCAAGAACTGGCTTTATCCACCATACTGCTCTCTGACTGCTGCTGGCCCTACAGGCATGGCTCCATTCCATCAGTATTTGCTGCACATAAATTGCAAACAGCACGTTGAGATGCTCTGAGTAAAGATGCAATAAAAACCCAGAAAATATGAATGCTCCAAAAATGATGTTGTCTGCTGTAGGAATATGGAACCAGATCCCCGAGTCCTGTGCCTTTATTTCAGCTGAGGAGCTGGGCTATTGTTTCTATTTAAAATTGGTTGCCATGGTGGTTTCATCCGGGCTTTAGCCCTGCTGAAAATTGTTTGCATCAGTGACGCAGCAGCGCTGGCAACCCAGTGTTTGCATCTACCTCCAACACAGCAGCAACTGTGGAACTGGAACCTGACACTTCACCTGTGCACCCCAAACAGGTTCCTTAAACACCCAGGGAGTCCTGGCTGCCAGACCTGAGGGGAAGTGGGAAACCAGCTACCACTCAGTGGTTTGAGTGTCTGCAGCTCCTGAGGCTGCAGAGACCTCAGACAAAATCAAAATGCTGAAGTGAAACCCCACAGCGAGGGGGATCTTTCCCCAGGCACGATCCTGGTGTGCTGTTTGGATTTTGCAGCACCACCTGGAATTTCAGGGAAGTTTCAGGTCTCACGTTTCAAAAGTGATGGGAAGCCCTGCCTGACATTCAGATCTGCTGATACGAGAATCTCCCATTTTCTGATGAGCCTCAATCATTAGCCGTCTCATGTCCCAGGCAGCCAGTGATCCCATTAACTGGGTGAATGGCAGCCACCAGGACACTCAGAAATGTCTATGAACAATACAGGTTAAAAAAGGAACTCTTCATGTGCATTTATTTCAGGTGACGGTTCAACCTCTGGCCCAAACTCAAGGGTCTCCAGAACTTCACTCTGCTTCCCACTTGGTGCTAATTCTGGAGGGCACATTCACAGGGACAAATCCAAGCCAGTCTGAGGTCTCAAAGAGACTTTTAGGCTTAAAGCTTTCTCTTTAATGAGAAAAGTTCTTTTGGAATAGTAAACCTCCTGCAAGGGACAGAGCAGGTTAATGCTCCTCTCTGCATTGTCTGTCAGCACTATACCATCACACAACAGCAGCAGATTTACTAGCTGGAGTAGTGCTGGTTAAATTGAGTTAGATCAGGAGCATGAGTACCAGTCCCTTCTCTTCACCTTTATTGGGAAAATCCTCCTTTCCAGCAGATGTGATAAGTGGGGGAGGAGGAACCCAAGAGCAGTTGTGAACAATGAACAAGGACCAAACATTATCAGCAAGGAAGGAGAAGCTGGCAGTGCCAAGGGCACGATGGCAGCTCGCGCTGTGCGGAGCAGAGTGCTCGGGGTGCCAGCTCTGTATTCCTTCCGAGTCTGCAAATGAAACAGCCTGGCAGCCTGTCTCTCCAGCATGGAGATTGTATTTTAACTGATGTGCCTGCTGTGCCCACTCTGCTGAGCTGGAAGTGAAAGATCTGCTGAGTAAGAAATTATTGAAGGCCAGCAAGAGCCTCACTGGCTTTTGGTGCTGTCGGTGCAACCTTTATCGATAATGGAACAGCTTTTCCAGGAACACAATCAGGAGAGACCAGGCTGTGCTAGCACCTCGCTGCTCCAGTCAGCTGTTCCAGGAAGGGCTGCTCTCCACAGAGGCAATGTTGTGCTGTTCCTTTATTCCAGAGGCTCAGGATGTCGGAGCTGAGGCAGTGCTCCATGTGATGCATCGCCTTCCACCCACACGTTCTCAGGCTTAAAAGCATCACAGGCTCAAAATAGGGACTATTTTAGAAGGGACTGGCCTGTCTGCAGCAGCCTGGAGGCCAGGGGGATCTGTGGAGGGAGAACTGAGGGTCTTTCACAGTCCTGAGTGGACTTCCACAGTCCACACAGTGAACCTGCAGTGCCGAGTTTTCCATTGGAAAGAGGAAAGCTGCAGGTCAGAGCTTCACCCCATCACGATCACCAGGACTTAGTGAGAGTCAGATCAGAGCACCTGGATACTTAAAGCAGGAGCTTTGTGTAAAAACTGAGATGTGGATTCCTGAAAGCTCCCTGTTAAAAGCTGGCACCCAAAGGATGGGAGAAGCCAGGTGACTCTGTGTTTGTACCACTGCTGCAGAAGACATCTTTCTCTTAAACCCTTTGAATCAATACACACCACTCTAGAAAAGGGCCAGCCGGTGATAAATGCAGAAAAATATCAGCATATGAGAGGAAAATATCAGAGGTTGCACTTGGTTAGGCCTCTCCTACATGTGCAATCTAATTGATAGAAGCTGATAGCTGTGTGTTTTTTGTGGGGCAGAATTTCAACCCTTACCATGGATCTTGTGGGTTACTCTAAAGGCATAAAGGGGGTAAGAACTGTGCCCTGCAAGGCTCTTCTACCCTGGCACGCTTTGAGTAAGGCCCTGGCCCCTTCTCAAGATCAGCCTTATCATTAGACTGCAACCAGGAGAGGCAAGAGAGATTTCTGCAGTAAATATTGTATCAGGCAGTCTGGGCTGCTTCAAATGAGAGCAGTTCATAAGGAGCTGCTAAATATAAAATCATCCTCAGGGCAGCTCCAGTTTAAGCCAGGGCATGTCAGCCCTCAGAGAAGCACAGAATCTCTGGGATGTAAATAAGAGAAAGGCAGAGTGAGGGGGAGAATTAGAAGTTTACAATTGAAATTCCGCAAAATAAATGGAAGTTGTGCCATGCAAGGGCAGAGGAGCAAAAAACAACCATCAGGAACATGAAATGTCCAATATCTGCAGTCTTAGTTTGGGATTTCAAGTGTCTTCTGCCACAGTTTCATGTATTGCTGCCTTACACAAATCGTCTTACGTACCATGGTGGCTTCTCTAGCTTGGAGGACCTTTCAGTTCATCCTAACCCTTCTCTCCCCTCTGCTGTCTCCAGACTGTTCCTTCCCCTGTGTTTGTGCATAATCCACAATGTATTGATGTCCTAAAAGCCTCTAGCAATAAGCAGAAATGCAATAATTAAATCTTCCAGCAGCAGAACCGAGTCTCCCATTGCTGCAGACTAAACTCCACCTCCTAAAAAGACCAAATATGTTCTCTGTGGTTCTCCTGTTCTGTGGATGGGAGATCTGGACCCACTTTTACACTTTCTGTGGGTGAAGTGTGGTCTGATGGAGGTGCAAGGGAAGCAGATCCAAAAAGCTCCCAAAACAGACACGGAATCTGCTGGGGTCAGGTTCCTGCTGGATGTTATTGAACTAGTTCAGCGATTCAAAACTAGATCTGAACTTTGCTGCTCTGGCCTATATCTGAGGGAGATAAAAGCTGCTATCTATATCCTTGGGGCCATTTCTGAGCCATATTGTGTTTCCAGGTTATGTTTCCAACAGCTGACTCTGCTGACTTTTTGCATCGGATTCATTCCTCCGCTTTTACCCACGATTTCAGAATACAATGAATTCCACAACATATGGAAATCAACAATTATCAGTAAATGTAACGAGGTGACAGCAGGACACCCTGAATGGTAGTTAATCCTACAAGCCAGACCATGCTGACAGGCTTGCAAAAACCTTTGCTAAGCTTCAGTGTCAACACAATTTTATATATTGGAGGCAGGTCCTCTCTTGAAGGGCACTTGCATCATCCTTGGGGTTGGTGTCCTGGTGCTTTTTGCCTGTACACTCTCTATTCCATGGGCATGTTTCTGAGATGTTTTCCAAGTTCTCACCATACCTGGGCCAAGTGCACTGAATGTAATTAATTTTCGTCCTGATGATAATCTTTTAATCACAGCATTAAAAGTATCAGTTTAAAAGAAATAAAAAAAAAATAAAAAAAGAAAGAAAGAAAGAAAGAACCCAATGTATTCTACAGTGCAGTGCTAGTAAGGAAAAGTGGCTACATCCCAATCTGCTACAGGCCAGCCCAATTCGACCTGTGGTTTTATCATCTCCTGCTGTATCAGTTTAGACCTATCAGACCTGCTTTTGTGCACACATCTCCTAAATGGCTGTTTACCCCTGCAGCAGGTGCCTCTCAGTCTTTTATCCCTGGCACCCTATGAAAAACGAGCAAGGAAATGAAGCAGGACACATCTGACAAGCTGGAGTGGAGGGAGATTAGGTGAGCTCCAAAACAGGAACTGGGAATTTAATCTGACTTGGTATCAGCTGTATTCAAGCATTTAAACATCTTTTACTACCTTGACCCAATTGACTTGGATACAGTTCACCCAATAAATCTGTAGCAAAGTAATTCAAGTGTCCCCAGGTCAACTGCTGGCACCCAAAATAAACTGAGGGTTTGGGATCCTAATAAATGGTTCTTCAGGACAGTAAAGGTGCTACATTTGACCTGCTGGGCCAGTAAAAACCCACTTCTTGTGCAACCTTGACTTAATTCTGGCAGCTTTCCTGCGGCTTGTCCTACTATTGTAGGCTGTGGGCTGAAATCCATCCAAGGCTCTGTAGATCTTCGAGCCAAACTCTTGCTCTTTGTGCAAAATGTGTCGCAAGAGTCATCCCTGCCCGAGCCCCAGCAACTGGCCTGGAAATTGCAGCACTGGGTGTTGGGATTGGTGATGGATTGTGCTACCAGCACTGGAAACAGGAACACCAACCTGCAGAGGATGGAGAAGTTGTTGCTGGGAGGCTTCAGAGCTGCTTTCTGAAGTTCTCTTCCAATGATGGGTTGCTTTGTTTGGATTTTTAAGTAACTTTAGGAGCTAAATACAGCTGGATTAAAATCACTATAAAAGGGAGTTGGATTTGGTGACCCTCCATTTCCTGAGAGTAGGATTTTCTGGGCACAAAACAACTGTTTGAATCTGTCTCTGAAAGATTCAAGAATGAAAAACAGGGGGTTTTCCACTATTTATTTGCACTAAGATTGGAGCTGAGGATCTCAGTCAAGAATGTATGGAGCACACATACACAATATACACTTCTATCATCATTAAAGCCATGGGTGTATATAAATGTATTTACAGAGTATACAAACAAACCTCCCTTTGCATTCAGGTGTGTGGTTTAGCTGTCAGAACACTCCCAACAGAGCCAAGCACAACCTAATCTTTCATAGTCCTTGGTCACCAAAAACAAACCATCAATTTACACTTTTGAATGTCTCAATCACAACTGAGATTGTTTGCCAAGACGTTACTCTTATTTCGAATTTGAGTTCCTCAGAAAGTCCCTTTCTATCCTTCTGGTTGGACAGTAGAACCTGAGGACATCTCTGTTTCACAGACAGATTAAAAATGGGTGAAAATAGATCCCCCAAATTGGTTTGTTCAGGACCTTTGCTGAAAGGAAGGCACAAACTTTGCTGCAGTCCAAATCTGGGGGCTTTTACCTAGATAGTTTCTGTACAGTCTTATGGGAGAGAAGGCACTGCCCTTTTTTTCCTTAAAACTCAACTGTTTCCTTGTAGACAGTTTTTACAGCTAAGTTATGAAAGTTACGAGCGTGATGGCTGAAGGAGGGAAAATTGGATTGACTTTGGAGAAAGACATAAAACTAATAAAGCCAAGACACCCACGGCCAGAGAGATGTGAGAAGGGCCATAAAAATACGTACACACACAAGTATTTAAATGATATCACCCAAAGCAGAGTTATCACATAAAGTCCATGCTCTATAACTTTGCACAAACTCCCTTACCACTGTGAAGAGAAGATGACATCTTTCCTAGAGTCCAGCTAGTCTGAGAGCCACTAATTCAATGTAGATTTTTTGGCCCCACTGCCACAGGAAATCATCAGGATGAATGGAAAATGTGTTTAAACGTGGTAAACAGTGATGAATCACCAAATCTGCTGCTTGGGTGAGATGGATCACCCCTCACATGGGATCTGCTCCTTCTGCCTCTGGCTGAGGTGCTGCTGATTCTCACTAAGAGTTCAATAAAACCACAGCTTTTTCCAAGTACCTTCAGGAGTAATTTGTATCTTTGATTCATGTTTCAGGAGTGGAAAAATCATTAAGCCCATTAAAGGAATAATATTGAAAGGCACAGTGCAGGGAGTGGGGAAGCCCGATGGCTGCAACTGGTTTGGGAAGAGAGGGAGAAACCAGTGGGTTACCCTGCATAAAGCAGCACATTTTTAACGGGGCTGAAGCATCTGCCTGTGACAGAGATGCTCTCACTGAACACAGAGAGAAACGTTCATCAACAGCAACAAAAGACCTTGGAGCATCCCTCCCCGGCCCTTTATTTCCTGAGAGCGTAAGCCATGAATGATGAGAGCGCCGAGGGTTAAAGTAAAAATAAAAAATCACTCTCCAGGAAAACACACAAGAAGAGGGAAGCTAAATCTCTGACAGATGAGAACGCTCTCGGGGTGTCAGCAACAGGAGTTCTGATTTACACTATCTGGAGGGAGAGATAAGGACTGCACAGTACAGCAGCATCTAATAAATGATGCCTGCAGCACAATAACGAGAGCGAGCTCTTCATTTTATTTATTTATTTCGCAGTTAATTTAGTGCTCCTGAAAGCCAGGGCTTTTTTTATACCTCTGGTCACTGGCAGTACAGCCAAGTCCTCCCTTACTCACAGCTCTGTCAAAAGACCCTTTATAAATGACTGGAGATGAGGATCTTCCCCCCTGACCTGTGGGATCCAGCACTTGAAAAGAAAGATGAGCAGCACTGGCAGCCGCAGCACAGCCCTGCTCTGCAGGGTCTCACTGAGCCCTGCCTGGCTCAGACCTGGCTTCAAAGCAATGAGCAGCAGGGCCACTCATGGATGTGGGGAGTACCTGATGCACAGAACCAGCAGCTCCTGTTATCAAACTGATCTCATTTCCACTTTTGGGGTCTGCTACAAGGGTTTGAAATGAAGGCTTGAGAGAAGAAGATCAGATAAAAGTTGAAGTATAAAATAACAACTCCTCCATTCTCGCCCCACACTCCCCCAATGGGAAAAAAAAACAACTGTTAATTTGGGGCACAAGTTAAAAATCACCCAAACACCTGATTTAGAGCCATTTCTCCCGCTTGGCAGGAAGGATTGCTGCATGGCAATGATGTCAGTGCACTTGTTCAGAACAAGAGGTGTTGCAAACTCCTGCTTTGTTTTTGCTGCTGCTTCTGTGTTCCTCATTCCCTGCAGTCTGTACCTGGCTCATTAGTCATGTTGGGGCAATGATAAGGTGGAGAATGATTACATAGTTGGCTCAGACTTTTCCCTTCCCAGTACAGAGTGTGCTGGGATCCCTCCTGGGTGGAGACTGACCTGAATGCCTTCTTTAAACCATGCACATGCAAGCCTGTAGTGTAATGATTTCCACTTTGGTTATGTACCTGTTCCTGTTCCCATTCCCAGGGCCCAGCTTTCCAAACAGGATGGTCCTGATTCAGGTCCTGTTGCTGGCTTTGCTGATTTGAGTGAAAAAGCTGCAGACCCACATTGAAACAACTCAGCTTCTCTCAGCTGTCTTTAGAAAAAGCTTTCTTCTGTGCATTCCTCACCTGTTATTGCATGCAGTGAATTCATGATTGTGTTGGGACAGTCCCCTGAGGAATATTGCCTCTGGGAATAACTTTCTGAGCTACTCACAAAGTGTTTTGTGAGTGACTGCGTTAGGAGATGGCTCAGTGGGGAGGTTCTGGTTTTGTCTCTGTCTTTTATTAGGATGGGTGGGTTTTACCCACCTCAATACAGGTAATTCCTACCCTGAGACAGGCCAAGGCTCACTCACTGGGTAACAGTCACAGCATGTGGGACAACTGTCCTCAGAGGCTAAGAATCCAAGGATGTGCTCAATCTTTCCCCCAAACCTCCTCTCCTTGTGTGTTTTTGTTTTGCAGAAGGCACTAATGTCCCTTCTCCACCAGTCTGAGCCTCAGCTTCCTCCTTGCCTCAGTCTTTGATTCACCATTACATTGAAGCCACGTCATTTCTCCTGCCATATGTTCAATTTCAGCCTTTCCTCTATTCCCACACTGCAAGGAGTAACCCAAACACGAACTGCCTTGTGACTTGCCTGTAGCAAACTTCTCCTTTCTGCCACCGGAATTACCTGTTCAAAGCCACCCCGACCGTTCCTCCTGTTGCTCCACAGCCTCCCACTGCTGACGCCCTCACATCCATGCATTTTGCATGCAGTACTGATGGAAAAGCAGGTGGAAGATGCAGGGTGAGGAGAGGGAGTTGGAGAGGAAGCTCCGGGCAGTGAAACACAGACCTGCTGGCAGCAGGGGCTGGCTCAGCCCTGCCAAGGTACCACTGCTCCTGCCCCAAGCTCCTCCACAGCCCTGAGCTCTGCCTGCTCTGCCAGTTCCCAGCTCCCACAGCTGTTAAAACACTTCTGCCAGGGAAAGCAGCGCTCTCCCCCACCTGCCTGTGGTCCTGCCCACGGAGCTTTCATCCCTTAGTCCTTGCTTGGAACCTCTCCTGCTGCTTTGCACCCCTGCAGCCCACCCTGCTCTGCCCCATCCTGGCAAGGTCTGGCCCACGCAGGTCTGTGTCCACTTCTGACACCTCTGTGTCATCTGTGGACATGGCAGTGCCAAAGAGAAGCAGGTGATCCACTTGGCCTGCTCTCCACCAGCTTGGTTTCTTTTTCACGTCAACTTCAGTGCCCCCAGAATGGTGTTGCCCAAACACCAGAGGAGGTCTGAGCCCTGCTGTCTTGGCAGACTAAGTGGTGAACCCACTTGCTACTGAGGCATCCATCCATTCCACCAAAACACATAAAAAACAAGCAACTAATGTATTCTAGACCTTAAATCAGGCACTTGAAGTCATCATCAACTTATTTTGGTTTTAAGTCCCGTGGCGATAAAAGGAACCTCAGCAGAGATGTTTCAGAGCTGCTTTGGGATTTAGATTAATCTAATTTGGGGGTTTGGGCACCTACACATCTTAGGCTGCACTGAAAATCCCAAGCTAAACTGATTTTTTATGTGGGAGAAGATGCTGCTTCCCAAAGCAAAGGGAACTGCTTGCCTTGAAGCCAGAATCCACAAAGTCAAAAAGGCTGGAGGGGACTGGAGAAGAAGGAGGGGAGGCACGTTCCCAGTGGAAAATGCTATTGATCCTTTGCCCTAACAGCACCAGCCAGTAATGCTGCAACATGAACCAACCTGCCCACCAAAGCAAAGAGCTCAGCAATTTGTAAAAATCCCCTCTAGAATGTAAAGAACAAGACCACAAATGCTACTTAAGGTTTGCAGGTTTCCTTGGGCAACGAAAGGAGCAGAAGCCTGATTAATCTCTGATTTGTTCCCCTGCAGGAGAACAAACACATCCCCTGTGCTCACACGCAGCTCGCTGGTGTTGGGTTTGTCAGTGAAGAGGGAGAACGTGCAGGGAGAAGGGGAGAGGGAGGAAAACACTTTTCCTACCACAAGGAGCTTTCCCTCAGCTGAAGGCATGGCACAGTTCTCCCACCCTGGGCTCACACAGCCAGCCCCAGCAGGATGAGCCTGGGGGAACACCCTGGCTCAGATGCATTTTGTGAGAAAAAGGGATCAGCTCTGATAAATAAAATAAAACCAAAACCCTGATAGAACTTCTTGTTTTCTTTTTTCAGAGCTGGAACTCGCTAGGTGTATTCTGAAATGCTGAAGAGGCAATTCCTGCTGGTGCAGAGGAGTCAGTAATAGGATTTGGGATTGTAATGTACCAGATAGAGACTGAAACGAGTATACCACCACTGCCTGCTCCCAGAAAACACCCTCTGGAGAGTCACTGGAAACCATTTCCATCTGACAGGCTGGCACTCAGCCCCTGCCCAGCCAGGACTCAGCTCTGAGGTAGCAGCTGATGAGCACTGGGCAGCACAGGTGGGGAAAAGTGAGAATTCATCAGATCTTTAATGGTGTGGCTTGAAATGGGAAAAGACACAATGCTGGGCATCTCCTGGCTTTCCAGGGAAGTGGATCAAACCACTGAATATTATTATTGTAATAAACAGTGCCCAATGGGCCTTGGGAATGAAGGAGGCTCCGTTGAGCTGTGGTGCATCAGCACTTCCCAACCAAAATGTGGCAAGGATGGATGAGAGGAGCAAGTGAGTACAGACAGATCAGGCAGGGGAGCATGAGAGTTTTCAGATGGCTGACAATTCTGTAAACATGAATGAGTAATTTTGTTTGATATTTTAGAAGTTATAAAGAGGCAGCTTGGCACTGGGCAAAAAAATGTTTCCCACTGGACTTTGTAATAACCAAACTCCAGAACATTTTGAAATGAAGAGTCAGCCTGAATCAAAACAAGGATTTAGGGAAAAAAAAAAAAAAAGTTTTGTTTGAAATGTCAAATGAAATGGTCTGGACATTTCTGTGCCTTTGTCAAAATTAAACCAAAATGGTGTTTTGGAAAATCTCGTCCTTCCAAATTTTATTTTCTTGCAAGAAGGAACAACTGGGCTGGAGGCAAAGCATCTTATCCCACTCCCTGCAAAGATCACAGGGAAACAAGCCTTGGTATCTAGATGACATGGCAGCTGCCAAACCACTGCTGAGGTTCTCAGTGCACAGCTGGGCCGAGGAGGATTTTGAGGAAGAATGTGGAAAGGGAGAGAGAAGCCTTGAAGGGACCAGCCACGTCGCTGGCCTGTCACACATGGGCTGTGAGAGACCTGGGCAAGAGAAGCCCTTTTCTCCCTCCGTTTGAAATAATCCCTGCATGAGCAGTGCTTTTGTCTATTATTCAAAATCATTTCACAAACTGTTTACTTTTCACCCTCTAATTATTATTATTTGATATTCAGGTATGGGCCGGAATTCGTTCCTGCTCTGTAACGTGAGAAATAAAACTGCTGGGGAGCTTTCCCTCTGCGAAAAACTCCCCATATAAAGTTTGTTCCTCTGCAAGCCCTTGTCTACGTGAGCTCAGTGTTTCCACCCGTGCAAGGACTACGTAGCTGTGTGGGAATGCCTGGAGAAGGCCTTTGAAGAGGGGCAGATCTGACTGGAATTTCAGTTCTAATTAATTGCTGTAGAAAATGTCACCGCTATTATTCACCCAGCTGTACTCTTATGTCGTCTTTGCATGAGACAAAGTTCTCCCATGCACTGCAATGAATCATAATATTTAAGATGAATTCGCAGCAGTGACATTCCCCAGCAGCTGGAGCTTGGGCTGAGCTCCACAGGGCTGGATGTGCTTCAGTTTGACCCATTCCTGAGCTCCTTCCCTGCTCAGAGGCAGCCCCCACACCGCCTCCACAGGGATGAGCCTCTCTGCACCCTCTGCGCTGGGAATTCCGCTGCCCTGCTGGGATCCATGAGTCTGCCAGCTGAAGAAAGTGTTGGTTGGGCTGTGAATCACCTTTGCTTCCTGCTGATCTCCAGAGCTGACAGAGATCAGGCTGCTCCCAGCTGAAGAAGCTGAGCCAAGGTGGGAAGAGGTGCCTGTTATGTGTGATCGGCTTACGCTGCAATTAATGCCTTTTTTTTTTTAATTTATTTTTTTTTTAATATCCCTTTGCAGAGCAGGTTCCTGTCTGTTCTCTCCTTTGAGTTAAACCTTCCACCACTCCCATGCCTGCCAACACCCACTGGTAAGGAGCACTGCAGAGAAATCTAATCAGAGAGGAGATCGACTCATTACCCTGAGAAGTAAACGTGTCTCTCAGACAAAGCAGCAATTTTGTCTGAGTCATTGCAGCATCCCTGAGTGTATCCAAAACAATCAAAAGCTGGCTAAACCAGTCCATTTGTAGCAGAGCCATCACCTTCTTTCCTCCTGCTAAGTCCCAAGGAGAAGCCTTGCTCTGCTTGCCCTACTCCTGGCAAGAAAACCTTTGTTAATTAATAATTCAGAGAAATCCCACACCCTGAGCGTTCCTGTTTCCTCTTTGTTGCAGGACTTTAAGAGAAGGGACATTTCTAAATCCTTGGCCCAATTGGTGAAGCGCCGGGAATGGTGTAATCAGTGTGGATGGGGATAAACAGCCCAGACTCGTGCGTGCACAGGGACGAACGCAAACAGGAGGAGGAACAGCGTTACCATAGAAATGAGGAGCTGCCTGCACAGACCTCGTTTGTCACAGCAGCATCCCTGCCACGGGGGCTGCCTCAGCCCGGGGCTCTGGCCAGGCTGGGGGGGCCTTTGGGTGTGCAGGAGTTCAGCTGCTCCCTGCAGCTTCCTGGGGCCAAGTGGGAGAAGTGATACTGAACTGTGATAATGGCCTGGGAAGTTTGGGGAAGGAGCAGAAGCGCTGGCTCAGGTGCCATCCAGGAAACAGGGTTTGGAGCTGCTTCCCCCCAGGAAGCTGGGGATGGAGGAGGCTGGAGACCAACAGCTGAGCAGAGTGGGGATGAGAGCTTTAAATTCCTCCCTTGGTATCACAGAATCATTTGCTGCAGGTGGAGGAGGGGAAATGGTGCAATAAATCAGGATCGTGGAATGGTTTGGGTTGGGAGGGACCTTAAAGCTCCAGTGCCACCCCCTGCCATGGGCAGGGACACCTCCCACTATCCCAGGTTGCTCCAAGCCCCATCCCACCTGGACTTGAAGGTTTGCCTGTGGATTTGCCAGCCTGTGATGCAGTTGGGAACCTGTGCTGGCCCTAGGATGGGCTACATCAATAATTCAGCCTCCTTTTCACCAAGGTTTGGGGTGCACCACTGCCCTGGAGGTACAACCCCCTTCTCTTTGTACCCCTAAAAGATCCTCACTTTGTAGGAGTAGAAGCCCAGCCAGTGTTTGCTCACAGCCCTCCCAGGGGAAGGCTGGGGTTCACACCACCAGCAATTTTCCTGCAAGCCTTGTGGAATTTGGGATTTTTCGTGGAGTTTAAACTGCTGGACTCTTCTCATTAACTGAAAGTCTTAGCTTTCATTTTTTCCTAGATCTTATGACTGCAAAGAAAAGCTTAAAAACACGACCCATAAGCCTCATAAATCAGAAGTTAAATAATTTCCTTTTTAAACTCAGTCCAAACATCCCTATTAAAGAAAAAAAAAAGAGAGAGAGGAGCTAAAGCTCACGACATTTTTTAACCAGAAGGTTTTCATTTTTGCAGGAGAAGCTGGGGGCTGCAGAACTAAGTGTTGGTGTTTCAACATTCAGAAAATATATGTGTCACACACAAAAATAAACATAATACAGTCTGCAGAACAGATATTTCAGGTCTGACCTTGCAAGGGTTTCTGACAGAGAATTTATTGTCAGGACATGGTCTCCCCTTGGCCTTTGTGAACGCTGCCAGTGGAATGGGACATTCTTGGAGAGAGCAGAGGAGCTAAAATCATAAACATCCATGACGCAGCCAGCATACACAAGCCTATAAATAAATCTACCTGGATGCTAACAGCTTTCGGTCAAGAAAAATTCTAGTTGACCACTGGCCAGCAAAGGGCTGTGGAAAACAGCCCTGTCTGACCCCCCAGCCTGAGGTGCCTCACACCACACAGGCAGGGACCAGGCTCCAGAATGTGGTTCTGTCCCTCTGGATGCTGCCCCAGTAAATGATCTTCCTTGATCAAGAGTTAATCCAATAAGGAAGGCACAATAAGAATGTAAATGTCAATTGTAGTTGAGAAATTTGACCTGCTGGTCATAGAAGCAGCTTAATTTAATTAG
Organism: Corvus moneduloides; assembly: GCF_009650955.1. Taxonomy (NCBI): domain Eukaryota; kingdom Metazoa; phylum Chordata; class Aves; order Passeriformes; family Corvidae; genus Corvus; species Corvus moneduloides. The sequence continues at coordinate 2,705,667 of NC_045490.1, read as the reverse complement.
AGCTACTCACTGGAGTCAAATGGATGCCCGTTGTAGTGAGACTCACGGGCAACTGTGTGAGGGTAACGTGAAGGAGAGGGAAAGAGGGATCTGACCCAAAAGTGAGAAGCTGCAGGGTCAGAGGCAGGACAGACACCTCTGTTTGCTATTCCTGCCTTCGGGGCCGTGCACAGCAGCAGGAACACCCCGTGCTCGGGAGGTGCTTTCCATTGGAGCTTTGCTGACACTGGTTGAGGCTCAGGCCAGCACGGTTTGGATGGAAAAGCTGCAGCTCAAAGAGGTGATTTGGTCACCCGGGGAGCCCTGGGAGCAGAGCCCTGCTGACCTGGCACCTCTGTGCTCCAGCTGACGTGCGCTGGCTTTCGGAGGCAGCGTGGGAGCACAAGAACTCAGAAGTCAAATCCTCTCCTCTCCAAGTGCAAATTAAACTCAAGTTTTTCTGCTTTCAGCTCTGTGTGTAGAGTATTTGGGGTTGGTTGTGCACATTTCCTGCTGCCTTAAAGATGTGGTTAACACCCTGTGAAGGGCTTGGAGTGTTTAAGCCTTGACACGGCCCTGGCAGACCAAGGATTTCAGTGTATAAAACCCCAAAACCAAGAGGGTGAACTCGAGGCCAAACTGATTTGGTCTTGCACAATTGCCTAGAGGTACTCAAGCTTGGTCCCCATGCCAAAACCTTTAGTTTCTCTCAATCACTGAGACTTTTCAAAGTTTTAACTGTTCCTTGGCACGGCGAATCGGAGCGACTCTTGTAACGCTCAGTTTTCAAGTGTTTATAAACAGCCCTTCAAAACCACCTGCAATTAAGTAAGCAAGTTTTCACACTTACAGGTCCAGATCTCTGTTTTGCATTTTGATGTGGTCTCAACAAAACAGTCTCAGAAAATGTGAGTGCCAAAGACAAAGCAGAGTTTTGTCTCAGCCTGATGCTCAGCACTCAGGTCTGCACTCCTGGTTCAGATGCAACTCCAGAAAGCAGGATATCCAAATATACATTTAATCAAGGGACCTAGAGGAAAGCTGCTTTTTGATGCTGAAGGAAAAGGGTGGAAAAAGGATAAAAACGCTTATTTCAAAGCAAGGAAATAATGGCAGCAGAGCATGGTAAGCAATGAAAAACATGCCTGAGAAAGTTATGGGATTCCAAGACGTGGCTTCCACCCAAGAATCCTACAAGCATGGCACAAGCAAACCCAGATAAAGACATTTTTAAACAGCCCCTCTAAACAAAAATTAACAGAAGGAGCTGAACTAGAAAACGTTCACATGTAATTCCAGAGCAGATGGACTGTAAGTCTCTGAAACAGAAGGTCTCACCCACAGAAGTTTCTACCCTTCCTTGGAGTACGAGCGACAACAAAAGCAACGTTTGTAGATCTGGATGTGCTCATCTTCTCCTACCTCTGTGAGGCTGAGAGCCTCAGCACTCAAATGTGCAGGTTTAACCACTTGGGCTGAGTGCTGCCAGGCTGCCAGGCCTGTGCCTGTGGCACAATGTGTCACTTCAACCTGCCTGGGGGTCAGTGCCAAGGTGTTCTGTAGGACCAGTGCCCAAGGGGGGACCCTGTCCTGACCAGGATGGGGCATGGAGGGACTCTGCCAACTGAGCTTAAGTCATCCTGGCACATAAAGCTGCAAAACAGGGGTTTAGATCCAGTATTCACTGGTATCTGGAGCTGAAATCCCACTTTAATCCACCTCTTCCATTCAGAGAGAGCTGGACCATCGCTGTGCAGCCCAGTTTGGGGAGGCACAGGCTGGGAGGGAGGCACAGCCAGGTTCTGAACACTGCTGCACAATAATGGTGCTCTGGGGCTCTTGTGCAAAGCAGAAAGAAAACTTGTTTTTTCATTCAAGAAGGCTCCCCACTAACAGGATTCTGTTGGCCCAGAGAGCAACCTCGTGAAATGAAAACTTACAGGTGATATAAACCTGTGCTATGTATCTTACTGGGAGGACAGATGGGATGTGAAGCATCCAAACTTGTCTGGGAAGCTGCCTGGATTTTTATCTTTCCATATAATTTAATTACAAGAGATTAGGTAATATGCAGGCCTTCTGCCTGGGCTTTGGGAACCCCAAAATCCTGCATGAATCCAGTGAGCTCTGGGCATCTCAACCTTTTAACAGACCAAGTTCTGAACAGGTGAATGAAACATCAGTGCTGAGGGGCTCCCTGGGTTGTGACCAGGCAGGACCCTCACCGGGGGTAGGAAAGTCTGGATTCCTAAAGGATGGAGGAGCTGGATTTGGGGATTGCACGGAGAGCCGTGACTCTGGTGGAAGTGGTAGATACGGATCTGTTGAACTGGTTCTTCCAGCACAGCCTGAGTGCCCGGACAGCTGGCATTTTTCTGTGGAACAGCACATCCCTGAGTGACAAGGAGTGGCTGGATGAATGAAACACAGCAGCAGGAGCAATAATTTAGGAGTCCATTTTACAGACGATGGCTTTTGGGGCTGTAAATACCTGTGAAAGCTTCTGGTCACAAGGCCAGAAAGGCTCGGTCGGGCTGGGCCAGGCACTGCAGCAGCTCTGCTGCCCCAGAAGGGCTGCAGGAGGCACATGAGACTGAGCACCCCACAGTCACATCTGGGAGCCTCACCCAGGTCACCCCTGTGAGCTCTTTACACCTCAAACCCAGTTGGTCAGATTAGCAAAAGGCTGTGGGGGAAGGGAAATGCAGCTTCCAGTATTTGGGATACTCCAGAGGAGAAGTGATTGCCAAAAGAAATCGTTCTCATGGAATCCTAGAATGGTTTGGGTTGGAAGGGATCTTAAAGATCATCAAGTTCCAACCGCTGCCATGGGCAGGGACACCCCCCACTGTCCCAGGCTGCTGCAAGCCCCGTCCAGCCTGGCCTTGGACACTTTCAGGGATCCAGGGGCAGCCACAGCTGCTCTGGGCACCCTGGGCCAGGGCCTGCCCACCCTCACAGGGAACAATTCCTTTCCAATATCCAATCTAAACCTGCTCTCTGTCAGTGTGAATCCATTTCACAATTACACACCCGAGCATGGGAGCCTCATCCACCCTGCCTGTCCCTGGGGATGCTGGAGGCACCTTCCCACTGCCTCCCCACCCCTCAGGGATTCCCAGTGCCAGCCCTCATAAACATCTACCTGCAGAAACCAGGGATTCACTGCTGGCAAGCTGAGCACGACTGCTCTAGCTCCACACAGTAGGCCTGGCTAGAACATGGCAAGAATTCTCCCCTGCAGGGACTTTTAAGCCACTGCCAATGATTTCCCAGGCTCCTGGTGCCAGTAATAAATAAATAAATAAATAAATAAACGAACAGGGGGGGAAACGCAAATGGAGAGGACACGTAAAACTGCCAAACCAAATTCAGGACGCAAAAGAAAAAAAGGAGGAAGGAAAAAAAAAAGGGGGGGGCATTGAGAAGAGCACAGTCTAGCCAGTAACACTTTCCAGTGCCATCCATAGCTGAGCCCAGAACAGTAATTCCTTGTTTGCAGGCTCCTCTGTTAGAAGCTAAATGTGATTGCAACTGAAGTACATTGATTAACCCAAAATAACTTTCCCTCAATTTGCTGGCTGCTCAGGAATACTCAGGAGAGCTGCTTTTGTTCTGAGCTAGTCACTCAGGAGCTCTGGCTCCGGTCCTTGTGCAGCTATTGAAACTGAGTGAACCAGAAAAACGCCAGGAACTGCACAAGGACACATAGTACAGTTTAATTAGTTTAGAGAGAGGAATTTATTTTTCTTCCAAGCATCACTTGGGCAAATTGTTGTTGTTGTTGTCGCCGTCCTTTCTTCTTCTTCTTTTTTTTTTTTTTCTTTTTCATGGTCTTGTTAAAATAATTTCATGGTTGCAGTTTTTGTTCCTGTGCTTAGCAAAGCAAACTGTAGCAGAGTCAGAGCTGGTGGAGGCCTGAGGGGGAGGGCTGGGACAGGCTCTCTCTTCCCACCAAAAAAAATAAAAAAGCAGCGCAGCATTTTATCACGCTTGCTTGCAAAATGATGCGTTTAAAGGGCAGAATTGTCAATGTCAGATGCGAGGCTGAGGTACCTATTAATAAACAGCCTCTGCATAGGAAATTCTTTGCAGACTTTAATCAGGAATTTTCCATAGTAACGCCGTGTTCCTGCAGTTAGCTCAGTGACAGCGGTTTAAATTCCACCCAGTGGACTTTGCATTCGCCTTTGGAAATAGAAATAATACATGGGAGATCACAGGTGCTTCGTTCCCTGATTAACAAACATTTCATGAGGGCTTTTTGTTCCCCCGCTTTCCTCCCTGTACCTATGTGTGAGCTGGAAGGGGGAGTTAATTTTAGAATGACTGAAAGATCTGGAACCGAATCCAGCCTAAAATTCAAGTTCATCCTCGGTGCTGTTATTATCAGAAGAGTTGATCTGAGAGATCCTTTCAAAAAACGATGGAAGTCTCACCAGTCACTTCTGTGAGTGCCACAATATCATGTGTCAAATCTTGCAGGAGTGGCTGTTGTCATGAAGTTCTGGCCACATCCAGACAAGGAAATAAGCAGCTTCTGCTTTGGGATTGAAGTGAGAAAATCACATCTCAAGACTCTGCAGAAAATGTCTCCCTTTGATCCCAACCTCAACAGCTGCAGGGTTTTCTCCATCTCCAGTTCAACCTTTCAGCCATTCCAGCACCGTTCAGCTCGCTGAGAGTGCTGCTCAGCTCACTGAGAGCCCTGTGCACAAAACTGCCTGGGAAAATGTCTGCTGCCTCTCCTGCCACGTTCTCCTCATTCCCTTACCACTTTCAGTTTCTTCAGGCCAGTTTCCTACATCTCTGTGAGTGCTTTCCTTTTCTGCTCCTGAGCAAGACCGTCCTTGTGTGGCCAAACCCTCCTTCCCAGGCTCTCTGAGATGGGAGATGGATGGATGGATGGATGGATGGATGGATGGATGGATGGATGGATGGATGGACGGATAGATAATAAATAGATAACCCTCCCTAGTTTTGGCACTCCACCAGGCACTGCAGCCCCAGTTCATCATCCTGCAATTAGCAGGTGGAGCCTCCTCTGGTATCACCTGTCAATCCCAATAATTGCCTTCCCTGCCACCCACTGCAAGACTGAGTCCTAAAAAATCAGCACTCCAGTGCCTTAGATCCAGCCCCTAAGTTATCCACCTTATCCCAAAGGCATTTTGTTCACCAGATAGGATCCCTGACTGCTTTCCTGCTGAGTTCTGTGTGTTCTGAGCTATGCATGGTGCAGGATAAATAAAAGATTTAATAGCCTGTTACTCCAAGGATTGATGTCTTTCCACTTTACTCTGTTTATTCAATTTTATGGACCAAAACCAAGTGCAGGGGATTTATACTTAGGCCACAATTCGCTTGAGGCTAAAAGAAGACACCAAGGAGGTCTCACTGGCTGTTCAGCCTGCTCATGTACTTTTCTCTACATGTTACATCCACTTTTGAAGCACTGCTGAGGAGAAGAAACTGGGCTGGATTAAACACCTGGCCTGGTCCAAACTGCACTCTGTTCTCAGGATTTTGCTCTCTGGCCTAGCAACAAAAAGCTGGAAAGCCAACCAGTGTGGACATCATGGAAATCTACCCAAAGTGCTGGAAAAAATGGACATCTGTAGGAAATGTTATAATAAATAATCCCAAATCGTGTGCCTTATTTCACATGACAGTATCAGTGCATTTGCAAACCAGGCTGGAAACAGCAGCTATTGAGGCAACCTAATGGAAGTGCAATGTGCTTCCCATGGCTTTTATTTCTTTTTCAGGAGCGAGGATTAACAAATTCAGCAGCAAACCCAGACCCCGCGTTCAGCAAAACTTCCACGAGCAGCTTAAGGAGTGATTGATGGGTAATTTTCCAGATCTCAACAATAATAAGAACAGCAACAAACATGAAAGGATGCAGCAGCATTTTTGTGGAGTAATGTTTGGTGGCTCAGTGTGCCATTGTGCCGATTGTTCCGCGGGTCTGCGGGGGGAGCCCGGGTTAATCAATGCAGCCCTTTGGAATCAAATACAGGTATTTACTCGAACCCAACACGCAGCCCAGTGTTTGTCTAGCTCCCAGTCTGCCTGTGTCAGCTAATGCTGTGTTTGGAAGAGGTTTCTGACTCTGACAAAGAAATGGATAACCAGACATTTCCTCATCGTGCCATCTGAATATCTGGGAGAGAGCGGCACCCGTGAATGAGAGGAGAGGCTCTGTGCAATCAATAAAATGAAGCTGGCCTCTGGATCCCAGCAAATAAACAAAGCTGTGATCTCAGGGCAGCCCTCAGGTTCTCGGCAGTGTAAAGGAGAGAAGACAGGCTGATGATTTTCAGTGCTTGGCTCTAGGTCTGCTTTTCACTCCTGGCGCCTGTGGGAACTGCACCAGACGAGGAGGTCAGGACAGGGACCACCTCTTAAAATAATGACTATGAGACTCTCAAGGCTCTTCTCTTCACAAAGAGGGATGAATGTCTCCTCTCTCCAAGCACACTGACGTGCCCAAGGTCAGATCCTAAGGGACAGAGCCGCAGTTACACAGCCACACTCCTGAGGAGATGCCTGATCCAGAGCCTTGGCTCAGCAGATCAGCTTCGTGTGACACACTGCACCAGTGCCCCACGTCCCCTGCCCAGGGAACCAGAGATAAAGCCCAGGCACAGTTCCTGACATCGATTAGCCCGGCATTACCATGTAATGATGGTTATTATTGCCTGGTGCCTGATAAGGACAGGATCCCATTGCACTTGTGAGGCATTTTGGGACTCTGCTACAAGCAGACAATTTGTAAAATAAAAAAAAAAAAAAACCAAATTAAAAAAACGAGCATGCCTTACTCCTCCTAAGTGAAATCAAATTGGGGTGAAACCCTGCCTCATTCCAACAGTTGTCACTTGGTTTTTAAACTGCGTTAAACCAGCATTTCAGCCAGTTGGGACAGTGATATGAACCTGGAATCAGAGGCTACAAAATCCTTTGTATTTGTACAGCCTCTTCCAAAAGTGCTTTATTAGCAGGTCACAAAGTCTCATAGGCTGGAATTTCTGCAGTAAATTGCATTCAGGCTAAGCTCACAAATCATTAGCCATGCAATCTTGTTTATCCTGCTAGGACTTGGAGTTTGTCCTGTTACAAAATCAAAGCAGCAAGGTTGAATGGTTCCAAGTGAAAAGCCTGATGAGTGAACAAGATTCTCTGAGGAGGGATGAGGGGGCTGGAGGGACAGTCACCCAGTGTAAACACGGCTGGGAGGCAGCACATGAATGGTCCTGTGGAGGTGAGAGCCCCCTGAGCAGCCAGAGTCACACCAGTGTTACTGGGGGCCCTGTTGTTTATCCTGCAGCGCTCTGGGGAGCTTGCTGGGGACACCAGCAGCCCCTGAAAGAGGCTAACAGCAGCTTTTATTCTTCCACGAATGCACGTGATTAGGACGCGTACAAAAAGTTCCCTGGGAAATGACAGCTCCGAGTTGGGGAGCTCTGCCTGGTGGGTGCAAGCACAGAGAACTGGTTTATGGGGATGGTGATTGCATTAGTAAAAGCTTCTTAATTAATATTATTTAAAAGACAAAGAGATATTATATTTTTTTTCCATGTGATAAGTCACCAGACTTTGCTCTGCAGAGCTGAGGGGTGGCCACAGCGTGCACAACTTCCCCACGACCTGACCCTGCAGCTCGTGGGGTCTGCCCAGGGCCCTCTGAGGCTGTGGTGCTGCTCAGAGCAGCCCAAGTGCAGGATCCACACAATGAGGGGTCTTTAGAATCAGGCAAGACAGATTGGAAGAGCTGAGAAGGAAAGGATAAGGTCCCAAAAAAGCTCTTTTCCCTCCTGGGGGTCCCTGTGATGGGCAGTGGGCAGACAAACCTTCCTCAGGGCTGGGTCAAACTTTAGAAAAAAAAAGCTTTAGAGAAGCTTTTGCTACTCTAGAACTGCTTCTATCAATTACTGTCAAACACTTAATTGCCAGTTTTTTGGGGAAGTTGAAGGTACCACCTGGAGCACTGAATTCTCCACACCCTCCCCATACCCTCCACTTCACCCTCTCCAGCACAGGGCTTAACTTTGGCCACCTCTTCATACAGTGCCAAAGCCCAGCCTCTGGGCTTGTTGAGACCCAGTGTAGCACAAAACATAACTCAAATAACTATCAGAACCCAACACTCTTCGAGTATGTGAGGCAGAACTACCCTCTGCACCAGTCACCTGCTAAAGTCCAATAACATTCTTCAGTTTAAAGCTCTTTTTGTAGCTGCTTTTCCTGTGAGCAGCACTGAGATTCTGGCAGCCCATCAGCCACCACAGATCATCAAAGCACCCATTTTGCAAACAATTCAGAGGCTAAAATGTATTTGCTGCTATTCAGCAAACTCCCCTGCCTATCAGCTGAATCTGGGAAGCATATTTGGCTCAGGAGGGAGCAACAAGGAGGACTAAAGGCAGATTTGGCGCATAGTTTTGGTCACAAAATTAATTTTTCTACTTCCAAGACAATGTTTTAAAAGCTCAGGCTAACTTTGCAGAACCCAGAAAATCACCAAGGAGACGTTAAATGTCAAGATTGGCTAAAAGCAACCGAGGCACTGCAGCACTGCACACGTGAACAAGGCTGTGCCACCTCTGCAGCCTGGGAGCAGGGAGAGCTTCATCCAGTGCCCAGGAATTACACACAACACGCTCTGCCCTCAACAATAAATAACCAGGAATGACATGGTGCTGTCTGTGCATTCCTACAGCTGGCAGAGGGTCAGCTATGGGGCTCAGTTACGGTGTGCAATCAGAAAACAGTTCCACCTCCTGTGAAAAGTCAAAGTTTTGCTTTCATTGAGGTGTATACTGGCATTCCCAGAGTAAGAAAAGCCTTTTGCTCCTTCCAGTTTGATGGAATATTCTTTATGTTAACATTGGCATTCCCTTCTCCGAGTGCCTGGGAGAGGCTTTGCATTTTTATGAGCTCATTCAGGAACTTACTTTGTGGTACTCTCCAAGTTCAGAACACAAAATGCATAGTCTGATTTTACAGCAATTGTGCTAAAATGACAGATTTTCTTTATTTTTTAATGGCAGACAGTACCCTTTGGATTCTATCTGCTGGAGTGGCAAATACACTGGGAATAAGTGAATGCCATGAGCAAGGGTTGTCATACTTCCCTCATGGGCTCCCAGGTGTATTTTCAGCTTTGCTCTATTATGTTATATAAATACCTGTTCAGGAAGGGGAGTTACACATCACTTTTGAGGATCATTACTAAAAATGGATTAGATTTCCCTTTTCGTTTTTCAAACCCATCTGCCTCTGTGGAGGAGCCTGTGGAGGGGATAACCCTTTGCAGAGGGAAATTACAGTCAGAACCACTTTTAGAGGACAGCCAAAAGTGATCAGGCCTCAATTCTGCTGCTTGATATAATCAGTCCTAGGGCTGGAGTGGAAAGAGGCAATCTCTGAATAAACAGTTGCAGGGACAAGGCTGACATTTTGGCCCAGCAGCTCCAAAAAAAAGTCCAACCTCTGTGCAGATTCCTCTGGCAACGGTGTCACAGCTCTCCTGCCTCCCACATGAGCCCAGCCCTGCACACATGCCATCAATCCTGCCACGAGGATCTGCACCACGGAGCAGGAGCAAGCCCTACACCCACATAAAATCATCTTCTAATACCAGAAGAGGGGGGAAAAAAAAGACAAAATCAATATTACAGGCCAGCTGGCATTAGACAGGATGGGAAAGCAGGAGCAATTGCCAGTTCTCTGATGCACTGCAGCACTGAATTGTGGCAGCCACTGCACAACCTGGTTTTCTGCTCCAGAAAGAACAAGCAGCACCGAACACTGCAGGTGAAGACACTTTCTAGTTAGTATTTTCCAAGGAAGTTACTCTCTCAGGGATTTAAAACGCAAAGGCATTGCAAGGACACCCACAGGGAAAAGCTCCAGTCAAAGGGAGATGGAGGCTGTGGATTTACTGCTTCCATCCTGCTCCAGCTCCCTGGGAGCAATGGGGGCACCTCAGGCAGCAAAAAGGGCTGGTGCAGGATTGGGAAGGGCAGGGGGAAGAGGCACCCACGTGTGTGCAGGAGTCACAAACAGGAGCAATGGGGCCTGGAGACAGAGCCAAAGGTTTCCATGAGATCCCACAGGGACCATTGGTGTTGGTGCTTGGCTGCAAGAGAGGGAACATCCCCACTTCCCAGAGCTGCTGGAGTTGTGGGAGGGAGCCAGGGAGGATCAGCCAAGTGGTCTGCCACCAGCAGAAGGGCTGCAGCCACACAGCTGGAGGAATAAACAGTGTGGGGCTCCTGAATCTGGGAAGTTCCTGGACACACAGCATTGGGATGGGCTGGGATGGACGCTATGCCCCAGACCAGGGCTAATTCAGCTTCATGGCTTTGCTCTCACACACAGAGGGGAAGGATCAGAGCAGCAGCCAGGCCCCAGGTGGGCCCAGGGATGTGTGGTTGGCTCTGCCCACCCGGCACAGCCATCCCGATCTCAATCCCAATCCCGCAGGGCCAGCACCACACTGAGCCTCAGCTGCCAAGCCCCGCTGCCAGAGGCTATTCTGGGAGCTGGAACAAAAGAGAGTATCCTCTTGCCACCCAAATAAAGCCCCCTGCAGTTGTTCAGGAAGGTTTTCCAGCTGAGAAAAGGTTATGTTGTCCATGCACCTGCTGCCGCTTCCCTGAAACGTGGAAAGAATTTTTTGGGTGTCACCAGTGAGTTCTGTACCTGGCAGAGCCACCAGACAGGAATGAAATCCTTAAGAAACAACTGAGCTTCACAGACTGATCTGCACAACAACAGTGTCTGTGCCACCTACCCCAAACCTGCTGCTTCCTGCAGATTTGTGTGGTTAAAGTAGATTTATTGTTAAACTGTGGTTAAAATTCAGGTCTGTTCGGTGAAGATGAGCGAGGAAAGGGTCTGGGAACAAACGCTGCAGTGCTTGGCTTGGCTCCGTGCTGAGTGTATGTTTCTGGAAAAACCAGCCAAAAAAGCCACCTCTTTCCTTGCATTTCCATGAATTCCACAGGCACTGGCAGCTCACCTCCCGCCTGGGAACAGCCAGCCAGGAGGGGAAACATATTGGGCTGTTTTCTGCCCCCTCTGCCTTCAGAGGCTTTTGGGATTTCGGTTTTCAGACTTTCACCCTGCCCTGCTGAGGTGCAGAAGCTTTGTGTGCTGAAAGGTGGGTTCTTAACTGTCTGTTCAGGCAGTTTGTGGCCTTTGTGACAAAGTTAATGCCATGGCTGTTAAGAAGAATAAAGTATTGATTTGTCTACGTTTTGAAAATGACTTGAGACCGTGATATGATTCTGCCTTAAAGCAAAAATCCTGCCTGCATTTCATCATTCTGGAAAGGGGGGGACAGAGAGATTCCTGCAGAGATTATTGTATTTGTGAGACTGGGTTTTTTTCCTCTCTGCACATGAACAGCCCATGTGAGACTAAGCACTTTCCATGTGACTAACTCATTCCCATGCTTGCTGTGTAACAGGGCATTTAAAGCATCAACAGGCAAGGTCAGAGCCTGTTTGTTGATGCTAATGTGAGAACAAACACTGCAGAAAAAATTAGGATTATGGAAATACACGTGTGCTGCCCCCAAGTTTGTTCCCTCCTGAGGAACAGCCTGGGTTTGCTGGGGACTCTTCCTACTGTCCCTCTGTGCTCTCTGGTGTCCAGGACAGATGGGAGCCCCTCTGGAACCAGAGAGGAGAAGGATCTGCGATGGCACAGCTGCTGAGCTGGTGTGGGGTACAGCCCGCATCCTGCTGCCCTGAGCAGCTCTTATCTGTCCTGCCCTGTTAATGCAGCCCCGTATCTCCAGGAAGCAGGGAGGTTCTCAACTCTGGCACTTCAGCATTTACTGGTGTGATCATTTAGATTTGGATTTTGTCAGCTCTTCCCTCTGTCCATCCAACTCTGTGCTCGGGACAGCAGGAACTGGGAAGTCCCTTGGTGATAAGAGCAGCGATGAACTGTTCATGTCCTGTCTCCAGCCAAGATCTGAACACATCTTCATTTTAGGGGGATTTTTTTAAGCTTCCTGTGTTCTTAATGCTGGTTGAAAAGAGCAGAGGGGGTAGATAAGTGTGTGTATTTCAGAGGTATGAACCTTTTGAGGAGGCATCGCATTTTTAACCCCAATTATCACCATTTCAGTGGGAAAACTTATTTGACTACTGGAGGAAAGTGGGAGCAGTGCCCCAGGGGTGGATCTACCAGTAATTTTTGCAGCTGCCTGCCTCAGATAGGAAGACATGTCAAAACCTGGCTCGATCACCAGCCCCTTCCACACCTATCCCAGTGCTGCCTCACAGACCCAAGACAGTCTGGCCCGTCCAGAGCTGGTTTCCAGCCTCTCCCTGCCCGCTGTGAGTGGCATCACACTGGGTGGGTTCTGTAGGTTCAAGTGCTGCTGACAGATCTGAAGGATCAAGCCCCACATCCCCACAGGGTCAGAGGAGAGAGGGCAGAGCCCAGCGTAGCCAGCCTGTCCCCCCTCAGTCCTTGGCTTTATGTCTGACTCCCACATTACTGCTACAACACCATGAAACAAGTTTTTGTTGGGGTTTTCTTTGCTTGGTTGGGTTTCTGTTTTTAAAGACTGCTGGAACACCTTTCTAAGCTTTTTTTAACCTTAGAACTGTACAGAAAGTGACAGTAACTATTTGAAGCTCTTCTGAGTGTTTATCACTGACACAGCTCTGGGCTGCTTCAGCTTGAGGAGCCCTGGGGTGAGGTCCTGACACCTCCAGTTTTGGAGGACAAATGTGTGAATGGGGAGACAGCAGGGAGAGAACATTTATTGATCCACCTCTGGAAGTATAAACGGGATGTGCAGCATTGCTGCCAGTGACAGGCTGATTGTGCTGATTAAAACAAAGTAAAACGAAGGGGAACTGATCAAATATCCCCCAGCAAGAAGTGATGAAAGCGCTGAAAGCCCACACAATGGAGATTCTGGTCTGCAGCATTTCTAATGTTTGATTAATCACCGGCGTAAGCTTGCAATTAACACTAATGAGATGTAGCACAGAAATCCTTGAAAACTATTCAAATCAAGTTTCAGCTTCTTTCTGATCCATGATTTCCACTGCAAGCAAAATCCATTTTCTCTCCAGCTGCTGGTTGGTGGTGCACAGTCAGTCACTCCACAACACACTCGCAGGCGTTCAGCAGCAACTGCATTTTGCTGCAGAGGCAGCGACGTCCAGTCCTGGATATTGACATCCAGAGAGATGGGAACAGACAGATATCCGGGCTTCAAAGTCACCAGGGCACCAGCACAGCTTCCCAACACTCCTTGGTTTTGCCAGCCAGTTTGATCACTGGGCTAAAAGGTCAGGAAGTCATTTTCCTCTGACTTTAGAATTCCTCAGCCACTTTCTTCCATCTCAGTGCCTCTAAAATGCTGGGAATGGAGAACCAGCTCCCTTTAACCTCTTGCATTTTTGGCTCTGTGTAATTCCTACAAAAACACTTTAAACCTGAGTAAGTCTCCCCAGCCTCAAATGGCACTGACAAGACTGACTGGCATCCCTTTTGCTTTTGTTCTGCTGGAGGATCAGCTCTGGAGCTGTGCAGGAAATCTGTGGGCTCGGCTTATTCACAGTGTGTTTTCTGCATGTTGAGAGGGATTTGTCTCTTCTGGCTTGGGAAGTAAAACTGAGAACACTGAGGGGGTAAAGTACAGGGTAGAGAAGGAACTGGATGTGAAATTAAGAAATGCTGTCACCCTTGAACACAGTGTCTGCAGCGAGGGGAAGGTGAGGTTAACTTGGCAAGCAAAGAGCAAAATGAATGGCAGTTGAAAGGCAGTGTTTTGATAGGCACTAATTATTAAACTGTAATTAGCACGAGGATGCAGCGATCTGTTCAAACCCCAGCTAAGCAAACAGGTAGAGGTTAAAGACAAAAGGAACTGCAGAGGCTGAGGAGGCAGAGCACAGGCAGCACCTTTAGGACACAACACTTTGGACCTGTGTCCTGTGATCTGATACCACGGGGGCAAACAGAGATAGGGTGGGTTTGGAGAGCCACAGGGCAGAGCTGGATTCACAGGAGACAGCCTGGAGAGCCCTGAGGGGCCAGGATGAGCAGCCAGTGGCAACTGAGGCTGCAGGACAGGCCTGGGTGGGCATCCAAGAGCTGCTCAGCCCAGGGACCCCGAGGCTCAGCTGGATCCAGACCCCCGTAGGCGTTGGAGACTGGGATGGGATGCCGGGCATGGATGTGGTTGGGGTCAGGGGCTCTCTGAGATACTCAGCCCAGAGAGAACTGCAGCAGGAGAACAGCACCTACAGCCCAGAGGCCACTGAAAATCAGCAGAACAAGGTTTAAAACCGTTCCCTGCAGTTTAACAGCAGCTTCAGTCATGTTCATCCACCATTAGTGAGACACCTGAAGCCTGGGCCTGTTAGGAGCAAACTACGGTTAAAAACACTGTGCTGTTGGAAAGTCTCATTTTCCCTCTGCTACAAAGATATTCTGAAAACCCACCAAGGGCTGAGAGGGACCTGGAAACTTTTCCTTCTGCCTTGAGGATGTAGCCAGCCTGTCATTGAATCTAAAAATAGACTTCAGAGTATTGATTAACCTGTCTGAAGGAAGCAACAACGAATTAGAGAAGAAAAATGAAACCAAGAAAAGCCTGAGAGTGTATCTGACAGCAAAATCTGGGTTAGGAGTAGCAGAACATACTTTATTATCAGAGAGTGGCTGTTGCTTTGTAAAGATATTTTTAATTATTCTCAGCCAGCAACACTGTACCCATAGAAATCCACTCAGCCTGGTAGGAAGACTTTTCTTCTGAGAGGATAATTTATCCCTTCAATGATGTGCTCCTGACTAATTTGTTATTTGTGTCCTTTTTATTTTCTTAAACACAGGACGATTCTCCAGTCTGTGGTCTGGAGACTCTTAGCTATTTGTGTAGATTTACGCATATGAAAATTATAAAGATTACTGAGAAGAGGAAGGATCCTTCCCCCCTCTTCTCTCTCACTGAGGGAACAGATCCAGTCACACACAAAAAGACGCCAACAAAAACAAAACAAAACAAAAAAATACTGCAAAATCCTACTGGGCACTCGGGGAGAAAAACTATGACAATGCTTAAAATAGGAAAAATAAGATCTTCTTTCCATAAGATTTTATATTAGATCATTAATTAACCCTTTTTTAAAGCTGAGAGAACCAACGAAGGGCAAACTACTCCTCTTAATATCACAGTTTCATTGGAGATCAAAGGAAGCACACGACTACATGGAGCACAAAAAAGTGCAGCACCAAGCGTGGATTCCTTGGCAAACACTCCTGTGTGACCAGGAGAAATCCAATTACAATGGGCAGATCCCAGTGATCACATCAGCTTTGGCATAACTCTTCCTCCTGAGCCCCAATACCTGCAATAAAGCAACAATCAGGGTGTGCAAACAGCACGTGGTGGCTGAGCTCTGTCATGATGACCTTTCCCGTGGTGAGCGATCCCATCCGCCCTCACCCGGGAAGATAATTGCTAGATTAGATTAATGCTCCCATATTAGATTGCAAATCTCAGGGAGAGTTTTTTTTCCAGTCCTGTGGCTGCAGGAGGATGGACTGGGAAAAGCTGAGGAAGGAAAGGAAAGGGATGGATGGCTCCAAAGGCTGTTAAAGGGTAAAAACAGTCATCAGCGAGCTGCAGATTCACCTCCTTATCTCAAGACACCTTCATAGGCTTGGCTGAACCAAGGACTTTGACTGGAGCCATTGCCTGAAAGGTCAACAAGCAAAATGCAGAGTCTGGAGAAAGTTCACAAGGGGGAAACAATTCTGTGAAAGGTCTAAAAACAACCCCCCAAAAAATTTCCCTGGGCCAGAACAGACCGGTGACATGGAGACGTCGCAGTAACTGGAGGTCTTTCAGAGCCAGGCAGGAGCAGAAAGGACCAAGGCAGCCTTGGGAAAGCTGCCTGTGCGTGGGCCCTGGGCATGGGGAGCACAGCCAGGGCACCAAATGCCTTCTCAGTCAGTGTTTTTTAGAAAAAATTCCTAGCCTGGAGACATCTTAAAAGCCAAACTTCACTTCTTTAGAGACATTTGGCCACTTTTGACCACTGCCACAGCAGGTCAGGTGCCCTGGGTAGGTCTGTGAAGGGAACAAGTGCTGGCAGCACAGGCCCAAACCTCCCTCCAAATCCAAATTCAGCCTATCCAGAAAGTCAGGATGCAAGTCCCTGCTCAAGCAAATGGGATTTTTTTTGAAACTGCACGAAGTCTGCCACCCCTCAGTGTGAATCCTTATGGGCACAGGGAGGTGTTCCAAGTATCCTCACTCCCACTCCCTCTCCACCAGCCCTTGCACTGGTGACACGAGACAGACACACCGACTGGGAGTCCTTCCTAAATCCCAAAATATTCCACACTACCGATTTAGGCTGCTTGTGATCTTGGTAGAGGCTATTCTGGAGAAGCAGCTAGCCTCTCTGAGAAGCACAGCGTGTTTCTGCTGACACAAGTTGGAGCACATGCTCCGTGCTTTTAGCTCTGAGGATGTTTTTATTTCCTCTCTGCCTGATGGATGCAGTACTTTAAATGTGCCCAGGTACTGGGAGACAAGCAGAGTGAAATGGATCCTTTCTCCAGCTTGCTCTTTTCCCTTAGAAATTGTTCCTGATTTAATTCTGGAGGACAAGCTATTAGATGTAGAGGAGGCCCAGCAAATTTCTGAATGCAGCATCTCTAAAAGAACAAATATGCCTTGAAGAGAGTGGTCCTGCAGGTGAAACATCTGCTGTGGAGGGATTCACACCAGCAATTCCAGTGCAATTCCAGTGCAATTCCAGTGCAAGTCTCCTCTACAGTAACTGCAGCAGGAAGGCTACAACACTGAGCACATTTTTGACTCTGAATGGTAACTAATTAATACAAATGGTGCAATTATTTCTTTCCTGTTTTTTTAAGAACAGACCCTCAGGTGACCCTTGTACCAGCAGCAAACAAAGACACCCTCGCAGAGTTCCAGGGAGTGTTTGTATCTTCACTGTACAGCAGGGGAAACTGAGGCAACAAGATTTTAGCTGGCTCTAATCAGTGCCAGAAGGGTCTCTGAATGTCACTACAGCCAAGGTTTACCCTTAGGAGTGTGAAAAGACCTTCCCAAATTCTTAACAGAGGGAACCTGTGACCACGAGAAAGCTGCAGCTACAACATCAGCAGCATCACCTCAGATCTTCCAGAAGAAATTTTTGACTTAATGAAGAAATTCTTCCCTGTGAGGGTGGGCAGGCCCTGGCACAGGGTGCCCAGAGCAGCTGTGGCTGCCCCTGGATCCCTGGCAGTGCCCAAGGCCAGGCTGGACATTGGGGCTTGGAGCAGCCTGGGACAGTGGGAGGTGTCCCTGCCCATGGCTGGGGGTGGCACTGGGTGATCTTTAAGGTCCCTTCCAACCCAAACCATTCCATGATTCCATGATACAACAGAGGGAGAAGGGAATTTGTTTTAAAACACTGACGTCTGCCTCACCTCATAGAACTTGGTGGCAAATTCAATAAATCCATGGTTTATATTGTACCTGGAGAGGTTGTTCTCTGCCTGCAGGTGGGTGAGAGTTTTGCTGTGTGTGTTCAGGAAAGAGGGGTTAGCCAGCCTTTTCCTAAGTTTGTGTTTGGTTTGTTTTCTTCAAGATGAAGGGGAAAATACACCTGCCAAAGAAATGAACCTGGGCCGTGAATAAATGAACTCGCAGAGGAAGGAAATATTTGTTTAGCTCTTATTCTCATTATGCTACACCTGGCTGCCAGTGCCACTGCAAAATTTCTAACAATCTCACCAGGCTATTTGCATTTAAATCGCTTTTCCTGACATTATGTAAATCCCTCAGCAGAGCTGGAGTTTTCTTTTTCTCTCTCTCTGGGGCTGCACTCAGTGGTTTGCTCAGTCCTACCCTGTTCTCCTCCCTCTGCTCCACTGGGCTACAACAGCACCACACGAAACCCCAGCTCCCACAGGTTGTTTCTCGAGCTGGGTCAAAGATGGGTTGTGGATTTCTGAGACTTCCATGACAAAAATCACATTACAAATGACTTTGGGTCTAAAAGAGAACATGGGCTTGGGTCCAACGTTACCACAAGTCAGAGCTGTTCTCCTAAGGCTGTGCTTCCAAAGGGATTATCCAGTGGTATTTTCACTCTTCAAGGATTCTGCTGCTTTGGAATGCACCAGGAGAGTCCTCTTACCATTTGGGAACTGTGGGGATAATTTCTTCATCCAGAAGTTTGCCTTTCCCTCTCTGTGGGTTTCAGACAGCTGGAAAAGGGGGCTCAGGTTTGCAGCTTTAGCTCCAGTCTGACTCCAAAGCCACGGCTCTGTCCAAGCTTGTGAAATAACCAACATCAGAGCAGGCACTTGATGTAGAAATTCTGCAAAGTTGGGCTTGAATGGTGGCTGGAAAGAACAGCACAACAGCCACAGGAGCCTGGAAATTGCACACAGGTGCGATGTCAGCTCTGCCTTTTACAGCCTTCGACTGCAGACAGGAGCAACTCGAGTAGGAGCAACGAGGAAGACGTGAGAAAATTGCCTCTGCTTTGATTCTGGACTTGACTGGAGACTGCTCCAGTCCCTACCTCCAATCTCCAGAACTCCAGGGCTTTCCTGATTAACTTCCTGTGGTGCCTGTGGAGTGAGAAGTCAGAGCATGGAGAGGCTGCAGCTCAAAGCCTTTTGACACAACATCCATGCACCCACTCCTAGCACACTTCACCTCCCAGATGAGGGGGGTTTGCAGCACAGCACCATTTGCCAGTCTCATGTTACCCAGAGAATGCCCAAGTGTCAGGGAAATTCCCAGCTGGTTGGTGGGATGGGCTGCTTTCCATAGGAAAAGGGGAACAAAGCCCTGGAGGGGAGCCAGGGCTCACAGACACTGCACTGAAGTTCTCTGGCTCTTTGGGTGGGCACATGCACCTTAGCTTGGAAAAAAAAAAAAAAAGAAAATTAAAACCTCACTGTTATATTCTCTTAATGCTGCTATAAATGAAAATAGAAGTATCTGGGCTTCAGCAGCAGCCATCCCTTCGGAGGATGTCCCCGGGTCTTTGCTGGCCACATCAGCTGAACGTTTTGCAGCCCTCTGGAGCACTTGCAGTGGACTTTTCTCCCTGCTCTCCAGGTACTGGATATGCTGCAAGGTTTGGTCTCTCCTCAGCAAACCACTGATATTTGCCAAGTGCTTGGAGATCATCTGATGAAAGGCTCTATAGAGCCCCAATCTATTATTTCTCAGTTAGAAAAACACATTTGCTGAACAGGAGGAACAAAAGAATGAGCTGTGGGCCCCCAATAAGCATTCAACACAAGTTAATTTGCACAGCAGCTGTATTTTGCTGAGACAGATTGCATATTTTCATTGTTAGAATAAAAATGTCCACTGGGCTCGTATCCTTCACGCTTCCCATCTCTGCCTGTTACGCTCCCAGTCGAGTCTAGAGAACAAATTCAATTTCTTTCATAAACAAGAGATCCACTCAAATGATTTTCCCTTTGTCCAGGCGGAAATTAATGAAGCCAGGAGAACACACAAGGCTGCAGAAGACACACAAGGCTGCAGAATCTTCCCCCTCATGGAAAAAAAAAATCGTGGAAATCTGGCCCCTGGCAGGGCAGGCAGTGTGTGTGAATCATGGCAGCCTGATTCAGAGCAATAAGGACAATAATCCTGAGCTACACCAACTAACCTTCAAGCTTAGTCACAGTTTCACACAGCTAATGAGCAGAGGGAGCAATGAATCCTGGATTTATGGCTCTCTGTTCCCATAGATTCCGCCTGGAGACAACAGCAGCGTTTCCTTGCATCTCTAATGACTTATCTTGTCTTGAGGTCTTTTTTTTCCTTCCCCCCTGTCCTTCCCTACACCGAGGAGGGTTTTTTATTTGTTTGTTTGTTTGTTTTAAATCATTATTGAATTTTTAAAAGCCTGCTGGGTAAATTCTTATCATCAGGTCCTGCAGTAGAAATAAAGAGTTAACACCCCTGAATCTGCCAAATTTTGCTCCTCGTTGTTTTTCTCCAGATTCTGTTCACACAGAATTATCAGGGCTGTCGTGCAAGGCTCTGGCTGTGCAAGAGAAGATGCTTTGACTCCAAACCCTGCTCCCATTCCTTTGTAAATTACCCAAAGTGACTCCGGTTTTATTTTTAGCCCGGAGGTGAATCATTCAGGAAAATCTGGTAAGATCCACTTAACCACAGTTAAACTCTCAAACCTGAGCGAGTTCTAGTTCACTTCTATGAAGTTTACACACGATTATTTGAGCTCACATGATTAAAGGGGGCGCATGTTTATTTTAACTCTCGCCAAATCACTTTGGACTCAGAACCTCTGGAGAATCAGGTCTGTAAGCATATCTAGAGTTACTGTATGGAGACAAAATGAAGGGAGAATTGGGGGGAAAATGTCACAACTGTAGAAGTGGGGTTTATTTTGAGGACAAAAGTAGTGAGAAGGCAATGCCAACGCCCATATGTGAGGCACAGTTTCATCCCTGAGATCAAACATTCCTTGTGTTTGGAGAGCCTGATTGAGGTGAACCTTCGACCGGGAGGCTGATACAGCTACAGAACCCATTTTTGTGATGTTTAATTAAAGGAAGAAGACAAAACAAGCTCCATGCTATTGCCAGCCAGCACCTGGAGAAGAAAGTTGAGCAAAGGGTGCTCTGCACCCTGGATGTGACCCATGAGACAATTCTGTCCAGCCTCCACCCACATGTAACATTTATATATAGCCCCAGAATAAACTCTTTTTTATAATCCTGCCACAAGCTGTCAAGCAGGGCAGCCCCAGACTAGATTTTGCTGCTGCTGTAAAAAAAAGGAAGAGCATGTCTCATTTTATTAAAATACTAGAACACACCATAAAAAATTAAAAACAGTGCAGAGTGGCACCTTACATAAAACACTGCCCTGAGCTGCCTTCTATTCCCAGCATCCCAAACATGCTGTGATCCCAGAGCAAGGCAGAGCCCAGCAAAGGGAACTGAAGCCGCTGCTCCAGACACACAAATGGACGCCTTCCACTGCAAATCTACCTGAGAAACTTCAGCAGAATGACCAATTTTGGTGCCATTTAAGAGCACATCCATCTACCCACAACAGTCTTTCATTCCCCTCAATTCTCAAGCAAGTCTAAATTAATTAACTCTGCTTTTCAAAGGTGCTCAAGGGAATTCTGTGCCCTTCAAAAAAAAAATCGGTGGGACTCAGCTTCCCCCTCAGTCTGTGCTTTTGAAAAGCCTCTTCAAAACTCCTGTGTGGGAAAAAGCAGGACCTGCAAATACCCGGGATGCACAAGAGACTTCTCACGGCATTGCTGGTGCCTCCTGTTGTTGCTTTTCCATATTTCAGAGGCAAAGGTTGGAGTTTTTCTTGCCTGCAGGTTCCCATCCCCAAGTCAGCTGCAGTCCCTTTGTCGCCTTCCTATCTTTTCTGCACCAGCAGCATCATCTCCTTCCCCTGCGTTCAAACTAACCACAAATATTTTGACAGAACTGAGATAGGCAGCAATTACACTTTGAGTTTTGCTGGCACGTCTGAGGGGATGGCAACCTCTTGGCCTGACACAGCAGCACAGTGTGCCTGATTTCAGTTCTGAGTTTTTATTCCCATTTCTTCTCCAGTGACTACAGCATCTCTGCAATCTTTACAGGCAGTGGAGAAAAATCTTTACAGGCAGTGGAGAAAAACCTCTTGGCCGGACCAGAGGATGTCAAGTGAAGCCTCGGAGCTGAACTCTCAAATGTGAATTTCCAAGGTATATTGGCCGTGCAGAACTGAATCCAGAATCCCATCACAGTCTGGCACTGGTAAAGGATAATTTCAGCAGACTGGGGTCTGAGTGTGGAACAGAGAACAGGACCTGGCATCCTGATGGACACTGAGATAAACAGAGATCAGCTGTGTGCCCTCACAGCAGTGAAGAGTAACCTTTTGGGTTTTATTACCAAGAGCATAGCCAGCCAAAAGATGGGATTATCGTTCTCTCCTTAGCACCTGGGAGGCTGCATCCAGGGTACTTGGTGCATTTTGGGGCTCCTCAGGAACAGGAGGAGCTTGGCAAGCAGGAAAGAGTGGAGCAGAGGGGCACTGAGGCATCAGGGGCACTCGAACACGGGGAGGGGTCTGAGGGGTTTTAGCACTCACTGGAGGTGAGTTTAATTCAATCTTCCACAACCTAAATAAAAAACCAGAGCTGTCTCCTCTCAGAGATGCACAGAAAAGAGAGGAGAGGCAATGGCCATGAGTTTCAGTAACGATTCAGATGGGATATAGGGAAAAAAATTCCTGACGGTGTTTGCACTGCTCACAGACTCTGTTCAATCTCCATCTTTGGGGTATTCAAAACTCCACTGGGCAAGGCCCTGAGTAACCTGATCTAACTTTGAGGTCGACCTTGCTTTGTCCAAGAGGTTGGACAAGGTGACCTCCAGAGGTCCCTTCCAACCTAAATTATTCTGCAATTTTCTGGAAAAAGTTCAGATGCAGAACTGATCTTAGAAGAACTTCTCAGAGAGATTCAGCTAAAAATGCAGCAGCTCCCGGGGGGCTGTGGCAATCCTGAAAAGGTGTCTGGTATCCCCAGCTGGATTCTCAGGGGAACAGCTCGTGGGACTGGATGGCTGCAAAACAAGAGGCTGAGCCCCAGCTCAGCCCTGAATGCTGAATCCTATCACCCAGACTGATCCAACCCAATCCAAACAGTGCTCCCTCAGCTCTTCTCTAAGGACAATAGGGGTTTTTTTCTTTCAGGAGTCCAGTCTACAGGCTATCACAACAGCTTCCTGCTGTCAAATTCACTTTTTAAAAGCCAGGAAGAACGGAGGGGAGAGATTATGGAGGGATATCTCTGCACAAAAGGGGGACCAGAGCAAATCTGTTTCTATAGTGGGGCTGGCAAGGGAGCTCAGGCTTTTAGGAGGGATAAAGAGATCCCAATTCTTTGGAGAGAGCCATAGGTTACCTATTTGGCCTTTTCACCTGCTCTGGGACACGCTAGCTCTCAGTTCCTCAGGAGCTCTGCTCCCTTGGCACCAGGAGAGCAGCAGATAAGCTGACGCAGGTCGCACATTGTCCAAGGTGCCCCTGGGCGCTCCCTGTTCCCTGCCCTCCTTAACTGACTTTCCTTGAGGCAGAGGTCACAGGAGTCAGGAGCGTGGCTCTCTGACAGCTCCCTGCACACAGGAGCCACATATCCCACCTGGCAGGGGACAGCTCAGGTGGCTCCACGCGTGCCAGGGGGTGCAGCAGAACCACCCAACACTACGGCCCCTCTCGTGCAGGAATTCTCCACCTGCACTTGCTGCCTTTTGCTGTAAATACTTTCTGCCTTAACGAGAATTTGCTGCTCCAAAAATAACTGTAATTACCCAAGAAGCAGAGGAGCCTATTTACAAGATTTAAAGGGGAAGAAGAAAGAAAAATCCCTCAGAAGAAAACTTGGGCCTCAGAATACAAAACTGAGTTGAAAAGGGGCAGCTCCTTTCTCTGGGAGAAGCTCAGCCCCTCTGGAAGAGCAGGGGCTTGGCCTTTCTTGGTACTTTGCCCATGCCAGCCACGAGGAATTGCTCAAGTCAGGTAGCAATAAAATATTCCATGAAAACCAATTACCCCCCAGGAGCAAAGTGTTGGAATGAGGTGGAGGAAAACTGGCAAAACTCACACCTGTGAAAGTTTCTAAGTCTTTGCTGAATGTAAGAGGGTGGGGGGGGGGAAGAAAGAAGGCATTAAAAAGGCATGAGTGTGCACAAGAGAGTAGCAGAAAATAATAATTTAATATAATAAAGTTGTTACAACAGCAGCAATGATTGCTGTCTATCCGGGCTCTGAATAATTCAAAAGGTTCCTGCTTCACTTAGGATCTCAGGGAATTTTCAGACCTGCCAGAATTTTCTGCTGGTAAATAATGCATCTCTAGTGTTCAAACACTCTCAGTCCCCAATTAATACTATAGATTGAGCACTGCTGCTTTGGGAAAAGGAGGAAGTCTGAGGAAGGTAAATTCCTACTGAGCTGCCTGAGCCTTCAGTCCTTCCCGTTTCCACCGTGACCTTTGGGTGCTAAAATTGCTGCTGCCTCTCACAGTTGCCAAGCCCACACAGGTAACAAGGAGTTAACGCAGCTGAATCTTTCAGCATTAACCTACAAAATAATTCGCAGCAGGATTCCAAAAAGGGGGAAAACATAAGGAAGAAACAGGTGCACCAACGTGCAGCTTTCTGAGCTTTGTTTCTGAGCTGGGAGTTGTCTGCTGGTGCTGACACGAGTGCCTGGAACGGCCCAGGAGCTTTGGGCAGGGGTCACCAGGATTTTGCTTGTTTAGAGAAAATTCCTGGATCCGAATTCGGAATCTAGCTCCTGCTTTACCTGAACTCAAAGCTAAGTGAATTAATGTACAGCAATTCCAAGAGGGACTTGGAGAAAGCCTCTCCAAACATCCTCCTCCTGTTTTCCTGATAATTTCTATTCTACCCCAGGAACACTGAAACAGAAGGACAAGCTGTTCCTCTGATTGATAAAGCAATTTTAGGAACTTTCCTCTAGTCAGAGTGGAGATGCAACAACTTCCCTGGAAACAAAACTAAAGAGTTGAGAAAGAAGGCAAGAGCCCAGCCCAAGAACATCAGCAGTGACCTGGGAAATGAATTAGTAAAGGCAAGGAGAGGCCTATTTTTCTATGCAGTATCAGGCTTTTTCTTGAACACAGACTGTATTTCAGATGAATTTTCTTCTAAAAATACCTGAACTTTTCACTGCCTTGTACCAGCAGGACCCTACATTTCAGGAGCAGCCACACGGTGCTCGTGTCCCAGCTTTCAAATCAACAGAATTTCAGGATCAGGAGATCCTGGTGCTGCAATCTAAGAGAGGAGAACATCCAGCTCCTACCAGAGCTCACCCAGCTCTGCTCTGTCCTCCAGGTGCTGCTTCCCTCTCCAGCCCCTGCTGGGGTCAGGTGCTTGTCCTCGAGGTTGTGCTCTTGTTGCTGCTCCCAGGGCACCCCAGCATCTCTGATTTCAGGGCACTTTATCCAAACTTTTCTAGCCCTGGACTTTTAAAATATTTTGTTTATCTTGCTACTGTGGTTCCTATTGTTCCCAAGCTGTTTTTCTTATTAAATTACAGAGGTTTCGAGTTGGAATGAACCCTCCTTTCCCAATGGGCCCACTGGCGATTGGCTGCTGGGGAAAGAGAGGACCAGAGGGAGAGAGAGCAGAGGAGAATTACAAGGTTTCAGATTCCTGTAAACAGAGAAACATTTTTCCAGTCATCAGTCTGAGCCCAGTGGAAATAGGGCTTCAGTTTCCTCTAGTTAAGGCTGGGGATCCGGTGGCAGAGCTGTTGACAAGCCTCCTTTTTCTCTGGCAGTCCCTGGATGCTGCTTAGTCTGCAGCTGAGCAGCAATTCCATGTGCTGGCACTCACTGCTGCTGTTTCCCTCTCCTTCTCCTTCCAAACTCTTCCCAGTGTGTGCCCTCCTTGCAGTCCCAGAGCAGGTGTCTCTGCTCGGAGGAAAATCCTACAAAGCCTCCTGTTTTCCTCAAACCCTGGCTCTGAAGAAGCAGCCCTGAAGTGGCTTTGGGGACTGAACTCCCTTAAAGGGCTGCATCAGCTTCCCCAAATCACACAGAATCCCCGGATGGGTCAGGGTGGCAGGGACCACAGTGGGTCACTGGTGCCACCTCCCTGCTCCAGCAGGGCCATCCCAGAGCACAGGGCACAGGATGTGTGCAGGCAGCTCTGGAATATCCCCAGGGACGAGACCCCACAGCCTCTCTGGGCTCTGCTCGGGGCCGGGCCCTGCCCAGGGCAGCAGTTCTGCCTCCTGTGCGGGGGAATTGCTGCGCTCAGGCCCTGCCCGTGGCTCTGGGGCTGCTGCCGGGCCCCGGAGCAGAGCCCGGGCCCTGCCCTGAGCCCTCCCTGCAGCCAGGGACAGCCAGGGCTGAGGGCCCCTCTCAGCTGGGGCTCCTCTCGAGGCTGAGCAGCCCCGGCTCCCTCAGCCTGTGCTGGGCACGGAGCTGCTCCAGGCCCTTCCTCAGCTGCGCAGCCTCCGCCGGCCCCGCTCCAGGAGCTCCCTGGCCCTGCTGGGCTGAGGAGCCAGAGCTGGGCACGGCACCCCAGGGGTGCCCCCAGGGCTGGGCACAGGGGCAGGATCACTCAGTGACCTGCTGGAAATGCTCTTCCCAATGCCTCCACTTCAGCTCCTGCATAATCCCAGCATCCTTTCACTCTGCCCATGACTATTCCTTGGCTGAGCTGTGCCTGCAGTGGGGTCTGGGTTAGGAAGGGTCTTTGTGCTGTGTGCAATGACAGCACCTGGTGCCCAGGTGGTCACGCTCCAGCCGTGCTGTGCTCAGGAACCTCTGCAGTGCAAACACACTGGATGCTGTAGCTGGGCCACCGTCACCAGACTCACACATCCCTTTCCATCAGTCACTGTCAGTATTTTCCCAGCAGGGCCATGCAAACACTGTTCATTGCAGAGGAATATCCCCTGACTGGCCAGCAGTGATATCCTCATGGTTGCCCATCAAGCACTGAACCAGCTCAACTCAGATCTGCCTGCAAAAGTTGATCAACAGCCTGTGCACAGGCACGAGGTCTTCAAAAACATCACTGAACACCTCTCCAGGAGCAGCTGGGTGTAAAAGAGCACTGTAAATGACTAAAAGAGCAAAAACACGATGTGCAGACATTTGCTTGGACATGTACAGCAATAATATTAACTTAAACCTCCTGCATCTTGCTGCCACTGGGGTTTACAATTCCTCTGTGTGCCATTCATAAATCCTGCCTGAAAGGGCAGAGAATTTTAGTGGTGCAGGAAGGAGTTTTGTGGTTAAAGCTCCCGTCTGGGCACCAGGGCTGGGTTTAGCCTTGGCTCCCTACGTCACCTGAAGTCACTTTGCTCAGTTCCCTCAGCAAGATGCCAGCGATGGTGACTGAGGTGCAGCCCAGTGTAGGATGGGGGCTCTAGAAGTGGAAATTGGATGTAAATGTAGATTTAGAAGCACCGCAGATGCCTTGCTAGAAGGCCATTCAGGCATGCAAGTCACTTCCTAGAAACCTCTGTTTGTTTGGTGGCTTTGCACAGTGTGTGACAACATTTCCCTGCTGTCACTGTGGGCACAGATCTCCAGATGCACCCAGGGCAAACAGCAGCCTCTCCAAAAGTATTCCTGGTGCACCTGTCAAAGATTACAATTAATTCACGACTGTTTGATGGCTTATGCTAAATGGGCTTGGCTCCAGGCCAGTTTCCATTGGGCAAGTGTCTCCATCTCAGGAGCACCGTGACATTTGGCATTTATTGTCCCCGTGGCTGGCACTCCTTCCCAGGGCCACGTATGGAATGTGTCAGGGGAACAGACTGGCTTCTCAGGCCCCAATCTGCATCGAGGTAGGATGGCACAGAGGAGCCTTTTGTTGTTGTGCACATTTAGCTTCCCTCTTCAAGACAGATGGAAAAGTTTGTGTTTTGTAGCTGTTAACACAGCACCTCTCCCTGCTGCAAAATCCTCTTCGTGCTCCGTGTGACAATTCCCAGCCCAGTCTCCTCCTGATGCGAGGCGTTTGCTCACAAAGACCGGCCCATGAGCTCTCCAGCAATGCTTAGATGAGCATGATATGATTCAGTAATTTCCTTTGTTGCCCTCCCTCTCACCCTGTCAGCACATTCACTCGGTACTGGTTTAAGCCTGGTCCTTGTGCGGGGTGACAGCCTCTGTCCCCTGCTCCACCCCGAGCTGCACAAAACCACTCAGACAGCAGCATTTCTGTGCCAAGCAGCGTTGTGGAGCACTCCTGAGAGCCATGGCAATGTGGCTTTCCAGCAGCTGACTGCCTCCAGCCCCCTCCTGTCCTCGTGCCCCTCACTGGTGGGTTTTGGGGTGCTGGTGCCACCCCAGTCCCCATGGCCATTGCTGCTGAGCTTGGCCAAAGCTGCCTTTCCAGAGATTCCAGCCCAAGGAGAACAGGAGTTGGCAGCTGCCAGCCCAGCTGTCCCAATGCCACCAAGCTGTGCTGCTGTGGGTGGCAGAGGGTGGGCAGCATGTCACTGCCACCCCTTCTCCAACCCAGGACACTGAGCGGGTATGAAAACCTGGCTCACTGGGTGGTGCAGGGTGCTTTGGATGTCTGAGGGCCAAGATTTCACCCAGGAGCCTTTTCCTCATGACAGACTGCAGACTCAGTGTCCAGCAGGGATCCTGCAGGTGCCCTGCCCTGACCCAAGCACATCCCACAGGTTACCTGTGCCCTCAACAGGCTGCAAATACCTGCCAGAGCAGCATGACAAGATCACGTCACTGCTTCATCTCCAGAGACAGCCACACTAAGGGGATCAGAGCAAGCCCAGATCCACTTATTCCTGCCACAGCTGTGCCTTGAATACATCCACGGACTCCTCCCCAGCCCATGGGACAACCTGTGCTTCTCACTGCCATCCCATGAAGGCAGCAGACTCAAGGATTCTTTCCCTTGGCTCCAACCTGTGACCCAGAACTGGGGAAGCGTGCTCTGACCTGCCGCTCGCAGAGATTTGGAGGCTGATTTCAGTTCCTGCTCCTATAGAAAAGCAGACACCGTGTGCCCAAAATCCCTGCAGCAAGGCACCCTCAGCCAGCCCCCAGAGCCCTGGCATGGCAGTCCCTGCTGTCCCAAAGGACAAGGACATTCTCTGCGACACTGGGCCGAGTGGGGTGCACTCTCCAGCACCCAGAAACCAAAGCTGGGGTCTTCTGCCTGATCCAAACCTGCCTCCTACACCCCAGATTCCTGAATTCAGAACCCTTCTAGAGGAATGTGTCAGCACCCAACCAGTGGGAGTGAAACGCCAACTTTTGTAGCAGATTGGAGTTTATTTTTAAGCAGTGTAAAAAAAAAAAAAAACACCATCCAAACCTCCCCAAACACACACACAGGGACAAAATCTGCAGGTGGAGGCAACAAGCCCAACACTGCTGGCTCCACAGGCCAGATCCCAGCCCGCCTCAGCCACCTATTTGTGAAATTCCTCAAGGAGAAGTGCGGAGGAGATGGCCTGGCAGCTGCTTGGGAGGTGAAGCACCCTTTTTGGGATCTCAGTAAACAGGGAACCAGGGAGAGGAGATGTGGGAAATGTTTTCATTCACTGGGCAGGCAGGAATGTGGCCATCCAGGTCTCCAGCATCCCTCCTGCTTTGCTCCAAGCTCAGCCCATCCCAGCCAGGCTCAGCTCCCCCAAATCCTCTCCATGTCGGGGCACTGGGGGCACTCAGCACCACACCAGCTCAATCCCAGTGTTTTGGGGTCTCTCACCCTATTCCCTGCTGTGAGGTGAGACAGTGCATGGTCCCTCCTCACTGAGCATTTAACCTGTACCTTCCCCAGGTGTACCTTCTGTGTGTCTGAGTGCTTCCAGTTCACCTCTGCCAGGAGAACCCGAGTGCATTTTAAACATTCTCATCATTTATAAACCACAGAATTCCTTAACCATGAGCCCAAGACATTGTTCCCTGTATTACCGTCTGAATAGCAATCCATACATGGATTAAGAGAGACAAAAGCTTTGTTACATCACCCACTCCACCCCTTTATGTTTCCTCTCCTGGTGTTGCCCATTTTCTCCAGGATACTCAAGACCCACACAGCTGGAAAACTGGTCACAAATGGTGCTGCTGGAGAGCCAAGGCTGTCCACACTTCTGTGGTATTCATCCAGGGAAAGGGGATGTTTCCTCAACTGCAAGGTGAACTCTATCTGCACCCATCTGCTACAGTTCATGTTGTGATGCCATTGTAACAGCACAGAATTCAGACGTGCTGGACGCCTGGGAGGGTGGGAGGATGTTTAAATGAGGAGCCCTGGAGAAGGAGTGGCCCTTTGCACGGGCAGTGTGTGGTAGCCAGGGCTTGTCCTGCAGCTCTGGGTTGGGGATGCTGAGGAGGAGCAGCCAAGCCACAGCCCAAAGGCAAATCCCTCCAGTGGGAAAGAAGGAAAAAATGCACCTGGAAGAGGCAGGATGGAGGCTGAAGAACCACTGGCTGCCTCCTCACCCTCCTTTGTGTGGAGAAACCCTCGGAGAGAGCTCAGAGTGGCCTGGATCATTTCTAGAGGCACCTGCAGACAGGAGGTGAAAAACCCCCTTATTAAGCTCCTGCCTTGTGCTGTTGAGGCACATAAAGAGCCACCAACGTCACCTCCCAGCGCAGGCAAAGCCGCCTCTGTGCTGCATAAATCATGCATGGCCACATCATCTGCTCGGGAAGCACAAAGGCAGCAGTCACTAATTGTGCCAGGGGTTGTTACCTGCGGTGGAGGCTGCAGCACACACTTGGCGTGTGCTTCTCTCTGAATATTATCTGCGTTTGTCTCCTGCCCCACGTGCTGTTCATACGTCTGCAAGAGGGTGCCAGGGCTTTCCATTAAATGAGCACGGATGACTTCTGCTTTGTCACCCCAAAAAGGAACAAGAGCACAAAAGGGCCCGTGCGAGACCCCAGATGAGTAAGCCCCAGATGTCTTATTACACACAGGCTTTTCACAGACTATTTCCCACTCGGAAAGCAACTTAGGGAGCTAAAATTATACCCCTATCTACTGATCTATTTTGTGGCATCTTCTACCCAGGCACAGAGCTGCTGTGAGAAGACCAGAAGTGGCATTTAAGGGACTCCTCAGGCATTTTAAAATGAAGTTCAAATAGGAGTCTGTGTAAGGGCACAGGACAGACCCCACACAGGCTGTCCCTGGCACAAATGCCAATGGATGGGTGTACTGGCAATACCAGCAATGCAGCCATAGCTGGAGTCCAGTTTGTAACCTGTAAACCTATTTAAAAGCTGTGGTAAGTGGCAGCAAGGTCCAGTGTTCTCCCCTATATACCATGCTCCATGTTCAAATATTATGGAAAAAAAGTATCTCTGGTTCAACAGCTTCCCCTTGTTAGCAGAATTTGCTTTAATGCTTCTCCCTGGCATCATTCACACTCTGCTGACTCTGGTTTCCAGGCTGTGGGTAGTGCTTGTGCTGCACTATAACAGATGCTCTATAATGCACAAGGAGTTCTGCTCTCTCCTGGACGTGCATTCACCTGGAAAGTTCATTACAAAGGCAAGTGATGTAGCCGAGATAGTGCTTCCAGATTCAAACCTGAAAGCTCAAAACAATCAGGAGAGTGGAAGGAGCTGTGTTGAGACAAATAACTCAATCTGCTGTCAAATTCCCCAAAGTGCCTCACCCCATCTCACCTCTAGCGTGCTTCAAGCCTGTGATCACTGCTGGAATTTCACAGCACACCCTGAGGGTCCTCAAGGTGGCCAGGACTGAAGGCCAAGCCCAAAACATCCCCTACTCATTCCCTGTTCACATGAACGTCAGTCCCAGAAGCTGCACCAAACCACTTCACCTTCAGCTACCTCCCCTCTAACCTGATAAATGTCTGCTTCACTTTCAGACTCCGCTGTTCCTTTCCAGCTTGCTGTGTTCTGCCTTTGCAGCTACTCAGTTATTTTCTCCTCACCCACCTATTCAAAGCATAAGCCAGGAATGCAAAGGTCATCCTCTTCCAAACCTATAGGCAGAGCTATACATCTCTGGTGTCCCTTTGCTGCTCAGTGTTCGCTCTCATTACTCTGGCATATAAATCTCTGGAGAGTTACAGGGGAATTCAGGTGCTTGCTGTCCTCAGACATTTCCCAGAGTACCCAATAAAGGGATGGCACATCTCTGATATCAATGTATTGCCTGTGAACTTTGAAAGCAGCATAAAAAAATGAGTCTAAAAAGCTTATCACCAGCAATCAGAATGGCAGAATGCATTTGATGTGCAGGTGGTTGAAAAGTCTTCAGAACTAATGGCTTGGAGTAGTTAAGGAAGCTGACAGACTCCAGGATGGGACTTTTTTCCTCCTTCTTTATGGAGATGACATTGATTGACTGGGCTTGGACTGGGCACAGAGCTGGCACAGAGAGCCCAAATGCCCCACGAGCTCCGTGGTTCGCAGGCAATTTTAACACGCTTAAACATAGAAAACAAGCTCAAGAGCTGTTTGATATAATCCATGACCCCTGAAAAATGAACTGCAGGCTTCCCCAGGGCCCGTGTGTGCCCAGAGGTGGACTCTCAGAAAATGGGCAACCATGAAGTTAGAGAGTTTAATCACCTTTGTGCTTTAGGAGCACGCCAGGGGGCTGGAAGAATTGAGATGAGCCAACAGACAGCAACTCCCTGAGGGTTAACTGTGCTCAGCACCAGGAGGGGTGAGGAAGGTCCAAAGGAGTGACCCCACAGTGGGTGCTCAGCACGATCCTCCCCCGCCGTACATGAAGTGAGGGCACTGATAACATCTCACGGAAGTTCAGGAGATCAATATAATGCTTGTTCAAGCTCTGGAAGGTCGCACAAATCCTGCCAAGCTGCCTGTCTGCCTCCAAAGTCTGATCTGCAATCTTGACCACACTTTACATTCTGCAAGCACCAGCAAATGTAAGGCAGGAAGAGTTTTTTCTTTAAAAAACTTTAAAGCGAAGCTTTCAGGAATGAAACAGCTGCTCCAGACAAAGCCCAGCCCTGCTCCTGGGGCAGGTACCCACAACTGTCTGCACACACAGCCTTGGCTGACTCACCCCAGCTGACCAGAAGCCCCAGTTCCCAGCACCAGTGCCCAGCCTGTCCTTTGGACACGGTGCCAGCCCTGCTGCCTCCTGCCATCCCACCCCCTCCAGCAGCTGGGGCCGGAGCACGGCCTGGATTTACCATCCTCACCCCGCAGCTCCCTCTGAGGTTTGGGCAGCAGGACAGACTCGTTTGATGACCTGCCTTGGGGGCTGAGCAAATGAGATTCATTAGGATATGCAAAAAGCTGAGAGCAAAGCAGCCCTATCTCTCTGTCTGAGCTCTGCTGATCTGATAAGAGTGAGTTGCTCCAACATGTCTGCAGAGGAAGATCTGAAGCTTTCTTCTTTCCATGCATTCCCAGATAGTCATTGCAACTAATAGACAAATAGGTCAGAATAAATAGCAGCCCCCTCATTTCCCCCAGCATGCCAGCCTGGATGGCTTAAGTCAAGTGTTAATAAGAAACAAGGCTGCTGTAACAAGATGTCCTGATGCACTGCAAAGAATATGGAGCATAATGGCATCTTTCAGACATACTTTTCACTAAAAGCTTGTCATTACCCAGACAGAGGAGACAGCATCTGCATAGAGAAGCAGAGGAAAAGCAGCTTGAATGAAGTGATCCAAAAATGGAGCCATCGAGTCACCGCGTCGTTGGATAAAATAATACAAAAGCGGATTTTGCTTAAGTTCAGCATTTTCATCACGGCACAATAGGCAAAGTAAAATTACTACAAGGAGAGGGAGGGATGTTGGAGGTACAAACCTGTTCTCTTGTGGGGATCAAACACAGCCCTGTGGTGTAACTGGGTGATGGAGTAGACCCGTGTCAGTGTGTGTTGATCATCCTGATGTGGTTTTTAGATGGAAATTCTGGTTTGCCCCATGGAAACTGAGAGGCAAGATCTGGGGGAAGAGGGACCCCGGAGCAGGCAAGAGGCAAAGCTCCTGGCTTCAGCTGGCAGTGCTTCACCTGATCCCAGTGAGAGCAGAGCCACTGAAATATTGATTGTGGCTCCTTGGTTTTTTACAACACATTTGGCCTCTGTGCCGGGGCGTTCGGCAGCGAGCAGAAGCTGTTAGCGAGCAGCTATTACTGCAAGCTCTCCTAAACCAGGGCAGGGGAAAGAACCAGAGGTGGAAAATCTAAATTTAGCAGGCAGCAGTCGGGCTGCTCGCTCGGGCATGGCTCCGCTCCGCTCCCACCCAGTGAAGGATTTTCGGTAGCAACCATCACCATGGTATCAGAGCCGCTGCTGTGCAGCGATTTTGCCAATCCCTGTGGGTTTACTGGAACACTCGTGACATTTTAGGTGCAGGGAAGGGGCAGGTGAGTGGGAGGGATGGTTTTTAAAGCACCAGCTCCGGGAATTAAGGGAAGGCAACTTCAGCACTTGCACCTTTTTTCTATAAGAAGCACATGGTTACAGCTTAGGAGATTCAGAGCATCCTAGTCTGAGGGGAGGGAGGAGGTTCTTGCACTGTCCCCCTAATTTTGAGGGGAAGAAGGGCTGAACCACAGGATTTGAGCTCCTGGAATTGGCTGTCAAGAAACAGTTTCACTTCCTGCCTCCGACTGTCGCAATGTCCGGGTTGCAAAGAGCGAGAGCAAACATTTCTAATGTAATTTCCATGTTGATTTTTCAGCTGTGGCTCTTTTAACACCCTCTCCCCCTGGGCCTGTTCTGTCCTCTGTGCCTTTCCTGCTGCCTGTTCCCCGGCGATGACAAACCGCAAAGCGTTTCCCAAGAGTGAGAAATCCTCACAGGAATCATCTGTTGCAAGTCCTGTCTGACAAAACCGTGTCAGTGCTTTGGGGACTTTCTCTCTATTTTTAATTGAGTGCATCTTTTCCCTGGCATTTCCCCCTGCTGGCTCCTTCCATCCCTGCTAATACAGCAGATCTAGGCTGGGAAACAGTGCTCGTGCCAGGATGGGGAAGAGCTGTTGCTCCCACCTGATTCCCTGCGAGGATTTTTATATAAAAGGTGCACACGGGGCTCCCTCTCTCCCTTTATTCCTCCCGTGCAATCAGCACTCTTGATTTAGTCCTTTTCTTATCGTGGCCTTGCAGTATCACATCTTGGCTTGGTATTTAGTCTTCCAGAGGCTTGAAAGGGCAGCTTCTCCTTGAGTTTATCAGCTCAGATGGGGGACGCTGCTTGATGGTTTGCCAGGGAGCTTCTGTGCGATGCCTTTTATGTCTCGATTGAGTCAGGGCGTTCTATTTAATTAAAGAGATGGGGAAACAAAAGGCTCCTCTTGGATAAAATCTGGGGGGGAAAACGTACTGCTGCCTCAGAGGGGAAGGGGGGATGGATTCCCAAAGCCAGCAGAGCCTGATGAGAGCTGAGGGCAGGGTAGCACAGGGTGGTTTAACAGAAGGGGAGGCAGCCGCTCTGCCAGCAGAAGCCCGTGAGCAGAGAGCCATGGAGCACAAAATTAACACACTGGCTCATCAGGAAATGTTAATGTGGGCAAGGTGGGGAATTGCTTCATATGGGCAAACAATCTGTGCAGGAGGGATAAGCGCCATCAAAACCTGGTAAAATCTGGGCACGTTTCTCCAAAATCTGCCCTCTACCCTCAGCTTGAGGTTCAAGACAGGAAACGCAAAGCCCTGATGGAGGTGTTAAATCCTTATGGCACAAAAACAACAAAACGTTTTGCTGAGATGGAACAAAGTTAAAGAATCCAACAGGGCTTTTCTAGAAATGATAAAGGCACTGCTACACAGGTCCCAGGAGGGGAACTTAACAGCCTGGAGTAAGTGGTTTGGACGACTTGATTCTGTTCAGAACAGTCCTAAACACAAATACTGACTGCTAATGAACTCATGTCCTCTACAAACGCTGGCTCTGCTTTCATCTGCCAGATTCTCCTGAAATTTAACTTCTTCTCCCTGACCTCCACCATTCCCCACTGCTCCCCTAACGGAGACCTGGGACCAGCTCCTCCCAGCCACCACCTCACCTCTTCAGCCATCACACAGGGCCTATTTCCCCCTTTGGAATGATGGCGGGGATGCCAAGATCCACATAACCTGATGCTGAACTTAGTCCCCCTCGGTTTACAGTGCACCTGGGAGGAGCAGAAGGTCCAGTGTTATGGATGTTTGACAGTCAGACTCCGATTTCAACATCCCAGATGAGGAACTGCTTTAGAACCTGCTCAAAGCCTGTCTGGATAGGGCCACAGGCAAGGTAATGCTCACAGAACTTTTCAGGAAGAAGGCCAGAAGAACATTAAAAAGTAATTGAAAGGCCTGGGGGATCAGGGGAAGAAGAAGACAAGCTCAAAGAAACCAAGGAAAAAAACCCGAGGCATGGCAGTGTGTGAGTGCACTTGTCTGAAAAGCCCTAAAAAAGAGTCATGTTGAAGAAAGTGAGGAAACTGCCTCTGAAAGGATCTTTCAAAATGGTAGCAGTGGCTGGGAAGCAGTAAATGAGAGGCACTGGGAAGAGGAGGGAGTTCAGCTGGAGGATGTGTCTCCAGATCCACCCCAGCCTTGCCTCCCAAGTCACAAACCACTTTAAGGAGAGGTGGAATGAACATTACCAATGCAAAAATAACCCTAAAAATATTAGGAGCACACCTTAGGTAGCACTTACTGCATGAAAGGAATGCTTCCTCTTCTTCCAGAGAGACTTCAGAATTACACAGATGGTTAAAACATATCTATAGTAGTGGTAGTAATTTAGAAATCTCTCTGGAGGAAAACAAGGTTTTAGCCTTTTTTTTTTTTCTTTTAAATGGCAGCGAGCTGAATTTTAAGGTGGAGTGAGTTTATTTCTGTCGTGGCTGATGCAGAGAAAGCTCCATCACCCACAGATAATGGCAGATGGCGAGCCATGCCCAAATCCATCAGGCACAGGCCTCAAGTGGAGGCTCAAAGCAGGACTGGGGATGGCATTTCTCAGTCAAGGGGCAGCCAGGATACAAAAATCCACGTGCTCCAAGCACTCTGTGAGTGGCAGAGAAGCCTCTGAGCAGCCCAGGGGACACAAAAGATGACCCAGGGTAAGAAAACGTGCGTTCAGTGGCTGACTGAGGGCTGGTTTTATCCCAACCCTGCTAACTCACTGGTACATCATTAAGGTGGATGAACATGGCTCAACAGAGCTGATAATCCTGTGCCCACGGTGCTGTTGCAGAGGGCAAAACATTTTCTGGAGGTGGTGGAGGGGACTCTGAGGCACCATATGGTCTCCTGCAGCCCTTGCTCCGTGCCCGGGCTCGTGCTCTCATGTGACACCCCATTAGCGAGTCACACGGAGCAGAAAGCAATTTTATGGCCAGATCCCGCTCTTAGAAGCTATGATGACTAAACTAGCTAATCAAATCAGCATAAATTTGCAAACACCGTTTTAGCAGCTGCGGCCGTAAATATCATCAGCAGAACGGGAATAATCCCGAGCACACACGAGGAGTTGAGTAATGGGTTCCCAATGGGCGTCGGAGCCATCAGCCGCTGCCTGGCAACTCGGGGAGGGGGCGAGGGGGGCGATGCTGATGAGCCTGGAACAGCAGATGCAGTTATCACGACAAAGCAGCGAGAGCACACACACACCGGAGAAGGGGAAAGAAGAAGAAGACGGAAAAAATCATCATTTAGAGAGACAAACGAGCGTGGTGGGTGCCCTGCTCTGGCCCCGAACGCAGGCACGTGTGCGTGCTCCATGTGGAGGGATGTGTTTTAGCGTTCCCAAAGTGACTCATTTGGCATTTTCCAGGGACCTGCAAGAGGCTCCCCACACGCACGTTCCCGTTTTGTCAACAAGCCATAAAAATAATCAGCCGAGGTGAAATTCACTGTGAACACAGACACCGGGGCTAAATTTGTTTTTAATTTGTGCCAGCTCCCGCTAATGGGAGCCGGGCTGTGCGGAGCTCCCGGCATGAACAAAGGGGAGGGGGAAAAGCTGCTGGGATGAGCAGCCTCCACCTCCCCTCTGGTGAGGACCAGCAGCTCGTGGTCCCAGAGCAGATGGAGCAGGCTAGAATGGGCACAGCCACAGCGGAAGGACTGTCCCATGTCCCTGTGCCCAGAGCCCCCGGGAGCAGGCAGCTGCAGGCACAGCCAGCTCGGCCCTCAGCACTGAGAAGAGGCTTTTGGGGCTCAGAGAATTGAATGGACCTCCCTGCACCTGCCAGCAGGAATCTGGCTCAGTCACATAGATAAATTTGCAAAAAAAAAAAAAAAAAAAAAAAAAAAAAAAAAAAAAAAAATCAGGGAAAAAAAGCCCAGCAGTGATGTCCTTTTGGCAGGCTGGTAAAAACACTTGGCTGTTATGGACCATATCCTGGCCTGATGGGGATATCCTGCCTACTCTGAGATAATATCCAGAGGGCAGGAGAAATATTGCACTGCATAAAGGTAAAGTTTGCTGGAATCATCAAAAACTCGTGGAGAAAAGGCCCAAATGTGGGGATGTTTACACAACAGTCATTACAGCTCACACCGATTAAGCAACTTCTAGCTGAGCTCTAAAGCTAATCTGAAATGGTGTAGAAAGCAAAGTGAACAAGGAACGAGAGCATTTCCAGGTTTCCAAGAAGCTGGCAGCCCAGCTTGGGCTTCATCTTGCTGTAACCAGGAATATTGCTTGGAGATTAAAATGTGGAGATACCCCAGGCTGCTGCTTTAAAGCCGACTTACACCCAAACCATAGTTTGCTGTATTTCCTTAGTTATGGTGATTATTATTATTATTATTATTATTATAATTATATTTCGCTTTCAAGCATTTCCAAAACACTATGCTGTGCCCAGCATAGGGGCAGCCTTTCTGAGCTCATAAATCAGGAGATTTGAAGATACAGAATTCCCTGAGTAACTGGCAGATGTGGTGGACCAACATGAAGGAATGTGATGGATTCACAGTGCTTAGAAAATGGAGCTGAAAGGAAAAAAGGGGAAAAAAAGCTCTTCCCTGGCCAAGAAGCAAAAGGGCAAGTGACAGAGCACCTTGGCATGCTGATGGAGCACATTAAAGGCAGGGGTGGTGCCAGGTGCTGGCTCCTCTGCTCATGGCAGCCTCAGTTGATGCCAGGGAAGCTTGTGCAAGCACTGGAACCATGCATAGGGAGTGCTCCAATAAATGTGTGGAAACATAACAAGAATAGGAAAAGATCAGAAACAAGTGCAAAGGATCGAGCTGCCTCCCATACCAGCACTGAGGTGTGTCCCCCAGCAGCTTTCCCCAGAGAAGGGGTTTGCATTTGTTTTCTCACTTGTGCAGCATTTTCAGTAACCTCTGTCCTCCTCAAGGGGAGTTTTCCAGCGGTGTCTCTCCATCAAAGCTGGTGGTTACCCACTGACCTGAAACACTTCCACAGCTTCGTGCTCCTGGCACCAGCTGGGAACGAGATGGAGGGAGAAGAGCTGCTTCTCTGGGTGCAGAAAAGGACTGTGGGCAGTCCACTGGGCTCAAGTGGCAAAACCAGCATTGATATTTCACCAGAGCACGGAGATAATTTGGAACAAAGGGACGCACTCACCACGTTGAGCTCAATCCCAAAATACACACCAAGGTCTCAGTCCAAGGCAGCACAGCCACTGTGAGCCAGACCCATCATGAGTAACCAGCTTCCCCTTAAAAAAACACACCCCAGTGACCAAAGCCAGGGTGGAGAATTACTGTCGGAACCAGTACAAACTCTGGAACATGCTTTAAAGCCTTTTTTTCAGAGTCCAGAAAATTCCAGCTCGCTCTTCCCGCTGTTTCAATGCAGCATCAGCCTCTTGCCTGCACTGTGGCTGGGGCCGGGGCCAGGAGGTGCCAGCTACTACAAAATATTGCTCTTGTGCTATTGCTGGTTTGATCCAAAACAAAACACACTGGAAATTTTGGAAGAACATCTGTTCCCATCAAGCGTCCAGCCCAAGCCTCCCAGACCCATGAGCTCTGGGTAATTCAGTGGAAAAGCGAGGGAACATCTCAATTCGTCGAGGCAGAACTTTGGCAGCGTTTGCTGCTCTTTGCTGTGTACACAGAAGGCCTCTCCTTTGTGCATACAAGCAGCTCAGTTCAGGACCTTTCAGGGAGAGTAAAAAAGAGCTGCCTTTCCCATACACATTTTTCCCTAAGAGAAATAAACACGAAGGATACGTTCACCAATTTTGAGAATGCTCACACTGATTTTAGTCAATTAATGGGCTTGTTTGAGGGGGGAAAAATGGGATTGTTGCTTATTTCAGTGCAAAAGAGCATCCAGACCATCTCCCAGCCCAAGAGCTGCCACAGGCCCCACGTGACAGGATCCTGCCCAGACTGCAGCCATCGGGTTCATGAGATAACAAACCCTTTCTGTGGCTGCCTGTGCCTTCAGGCAGGGCATGACTTGGAGCAAGCCCACCCACAACAAGCAGCAGGTCTGTGAGGAGCAACCCAGCCACGGGGCCACGTGATGCCTCCCCCTTCGCTTGGATTTGGGAAGACAAGCATCCTCGAGCTGCACTGGGCTTGGGCTCGTATCCAGGCAGACATCACTCCCCCAAGTGCCTCCCCTTCAAGCCCTCCCCTGCCCCAAGTCTGGTGTCCAGCTGAAGTGTGCAGGGACAGTTTTTCCTGGGATTCCAGAAGTCCCAGGCTGCATGGGCCCTGGGTATTGCCACACTGCTGCAGAGACACGGTGCATAGAACAGTAATTTGTGGTCTTAGCTTAGAGCTGAAATAGATACGACAAACAAAGCAAGAGAAAATCTACTGCAGTTCCCACTGTGGTGTGAAAGCACTGAAAAATATAGAAGGAATCTTAGCTCCAGGATAGCTGCAGTTACAATATTTGCCACACTGTACCGTCAGAATCACAGCCAGGCCCATGCAAGCAGCTGGGGAATGAGCAGAGTAAAGCTGCCTCCATCTACCCTACCCCTGGAGTGGTGTCTGACGAGCAGTTTACAACCAGCACCCAAAGATAAACCTAAATTCGGTGACAGTTTACCTCAAAATGCCATAAACCCTCTCAGTTTAGGAGGGGGCTGCACAGATCTCCTCCTTCATCTCCACTGAAGAGGCTGAAGGCTGGAGCTGGGTCACACTGGGACCAAGGGAAGGGGTTGGTGGGTCAGAACCCCCCATTTTCCACACCAAACCTCCTGTGAGGCCCAGCTGGTGGAGCAGGATGGCCTCCTCTGCTCTCCACCCATTGCTGTGACCAGGGAGAACACAATGAGGGGGATTACTCCTGAATAAATCCCACAGGCAGAAAGAGGTGTTCCTGCAACATCCCAATTAGAGAGAGGTGCACGCAAGCAAAGTCATCTGCTTCACACTCCATATTTTTTCCCAGCAGCAGGGAAAAGGATTTCCTGTCACCCCCTAAATCATCAGAGCTTCTTGCCTGACTGTTTCAAGCACAGCTTTATTGTTCCTTACATCAACTTCTGGGGACACTGTCCTTTTTTTTGTAAGAGAATACCGGAGTTTGAAGTTCCATGTGTTGGGGGTTTTTTGTTTTCTTCATCCACTCTGGTTTTGTTTCTTTTTTTTCCTGGTAGGGGAACCAGTGACATTTCAAAGCAGCACATTTGCTGTATGCTCACTCAGAAAAAATTGAAGTCCTGTCTCTGCACTTTCCCTCAGAAAACGCCTCCCAAGCTTGCGGCGCCACGAAAAAGAAAATCTGATTTCACGGCAGCACAAAGACACAAATTACTCCAAAGCAAGGCCGTGCAAAATAAAGCCTACCATTAAATCCAATAGGCTGGAATCAGGAGATCCCATCTCTGATTATCCCCGTTCCCCAACAGAAGCTTTGCCCACATTGGAGCTGCTGGGTCACGTCCATTCTTTTCTCACATGAACCATTAACCCAAGCAAGATCACCCGTGGGGCAGCCTGAGCACGAATGCAAAAGGCTTTGACACAGCATGGTTTTAATGCTCACACACAGCAATATCTTCTCACAACAGGGATAAGTGCCCAGGTATTGCTCTGGGCTGGAAAACCATCTCAGAGCAGAGGCACAGAGATTTTGGTGCTTCCTGTCCACCCCTGCCTGGGCTTGACACCTCTGAGGCTGAAGGCAGCCCGCACTCCCATTTCACAGCCTCCCAAATTTCAGGGCTGGGAGGGTGTCACCACTGCTGGTGCTGTGGGAGGGGGGGTGCAGCGAGGTCGGGGAGTGGG
Organism: Corvus moneduloides; assembly: GCF_009650955.1. Classification (NCBI taxonomy): domain Eukaryota; kingdom Metazoa; phylum Chordata; class Aves; order Passeriformes; family Corvidae; genus Corvus; species Corvus moneduloides. Next base: position 2,663,929 of record NC_045490.1, on the reverse strand, counting down.
GCAGTTGTGCTTCGCTCAGGTTGGAAACAATAGGAGTAAAACCAAGTTTGAGCACAAGCTCGTCTCCACCCAAAGCAAAGCCATATGCAACTCAGCTCAGGAATGACAACTATGCAGCCAGAGGTTTCCTCTAGTTATTGTTTTGGGTTTGGGCTGCAGCAGGCAGGGAGGGGAGGAAAAAAAACCACAGAGGGTGCGGGAAAGGAGCCGAAACCCAGCAGAGCCACGAGAGCCTCCGCCTGACCTCAAGCCCTGGTTTTGGGGTGCAAGGCACGAGGCTGTGATGCTCTCTGTAGTGATTCCCTCAGCCCCCACTGCTCCTGGCTGCCCCTCAGCCCAGCTGTACCTGCACAGCAGCTCCTGAGACACCCATGTGTGTGTGACACCCCTGTCTCTGTGACACCCACGTCTCTGTGTGACATCGGTTTGATATGCACTGACACCCGTCGATTTGGCACGTTCGCTACACAGCAGAGCAGATGTGGCAATGTCTAAGCAGGAGCTGTATTAAAAAGAGCAAACTCCAGTAGAATTCCTTTCCCCAGAAATACATGCCCAGGAAGACCCCAGATTTTCAGCTTTCCATTTTGGTACAGAACATGCAACCCGAAGCCTGTGGTGTGCCGGGTGAGAGGTGCTATGATTGCACTTTCCCTCTTGTCCAGGTTCAGCTAAACATTGTTTCAGCCCCATTTACAGACATTCTCCACTACCCTGACTTCTTTCTAGACCTGCTGGGAATGCAGGACTGTGGAGATTCATGGACATTGACCTCTTAACTAATAAGCTTCATGCAATCTGTGCCTAAAATCAGAGGTAAGGGATTGCAGTGTTACTGCCCAGCATTCCCTTCCAATATTCCCTGAGCTCTCAGCATACACAGAAGTATTTCACCAGCTCCTTGTGCTCCTCATCCCAGCTCCTGGCTTTTTTTGGTGCAGACAGGAGAGATTCAAGGAGCAGTGGTTTTTTAACTAAGCTGATTTTAGCTCAAGCTGCCAAGGAAGTGGGTATTTTCACTTTCTCCCTGCTCCTGTCCCTACCTTTTGTCCTTCTGTTGGCATGAGCATCAGCCAAGCCAGGGAACTGATCCAGTTGGAAACTGTCTGCTTGTCTTTTCCCTTTCTGCTGGGTTAGTTTTCAGAAGGATCAGATTCCTAATCTGGCAGATCGCTCGAGAGCTGATTTTGGCACTGGAGAGAACACATGACCCAACAGCAGGGACTTAGATCAGCTGAAACCAAGCCTAAACCCACGCCCACAGAGAACACCCATGGCCCACCCTGTGCCCACCCAGGCAAAGATCTTCTGCCTGCACAGGAGGCTCTTTCCACGGTGCTGTTCTGGTTCCAGAGGGGAACAGGCATTTTTGGGTAGTGGTGAGACGTGACCTCCCCTCTCTACCTGCTCCACTTGCACGTCCCTTGCCACTGCTCTGCTGCCCCTTAGAAAAAACCCATGGCTCCACTCCAGCCTTCCTTTTGGATCAGTGTCTTTCTTTAAGCACACCATGCCACTCCCCAGGGATTTCTGTGCTCATGGACACTCGTGTATTTACCCCAGATACGTGTGAGATGTGCATGTGCACGCCCTGGGCAGATGCACGCAAGCACAGACTTAAAATAACCCCAAAACATTCTGGTTCCCACAGGCTGCAGGAATGGGCTGTGCTGCTGTGAGCCATTACTACCGAGCACAGGGTGTTTCTATGGCTACCCCTTCCCTGGATTTCACTGCTGCTTTCAGCAGCGCATTCACCCTGTCTGTCTGTCTGTCTCTCCCTCGCACACACACGAACAAAACATCCCTTCTCTCCTCACTCAGCTCCCCCCCTTCATTCCAAATAACACCTCTGCCCTTCCTCCCACACACAGCTGAAAATTCAGAGTGGCTGTTTCTTGGGACCCAGCAGAAGAGGGGACAAAGATTCTCGTCCAAACTGCCCCCAAATGGCAGCAATCCCACAGCAATCTCCTGAACCTCCAACCTTATTCACAGCAAAGGTGGTCCTGGCCATGTTTACTGGAGATCTCTCGGGTTCCTCATGGTGGCACAGAACCAAGAGCAGGCAGACTCCTAAGCTGCTCCCAAAAATCTGGAGAACTGGCCTGCTGAGGGGGAATAAGAAAGAAAATCTCTCCTGGGAAGGCTCGAATCGGGAGCCACGTGCCGAGGGGGTCAGCAGCCCCCTGGCCCCAAGGTGACTCGTTGAGCAGTGTGAAATGAAGATCTGGGCTGGATGTTGGGGGAAATGCTAATGTCTGGGAGCAGCTCATGTCAAGCTGAATAAATCCTCTGCTCTCCACTCTGAAACACAATGGCACATGAATGACTAAGCAATTCTGATAACAATTCAATAGACAAATGTCAGCTTGCTTTGATTAAACATTACTTGTGGAGCTGTTTCAGGGTAGCTAAAGACACATCAGCCTATCTGTCTCACCCCAGCCCTCCCAGCCAGGGCACAGAGACATTTATTTCACAACAACTACAACTGATTTTTTTTTTTTTCCCCAAGCAACTGGAACTCCTGTAACATCTGCACTAAGTCTAGATTTATGCAAGCAGAGCTGGGAAAATAAAAAAAAAAGCAAAATAGCCTCTCTCTATTTTAAGACCTCAGTTTCACTGTCACTTCTCCCTTGCTCCATCAGTTATCCCTTAGCACCGTAATAGCACGGTCCAGTTTGGACATACAGGTGGAACAGAGCCATGTCATTACCACATTTCCACATATTCTTGAGTATTTGCAGCACTGAAGTAACAGTCCTTTAGCACAGGGTTAGTCCAGAAAAACAGTTCAATTTAGGAATGTGGCTGAAATGTGCACCCAGGCTTTGATATGCTGCAGCTCTAACCCACTTCTAATTATTCCTGTCTTTGCTGTGGGTCAGTCCTTTACAAAACAATAACTCCTCCTCTCATTTTTGCAGAGTGCATTCACGTGAGCAGCTTTTCCCCTTTTGAAGGTTGTACCTTGCCAAGCCCCCAAACCCAGCTCTGGGTGCTGAGAGGAACAACCTCAGCCTCGCACACGGGCTTGTGGCCTCGTCTCCAGTCAGTTGTGAAATGAGCTGCTCAGCACTGCATCCGTAATGGGCACTGCAGTGCAGATGGCAAAAGCACAGTCACAACTCTGCTGTGCCTCTGCCAAGAGCCCTGGGTGATGCAGCAGAGCAGCTCGGAGGAGTGAGGAGGGGAAGAGAGGCTGCTCCTCCTGAGGCATTTTCACCTTTCTGTCCATACACGAGGCTATTTGGCGTAGCAGTAACACAGAGTGGTGTCCAGAAGATCCTGAGTGAAATCCTCTGCACTGCAGGCTGTGGGAGTGAGGATTCCACCCTGCCAGGTTGTGTTTCAGTGATGCTCATTGCCTTGGAGTTGGCAGAACACAAGAGTCTCCCACCCCTCCGCTGCACAGATCTCTTGGTCACTAAGAAGAAAAACAGACCCTTGCAAACATCCTCAGTCACCCCCAGTCCCGGGGGCCTCATTGCTGCACTTGACCTCAGTCTAGAACAGTGAGTGATAATGTTATTTCTCTAATTTCACTCTCAACAAAGTCCCTTGGCTGCTTTCCTCTCTCCTGGGCTGGGAATGAGCCTGTGGCAGCGATCTGCCCTTGTACACACAGAACCCACATTGACGGGGTGAGTCTGTGAACTTGGGCTATCCTCTAGTTGAGACAATTGGCAGAGGCCTCAGAGGAGACATCCACACCAAGCACATACAAAAATTCACAGGGACAATGACCAGACATTTGTGGATAGGTGTAGGCACACACAGCAAACAACTAAAAGTCAGGAGAGTCCTGCTTGCTCCTGGCTGCAAAGGGGAATTCTCAACTATCTTTGCAGCTCCCTTTAGAGAGCACAAAGCCGCTTGCAAAATCACCAGGTTGGCCCTGGCAGCTTTGCTGTTCTCAGTATTCTTTGAGAGTTCCCTCTGATTTGCTTTATTAGAGAAACCTACTCAGAGGGATTTGTGTGCATGCTCAGCTTGATTTGTGAACTCCAACAGGAGGGGCAGCCAGTAAAATTAATGAGGTTCTGGGCAAATGATTGCCCATGCAGACCCACAGACATAAAGCATTAACTGACTGTCTAATTAACAAAGGCCACGTGCCCGATTAAGCATGCAAACGCTGCTGCTGCTACACACACATTGACACACATTAATGTCTCAGCGAGGATACATTTGCAAATGTCTGCTTGGCACGATGATGGAGCACGCAGCCTGCTTCCATAAACACTTGTCAGGATGCAGGATATACGTCCATGAAATAATCTGCTGCCCATTTTCTGTAACGAGCACGAATTCCTTCTGGGAAGCAGCACAGCAGGCCCCCAGAACTGTGAGGGCACTGCTTGAAAGCCACCTTCTAGAAAGGGGCAAAGCAAGGACAAAGTGGCCTTGGGAGAGAAGTTTGAGCAGGGTTTCAGTGGCTTTGTCATGCAAGTGAAGGGCTGATTTCATGTTACAGTGTCTGTACTGGGTGATAAGGGGTCAGGGGCACACGGCCCTGTTCCTAACTCAGCTGTGTCCTTATCACATAACACCCTCTAGGCCCTCATCTCCTTCCTGATTAAAACTCAGGCGTTTTTGGCTTTTTTTTTTTTAATTCACCACCATAATTTAAAAAAAAAAAAAAAAAGAGAGAGAAAAACAGTCTAAAACATCCAACAAAGGAGCCAGGAACAGCAATGTCTAGGAGGGGGTTACAGTACAGGATACCTGTTCTCCATCAGCTCACATAACGCAATTAGTGCTGCCAGACCACATCATTTTGGGACACGGGAGGCCAGGAAGGCAAAATTCTGGAAAGCTCCTGGCAATCTCTGGTGCCAGAGGAGAAATATTTGGCACCAGTTCCTGTCGTGGAGCAGGGTCAGACCAGCAGCTAACACACAAAGGGAATTCCTGGGAACGCCATGGAGCCCAGGAGCGCAGGGGAGCTGTGGAGGATCCTGGTCTGTGATGGGATTGACCTTCTCCTCCCCTTGGAGCCCTGAATGACCAGATCCTGCCCCACTCCCTCTCTGCTGCCCGCAGCAGGAATGGCACACAGACACCTGAGCCTTGGCACTTGCTGAGGGCTGCTGGGTTCACGGGGCTGAAGCTCGGGGTGTCCCTCAAGCCCAGATTCAGCCCCACTCCCCCTAAATTCTCAGAAACTCCCATTTCCCCAAGGATCCAGGGAGGCCAAGGGGGCTGTTAGAATAACTGGTTGTGCCTGTGATGTGTTTCCTTACTGCTGGAAGGTTTCCAAAGACATTTCAGGTGCTGATGAGACCTTCCAGCACATCCATTTAGAGTCTGCAGTTTCTCTTCCTTCCTGCATTATTTACCACACAATCCCGAGCTGCTTAAAAGACTGTTTCAAGCTATTTTCTGAATCATCCTTCCCTCCCTTTGCTGCTTCATGTAATAATCTCTCCGAAATCTATTTTGGGAGTGGCATTTTGCAGCAGAGGGTTGTTTTGTTTGCTTTTTCCCAACTGCTCTGTTGCAGATGCAGAAAGTTGGTTCATTTATTGGGAAGTTGCTGACAAGGACAGGGCTTACAGATCCTGTGTCCTGAGGCCTTGCCTTGCTCCACTGTCCTCTCTGGGATGGGGACGTGGAGGCTCAGAATGACAAGAGCAAGGTTATGCCCATTAATTTGCCCCTGCAGAGCTGCTCCTGGTGATCAGAGCTGCAGGCAAGGGCTCTTTGCAGACTTGCGTGAGGATGGCAGCTCATATTGATTTCTCAGAGCCGGGTCCCTGGTAAAGGTTTGGATTCCTGAATTATTCTGATACCGTGCAGAGCATCTCGGCAGTCTGGTGAAAAGCAGGGTGGACATTGCCAGCAGCTGGGTTACAGAACAAAAATAACACAAGGGAGGGTATATTTTGAGCTGAGCAAACTGGAAAATGCTTTTTTTCCGAAACAACCAAAAATCCCCAAAAATACCTCAGACCTTATCCTGGAACTGAAGACACATTTCGCACCAGAGGGACTACACTTAATTTGCTACCTCAACACAGTTTCTCAGCCACCCAACATTCATATTAGATTAATATTTGCAATTCAGCTGCCCTGCTCTTACCCTGAGAGCATTTGACCGGGAAGTGACTGCACTTCCCCACCACAGGTTCAAAGCCAAAGTGCTGCGCTTGCTTCAGCAGTTTTGGCAAAGTTCATTGCAGTTCTCAGCTTTGAGGCGTAATTGCCCAACTACAGCAGTGACTCTGGTCTCCAAAGGCCAAAAGGAGAGAGGGAAAAAGGAGGGAGGTGGGAGGATAGCTGAGAACTGCACATTTCAGATGTGGGATACAGCTGTTTCTTTTTGGAGGCCTATTTCTGGAAAACCGGCCAGCTAAAACAAGAAAGCAAACCTGAAATGAAAGATCACACTAGAAAGCACACACACCCAGACTCCATGGCAGGCAAGAGCTGGGGGACCTGTGTAATCACAGCTATAATGATTCTATAATTTCACATCCAAACATAATTAGTCGAGGTACGTTCTTTGACAGCTAGAGATTTACAAAATTAGGGTCAAGCAGGTTCATTTTTTTAATTGCTCTCATTTCCCTCCTCTGTTTTGTTTCTTGTTGCTTTATAGGCTCCTTCCTGGGCCAAATTCATCCCTGGGGTAACCCCCTTTTAAAAAAATCCCCCCCCAAAGCTGATCCGTTGTACCCTGGAAGCATGGCAGCAAACAGCTCTGCCTGCGTGACTGGCCCGTCACGTGTTGGCACATCTGAAGGACTGCGTGTGCAGCCTGCCAGCCCTAAGAACCCAATTCCCTGGGAAAAAAAAGAAATAAAAAAATCCAACTGTAGGCTGCTCTCTGCTTCATACATTATTGCTGTCAACAGCAGCAGCAGCAGAGTGCAGGCAACCAGCCTAATTCCAGCAAGATTAGTGCCCGCGCTTTCGGGTGGCAGCAGGATGTGCAAGGGGCTGTTGGAATGTGCAGCCAGATTCCATCCTCTGGTTGGATCCCACTGAACCAAACCAGCCAGGATGGGAAGATTTCAATGTTCAGACATCCCACTGAATGGTCTCTCTCAAAGGTGATGCTCCCTTGCGTTGGGCACATCAGATGTTGTTGATGCGTTTGCTCACTCTGTGTTTAAGCGATGACTCTTATTTGTCTGTATCACCCACAGCCTATCAATAGTTCCTGTGATTGCCCTAAACATTCACCACTGACATTTAGGGGAGAAATTCCTCCCTGTGAGGGTGGGGAGGCCCAGAGAAGCTGTGGCTGCCCCTGGATCCCTGGCAGTGTCCAAGGCCAGGTTGGACGGGGCTTGGAGCAGCCTGGGACAGTGGAAGGTGTCCCTGCCTGTGGCAGGGGTGGCACTGGATGAGCTTTAAGGTCCCTTCCAAGCCAAACCATTCCATGATTCTATGATTATTTTATCCCTGGGAATAACAGAGCCCAGCTCTCTGCAAACAGTTCCCCAGGCAGGAGTCACAGCCCAGGTTGGGGCCAGTGGAGCTCAATTACCTGGACAGGAGTGTGGTTTCGGCTTTGCACGGAAACGGCCAAGGAGAACAAAGCCAGGAGTCCCAAAACAGCAGAAAAAAAGCCAAAGCTTTGTCTGGCCAGTAACACGTGTACCCCCAGGCACTCAAACACAACAGCTGGAGATTCATGTGGGCATAAATGGAGTGCACACACAGCCAGGTATAAATTCTCTGAGCCCCTCATCACACACAAACCCCTGCCCTGATTTCATTACTGTGCTCTGGGATGGCGCTGCTGGGGCAGGGAGGTGGCACCACTGACCCACTGTGGTCCTTTCCAACCTGGCACATCCTGGGATTCTCTCTCAGGGGTTTCCACAATCCGAACCAACGGGACCAGGTCCCAGAGACTGAGTGCCATCAGCCCCAGGAGCCCTCAGCCAGCATTGCCAGGCTGTTTCATAGGCTGCTGAGGGATATCATTACCTGCTCCATTAGAAAAAGTAAGCAGCAACCCACTGACATCCCATTTTAGAGGGCATCACAGTAAACTCCATTAAAATGGAATCTAGGATGCCATGGGACAAGCTGAAAATACAATATTCAGCCTGCCAGCAAAGGCAACAGAGTCTGGGGGGGAAAAAAAGTAAAAAAAATCACATTCTAGCATCTGCATCCCTGGTGAGGACACCTGAAGTCTGCACATATGGCTGCTCCTCTGGGACAGCCCTGCCTGCTCAGGGGGGGCAAATCCAAGTGTTTGCATCTCATTATCCAGGCTGGAAGACATCAGTCAGGGCTGGGTGAGTGGCTGAGATCCCCCAGCACTGTAATGGGGTGACAGTTTGGCAGCATCAGCACTCGGGATGGCCTTTATCCGCCACAGATGTTGCTGTGCTAAGGACGAGGAGGTGTTTATTTTGCAGGATGATGGTGTCTTGGCCTGTGGCACTCAGCCAAGCAGCCCAAGGTCAGCTCTCCACACACTGAAGGGTTTCTTTGGCATCTCTCCCAAGCAGCTTTCTTGGTTGCAGCACTGGTGGGGAAGGAGGGAGGTGGGAAAGGAGGGGAATCCTCCAAGTCTGCAGTGCCCAGGCTCTGCACAGCCCAAGGCAGTGACACTGGAGCTCCTCAGAGCTCACAGCAGCTGCGGATCAGATGCTTTAGGTGCAGTAAAAGACAAAATGTCATCTTATTATTCTCACTCATCTTCTTGTCATAACACCATTTATCTCCACTGATCCCACTTCAGGTGCAACTAGACTGGGGTGGGTACATTAAAGTCCACTGAGCAAAGCCTAGGAAAAGAATCCCTGAGATATTCTCCTCTCCCTGCATGCTATAAAGCCAGAAAGTATTTCCTTGATAAGGGCCAAACCTTTGTCCCTTGCCTCTGTGTCAGTGTAGAGTAACTGTGCTGAAGTTAATCACAGTAATTTCTAGAACTGTCAACTCAGTATTTGAGAACTTTCTAAGTATCCAGAATTAGCAGCTCTTGTGATTTCCAGTGGCACAAGTGAAATCAGAACCTGGCTTAATTTTAATGCAGAGAGCAGAGGAAGTTCAAAAAAAGCTTGGCACATCTCTGCCTTCATGGGAAAGCTTTGTGAAGTTGACAGTTTCTAGGTTTGGGGACATTTTGGGGGGATATTGCTGCAAGTGACAGCTTTCCATTTGCACTGCACTTTTACACGCACTCAGTACTCCCAAACCAGGACACGAGGAGCTCCTGAATGAATACAGAGATTCCTGTTTGCTCATTTTAAACTCTGCATTAAGCAGCATTCCCCTGCATCTGCTACTGCCCTTTGTGCACCAATTATTGATAAAATCGGGTCTCAGACTCCAAGTTTGTCTCAGCCTGCGATGACCTGATGCAGTGATCACTGAGGAGACACACCTAGAAATCTTCACCCCGAGAGCCACGCTGAGTTCTCTGCATTTTAACAACGGAAAATATAAATACTGCAGGAAGTAATGGAAAAAACAGCACCTTGCTACTCCAGAAAGGCAAAAATACTTTCACAGATGCAAATTGGCTTTATGTACTTTTGAACTGGAATATCCTCACCTTCAAATCCACCCTCCCTCCTCCCCGAGCTTCAGCAGGGATTAATAGTCCTGCGTGCCAAGAGAGTTCAAACACTATTTTTAATCACATCTTACATCCACACTGTCCCAAATGCTTTGCATGACAAAGCAACCGAGGGAGCGAAATGAGAGAGAACCGTGACGCGGAGCCGCAACGTGAGGGGGAAATTTGTGCTTCGGATCCAAACCCTCTCAGGAAAGAGGGATCTCAAAAGGCAGAAAGGAAATGGGGCTGGAGCAGAGCTGGAGAGCCTGACAAGGTGGAGAGAAAGAAGGGAATGTTTGGTGGAGTGGATTAAGCTGCAGGAGGCTGGGGCAGAGGGAGGGCACTCAAGGACACCGCAGAGCTCGCAGGCGCTCGGGGCTGGTGCTGAACTTTCTGTTCCTGGCTGCCTGTTTTGGAGAGTGTCCTGGGGATGCCTGCCCTTGGGATTTTGCCTGCTGGGAGGAGGTCATGGAGCTGCCCAGGCCGTGCTCCCGCTGCAGGGTGACAGTGGCACGCAGGCACGCTGTGACACTGCAGCTTTATATGGCACTGCCAGGCCCTGCTGGGGCAAAGTGCTGGGATTTGCAGGGTTTACAGCTCCAGGGACCCTCGGTGGCCCACAGGAGTAGCCACTCAGCACATCTGAAATCTGTTTCCAGGTCTGTTCCGTGCGTTGCTCAGTTCTGCCCCACTCTCTGCAAACTCCCTCGTGCTGGGATTTGAATCTGGACAAACCTCAGCCAAAAAAGAAGCCTCGAATGCTTTGCCCAAATCTGTTCAGGGACCCCAGAGGTCATTACAAAAGTGAGTAAATATTAACACACTCCCTTTCAAGGCAGCCTGTACAGTCAGTGCGTCAGACCTGGGAAGTTCCCCTTTCTCCAGCATTTAAGCTGCTGTGGATGGGCTGGAGGAGAGAGGAGGTGGAAGCACAACAAGCTTGGGTCACCCTGTGGTCCTGCAGAGCTCCCCAAGCACTGAACCGGGGCTGCAGTCTGGGACAGACTTAAAAATGTGCATTGGGGGCCCACAAGGTCCAGCCACAGGTGAATAACAGAAATACAAATGGTTTGCCTCCCATCAAACCCAATTAATGAGATTTATGACATTTTAACCCTGAGAGTCCATAACACCAAGCCTCTGGCAGGGGAGTCAGCACCAACCTGTGCTTGCCATGGCAGCACAGGGAAAGTTCCTGTTTTGCTACCTCAGTGCTCCCCTCCACGAGCTCTGCCTTTCTCCTCACGCTCCCCAGTGCTGTGTGAACCTTGGAGGGAAGGATCCAGGCTCAGCACTTCCTGCAGCTCTTCCCTGTGTGCTGGGGCCTGTCCTCCATGCAGGAGGGGGTTTTTGCTGTGTTCATTTTCCAGAAAGGAGCTAAAAGCAATCAGCCTGTTCCTTGGAAAAGGGCAGAGGGTGCCTCTGCCGTCAGGCAGCAGTGACCCGAGCTCGGGAGGATGGAAAGGGGGACAGTGACACTTCTGTGCTGCTCATCACCTGACTAGAAACATGGCATTAACCTCACCCCTACGTGGGACAGACACAAATGCCAGGACACAGACACGGTGAGGGCTGTTTACAGTGGAAATGTCAGAGTATCTCAGCCCTGCTGGGTACACAAAGGGCTGCTGCTCCCACCCCAGCACAAATTCAACCCTGCAGAAGGGGTTTTGCCTCTTCTCCCCCTGCACCACAAGTAGCCCATCAGCAAACCCTGCTCTCCAGCCTCACTAAACTTCCCTAAAATGATAAATCTGCCTCTAAGAAAAGGCCACTGAGAAGGTTTCAGGCTGAGGGAGGATTCTGAGAGCGCCATGCTCAGATAAGCAACCTGTGCTGGATCCTAACTAGAACATCTCCTGGGCACCCTCGCGGTAATTATTATATAAGAAATAGTTTAATATGAGATTAAGTTCCTGCATCCTTTGTACTCCACAGATGAAGTACAGGGCAGGCAAGGGACCAGAGGAGCTTTAGAATGGTCTCATGTTCACACACATGCCTGCTATTGCTGCTCAGCTCTTAACTAGCACAGCACAAGCCTGCAGTCAGAATTCCCTGCACACCCAATTCTTCCATGAACTTGTCAATGCAAGGAATGCAGGATTGGGCACCATCACGCAGGGCCAGTGTCCTTCCCCTGCTCTCTGCTTGCTGGGGACCCCCCTGGAAAGGCTCAGACTGAAAGCTGGTGCTGTATTGAAGCGGATCCTGCTGCTCATGAAAACAGGCTGCACACACTGCTTTGTTTTTGTAGGGTTGCTAAGGAGCACTGCTACTATTATTGATTTTTGTAAGGCCTCTGAACCACTTATCAAAACAAGTTATTCCACACACACCACAAGGAACGAAGCCTGGTTCCCTACAGCTCTGTGCCCTCCATCCCTGAACTTTAATTCCCAATGCAATGGCCCCTCCCTCTCCCAAAAGCCAGGATCTCCCTCCCACATCTCTCTGGTGCTTGGCAGAGCAAGAGGGAGCAGAAGCAAGAGCTGGGTCACCACTCCAAACTTGTTTATTGGCTGGCTGGGAGCTACAAACAGTGGCTGATTGCTAAATTTGGCCTATTTCACTCTCAGTGGGGGATTAATATTGCATTTTCTCTGCTATCCAGTCATCAGTTTGCATAAAATTTGTAAGAACTCGTTCTCTCTGCGATTTGATGAATTTAGCTGAAAAGTGGCCAAAAGTTTTTTCTGAGAGGAAAAGTGGATGGGCAGGAAGTCAAGCTGCACAGTGTGGAAATCAGGCTGGAAGCACAGACAGTAAGGAACTACCTCAATTTTGCAAGCAAATACACAGGGGGGAAAAAAACCAGAACACTTCATTAAGCCTCAGATACTCAGTATTGTAGTGGTAGCTGCCTCTGATAATGATTCTTCTGACACAGACTATTTACTGAACACACCTTGGATCTGGCAAGTGTGACTGCCAGAACACTGATGTGATGAATATTCACACATCAGGATGTTGCAATTTTAATGACATAGATACCATTAAAATACCAGGGTCCAGAGTGCAAAAGCAAATGGAAAAGGCCCGAGAAACCCAAGCCTTGAAGCTGCCCATTTGTTAATGGCAGCTTTGCACCTTTTCTACCAGACAGCAGAGATAAGCAACCTTCACTTGCTCGAGTTTTCCTATCAAAGGACCTTTTTTGGGGAAAATTTCTCATGGTTGCTAACAAATATTGAGCTGCACCAGCCTTAGCAACACAGGGAGAGCGTAGGTGTGAGGCACCTGTGAACACACTGCAACTGTGTCTCGGTGTGTGGGTGGGTGGGTTTGTGTGTGTCCTGACAAGGATTTCTGCACAGGGGTGGTGCATGGGGCTGCACAGACCCAGAGGCACAGGATCTACTCCTCTGGTCACCTTTGCAACACAAGGTGTGAGTAAATGTGGAAGGCAGCTCTCCCAGGAGGAAGCAGGGCTGTGTAAACACACATCACCTCTCACACCCTGCTGGAGGTGGGCAGGGACCTCTGGACATCATTTGTTCAGGCAAGGCCACCCAAGACCATGATCAGTATCATGTTCAGACAGCTGTGTGGTATCTCCAAGGATGGAGAGTCTTCAAACTCCTTGGGCAGTGCTCTCCAACGTTCAGACAGACCCTTTTGTGTTTTATTGTGAGTCCATTGCCTCTTCTCCTGCCGCTGGGCACCACTGCAAAGAGCCTGGCTCCGTCTTCTTTACACCGTCCCTTCACTTATTGGTACAGAATAGAACGAAATCATTCGGGGTGGAAAAGCCCTCCCAGACCATCAAATCCAACTTGTGCCCCATCCCCACCTTGTCCCCAGCCCAGAGCTCTGAGTGCCACCTCCAGCCCTTCCTTGGGCACCTCCAGGGATGGGCACTCCAAACCTCCCTGGGCAGCCCCTGCCAAGGCCTGAGCACCCTTTCCATGGGGAAATTCCTGCTGCTGTCCACCCTGAGCCTGCCCTGGCCCAGCCTGACTCCATTTCCTCTTGTCCTGGACACCCACCTGGCTGCCCCCTCCTGTCAGGGACTTGTGCAGAGTCAGAAGGCCCCTCCTGAGCCTCCTTTTCTCCAGGCTGAGCCCCTTTCCAGCTCCTTCAATGATGAGATCCCCTCTCAGCCTCCTTTTTCCAGAACAGTCCCAGCTCTCAGCTTCTCCTCACAGGAGAGATGCTCCAATCTCTTAATCATCTTCACTGCACTCCCTCCGGTAGCTCCACATCTCTCTGGTCCTGGGGAGCCCAGGACTGAACACAATACTCCAGACATGCTTGGGAGCACAATCCAGAGTTCCTAAGACTTGTCAAGGGGGACAGCACCACCAGCAGAGTGACAGGAATTGGGGTTTGTCAATACATTTTCCCCAAACCTGGAGACTCCCTTCTCCTTGCCTTCCTGCTCTGATGTGACTCTGGGTCAAACAGCCTCAGGTGAGGAGGAATTTGGTGACAAGGAAAAGGAACCAGGACCTGGAAATGCCCTGACCCTGCAGAGCAGGGCTGTGCACCATTCCCAGACTCTCCAGGCAGGACTGAGGCAAGCAAGGACAAAGCAACAGCTCCTAGATCAGTATCTCAAAGAGGTCTTCAAACATTACTACTCATCAACGAGGAGAAGAGTTTCATCTCGTGTGAATAGCTCACTCCCCAGAGTCCCACCACATGCAGCAGGATTCTGTTTATACTGAAGAAGGCTTTTTATTGACTCTTTTCTCTCAAATAATTGATAAGCTCCCCCGGCCGCCCCACTTTGATCAGACTCAGCCCCAGTTGTGCCCAAGGTCTGGTCCAGTTCCAGCCCATCTCATTATCTCGAGATCCAGAAGCAGGTGGTGTTTACAGCACTTGAATTTCTGCACAAAGAACACAAATCTGGAGGCCACACTGGGAAACAAAACTCATCCAGGACAAACACAGCCAAATTTCCTTATAGATCCCTTGCTGTATTTCTATCCCATTTCTTTTTCCTTCTGCTTTCCCATTCTCTCTCTCTCCTTCCCTGTTGTCTTTTCCCCTCTCAAGGATGGAGTCAGCATGCACTGAAATCAGGGAGGAAATTTCCACAGCCTTCAGGCCTTTGGAACCTTTCAAACCTTCTGCCCTCTCCTCCCTGGGCAGCAAAATCACCTCAGTGAGTGTCCAAGTGTGGGGTGATCATAAAACCAGAGAACAAAATGAAGGCTATGAGAGATTCTAGGCCCATCTCCCTATTCCAGTTCAGATTATTTTATCCCAGGGCTAAAAAAGTGAGGATTGCACTATGCCAGGATGGATTCAGGGAGCTGTGGAGAGCGAGAAGATCCCCCTGAGACTCCTTTTCTCCAGGCTGAGCCCCTCCAGCTGCTCCTCATAGCCCTGACTCCTAATTCAGAGTTCATTCCTAATTTCAGGGTTTGAGGCTCCCCCTTTCACAGATGCTCATCGTTTGTGTCCCACCACACCCCATCCAGACCCAAACCCTGAATTTAACCCCAGTTCTGCCTCCCAGTATCTGCCAAGCTTTCCACTCAGCCATGTTCAGCTGGAATTGGGCTCCATGCTAAGCACTGTGGGAAGCTGCAATGGAACAAAATGGACTACAAGGTTGTCGGACTTATTTTTCACTCCTTACATTAACTAATTAGCTTTCTTCCTCATTAAAGTCCCTTCAAGCATATCAATTACCCAGCTCTGATGGCAAGGACGCTACAATAGCCCTCGGTGCAATCAGATGAGTTGGAACTAAGCACAGCAGACCAACAGGGTGGAGGATTGGGTTACCCGTGTGTCAGCAAAAGGGCATTATTCTCCTGACCTCCCTTTTGCAACAGGAGCTGAATGGTGGTCGGGAGAGGGCAGAGGAAATGCCAGCAAAACAGCACAATAAGCATCTCCCAAGGAGCTGCAAGGGGAAACCAGGGCTGTGACAAAAGGCCGGAGAAACATCCAAGCGTTGGTCTAAAATTAGGACAGCCTAAAAGTTGCCCTCGGTCTTCCTTTGTTTCTACCTAATGGGAGCGGCTTTGCAATTTGTGTCTTGCTTAGAACAATTCCGCCTCTCCCCTGTAGGAAAATGGTGAAGGCAAGGGATCTGCCTGGGCTGTGGCCCTGCTCTCAGCAGCTCGTGGCCCAGCACTCACCCACACCAAACGTGTTCATCCCAGCAGCTCAGCACCGCACGTTTCCATAGGAAAATTTCGGATCGCTTTGCTTTTCCTAACCAGTTGTCACAGCAACACCTCATCCGTGCCCTGCTGCGTTACCTGGCCCTTGGCATTGCCCTGTACCTGAGCTGGCTGCTCCCCATCTGCCAGAGGCTGTCCCAGCCCTGCTGCCCTCAAATGCAAATGATTCCGTGGGCACCAACAAAACCCAGGCAGCAGCGCTGACACCGAATCTGCTCATCCCAAACCCCCACATTCAGCTGGGTACGGGGATGAGGCTGCACTGCTCAGTGCAGCTGAATACTTAAAAGCACCCAGACAATAAGAATGCATTAAACTTTTATCTCCAGTGCTCCAGCTACAATAAGCAATCAAAGAAATTGCCACTCTCCCAGGGCTCCCGATTGCCTAAAGGAAACCAACTTTTGTCTGGGTGCGTGGATGTGTGTGTGTGAGGAAAGATGGATAAAAGGATCTCAAATACCAGCTGCAGTGTTTGGCTACTTTGCATTAGGCAAATGATGAGCACTGAGCACAGCACAAAGCTCGGGCAGAGGCAGTTTTATGCCCCCACAAACAGGGGAGAAGAAATAAGACATTTTTCACTCCAAAGATTTCATGATCAAGCCCAGTTTTTGGGCTGTTTTGGTTTTGTTCCTCCTCAAATGTGAGGTTTATAAGAAACAATTACCAGGCTAAAATTCCTTCCAGAGCCACACTGGGAAAAAAACCCTTTGCATGAGGCTGTCTTTGCCATGATCCAAATTTTGGGAGCCTGGATGTCACTACAGGCAGGTGTACCTCACCTTCCCATGAGTGGCAAAAATGGCAGGATTAGCAAATCACATTATACTTTCTAAAACTACAACAAACTGATTAAAAAGCTCTCATAAGAATTACACATATTCCTTTTCACTTTACTCTCTGGCCATCTAATGATGTAGAAATTTCATTTCTCATGAAATATCCACAAACTGGCCACTTTCCTCATGAAATATGCATGAATTATAGAACTCCTTTTGCTCCTGAGAACATAAACCACTTTAATCTGAGAAATTCTCCATTTTATAACATCAGAATGCTTTCTTTTCCTTCTTTTTGACTCAGAACCAGGATGGTTTCAGAAAAGGTGGTGCTTGGCATGTACCAGCCTTTTCATGTGAAGGGAAGGGAAAAACTGTTAAAAAACAAAAATAAATTAGAAAAAAAAAAAAAAAAAAAGGGCTGATATAGATAATTTCAAAACAAATCTTTGCTTTTCAAATGTTGTCTTCTTGTTTATTTTCCCACAATCCTTTAAAGGGCAAAATTCCCTGGTAAGAAATCCTAGTATTGAAACAACTTTCTGTTTTTAATCCACCTTGTTTCTTGGTTTCCCATTTCTCTGTGGATGTTTTTTCTCTGTCCTGCAGATAAAACTGTGTGAGGAGGAACGAGGTATTTGCTCCAGGAACTATAACACCAATTTTCTCTGTTTGATTTTAATACAGCTCTAGGAAAAAAAAAAAATTCCCCATGTGCACAATTGTCTCACTTACAACAGCACCTCTCAGCAAAGGATCTGCATGAGCTTCACCAAGGAGAAGTGTGATGATTTACAATCTGTTAAAAATATACTTTACAGCGTATTAAAAATAACCTTTCTGAGAAGTCCTTGATGTTCAAAGCATGGCTGGATGGAGCTCTGAGCAAGCTGGGCTAGTGGGAGATGTCCCTGCCCATGGCATGGGGTGGGACTGGATGAGCTTGAAGGTCCCTTTAAACCCAACCCATTCCATGTGAAATAACTTTTTTGCCTTTAGAGCCTTAAACATTTCCAGCTCTGCCGGTATCTCCCCCAGTTTGGGATTTCTGCAGTTACACACACCTTTGCTTCACATTCTTTCATGGTTTTCCACTTCCAGAAAGACATCAAACCAACATCCTCTCACCCCATCCCCAAAATATCAAGGGGATATTTTAAAATCAGAGGCAGAGAAACCTTTCCCTGTGCAAATGGAGCAGCCGTGTGAAAAAGGAGCGTGTCTCCTTCTCAGGATGGGAAGGGATGAGGAGGGGAGGACAAGCAAGCCTCAGGAAGGAGATTTCATGAAGAAATGTGCCTTTTTTTTTTTTTTTTTTTTCCGTGAGAATAAGCAGCATCTTCCTGAGAGCCATCATTTTGATTCACTGTTTCACGTGTAAATAATTTACCAGGCTAAAAGGTCAAGAGCTGCAGGTCCTTAGAGAAGAGGAGAAGAGTGCAAGCTGTAAATAAGGGACGAGTAACTTTTGTGGAGCATAAAACGTAGATACACAAATGCACAAACGGGGAAATCACAGCTCCACAACCACCTCACAGAGGCAGAAACAACCTCTACCCCATGCTGCATCCCCTTGAACTTGACTTGAGAGCAGGAAGCACACTGAATACGATCTTTTGGGATAGAAATTACACTTTTAAATTAGCTCCACGACGCCCAGATGCGCTGCTGATGGATGCGTGGAACAGAGGGGCGAAAGAAATTAATTTCCAGCCTCCTTGTTTTCATCTTTTCATCCTCTGATGTCAGGGTAATTGCTCCTCTACTCCTGGATGTGACAGTGCAGTCCTTGCCTCTCTCCAGAAGGTGAGGGAACAGCTGCTTTCCTTTCTGACACCAGTGGATTTCCAATCAGCTGTCAGGCAGCATCAGATCCCCCAACGCTTCCAGCGTGTCGCACTTTCCCCACGCTCAGAAACTCCCAGTGTGGGGCTGCACCCCCCCCCCCAGTTTGAGGCAGAAAAGACCAAATCTGCACAGATTCGGAACTGTATCAAATTCCAGGGGAGAAATGCTGGAAAGACAAGCAGCAGAAACAAGCAAAGGACCACTGGTGACCTCAGTGTGTTATCCTGACACAGATATTCAGGTGGAAAGACCAGGAATAAGCAGCGCTTTGTCCCACACACACCACTCCTCACAGTGGTTCTTACAGCAGTACTGCCCTCAGTAGTGAAATCTGTGCTATGGAAGATTTCTCAGACTCGGGCAAGAAAAGTAAATAGTGGGCTTGGAGAAATGGGATTTCATCCAGCAGTTTGCACAGATAGCCCAGGTTTTTGGGTTTACTGCCATCTCTGACACCGCATTCCAGAGCAATCACAAGCTATTCATTTCCCCAGCAAAATTCCTGTATTTCCCTGCCCAGAGGGGCAGCTATTGACTTCATCAGCTCAACTGGCATTTTTCATAAACACTTACAAAACACGTGAAAACTTCAAATGCAAGGCTACTTTTCCAAGGGATTATATTACACAGATACACTCCAAGGCTTCATTTGATGATCCAGTACGGAAAATTACCCCTTCTGCATATATGGCAATAATGTTTATGTTATTTTTCCCACATGCTTTCAGCCTCTCATAATAATGGAAACAATGATATAAGAATGAACAACTGACATTTCTGTTTGAGGACACAGCATGCAGCTCCTCTGAAAGGCTCTGCAGCAGCTTCACAAATATATTTTCCTTTGGTACTTGAAGATACTTTGAGCTCTAAATTGTTGTACTTACAAGACAGAAAGCACCAAAAAAATAGAGAATAAGCCACCATCCTGTGGAGATGGGCATGTTGAACACAAATTCTGTTTACTTACATCTCTGTTATAACACCAGCCACTTCTATATCATGCATATGCATGCACACATATATATATATATATTTACATATAAAATAACCCAATGTATAAATTTCAATGCAGTGTTTCAGAAATAGAGTGATTCAGAAAGTGTGTGGTGTATACAGCATATGCTCCATGGATAATATGTTGCCCAGCAAAATGGCAAACGTGCAGGGAATAGATATTTTCTTCCAGGGCTCTGGAGCCTCCGAAAGGTTGGCAAGCTGGGTGCATGGTGCACATTCTTTGGGAGAGAATTACGGGCTGGGGAACATTCCTGCAGCTTCCCAACTCTTTCAATAATTTACCACCTGCGTAGCCAAGCTGTTCGCTCTGTAAATCTCCAGGACCTCAAAACTCTGTACTTCCCGTGGCTGCCAAAGAAAGCTCCCGGCAGCGCTGACCCCGATCCATGCACACCCCCAGGGAACACGGCTTTAACTCCCTCAAAGGCTGGGGCAAAGATTAAGCACAGTTTGGGACTGCTGACACCAAAAGGACCAAACCCAAGCACACGTTTCCTCTGCTTCAGCAGTTCCTGCTCTCTCCTTACCAGCACAGTGCACAGGACCAGGGTTGTATTCCTGAGCTCAGCTCCAAACAGGCTCCCCAAGGAATGGGTACGGCCCTGAGGCTGCCAGAGCTCCAGGAGAGTTTGGACAACACTCTCAGGGACATTTTGGGATTGTCGGGGTGCCTGTGCAGGCCAGGAGTTTCGCTGGCTGATCCCTATGTGTCCCTTCCAACTCAGAATATTCTGTGTGAATATTCCACCGGAGCTTCTGCAAAACAATACAACCCTACAAAAAGCAGGCAAAGGTGGCCCAAAGCCAGCAGGCACAGCTGGAACGCTCCTAAAGGACAAGAGCAAATTTAGCTGCACTGCCACCCTGCTGGATTCACCTTGGTTTGGATCAGCTCCTTCCAAAGCTCACGATTTCACAGTTCCCATGCACAGAGGTAGCAGGGCAGGAGCTGGGTTGCAAACACACTTGGGAAAAAGCTCCCCTGCCAAGGACCACAAAGCAGACCTGGGTCTGTGCTGCTGGAGGTCCCAGCACAGGGAGGAAGGGAAGCAGCTTCCTCAGCTCCTGCCCAGGAGCAGCTGGGTTTGCCTTTGCCCATGGCAATTCCATCTGCATTCCAGCACAGGCAGTGCCTGGCACAGCCACCTATCCCAGGTTTCTCCATCTTAATCATTGGCAGGGCCAAAGCTGGGAGAAATTGGACTCAGTGAGGGGCTTCTCATTTTGTGGCAGAGGTTGCCAGGGCAAGGAAGAGCAAGCTGCCAACTATGTCTCCTCTGAGCAGTTTGTCTTTCAACAGGGACGTGGAAAACCTCGAGGGAGGGACAAACCTTCTCCACTCTTCCCAGCCACGGTGATCATCCCCCACTGCAAAGCACAGAATTCCAGGATCACTGAGCCCTCCAAGACCATTGAGTCCAAGCTGTGCCTGATGCCCACCCTGTCCCCAGCCCAGAGCACCGAGTGCCACCTCCAGCCCTTCCTTGGGCACCTCCAGGGATGGGCACTCCAAACCTCCCTGGGCAGCCCCTGCCAAGGCCTGAGCTCCCTTTCCAGGAAGAAATCCTCATGGTCAGGGATGCTGGATCTCAACACAACACAGGGTTCATGGTATACCCTGGAATGTTGGCTATTCCTGCCTCTCCAGCAGCTGAGCTGCTCCTGAGCGCTGGAGATGGGCAGGATCATGCCAGGCCTAGTGCCAGGCCAAACACAGACATGGCAATGGGGTCTCCACTGCTGAGGAAAGAACAAACTCCGTCTCCACAGAGGATTCACACAGAACACACCGTACAGCAGGAATTGATTTATCCAAACTCAATGAAAATCAGACGCTGAGGGGACAAGGACTCAAATGAGTGTGAGCACTGAGGGAAGCACAGGCAGGACTCCACTGCCATGTATTCCACATGGGAATACACAACATGCCAGCTCCACACCCCTTCCAGGATCTTCTGGCTCATGCAGGATGACAATGTGAGCTTGCAGTGAGAGCTTTAAGGAGCAGAAATGAGCACCCTCGAAACCAGATTTCATCCACAGCACTTTTTGGGAACAACTTGGTTTTGTCAGCGAGTTGCAACAACCATGAACCCTTTGCAGGCAGCTGTAGCAGAGGGTGGCTTTTTCCTTATGATACCAGAATTTCCACGGAAAGAGGTGCTGGTTTACAGCCCTTGTGATTGTGGTGACAGGAGGGGGGTGAGGAAAGGGGGCTGAGAAAGGAGGAAATGTGCAAGGCAGTGGTGACAAACATGGACAAAAAAAGAACTGACCTCTGCCTCTGATCATCTGTGACAGAAAGTGTGACTGGAATTCAGGTTTTTCACAAATTGAAATTACAATTAAATGCCCACATCTCCCTGGTGAACCAAAGGAATGGGGTTCAGGGGGACTATAACACGGAAAATGAGATTAAAAATCATCGATTGCCATTTTAATCCTGGTAACTTTCTACACCAATTTTTTTTCTATTTATTTCACCTGAAATAATCTTTCTCCCTAAGCTTTACAAGTGTGCTTCCCCTTAGCCTAAGCATTTATTCTAGCATGAGAACTACATCTCTAAAGCAACAGCAAACAGGTAAAAATTCCCCCTTCCTGAGCCTTCTACAGACCTGAAGTGTGCAAACTGCCTGAAGCTTTCCTTGAGGCCACGGATATAGGGAGAGTTCACAGATCTCATAAATTTTGTACTCAAGACGTGATTCAAGGAGAGGTTCACAGTTCTCCTCCCTGGGGGACAGGCTGCTTTATCTAAGACACCACAGTTTAATGCTCTCGCTGTGTGCTGTGATGTCGGGCAAAAACACACAGATAAAACAGATTAAATGCCCTGTTTTCCTCTTTCCCCCTGCTACAGATCTCAAAACTATTAAACACTGCTTGACCTCGACCCCACAGCTTGTAAGAGAGCCCGTGAACCCTCATTATCTCATAACTACCTGGTTTGCCCCCTCTGTTCTGCCTTGAAACATCAATTGTGCCACCGTGAGAAACAGGTCACTGCATCCACCCGCAGGAAAAGGCAGAGACCTCACACAGGGACTTGGAGCAGGGCTCTGCTCCTGCAGCAGGATCAGCACCAGTGACAAGGCACTTTCAGAGCAGCTGGGAGCATCCCGGGTGCAAGAGGCTGCACTGAGGCTTTTCCTCTCCTGCATCACGGATGCTCCCAGCTCTTGCAGTAATTTGTTAATTGGGAGGGATTTGCATTCGGGGCACTCCTCAGTAAAGCCTGGGCTGGATTCTGTGCTGCTGAGGGGCTGGTTTTGCCTTTGAGGTCTCTGCCTCTCAGCCCTCCGCGGGAAGGAGCCAGCCCAGGACAGCGGGAAAATCACCCCCCCCAAAAAAACCCCACAAACAATTCGCCTCCTCTATCGCTCCCTTGCCGCTGCGAGGGTCCCAAGAGAGGGATCGCCCCTCTGCCTTCCGCTGCTGCTTCCATAACGACACTAAAATCCATTAATTGCGTCCCTGCCGGGGGTGACAGCGGAGGAGCGATCGGGAGGCGCCGGGATCGGGATGGGGATGGGATTCGGGATGGGGATGGGAATCGGGATGGGACCGCGGCCGCCGGGTGCCACCTGCCGGGATCGCCGCGCTGCTTCCCCCGCTCCCGAACGGGCAACGCGGCCACGGCTGCCGGGCCCTGCTCCTGTCCCCGACCAGCAACCGCCTGCTGGGACCAGGGACAGGACCCAGGGAACGGCTGCAGCTGTGTCAGGCTGGAGATCAGGAATTGTTCTTCCCCCAGAGGGTGCTGGGCACTGCCCAGGCTCCCCAGGGAATGGGCACGGCCCCGAGGCTGCCAGAGCTCCAGGGGCGTTTGGACAGCGCTGCCAGGAATGCCCAGGGTGGGGTTGTTGGGGGGTCTGGGCAGGGCCAGGGGTGGGACTGGGTGATCCTTGTGCATCCCTTCCGACTCGGCATATTCTGTGATTCCTCTGCCCACGGGAGAAACCATGGCCACGTGCCCTAAAAACCACCCAGAGAGGAGGTGCAGGGTCCTGACAGATCTGTTTTATAAAGCGTGTTCCCATGCTGGCTCTAACCAGGCTCTGGCGTGTCCTGTCAGTGCTGTCACACGCGTGGCATCAGCACTGCGCTCAACAACCATCGAGTAACACACACACACACACACACACACGCGTCCCTGCGGGTCAGGGCACTTCCACAATTCCACGAACGCCTTCCTGCCCGGGGTTATCTCCCGGTGCAAGGGCAGCGCTGCCCCGGCGCGACGCCGGGTGAGTGGCACAAGGGGTGGGGACAAAGGGCTGCCGGCAGCTGTCCACCAGGAATGCGATTCCAGGGATACTTCTGAGTCGTGGGGCTTTCACAGCCGACCCTGAGAGAGCCAACACTGAGCAGTGACAGTGCACGGGCAGAGGGACGGATTCTGCTGCAGCAGGAGCTCGTGTGTGTCCCCAAACCACGACGGTCACAGGAGGTGTCAGGGTGTGTACACACTGCCATTTATCCCTCTTCTCTCCTCAAAGCTTCCCTCTGAGGGTGGGCAGGCCCTGGCACAGGGTGCCCAGAGAAACTGTGGCTGCCCCTGGATCCCTGGAAGTGTCCAAGGCCAGGCTGGACGGGGCTTGGGATAGTGGAAGGTGTCCTTGCCCATGGCAGAAGTGGCACTGGTTGATCTCCAGAGGTCCCTCAACTATTCTGGAATTCTGGGATTACACTCCTACACTGCTTGTCCTCCTGAATTAGGATGGGAATATCTTTATGAGCTAATGATGGCACACAACATCACTAGGAAGGAAACAAGCCCAACGTGTAGGATTTGTGCCCTGCAGCTCCCAGGTGCAATCAGTGTCAGCGATGGTCTCAGCACACACAACCCTTGCTCGGGGCAGTCCCATCTCAGGATCCCCACAGAAATACAGGATGATCCCACACAAACTGATATTTTTTCGCAATTTACACTATCTCTGCGCCCACTACAGCACAGAAGAACACACGGAAGACACAACCTCGCAGATATCCCGGGTGTTATAGTGGGAGGTGGGATCCCTGAGCATCCAGCCGCGCATCTGGAGCATCCGTGCCATGCTGAGGAACACCCGGGCCCTCTGCCCTGCTGACCCCGCTCCGGGAGGACACGGGGAGCAGAGCACTGCGTGCCCTGTGACCCATCCTCGCCCTCTCCACACAGCCCCCGGGGGAGCCGGGGGGGGCGCACCGCCCCGTGGACTACGACTCCCAAGATGCACCGCAACAATAACGCGCCCGCCTTTCCGCTGCCTTGCGCGACCGCGCCACGATGCACGCTGGGATTTGTAGTTCTCGGCAGCGCTCACCCTATAGCGCTTCTCCCGGTGAGAACTCGCCTCCCCGTGATGCGCCGCGCCGTCGTGACGCAATCACCACGCGCCGGCGGCGGCGCGGAGGCCGCGGGCGATGTCGGAGAGCGGCGGCGGCGGCGGGGCCGCGGCGGGCGGGGGCGGCGGCGGCGGCGCGGGGGCCGCGGGGCCCGGGCCCACCGACCCCGGCTCGCTGCCGCCCGGGGACCCGCAGCTCATCGCCATCATCGTGGAGCAGCTCAAGAGCCGCGGCCTCTTCGACGGCTTCCGCCGCGACTGCCTGGCCGACGTGGACACCAAGGTACCGGGGCCGGGCAGCGAGCCCAGGCCCTCCCCGCTCCCCGCCGTGCTCCGCAGCTGTGGGGCTGCTCCCAGGAGATCCTTGGAGCCATGTGCACACCCCGGGCAGGAACGGGCTCAGCCTTTCCTTTCCCAGCCCCGGCTTTGCTGGGAAAAGAGCTTCCCATAAGAACAGTGCTGCTCTTAAGCCTCTATTTTAAAAATTCCCATAGTCTCAAACGTTCTTATATTCTCAAACCAAGTATTTAGCCTTTGTTTCTTGAGTAGATGTTCTCAGAGTGTTGTTTAACATTAGTTTTTTTCTCAGCCACAACAAACCCCTCATCATTTGTTGCCAGTATTGAAGTTGGGCTGTCAGTGACAACTTGGGTAGTTAGCAGTGACTCTCAAGATTCAACACTTGCTGAATTTTTTTCCTAAAATTTTATGCTTCCAGCAAGAGCCATGTCCTCGGATCTGCTGTCCTCATCCAGGGCCAGCACGTGGCCCTAAACCATTCCCAAAGCTGTTTTGTCACCTGCAGGGAGCAGCTCTGTCCGTGCTGCCCAGGACAGACACCACAACACATCAAACTCTGAAATATCCCCCTTACCCTCTTGTCCTTCCTTTGCGTCCGGGATGTGGACAGTCCTGAGTATTTTTATGGATTTGTTGGCTAAATTCCTGTTCAGTTGAATTATGGTTTCTCTGATAAAACTCAAATAATCATAGTTGTTCCTAAAATTATAATTACATCTTTTTATTCTTCCCTGCTAATGCCACAGAAGCAAATAATTCAAGTTCTTGGTTAGTGACAGTATTGCTGAGCCAGTTTCCTAGGAGTTCTGGGGTGGAGGGTTTCCAGACAAGAACTCTGCTTAAACAACCTCTGTCTGCACAGTTTGGGGTTGAAATTGTAGTGAAATGCAACCTATCCAGCTATTTAAATTATTATAACAACACACTGAGTGTTCTGTGCAATTTCCAGTTGTGTTCTCTGGGAAAACAGGATTATCTTTGTTCAGAGGGTGAAAGGAGGGAAGCACAGACAACAGAGCAGTCTGTGTGTGACAATAGCTGCACTGTGAAGGGCTCTGGCGGGGGGTTGTTTGGAGGTATTTGAGCTGTTGAACTGGATTTATTTTTAATTTTTTTAGCCAGCCTATCAGAATCTGAGGCAGAAAGTCGACAACTTCGTCTCGACCCACCTGGACAAGCAGGAATGGAACCCAGCCATGAACAAGAACCAGTTACGGAACGGGCTGAGGCAGAGTGTGATTCAGTAAGTGAGCAGCAGCCTGCACAATAAGTGAGATTTGATGAGCCATCTATCACCTAAGGCAAGGGAGAATTGGCAGAATTAAATTTTTCACAGCACTTCCTGTTGTGCTCCCTGAGTTCCATTGGAAGAGGGGTCTGCAGTCTGAACTCTCCCCAAAATGCACATTATTGCTCTGCCTGAAATGAGTATTTTTGAGTGGTGGAATATGGATATTTGCTGTGCAAATTATTGCTGCAAAAACGCTGTGCCTGGTGTACTGAGCTGGATGACCTTGATCTTAACTTTCAGGAAGGAGAAGAGCCTTTAAAGATCCTTTAACAAAAGAATCCTGAGGATGCCCAAAGTTGTGTGTGTAGACTCCAGCCCCTGTCAGCAGCAGTCACTGCAGCAGCCTGAGCTCCTGCAGCACAGGACAGTTCTTGTCCAGCTGTTTCAGCTGCACTGGGGCCACCAGGATGAGCAGAGGGCTGGAGCAGCTCTGCTATGGGGAAAGGCTGGGAGAGCTGGGATTGTTCAGCCTGGAGAGGAGAAGCTTTGGGGTGACCTCAGTGTGGCTTTGCAGGACCTGAAGGGGCCAACAAGGAACATGGAGAGAGACTTTTTACAAGGGCCTGGAGGGACAGGACAAGGGGGAATGGCTTCACACTGACAGAGTTAGATGGGATATTGGGAATAAATCCTTCCCTGTGAGGTTGCTGAGGCCCTGGCACAAGGTGTGCAAAGCAGCTGTGGCTGCCCCTGGATCCCTGGCAGTGTCCAAGGCCAGGTTGGACGGGGCTTGGAGCAGCCTGGGACAGTGGAAGGTGTCCCTGCCCATGGCAGGGGGTGGCACTGGATGAGCTTTAAGGTCCCTTCCAAGCCAAACCATTCTGTAACTCTGACAGCTTGTGCTGCTTCCCAGAGCTGCTGAGTTTTAACCAGGGAGAGGAGGACGAGGCATTGCACACAAAATGTTGTGGTGTAAAGAATAGCCCCAGTCCTGGGGAGTCTGAAGGGTCTCTGTCACTCCTGGAGTGGCAGGGCTGAGCCCTGGGGGTGTCCAGGTGTGTGTCCTGCCCACCCAGGGTGCTGTTACCTGGAGGTGACACGGGGTGCTCTGTCCCTGCATCCTTCATGGCCTCATTATCCTGTGGCTCCTTCTCCCAGTGCCATGAACATCTCCTCTTCCTGTCCCTGCTCCCTTGCAGACATGACTTAAGCCTCCCAGACAGCCTGTGCCCCACAATCCAAGAGCCTGACGCAGCCCCTGAGGTCATCAGTCGCTTCAGTTCCTGGTGCTCAGTCCAGAACCTCTGCTGTGTGCTCAGTGTCTTGTTTTTATAATTCCTACCCCTCTGTCTAGACTGTTACAAGGAGCAAGGGACAGTCCTGTTCTCAGGGGGCAGGGCTCTTCTCCTTCCACTCAGCCAAAAAAAAAGCCTGTGCTCTCACCTGCCCTCCCCTCAGAATAGCTTATTTCTCTTTCTTTGCCAAAGTGTATTTGTGCCAAAATGTGTTTGTTTGCTTTCACGTTGACCTGGTTTCCACAGGAGCCCTGTTAAAAGTGGCTCTTGGCCAAGGTGTCATTTAAGTACCTGGGAGACCAGATGTGAGTTGTTAATTCTGCAGGGAGCAGGGAGAGAAATAGGTGAGTGAAACAAGTCCCTGTTAAGGATCTCCTGAGTAGGCTGCAGTTCTCACCATGTTAATGCTAATTGCAGTTGACAGGAGGGCTCTGGAGAGTTGCTGGAGGAGATTGGGGAGAAGTTTTTCAGAGGAACTGAATGACTTCTTTGTCTTTGTTCAAGGTCAGGAATGCTGGAAGCTGGAGTGGACAGAATTATTTCTCAGGTGGTGGATCCAAAACTAAACCACATCTTCAGGCCTCAGATAGAGAGGGCGATTCATGAATTTTTGGCTGCACAAAAGAAAGAGGAAAATGTGCCAGCTCCTCCTCCAGAGCCTGAGAATAAGGATCCTCCTGCTCCATCTCAGGATGCCTCCTAAAGGTCTGCTATCTGTGCACTCACTGCTGACACTCCTTGTGCCTCATCTCTGTATTTGGACAATGCAAGATAGAGGGGGCTGAGCCTGCCTGGCTTGGCAGGGGGGACACTTTGATCAGCAGCCTGCTGTCATTGTCACACAGCCCCCTGAGCTGCTGCCACTCCAGTGGCTGCTAAAAATAACTGGGACTGAGACATAGGGATGATGTAAATCAGCTATCAAGGAACACTGTGCACTCTGCCAGAGTGTTTGGTTCAGGCCAAAAGGCCTTTTAGTCCAGTAAAGCACATCCAAAAAAAAAAAAAAAATTCCAAAAAGCACATCCAGCAGCATTGACATGGAAGTGGCTGGATTGCCTTCAGAACTGTATCAAATGGATTAAAAATATACATCATTTACTGAAACACGGCTGAGAACAGAGTGGTGACAAGTTATTGTGGTTTAGCACTGAAAGTTTTAGATAACTCTGCTTTAGAACAAACACTGGAGGGTTGAACTGTCACTGACCAAAAGAGTCCTGCTGGAGTAAGGGCAACCTCTCTGGGAGTGAAAAACTGCTCCCTCCAAATTAACTGGTTTAAACAGAGCAACCTGGATCTTCCAGCTGCAGGGACTGAGGGTGCCTTTGTGGCAAACAAGTTCATTCTGGCTTTTGTGATTAAAATAACTTCAGCGGCCTCAGGGGGCCATAATTGCTGCTCTGTCTTAGCACAAGATGTGCCCATCTTTGCTAAGGCCCTGCATCTGAAGGTTGATTTGGATATTGAGGAACCACTGCCTTGATGGGAAATTTCAATCTGGGGAGCTTAAAACCATGCTGCATGAAAGGAAGTTCGTTGTCAGTTGTTCCATCTGCCAGGGCTTTCTGAGAGCAAAAATACTCCATCTGATCTGATTTATTTAGAAGGAGTAAGAACCTAAAATAGCTGTTCTAATGCTTGGAATTATCAGAGCAACCAGCACGGGGGTTTAACTTAATAGTAGAAGTCCAAGTGGCTGTAATATCATCTCAAGTTATTTACTTGTGACTTGCAGCTTTAATGCCTTGAATTTTTGCATTTGTCTGGTTCAAGGAGTTTAAAAGTCCATTATAACCCACAGCAAAGTGCAGTTGTTAATGTATCCTAATCCATCCTAATGCACTGACTTGGGAAGGTACCTTTACATCCTCTAAACTCTCTTTTTTTTCCTTGCAGGGAGATCCTGCTACTGAGCAGCTGCAGTTGCAACATGCCCTGTTAGACTGGCCATGGATTCCTCATTCCCTTTGGTGCAGGATTGCTGTCTGCCAAAGATGATTAACCTTTATTAGGCCTGTGGGAAATAGGCACTGAAATGGTGAAATTCAGGTGCACCTGGAGTTCTGCCTGTGGAGGGACAGCCCGAGTGTGGAGAGGTTTTTGCTGTGAACTGCAGGGAGCAGCATGCATTCATTAGTCATGCCTTTGGGCAAGGGGGTGGGAAGGAAAAAAGGGAGTTGTCTGCTGTCTGGAGGGAGTAGGGAAGTGGTTTGAGATGCTCCAAGGAGCACAAAGAAAGGCAAGAGGGTTTGGGGGTGGGGTATTTTTTGGAGACCAAGTAGAGCTGTCAGATTTCCTTTGATAGAAGCCAGAGGAGAGGAAGCCTCGTGCACCTCTGCTGGGGAGCAGTGAGCAGCAGGTGCCAAGTCAGGTGTAACTCACTGCCCTGCCTGCTTTGGGAAGGGCATTTCCTGTTCAGAACTGGAGATGAAGCTTCAGGATCAATCATCCAGATAAATTCTGTTGAACACAGGAACACGTTTACAGTTGGCTATGCCTATAGCTGATGTCACTCCTATTTCCCAGGGAACTCTGGGAAGCAAAGGGCACACCAGAGTAGGGGATCAGGTGGAAATTTGTCTCTTCAGCTTGGAAGACTTTTCTTTCTCAGGTGCCTGGTGGAAACTGTCCTATGCTTTCAGCTTGAATGCATGCAGTGTCCTCTGGATGACAGTCAAATGGAGAATGTGATCACCTCTTCTGCCAGCAAATGTCCACACCTTTTTGCAATAAAACACCTCAAAAAGCATCTCTGAGGCCTGGCTTCTTCGGATTTTTTTTCTTAAGGAGAAACTACTTGAAGAAATCTGTGAGTCCTGATGGCTGGAGCCCTAAGGAAAGTGCGACCTTACACAGTTTGGGGTTAATCCAGGTTTAACAACGTGGGGTTGTTTCTTATCATGAGATGAGATGGTTTTAGTATCCTTTCCACAGAAGATGTCTCAAAAAATGTAAAATACTGTGAGGATTGTTATGAGTAAAGGGCTCTCTGCTGGATGTTGGTCTGGGGGGTTAAAGGCTGCTCCAATGTGTAATAAAGGTTTTCCCTTAGGGCTTTAAGGGCAGCTCTTGACAGAAGAGAATCTTTTACCTCCTGGTAAGATTCTCAACCACTTCTTTGGACCTGAGCAATTATTCAGGGGAAGGTTAAGAGTGTAGAAAGCAAATGAAAAGGATTCTGACTGTGCTTAGGCAACTTCTGGATGACAATTGGAGTAGTCAGGGAGCAGGGACACCAGCTCAGGGGTTTTGTAGCAAGTCCAGCTGGATTTACTGCAGTGAGGAGGGAACCTGAAGCTGCATTTCCTACCTGACAGCTGCTTTAGAAGATGAGTGAAGGAGAATAGACTTAGCCGGGGTAGTTTTTAAAAGGCTTTTCCATTGTTCTCTCTGTGTTAAACTCTGAGCTCTGACACTGCTGTGCCTCTGGTGGGGCCCAGCCTGTGCACAGCTCCAGTGGCTGTGGAAGCCCTCAGATCACAACAGAAGCACCTGAAGAGTTGAGGCAGCCAATTTGGAATGACAGGCTTTAATGTTTGGGCTCTGAAGTCCTTGCTTTGGATCAGAGCTTTGGAAGCACCCCTGACATAATGGGACAGTGACAAAAGCCACCAAGTCCTTGTGACAAAGGACTTGTGCAGTGCCCTTTGATTAAATTCTGCCAGTGTCACAGCCAGAATCAGGACTCCAGCCTTAAAAACTCAGTGATGAAATAGAAATCTTCACACCAGAACAAAGCTGTACCCACCGTAGAAGTGAAATTGTTCCTGCAGCAGGGTGTTGGACCAAAGCTCAGGAATGAGTCAGGTTTTGCTGTGCTGGGTGTGTTAAGCACAGCCTGAAGAGTTTGGAGAGGCAGAGAGGTCTGAGACACTCAAGGAATCAAGAAGCTCACAATAAACAGAGATGTTTGCACAAGCATCACTTGCAGCACTGCAGAACTTCCCTTATTTTCCCTTCTCCCCATGAAACCCTGGCCTGCAGCCTTAGAGCAGTTCTGATCTCTCTGTCCCTCTGACAGCGTCCCAAATGCTGTCATGTTAGAAAACTGAGTGCAGAATTCCATTGCCTTCCCCCCATTATTCCTGAAAACTGTACATGTAGCACATATCAAACGGACAAAGTAATCCATTTTTATAAACTTACGTATTTCAGCCCAAGATAAACTTAATTACAAGTACTGGAGTTAAATGATGAATAATGTGTTTATAACATATTCTTGAAGTAAGGCTGATTCTTGCTATAAATTAATAGGCATTTTCTAATTTTTTTTAACTTCTTACACAAATCTTACATCAAATAAAGAGATGATTCCTGAGGCACTTGCTCTGTAACTGTTCTGTGATAACTCCAGAGATGCTTTTCAATGACACCTGGAGCAGGTTACCAAGAGAGCCGGGCAGAAACCACAGCTGCTGATCATCTCATCAAGGTCACAGTTTCACCTGAGTGGATTTTGGATTCCTCAAGCCCCTCTGCAACTGCAAAGAAAGTTTTCGAGCGGGTCACACTGACTCAAGCAGGCTTCACCAGAGGGAGCAGAACCAAACTGCCATTTTCTGTGTGATCTTTCAGGTCCCTCCCAGCCCAAGCCATTCTAGGATTCCATAATTATATATTTGGCCAGTTCTAGGTTCAAATTCACAGAGGACTGGAGCGGTTTAACTCTTTCACAGATATTTTGTGGTTTATACTGCAGTGAAAAACATATTTTACCCGTTAGCCTACAGAGAGCTCAGTTTAACCTCGAGCAGCCGGGGTCTCTCCTGCTCCTTCCCTCCCTTTCCAAGCGCGGCTGTTCGGAATTCGGCCGTAAGAGGGAGATCAACTCTTGCTTCATTTCCCAATTCCTCCCTGCAAATCCCGAGCCGATCCAGGATTCTTTCACTGCCTCCTGAGTGAATCAACCCAGCAAGGTGTGGAGACAGCTTTCCCAAAGTGTTTCCATGAGCTCTGACCGTACTTGTCCGATGCAAATCACACAGCAGACACATTTCTCAAGAGGTTTTAGCAATAGGAAAAAAATATCAGGTTTAGGGGAGAGAAGTGAACAGCCCCAGTGATAAGGGACAAAATCACAGCTTTAGGATGTGAAGCTGTAAACCCTAAATCTGTAATTCACCGGTCTGGAGTGAACAAGGCTGAGGTTAAGCAGTAGTGCCTGTGGCCCCGGATGGTTGTGCCATGAGATTGTATCAGAACCATGGCTGCAGCTCTTGCATTTTTGTGATTCAGGTGCTGAGCCCACAACAGAGCAGAGCTGTGGGCTCAGCCTCAGCAACATGACTGGGCAGTGACCAGCCCAGTCTAGACACCATCCAAGCCATGCACAGAGAAATGTGCTACCTCAGCCATCAGACAGGGAGCTGGCTCCAACAATCCCCTGCAGCGCTGGGACAAACCAGGCAAAAGCAAAATGCAACAAGTCCAGCCCACCTGAACAGGCTGAAGGACCTCATGTTTCTCCAATTCCATCTCCCTGACTCACAGAATTCAGTGCCTTTTGGACTGGTGTCTTTATAATAGACCCCTGCTCACTCAGGAAAAGAGAAAAAAAAAAAAAAAAAAAAAAATCCCCAAAGCACTTCAGGTGTTGGCCCTATAAAGAATCCACATGAGAACAGATGGCTGCAGGTTGCTGAATTGGGGCCTTTAGGAATTCCGAGCAACTTTATACATTAAATATACCCATTTTGGAAGGCATTTCTAACAGAAATAGAAAACCATTGCCATGAGTTTCATATTTCATTGCAACTCTGCAAAAGGGAGCTAGAACTATCACAATTCCAAGAACACTCCTAAAATTTCACATTTTCTACAAGGGGGCAGCACAACCGCAGCAAAGAAAGAAAACCCAGTGGGAACTCTTCCCCCACAGCCCTCCCTGTGAGACACCAGGACATTAAGCACGCCCCTCTCTACCAGCATTCACCTCCACCAGCTCCTCCTGCCAGCATTTCGTCCTTCCTCCAGGTAGTTCTGTCCAACTTCTGCCATCCCAGTAAAACCAGGACTGCTTTGACCAAGGAAAAGAGCTTTGGATATCACCAATACCAGCCTGAGCTCCACACCTTCACTCCCTGGCTTCTCCAACCACGCTACACATGCAAGACCTTGCAAAAAGCGCCCCAGTAACACAAATCCTTTTAGGAAATCCCAAATAAAATCCAGTTCAGCCTTACCTTGCTCTGGAGAGCTCTGGGCTCCTCTCCCCCCAGGCTCTGGCACTCTCTGTGCTCTCCCTGCGCCTCAGCCCCAGCTGCAGGGGCTCAGTGGAGCACTTAGCTCATCTCACCTCACCCAAGGAACACCTGAGCCATCTCCTTCCCTCCCCATCCCAATCCCCTCCCAGGGAAAAAGCTGAGCTGCTTCACCTGCAAAAAGGGATCACTGATTATCTCCAACCCTCCCCGAATCTCTGCTTCCTACAGGCCAGCCTGGACATAGCCATAAACTCACGCAAAGCCCATCTTTCCCAAAATGCCTTGGAAAAGTGGGATTTGGCAGCTGCCGGTCCCACAGGTGGTACCTGACAGTTCCCCGAGGCTGACACTGCTCCCAAAACATCCCACCCGCTTCCTCCAGGGATGCCACAGAGACTGAAGGGATGGGGGTGTCCAGCAGCCGCCCTCAGTGGCTTATTTGGGAACAGATTCCTTTCCCCTTTTAACGAGCACTCAGCCCAGCGCCGGTTCCGCGGGTACCGGCAGGGCACCGGGGCGGGTACCGGGATGTCGCTCCATCTCCAGCAGATTGCCACGAGCCTTCCCAGCCCCCGTGGCTGCCGGGGAGCCCCGGGGGTCTGGAGAGCAGGGGACAGGGTTGCTGTGGCGACAGCACGCCCCGGTCAGCCCATATTGAGCCCCCCTCGGCCCCCAGCCCCGGCCGCCACTGCCGACGTGCGGGGCCGCAGGAGCAGCTCCGGCAGCACTGGGCTCTGCAAGGGGCAGGGAAACAGCAGCGAAGGAGCTGTGTCAAGAAGACAACCAGAGGCAGGATTTGAGATGCAAGACTTCTGTGTTTCTGGGGGGGTTTTGAGGCAGAAAATCACAGCTTTCAGACTAAACCCAAATTCCGTGCCTGAGTGGCCGCGATTTTGCTGTTTGGCATCACTCCCACTGTGGGGCTGGTGAGGAAAAAGAGGGGCTGAAATGGGGTTGGTGACCTCAAAACACAGCTCGCCCACAAGCTGAGGTGCTTTTTGGGTGGGATGTGAAAGGTTTGGGTGGGATGTAAAAGGTTTGTCTGGTTACGAGACTCACTGGATCTCAAACGAAGTTTTCTGTGCTTTGGGAGAGCAGTCTCCTTCACACAAAACAAACGAGAATGGTGGCATTGGGTGGGTACACTTCACCCCAGTCCCTGTCAATTAAGCTGTTTGTTACAGTTTTTCTATCAAGGCAGGATTTGCTCTCAGGGTTTCCTGGGTGTGCAGACCCCAGGGTGGCTCACACATCCCTCCCAAAGCCTGTCCTGCAGAGCTGCCTGAAGTGACTTATGGTGGGTTTGGGCATGAAAACCAAGGAAGCACATGAAGGGAGTTCTGCCACGTGTGGAGGAATCATCTTGATGGCAGGGTATCCTTAGGGACAGGGGCTGGCAAGGCTGCACCACCACAGGGAGCCCTTGAAGCCTGTATGGGAAAGTGTAAAGAGGCAATCGATTTTCTGGTCACTGCTGCAGACATGGGAAATTCAGGGAAGCAGCCTTTTGGATATGTTTTCAATTAAATATTAGGTTTCTTTGCCCTATGTCCATCCCCACTGAGCAGACACTTGAGAGAAGTGCTCGCTGTCCCAAAGTCAGGGAAATCGTCCAAGCTCATCATAAAGAAATGAAGTCCTGGGGGATTCCCTGATCAGGATAATCCCAGGTCTAAGGACAAATCTGGTCTCTGCTTTGATTTTCAGTCATCTCACCATTAGCAGCATTTGTGAGATGATTTGCTGCCCTGACCACTGGTCCTACCAGATCAGATCAGGAGATTCCAGTCTGTCCTTCTCAAGCTCAGCTCCTTCTGCTTTTGCCTAAAAGAAAAACCTCTCCCAGCAGAAGAGTTTTACTCTGGAGGCTTCAGGATCTCTGAGAAGCAGTAGGAGAGATGACAGAGCTGCCTTTGAATCGAGCTGTGATGAATAATTTGTAATTTTGGGAGATGTAATATGTATGACATCCCTTACCTCTGTCAGAGCTTGAGACTTGACTGCAAAGAGTGAAATCAAAGGGAAGCTGAAGAAACTGAGCTGAAGGCAGAGCTCAGACACCGCAGGACACCGAGGCACTGGGAGTTACTGGGAGGTGATCCATGGAGAATAATCCCAGCCAAACCAGCAGTTCAGAATTCTGCAGGCATCAACCGAGGGCAGTTGCAATGTGAGACCCCATCCAAGAGAAATAAAGGCATGGAAATAATGTTCTTGGGGACTGGAAAAGGGCTCCAAAAGAAACGAGTTTATGAGATACTGGCTCATAATAGGAATTAAATTTCCCTCACTGAAAAGCAGCTGATGCACGGCAAAGAGTTGGGTGAAATCTTTAAGGCTTTAATCAGAAATTTAAAAAACTGGAGAGCCTTTAGAGTGTTTCAGCAGAGGGCACAGAGTCTGAATGGGCACAGATACCCCTAAACAAGATTCTTCAGGAAAAGGTTTGGTGAGTGTGAGGAGGAGGAGGCAGAAAATGAGATTTAAATGGCACATGCAGCAGCAGCACCTTGCCCGAGCCCCAAGAGGCACAGAGTGAGATTCGTGGGGTGTCTTGTCCTTGTGGACCCCTTCCAACTCAGGATATTCCATGATTCTGTGATTCTAAGATTCCCTCTGCTCACATCCAGCACTTCCCACTCTGCAAAATGACACCTATTAACACTGCTCACACCATCTCACCCTGAAGATCTGGATTTTATTCCCACAAAAAATCAGAGAGCAAGCCTAAGTGGCAATGAAGTGAGGGTCTTAAAAGTTCTAGGAATTCTGAGCCTTTTATTAGGTGAACCAGCAAATCTGCAGGAAAAATTGCTTTGGGATTTGCTGTTCAATCTTACTTTTGCACATTGCTTTGAGCTCTGAAGGTGTTAAAGAGTTCAGCCTGCACTGCAGGCAGGGGATGCATTTGTGAAACATTCCCTGCCACTTCTGCAGAGCATGGGAGTCCTCCCCATCAGCCACGCGCTCTCGTTCCCAGCACAAGATGGTAATAAGCACAAAAGAAGAACAAAAATCGAGCTAATGGGACTTTAAACAACCAGAAATAAAACGATGACAGGGATTCTGACAGCTCAGTGCTTGGTAACACCTTCACCTCTCCCAGATGTCAGAGGATAAGCTATTTTTACTGAAAAGAGACGGTAGAAATGGGAGCTTATTTGGACACCTGCAGCAGAAATTGATTTAAAGTGATTTGAGCTTTGAAAATGGGGTTTGGAGGCAACTCATTGGGCTTTGCTTTTCTGGAAGAGGAGACAGACCACCTGAGATTCCTGATGCAGGATCAGTCTCCCCACTGTAATGCCTGTCAGTGATATTTAAATACGTGCAATATTTAACTTTTTCACCCTCTACACCTAGACATTAAATAGGTTTTAAATTTAGACTTTGCCAGTGGATGAGATGAAAGTGGTGTTTCCTCCTTTTGGGCACACCAAGGCTCACTTCCCCCACCCCCAATTTTTTTTTATTTTCCAAGGTTTTTTTTGGTGGGTTTTTTTTTTTTTTTTTTGCTCCATATAGAGCAGAGAAAACCACAACATAATTTCCCTGGGCCACTTCCACCCCAGCCAAATTCCATCTCCCACCACCACTGGCAGTGGGTGGCCACTGAAGTGCAGCTCAGGTTTATCCATCCCACAGCTCCACCATTCCCACTCCAGGCTGTGGCTGAACCCTCTGCTCTCCCCGTGCTCAGTTCACCAAGTCCATCCAGGCAGGAGCTCCATGTGCCAGGAGCACTTGATCCATTGAAATATTAAATTTCATGCTGCAGCCTCCAGTTATGTGACCCAGAATGTCTGACCTGATGTCAGAGGGGGCCTGGGGCTATGCAGATATTTCCCCAGGGCACCCTGCCCTCTTTCCACCAAAGGAATCTGATCCAGCTACAGGAAAGAGTTGGAATTTTCAGCTGTCCCATCCCCTGTGAGACAGTCTGTGCTGCATGAGTCTGATGTAAGGTGTTTCTCACCCACTCCCTTTCTCCTCTGTGCCTCTCTAGGTACTAATCCTGCACTAATTTCTACAAATAGCCACGTAAGGAACATGTATTTTTCCTTTTCCAGCTTTTTAGCCAACACCTCATACGGGCTCCAGATTCTGAAGGTGCTGAACAGCTCTGTTACCCACAGAGATCCAGGCTGGCCTAAGGCAGGCAGCATTTTGCAGAATTTCACTGCATTTGTGGGATTTGCTTCATCCTTCATGGAAATCCTGACACCTCTGGGATCAGAGAGTTCCGCCTCAGCATCCATCCTACAAAGAACTGCACATGAAACAGGGAGATAATTCCTGATACCAAAACTCACAGGAGCTGGGAGCTGATCCCTCCTCCCCTATCTGTTATCCCTGTGTTTTCTAAATGGCTACAAAAGGTGAAGTCCAGAGCTCCACCAGCACCAGGAGAAGCAGGAAAATGCCTTTCAAGTTTATTTTCTTGCCATCAACTGTTTTCAAGCAAGGGGTGATTTTTAAAGACCAAAGGGTCTTGAAAATTAAGTATCTGGGTGTAGAATTATTGTCGCTATTATTTAAAGAGCAGCATAATAAAAAGACCCGTTTTTTTCAGGCTTCAACAACTCAGAGGTGGAAAAATCCTCTCAGAGTTTTTGCAGATGCTGAAATAGGCCTGGCTTGTGCAAAATGTCACCCCTGCATGGGCTTTTGCCCCTAAATGACACAGATTTCACAGCTGCCTGGTCTGTCTCCACGGTGTAGGAACACATCTCCAAGTAGCTGTTACTGGGTTGTGAATGCAGATATTCCAAACATTCACATGTTGCTGATGGAAAAGTGATTTTTTTGGGGCCTTTTAACAGTGTGGGTGCGAGTGTCAGCCAGCAGCTGTTTCACCTGGCTCATCATTTGTCCAGAAACAGCTTCATCAGGCCAGAAGTGAGAAGGAAAGCACAAAAGGAAAGGACAGACTCAACAATGGGGATGGACTCGGGATCTCCTCTGTTCCTATTCCAGCTCCAGCTGGGATTCCACACTTCACTTGGGGTAACACTTGTAAACCGCCTACATTATCACCCCAATTTAGGAAAAGCGGCAATAACCTCCCCACCCCCACCTCTCCAAACTGTGAGAATTAAGGTTTGAAGAACTGCTCTGAAGATTAAATCCAGCCCCAACACTCCCCCCAAACCCATCACGGTTGCTTAAAACTGAATGGCACGACGCAGATAAGCAGAGCCACGGAGTCATTTGGAAAGTCCAGACAATGAGCTCGTCAATCAGAGCTGATTCCAAGGCAGGCATCTAAATAAATGCTAATGAAGTCACTGCTGCGACACCCCCGACCAGCGAGGGCTGCAGCCCTTAGATGTAAAAACAGCCCCGAGAGCAGCCTGTCCGTAAAAAACAAAACACAGCCCTGAAAAGCCCCCAAAGAAAGCAGCAGTTCGTGCATTTCAGGGCTCTGACAAACACCGTACCTCCGAGCAGGGCTTTTGTCCGAGGGAAGGCTTTTCCCTTTCAGCCCTGCCTCACTTCCAGCTCCCGCTTTATCATCGCTGCTTTTCGCCTGCCGCGTGCCCAGATGCTGCGAGAATGGGCAGGCTGCGGCTCCAGCTGCAGTCTCCTGACATCAAAAGGCTCCCGTTGACTCCAATGGACACTCAACCAGCCCTCCATAAATCACTGGAAGTCACCGATTAAACGGGCAGCCCCTTCTGAATAGAGCAGGGACTCGCAGAACGCCCCTGAAATTTCCTGCATGCTCGGGGGCACGTCTGCCTCTGCTTTAGCTCACAACCTCCACGCTCACAGAACTGCCAAAAGAAAGGGAGAACTCGTGGAAGTGTGGCCCTTTTTGGGGTGCTACATCATCTTTGCTGTGTTTTCTGGGAGCTGAGCATCCCACAGCAAGGCCGAGCAGCTGATCCCCGGATCCTGATTGTTCGAACAGGTTCTGCAGTGGAGAGAGGCTTGTCAGCCACACCATCAGTTTGACACCTGATTTTTCTGCCAACCCTTCTGTGCTGCACTAAGGAAGCCGCCACGGCAGAAAACTTTTGTACAAGAAGGCTGAATTCTTCCCTCAGCTGTACACGAGCAGCTTTTTGCCCTAAGGATTCGGGTGATAAAACCAGGAAGGAGAATTTGGGTTGACAGCCTCCAAACCTTTCCCACCCAGTGCTATTTGTTCTGCTGGGTAATCAAGGCAAACAAAATGGAAACGTGCAGCACTGAGGCCTCCTCAGTTATCGCGAACATCGCTGGATTTGGGAACAGCAAATCTTCGGTGACTGTGTTCAACAGCTCCTGCTGCTCCCATCCATGCTCAGCTATTCCCAGTGAGTGCCCGTGGGCACCGCTGGATTCACTCCTCTCCTTCCAAGCCGGCAGCTCTCTCACAACCTGAGGGATTTCTCTGGCAACTTTTCCTGGTGTTTTTCACAGTGGGGGAAAACCGGGCCCAGCTTCCACGCGAGCTCTGGGTAGCACAGTCCCACAAAACCACGGCTCATCCCTCATTGCAGGAGCACTGCAGAACGTCGGGCGAAGAACATGAGCTGTTCTTTCCCTGTGCCAAGGGAGAGGGGTTGCATTGTGATGATCTGGTGATGGAAAAGAGACCTCTTGGCAAAGCTCCTGGGCAGAGCCGAGCGGCCCGGCGGTGCCATCCTGCCCTGGCTCCCGACACACACAAGGCGCTGTGCCACCAGCCCCGAGGTTTCTGTACCTTTGGGGATTTTTAAATCACATTGCAAACGAGCCAGGGGTGTTTTACTGTTTGCTGACAATGGCACATTCTGCAGACATCAGGGCCAGCACGCAGGAGCAGCCCCGGAGGATTCTGTTTTTACAAGTGTTTCCCAACGCAGTGCCAGGAATGCGCAGGAAATGCTCACATTTACACCAGCAGGAATCAGGGGGTGTTTGTCCCCTTCCACAGTTGGCTCAGAAGTGCTCCCAGCACTGCAAGCAGCCCATGGGGATGAGCTCTCCGGGGAAGGGCTGGTGTCTGTCCTCACGGGGGGTTTTATGGTTGGTTCAGGGCATTTGGCAGAGCATCTGTTGTCAGACCTGCTCTTCCCTCACTTGAGAAGTTATTTGCCTCATCAAAGGCCAGTTTGCTTGTTTAGAAAAGGAGATTATAATATTTATTTCCCAGCAGAGATGCAAAGCCTCGTCAATCGTTACTTAAGCAACTGAGGGTTTTTATTTGGATGAGGCTAAATAGGTGTAAAATTATAGGGGGGGATTAAGACAGATTAAGGGGTGCCTGTTAGTCAGAAATGACTCCTGGTGGGCTGGGAATATTTCCAAGAGGCTAAACATAACTTGCAGCAGCAGCACAGAGCACGTATCTTGTGCTACCCTGTGCTTAGAGTCAGCACCTCCAGCAACGCCTTGAAAACCTTCTCCTGCCCTGCTGCCCACAGGCCCACACCTGATGACAGCTTTAGTGACCACACTCAGCTGTCCCTGGAAGTGAGACCTCACTTTGGCACTTGGGCTGAAGGGTTTCACTCAGACGCGAGTGGAGATGAGCCTCAGGCCCCGCTCGCTGTCAGGTCTGGCACCCCGCCGAACCATCACCTTCAGCAGCCTCACTGCCCACGGGTCCTTAGCTCGGATCCACCCCCTGCACTCCTCACAGCGCTGGGCTCCTTTAAACCAAAGGTGTCACTCTGAAAAATGGTGTCACATCCCTTCTCTGGGTGCTGCCACAACAGAGTGCCTGCAGCCCCTTAAAGGGACGGTGTGCAAGTGCAGTTTATCAATAACACTTTATCGGCGTTATTAATGACAGTTTATCAATAACACTTTATCGGCGTTATCAATGACAGTTTATCAGTAACACCTTATCGGCGTTATCAATTACAGCTTATCAATGACACTTTATCGGCGTTATCAGTTACAGTTTATGAATAACACTTTATCGGCGTCATCAATTACAGTTTATCAAGGACACTTTATCGGCGTTATCAATAACGATTTATCAGTAACACTTTATCGGCGTTATCAATAACGATTTATCAGTAACACTTTATCAGCGTTATCAATAACAGTTTATCAATAACACTTTATCGGCGTTATCAATAACGATTTATCAGGAACACTTTATCGGCGTTATCAATGACAGTTTATCAATGACACTTTATCGGCGTTATCAATGACAGTTTATCAATGACACTTTATCGGCGTTATCAATTACAGTTTATCAATAACACTTTTTCATCCCTCCCCTCATCTCAGCGCCGTCTGCTCCATCAGGAGAGGATAACGTCGCCTTTCAGCCATCACAAAGCCCCGTGTGTGCCTCATTTCTTGGACCTCACACGTCTCGAGGGTGGCAACAAATCCGGAAATGCAACGGCTCTGGACGCTGCCAGGAATAGCATTTCTTTAAAAAAACCCCAACAATCTCAGCATTTGATTTCCCTCCCCTCAATTTGCTTGAAAATGGTGCAACACAACCATTTCAGCCCAGATAACACACAAGCTGCGGTTTCAAATTGCAAGGCAGCACCGGATTACCTCTGGAGTGGATGTGAAAAAGGGAGGGATTGCTTATTTTTTGAAAGAATTGGGGAAAATGTGATACTTTCAAATATTTCTGAGGTCCTGGGATTTCTGGTTGCGTAACAAGCACAAACTTCTCTTGAGTCATTATCCCCTCCCCTTGTTAAGTTCTCATTTGTTTTCACACATATGACATATCAGCTTCCTACATCAGTGGGTAGGAAGGTCGTACCTGCTTTAAAATCCTTTATAATGCTGCTTCTTCTCCTTCCCTCAAATAATTTTTTTTTTATTTTTAAAAAGCCCCTCGCAGGTAATCAGTCAGCCCACAGATCTGAAGAGAATCAGTGTCTCCTGACAATGACATATTGCCTGTATTTTAGGAAATCTAAAAAAAAAAAAAATCAGGGAGTGTATTTACTGAACTGATCTGTACCTGGAATCCTCCTCTCGATACTGCAAAGGCGCACGGGGCCTGTGTGGAACAGGAACCTCACAACACAGAGTGAGATTCTCAATAAAGGGCAACTTTTTTTCCCAGTTTTTAGAAGAAACTGAATTGTGCCACTCAAAGTGTCACACCCAAAGCTTCTCCGTGGAGCTGTTCCTTTGGAGAAGTTGTTTGGTGGGTGCAGCATGCTCTGGGTGAAAGGAGGAGTCTGCAGAGGGAAGCAAAAACCAGGAGAGATCCCAAAGGCACAAGAGCCTGAACAGCAGCAGCCAGGAATATCTGCCCTCTTTCTGTCCTCGTCTCTGCTGTTCTTGAATAAAAACATAGCAGTGGGGTTTTTTGGTCAGCCTTAGAAAGAAACAGGTCAGCCCTTGGATTTCAGGAGGCAGAGAATGGCCACGGTCCCATGCAAAGGTTTGTGATCCCTGTGGATCTCCTGCTGCTCCTCCCCTCAGCTGCTCAGCGCTGCCCCTGTCCTTGGTGGGCTGTATCACAGCCTGGCTTTTCAGTCCCAATCAGTTGTGCCTTTTTCACTCTTAACACTTGAGATATGATCCTTGAGTCTCCATGTTTCTGTCCAGAATCAGGGAAGTGGGATGGGAGCGATGGGATGCACACAAGGATGGAGCACAGGCAGCCCAGCTTCCTCATGCCCTCCAGGACAGCTCTGCTGCCCAGGCCATCCCCCTGCCCTGAAATGCCTGGAGCAATCCAGGAGCTGGATGCTGCCCCAAGGTTCTCCCTTCCTGAGGTTTCCAGCAGCCCCGGTGTCCATCCCACCCAAATCCAGGGAAAGCCAAGTGCTTCCCTGTTCCGGTACAGCACCACATCCAGCAGGGAGGCAAAGCTCCCTCCTGAACAGGCTCAGGAGCCCTTTCAGCCCCCGGTTTTGCCCCCTGAGGCTCTGCTCATTCCCAGGGCAGCTCCCGATGAGGGTTTATCCAGGACAACCGGGAATTCGTGCCAGCAGAAGCTGACCCCCGCTGAGAAAGGAGGGGTCCCCCTTGTCTGTAACACAAGCCCAGCACAGCCAGGGATGTTTTCTCTGTAACCAGATCCTCTGACTGGAGCAAAAGGGGACTCTGTTGGGAACCAGCCTTGCCTCCCTCCAGCTTTCCGTTCTCCCTTTCCAATACAAGGGATCCCTTCTCACCCTAAAGGAGCCCAGCAGTGCAGTCCTACTCTCAGCACCAGCCATTCCCACACGGAAAGGGCTATAGCCTTCAAGATCTAGAAACAAGATCTAGATTTCAAAATCTAGAAACATCAGTCTCTTCTCCTCCTCCTGCTCCAAAGCTCACTTTCAGCTCCCTAAGGGCTCCCTGATTTTATCCAGAAAAAAAAAAAACCCATGAGTTTAAATGAGAGCTCAGAGCCAAAATCTATATATTTTTTTACGTAGAGGAACAGGTACTAAATGAAAACTCTCCTAGCTGTTGTACAGGTCTATACTCCTCCAGAAAGCAAATAGCCAGGCCATGTTCCTCATTAAATAACCCACAGTATGAACTCCAATGTATTCTGTTGGTTGGTGCTGCTGAAGGATGCTCCAGCCCCCTTTTCTTATCTTGGAAATAACCTCTGGCTGTGATCGCAGATTTAAAGAGATGGGTTAGAAGTGGTGATTTCAACACAGAGGCTGAGAGGCCACTACAGAAATGGATGGGAAAGTAAAAGAAGAGTTGGAATGAGATGAGTTTGAAGGTCTCTTCCAACCCGAACCATTCTGTGATTTCTAAGCGGCAGGAGAGGAGCCCCCAGAGCACTGGGGGATGT
This sequence comes from Corvus moneduloides, assembly GCF_009650955.1. NCBI lineage: Eukaryota > Metazoa > Chordata > Aves > Passeriformes > Corvidae > Corvus > Corvus moneduloides. Next base: position 2,619,522 of record NC_045490.1, on the reverse strand, counting down.
CTGCAGCACCTGCTGCTCCCTCTCTGCCATGCTGACACAGACCAGCACCTCCCATTGTCTGCTGGAACCACAGGAAGACTCATCCCCCCGCACAGCACATCCCAAGCCGCTTCTCCTGCTCTGTGCTGGCCTTGGGAGTTGCCAGTGAACCAAGAAACCCGCACTGAAAAACAAACCAGTGCCACCCAGGAAGAGAAAATGACCAATTTCCCCAAGGAGGTGGCTCCAAGGGGACCCGGCTTTGTGTGGATAATTGGGAGGAACAAATGGCAAGCCACAGTTCATCCCATCACATTGATCCCAGGATGGAGCCAGCATTTGCACTGGCTCACATCAACCCGCCCTGGGCACTTGGCAGGAAATAAGGGGCGACTGCAGCAGCCCTGAGCCCTTTGGAAAGCAGAGCTGGATCTGCTGTGTACCAAGGGAACTGTGCCACCCATTGCCAGCTAATCCTGCTCCAAGAGCCCTACAAGGAAGAACCTCTATGAAGTAATGAGAAACTTAAACCAAGCACGAGGCTCTTTTCTGAAGGGCCATTTATCCTCGGAGGGGAAGCAGGAAAACACACATGGCACCACTCGAAGCTGCGTGCTGCCTGCTTGGTACTGCGAGTTCTATTTTCACATTTTTATAATTATCACATAATGCATAATGTGACACAAACCAGGAGATGTCAGCTCTGTGCAGAGCCAAACTGAGCACAGGCAGGCACTGCATGGGCCCCACAGGGCAGCCAAACCCTGAGCTGCTCGTCCTGGCCCCATCCCAGGAACACCAGCCACGTCCCTGTGCCCCAGGCCACCCTCCAGAGGCAGCACAGCCCTGCCCGGAGCGAAGCTGCTCCTGCCCTCACCATCTGCACAGGAAAAACCCCTCATGCTGCATCCAGGGGGTTGGAATGAGGCGTCAGAGCCTGCAGTGGGTCACAGCCTCTCCTGGACATTCCCCAGCCTGCAGAGTCAGGTTTCCAAGCCAGGCATGTGTGCTCTGAATCGAGAAAGCCCAAACATAGCCCTCAGGTGCCCTGTGGGGTGTGGCCAGCACCGTGTCCTCAGGGCACGTGGTCATCCTGGCAGGACACCCACACCCTGCTCTCGTGCCTGTGTCCAGCCTTGTGAAATCCCCAAAATTCCTACTGGAGACACGGGATAAGTGAAACTTGTCACCATTCAGGGCTTCAAGCTCCTTCTCCTGAGAGTCCCTGCCCAGGGCATCCGTCTGCTCTCTGTGCCCCCTTTCCAGGACCTTTTGTTCTCCAGTCCCTCTCCCAGCTCTGGCACTGCCCTTGGCACCCCCTTTGCTCTGCCACAGCACAGGCCAGCAGCTCCCTCTGTGATCAGTGGTTGCCCTGAGACAGGGCACAAATCATGGACTTCATAAATCTTGGGAGATTTGCTCTGGGCTTGTGACAGAGGATGGAGGCTCCAGCTCCATGGAGCACCTGGTCTGGTCCTTCCCAGTCTGAGGAGGGATCCCTGCCTTGATTCCCAGCCTGGCATGGGCACATTCCTGTCACCAGGGCCACTCCCACACACAGAGCTGTGGTTTTGCTTATTAAAGGTCTCACATTAACTTTCCATCCTCACACTTGATCCCAACCCTTGCTCTGCCATCAGGATCAGTTGGCTGAACCCCACCCTGGGCAAGCAGAGCCTGCAGCAGTGTGCACTCGAGTTTAGCCATGGCTGGCACAAAGCAGCAACGCTGAGAGATTTCTGCAGCAGGTCCTGGTGAGAGGAACAGAAATTATCCCGAGGAGAACTTTCTCCTGTATGAAAATTCCGTCATTTCCACAGAACTAATAGGTTTTGTTCTCCCTCCCCACCCTGACCTGCGAGACACAGACAAATGTACACTGCTGTGGAGCAAGGGTACCCAAGAGGGAGGAATAAAGCATCTTTTTTCCCTCCTGTAGGAAAGTATTGTACCAGTAACCAGCTGGACTGAGGGGGGGCTCTTCCAGAGGCACTGGCATGCTCTGCTGTTCCTAGACTAAATAGATTGCTGCTTCTGCAGCTAATGCTGGTTTACAGAGAAGCTGTACAAAGTAAATATCTCCCTTCCAAGGCCAAAGCCCTCCTGGTGCCAGCTCTCAGCTCAGAGCAGATGTCCCTGCCTGGGCTCCCCGAGGAGCAGGGGTTCTGCAGGGCCAGGTGTCCCCAGCTGTGCTGTGCAGCCCCTCGGGCAGCTGGAGGGGGCTGGGGGTGTCAGACAGAGAAAATTCCTCGCCAAGGAGATGGGAATACAACCACCACTCAATCAGGGGTGTTTCAGTCACTCAGTGTGAAGCCAAAGAGTTGCTGTGTAACCTCGGGGAAGTAGCTTAAATTTTTCAGAGGCAGAGTTGAGCAGCACAGCAGGTCTGTGCTGAAGAAATCTGCTCTGAGGAGTGTCCTTTGTCAGGCAGAGAGAGAAAATATGATTTATTATTAGGGAAAGAAATGGGATTCAGCAGTGCTAAGGTCGCCTCTGAGCCTGACACAGGAAAAAATTCAAGGCCGAGTAAGGACCCTCGTCCTGAGATCAGCTCGGTTGGACAGAGCATGAGATGATGAAGCTTCCCTCAGGAACTTCTCTCCCAGTTCCTCCACCACAGTGACCATGGAGTGCTGGGCACTGTCCAGAGGGGCAGCGCAAACACCAAAGCACCAGCCTCTCACCTCAGGGAATCCAAGATTCCACGTGATGCCAAGTGGGGAGTGAATCGTAAAGAAATCTGTCTTGACTCAGATAAAACAAGAGGCCAGTTCATGCACAGGACACGTACAAAGGGGAAGAGCCAGCAGTCTGTGCACTTCTTTCCTGCTTTCAAGAAACTTGCAGTGTCAGGCAAAATTGGAGCTCTAACCCAGCAGCAATGAAATCGCCTTTCACAAAAAAACCTCTGCCTGCATCTGAGCTCAGCCTGCATCTGGAGGCTGAGAACACTGCCAAGGCTTTAACCCTCTGCTGTTAACAGAGGGAGATATTGATGAGTGTCCCTCTGGCGAAGGAAACCAAATGGTGTTTTTAACCTCCGTGGATTCTTTGCAGCTTTTCAATTCCTGAACAGGGCTGGAGCTCCAGACGGGGCTGTAATTGAGATGCATGATCCTCTGACTCCGAAACTTTCCCAGGCACACATGTGCACACACAGACTGTGCATTCAGCTATAAATACATTCCGTACCTGCACAGGCATTAAGCTGCTGCTCAGGGGCTGTCTGGACGTTTCCCTGCCAGCTCTGCAGTCACAGCACTGACAGCCCGACGTGACAAATGGAGCAAACACCCAGCTGGAAATCTGACCATGGCCACGAAAAGCAGGAGAGGGTCTTTTAAGGACCAGGCCCCTGGAAAGATGAGGATTTGGGGTGTTTTCATCCCAAAAGGGATGGTGAATCTCTTTAACTCTCCTACAAACAAAAGCAGCAACTTGCTGATGAGCCACCCACCCTCCTCTTCGTCCTGAAGCAGCCACCATCTGTGCCCAGCATGGCAGAAAATCTCCCTCCAAAATCTTCCAGCCTCCTTTATTATATTAACATTGACAAAAGGCTGAATTCCATCAGGATAGGCTGATCCCATTCATTGCACAGCATCTCCTGGGATGGAGGAAGTGTGTCCTTGAAGGGTTTCAGTGGCATAAGGACCTGAAGCAGCACCATTGGCCAGAGCACACCTGAGCTCTGAAGGGCTGGGATGCTCTCCAGACACAGCTCCTGAAACTCTGACTGTGGGTTTTAAAGCACAGACCTCACTCAGAAATGGGGGTTCCATGGAAGGGGGGTTTGCTTACAGACCAGAGACTGCAATGGAAACCTTTTAACAAAATATTAAATAACAGCTTTAGTCTTTCTCTTAGCCTGGGGGTGTAAATGGGTTCCATTATCATGAGAGGCACCTTTCTAGAGACCTATAAGCTAAGAAAAATCATATCCTCCCCCCATGAAACACAAGATGTGCCAAGGGTTATTTCCACCTCAGAAGGGATGACCCATCAGTGAATCCTAAAGCACTTCATGAGAGCTAAACACCTCCACCAACAGCATCCACCAGGGAGAATTAATACACAGAAAAGGAAAAATGAGGCACAAAAATCTTATGATTGGTGTCTGAAAACATAATCCCGTAACCAAACCAGTATGGCAACCTGATCACGTGTGATTAGCAGGAGAAATTATATCCTTTCTTGGAGAAAAGGGGGAAACTCATTCTGAAGGGAACCAAAGCTTTTTGGACACAGAAATAAACAATTTACAACTTACCACTGACAAAACTTCACAAATCTAAACTGAAAAGCTGATCAAAAGATTGTAGAAACAGTTAAACTGACAAACAGAGAGAATTTTATCAGCTTTTTACAGCAGTCAGTGGCCAAAATGTTAATCCAGATTTTTAGATGTTTATTTGAAGCATTCCTCCAAATTTTGCTATCAGTTTGAGGCCCGTCATTTTCTTTCTTTTGCATTGTCCTCCCACGCACCCCCTTGTTGAAGGAATTGCTGGGGTTGCTTTGCAACTGGCACACCATGAAGTCTCACACGGCCAAATGTCTTCAGAAGTCCGTGCCCAGCTCAGTTTGAAAGTGTTTTATCTGGACATCCAGCCACCGACCCACTTGCTCTTCAAAGAGGAGAGAAACTGAAGGCTGAGCTGGCTAATTCAGAGAGGAAATAGCTCTTTCTGAAGCAGCCAGTGAAGTGACCGCTTTGATTACCTTGATGTAAAATAACGGGATTTGGCCCCGTTGTTATTTTTCCACCAAGCATTTCACAGGAGCCAAGGAAAGCAGAAATTATATCAACTTGAGACCACTATCAGGTCACCAGGCACCTTCCCCTTCCAGGTCCCCAAAGCACTGGGTAGCTACAGGCATCTCCTGTGCATGTGCTGTGCTGGCCTCACTCCAGAGAGCTGCACTGGTGAAGGGAGAAAATTTTCTTCCACAGGAAATATCAGGGGAGCAAAGAAAGAGGTTGAAAAACTGCAGAAGTCATCTCTCAGTGCTCAGGGGCTCTCCTTCAGCCCCTGACTCCTGTTTGCCCAAAGAGTGCACCTGCTCCCTATTGTGTCTTCGAGTCAAAGAGACAGAATTCTCCAACAAAAGTGAAACTCCAGGGAGGTAAGGATGCTGTTTTCCTTCCTGGATTTCCAACAGGTTCTCTCCTCTTACCTGGGATCTGGATGCCACAGCTACTCTGCATTTCACAGCAGTGGATCTCCAAGAACTCAGGTCTGCCTGTTCCAAAAACAGACCTGCCCCACTCTGACCTCACAGCTGATTTCCCTCCACCTCGAGCACCCAACTGTGGGACACAACTGAGCAATTCAGACCATGTACCACAGAGGGCAATAATCCTTCTACCCATTAATTAGGTGCATTTGTTACTGGAAATGATGCTGAAGTGATTCAAGTGGATGAAATAACAACAGAAAACCTCTGGAATCAAGAGGCACTTGCCCAACCCTCAGTTGTGCAGATGCCCGCCAGTCTGGCAGAGGTCAGGACTGTGGTGAAATACCCCTTCCCAAAGAAAAAGCCAAATGTCATCACCAGATCCTGGAGGGAGTGGGAGTGTGGACAGTCTGGCTTGAACTAAACCCTGGAAACCTGAGAAGACTGCCCAGGATTAGCCAGCGGGTAACACAAAACCCCAAAGCCACAATTTCCAGCCGAGCAGCAGCCACTCTGCCCAGGCTGCTCTCAGCCGTCCCAGCACTGCATTTGTGGGAAAAGCCGAGTGGAGAGTGCCTGATCCCTTCTGCCCAAAGGCAGCTCCTGTCTGGCTCTGCCCAGGGAAAGGAAGACAGGTTTTCAGTGCCAGCATCGCTTGGAAAAAGAATCAGGAATCCCGTGGGGTGGGCAGTGGAGCGAGGTGGGAGACGGTCTGACATACACAGAGCTAAAAAGTCTTAGTGAAGGGGAAGGGAAACCACCCCACATCTCTGCCCGTTCCTGGATGTTAAAGAGCTTTTTAGCCATGTGAGATATTGGGGATCACACTCGCTTGATGCACAAGAGAGGCTTTGAAATGGTTACAGCCTTTTTATTCACAGAAACTCCCTCTGAGTTGCCTTTTCTCCTCTCTGGGCAGGAGTTTACACCAAGGTTTTATTTGGCTTCAGGGCAAACATGATGCTTTGCAGGAAAGCACTGTCAGACAGACCCCTCTCCTAGACAAGTAATTACGAGAACAAACAGCTCCTTCTTAACCCACAGGGGAGGCTGCCAACCCCTGTCTCTGCTATTCTGGGCTTCCTGGCTCAGAAAGGGTTATGTGCAATCTAAGAGTGGCTTGTCCTCCTCGGGCTGCTTGGGAAACCGTGCAGATTCCAGCTGGCAGCAGAGCTGGGCTGGGGATGCTCTCTGCAGGTTACCCTGCAGTGGTAACAGGAGACATCCTCTGCCCTCCCAGAGAGGACCAGGCGAGGGCAGGGCGGGGCTGGTTTAGAAGGGTCAGGTGCCCCCCAAAAAACCAAGCCAGGCAGTTCCTGCCCTGCAGACCCTACAGACTAAGTGCAGGGTGGTGCTGCAGGCAGAGATAAATGTGCAGACCTGGTTTTAAGGATAAATATCTGGATTGCTGTGAGTTAGAGGACATTTATGATGCCAGACCTGGGTGCAGTGGTCGGGGCATGGGGAAGTCCTGGAAGCAGGAGCAGCAGCTCTCCAGGGCTCTGTGGTGCTCTGTCTGCCTCCGAGTGCAACTAATTTCCAGCTGTGATGTCAAAATTCTAGTTTTGACTACGTGCAACGTTTTAGATTTGCTGTGAAATCTCTGTATTTTCCACTTTGTTTCCTAAATCCACATGGAACATCCCTCATGCTTTAGTTTTAACTGCAGTTCTACACTGTCTCTGTCAGACAGGCATTACTGTTACCTCACCTGAGAATAGGCAGTGTAGGTCACAATTCAATGAATTTGTAAAGGTTCAGTGCTAAAACATATAAATATATTTACAAACCATATAAATAAATCCACAGAAGGACAGCCAAAACCTGCACACAAGATGTCACGTGTTTAATTTAACACTGAATCGAGCTTCATAAAGCAAGAGGATTTTAAAGAAGTACCAAGCACTAATTAAGAGTGGTGTCAATGAAGTGAAGGGCAGTTCTTAGGAAATAATGTGTAATTTGCTGTCAGTGAAACGATCAAAACTTGGCTGCTCGCTTTTATTGGCCAGCGAGTGCCAGAAGGTGCTGCTGTTCAAAGGGGATGCCCTAGATGCAGCAGGAAAGAGAATAAATCACAGAGCAGCCATTCATTAAAGCAGTAAAAACTCTTCCCCAGAGCTGTGTGACTCCTCAGAGAGCAACTGATCACGTGTTCTTAGAGGTACCTGATGGATTCTCTATTTTTGGTCACTTCCCCTTCTAACTCTGCTACCTGGAATGCCCTTTTTGCCACAAGAAAACCCAGAGGCAGAAAGCTGGACACTGGGAGGGAATGGGTGAAAAAAGAGGGCTCGTTTCAGGGAAGCTTCCTACAGTTCAGCTGTTGCTCACAAAGCACCTCAGCTATCAGGACATCTTCTGACCATGCCTCTGAGCTTTCCTCACAGGAACTCCAGCAAGGACTCACAGCAGTTCTTCCCCCAAAAGCTTCACATCTTTGAAACCTGATGCATGTGCGGGAGGCTCTGCTGGGATTCCCAGTCTGCCTACCTCACAGGGCAAATCAAGGTTCTCTCTTCCCATGACATCTGAGGCTTCTCCTGGAGCATCTGAGTCCTCTGGTGCAGAACAGCACAAGTACAAAAGATGAGAGTAGGGGCAGGATCACCTTTAAATTAAAGGGGTACCAGAGAGAGAGCAGGACAAATGGAGGGAGGGAAGTGAGGGACAGGAGTGGCATCCTGTGTTATACTTGATGCAGGACATGCCTTATGATCCTGCTCTTGATCAGGACAAAACTCATATCCAGCCTTGGAAAGAGCGTCAAAAAAACATGAAGCAAGGCTCCTGTCATTCACATTTTCCTAATGGACTGGAAATGCAGACTTTATTCCTAGAAAAAATGGGAGATCACTCCTCTTTCTCTGTGTGAGAGTGGGGGGAAAAAACTCCTCAACCTTCCAAGATGTGGTTTGCGAATTCCCTCTCTCTGACAAGCTCTGGATGAGTAAATATTACCAATAATCTCTCTGTGCTGTCCAGAAGAAAATGGAGAAGTGTGAAGACAAAACAAATCCTTGTGATGAGATCATGGAGTGGCTTTGGCTGTGCCTGGAGTCCAACAAACACTCCTGCTCCCTGTTTTCTGCCTGGTGAGCCCATCCACGGGCAGTGCAGCAGGATGGATCCAGGAGGACCACTGGCCTTATCCCCCAGCTCCATCACTGTTCCATGAAAGGCTCAAGAACACATTCCACTGGTGCAATCAAAAAGAAATTGCCCTCACTGGGATCCTACATCGGTGCTTTTATGGTGTTGGGGTGAGAAGTGTCTTTTTATCCTCTTTCATTTCTTGTTAAAAAGCAGAGCCCCTGTCAGAGCTGAGGAGAGCTGCAGCACAGAGGGGACATTATTCTCAGCTTTGGATTAAGATCAGTATTTTAATGAAAGCACTTATTAGCCCCAGCTGGGGCTCAATTTTCCAGTGAGTTGGGGAAAAAAAAAATATATTGCCCTGGCCATTCTTCTCTGGGGATTGCACTGGGACATCTGAGAGTATCAATTACTGATCATAATTCTCTATTGGAAACGAACAGCTGGGGAAAAGCCGCTGGCTGGAAATGACTGGATTGCTTTACATTTTAAACTATAGTTCCTGGCTGGTTTGTGTCCACTTTTTTCCCACTCTGGGATGCTGGCAGCTCCCAGTGGGCTGCAGGAGCCCTGCCCTTGCCACCCTCTCACACCAATGCCCCCTCAGCACCCAGCAGAGGTGCACTGGAAGTAGGACGTGCAGGGAAGTTTTGGGGCCTGGATCATGTGGGAGGGTTGTCACTGTTGTTCCCTGCTCCTGGGGACATTATTCAGCCAGCAGAGCTTACAGGCCTCCCCCTTCCTCCTGCAGTTATGGGGTGGAGGAATGCCCACAGGAACACAAGGTTATTCCTGGGGAACACAGATGTTCACATGCCCCCTTGGAATGTTGGCACCATCTGGTGATTTAGGCACCCAGACCCTGTCAGAACAGGCTTAGGAAGGTTTGTGACTTCATGCAGGGATAAAAGGAAGGTGAACAAGCAATGCTGGAGGAGGCAGTGGCACGGAGGGGTCTGCCTGTCCTTGAACACAGAGAGCTTTTCCATGGACACACACAGGAAAACAGACCCTGAGCTGGAAGCTTGCAGTGGGAAGTAAAAGTTAATTCCACCTCAAACCTTTTCCAAGAGCTGCTGCAGAAATGGATGAAATCAGAGCAGAAGAAGCTGTTATTTCAAAGTCAAACCTCATAAAATGCACACACAAGTTCCCTCAGGAGGGGCAGAGCCCTGCCTGGGTCAGCAAGGAGGGTTTGCAAAGGAAGTGGCACAAGGGCCAAGTGTCCACAGCAGCGGGTGTGAGGGGTGGGGTGTGTGCAGAGCCACCAGCCTCTCCCCCGTGGCCCCCAAGGGTGGAGGAGATGGCAGCACTTCCCTCCTGCCCCGAGGGATGGAGCAAAGGGTGGAGGGAGAGACACCCACAGATGTGTGCCAGCAGTTTCTGGGAGAGTTTAAAGCTGTCTTCACGTGAACAGCTGCACTGACCCGTAACGGATGGGCACTCCCAAAGGCAGATTTCCCAAAGAACAGGCTCTGTGTGTGTGTACCACACGTCTTTTTGGGGCTGGGGGCTGTGTCAGGGACAGGGGGACAGGAGGGCAGCCCACTCCAGCAGTGGCCAGGTTGAAGGCTTCACATTCTTCCAGCTGTAGTGGCTGGAGGTTTTTTTTTCTCCTCTTGGAATGTCAGATCTGGGTGGGTTTTATCAGAATATCAAATCAATAAAATGTTCTATCTGGGAACCTGTTCTCTAAATGCTGTGGAAAAAACCCCACAGGCTCCAGGAGCTGGTCCCCAGCTAGCCTGGGACCAAGTAGCTCAGGAATTTCACAAGAAAGCGAAGGAAATCCCAGGCATGTTGGCCTTGAGAATTGTGCTCCTGCCTGAGGTTTGATTAAATTTTTTATTCCCCTCCTCATCCCCACAAGCAGCTCATCCCAGCTGAACCGGGAGCCTGATTCCCTGCAGGGAACAGAAGGGAATCTGCATGAAAACCAAACCTTGGATGACTTTCCCACCTTTTAAAAGAGAAAAAAATCCTCACTGCTGGCCCTAGAACTGTGAAAACCCAGGGCTGAGGAGGCACCTGTTCAGACCCAAAGCCCAGCCAGTCTGACACGATCCATTCCAGCTCCCAAAACCCCTCCAGCCAAGGGACACAGCGCCCGCAGCTGCTCCCAGCCAAAGGCAGATGCTAATCCTCATCTCCTGGAAACAGGCAGTGAGCACCTGAAAAGAAACCCAGTCCCAGCATCACACAGACCAGCCATTCAGCTCAGGCCAGTCCCATTAGATTTGGTTGACAAAAGAATCCAACGTGCACATTTATAATTCGCCAGGAAAAAAAAAAAAAAAAAAGAAAAAAAAAAAGAAAAAAAAGGGGGGAAAGGGAAAGGGAAGGAAAACAAAAAAAGGGGAAGCCAAGCTTTCCCCTTCTGAATGGAGAGTTTCTGTGGCCCAGCCTCCCTCCTCGTCAGCAGACAGGGTGGAATTCCCAGGCTACGGGGGAGATCTCCTGGGGCTGATCATGTTCTTAAAGGCATGTTCCCAATCAAGAAGGCTGGGATGAGGCATAATAATTGCATAGGCTTCCTGAGAACTGGCTTAATATCCCTCCAGACTGATTTAACCTAGTTTTTCATTCTGCTTTCGCATCAAAAAATGAAGGTCTGTCTATATCCCGATATACTGCAAATCAGGAAATGGAGGCGTGTGGTATATCTCATCCTCCCCTGCCTGGAGCTCTCCAAGGCACGCTGCCAAGGCATTGTGTCAGCAAAGCTCTGCTGATTAACGCTGGGAGAAAGAGAAACCAGTGGCCTGTTAAAGGTCTGAGAGTCAGGAGCCATCTCATCCCAGGCTGGCTGGCACGGACTTTGTGTCCTTGAAAGTCGTGGGGAATAATTAGTGTCATTCCCAGCCTGCATTACACTCTGTAAAGACAAACGAGGGCGGAAAGTTTTGTAGGCTCAGGGCCACGGCTGGTTATAATTCTCATTAACACAAGAAAACTGGGAAATGTGCCTGTGATACTGGGCAAGCGCCCATCTTTTACTCTACCTTTGGAGCCTCTGGAGCACCTTCAGGCAGTCCCTAAATCCAGAGATTTCCCTTTCCAGCTGAGGCTGTTGTCCTTCTGGAAGAGATCCCATGGGGTGCCAGGAGAGACCACAGACCCTGTGCATGCCTGATGCTGCACATGTGCAGCCACTGCTGCCCAGATGGGAGAGATGGAGGTTATCAGCTCCTGCAGCAGGGATCCACACTGCCAGGGACAACTGGAAACAGAGAGAAACCCAGGCTCCATGCCAGGGGTAAATCCCAGGGAGCACCCACAGATAAACAGTGGCAGTCTGGCCACAAAGCCACACAGAGGGTCAGTGCAGGCTCCCCATTCTGGCTGGCTTGGGTTTTTCTGTTCCCTGAGTGTGGGTCAGCCTTTCCTGCAGGAACAGCCATCAGTCCCTGCTGTGGCATCAGCACAGCCCATGCTGGTGTCAGAGGGGAGCTGGTGGCTGTAAAGCCACCTTCAGACTGTGCTGCACAGTCAGACTGTAATCACAACTGGCCTTCTTCGTTATAAGTGCTTTTAATCCTGTAATGAGGTGCTCTACAGACCAAGGCACTATTTTATGCTGAATGTTGCCAGCTTGGACTCGCAAGTCCAGCTTCAAAAATGCAGCTCTCTCACAGTGCAGTAAAAAGTCACCTCTGGGGTCTGTAAGAACACAGACCTTGCAAACGTATCCCCAAACTCTACAAAACACATTTGGGAGGTTGCCTTCCATTGCTGAGCTGGCTCAGCGTGGCAGAACCTCTCTGTGACGACTGGGCCAGCCACGTTGGGTGCCACATGTTTGTGACCCAACAGAGCATTTGCAAAGCCTTTAGAAAAGGAAAAAAAAAAAAAAAAGCAGCAGATGAATTAAATTAAGGGACTTAGTGTCATGAATATGAATTGCTGCTCTGAGCCATCCTGGTGAATACTAAACTCAGATCCCAGATAAAGCCACCCTGTGTCTGGGTCAAGCAGCCATGAGATCCCTGGACTTCCCTCAGCTCCCTGAGATCCAAAGCAGGAGGAAACAATAGTTCCTTAAAACATGTGGGACCAATTCCCAGGTTTCTTACTCACTCTGAGCTCAGTCCTTACTCCCAGTGTGGCAGTGGCAGCTTTATTTGAGCTCACAGCCCCAGCCCACACTCTGGCTGGTCCAGAGGCCACTGGCCCCAGCAAGAAATCAGCTCCAAGCCCAGAACTTCACTAAAATTGCTGGAATCACTCTCTGCTCTTTGCTGCATCCCATGACAGGACAGGGCAATGGGAGATAAACCAGGCAGACCCCACCAGTCCCCTGAGCAGATGTGGGTGAGCACAGAAACTCTACAGGCCACATTTTTGGCAGATCCTGGCCTATATAAACAAACAGGCAACATGACCTGAGCTCCCATAAATTTCCTGAAAATCTTTAATTGCTCTAAAGGCTTAACAAAGTGTTTCACAGCAGAGGCAGCAGCCAGTAATTACAGGTTTGGAATCTGTGGAGTTGCAAGCCAAGGTCCAGCTCAGAGATTGCAAATGCAGGCAGCAATAACAGCTCTTTCAGAGCACAGCACACGTCTTTTGCCACCCCATACCCTGTTTTGTGAGCTGCTGTGTCCCTAGCCAAGCATGCTGTCAGCAGGAGCTTTAATCAAACAGCAAAATACATTAAATATAGAGACACATCCTTAGGGATGGAGTTGCAAAGCATTGTGAAAGAGTCAGCTGAGTGCTGGGAGACCATGATTTAGCAAAAAATTATGAAGGGGCAGCTACAGGCTGTAAAAGCCAGACTTCTACTGGAATTAGGATGTGCAGGAAAGGTTTGGGACCTGCCATCATGTGGGAGGGTTGTCGCTGCTGTGCCCTGCTCCCACGATCCACACACAGGGACCCCAACACCACATCTGCAGGTGGATCCACAGCAGCTGCAGCAGGTTTAAAAGAGGGAAAGGAGAGAGAAGGGTCACAGTTCCCACGGACACCCCTCAGGCTCAAGGGCAGCCACTGTCCCTGCCTGGTTATTCAGACCCTCAGCTCTGAGAAGGATACTCCCACGGGAAAACACAGCCTCACATGTTGCTTGGAAAGGCTGCCAGTCCCAAATTATTCATCACATCGCTCTGACTGCCTTTAAAATGTTTCTCATCAGCACTTTGGTCATCTTCTCACTTTTATACGTGGTGCTGTTTGCAGAGCCCCTCTTTAAAGCAGACTGACAAGTTTCAAAAGCAAGTGAGCCTGTTAGTTTTTCCTTCTGCCAGTCATTACACAAGAGTAGTGCTTGAGATCCAAGTTTCTATTAAAAAAGAGGACTAAATTAAGCTCTTGCATGAGGTCTCTAGAGATGCATCAGTCAGTGCTTTCTTACACACTCCTTTTACAGAACAGGAAAGTCTGTGTACCAACCCAAGCACGGCTATTCAACTGTCAAGGCCCCTAGAGCTGCATCAATCCACAAAAGAGCAACCAAACTCCTTTGAAACTTCTGCAGTGAGGCAGCAGAGAAGAATTTGATGTTTAATGCTTTAATCATAGAGTTGGAGGCCTCCGCTGACCCGTGGTACTGACGGCTGCAGGAGAGCTTGCACCACGTAAGGATGAAGAGCTGAGGTTTAGATAAAAGGAACTTCAAGGGAAAAGAGCTGAAAGGCACAGTGAGCCCTGTAATTCCAACCATTGTGTGAGACTCCTTCTGGCAAGTGTCCCTTTTCATAGATCATTGCAGGATTTGTTAGTTGTTTCTACAAATTTAGAAAGAAAATATCTCGCACGCGCCAAAGCAAGTGAACAGCATGTTGTTAATGTTTCCAGAGATCTTTCCATTCCATTGAACCTTTCCATTGGTTCAGTCTGTACAACAAGAAAGAAAATGGCTCAGATTACTGATCTCACTTTAAAAAAACCAAAAAACTCTGGATTTTGCAGTGCTGCATCACTCAATCTCCAGAGCCAGCCCTGGGATGTGGCGAATAATGCAACCCTCAGTCCTGCTTTAGCAAAACAGATGAAGCTCTGACTTGTTCTTCTCTCGCTGGTGTTTTTGGAAAATGCAGGAAGGAAAAAACTGTCAGACAGAAATAGTCTGTGTGTCACTTCAAGCCAGTCATTGGGGACCTGGACTCAGAGCCCATTGAAGTCAGTGGAAAGATTCCTCCCACCCTCCACGGGGTTTGGCTCAGCCCCACACCAATGTGCTCCTTGCAGGTGTAAGTTTACATGTTCCTTTTTAAACCTCCTGAACAAAGACTGCCCTCAAGAGCCACCTTAACCACAGCTGCGTTTGTCTCTAGCAGGGAGCTTCCACCCTGCCTTCAGCAATGTTCCTGGTCCGGGGCCAAATCTCCAAGCCAGCACATCCCTCTGTCTTCTTCTGCAGCCCTGCCCCTTCTGTAGGGCCACATTTCCAAGTGTCCAGTCCCACAGGGCTGGCCTGGCCCTCCCCTGTGTTCCTCTGCCTCCACAGCTCACACCACTGCCAGCCCAGCGCCTGCAGAACCATCCACGGTTTCCTAGGAACTGCAGAGTTAACATCCCACATTAACATTCCCCGTGGGAAAGGGCTCTGCTCTCTGCTGCTGGCTGGCAGGACTGGGCAGGAGAAGAACAGTATGTGGTGACATTCATATAAATTTCTCTTTATATATATACATATAAATAGCAACACTTCTTCCATTTTATCCTTTAGATAGTCCCAAGCAAACTCTCTTCTGAATATATCACTTCATATTCCAGAATACTGAATGAGGAACTGGTTTTTTTTATCCCAACTTGAGGTGAAAAATCCAATTATTTTCACTTCTTAGCTTATTTTAGCTAACTCCAGGAAGGCCCCTCCAGGTAACAGAGATCACTGACAACTCAGAATTAAGATCACCCCCTGAGTCTGGTGCAGGAGGAAGAGGTGCCTGCACTACCAGCAGTCCTGTAAACCAAACAGAAAGTGAAATCAATGTGAACCTTGCCTAAATAAGTCACTTATGTGCTTGGATTTCCTCCCCCCCAGTCCCCAAATGGCCTTTGAACACTCCGAGTTGTTCAAGTCACCGAGGGGACAGTTACACACTCCACTGAGCACAAAAGCCAAACATCCATAACGCAGTGCTGAGCTCAGAGGGTTAAAGGACTCCCCTGGGAGCAGCAGCAGTGACAAATAAGCAGGTAGAACGTTCCTTCACCTTTCTGATTGCTCATGAAGCCTTGGCACAGCTCCAGGTGTGAACCCACTGCACCAGCACTGCTTTCCCCCGCTGCTGGTGTGTGTGTGTGCAATGCAAACAGGGCCTGGCATGGGCAAGGGGATCCAGATGTGCCAGAGGGAAGGCAGGCTCTGAGATCCACTCAGAAGGTGACCTGGAGCTCTTCACGAGCTGGAAGTGAATATGGAATGTGCCAGGGATGATCCATGCAAGAATTGATTAATTTTGCCAGAACTGAAGTGGCATCCATCTCTAACTCTTGGGCACAGGATGGGGGATCAGGAAAGACTGGCTCTCTGCCTGGCTCTGCTGCTCTGTCCTGCACTGATACTGTGCCATTTTTCAGCTCTGGGCCTTCCCCCATGCCTCATTTTCCCCACCTGCAGGTCTGGACATCAAAGCTGCTGTGTGTAATTTTCAAAGAAAGGAGCAAGCCAAAAGAGGGATGGAGGGAATGGAAAGGCAAATCCTTCCAATATTAGTCAGCCCTTACTTTGGCAGCACAGAGAGGTGGAAGGAAAAGGAAGCAGGAAGGCTGGAAGTGCTGGGTTTCTGACAAGTCCACTGTGGCAACGATGCCCCTTTAACACAGGGATGGTTCAAATCAGCAGCCCTAAGCTTGGTCCTCCTGGGCTTTGCTCCCTGCCAGCAGTGCTCAATGTGCTGCTTTGTCTCTCAGAGAGAACGTGGAACTGCTGTTGTTCATTACTTACAGATGTGCAGATATCTGAACCTGCTCAGCCACCAGACTGAGCTGCCAGCCAGAGCCAAGGGAGCTTCACAAGAGGCTTAGGAAGACTATCCTGAGAGATGAGAGCTGAGTTTCTGGTGTTCAATTCATGCCATTTTCCCCTGGAAAACACCTGCTGGTTTCTTCCCTTGCACTCACAGGGAAGCAAAAGACAATTTCATGCTGTTCCTTATCTGCCTCCTCTGTATCCTCCAGTCAGTTCCCACCAGTGGTTCCCTATCAGGTGTCACATCTGGGAGGGATGTAAAGCTGACAGGCAGAGAGATGCCTGCCCAAGCATCTCAGATTAACCATTTCCATGCTTTTCCCTGTGTAAATGCGGGTCTGCTCACAGGGTCAGTGGTAGGTAAATACCTAGAGACAGTGGAAGTTCTCCTCAGCTTGGGACAGTATCAATTGATACGACCCTGGCCCTGCCAAAACTAACATCAAATAGGTGTTGACCTCAACACTCTTGCAAAATTATAACAGCACAATGCTGTGGCATTCCCCAGAGTGACTCCCTTCAGATCTGAGGCAGTGGGAAGATGGAATGTCCATCCCTAGAGGATGAAATGTGGAGAAAGGGAGCAGAGGACCAGCAGATCCCAAACTACAGTGAGAGGAGCTGAGTTAAGGTGAGCATTTCACTTTAATCTGAAGGATTAAAGACTTCAGAGGACAGACTGGCTATCTTTCAGCGTTCCTCTAGCCACCCATTTTCTGGGAAAAAGGATCATTAAGGACAGGTAACTTCCTAGTGAAGACTGCACCATTTGATGGCAAAGCAACCCAGAGCAGGTCCCAAATTCCTGGCAGGGACCAGTCCTACATTTACAGATCAGTAAGGTTAAAAAATCCTGGTAATAAAAACCACAAGCTGAGACATTTGGGGCACCCCCACATTTCTGTGCATTTATCTAACACTTGCCAGCTGAGATTCCTGTTTTACCTAAACACACGGGAGCAGAGGGACTTTCAAGGGATCTCTGAAAACAATGGGGACTTAGAAATTTTAAAAATTCCCAGCTCCTGGGCTAATGCCCCAACGACTATTCACTTTCTTAAACACAAGGCAGCTCAGATACTGCTAAAGTTACAATAGTGAGGGGTAGAAAATAACAGGATTTACAGGGTTAGGTTTAACAGGGTTGAAGGTTAACAGGATTTTAAGGTTAGGACTTAAAATAACACAGCAGAAATGAAAATCCACAGTTACAAAGGACTGTGTGTATTATTCATTTCTCCCTCCCTGCCTCTGCACAGGCTGTAAATCAAGCCAGATCAGGAGATGTCACCAGCCAGAGCTGTCCCCTGCAGCCCAGAGCACTGGGCTGGCAGACAGGATACACAGGGGTTTTATTTTCAGGGCCCTGACACTGAGCTGTTATGTGACACCTGGAAGGTCACAGCACATTTCTGCTGCTTCTCCCACCAGCTGCTGGGTTAGGTTATGATTATTTCTATTATTTCTACCCCTGCTGCTATAGGCACTACCAAGGAACCCCCTGCAGACACCAGGATCTCATGGTGCACAAATCACTGTGTGCACAAATTCTATCCAAAAACTCTTCTCCCAGGAGAAATTTCTGCCCTAAACCAAAGGAAAACAGGTGGAAACAGGCAGAAGTGCTGGCCTGGGCGGGCCAGGGCAGCCCCTCACCCCAGGCTGAGTGTCCTGGCTGAAAGGACCGATCTCTTTTGGGGTACTAATCACCACCATGGTATCAGCAACACACAGTTGTGTGCACAAAGCTCCCGGGTTGCACACAGGGGATTAAAACACAGGGAAACAGATCCTGAATGCCCAGAAGAAAACCCTCAATCCACGCCTTCAGTCTTTCCTAACAACTGAGCTTTTGCAGATTTGAGCCACGCTCCGAAGGTCTCCGGGACGAGTATTTGACACAAAGTGATGCCAGGGAGCCACTTTTGCTTGCTTTTGTTTTTCCATGGATGCAGAATCCTGCCTAAAATAATCCCCAGCTAGAAATACTGGTCTGCCATGGCTGCATGGCCGGGGTTTCTCTGCCACCACCCTGAATTTCAGACGCAGGGTGAGCTTCTGGGTGTGCTGTGCCTGGTACATGCTGGAATTGATTATAGGTTTTCTTGCCCTTCTATCCTCATTAGTTCTACATCACAGAGACTGTGGAACGCAGGCACTGCCAGCCCAAGAAAATTAAGATGTGACATTGTTTTTCAAGGACATATGTTCGGGGCATGTGTTTTTTCCCCCTCCTCTATCAGTGCAAATCCCAAATGGAGCTATCAACAAAAATGAAGGGAGCAATCCTGACCCAGTTTAAAGTTGTGTGGGTTTTTTTTTTTTCTCTTTCATTCTTCTGCTTCTCAGAGACAGAACAGAGGCCACAAGCAGAGCTGCCAAAACACATATGCATGTTGGATGCTTTTGTCTAAAGACACTATGAAGTGCTAAAATATTAAATATGTCAAGCAGAAAGGTTTCCTCTGGTCTTCAGAGCTCTGCAAAATGGCAATAAAAATGTAAAAGAAGAATGCTGAATAATCAAATGTGGTTTCTTTTTTAAAATGTAAATAGTGAAGGCTGAGGCCTGGATACCTCATGTTAAGAGCTCAAGGATTTTCAGCCCCATTCCTTCCCTTGTGCTGAAGGGATCATTTTTAGGGATAAGGGACTTGTAAGGGTCCACTAGCAAACATTCTGAATTGTGAGCATGAGGACCAAGCATCCTGTATCAGAGGGGTTTTTGCACCACCCAATCCAGGCCCTGAAATTCAGAATAAGCTTGGCTTTGCACTCCCACTGCCCAGCTCAGAGTTGTTCAGAGCCAGACTTTAGATTCAGGGCTGTTTTCCAGTCCTAATGATCTGCTCAGATCCTGACTTCTCCAGCAGGACTGCCAGTAAAGAGAGGTGCAGAGAGCAGGATATTTGGAAAAGCAAACACTCTCCTCAGGTGAACTCAGCGGTGACCCCCGAATCCACCCCCAAAGGTCAGCAAACAGCCCCTGAGTGGCCGTGACAAACACTGCTGAGGGGTGCAAGGGCAAGCTGGCACATAAAGTCCACTCTTCCTCCCCAAACCTGCCGTGCTGCTCATCATCCCTGCTGCTATTTAGCTGCTCAGACCACGCCCCCCCCTCCACCTCACAGCACCAGGCATGGGGCACTGTGAGGCATCAAGGGCTGGGGCTGCAGCAGAGCCCCTCAGCTGTGCTGGAGGCACTTGAGGTGTTGTTGTTGTTGTTGCTGTTGTTATTATTATTATTATTATTATTAATTTTTGACTGCAAGTAAATACCAAGCAATTACAGTGTTCTGAAGTGACCTTCTGGAGCATGTGCTCGAGTCCATGGAGCTCAGCCAAAGCTACTATTGTGGATTTCATGCCAAGGCTTGGGAGAACCCTGGCTCCCTCCCATTGTTTTCTTTGGCTGGGCCCTATGGACTCTCAGCCTGGCAAGAAAGCCCCATTTTAAAAGTACTGGCAAGCACCGTGCAGTTTGTCACAGCACGGCCCATGATTTAGGACCTTGATTTAGGCTCAACACTGGGTTCTTTTGTTCCGCGGCGTTGGGACATCGCTCGCGACTTCGCGCGAGTTAACAAACGTCAGCCGGCTCCGAGCGCGGCGAGCCCAGGGTGGCAGGGAGGATTTTCCCCCTGAATGTACAATCCAGAGTGGGATTTAGGAAATTGAAGCTGCCTTATCCATTAGCTGCAGGCTCAGGCTCGTGCAAACGAGGCTTTCTAACACAATGGATGCTTCGGCGATAAAACAAAATTGCCACATACCTGGGTAAAGCCAGAGCTGGGGGAGAAGGATTTGCAGTTCTCTCTTTTTTTGTTTGATAGAAACTCATTTTTATTTATGATTCGACCTCAGAAATAGAGGTGAAATTTGAAGGGATTAAAGAAAAAAAAAAACCAACCCAAACCAAAACCACCTCT
This sequence comes from Corvus moneduloides, assembly GCF_009650955.1. Taxonomy (NCBI): domain Eukaryota; kingdom Metazoa; phylum Chordata; class Aves; order Passeriformes; family Corvidae; genus Corvus; species Corvus moneduloides. The sequence goes on along the minus strand of NC_045490.1, from coordinate 2,599,416 downwards.
CTGGCTCCACAAATCCTTCTTACAGGTCCCTCAGGCTTTGCTAGGACGTAGCTATAAGCAAAAAATGACTCTGCAAAATACAGCCCTTTGGTAAAAACCAGCTCTTGTGCAATCTGTATATTTTGGAAGCCATATTTGACCATTTTACTGGCTAAGGATACCCAAAACCAGACTCCTCCAAATCCTCTGTGCATGGGGAGGAGGGGGAAGAGGGCAAGCTGAATATTTAAAATCAAACCAGTGAAGGAGAAAAGTCTTCTTCTAGAAATAGAGTCAAAAGCTCAAAATCTCTGTACCTTTGTGACCAGCACTGCTGAAACTCGGCAGAAAAGTACAGCCCTTTCTGTTGCTCATGAATTGGAATTAATAACCCAGCCAGCCCTGAAATAGCTGCCACCTTTTTCACTGTCAAACTAATCGAGAATAATTGAATACAATTAGTAAATCATGGGTAAAAATGTAAATGAGGCAGCAAACCAGCTAATTAATGACCATCCTGAATCATATCACCAGCGACTGAGTTGGCAAGTAACAGCAGAGATGAGGCTTAGGCTGAGGTCAGTTCCCACTTATACTGAGCCTAGAAAACCAAGGATGGGGTTGGTGATGCCCCTTGGCCCCTGCAGACAGCACAGATTCCTCTGGAGTCCAAAGAGACAAGGAAATGTTTCATTTCCTGCATTTATAGCCCACTGTACCCACCTTTGCTATGTGAGGTACTCGCAGCCTCCTCACAGGAGAGCTTTGTTGGTTGTATTTTACAGCCCCTGTGTGATTGCACAGAGGACTCGGAGTCTGGGCTAGCAGATGAGAAGTGGTGGCACTCTAATACATCTGACTGCATGAAATACTTTCAATTCCAGCTCTTACTGTCTCTTCAACACCTCAAAAGTGGAAGTGAAAAACATCAGAGGAACTGCCTGTATTTCTGTATTGATAAAAGAGGGGAAAAGGAGAAATGTCACAAGAGACAAGCATGACATGACCCTCGCTGGATGGAGCCTTTCGGCATCAACATTTGGTGATGTCCCCTCTTGTCTGTATCTCACCCCAACAGGTTTCTCTGGGCTTCTGGCTGATGAGGTTGACCCAGCAGAGAGGTGTTTTTCTCCTTCTATGCACCTTTCTCAGGAAGCATGGAAGTCACCCTTGGTTCGTGGTATAACGTTGGATGTATGGGAATGTGACAGTGCTCTGCTCATACCCAACCATGGTCCTAATTCCATCTTGATCCAGTCTCTGGCACTTATCCAGAGCATTTCAAACTGAACCATATCAGTAAAAACCAATTCTGAACAAGACATGGCAAATCAGATCCCTGAACAGCTTGGAAAATCCCTCTTGTTACGTCGGTGGGTGTTTTTCAATGCCTGTCAGAACATCCACAAGCATTGCAAGGTCCAAAAACTCACAGGATAAACCAGAGCCTGGAGATGGAAGGCATCTCCTTCCCAGCAGCTCAGCCTCCACACACTCATGGGCACAGCTTAGGGCCTGAGGAGCTGCTGTGGTTTCTCCCTCAGGCTCAAACCCTCCCATGGCTTTTCTGCAAGCACACCTTGAGGTTCCCCTGTGACCAACTGGAAGCTGATAAAACAACCATGGATTAACAAGGGAAAGGGTCAACTCCCAAGCACCCCAGCCCCGTGTCACAGCTCACTGGTGCAAATCCCAGTTAAGCTAAAGAAAACTAAAACCTGTGTTCACACGAGCCCCCTCTGATCTCTGTGTACACTTCACGCCCCTGCGATTTCTGGTCCCAAGTTCACACCCAAACAGGAAAGGGACAATCTTGTGCTTCAGGTGTGACTGAAATCTCACTCAGCTCCCCATGCTCATGAGAATTCCAGGCTGGATCTCACTAAACAGCTGACCTGACTTCAGTCTTGCCACATGAGGCCAAACCCTAACAGAAACCACCTGTGGTATTTCAATAACATTAAATCCAAGCTGAATTCAGCCTTGTACCTGACTCGCATCCAGCATCAATTTCCTTGGCCCACTCCAAGTCTCTTGCTGTCAACACTCCAGGGCTGAGAGTCATGGAAGAATGAGCTGCATTCTGTTAAACCTCACAGCCAGTGCTGCCAGCTGAAGTGTTATCCTTGCTCCCCATACCGAGGATGGGGTATGAAACAGCACAGTTTGTTTTCCAAATCTGATGCAAGGCTCCAGTTATTCCGCTACGAGAGGGCTTAGCCAGCTCTGACAACATATGGATGTGGTCCATGGTGCTGGCTGTTTCCTATAGGATCTGGAAAGGCCTGAGGCATGACTCTGTCTTTCTGCTGCACTTGGAATTTGCTGTGATGCGCAGGAGGAGGAATTCCTGGGAAAGGCCAGGACCTCTCCAAGGATGATCCCAGATGCTCCCTCTGTACACACCAGCTCGTGAGTGCAATATTCCAAGGTTTGTGTGTTCAGCCAGCACCTGGCTGGCTGCAAACTTACCTCTGCTAGTGACAGAGTAGAAAAACTCATTTATTGTTATCTCTTTTGGCCTTATTTATAGAACTCTTGTTAATGCCTCAGCTGCTCTGCACTGAACAGCAATGGACCTTGTGCCATATGAGCATGTCACACACACCACAGACCTGCCCAGAGGGGAAGATGTGTTGAGATATTTTAACCACAATATAGAGCTGCAGCCCCACCAGGCCTCACTGACCATGGAATTTCAGCAGTAAACATTTTAAAAACCCACAGATTCCCTGTTTAAATACATCATCTTTCCAGCCCCATCTTCCCCAGATCCTGCAAAGCTGGCAGATCTCTTGAGGTAAAATGACATCTAAGGTGTCTTGGCATCTCCAGACTTTGGTTCTCCAGCAGCACCATGTCCTGCCAACATCACAAGGTGACCAAAAAATGAGGATTTGGCTATGTGGAGTGGGTTCATCTCACCCATTTTGGTATAAACAAGCAGAAATGCAAACATTAGCCGGAATTGTTTATGATATGAACAGTGACCTGGCATCTGCCGCTTCAGCACCTGCTTCTGTCACAAGAGGTTTCCTTGTCTCTATCTGCCACCAGCACAGAGGAATTTGCTTCACTTATTTGTATAAATGTGCCAAATAAAGTAAATGTAGTTATGCTCACGTGTCAGAATGAGGGAGGGCCAGCAGAGGTTCTGAGGACAGGAAGCGACTCCATCCTTGCACAGGAAATATCCACTGAAATTAAGATAACAAGAGCAAGATGATGAATAGAAAAATCAAAGGAGAATATAATGCATTTTCCCCTCAAGTGCCTGATACCACAACCATTAAATCAATATCAAAATTTCCACTGCATTCAGAAAACAATTCAAGTATTTCTGGAAAAAATGTATTCTGTACAAAATGTTGTTTGCATCGAAAGAATGTTTGGGCAAGGAAACAGTAACTGTTATTATTGGCAGTATCAGAGAAACAAGGCCCCAGTGGTCCTTTCCTAGAAGGGTTAAACTTCTCCCATTATGAAACAAGGAAACAATCTCTGCAAGGACAAATTTTCCAGCCAATGCCCATCCAAAACTCCAGGTCACCAGCAAATACATCCAAACACACAATAAGGTCATACGAAGAAATTCAGAGAACAGCCCTCTTTGTCTAGAATATTAAGTACTGGAACAAATAACAGCAACATCCTCATGAGTTGTTCACATTTTTCCCAGCACAGCTCTTCCATGCTGAGGGTTGCTTTCTTTTTCCTATCACTCCGTGTGGATTTTTCTCTCTCGTCATTTGTCTCCCCTCCATTCCAAGTAAAGCAAGGAATGTGTCCTCTCCTGGAGTCACCTATGAGACTGCAGATCCCTGGAGCTGGCCCAGCTAGAAGGCTTTTTTGTGTATTTGTTCGTTTGGGGTCTCTTTTAAATGAATGAAACACTTAAATAACCCTTCCCTCATTCCTTTCCCTGGTTTCCTACAACCCTCATTCCACCAGGTCCAATCTTCTCTGCTGTTCCTTGGTCCTTTCCTTCTCAGAACATTTCTCACCCCAAGATTTTCAGCAGTGACTGCTATAATTTCTTACCTAACCCTAATGCCAGCACTCTTCTTTCTCCTGTGTAATTATTTCTCACAAATAGTGTCTCCAGGTTGGGACCTTGCAGGTGGAGCAAAATCCTGCAAGACTTGTTTTTTCCAATAACAATTTTAGGCAGAGGGGTCTTAAAAGCTTCAAGGGCTTTTAGCAAAGGTTTTATAAGTTGTATGGCAAGATAAAGGGAAAAATGGAACAGAATTTCTTAATTCTACTTCTCTGATCCTGCTTTAAGTGGTATAAATACAAAGGAGAGTCAGAACCTATTGAACCAAGGTCTGTTTTCTCAGTCCCCACATTATTCAAGATGTGAGCTCTAAAGAATTCCTTCTGTTCTCTCCTCTCTTAGTTCCCATATTTTGGACAACTTTTCAACCAAAAGATCAAGCACTATCTGCTTTCAAAGTGCCCCTAATGAGGTAATTACTGGGAGCATAAAACACACACATTTATTGTAACTGAAGCCACCACAGGCTGGGGCCAGGCAGTGCTCAGAGTTCACTCCACTGGCAGCTCAGAGAGGTCCCACCCTGCTCAAATCTTTTTTCTCTAAAGGAGTAAGACATCTCCAGTGTCCCGCATGCTGGAGTTACACTGCTGACCCCTCCTTGAACAAACTTTGCAAACCACGAGCACCCACATCTGAGCAGAGACCGAGATTAAACACAGTTGTTTTGCAGAACTTTTTCCTGCAGCAGTGCTCGAAGTTCTTTTCCAAAAAACCTCCCTCCCATCCCACAGACATCCTGTCCTGGGTCAGGAGCTCACCACCGGCCGGAGCTCAACCCACGCCAGGGACAGGAGGAACTTTCTGTTCCTTCAGCAGCTCCTGGGAGCCAGACCTCCCATTGTTCCCCACAGCCACAGCTCCAACCTGCCACTCTTGGGATCACTCCTCTAAATCTCACCAGCTCCCCACGTCCTTCATTTTGGGTCTTGGTCGAGTGAGATTATCCAGCCCTTGGTACCAGCAAAGTGCTCTCCTAAGAGCTGCCCAGCTTCTGCCCACGAGGGTGGGGGTGTCTGCCACTGACTGGGAACAGAACTGGGCAAAATCCTTCATGGGAAGGAAAATAAAACCGGCAGCAGCAGGTTGGCTGGATGTAAATTCCTTCCAGTGCCTGGAGGAACTACAGGAAAGATGGAGAGAGACTATTTGTAAGAGTCTAGAGTGAGAGGACAAGGCTCCACACTGAAAATAAGTGGGTTTAGATTGGATATTAGGAAGAAATTCTTCCCTGTGAGGGTGGGGAGACCCTGGCACAGGGTGCCCAGAGCAGCTGTGGCTGCCCTTGGATCCCTGGCAGTGTCCAAGGCCAGGCTGGACGGGGCTTGGAGCAACCTGGGGTAGAACAAGGTGATCTTTAAGGTCTGTTCCAACCCAGGCCATTCCATGATTCTATATTAGTTCTAGCAAATTGTTTCCATTGAAAAATATACATCCCAAAGTGGGGGGGGAAAAAAAAAAGAAAGAAAAAAGAAAAAAAACCCAAACATGTAAGTTAAACATATTTTGTTTTTACTTGAAGTGCTTTCAGTTCCAAGTTAGTTTGGATTTTTTTATCCTGCCTGCTCAATTCAAAATCAAGACTTTTCTTCTTAATTTTCAGATCAGCTAAGCAAAGCCGAAAAATTTATCAGAAGCACAAGTCTGGTTGTGAATTATCTGATACTCGTGCATGAAAGGCTTGTGCAATTATTTGGACATTTTATTTTCACCTAGAATTGCAGTTCCCAAAGGAAGGGAAAGTTGAGATTTACAGTTCATTCATGTCCCCAGGAACCAACCTAAAGCTGTGAAAGCAAGTGTCCTTAAATGATTTCTTGCTATCCTACAGTCACAATTAGCTCAGATCGTAATGCCAACTTTGCTTGGGCTTAGCTTCAAGACTAACATTAAACTGTACTGCTGCATAATCCTGTGGCTGATACCTGAGTCATAATGTGAGCTAATAGGTCAACCTTGGCTTTTGGTAAGCCATAAAATGGAAAAAAAACCTCAGTTATAAGAGCTTTAGAATTCTTACTAGACAGCACGCAGTAATTCTTGGTCCTGAGTCATACTGCAAAAGCTTTTTAAAATATCTTGCCTTTGCTCTCAGAGCAAGTGATTACACTGCTGTGCTCTTCCCCAGCCATCCAAAAGAGATATTTGAGGCTCTGTGTGCCAGGAGGGATGAATGTGCTGCAGGGAGCACTCCCACGGGCAGCACGTGCCGCGACTGCAAATCCTGACGTGCCGGAGGAGAATGTGCAGCTCCATATGTGAGCCCGGGGCAGGAAATGCCACCACGTGCTCCATTCACTGGGGGTGCAGGCAGGGATTCTGGTTACCTTTTAGGGTAAATGCACCACTGACATCAGGGAGAGGGCTCAGAAAGCACTCACAGAACCTCTGTGCTCGCAGCCCGGGCTGCCAGGGTCAAAGAGAACCTCGTAGCTGCCCAAAGGACAGCACCCTTCAAAGCCATCTCACTCACAGATACACCCAGAGTGTGCCGTGCTGTTAAAATTCCTTGTTGAAATGGGACTCAATCCATAACCAGGAGTATTTGCCTTCCCAGGGTATCTGGGTGGTACTAAAAGAAGCAACTCCAGTATCAGGAGCAGAATGCCAACCTTTTCTTGAGTCATTTTTTGTCCCTTTTCACTAAGAATTGAAAAGATTAAATATTGTTAAAGATAATAAAAAATGACCCAGCAGAAAGCCAGGCCCTCACACGGTAGCAAGATTGGTGGAACACATCCTGTGGCTTTGGAAGGCATCGGCTCAACACTGCTCCTTCAGCCTTTCGCTGGTGACCACTCTGGAAAAAAGGCTGGGAGATTCCCTGCTCTGTGTGGGGCACATCACACAACAAATCTGGCAAACACCTGTCCCAAGGAGGAGGAATTAATCAGTGTCTTGCAGAGGGCAAAGGTTGGAAGATCCAGTGTTGCACATTTTGAGCGCTCTCCAAATTCCAGACGTGTCCTTGCTCCCTGTTACCCTCCTGTTCCCGAGCATTCACTGCAGTGGGGATTCGCTTCTTATCAGTAACTCAATCTGTGGGGCAGGGAGGGAGCTGATAATTGAACCAGATTCACCATTACTCAGCATTTCCTATTCTCTCACCTTAAAAAAACAAACAAAAAAACCCCCAAACCCCTCAGCCATCTTCTCTTGGAGCAAAAACGATGACCAGCAAATTTGCAAGAACAATTCCAGGGGTGAAATCTGTTTGTGTCCACCATCTGTCATTAATAACAGCTCCATGGCACTCAGAGGGAAAACATATAAAACCCACCTTCCTATTCTGGCACCCGTGTAGCACAATTTGCTTTTTAGAACCACTCCATATCCAACAGCTCTCGTGGCAGTCAGCATGGGCAGGAGATAAAGAACATTGTTTGGACAGATAAGAGGCAAAATAAAGAGTGATCTTTGCCACGTCTGCCTTCACCACGCTGGACTGATTTTCTTTCTCACATCCACACCAGAGGAAAGGCAGAGCCAGCAGAGGGGAAACAGCCAGGACACAGCATCCTAAAAAAAAAAAAAAAAATCCCTCACGATTACTCTGTCGTATTCCTGGAGGCAAAGGTGGATGCAGAGACAAGGCGTGCATAAAACCTCCTCATTTCCCCGCAGCTGGGGTTTATTATCAGCTTCGTATATCTGGATTGCCCTAAACTTTCCATTTAACAGCTATATTTCTAGTAACCACTTCTAAACTAATAACATTTAAATGCAGGATATGGGCAGCCTGCAGCTACGGCTGCCGTGGAAGCAGATCTTGCAGGCCTGACTCATTGCAATAATGCCTTCGCTATCAGCTTCTTAATTATGATGGAAATTACTGGAGCAAATTACCATAAAGGTTTAGGAACATTCAGTCCATTCTGGCCCTTCCAGGTCTGTTGCAATACATATTTGCTTTTTCTTCATAAATGTTAAAATGCCTGCTTTTTTTTTTTTTTTTTTTTTTAAATCTGTCTCCTCCTTCTCTTGGGAACATGGAAAAAAAAAAACAACTTCTTTTCACTGTGGCAAGGTCCCAAGAAAACAGGTGGCTTCATGCGTGAACAATGATAATTGGGAAAGAGGTGATAGAAATTCCAGCCTGCCCACTTCCAAGTCCTGCACACAAGTTCTCCACAGCTTATGAGGTTGTGTCAGGCAGAAAGGGGTTGACCACACCACCAAATCCCAGCTCAAAATCCTTACCAGGTCTGGAACCCACTTTTGGACCTTTCTCCATTCCGTTTTGAGAGCCAATTTCTCCACAAACCCACAGTCACACACTCGCTTGGAGGAAAAAAGTGAGAACAACACTGGCTGAAGAAACCAATTCTTTGCACCAATGCAGCCACCACAGCCTGACCCAGGGATGCAAAGCCTTACATGGATGTATTTGTTTGCAAATCACAACTTCTGGGAAAGATAAGAGCCTGCAGAAAACTTAACAATCCCCTGGGACGGAGCTGCAGCACTAGCAGTTTAACTGGATGCCTTTGACCCCGCAAATGAAGTTTTAAAGGAGCCTGAGTGCTGAAAAACTACCATTTCTCTGCTTTCAGACAACTACCATTACAAGATAAGTCAGAACAAATTCGAGGCATCAGTCCATTTTCAGTAGGGAATTCCTTCATGTTGGATTAACTCCGTTTGCTGAAGTTCTGTCGGGTGGTGTTGTCTTTGTACAAGTTCCAGTGAGCCCCACTGGAATTAATGCCCTGATAGGGTCATGCCAGGGGAGCCTCCTCTGAGATAAACCAGATTCCTCCAGCACTTAGTGGTCCTTAGTGGTGCATTTGAATTTATGTCTTTTGGCCGAGGAAGGGGGGCTTTAGGACCAGCAGCTTCTCACGTGAACTTGTGTGGTGTGCTCAGGCACTGTGGCTTTTTTTGTCCCACAGACAAGCACTTCCCCCTGTGTTCTCATCCCTGCCTGGGTTGGGAACACGGTGTTCCTTCCCGTGCTCCCACCAGGAGGACGGCGAGGGGCTGGCCTCGAGGGGTGATAATGAAAATGCCTCGGTAATGAACCCATCTGGTGATGTCCTCATTGGCCTGGCTGGCGGTGCCAAGGAGCTCAGCAGGGGTCCCCCACTCTTTAAAGCCAACATATGCACAAAACCTACGGATTTCACTTTCCCTGCGATTTCCACCCCACTCCCCTGCTGCTCGTGTTTTAAATACTTTCCCTGAAAATACTTCTCTGCGGGAATGGCTGCTGAGCACATCTCTGACTTCGCTGCTATGCAACCTGCAGGCCTAACCTTTCCAAGGGAGGAGTGTCCCAAATGAAGCCAAGCACATCCCACTCTTCCAAACCAACACAACTCAATGGATATCAAGGCAAGCCCCATGTTGGTAATGTACAGAGGCCAGGATCTGCTCTCTGGCCTTGGGGCTGACAGGGAAGAATCCGTGTCCTGTCTTGGGCTGTGCTACCTCCAGACACACCTGGACATCACCCAGCACAGCAATAACTGGCTCAGGCCATAAATGTGACATCAGGGTGCTACCACTAAAATGTCAGCGGTGTGGCAGCCCCAGCCCTCCAGGCTATGCCCTTTTCAGTCCACCAGCATGGGAGAATCTCAGGACATCAGCTGGCCCAACCATCTCCTGCAGAAAAAGCTCCTGGCTTCCAGATCCTGGAAGTGTGGCACCAGCACCTTCATCCCACCCAAAATCTGCAGCACAGATCCATCAGTGTGCCCAGGTGGGCAAAGAGGCCAATGGTCTGTATCAAAATTAGCATGGCCAGCAGGCCCAGGGCAGTGATTGTCCCTCTCTATTTGTCACCGGTGAGGCCCCTCGAGGGCCGTGTCCAGGTCTGGGCTCTGCAGAGCAAGAGAGACATGGAGGGGCTGGAGCGTGTCCAGGGCAGGGAACGGAGCTGGGAAGGGGCTGGAGCCCCAGGAGCGGCTGAGGGAGCTGGGAAAGGGGCTCAGCCTGGAGCAAAGGAGGCTCAGGGGGGACCTTGTGGCTCTGCACAAGTCCCTGACAGGAGGGGGCAGCCGGGGGGGTCGGGCTCTGCTCGCAGGGAACAGGGACAGGAGGAGAGGGAACGGCCTCAGGCTGGGCCAGGGCAGGCTCAGGGTGGACAGCAGCAGGAATTTCCCCATGGAAAGGGTGCTCAGGCCTTGGCAGGGGCTGCCCAGGGAGGTTTGGAGTGCCCATCCCTGGAGGTGCCCAAGGAAGGGCTGGAGGTGGCACTCAGTGCTCTGGGCTGGGGACAAGGTGGGGATGGGGCACAGCTTGGACTCCATGATATTGGAGGCCTTTTCCAACCTCAGTGATCCTGGGATTCTATCGCCCCTTGTAGACAAACCATTGGCTCTTTGCCACCTCCTGACAGACAGAGCCACAACTGGCGACCAAGAGAAGAGAGTCTGGAAGGGACGGGAGCCACCACAACCCGTGCCAGGGGACAGACACCGACCCGAGCCTTCTCCTGAAGGATTTTAAGGTTGTGACCAGCAAATAAAACTAATGGGACACGCGGCACCTTCGGCCCCACTGGCCCAGAGGTCTCCCAAAGCTCAAAAGTGCCCTCCGCTGGCTGATTCCGACAGACTCCTCCGTGATTGCTGGGATTACACTTTCTGTGGGAAGAAAGGATTAAAAATCAGCCGCACAGTGATCGCTGAAAAGCCGATTATTCTTCAGGAAGAAGTTTTTCAAAATGGTTTGAGATGGGCCGGCTGCACCATGGGTCCCATCACAGCCCATGGAAGGGAAGCAGCTCAGAGCTGCAGGGAGCAGCTTCCCTGGGATGGATCCTCAGCCAGGGACTGTGGTTCAGGCCAGGTTGTGGTTCTGAAACCTCGTGTTTTATGGCTCTCCACGTAGGTCTTGAAAAAAAAAAAGCCCTCGGCTTTCAGAAGCGAGCTCTGAATTGCAGAACACGATTTTCTGGCTCACAGATTTCCATACTGCTAAGTCATCTTTGGACTTCTGTCTGCAAGCAGTTGCCTGACATATCCCAGATGACTATTTTAGGAAAAGGCAAATCATGCCCTAGAAATGCCTGCTTGCTCTGTGCTGACTGTAAAGGCAGTCTAGACGAGCACAGATGGAGATCTCTGTATTTGGTCAGGTGAATCACACCCCCACAGACTCAGGGTTTCAAAATTTCACCCTTCATCCAAGCTCAGAAGTTGCTTTACTGGCTAAAGTGGTTCATGATGGAAACTATCTTTGGATATCTTGGGAATCACTGACTTATCTCTCTCACTGCATTATTGCACTGAGCTATGTCAGAGCATTTCTTGTATTTTTTTTTTCCCCCATTTCGTTTTAGTGTCATGGGGAAGTTCTCTACTTTCCTTAGAAGATAATTCCATAGACTAGGAAAACTTGGATTTATTCTCTTTCTCATCTTCCCTTATGGTATGTCTTGGGTATTTCTTAGAGGCAATGTGTTTGCATTTAAAGATATTCGATGTACAGTCAACATTTCTGCTTATGTACCTCATTAACGTTTTTAATTAAATAAATGCAATTTTTCAATAAATCAATCTGGAATCTCATTACTCAGTTCAATCTTCTTGTGCCCTATTTTTCAACTGAGCCTCAAGATTAGCTGATGTCAGTAAGGAGCTGACAGAACTACAATTTATAAGCCACTCTCCATATATTTAAGAATGTTCACATTTGTTTAGGAAGAATGAAATACAGTCTTGTAAATCCATGAAATTATATGTACAAGCAAACCTTAGACAGCTCTCAACAGGATTTTTACGTGTCATTAACCTGATCTGCATGATACTTGGACAAAAGCACCACTAATTGCTTTTGTCTTTCAGAACTGAACCAATTCAAGGCAATTACCAGGAGGCTGCTGCAGAAAGGTGAAATTCCTGGGGCAGGGGCTCATTTGGAAAGCCCTGGAACGCTCTTATGGTGTTTCTAGAACACTCTTATGATTTGCAAGAACCTCCTGTAGGGGCAACACCACCCATTTTAGGGTGTCTTTTTCCAGCAGGAGTTAAGGCTGGGTTGCCCAAGGCTTCTCTTTAACCACACGTGTCCCATGACACATTTGGGATTTAAGGTCCCCTCCAGTTTGACACCACCACTCCTATCACCATCAACCTGGCTAAAAATCCCTCCCAAAACACGTTGATTACAGATGTTTTTCCCCCTGATAATTTGCCTCTCCACGTGGCAGGGAGTAGCCCTGGCTTTGGTTGGCAGCCCTGGCATGATGTGCAAACCACCCAAGATGTTTGCTTCCCTTCCCAGCAGTCAGGACAGGGTATATTTGAGCTTCTTGGAACACACCAGGCTTTGGGGTTTCTTCTCACTGCTAAGTGAGCTTCCTTTCTTTGATTTGTGCACCAAGCCATGGGTGACAGAAATACTCTTCATTTTTCACTGACGTGGGCAGCTCCTCTCTCAGATGTAATTGCGGGAGTCTGCCTGGCCGACTCAGACAGGCCACTTTGTTCCCTCAACAGCCCTGCCCACACCCATCCTCCCGAGTTTGGGACTTGGCTTGGCCTTTTCCAAACAGCCTGCTAAGGATTTATTAAATCTAGGCTCTCCTTTTAAAAAAGAATATATAAGGCATTATAAAAATCAACTGCCTGGCTTTGGTTTTTTCCAGTTTGGTGATACTAGAGCTACATCACCCAGCCTCCTGTCCCTGACTGTCTGAAGCTGTCTGGGTGTAACTGATGCTCCAGCTTGGCCTGGAGGTTCTGTTGCCCCTGGCTACTGCAGAGCAGGATAAAAGCCAATTATAGTCCAGAAACTTCAAATCTTCTTGCCTTACCATCAACACTGGGAGCTTTATTATTAGGAAACATTTTTAACACAGCACCATCAAAAAGCCAAGAGTGGGGCTCTCTGGACACTCAACATCCACAGGGAGGTAACAGTCTGCCTAGCTTGGAATTTTTCATATAAAATTTAATTAAAAAGAGACAGGGCAGGCAAATGGTGTTCTAGGTCTAATTCTGAGATTATGTGAACTAATTGTGAACTCTTCTCCCTGTAAGTCTCTTGAACAGCTGCTATGGGAGACATCTCTGTCTGTGCTTCTGATGGTCTGGAAAGGATAATCATAATTAAAGCACATTTTAAATAGAAGATAAAAGTCTATTTCTCAGAATTTCTACCAAGAAATAGGGTGGTTTGGCTTGGCAAAATGGTGGGGGGAGAGGAATATTATGTCAATATCACAAGATCTCCCTTTCTCTAGATATATAAAATCTTTGATTTTTACAGTTTAACATACAACCATCCTCTTTCAAATTCTGCTTGCAATAGTTTCTCAAAATCAGGACTCAGCTCCTTCTATTCCAGTCATTTTTCACTGCAGCCAAGTCTACAAAAAGACTTTAACACTTCCCAAGTTCAGAATTACTTTAATCAGAGAACTTGAAAGAGCTGTGCAAACGTTTATTAACACTTGCAACAGCTCCCCAGGTCTGTTGTAGGGGGTTCTCATTTTATCCCCAACGTGCAGACAGGGTAACTAAGGTAACAGCAGGCAAAAAGGATTTGACTTCCCACTTCCAAGCTGGAGTGTGTTAACTATTAGATAATTATTCTTCTACTGAGAGCAGTTTAAAGCTGTAACGTACAAATATTGACTATTTGTGCTCGAGTGCCACTCTCAGAGCTCTCCCTCAGAGGTGGCTGCACCAGTCTGGTTTCACACAGAAACTGTGGTCTGTTTGCACAGTTTGCCCAGGGGTTCTGGCTGCCAGGCTGTGGCAATCCAGGCTGGAAGCATCAGTTCAGACCCTGTAGGGGAGCAGTGCTTTGCTTTGGGGTCCCAGCACTAAAATCCCTTCAATGCACACTCCCCCTGAGCAGGGCACAGAGAGCTGGCACCAGGGTCCCTGTCCCCCTCTCCACTGTCCCCAAACACCCAGAGCAAAGGTCTTTTCTGAGCAGAGGGTGGCCAGAGGGGCAGCCCCACCCCAGTGTCAGCTCCTGCCCTCTCTGCCACATTTGGGGCACATTTTTCTGACAATGGAGAGAGCTGCAAAAATACCCAAACTGTGCACCTTTTCCAGGCTGGGAAAACATCCTGAGCCACTGCCTCCTTTCCACCCCATTGCTAATCACTGCAAACAGCTGTTCCCTCTTTTCCTTTTTTCCTTGTTTTTTCATTACTCTCTAATACCATTCTGATCAACTTGTTTCTGGCAAAGACAGAAGAAGAGAAGGAAAATCCTATATCCCACTCCACACAGCTAATCCATATGATTCTTCAGCTCCCCAGAAATTGATCTGAAACACCTTAAACTCATCTCATTATTTGCAATATTCAGACTGCCCGGTATTCAAATTCACATCAGAACCCAAAAAAAAAAACCCCAAAAAAAACCCCAAAAAACAACCAAACTATTTTCCATTTCCAGTCCTCTGACCCATCCAGGTCTCTTGAACAACAGCTCATGAAGTAATAGGTTCAGATTTTGCCAGTACCTACCAGGGTAGATCAACCTAGAACAGCTTGGAGCTATTAAAGTGGTTCTATATATTTCTGTGAACACATGTATCATAAAGTCAAAATGATGAAGTGCCTGGTAGAGATAGATTTTGAAAACAGTCAAGAACTGTTTGTTCCCAGTGCTGGAGGAGTTAGGGATCCCTGAGATGAACCATAGCTGCCAAATGATTCTAGTGCTCAGGAGAGCCTTTAATCTTCATCTCCTTCAAGACTCAGAGAGAGATGAAAGTCCACTTTGGTTGTCAGCAAAACCTTCAAAGCTGAAGGTGATGCAACTCATGTACTGTTTAAAAAAAAAAAAAAGTAAAAAACACCACACAGATGGCAAAATAAATGCAGAAAGGAAGAGGCAGCTCTGAGTTTGTGTGTGGAGAGGCACTGCTCGGAGTGAGGCCACTTTATACAAGCTGAAAGCCTGACTACATAGTGGGGGTGGGTTTTTTACTTGCTTGGAAATTTTGCAGTTGCTGGTCAGGAGGTTTTTGTTTGGTTTTTTGGGGGGATGGTGTTTTGGGAGGTTTTTTTGCTGGGGTTTTTTTTTCAGATGATGATAAAGCTGTTCAGGGATACTTTTTCCTACGCCCATTCTCTTCCACCCCAGATCTGCTCCCATAAAGATGAACAGACTCCCATAAAATCAGAGAATGGTTTGGGTTGGAAGGAACCCTAAAGATCATCTCGTCCCACCCCCTGCCATGGGCAGGGACACCTTCCACTATCCCAGGTTGCTCCAAGCCCCATCCAACCTGCCCTTGGACACTCCCAGGGATGGAAAAAGCCGAGCAACTTCTCTGTGGATGAATACATCCATCAGTGCAGCACCACTGGTGGCAGCTGTGACATAAAACTGCAGAACAATCCTGCTACAAGCAAATAACAAACACATCCAATAAATACAGCCCAGTTCTTGGTTTTGATTAGGCAGGACTCAGGTGATTAGAGGCCAGCATTAAAACAAAACACCTCATGTCACCCAGCCAAACAGCTTTCCAAATCTCACCTTACCTCCTTCCAGGTCTGGCAGGAATTTTTCTTGATGGTCAGCCCTCAGTCTTTTGTATCTTGACAGCCTTTTGCACGTGAGAACAGAAGAGTAGGGTTTGTTTCCAAGTGGATAAAGGAATGTGGCAGTTTTCAGAGTGATTGGCACAAAAAAAAATAAAAACCTGAGTTTGAACAGCAGGCCTTGCAGACAGGGAGTACTCAGAAATTAAAAAGGGAGCAGAGCTCTTGAGGGTCTTCTGGTTCTTTGTTGGTTTTGGGGGGTTTTGCACTGAACAAGGAACAGGTGTTCAGCAATTTCATAGCCAGGAGCATCATTCCAGTCAGAGATGCCTCTCCAGCATCAAGGGTTTTCCAGGAACACATTTGCACTCATTAGCAGTTTTTGCCACAATGGAACAAGTCAGCACAAGCTTGGGGTGCTGGCACAAATACAGGCTTGGTTGCTGTCCAGGAAAGCACACTAAGTTGGTTTGAATGAGGGAAAGGGAGCTACAACAGAACAAAGCATCCTCTAGGTACCTTTAGCTAATAATGAAAAAAAAAAAAAAAGGTAGAGAAAAAGGGAAACAAAAGTAATTGTGTGTTGACTTGCATGTCCAAATCTCATCATTAAAGACATTTTGCCAGGCCTAATGCTCACACTCACACCTCAGACTTGCCTCTTCAAGCACTGGGACTGTGGATATACCCCAGGTACCTCTCCAGAAAATGCACCTAATTAGCTTTTTGCACAGATCTCCTCATGTGCCCAGACTTAGAGCCCTTGTGCTTGAAAACAATCCTCCAGTTGTGCACCCCACACTGCTTCAATCTCTGGGCTTGTGTTTTCACAGATTTTGATGTTTATTCAATAACACCATACCTCATACTGAGCCACCAGTTCACTTTTTCAGGAAAAAAAATTCCCTTTTCAATGCACATCCAAAGGCATTGCCTTATACCACCCCTCAGACACAGCACGCTAGTTTAACTAGGCTCTAACCAATTTTGTTCAGGCATTAACTCATTACATCTGCAAATCTGCTCTCTGACAGTAATTGCTCTCTAACAGCCACTGTCTGGCCCCCTCAGCTCTGCAGCTCCTCAGCAGCAGCCTCACGGGAGAGGCTCTGCTCCTGACGGACATCAAACCCAAACCTGTCTGTCCTGCCAAGAGGGAGCTTCTGTCCACATCTGCCAGCCAGAAGCCAGGCCAGGAACTACAGCGCAGAGAGAAACATCAGAAGGAACCAGACTTTCTGGAACAATTTTCAAAGAAGGGGTTGCAAAGCCCTGTGTTTTGGATAAATGAAGACGCGAGTTACTGGTCAAGCATTAACTCCACATTACTCCCATTTTCCATCTGCCTCCTGCCTCTGAGCTTCACCTCAGCGATGCAAACAACAGACACATCTTTCACCTCCCTCAGCCTTTGGGGAGGTAGCTTGCTCTTCCCGTTGCCTCAGGAATCCCAAATCCTGACAGCAGGAAACAGCAGATTTATCCCAAAGGACTGTGCGTCCAAGAAAGCACCCTGTTTGCAGCCCCATTGCTGCTGTGAGGGCAAATTTAAAGGTCTTGTGCAGCCTCTGTGAGGAGCCAAGGAAGGCTGTGGAGAAGTGTTTGTGCTCTGAAGTACAATTTTGGTGACACAGGAGGCACAGAACAGCCCCAACTGCAAACCATGAGGGCAAGGAGGAAACATCTCCCTCAGGAGCTCAGCAGCTTCCTGCAAAGGGCTGTGATGAGGGAAAAGCAACGACACATCCATGCCATGGTTTAGAAAGAACACCAGGATCCTGACTAAAAATGCCACAGCCACGTGATAACACACAAAGGTGTAAGTCAGCTCCAATTTGTTCAAAACATTTCAACACATCAACTTTGTACCAGCGGGCTTTGTGCCAGGGCAAACACCTGCACCACTCTAACTTCCTGCCAGGTCAAGTGTTCTCCATCCTCCTGCTACCAGCATTAATCTGAAATAAAGTGGCAAAACAGAGAGTCACAGGATCACTGAGGTTGGAAAGGACCTCCAAGATCATCGAGTCCAACCTGTGACCAATCCCTACCTTGCCACCAGACCAGAGCACTGAGTGCCACCTCCAGTTTTTTCTTAATCCTGTATGGATTCTGCATCTCGTGTTCGACAGAAAAGCAACTGCATTCCCAACCCTGACCTACACCAATTTACTCCCTCTGGATGCACAGGTTTGTTACTGTACAACCACAACCTGGAGAAATATTTATACAACCTCTTCTCCAGCAAAAAAATCAAGTTTGAGAAGTTCCTACTTCCCTGCCTGACCCAGGTCTCCTGTTCCCATCCCTACACCTTGATCTACCTCCTGTTTCCAGGTGCTGATGCAACTGGTTGTGGGGCTCTGTGATAAACTGGCTCAGGGAAAATTCTTCTGAGCAGCAGTCAGGTTGGTTTTTTTTTTTTTTTTTAATTTTGGATGATTTCACGTCTCCACAAAGAGCTGCCTCAGCACAACTGGGGGGCAATGAACTGCGTGGGACAGTGCCAAGAGCAAGTGGCCAAACGTGGGGGCAAAACTAAATTGCCTCTGCTGCTGGGGAAAACATTCACGAAACTGCACCAGAGCAGCTTCCAACCTCCGGAGCAAGTGATCAGCATAGCATTTGCATTTGAATTGAGGGAAAAATCCCCAAGGAGCATGTCTAGGCAGGTGGCTGTCTGGAGTTGGTCAGAGGTGGGATGGAAGGAGGGCACTCTGCATGAAAATTGGGTAAACAGCTCCCCAGGCTGCTCCACACTACAAGGATTTTAGGTTGTTTCCAAAACTTTTACCTATCTATCCGTACCTTTGCCTTAAGCTTTAATAAATAAATCTTCCCTTTGCCTCACAATGAAAGCTGTCTTGGGTCATGGGACCGGGCTCTGCGCAATGGAAAAGCTCATCCAGCTAATTAATTACTGCTCCTGCCTCCCTCAGCATCAGAGCACGGATCCTTTGGCTCCAGCTCCACGGACTAAAAGGAAGGCATTTTTAATTACAGCTGGGCACTGCATCCTCCCTTTGCACTCCCTGAGCTGGGTCCACAGTGGGGAATTTTCCCTGCTGGAGCTCGTGGGAAATCCATGGGAGCCACAAGCGTGGGCCAGGCTGTGGGAAACCTGGATCCCACCTGGGCTCTGCACTTGCCCAGGGTGCTGAATACACGTCCCTGCTGCCAGCCAAGCCTGCCTAAGCCCGGCTTGGATCCTGGCTGCTGCTGGGTTTTTATTTGCTTGCCTGGTTCAGGGGGGAAAAGGGGTGAGGAAGGTGGTGAGGATGGAAGCAGGATTACCACATCTGCTCATTAGAATCATTAAGCACAGCGCACTAAATGAATCATTAGGCATCACAGCAGATCCACACATGCTTTGCTTCTCAAAGCTCCTTGACTCCAGTCCCTGCTCTCTGTACAAATGCCCAATGATTGTTTCAAGCAGCCGTGCCCATTCCCAATGTTACTGCTGCGACTCCTTCCAAAAAAAAAAAAAAAAATTGCTAAACAGATGAAGCTCTGCTGAAGGAACAGATCTGTTTATGGAACATACTTTTCTTTCACTAGACCAAATATATTCAGCCCTCTCAAGTAAATATGTACATTAAAAACTCTCTAACTGGCTAAATGAGAAGAAAGAAATAGCAAATGGGAAATTGTATTAACAAGGAGCAACTACAATGAGAAGGTGCATTTTTAAATGCTTTATGCATTGAGGCTAAATCTGAGAGCAATTTTTTAGAAATTCAAATATCAAAGACTGAATAAATGGTTCCACAAGAAACTGAACAAATATGTGAAGGGAAGGGATTATTATATTTAAAAAAATAAATAAGCCCTCTGCCTGTATTATTACAACTTAAATGTTGTTTTAACCTAGAATATAAGAATCTGAAAACAGATCTAACTAGGCAAATAAAGCAATACTGACTTGTTTGTTTTTATTACCCAAGCTAAATTTTTTAAAAAATAATAACATAAATCTTTTTTTTTTTCAAATTCTATTGTTCTTATTACTCAAGCAGCTATTTCCACAGTCATATGCTTGCAAGAGTACCTGGCAGCAGTTTCAATAAGTTATCTGAGTATTACAAAACAACTTTACAACAGCAGACAAAACCACTCCATTCAGCGCTCCTCCACTGATCCCCTCTTGGCTCCTGTTCCACCCCAGCCCCTCTGGAACAGCCCTCCCCATATCACAAGGCTGCTGAGATCATGCCAGCCGAATCTAAACCCCAGGAAATCACAATAGGATTAAAAATCCCCAGGACAGAAGCCAGCCAGCAGTTTTTCCATGGACACTAATTAAAGCAGGATAAACACACGGCTAAAAGCTCCCAACCTTTACTCAGGTGTGGAGGGCTGGACTGTGGCTTCAGTTGTGTTTGCACACACTCAGCAGGCTGAGAGCAGCAAGGAATTCTGCAAGTCACAGTTGGCTGCTTTGATTCAGCTCTGTTGCAGGAGCAGGCTCAGGATTATTTATCCTATCTTTCCAACCCTTCAGTTGATTCTGATTTAACAGGGAGAAGGTGGGCAACATCCATCAGCAGAGCCCTGAGTGCACAGGTGAGCCAAGAATAATCCCCACAGCTCTGTCAGAGAAGATAATATCATATCTATCAGCTGCCTCCAGTCCATAGGAGCTGCTTATCTCAAGGAGCTGTTAGACCTGACTTGAGTCCAGCCTGTTGTTTGGTCTTGTTTTCCTCTGCCTCCAATGGCAGCTCCACATTTTGTGCTTTTCATTCTGCACAGAAATGCATCGGGGCCTTGAATTTTATTCCTGATGCAATATGGTCTTAGCAATAATGAGAACATTGAGCAAGTCATAAAAATAATAAACCATGCTAGGTCTGGAGGCTATGAAATCAGTTCAAACCTACTGCGGGGAGCTGTGCTGCCTGCACAGAGCCACATGGCTTTCCATGGGCACCAGCCCATTTATGAGTCATGAAACATAATAGAGTATTGTTGAAAGCTTTGGGACCATGAGAAATTATCTACTGCCCGGCATGGGGAATGGTATAAACTGGCAAGGAGCTGGAGTTACATTCTTTTACAGAAATGAAATCAGACAGCCTTGGCCTGCTTGCCAGTATACAAAACCACAAATCATGAGGACAACTCCTTAATTAGGACTAATTTTTTTTTTTTTACTTCTTTTTTTTTTTTTTTTTTTTTTAAGAGTTGCCACTGCACTAAGCAGCCAGGGAAGCCAACATTTGCTCTGTCCCTCGCTGAGTTATAATAAGGCAGAAAAGATGGGGAAGACAAAAAGGAGGGGTAGGTGAGACAATGTCTCAGCACGAGCTCCCAGGTGACATCCCCTCGTGCCAAGGACTGGGGACACGTGTCCAAGGAGAACAAAAGCCATTTGCTAAATATTCTGGTGTGATAACCATAGATGTGCTTATCTCCACGCAGAGGAGAGCGGGAGGCAGTGTCCTGCAGGGGAGAGCACAAGGCTGGAGATCATCTCTAATCCAAATGCCACATTCCTCCTGGTTCCTGTGCCTAGAGGAGAAATGCTAAACGGCCCTCTGACTGAGAAAGCAAAAATCCTATTTTTAAATGAACAGCGAAGTCTTCAGGAAATTGCATAAGTGCAGGAATACAGCTTAGTGGATAAATACCTGACAGGGAAAGAAAAGAAGACAAAGTCAGAACCTTCCCAGTGTTATCCAGGGAATGCACAGGGGGCAATGAGCACAGTGAAATACAGGAAACTTCATTTAAACACAAGACAGAAGTTGCTTTACTCTGAAGGAGGTTTGAAAAAAAGAACAAGTGGAGTCTCAATCGTCAGATGGAGGATCTTTGTTAATTTGGAAATGGTACACCCTCATCCAGTCAAGGAGAATATAATGTTATGTGTATCCTCTAACAAATTTCAGTTACTTTATATAATCTGGATATTGAGTTTTATTGTATTAGTGAGCCCAGAAAGGTCAGTAAAATCCCAAAGATTAACCTCTCTTAGGAAACCAGTTGCTAGCCTGGAATTAAAATATGCTGAAGGAAATTATGGCCTGTGTACCAGTGATGAATGAGCAGGAAAGGCCAAAACTGAATGGAAATTCAACCAAGAATCATTCAGTCTACAAACGCAACCACATCTTCTATTGTGCAGCGGTTGCATCATGTTACACCCAGCCAATAACAATAAATCAGGAGCTCACTTCCCTCCTCCTGCCACGGATTATCTGAGATGGGACCACTCTCTTCCCTTCCCCAAGGAAACCTCAAATTGATCAAAGCATAAATGCTGCCTGAAGTACATGATTGCATCTGACAGTGATGAGGTATTTATCCAGGCTCCAGAATGTATTGATAGATAGAGATATTCTGAGAGCACAGTTTGGCTTCAAATTTAATTCAAAGTAGAGGGGATTGGGCAGGTGCAACTCTGGAAGCTGAGGACAGACATCACCTCCAAAAGTGGCCCACCTTAGTATGACCAAAAATAAATGGATGCATTCCACTTGTGGCAACCACAACTACAGCTTCAGCAGAACGTTGTTCTTCTGGGAGATCCTCTAGAAGAGGGAAGGAAGCAAGAGCAGGCAGAGCATTTCATTGGGATTCAAGGAGCATGGACTCGATTCCCAGCTCAACCCCCAGCTGCCTGCGAGTCCCTGGGAAGCTGTTCCAGCCAGCAAAGCAGAGGCTGCAGGCTCTGGGCCAAAAAATACCAGGACAATATGCCTGAAAGAGAGAGAGAGAGGCATTCAGAGGTCACAGTCCCAGGCAAGCAGGGCAGGAGGGGAGAGATGATCGCATGCAACACCTGAAATCAGTCTGAGGAAAGATGGAAGAGGAACTCTCATGGAAGTCTTCAGCTTGAAGCTGATCTAAACCAAGAAAAAATACCTCTCTGTGAGGACAGGTACAGCCCTTGGGGAAGGGAACACACGTTCTCCATGCAAATATTGCAAATATATTTGGCCACCAAACAGCTGCCAGTGCTGTCACACCTCTGCTGGCACAGGGACACGAGGGGAGCAATCGCACCTTCAGCTGGATGTACCCTGGGGGACAGAATAAATGCTGAAGACCCAGGAATCGGGCAACTCTGGGGAGCAAAGGAGGAGAGTGTGAGTTTGGGGAGGCCTCAGGCAAAGGCTTTGGATGGGTGGATGTCTGAGTTTCACGCCAAGAGTGAGATATCTTTCGTTATATTGGAAACCATCACTTCATAAAATTTTATATTCTCCCCACACACGTAGAACTGAGAACCCTTGCATGCTACTGTTGTTCCTGGATAACCAAAATGTCACCTTCATACCTCCTTGTGGGCTGCAGTTCCACCTCAGACTCTCTGAAAGTGTAGCTGGTTCATAAAAATAAATATAAAAAATGAAACCCTCAATGTTTGTGACAATCACGTCAACTTTAATGTCTTCCAGGTTCTTGGCTGGGATGACCCATCTCAATAAAACAGCAAAAGAAAATGTCCTCTTTCATACAAACTAGACTTTTGTTTTCCACAAAGCTTTTCCAAGTCCTGGACACATGGTCATAGTAAATTCAACCTTTCTGACTTTACCTCTCTGGTCCAGCAATAACTGGGAGAGGAGCTTGAACCAGAGTTTAAAACCACGTCACCACCAAGCATCTTTGGAGAAGGACAGAGAGAGGATCCAGAAGGGATTTGATCTCTAACCTACCAAGGAGGGTAACGGAAATAAAATCTGAAGTCCTAGAACTTTGTGAATTTGAATAAGTGGTGAGTTTTGGCCAAGGAAAGCAACGAAGGTGAAAGCTGGACTTCAAAACAAATATTTTCCTGCATTCCTAAAAGGCCTTTAGTTTAAAAAAAGCATTTGTAATAAAACCTAAAACAAGTTTTAAAAACTTGGGAAGCCAAGGGCACAAACAAGTTCCAAGACAGTGAGAAGAGCTGTATCATTGCATAAACTGTGGGGAGAAAACACCCATTAACTTGAGCACATTGGTCAAAAAGTAAAGCATGAAATCAGAGTGGGGTTTGTTTGTTTATTTGTTTTTCAAAGGGCCCACACAGTCTAAAAAGGGTTTTGGTTGGGGGCCTCTCTTTTTAATGTCTGCCTTTTCCTCCAGCTACTTTGTGCCACTGATTATTCTGGAACAAAACCTCACCTCCCTGAACTACAGCACTTTTCTGAAGTTATGCAACATAGGGAGCAAAAGCTCAGTAATTGTCAATATTAAAGAATGTCCCTTGCATCAGCCAGTCCATCTGTGAAGCTTTGTTCATTATGTAGATTACACCACTGACATATGGGACAGACATTTCTGTGGAAGACTGAATGAAAGGAGTTAGAAATGTTTTATTTGTCAACTAAAAAAAAATCATATGGAGGGCTTCACGATTTTACAGGGGCTCCTAATATGTTTTGCCTCTATCCTTTTGTATACCCTTCTTATTTTTTTTCCCCCCTCAATATGGAGACTAATTACAGTGATAAAACAACTCATATAAGATGTGACTCACACAGCCCTTCAGAGAACAATACAGCACTACCCTCAGACAGGGAAACAGCCCAGCTCTCAGCAGGCAATAACTCCAGGCCTGGGGATCATTCCCATGGATGCTTAGATATCGAGCTTAATTGAAGGTTAGGTAAGTCTAATTTTAGACTCATGTCATGCCCACACGTCCAAGTCCAAACCCTTGTGCTGGGAAACTGCAGATGAAAATGGATTGCTTTGTGTTTTGCATTAGCATGCAGAGCATTGGGGGAAAAACCAACCCCTGGTGTTTTCAAGCAAATTCTGGCCCTGGGTGTGGTTGCCCAATGCCTTCTGCGTGGAATTTGCCCAGAGATATCAGGCAAGATGCAACTCATTCAGCTCTTAGGAGAGGAACACGAACCACAAGTGCATTGCATTGACTGAGACACAGCAGCTTGGCCTTGTTGAAATGAGGATCAAATGAGTAATAAAACCCAAAAGGCACTCAATGAGTAATAAAACCCAACTTGAAGCACTCTCAGCAGCAGTAAGAAGGTGTCCAGCCTTATCTAAGCCATGCCCCCGTCCTGTCACAGCGGGGTGGCTGTTCCAGTGCACTGAGCCATCTCCAGCCTCAGGACCAGCTGGATCACCCTGTCCCAAAGTCCTGTGATCATTCCTGTGACGACTGAGGAAGGGAGAGCCCAGGCAGCTCAGACCCTGAGAGTCTCCTTCTGTGTGGATCCAGCCTCCCACCTTTTGGCTGCTACTCCAGCACTGCCACTGCAGCCCACCCACTTGTGTGAGGTGCCAATGCACCTGCTGATAGTTTTTCCTCCTGATAAATCCATAGGGAAGTCTCTTGGTGCGTGATTGGGAAAGGACAAGGATAAAATTGGACTGGGGAGTGGAAGATGAAGAAAAGCAAGAGATGGAGTTTAGGAAGAGAGGCTGACAAAGCTGGGGTTCAGCCTGGAGAAGAGAAGGTTGTGTTGAGGCCTCACAGCCCCTTCCAGTGTCTGAAGGGACTGCAAGGAAGCTGGAGAAGGAACTTCATCAGGAACTGGAGTGACAGGACAAGGGGAATGGGTTCACACTGACAGAGGGGGGAAAATAGGTTAAATATTAGGAAAAAATTGTTCCCTGTGAGGGTGGTGAGGCCCTGGCACAGGTTGCCTGAAAATGTTTAAGGCCAGGCTGAACAAGGCTTGGAGCACCCTGGTCTAGTGGGAGGTGTCCCTGCCCATAGCAGAGGTTGGAACTGGGTGAAATTTAAGGTCTCTTCCAACCCAAACCATTCTATAGCTCTTTGCAAGTTTAATACACTAAAAAGCAAATCACAATTACAGACAGTATTCCAAAGCCTCTCCCTCCCATGCCCTTTGCTACAGCCATCAGATGACAGTGCCCTGCCATTCCCCTGGATTCCCATCCCAGCTGTTGAACCACCCACTTGCTGTCCCTATCTTCTGTGACATGCAGAGCACATGCCAAAGGCCCCACATCACAAAAGACTTCAACCTATGCACGGCCTGAGCCTCCCCTGCTCAGCTGTCACAGCCACAGCTCATTGTGAGACAAACTTTGGCTTTCTTTCCAGAAACGTTGTGTTTCACACAGTTTCCACAAGGCTGGTCATCACCCTCTCAGGAAGGTGAACTGTGTTGAGAGGACAAACCCAACTTCTCTGCCCATGTGTTTACCCAGCTAATGAGAAATGAGGAATGTCTGGGTGTATGCAAAGTCAAATTCCTCCAGAAATCAAGCATGCTTAGATCTGGCCATGAGAGCAACTAATAATATGCAAGTGTTAGGAACTATTTACAGGCTTAACCCAACTGCAGTGAAGTCAATGGTTTAACTCTCCCTGCCTTCAAAGGGAGAGGGATCTGGCCTTGGCACATGCTTGAGGCACAGCTCCCTGCCAGGCTGGCTCATCTCCCTGCCACCAGTTTAGAAGCTGAAGCCCGAACAGGAGAAATGCCCAAATTATACCCACCTACCATTACAGCAAATCCTGATTCCCTGCCTTCCCCCTCCCTAAATGCCTTTGTTTGAAACAGAGGTACTAAATTATGCAACCAGATACACGTGTGCACTTCAGGGTGTGCAGAAGGACTGAAAAGAGTGAATACTTTCTGGACCAACAGATGGAGGTTGTGGCTCAATCACTTTGGTAACCAGGCAGAAGTCAGGCTACAGCATCCTGTGAGCTGCTGCTCTCCAGACACTGCTGTAAAGAGCAGCACGAAATGCCCCTGCAGCTCTGTTCCCTGAGAAGATGCAATTAAGATGCCTTTCCACCTCTACAACAGAGTCACCAGCACAAGATCTTTCTATACAAGAGCGGATTGAATTTGGCAGTGGGAGCACAGGAATGGCATCCAGAGCTCCCGAGCCTTGCCAGCAATTTGTCCCATTTGTTCAACCATCTTACACAAACCACTCAATCCAATTCTACTTTTTTTTTTTTTTTTTTTTTTAAGCTGGTTACCTGAAATAGGGCCTAATCCAATCCCCAGAAAGGCAAATGGGAAGTTTCCAGTCCACTTCAATGGTACCCATGGGGTCCTAGGCCTCGACGTCTATATTTAGGCACTTAAGTATAGTAGTCTGGGCTTCAGAGATTACTGAGTGCCCACAGCTGCCACTGATCTCAGAGGGAAAAAGAGGAGCAAGTCTCTGGTTCAAAAAGTTTCTCAGCTGCAGACTGGAAAGGCATAATCAAGGGAAATATCCCTGTATTCTTGCTGTGTTATGGATTTCTCCTCACACGGCTGCTGTGACTCAAATCAGACCCGAGCTGCAGGAGTTCTGCTGGGATGACACAGCACAGCTCGGTGCTCCTTCCCACAGACTCAAGCACTAAAGATTGCAATTCACTGCAAAAACTCTTCTTGAATTCCCCAATCTATGGTCACAGTCATTGTGAAGGTTTAGAAAGCTTCACACAGGCAAAGCGAGGAAATTGTTGGAGAAATGGGAGAAATCCCTTTCTCCAAAACCACTGTGACCAGTTCTGTCCAGTTCCACTGGTGTTGTGGACAACATCCTCATTTTGACAAAGCTGCAGAAACCCATTGAGCTGATATTCCCCAGTAGCCAAATTCTCAGCACCAGGATCTTAAACAGGCAGAGTTAGCAGGAAAGTGATGGGCATGTGGCTGGAATTGCTCCATTGCCATGAGAACCAGCACAGCAGAAAAATAGGGAATGGTAAAGAAAGAGACAGGCCTCAAACTGCTTTAATTTGTACTATTTTTTAAAGCAGAAGTAATGTGGCTCCTTTGCCTGTGTCCTCACTCATCCTTTCATTTCTCACATTGGGAAATTCACAGTAAATGGTTTTAGTTATGGAAATCCAAGTTACCTTAGCTTCCATATAAACTGCTTTTGCTACATTTTGGGGACTCAGCAGAGGCATAATTCATCCACTCTTTGTGCCTTGAATGGGCCCTAAACATTCAAAAAAAAAAAAAAATCAGGAGAAAGTTTTTGTTGCTCATTTTCCTCCTGTGAAGTTTCCTTTTGGGTTCATCACAGATTCCCAATTTACACTGTGCCACCCCAAAACTCGTCCCAGAACCAGGTGCACAAAGATGCTGGAATGAGTCTACAAAAACAGGATGCAAATTATTCCTGTGCTTATCCTCCTTCACCTGCAAGCCTCGAGTGTTCAAAGGACACCAACACAGAAAACGAATCAGCTGAACTCCATCTCAAATAGGAATAAACTGCATTTTTCAAGTAATATATGAAATACAAATTTGGTGTAGCAGCAATAATTTTATCAGTTTGTAAAATTGTGTTTGCCCTGTGTGCAGTGCAACTGCACGGGTAACTGTGCCTATTATCTGTTATGCCACTCCTCAACAGGACACTGAGCACAACAAATTCTCTCTCCAGCTGCATAATATAAAATATTTTAATTCTGGCACTTAAGGTAAAAGGGGAAGACAACAAAAATCTGATGAGAAATAAATAGTAACACATTCCCTCCTGAAGGGACGTTTGGAAGTTGATGGACATTAGGCCAAAGTGAGAGCCTGATTTTTCATTTACAAATAATAACTAATTATCATATATATCAAGATAATTTAGCGCTTTTTTGTGCACTTCTCTCCCCCAAAAGCCAGGCCAGGTAGAGGCAAACATAAACAAAATTCTGAGAAAAAACCCTAGCAGCTCTCAAGGGCAGAGTGAAAGTCTGGACTTGTAAAAATGCTCGGGCACCAGTCCAAGCAAAAAGCCCAGTCTTTAGAACAACTAAAGAGAGGAGAGCAGGATCCCATCCCACACCAGTCTTTAGAGGACAGTGACAATCTGCAGAACCGTGGTCCCAAAGCATTTAACATCAGCAGGTGTGAAGAACAGCCTCCTCCAAGGAATGTGGGAAAGCTGCCTGAGAACCCACTGCCAGCTGAATGGAGATGGAAGGAGAAAGGTAACCCAGACACAGATCAGTGAAAGACAGCTTATTTTTAAACCTGCTGTGCAATAACCAGGAGCTGAAGGGCACCAGGCAGGACTGGGTGGCACTGGGGCTTGTGTCACTTGGCTCTGTTTGACTCAGTGCTTTGCTTCATCCCCTCACACCAGCTAAAAGACACTTTATTGGCAGAAAGGCTGAGACCAAGACAGGAATCATCAGTACAACCCACCAAACCCAGCTTCACTCAGGGAAGGGATAAAGGCACATTGTTCCACTCCACAAACCCCCCTGGCCATGAGTGACAGATGTTCTAAACCCTGAGCTGCACAGCACAGCAAAGGGCCACACACAGCCAAGTCTGGGAGATGCTCATTTGCTGGCAAACTCTGTGCTCAAAATACCCAGCCACTCACTTCCTTGGGAGTTTATTTTTCCCTCAGGAGAATTATCTGATTCTGTGAATCCTCTTCATTTTCCATTCAAGTTCCCAGATTGTGCAACTTCCCCACTGCACCTCCTTTTATAAACCAGAGAGGACCAAAATTACCAGCAGCAGTGCAGACATTGGTTTCCTCATCTGCCCCTGGTGATCTTCTCAGCTGTGGCTGATGCTGAGCTCTTAGGAGTGATTGAATTTATCCTTTTTGCTGAGTTTTTTATACACATCAGGACAGATCTGTCAAATGTCCCCAAGCAGATGACAGGAGTGTCAGAGCTGCAGGAGCTGCAGCCAAGCTCTGGAGAACATGAGGCAATGTCTGTGCTCAGCCACCACCTCGAGTCTTCCCTCCCTTCTCCATCTCGCCTCTAACCCCTCTGGCAACACCAAGGTCTCAGTGGCTGCTCCAAAAGGCACATCCATGCTCAGTTCCATAGGATTTGGTGCTCTTGAAGCACAGGCAATGCTAAATTCCCCTGCACCATGCTCCTGGCCAGTCTCCAGGTTTTTCCCCACACTCCAGCCCCAGGCATCTTTCTGCAGCAGAAGGATGCTCAGGAATCTTCCCTGTCTCACCCTGTATCCCTCAAAAAGTATGGAGAGCGAAGTTGCCCTTTGCAGTGGGTCTAACACAAGTTGGAGAGCCCTGGGAATATCATTTTCCCGTATTTTGAACTCCACCCAACCCACTAACATCAGCTTTCCCAACAAAAGTAAAAGAAACACTGATAGACCCCCACTTTGCCAAGGAAGAGGGTTGGTTTTTTTGTGAGCAGAGGGTCTCTCCATGAGGCAAGTGGAAAGTTACTGGGAGTTTTTTTGTCCCAGTGTTACGCCACAGTGCAGGGCTGCAATGTCCCAAGAAGATTTAGATCTACACTGGTGCCACTGATGTCAGAACTGGGCTGGCATGTACAAATAAATATGAAGTATTTCGGTGCTGTGTCACAATGGCAGCAGTCTCTTTCCCATATTTATGCCTGCAAAATGTTGCCCTGCAGTATCAGAGAGGACTTCTGTGCAATCCAGGAACTGGTGACAAGACTCCTTTAATTGCACTCAGAAATATATTTTTAGGAACAAGACCAAGAAGTCAACGCAGCTTCCTTCTTGTTAAAAACTAAAATAAAATGTCTGATGGGCTGGGAGCGAAGAAAAATGAAAGTATTGATCAGCTCAACAGCTGGAAAAATGACTAGTAGTACAAATAAAATTTTAAAAACCCTGTTAATATTTTAAAGATTGTGTGGCTGGAAAAAAAAAAAAGGCAAATTTTTGTTTGTTACTGTTAGGAACTTACAGCTTCTGGAGAATCAGGTTTCCATACAAAATTATCTACTGCTTATTGCCACTACAGCCTGGAAAATCAACTTCTTAGATATTTAACATTTATAGACAGTTACTCACAGGAAACATAAGAAAAGTATAAAGGAGATGTGACAGCTACAGTGGGGATTTTATCAATTTCAACATCAAGGGGGATATGGGGAACTTTTTAAAGAGAAAACCACCCTCGACCCCAGAGAGCCTTCTGTTCCTCCCACCTACCAGCAGTGAAGAGCAGGCTATGAGACAAAATATAGGAGAGCTGGGAAATTGGGTTATTTCAGCCCTGTGTGCCCCCATAAGATGAGCAAGTGTCAGACAGGTGCTGAAATGTCTTCTTGTCCCCAGTGTCCAACCTAAGGGAGAAAGCAGGCCTGCTTTGCACAGATAATCGCCTTTCTTTTCCAGCTAAAGCCAAGGAAAGCTGCAGACGCTCCCAAGCTCAGCTCAAGGACTTAAGATCAAGCATTTCAAAGGGGAGCCTCACAAAAATCAGAGGCTGCTTCTGAGAAAAGCTTCTATTTCTCTGCAGTTCACACAGCAGCACATGAAATTTCCAGAGCATTTGTTTTTAGACTTTTAAGTCACCTTAAGCAAAACTAAATGTCAGTTTTAATAGATGACAAAACCTTCTCTCAATTCCAGTGCCAGCAGTCAGAAAAACTGTGAAGCAGAACTGGTCCTGCCAGCACAGCTCACCCCTCATTTCTTCTGAGCAGTGCAGCAAAGTTCTAACTTTACTATTAAATGCAGTTTTGGCTGCTTCCTTTAGAAATGACAAACAGCTGATCCATTTGTTTCAAAGTTGGTAATAGTAAAAAAAAAATTTAAAAAGTCATAAACACAGCCTAGTGATGTTGAACTCCCATTTCCTTCATTTCTTAAAGAGATCAGAGGGAACTTCTACAGAAAAATTGCACTTTCTCAAAGACCTTAACCTGCACTTAAGTGCTATCTGCTACTTTTTC
Source organism: Corvus moneduloides (assembly GCF_009650955.1). NCBI lineage: Eukaryota > Metazoa > Chordata > Aves > Passeriformes > Corvidae > Corvus > Corvus moneduloides. The sequence goes on along the minus strand of NC_045490.1, from coordinate 2,568,321 downwards.
CAGCTAAAATTCCACTCCAGTCAGAGAATCCAAGCAAAAGAACCATCAGAAAACAACAGAGGCTTTAATCCACATCATTTATGATTTACATTGATAACGATCATGCTAAAGCAGGAAACAAAGAAGATTAATTTTTATAAATGCCAGTGTTGCAACCATTGTGCTGCTGCCTGAAAGTCACTTTCCTTCACTTTTGAACAGAGAAAATTTACTCTGGGCTCCATATCACAAAAATGAATGAAAAAAAGATGGAAGACTGATGCCAACCTCACGTGGCTCATTTCCAGATTCCAGCCTCCGTTTCACATTCTTTTGTCTTTGATCCCCACACAAGTTCAAAAGTATTTGTTTACATCAAGGTCATTCCAGCTTTCAATTCAATAATTCAGCAAGACAAAATGTTTGAAAGAAAACAAGTGGTTAAAGAAACTATTGAGGGGTTTGTTACTGGTTTGTGTCATGCCACAAAGTGGGAAATTACCTTAAATATTGAAGGAAAAGACACATGTGAGATAAAGCCCAGACAACCAAACACACTGGGGTTCTGGATAACAATTTACAGCAGCAAATACTCTTGAACTGTTTAACTTTTGCATGGTTTCAGAGCAGGAGAAAGTCTAACTCTGCAGCAGGCAGACTTTAACCCTAAAAAAACCTGTTCAAAACCATGAGGCTCTTTCATCCTCCCTCACTCGATTTTTTTGTTCTTTTAGTTCTTTCCTGTGTGGATGATGAAAAGTTTGGGGGTTGCTTTTCCCACTCCCCTTCCCATGAACTTGCAGGCTCTTCCACAGGCATAGACCTTCCAGTTTTGCTGGAAAATGAGTTAACAGGTAAAAATGACAAATGTCCTGCAACAGCTTCCTTTCCACTGGGTTATCACCCTGCATAAACCAGAACACACACAAGCAAATTGTGCCCCACTCCCATTGAGGTTTTTGACGTGGAGGCAGCACTAAACCCTTTCAAGAAGCAGTGACTTTCCAGCCTGTATTTAGGAGCAGAGTTTCTCAGCATCCCTTGCACGACAGCAAAGACAGGCGAGCAATAGCAGGAGTAACTTAGTGCACACTGTGATCTGCATTTATCCAGAATCCAAAGAATTTCACAGCTCTGGAGGCTAAAGGGGTGAGCTCCCTTCTGTGGCACTGATCACCTGCTGGGACACGACTGATTTCAGTGAAGTGCAGCTCTGTGTTTGCTGCGTTTGTGTCGGGGTGGGACCTGTGTGCACACATGTGCTTCCTCATCATGGCAAGAATACAAACCCCCTCTGTTCCAAATCTGATCAGATTTCCCAAAGCTAGGGAAAGGGAAAATAGAGTGCAGGTTTGAGAGCTGAAAGAACAATTCATGGATTCATCAGAAACTGCACAGGTGCCACAAGAAAGGAGTTTTCTCATTGGAATGACTGCTTAGTCAAAACCCCAGCTATCTACAAAAAACCCCTCCACTCCTAGGTTTAACCCAGGATTATCAATCCTCTGTGCAGACTAAACTTTTTCCCCATCACTCATCCAACAAGGCATATTCCTTCCACAGCCCTCATCTCTTCACTGGTTTAACATTTCCCTAAAGCCAGGCTTAGCCCCGTGCCCCACACCTGAACCCAGTCCCAAAGGTCTCCCCAGTACAGTGGATGACTGGGAATGCTCTGAATCAAACCTTCTTCCTCCTACAGCCCCTGCTCAGCCCAGCTTTAACCTCTAAGGACCACCATGCAGGTGTCCTCCCTTTTTCACTGTGTCACTGAAAGAATGGCCTTTCCATGGTGAAATCACACTTCTGGCTTCAGAGCTTTCTAGAATTGATAAAAAGACTCATTAACTGCACCAAGCCCCTAATAATTAGTTGCCATTTAGTGTATCACAGTGCTTGAATACAACAGGGAACCAGCACCTACAACTACAACTTTTTATATCAACCCTTGAAAGTTGCTGAGAGAATTAACATTATATCCTAATCGAGTAGGAATGTTCCTTTAGGTCACACTCAAGTAAAGTCACATTTGACCACCTGATTTACCCTCAATTCCCCCATGCTGATACCCTTCCCTCTATCTGATGGACAGGCTCCAACCATATAAGTTACCTCCACCTAATTTTATTGCCCAGCACACTCCACTGGACAGGAATTCAGCTCCTCAAGTGACTTTGCAGGTCAGACTCCAGCGGCCACACAAGAGCTCTGACGGAGAGCAGCAATCACCAGAACGTGTGAGATGTGGCAGCAGAGCGGCCTGCAAAGAGTGTGGCCACCCTGGCAGCACCTCCAGAAACTCCTGTTAGGTGGGGATTTAAACTCAGCCAGGTCTTGTGTCATCATCCATCCGTCTTCTTGGCTTTCCCTCTCCGGGAGCAAATGATGAATGTGACCTTCTTTGTTTGAGTTCTTGCAATGAAGCACTGTTTGCATAAGGCTCTTTTTTATTTATTTTTTTCCTGCGGCTTGTTGACTTTTATAAGACATTCATAAATTTGTTCTGAGTGCCAGTGAGATGCTTAATGGTGCTAAAGGGAAGGTATTAAGGATAGTCGACTCATGTCAGAACAAGCCACTTGAAAGGAGCTATGAATATTTGTCTGGATTTCATTTTGCTAACAAACAGCTTCTTTTCTTCTTCTCCTCCCATTGCCCCCCTTAAAGGGTTGATCTCATAAACAACAGAAGAATTTTCTCATTAATAAAAAAGCACATGTCTGGATTTGGGTTTTTTAATAGAAACTTTCCTATTGGGGACATTTGAGTCCTTGTATTCTGTCTGCATGGAGTCGGCTCCCTTTTCAGGAAAACCTTGGCAGCTTAAGACCTCCAGGGTGAGCTCATGTTCTTTTGCGCTCCCTCAAACTCATCCCTGCTCTTTCATTGCTCTGGCAATGAGTTTAGGCTAGACTTAGGGACTGCAGTGTCCTAGAACCAAGCCAGTAGCTACACATTCCTCCTCATTTTGCTCATGAGTACACTGGAGGGTTTTGGATTCCTTCATGACTGGAGCCACTCGCCACAAAATTTGGGAACTCCACCCTCCAGTCCTATTGCTCCAAGGTCACAATGACATGGACACACAGAATATCCTGCTCTTATTGTCCTGGGGACCAAAGTCCCTCTCACTGGGAACTAGGACTGGTAATTCGGGGCAACCACACGTGTAGCCCCCTCCAGATCCCTGCCAGCCCCAGGGCAGTAGAGACAGCTTTTCACACAAGAATAGTCCAAAGCTGCTTCTTGGAATCAGCAGGGATTGACGCTGAGGGCTTGTCCCAGCCACTGGCTTTGGACAGCAGAGCCCTTTCCTCCCCAGAATAGTCTCTGCTTGTGTTTCAGCACTGGAAGACCAAAACTGTGTTGGGATGCAACCAACACTGGAGGTTTGAGAAGCTCCAAACAGCTCCTGCTGGTTCAGATGAGCAGATAGCTCAGCACTCAACCAGCAGGAAAGCCAAAGAAAAGGACGTGCCCAGAGGAGCCAGATGGGAAGGAGAGGAAGCCCCCCTCTTTGAAAAGCAATTAGGAGACCAACAAGAATGGGAAAACAAGGTTTGGGAGGGTCTTCTTGTTTGGTTGGTTGAACTCTGTGGGAAGAATGAGTTGTCAATGTAATTTTTTATTTGTTTTCTTGGTGTTCTCACAGACTGCTCATTACAACAAGTCCAGAAAGCACCAGCAAGGAAATCTTGAACACTGTCACCTCAGACAAGTCCCAGAAGAGCCAGGGTGAGTTTTACCTCGGGAAGGACTGTCAGCTTTGGTCTGAGCCAGCCAACCAACTTTGATTTGCAGCTTAAACTCACTGCTAAAAATATTCAAATCCCCCAGAGAACTACCCCAGACAGCAAGGAAAGCATAAGAGAAAATAAACTTTCTAATACAGAGCTCTAAACTGTCTCCAGTGTTTTTTCTGGATCCTTTTGGATTTTCTGGATATGTGCACAGCTACATCCCAGCACTCTCCGTTATAAGGCATCATTATGGCACAAACAAACCCTGCCTCCAGCACAGGGGTGGAAAAGACCTGGCAGATGGTCCAGATCAGCAGAGATAAGAGCAAACTACCACAGAGGTAAGGCACCTGCCTGGGGGAAGGCTGCAGTTCCCTGCCAACATTCAGCTCCCTACTTCTCTTGTTCTCCCTCCTCCCTTTTTTTCTTTTTTTGTTTAAACTCATGTATATCACTCAAGCAGGTTTCCCAGTGCCTGCAAATGCTAATTGCCATGGTTTGTAACATTCTGTACCCCAGCAGAATTAGACGGCAGCCCAGCAGCCCTGATGATATCGTGGTGAATGATTTATCCGCCGTGTACCACATTCCTGCACCGTGCTTAAGCAATAAGGCTGGGGAGAACTTGGAGTGATTAGTTTGCCTCTGGTGTGGGCTAAAATCAAAGGTTAATGGCCTTGAGCACCCAAGAAGTTCAATTAATGCCTTGAAATGGCCTGGCTGGAAGGCCTTTATTAAACGGACCATTAACACAAGGAACACTATTTCATGCCTTTGTAAACATGGGTAAAATACTCCTCACATCCAAAGCACTCTGGCCACGTGCTAAATTAGCAAGCCCCTGAAGAACTCTTTGTTCAGAGATGGGCCCCAACTGCATTATGGACACACATTTCCACCATCACCACAAGTTTAAGCTCTCTACAGGGTCAAAAGTCTTGGAAAAAGCTGTGGTTTCTGGCACTACCAAGAAGCAGCAGTTTTATATCACCTCCTCTACCTCCTCAGTCTCTGCTCCCACCAAAATTCCCGAAAGCCTGAAATGAGCACAGTGAAGAAGAGTATCCTTCAGAGTCCTCCTGGGAATGGTAAAGGAGTGCTGGTACTCCTTGAAGGAGCTTTGCTAATGACTGTGGGGACAGACCCATCCCATCCACCATAAAAACCTCGTTTGATTGCTCTGCTCATCCTCGTCACTGAGTGTGAGGGGAGAAACGTGGATGGCAGTAACCAAGAGCTGCTTCAGTGGCTGATTTATTAAAATGCTCTGTAGAAAGGTTTTTCCATCAATCCATCTCAGCAACCTATCAGCGCTTCCAGCTGATGCCACCACCAGTCACATCCCTCCAGCCCCTCGGAGGAGGGCAGGGAGAAGCAGCCAGCTCACTCAGGGGCCACAGGATAACCCTCAGAGATGGTTCTAGCAAGAGTGGAGCTGAGAAGAAGCCTCCAAGGCCAATGACTTGCACAGGAACCAGCCACTCTCCCTCCGTGCCCTTGAAGTCACACACTGAACTGCTTTTAACTGCCCAGTCCCAGCTTCTTCCTCTGCTGAAGACTGATGCAAGGCTCTTTCTCCATCCATCCACTTTTAGTTCACTTATAAACCTTAACCCACAACACCTCCTTGGCCAGGACCGAGCCAGCTGCGATGCAACAAGGCAGGAGAATGTCACGGTGCAGCCAGCACAGGTTTGCTTTCTGAGGCTGCCCATCCCAGCCATAAAACTCCCTGCCAAGACAAATTGGATTAAGCTCAGATCAGATTATGCGAGAGCTGGGCTGTGGGGACTTTTCACTCCGGCCTTTCTTCAGCAAAAAGAACTCCAGAGGCTCAGCGTGACAACAGGAGAAGGAAAAAGGGTGAGAGACTCAAGCCACGAGGAGAGAACTGGGCTCCTGGGGAGAGGAGAACAAAGAGAGATAAGATGCAAGGTAAATAAAAAGGCACAAGGGCTTAGCTGTGACTTCAGAGAAAGTGGGGGGCAAGGGGTCAAACTTTACACTAATTAACCTTGTGTCAGCAAACCTTGAAAGCCTGAGCCGCCCCAGAGGCTGCAGCACGGGCGGCCAACCTGGGCCATCCTCATCTTTGAAACCAAGGATGGAAAGAGTGACAAAAAAGGGACAGCTCCACCTTCAGACCCCAGGCAGTTTGCAACGCTACAGGTCTGACCTGAAAATGGGAGTTTCCTCTGGAATCTCCCCACAGCATCGTTTAAATTTGTAAAAATAAAAAAGCGCTGTGAAAATGTGCGCCTGCTCCCTGATCCACCAAAGCAGGGATCTAAGAGCTCACCTTTAAACACAGGACACTGCTAACCCAGACAATCTGAAATCATTAAACATTTGCTTAAATACTCCTCTGGATCAGTCAAAGTATTGCCATGGGTGTCCTCAGGCTGCACAGTTAATTGAAGCAGTACCTGGTTCTGTCAATGCTATTGGCACAACAGTAAAAACCATGCAGCAACTCACACAGACAGAAATTATGAAGACTAATGCATAAAATACATGGAAATCCATGTCTTGTACAGTGTATATATATAGGATATAGAAAAAGGGTAATTATATCTCTGTTCTCAGTGGCTAATAGGAAAATAGTAAGCCTGGTTTGGGTGTTCTGGCTAGAGGAAACACAGCATAATTACCATTTAATGCCTTTACTTGTTGGCTTGGAAAGAGAATGCAAATCCTTGATGTATTAACACTGAAAAAGCATCAGAGGAAAAGGTGATTTATTCGAACACTGAATAACCCAGCTTCATTCTGATAAAGAAAACCAACCTCCATAACATCTTCCTTATTTCCCCCCATTGCACAGGGGATCCCCAAAACCACTGGGACATCCACTCAGAGCTTCTGCACACACAACAGAGGGAGATCTTTTTCCATTATTGGTAGAGTCCTGAATTACAATCACAAACACCTGGAGTTACTGAAGGACAAATTAACTCTGCTAGAGAGTCACCAGGAAGATCAACCCCTCAAACACCACTGAGGGGACCTCTCTCTGTCAGGCTTCTGTCTGGAAATTCTGCACACCTTTTTTCCCCTGGCGTAGAATAAAAATGTGAATTTTTCAGGATTTGAGGAAGGTAGCGCCAGCTCTGCCTAGCCCCTAGCACACACCAAAGTAACTAATGATCCCAGCAGAAGGAAGAACAAAGCTGCATTCCCATTCTCTCAGTACGAGGGACCAGTGATTGAGAACTCCTGAAAAGCTCCTTTTGCTTCCCAGTGCAGTTTGTATTTGTTTAAGCCCAAGGCAGACAAACAAGGCAGGAGCCCCCAGGAATCCATAACCACCCTGATGCTTCTGGGTAGCAAATCATCTCCACTGCCATCTGTTTTCAGTCACTTCCAAACGAATTCTGAAGAGTCAATTGTTTTCTTCTAGGAAAAATAAACATGCAAGCTGCTATTCACCCGATTTCCAGCAATTTTCTGCTGTGGGTAAACAGAGCTTCAGATTTTAGAATTAAGTCTCGTTCTCATCCAAAGAATTTTGCAATATAATTACCTCATTTTTACTGACTTGGATAACTGTTTTGCTTTGAAAAAAAAAAAAAGAAAGAAAAAAAGGGGGGTATAAAGTCTGCAAGACTAATTCCTCCTCCTGCCCCTTTGTTATAGAATCTTGGAACAACTGACAGTGATTAATCTCACTGGATATTTCTTTGGTTCTCTATTTGCTGATTTAAAGGCATTTTATGACTGATTGTTTTCAGTTGCCTGGACAGCTGTCAGATCTGTATTGTGGTTTGATGATTTGGCTTTCAGGGAGCAAAATTATTATTTTTCTTATTTTTACAGCTCCAAAACAGAGTGGCTGACGGAGATGGCCCGTCAAAAACCATCTCCGTGAAACCAAAACTACCTCCAGATTGAGAAAAGATGGCTCAGACATTCTGCAGGCAGATTACACAAGCAAGATGGGGAAGGCAACAACACATTTTCATTTTAACACTAGTTTTTAAGATGCCCAGCTTGCACATAGCCTCAAATACAGTGGCAAAATCCATCCCTAAGTGTAACATCAGTGGTTTTACAGGAATAATTCTGACCTTTGGAGCAGCACTGGTAGGGCTGGTAGGGAGGTGCATTTTCTGCTTGTTTGGGGGCTGGAGTGCTCCAGTCCAAGTAATTCCCATCCCTGCTTGCCTGGGAAAGGCTGTGCTCAGTGGAAGGGGTGTGAAACAGGGTCTAAGACTCTGAACCACATTAAAAAAACCATAAAAGAGTGAGGAGAACTCAAGAGGGGAAGGTGTTGATACTGAACAGCTCAATAGCCATCACCTTCAACTTCTAACAGTGACCACAACCTTTGACTTTAAACCTCACCCTCAATTTTAGCCTCTTTTCATCTCTGCATCTTCCTTTGACCTCCATCTCACCACTGTGTCCTCCAGGTACCCACCTATCTGCCCTCCTGACTCTTCACTTCTCTCATGGTGCATCTACAAACTGGACGAACACCACTTCAGTGTCATCCCTGGCTCACCCTCATGTCCCTTTTTTGGATTCCAAGCTAAAACCTCACCAGCTTCTGCCTCAAACAAGGTTGGATGGGGCTTGCAGCAACCTGGGATAGTGGGAGGTGTCATTGCCCATGGGAACCAAGTTTTCTTAAAGGTTCCTTCCAGCCCAAACCATTCTGGGATTCTCTGATTCCAAATTTACATGTGATCTTAAGCCTGGGGAGAGAGCAGCTGCTATTGACTCCAATTTGCTAAAATCTAAGCACAAAAGAATGAGTTCTCTTACAGCTTGGACAGATGATGTGATCTGCTTACACATCTTCATGTTTGTCCCTGTCCAGTTAGAAAAGGTTTGGAGAAGCTCCAGGGCAAGCACTAGATGGTGGCACCTTAGGGACAGTCACAGCCCAGGGCCCACAATTAATTCCTCATCCCTTTTTGTAATCTGTGGCTCCCACCACCCAAAGTTTGCAGCACACAAACCAGCCAGGACAGGTACATAAACACAGTGAAAGGAGGGGTGGGACTCATTATTCTGCAGGCCCTCACTGCCTTCAAAGGAAGGTTTCTCCAGTTCTGTCCACCACCCTGAGCCACTCTCCTTCCGCTGCCCACATCCCTTCCCAGGCTGCCTCCTCTGGTATTCCTAGTTGGAATTAGGATTACTACCAGCTCTCTTAAAAATAAAAATAACCCACACAATTCTTTTTTCAGTTATTAGATTATTATTCACCCTTTCAGCCCATTCTGGAGCATCTTACGTTATTCAGATGCAACGCCTCTGCTTTCTCATTGAGGGCCTATGGCCCTGCTACTCTTTTCAAGCTTCACACTTGAATTTTCATGGAGTTTTACTTTTCCTCTTCCAGTCCCCTCCTCCACGGCACACTGCAAGCAGTGGAAGCAAGCCACACATTATGCCCTGAGAGCCTGTGTGTAACAAAAGACTTGAGCTTGGTTTTACTAAATCACTCATCCTGACATCTTCTCTCCCTTGCCTTCTAAACCATGGCCATAAATTGTTGTAAAAACAGCCCAACAGTTGTATCTTTGCATCCAGGCCCTCATCAGCTCTTCTAACACACTGCAAACACAGGCCATCAAATCCACCAGGCCGCATTTAATCGTGCCCAGCACACTGGGAAAGCTTCCCTTGCCCTTGCTCACATACAGATCTTTTTACCCAGCTGAAACATCTGGGGATTCTTGTTCCAGTTCCACAAATCCCTCTGTGTTCCTTTCCCTTCCATCCCTGATCATCTTCTTAGGGTACCACCTTCTCCAGACACACATATCCCTTCTTCTCAGCCACTTGGACGCAGGATGGATTGGGACCATCCTTGAACAAATAAATCCCAGTGGTTTTCCCATCTCCTCTGCTTTCTACCACTCTGGTCTCATTTCTGTCATCTGATTCCTCTTTATCCACACTGCCTGTTCTCATACCCACTCACGTCACACATTTAAGAAGGTGGCAAAGAACGTCAAATGTCTTTATAATCCCACTAAGCCACATTTGCCGCTTCAACCACCAGCTTAGTTCACTGTGCTCCTTTTAAACAAACACAAACAACCCCAGAAGATGTAACAACAACAGAAACAGGCGGGCAGCAGAGCAGGACATGCTGAAACTCAGCGTGGTCCCCCATTAGGGGGAAAATTTCGAGTGTTTTAATCATGACAGCAGCACCACAATGAATCAGTGGATCTGACGGGTCAGCCTCTTGGCTGGTGCAGCGCCAACAGCTTCCACAGGGGTTCATCAGGCATGAATTGGCCCCATATGTGAAAACCCTCTACAATTTGTCCAGTTTCTCCCATCCCTGCAGAGCAGAGCCTCCATATGTGAGATCCCACAGAGCTGTCAGCCAACGTCACATTTCAATAACAGCAAAAACAACCGGGGCTGCACAAACCAGTGGAACAATCCCATTGCTCATAAACTGGCAAGTGACCTACGCTGGCAGCGCTTTTGTTGATCACAGCCCTTTCTAAGGAACAAAACATAGGAACTATCACGCCAGAACAGACTCAGTGATCCATCTTCCCCCTGTCTCCAGCAGAGGCCAACACTGATGTTGGAACGGGAGATTAAAGATGGATTCATGACGCCTGCGAGGCACCTGGGCTGGTTGTGCAATACTTTGCCCTTGACCCAGGGAAAAACTCCCCCTTTTCCATACAAGTGTGCAATATGTTATCCCGGAGAGGAAAGACTGGCAGGAGCTGTCATAAAGCAACATATGTCCAAGTCAGAGGACTCTCCTTTCCTCTTCTCTCTTTATTTTAGCTTGATTAATAGAACTGAACATCCTCTTCTTAAGATCAAGTCTTTGACTTCAGAAATTAACTCAGTTTTGTGTCAAAAATATTGTTCTTACCTAAATTAATATCTTTTCTCACAGAAGCAGTTGCAGAGGATTATTTTTTTAACCTTACCCTGTTTATCAGGGCTCTAATCTCTTTCCTTGCCTACTCAACACCAAATTCATGTTGGCCCATTCAATTTCTTCGTAGATAAATTCTCTCCCTCCAAACTTTATAAACTTTTATTCTTTTCTACATTTGTTCTATCTTGTCTTGGACGTGATTTATACAGTTCAGCTACAACATTATTTGGCTCAATCCTGAACAGAGATTGCATTCTCAGTTCCCACAAGGCAAACAAATAGATCAGGTGAAAAAATTAAAACACCTGAAATAATATCTTGTACCTGAAGTGGAGTTCAGGGAAGTTGATGAGATGGTATTGAGGGCTATACATATCCTTTCTAAACTGAGATTTGTTATAAACCACAAACCAGGCTTCATTTCCAAAGTGGAGGGCGTGATCAGGGGACTGCTTTATTTGTATGTCTTTTTGTCACAAAAAACCTGATTTTGCAAATATTAACCCCAAAGAAAATATGATCTGATCTATTTCTTTTCTTTTTTTCCATTTCTGAAACAGGTACTTTTTAAACGCTGTGCCTGGTAGAACATGCCAACATGAAATACTCCCAAACTAATTTAGAAACGAAGTATAGACACATTTGGTTTAAGCCACTAAAAATAGTTAAAAAAAAACCCCCAACATTTGGCTCTCTCAATTTATATATTATTAATACTCCGAGCATCTCCTGATGCCAGAGCCTGAAGCAGAGAAGGAAAACTCCTGCATCCATCCCCAAGCTGAGTATTTTGTGAGGTACCAACTGCCAGTCCTGGCAGCCCCACCACCCTCGTTAGGTGATAAATTAATGCTTCGCTCCCGCTGCGCCCTTGCCAAGCGGGCAGAGCTCCAGCCCAAGCCTGGCTTGTCCAACCAGCACCCACCCTCTAGTGGGATGAGGGAAAAGTGCTGCTCCGGGCTCCAGCTGCTCCCGGGCTGGATCCATCCTGCGGCACGGGACAGCTGCTGGAGCACTGAGGGGACGCCCTTTTAGGATGGGCATGTCGAGATCTTCCCTCCTTTGCTCCTCTCTACCCTCCACACCTCTGCTAGATCCTAAGGCATTTTAGCTCTGAGAGCTGCTTCCGCAGGAAACTCCTGGGATAATCTTTTCTGTCAAGCTCTGCTTTGTGCTCTACGGAGTCAGGGCCATTTTAACTACATTTTTATAGGTGGCCAAGCAGTGATAACCCAGGGAATCAGTGGCTCTCAGTATCGTTCTGTCCCAAAAATAGTGTGGCAGCAGGAGCAGGGCAGTGCCTGTCCCCCTGTGCTGGGCACTGCTGAAGCCTCGAGTGCTGTGTCCAGTTCAGGGACCTTCAGTTCAGGGGGACACTGAGGGGCTGGAGCGTGTCCAGGGCAGGGAACGGAGCTGGGAAGGGTCTGGAGCCCCAGGAGCAGCTGAGGGAGCTGGGAAAGGGGCTCAGGCTGGAGCAAAGGAGGCTCAGGGGGGACCTTGTGGCTCTGCACAAGTCCCTGACAGGAGGGGGCAGCCGGGGGGGTCGGGCTCTGCTCGCAGGGAACAGGGACAGGAGGAGAGGGAACGGCCTCAGGCTGGGCCAGGGCAGGCTCAGGGTGGACAGCAGCAGGAATTTCCCCATGGAAAGGGTGCTCAGGCCTTGGCAGGGGCTGCCCAGGGAGGTTTGGAGTGCCCATCCCTGGAGGTGCCCAAGGAAGGGCTGGAGGTGGCACTCAGTGCTCTGGGCTGGGGACAGGGTGGGGATGGGGCACAGGCTGGACTCGATGATATTGGAGGTCTTTTCCAACATTCATGATTCTATAATTATACCCTTCTTTTGCTATATGGAAAAGACCAAACACAAGCAAACAAAATTGCTTAGGGGAAAAAAAAACCTCCAGCCCATTTCTCTCTGTGTATTAGACAGGCCAATATAATTGAAAAGTAATTAGAAAAGTGGAACATTTTTGTTCAACAATGAGCACTGCAGTCAGGGCACAACCTGTGAAAGGGCAGCAGAGCTGTAACACAGGTCTCACATCTCAGTGCAAAATATAACAAGTGAGCAGTCCTTAGGGCAAACACTCTTGAAAGGGTTTGCAGCCACTGAAGGCCAGACCCTGTTTCCCACAACCGTGGAAACATGCTTTGCAAGGGACAGGCAAGCAGGCCAAGGATGAGAGCAGGGCAGCATCCCCAGCTAAAGAGATACAGCCCCCAATACCTGGGCAAGAGGTCAGCAGGTCCAGTAGCCACAGCTACTGGGTCAGCCTCACTCCAGAGAAATCCAAACCAAGCCCAAAGGTCCAGACATGGGGCTCAGCACAACAGCCCCACACCCCCAGGGGCTGAGCTTAAGCACAGCTCAGGACCTGCCAGCACAGGTGGGTGCCCAGATGGAGCCACTCAGGGAAGTCAGAGCCTGCTGAGGTCTGGCAAACCTCTGTTTAAACCCAGAGTAACAATCCCCAGTGGATTTAGATGAATCAAATTAGGTCCTGAAGTTATAAACGAAGATTTACAATGACAGCGTGAAATGAAAAACTGCTAAGAAATATATCGTGATCTCAAACATGACACAGTGAAGGGCAGAAATAAATCAGCCAAGGTCATTAAAAGTAAGATGGGACCTGGAACAACTGAGCAGGACTGAGGAGAGCACGATCCTTTCCTTGACATGATGCAATCAGCAGCCTCCAGCAGGTCTAGAATGGAAACAGCGTGAAGTGAAAGAGGGGGGAGTGAAAATAAAGCCATCTTTCATGGATCACATGGTCCCATCAGGAAATATGGAAACCTCTGACTTGTCTGGCTCTCTGTCTCTCCCTCCCTACGGGTCTTGTGCAGAAAGCACAGCCTGTGTGCCCAGGAGGTGATGAAATCCCTAATGCTGTATGGCACATGGGGAATTTGGGGGATTGCAAAACAGGATGTTTCTTGGAGGAAATACAGTCTCAGCAAGCAAAAGGTTCAAGTACGGTACATCTCACAATGATGTAAGAGCTCGATTATGCATCTCCCTTAAAGCCCAGCTTAGGGTTTCAGTTCTAGTAGAACTAATGGGCAACACCTGCTGCGATGAAAACAATTTCCGTCCCTGAACTCGAGCAGAAGTGTTTATCTTTTGAGTCAGAAAATGTTCCTCTAATGTCTGAACAAGACTCCAGGGACAGGAACATATGCCCAGAACTGACGTTTCCGCGCATTAGATCGCTTATAAAAATGGGAATTAGAAAAACCTGGTATCATCAGATGTCTCGTCCAATAAAGTCATTAAATGGAAAGTACAGGAAGGTTCCTCTAACGTTTCCTCTCCCTGCCACTGTAGTCCCAGTTGCTCTTTGGAGAGCAGAAGCAGAGGCTACTGAAAAAAGCTTGCTGGGGTAGATTGTGAGTTCAAAATTCAGGGCTTTTCCAGACCTGTCCCTGGCAAAACTACCATTGGCTTCAGTGGAAACTTTACCCAAATATGGGCCTCAGGACTTGGGCCTCTTGGTTTGAGTTACTAATTTTATTATTAAAGGTTAAACAGAGCTGTTGACAGTACAAACTATTTTCTTACGTAAGCAGTGAAAGGGAGAGTGTCAGATATACAAGATAAAAAAATACTGCCAAGTCTAGGCAATATAGGTTATGGGTGAATGTCCTTTCACAGAACATCCTGCTCTGAATCCCAAGTTTCACCCTTTTCCTCAAGCAAAACTCCCACTTAAATCCACTGGAGCTTGGTGTGATCAGGAGGCAGAGTCAGGAAAGGACCTTGGGGTTCAGCCGTGGTTGCTACAAGGGTTTTTAGGGAGTGCAGCTGTTGAAAACACAGAGATTCCACTTCTAGATAATATTCATTAAATATTATAATGCAAATTAAATGTTTAAGCCATCCAGTTACACACACACAACCGTTAACAACAAACCCCTTGATGACAGGAATGTCAGAGAGGATATGTTGGGCTTTCCTCCCTCAGTTTCTGTTGCGATGGTCTTTATCTAAAGCTTGGACTCAAACCAGGGACTTGTTTTTCATTCTCCACCGAAAATAATAACAGCAAATTGTGTGGCACTTAAAAATAATAACCACGCAGTCAAAGGCAAAATGGTCTCCATTCAGTCAAACAGCACTTCATTGGTTTGGTGATTAAGTGGCAATCCAAAATTTAACTCCCTGGAAAATCTACTGTTGTTATAATGCAATTGCACTGTCAGGGCCACAGATAGCTCTGTCTTTAATAACAATGCAACAGACACCGAGAGAAATTCCTGTGGTCGTCTGTCCTCCTCAGATACAGTTATCATCCCATAGATCATCAGCTGCACAATAGGCAAGGGTGTCACAAAGTTTTTGACACAGTTAACACATTAACACATCAGACAAATGCAGGACTTCAGCCAGTTCTCACCAAAGCCAGTGGAAAACTCCAACAGAGCCGTGCTGGGCACAGGGATGGTGTCACAGGGATTGTCAATCACGTAGCAAACAAGACAATCCCAGCAGCTTTCTGACATCAGCGTCTGCCTCCACTTGAGGCTTTGGCAGAGCCTCAGGAAGGACTGGCTCTCTGTCTCCTGCTCTTTTAAACAGCCTGAGAATCACAGGGGTTTGTTTCTTTGCCATTGGGTGCTCAAAAGGACACCGTCGAGCTTCACAGAATTGAAATCTGAATAACTTTTGCCTTTTCTTCTTAAATTTCATATATTTTTAAGCATGATTTTATTTTTACCCCTGTACTTTATCCAGCTTTTGAAAATAAAGCAGCAAGAAGCCTTTGCTCTACATCAACCCCACAACCCTAAATCCCAGGTCAGCTCTGACCGTGCTGTTGAAGTGCGGTCATATCCAGTGTATCTAACCACAGAATGTATTTTCTGAGCAAATGTTTAGTAAAACTCCCATAATTTTGCTGAGTAAGAGCTCACTGGGATTGATCTGCTCAGGGAAGGAACACCAGGGATGAAAACGTACTGTTCCTTTACAGTCACAACACCAACACAGCAATAAACACTATCTCGCCTGGAAAATCAAGCTTAAAACAACAAAATCCTTGTGCAAATGGTGCACAGAAAAACCAGAACTCTCAGCTTAAAATAAAAAGCTTAAAAGTAACGAGAGAGAGGGAAAGATTTGATATTAATCATTAGGGCACTGATTCCTGCTGGGTTGAAGATCCAAATGAATGAGTGGACAAGAGAACCTGATCCTGGAAATAAGCTCACAGAAAAAAAAAAAAAGCAGGAGTCTGAATCGAAGATAATTTTCCATTTTTGTACACTCAGGGCTGTAAGAGCAGAAGCAAACCTGTACATTTTCCCTTCAATCTGGAAAAACATCAGCCCAAGGCTGGAGTGGCAGAGACAGAACACAAAATAGGTGTTGCAGAGAACTGAATGAAGCCTCTCTCCCTCTCTATCCTTCCCCATCCCTAACCCCCCCAAATCTACTGCTCTCCGTGATTTCACGGTTTAGCACATCTGCAGAAGCTGCAGGGACAGGGCTGCCCCGCAGGGAGGTTCTTGCTCTG
This sequence comes from Corvus moneduloides, assembly GCF_009650955.1. Taxonomy (NCBI): domain Eukaryota; kingdom Metazoa; phylum Chordata; class Aves; order Passeriformes; family Corvidae; genus Corvus; species Corvus moneduloides. The sequence goes on along the minus strand of NC_045490.1, from coordinate 2,552,215 downwards.
CATCCCCCGCCCCAGCGCTTGGCAGAGGCGGGAGCCGTGCAGGTGGAGCAGCAGGTGGGCAGCTGAGTTTGTGCAGCACAATGAGCTGCTCTCACAGATGCTGCTCCAGAGCCAGCCCTGCTCCCAGGGAGGCTGTGGCACGTCCTCTCCTGCACTGGCTGGGCTTGGGGGACTGTCCGAGCAGCGGGGGGGAGCAGGGATGTGCTGCCTCCCTCCAGCACGCTCTCCTCGGCAGATGGTGGCTGTGCTGCATCTGCTCCTGACAGAGTTCTTCGTTTGGGCCCGATGCAGCTCTTTAACAGCACTTCAGTGATCTCCTGTGAGGAAAGGCTGACAGGTTTGGGATTGTTCAGCCTGGAGAAGGGAAGCTTTGGGGTGACCTTCCAGTACCTGAAGAGAGCCCACAGGAAAGATGGAGAGGCTCTTTAAAAGGGATGGAGCGACAGGACAAGGGGGAATGGCTTCAAACTGACAAAAAGCAGGGTTAGATTGGATCTTAGGAAGAAATTCTTCCCTGTGAGCGTGGGGAGGTCCTGGCATAGAGTGCCCAGAGAAGCTGTGGCTGCCCCTGGATCCCTGGCAGTGTGCAAGGCCAGGTTGGACGGGGCTTGGAGCAACCTGGGACAGTGGAAGGTGTCCCTGCCCATGGCAGGGGGTGGCACTGGGTGATCTTTAAGGTCCCTTACAGCCCAACCCGTTCTGTGATTCAGGGTTGCCCTGGGAAGACAAACCCAGCCTGTGCAAGCACCACCTGAAGGACTTTGCCAGTTTCCTGTCTCAGAGCCTTCAAAGCAAAATGTTTGAAAACCATGATAAGCAGGTAAATGTCTACTCTGGGGTGATGATCAGTCAGGATCAGCTGAATAACACCAGCACCTATTATCGAACTTTGCCCAACATAATACACTCAACCCCAAAATTTAAATCACTACAAAATTACTCTCTTTAAATAAGGTGGAAAAGTGTTGTGAGAAACTTATTTTTATTTCACTGCAAAGCACACAGTCTACTTTTTGGTTTTTAGCTGCAATTCATAGAAGACTGCCCTGGTTTACATGAGGAACTGGGGAATGAGCATTCCCTGCAGTGTGACTGCAGAGGGAAAGAAATGACTTCTCAGAAAGGGCCAAGTTTGGGATTTCAGCCTGCACTTTAAGCAGGGGCTAAGAGTAAAGTCCTGCCTGCTGGAATTGTGAAATCTCTGTAAGCAAGTTTATAAGCAAGTGCTAGCACAGCTGGCAAAGGCTTTCAGCTAGGAAAAAGTTATTCCACTGCTGAAGACGTGCAGGAGGGAGCAGATGAACTGAAGTCTGAAAAAGCACAGCAGATGGGGGCTGTGTGGACTGGAGGCCTGTCAAGAAGCCACTGCAATATTCATTGAATAAACATGAAGGAGTTTAGGTCTTTAGACCAAAATGCCTTAGCGTTGGCTATTAGTAAAATTTCTTTTCCTCTATTTATTTTTTCCTGTTGCCTTCACAGACTGGAGTTTTGCAGACAGCTACAATGAAAACTGCTGGAAAGGCCAGACAGAGGGAGGAGATGGACCTGGCACATAACATGCAGTGAGGAGACTGGTTTGGGATGGCCTAGCGGAGCACTTCAGCCCAGCAATGGGTTTGGGAAGCAGCTTGCACTGAGCAGAATGCAAAACTCGTATTGGAAAAGATGCCTGTTCATAGCAGGGCTCCACTAAAAAAGCTTGTGTGCAAAGTCAGGCCACAAACAACTGACCAAAGGAACTCCAAAATCGACATTGGTGCAGAAAATGAAGGTAGGGAATGAACGTAAATCAGCCAGACTCCCCCAGGGAAGCAGAAAGAGGGGTCTTGTTAAAGCACCAGCTGTTAGCTCCCATCTGTGTGCAATTTCCATTCCTACCCTCTCTATAGGATAAAGCCCTTCCAAAAAGGATTGTGAGTGAGCTGGCTGAAAACTGGAGGAGGCCCAAGTGCGAGCTTGTGGTGGGTGTCCCACAGCTCAGAGAAGACCTTGTGTTTCCCACAGGGGTTTGAGGCCAGATGCCATTTCTAGGCAGTGCAGAGGCAAAGGTCACCAGTGACAGGATTGCCCAAGTGTAGGAAAACCACACTGGGGATACCAGAAGTTGCTGCAGCAGCAGAGCCCCCATCCCCAGCTGTCCCCAAGGCCCAGGCAAAACCCTGGCCACTCAGCTGCCATCAAAGGTAGGACAGTGACAGCCTGGAAACCACACTGCTGATAAGGAATAACTCTGCCCCATGGAAAACGTGCACGGCTCAAGTACGTGGGAGCTGCAAGAACTAAACAAACTATAATTATCAGCCGCATCAGGAGAAATCCAGCTCTTAGTCAAGCTCATGTCTGTATAATAATAAATCATACAGATATGGCAATAAAATGACTGCTGTGTGCAGGGCTGTGGGGCTCTGAGTGACCTTTCACCTCAGCTACCTGTTGTTTTACCATGGTGGACTGTAGTTAAATTAACTGAGAAAGGAGCTGGTTTGGAGGGGGTTCATCTCTCTGTTAACTGGACATTTCCAGTGGGTGGGAGTAAGAACAATGCTGACTCTGGGAGCAACTCATGGTTTCCTCACCGTCCCTCCAGGGTGACAAAGATGAATTGCTCCTCATGTGGACTCTGAGAAAAACTGTGGTGAGTCCAGTTCATGGAACCCATTCATGATCCTCCACATGTTTGTGCCATTTCTACAGACTGGTGGGAATCAGCTGCTCCTGCTGGACCAGTTCATGCTGGTCCAAAGAGCATGTTCTGCAGAAAAAATGACATAATCAGGTAGTGTCTGGTGGAAAGTCAGACCACAGGGACAGAGGTCAGCGTGCCTGGTGTCACAGGAGAAGAGGCTGGCTCTGAAACAGCTCGGTGAGGTAAAGGCTGGCAGATGTAGCAGCAGAAGGAAGAGAAAGGTGTAATGTGGCTCTCATGAAAGGCCAGTTATTTCTCCAGAAGTGAAGAATTTGGGAGCCAGCCCTCATCCAAAATGAGGCTGCACTAAAACCAGAGTGAGCCCTCCAGAAGCTCTGTCATCATCGCGCTGGTCAGATGGCGAGGAAAGAGAAAATCACATTCTGGAGCACAGCCAGAGGCAGCTCTGAACTGCCTGAACTGCCCTCAGCAGACCCAACTGCAGCAGAACGAGGTGCCAAGAGACATTTGGGCACAAGGATTGTCTGTTGAAGCCTTCATTCACAAATAAATCCACTTTTACCCCTGCAGCAGATGCTCAGGATAGGACACAAAGTGAAATATGTTCATAGTTTAAATATGGTGCCATCAGACTAAAACAGCACCCAAGTATCAAAGGAAAACAGTGATAACCTGCTTTACTGAACGTCATGCAAAGCCATAAATGTTCAAGAGATACGTCAGAGAATGACACACAGCCTAACCCAAGGTTTGAGAAATGAAAACATCCTCACACAGGTTATGTTATTTCTGCCCTTAAAACACAGAGTGAACTTTTGGTAGGAGAATAACAGACTCCAAATAATTTTAATGAGACAAAAGATGAAATTTGCAGAGACTAGACATCAATTTGAGAGAAATCATAGCCTCCTGGCAGGAGATTTAATCATCTGATTGTTTCAGGAGACAATTTGGCACAAGAGTTATTTGTAGGCTCCAAAAAAATTGTACAGGTTTGTTCAAAACTTCACAGAAGAGGCACAGAACTCTTATGTTAGCCAATTAACAGGGACCTTTGGCTGGAAAAAAGAACATTCAATCAAAATTGCCTAAAACAATCCTTTCTCATGTATCTGAATTCAAAGGACTGCAAAACGAAGCTGATCTCGAATCACCAACCCAGATCCTGCTCTCTTTTTAAGTCTGTTGACAGACAGAATATTCCCTGGACTTGTTCTTGTGAATCACTGTCACAAGGGCACTTTGAATTTCTCCTCAGTGCTCTTTAGCCAGCTGAGGACATCTGTGCTGAGCTCTGCTTTCCAGGCACACAGGGAGGAATGTGTGTGGACACAGATGTGTATCCACACTCCTCCGAGGGTTCCCCGTGTCAGGAGGGCTCTGCAAGGGGTACCCCAAGCTTTCCATACCTAACAAATCCTTCCCAGCAATGAGGGAATTAAACAGCCTACTTCTTAGCAAATACAAACCCAAAGATTTGGTCCTGCTTAGTACATTAAACCTGCCAGAGATGTTCACTGAAAGAGAGGCAAACGCTGAGGGAACTCCGTAACCCTGCTAGACAGACGCAAAAAAAGAACTTGGAAATACCCCAGTGTGTTCCAGCAGCCTATAATGGGAGACTGGCTGTGGAAGAAGAATTGCTGGTATGATCTCAGGACTCAAGCCACTGTAGTCAGCCAGTCTGCCCACAACGATGGGCCCAGCAAAGACAATACCAGCTCTATGCTCACTGATAATCCAGACCCAAACACAAACTGCATCCCCCTGACTGACCACTCCACACAAGTGGGCAGAAGAACGTGGAAATCTCAGGAAGATAGCAGGCTACCTGCTCTCCTAGGTCCAACAGCAGGGAAATTTCTTTTGCTGCTTTCAAAAACTCCTAATGGGGTCAGCTGAAATGATGGATGTAAACAGCTCCTCCAGCCACAGGCAGTGCCGGATATTCCTTCAAGTACTAAGCTCCTGTGGGTATTACACAACTGCCTCTATTCAGGAGGCTAAAAAGGAGTTCAGTCCTGCTTGTATATGCTGGAATCATTACGTACAGTGTTCCCATAAATCATATAAATGAGTATTACTGTGTCACTGCTTCGGACGGCTGCTGTTATTATTGAAAACCCTCCTGGCAACCCAAGCCCGGTGCCATCCAAGCTGAGGTTTGCCTCAGTGCAGTTTGTACTGGGCTCAAGTCTGTGCCCTGAAAAGTTTCCCCAAAAGATTTTGGCAGTCGAGCCTGCTGTGCCCATTCTCCATCACCCAAGGGTGACACAGGTTGACACGGAGCCCTGTCACCAGCCACTCACCACAGGGACCTGTGTTCCCCTCCCCTCGGAGCAGGGTCTGCTCCACATCCGAGCCTGTTTTCCACCTGGGATGAAACACCTCGTGTGACACAGGCCACTGGGGAGAGCCACCCCAACCTTCCTGCTGGGGATATTACAGGCACAGAAGAACCTCAGCAGAGACTCCCAGGGCACCCAGCAAAGCACCCAGAAGACACAAAAGCACAGGCAGTTTTTACCTTGGCCAAAGAACCACCAGTTACCAGAACAGACACTTGACTCAACACAGAGACTGGAAAAGGCAGAGAGGAGTCCCGGGAGGCAGCAGAACACCATGGACACCCTGTCTGTGGTCTTGTTCTGCACATTCCACCCTCAAGTCAGTTCTGTCTGAACCTCTCACCCACACACTAATTTATTCCTGCGGATTTTCAAGAAATAGAAATTCTGAAACAAGATGTACAGAAAGTTTAGTACTTGGTGTTAAAGCTAGCATCCATCATGTCAGTTCTCCCTCTCTGATGAATTTGTTCTGCTTGTTATTATCATCTGTCTATATTCATAAACAATGCCCTCATGATTTTTTCCATGCCTATTTATTTCCTCACTGACTTGGTTTCCCGAGGCTATCAGAAAATTACATATAAATATTTATGTAAACAGATCTCTATTTTGAAACGGTCCCCAGCTACTTCTAAATGCAATATGACATCAACCAAAAATCAAGGCATGCTTGGCACATGGAACCCACTACCGACCATGAAAATGGGTGTAGCTGAAATAGCTCCAGGAAAGGACCCACCAAACTCATATCCAGAATATATTTCAGTAAATACAGGGCCCAGGATTGGTACATGGACAGGTAAAACTCTTGGGGAGATGGGAGAGCAATTTCATGAGGGGCTATTCGTGCACCAGCCAGATGTGCTGTTAGAGCTGCACTGCAGCACCACAGCTTATTTAGAGGGTGAAAAGATTGAATTGCACTCCTGGACACGTTTCCAGATTAAAATCTGATTACACCAGGACAGAGAAAATAGCGAATATTAACTCTGAGGGTTTTTCGCACAGAAAACAGCATCCAGCAATTCTTCCATTTTGGGTTATAAAGTCATCTGGAATAAGGAGGAAAAAACCTTCTGAAATAATCCCTTTGCAGACATGAGAAACTGCCATGTACGGCCCCATGCTGAAGAGCCCAGCTATAATCCAATCTTTGCTTTCTGCTGACTGGCTAAGCTCTGGTGGTTTATGATGTCACAGGAACCCCTCAAAAGAATTATAGCCTTTTAGTCAGCTCTGAACCACGTATTATTATGAATACTAAACTGCTTCAAATAGTCTATTGGTCCTGCTCTAACATTAGACAAAGTCTCAAGCAATTACCTATCTCTTCAAGGAATGTGTTTTTCTTGGCGTGGGATCCCGCTGGAAGCAGGAGGGAACATTTGTGGATACGCCGGGCACAGCTTCCCCAGAGCGAGCACATGGCAAGGTACAAACACCAGGACAGGGCTCCCGTCCCCACAGCCCCACAAAACAAAAGGCTTCCACCACAAGCAGAATCTAATCGTAACTACTCCTCGTAAAAACACGTTAAATTATCACAGATAGGGGAGATGCAGGCGAGAGGAACATTGTGGTGGCAAAGTTACTGCAAGTTTGTGATGGGTTAAGAACTACATTAATTTGAAAGCAGGTATCAGCATTAGCCCTGAAAAAAGAGAGGTTCAGGCAGGTTCCTGCATCCAGGTGGTCCCAGTAGGTTCCATGACAGCAGCAGGACCTTAATTTGTATTTTTAAAGTTGCCTGTTCCAGTATTGGTAGCTGGAACAGGGCCATGGCTCCGTGACTTTGCTCATCACACTGAGCCCTGATTTTTCAAAGTCTGGCTCATAACTGTTAAGATTTGGAGAGTCTTTTTAGTGATAAATTGACGAGTAACTATTTACTTAAAAGCATGTTGTTTTTTAATGTGAATTTCAACTCACAGTACCCATTATTCTGCAGGAAGCATACAAACCCATAAACTGTGTCATGTAGGTCACGGATGCAATACCTCTTAGCCAACCTGGTTAGCAGGCTGTGCTGTGTGTCAGAGCATCTGCCCAGATCCCATAGGAGTGAAAAGAGACGTCCTACCAGGCCATAGGAACAGCTGGACCTCTGGGTTAATTCTTGTCTGATCCAACTGAGAAGTCCCAAAGCACTGGTAAGACCATCTATACATAAAAAGTGAAATGTGGGTATGGAAGCCCAGTGAGAGCCCAAGGTAGGACTGCAGAGATGATTTTCCCTCTCACTGCACTTAGCAGCCCTGCAGCCCTGCACTGAATTTGTTGGGTTCAACATGAAAACAAAAACTGACCCTTAATTTCATCACCGGCTGTTGGCTTCTGCACGGCCATTCCCAGGAGAAGCAGATCCACTGTGGATCCCAGGTCAATCCAGCTGAGAGCCAGGACTGGCAGGCAGGGCAGCTCCAGAGCGTTGCATTGTTTGGACTCTGATTGTGGAATCGCTGCTCCGTGCAGTCGCGCTCTGTGGGCGGTGACTCCGGTGCTATAATTACCATTCTAATTACATTGGCACGTTTCCTTCTTGGCGAGCCCCATGGAATTACAGTCCCGTTACCTGACCTGGGTTTCTGATAGTCCTACCACAACGGGCTGGAGCATTTTTCTTTTGGTCTGGCCACAAGCTGGTAGGCTTAGTGTGAATCGGAAGGCCAGGAATGCCAAGGTACGGTTTTTTTCTGTTGTCAGCATCCGCTTTGACTGCAAGTACCACTTGTGGCTCCTTCAGGAGGTGAGGAGGAGGAGGAATGGAGGAACCAGAACACTGGGAGGATCTGGCACTGCAAAGGAGAAGGGACTAGCAACCCTTGCCCATCTTTAACTTCTGCCTCACGTAACTGCACTGTAAACACACAAAAACTGGCTGTGTCTGATAAACATATCAGCTGGGACACTTGATGAAATCATTTGCACTGGGCTTTGGCATCAATGTCATAGTGGTAATTCTCATTTCCCCTGTAGCTACTGTTTCAGGATTTGGTGGGTTCAAAATCTCAAAACCATCCTGTGTTACAGGTGGAACCCAGCTCACCTCTGGATTTGACCCTGCCCGTAACTGAGCCCGTGTTAACCTCGAATCGCATGAAACAAAGAGGATGCTTTATGTACCACGTGGTCCTCAGGTGTGGGACCCAGAGAACTCTTTTTTGCTCTCTCCCAAACCCAAACAGAATTTCTGCAGAAGAGCTGTGAGGAGTCTCCATGCTCCTCCAAGCAGGATCCCACACTGCAGCCCCAGGTTGGGAGCCAGAGCTGTGTCCCAGCAGGCTGTGGTCTGGAAGAAACCAGAGACTCCACTGCAAATCTTTTGCAGATCCTTCTTTTCTTTACAGCACTCAGGGGGATTCGGTTTTGGTGACCTCGCTGAACATTTCTCTGAATCAAAGCTGCTTCTTGAAACCCCATTTTGTTCTGATCTATTTCTCTCCCTGCTAATTCGGAGCCGACCTGAGAATACGGGTGTTACAGGATGTCCAGCACTTCTCTGTGTCAGGCTGCAGCTGCCTGAGGTAGCCACTTCACTCGAGGAAATTATTTGAGGTTTTCTAAGAGCCTCTTGACAGTAGGTAAAGATTGTTTCAGCTTGCGGGAGTGCCAGCTAGAAGCCTTCATAACCTGAATGACACGCAATGTCATGAAAACTCCTGCTAAAACTCACTCTATCCTTGCAAGATGCTGATTCTGACATCAGGGTCTGTCATTTCAACCATCACAGAGCAGCTCGTCTGGATGAGAACTGGCAAACTGGAGATTGCCTACAAGTATCTCCTACCAGGAGTCCCTTCCATGGATTATTTTAGCTAAGAATGTAACTCTCCACGTCTTACAGATCTCTTCCCTGTTCTCTCAGGGTGGAAAAAAAATGTACTACCGTGAGAAAAAGGGAGAAATGGATGAGTTTTGGCCAAAGCTCTTCTGTGGTGACTAAGCAGACTGCAGTCTGATATGTCTCAATCTGAACAGCCCCATTTTGATGACCCTGTCACACATAATTACCAACAGAACTTCCAGTTTTTCTTTAGCTTGTGCAGTAGTCCCAGAAATCCTGACTGTTGGGCATTATCTGCCTTATATGAGCCATAATCACATCACATTTTTGTTTATATCCACCAGTAATAGAAAACAGGCATATCTTTAGTTTGACTTAAAGAATAAAGTAAATACATAATTCTGGCAAATTGTTTGGAATTATAGTTTAACAGCATCTGGTTCAGATATTCTGTAGTAAATTGTTGGCACGGGCATTGCCGCATTTTTTTTTAATTATTATTATTTGAACCAAAACGTTCTCAGAAACATGTGTTTTTCGTCCAACTTCCATGTAATCCATTTTATGACGGCCGCAAAGCTGACGAGGTTTGAAATTTAAACTACCTGGGCAGAAGGGATTGTTTCTGGACACTCATTACACAGCTGATTAACTGAGGAATAAGCAATCCTGGCATGCTACCCGGCGTGTCGGTTGCTTTGGCTTTTTGTCTCAAGGAGTTGTCTTTCTTGAAATACCTCCCCAGGTACAATGTGTACATTCCACCCTGTTTTGCTCACAAATTACATACCTGTCTTTTATGTCAAGTCCAATATAGCTGCACCAGGTTTTCTTATTCCACATTAAAAGTAACCAATTACTTGAGTAAATACCTGTTTTAAAAATATCTCAGAGTGGTTTCCTGCTGCTCTAAATACTGAAATATTCGGCAGCATTTCTGACTCTTATAAATCTTTCCAATAGTTCATATTTTATCAAAGAAGCCAGATCAGCTTTAAACCTGGTGCATTACTCATTGAGAACATTTCTCAAAGACATGATTTTTACACAAGCAACCACGAAGAGAAGGTCTGTATCATTTTTAATATAATTAGCTCTGACTTTTCATGCATTTCATTTTCTGTGACTTTATTGTCAACTTCTGCTCGTTCCTCATAAAAACTAGTTACCAGAAGTTCAAAATTGATGATGAGAGGGGAAAAGTGGCTTAAAATACAACCCTTTGAAGCCTCCCAACAGACCTACATTTACTGAGCCTAACAGGTTCTCCAGTGTCGAATCCCATTTCAGTCACTGTCAGCAGCTTTATTCGCACCATCCGAGAACCAACTTGTGGGAATTAAATCAACATGTTCCCAGAGCAGGTCCCACACCAGGAGGAACCAAGTCCAAGAGGCAGCTTCCTCCGCTCTCCTGACCACTTTCCCAGCAGGGCTTTGCAGCTCTGGGCTGGCTTCGTAATGATGTGTCATTTGCAAGTCAGCACCTTGCACTAAGCCCCGAGGTGGGAAAATTACCCAGGAGAAGAGGCAACACTAAATTCCCCTGTCTTGCTTATTTCCTCAAGTCTGATGAAATCCCACTGCGCTGCTGGGGCTGCAGAGCACAGCTTACTCTAACTCTGCTGTGAAATGTGTTTAGTCACAGATAGAAAACCCAGAATCCAGACCTTGGCACACCTTCCCCACAGCATCCTCTTCCTTTTTGAAGTCATCGGCCTCTCCGTCCTTCAGAACTGGGTGTGCTCGCTCTCTCCCCGTATGCTGTAGCCTCTTGCACAGCATTCCTTAGCCTTCATCTGCCTGCAACAGCCTTGCAGGGACACAGCCCTCTTAATAGTCATGAGGGCAGCTCATCTCCCTAAAGACGCCAAACAATTAAATGCTTCCCATTTCAAGGCAGTTGCAAAATGCTCGTGCCACTGCTTGATCGTATGAAGCCTTAATCGAATTATGAAACACTCTTAAAAGTGTATGTTAAGTGAAGGGAGCTCAGAGAGTATTTCTGAAAGCCAACAGGTGTTCAGAACTTCTGGAGAGAGTCATGATCCTCTCCTAAGTGTTACTGCTCAAATACGTCCTCAAACACCTCACAACCATCCTGCGGTCAGGCTCCTGTGGCCACACAAGATGGAGCAAAGCTGCAGGCTCAGTGCCTTTGGGATCCAGGCATCCCAAGCATCCTGGAAACCAGCCCCTAAATCACTGGAATTGGTAAGTATTCTGTAAAATTACCTGGCGCTCCGACTGGCAGTTGATCATGCTGCCAGGGAGCGAGTTACACCACGCTCCAAGAGACGCCAGATTTGCTGGAGCATGACTTGTGGATCACGCGCGCTCTCCCTCACAGCACTCACCTTTAAAGTGCAGCCACAGCTCCCTGCCTGCCTAAGGAAGGGCTGGAGATGGGACCAGGTCCTCTAATCCCAGGAGCACCCTGAGGAGTGACCTCGAGAAAGGAAAGCAGGGAAAAAATCCCGCAGCTCTGAGTGCCACCCGCCGCCCAGCTCTGCGTGCTGAGCAGGAGGAGATGGGAAATGCTCAACGTGCTGACAGCCGGCAGATTTCTTCCCCAAAGTGACACGAGGAGGGGCTATTTTAGGCACGGTTTTGGTAAGGAAAAGATGTTAAAGTAACCTTGATTGGAGCGATTAATACAATATGGGCTGAAAGGGAGGAGCAGCCCACCAGGGCAGCCAGGGCTGCAGGGTTCGAAGGACACAGTCTAAGAAGTTATGAGACCTGACTACAGAAATCAACCAGAGGAAGGAACGTGGGGTCTGGAGGATGGAGAGTGCACAGAATTCAAAAGTCAAAAGGGCAAAACCCATCCAAAAATTTTAACTTTAAAAAGAGGCAGAAAGATTGATGAGGAATGGCTGCAGGAGGGCATCAGACCGAAAGCAGCAGGGAAAAGGCATTAGGAGAAAGCGTCATTTGTGAGGCACCAGGAAAAAAAATATTTTATATATAATACAAACTCGCTGTTTAGGAGCAGTGCACTGGCTGTCACCTCCTACAACAGAGAAAAACTGCCATCCCTTAAATTCTCCTGCCTGAGTTCAGCTCATTCAGCCCCTGCTCTTTGAACACTCGAACTAAGTTAGACCTAGCAAAGGTAATTAAATAGCAAAACTCTTCAGCAGTATAAATAGTAAGAGCACAAGGACAAAAGGAGGGCCAGGCACTCCGGGTGAGGTTAACCTTGAATGAAGAAGAAAAACCTATTCCTTTAATAGCCCTGCTGTCAGAAAGGGCAGAGCCCATCCCAGGGGCACGGGGGCTTTGCAGACATCTGCGCTGGCACAGCCAACTCCTTAGAGGAAAGCTGCAAGTTGCAGTTCCGAAGGCAGCAGCATGCTGATAAAAGGGAATTTCCACACGAGCTTGGCACCACCGTTAAGAATTTCAACCTTAAAAAGACGTTGCGATGTCAAACCCTCCGGAAGAATAAAAAAAAAAAAAAAAAAAAATCGAATAAAACTTCGCACGGCTCAGCCCCAGCACACAAACCCGCGGGCCTGAGACAAAACCAGGGAAGGCCGAGGCGAGCGGGGCTGGCTGGGGGCTGCGAGGGGGTGTCAGGACGTGCCTGCTGGTGCGTAGCCGTGGAGCCATGGTCCTGCGGCGCGGTGTCACGTCCCGCCGAGGAGACCCTTGCTCGGGGAGGTGTGAGTGGATTTCCTCAAGTGCATTTTGACAGCTGTGAGGAAGCGGGCGGCAGCAGCAGCTGGAGACATTCCTGGCTGCGCCCCCCCCGGCGGGACCCCCGTCCCCGGCACGGCACAGCGCGTCCCGGCACTGCCGGGGGCTCGGGGGCTGCAAGGGAGGGGGGCGCAGGACCGCATGGGGCCTGCGGGGTCTGATGAAACATCTGATGTGCATTACGGCAGGGCAAGGGGAGACACGCTCGCCCCTCCCCAGCCAGCGCGGCACTTCTCATCACCTGCTACGGATTTTCCTACGTCGTCCTGGGTTGTGTGTGTGTGTGTCCCCCCCACCCCGCTTCAGCTACCGGACAAAAGGCAGCAGCCAGAGCTGGCTGGGGGGGTTGCAAGGGTGATGCTCTTCCCACGGTGGCGGAGGTCTAGGGGGGTTTTCCCCCCGGGAAAGCAGCGCCCGTCCCTGTTCGCCCATCCGGCTCTGCACCCAGGGTATCACTCTCCCCCCCCCCCAAGTGATGTATTTGGCCCAAATCCCCTCGCAGCAAATGGTACAAAATCCCAGGGTGGGGGAAAAAAAAAAGAGGGAGTGGAGGGTTTCCAAGAAAGTCATTGCAATAGCTGCTTCGGAGACGGATTTTTTTTTTTTTTTTTTTTCTTTTAGATCAAGTCTTGCCATGAGGCGGCAGTGCCGCAGGACGGCCGGCACTGGCAGCCGGCTCCCGGCACGGGCACCCCGCTGCTCCCCGCACAAGGCCAGCAGCGGCTGGAGCACCCCGAAGTTGCCCGCGGAGGGGGTGGGGGGACCGCCCGCTCTCTGCCTCCTCCCTCCAAAGCGTGTCAAAATCCCGCTTTTTCACCTCTTTTTTTAACACAATTTTTTTTTCCCTATCTCTCCCCCTCCCCCGCCCCGGCGGGTGCCCGCTGCCCCCCGCACCCCCATCCCCCGGCGCGGCGCGGGTGGGGCGGGGGGCGGGCGGCTGCAACCTGCCGGCGGGGCAGGGCCGGCCCCCGGCGGGCGGGCGGAGCGGGGCGGCGGCTGCCATTGGCCGCGGCGCGGAGCGACACCTGCTCGGCTCCCTCATGCGAGTGACACCGGGGCTCGGCGGGGATATTTGAGGCTCCCTCCGGCACCGCCGCCGCCACTCCGCGCTCGCCGCCGCGCCGGGCACATGCGGTTCGCGGGGCCGCGGCGAGCAGCGCGCTGGGCCCGGGTGCGGCACCCCGCGGGGGAGGACGCGGCGGCGGCGGGGGGAAGGCGCGACCATGTGCGCGGAGCTCGGCGGAAAGCTGGTGGCCCTGGCCCTGCTGCTGGCCAGCGCCCGGGCGGCCGCGGGCACTGAGGCCACGCACCCGCCGGAGGGGCCGCAGGACAGGACCCCGCAGCAGAAGGGGCGCCTGTCCCTGCAGAACACAGGTACGGCGGGGGGGCACCGGGCTGGCCTCTGCGTGTACCCCCTCCCCTCGCTGCTGCTACTGCTTCGGCTGCTGCAGCCGCGTTGAGTTATGACAGGCGTTTTATTTCGGTGTCCGACTGTCAGGCGTAAATCATCGCAGGAAATCGGAGCTCGCTGCTAATTACCTTTAAAGCCCGGCTCTGCCAAGCACGTGTTGCCCGTGCACAGCCGCGGCCCCACGCCGGGCTCGCCGCGGCCCCGGGGTGGCCGGAGCTCCGCGGAGATGCTGCGAGCCCGGGGAGGAGAAAGTTTCTCGGCGCAGCGCTTGGAACCGGGTCGAGGGCCGGGGGCAGCCGGGAGGGCCAAGGGATGACCGGTGCTCTGCCCCCTCCGGAGGGAGCCGTGCAATGATGCAACGGGCCGGGGGTTTCTCTCCTCCTCTCCCGCCCCCCGCGCTCCCTCCCCCGGGTATTATCTGCCTAGGAAGAGAGAGCTGGGGCGTGCACTTCGCTGGATCGCTTCCCAGCCGTGCAAAGAGAGAGCGCGGGATCCAGACGCTTCCCTTCCCCCCCCTCCTTCATCCCCCCCCTCCTCCTTTTCTCTCTTTTCCCTTTTTTTCTTTTTTTTTTTTTAACACTCTCCGTGCTGCGAGACGTGTTTAAACACACACGAGCAGGAATGCACGAATGCCCATTAGGGACTGCCACATGTGAATCACGGCACTGTGCAGTTCTCAGCACGCTGGAGCCAGGACATGTGATCCGGCAAAGGGTTTGCATCCGGATGCCAACACAAGCACCACAGCCGCGCTCCCGGCCCCGAAAGCGCCCGGCTCCGCGCTCCGCAGCGCTCCACAAAGGGCTCCAGTGCCCCTTTTCTCCCCCCCCCCGTGCGGGTGTGTTTGCGCAGCTTTCCGCCTGTGGCTCAGACAATCCCTGGATCCCACCCCGGGGCTCCCCTGTGCCACCCCCAGATGCGCTTTCAGGGCGGGTAGAAGGGGGGAAAAAAAAGTGCGGCGGCAGTGATTTGAGTTTGAGCTGATGGGGGGGGTCGTGAGAACTCCGGCAGGCTCCGCATTTACATCCGCGGCTCCTCTCTGTGCCTTGCAGCGGGTGGAAATTAGACCGAAAGTTGCTGTAAAGACTTGCAAATGGACCGCATGGCAGAGGGGGAGGCTGGGGATGGCTGAAACACGCTGCGGTTCGAGGGGGATTAGGCTGGCTCCCAAGGGCGAACTTTAATTAAAGGTACCACAGGGCACAGAGTACAGGAATTCTTAGCATCCTCAGTTCTGGTCTAAAAGCTGCCCCTGTTTAACTTTATCCCCAGGCTTTTTCAGCAACCACCTTCCCTCTGGCAGTACTACTACATCCATTTTTTTTTAAAGGACCAGATGCTGTCATGTTAAGAATTAGATTTTTGGGTTGGTGGGGTTGTTTTTTCGGTTTTTTTGGGTTGTTTTTTTTTTTGAAAGTGAGTATTAGACAGCATTTTTTGCAGTATTACATAACATCTGAAAGAGCAGAATAAACACATGTGCAACAGCTAGCTCCAGTACATCTCTTTTATGTACTACATATGTAAATATAAATCTATTGATTTGTGCATAGCTGAGCACACAGTTGCATTTTTGTCCAACACTTGGTGCAAAGGACTTTATGTATCAGTGGGAGTTTTACCATTAACTTGACAGACATCCTGACAGACAAAACCCGGTGGTCTGTAAAAAACGTTGTGCTGAATGGCCAGAAACTTGCTCAAAGTACCAAAAATGAAAAATTTCGGCTGGCTGGGTCCTGGGCTTCTCGTTTTAGCACTTGAATTTTCTGGGGGGGCTTTGCACAAGCCAGAGAGCAAAACTCATGCCTGTCCTTTGCTCCTGAGGAATTCAAGAGCATGAGACAGTTCTCAAGTGAAATAGCTTGACGTAAGCATAGTGGATTTGGCATTTACTTCTTGGATATCACTTTCATAACGTAATACACCCAAGTTTTGGCCTAATTCCTGCAAAAAACGGGCACGCTGTGGGTACAATTAACCATTGTCACGCATTTTTCTCTCAAACTGATGCTGGTAGCAAAACAACTCTCTCCCCCCTACCCACCACCAGTTTTTCCATGAAGAGTTCTTCAAATTAACTCTAACCAATGCTCGTTTTAGCTGAAATCCAGCACTGCCTGGTAAATGCTGGCGATGTGGGATGCGGAGTGTTTGAATGCTTTGAGAACAATTCTTGCGAGATCCGAGGCTTACACGAGATCTGCATGACGTTCCTGCACAACGCTGGAAAATTCGATGCCCAGGTAACACGGGGAAATGTCCTACCTGTCTGCTTGCTTCTGACACACACATGGCATGTACTGCAGTTCCTTAACACCTCTTTGCACAAAAAAATTCCCAGAGCGAGTCTACTTTAGCTGTGATTTACTAATTCACTAGGAGGAATTTTTCTGTTGGAAGGTCCAGAATCAGGACCTCAGGACAGTAATAAAGCAGCGGTGTGCAACCTGTCCCAGGAGACAGGCTGCAGCTCCCTGGATCCCTTCCACCTACTGTACCCAGGATAACTCCAGCAGAGCACTTCATGGAGCCAAACATGGTTTTAAGAAACACTGGGTGGCTGAAGCCTCTACACCATGTTTGTTCAAAACCGGCTCTGAGATGCAGCTTGGGCTCCCAATTCATTTAGAATTATCTCAGGATTTCCCAACAGGCAGTTTACTAAAGTTGGCCCTCAAGACTTGCACTCAACCAGCCCACACAACCCCCTAAAGCTGCTGTACTCAAACAAGCCTCGGTTCGAGCACTGATGTTAAAATACGTTACTTCCATGGTATGTGCTATTAAGTTTGTCTCCTTCATTTTCTCCCCAGACCATTTATGCATCATTGAGACATCCTGTTATTATGTCTTGTAAACCTCCTCTCCCATTTCAGTGTGGAGGGAAGGGAACATTCTGACGGGCCAGCGGCATTTGGCTTGACCAGGCAGTTTACAGAATAACTTGACTGAAAGCACCAGCTACATGGCACTGCCAAAAGCATGGCACAAAGTAGAGCTGCCCTCAGGATCCAGCCTGTCCCATGAGGGGTGGTGGGACTGCCCAGTAGGGAGCACTTTTGAAGGGCTGGAGCTTTAGGTTCAAATGCTCAAGGATGTAGGAAGGGCCTGGTTACTCATTAAAATGGGACTCGCTGCTTTTATGGGTATCTGAAAACCTTCGACTTCATTTCCAAGTGGCTTCCAGAAAACACTCGTTTATTTTTGCGCAATATTTCTGCCTGTGAAGAGAGTTGACCAAAGAAGTAGAGAAGGAAAGTTGGGAAGGCAGGGAATGGTGCTTGTGGAGGCTGAGAGTAGCCATGGGTGCCAGATCCCCAGGTACAGCTCATCAAATCCAGCCTGTTTCACGTCCAGGCAAAGATTGAAACCCCTGGAGCTTTGTTTAACATGAAGGTGACTTCAGCCTCTGCTGTGACATGGCTTTTCACAGCTCCTCTCTGTATCATCTCCAGTGATTTCAAGCTGCATTAAATGGCAAGACTAACATTGGCCATTTTCTCTTCTCTGCTCTGAAACCTGAGAATTTGTCAGTTTGGGTTTATATAAGAATTCTCTTTTTCATCCCTGTTTGCCTACTGTGCTGTGTTTTGTTTGTTCCTGAAGGGAAGGGCAAGAGAGTGCCTTTAGTTTGGGAAATAGGGATGACGACTGAAGCAGCTCTTTGATCAGCACGAAACATTTCTGGCTTGAAACAATTTGGGGACAACATCTGCTTGCAGGTCTGGGTGAATCTCATTTAGTGTCAGTGGAGCTGGGCCTGTGCACCCTTGGGATAAAGGGGAGCAAGGATTTGGTCTTTGTGGAGCACCTGTGTAGAAGAATCTGAGGCTGATGAAAAGGTGGAGGCAGTGCAGGGAGCTTCCATGGGCCTATTGCTCAGCAAAGTAAAGGGAGTCTGAGCAGAGCTGCAGCTCCAGAATCCGATAAAAGAGGAAAGGAAGGGATGGGTTTGATGCCCACCAAGCAACTGAGTGAAGGAATCCCAAACAATGGTTAAAGAGATGCTGCTAAAACAGCTTTCCTCCACCTTATTTTTTAGCTTCTTGATTTGATTTTCCTAATCTCACTTAGAATTTCTTGCAACAGGCATGAAGACGCTGTAAGATTATGATTATTATTATTATTAATGCTGATTTGAGTCCCTCTCTGAGGAAGAAAATACTGATAGATGGGGAATAGGGCAGGTGCATATAGATCGTGTCTCTGAGTTTGTAAACTACTTTTAAAGTGAAAAAAATAAACCCTACAGTTACTGAATGGGTACCTGCTTGTGGTCCTGAGGAGCTCAGCCACGGCAGGCTGCCCTTCCTTTGTGTGAACCTGTTGTTCTGCCACCCTGGAAGCAAATTAACCCAGTAACTCCAGCACTGAATTACTTCAAGGTGCTCACTTTTGCTCTTTCCCTCGTTGGGCGTTCAGCTGTTGGGGCAGAGGAAACCTCAAAGTACCAGTGAGGAAGCTCTGGGTGTTTCAGGTCTACTGGGATAGCAAAGCTGGGTAACTTGGCATGGTCTTTAAGGGCAGAGAAACAGAGAAGAAGGGGAAAGCCATTAAGTGATACCCTTAGCACTGTAATAACCCTTGACATTGTCCTGCAGAGAAGCAGCTGGCTGGGCATAAATCAGCTGCTGTGCTTAATGGACAAAAATACAGACCTCTACTCCATTTCTTTCCTTCTCAGGGAAAATCCTTCATTAAAGACGCTCTGAAGTGTAAGGCTCATGCCTTGAGGCATAAATTCAGCTGCATCAGCCGTAAGTGCCCTGCCATTAAAGAGATGGTGTTCCAGTTACAGCGGGAGTGCTACCTGAAGCATGACCTCTGCTCTGCTGCCAAGGAGAACGTCCAGGTCATTGTGGAGATGATTCACTTCAAAGACCTGCTGCAGCATGAGTAAGTGCCTCCGTGCTGGTGCAGTCAGAGCGTGGGAGCTCCTTCCAGGAGTGCCAGTGGGCTGTGCATCTGCCCAAGAGCTGTTTCACCTCCTTCTGGCCTTAAGCACCTCTTGTTTTCTCATGTACAACACCAAGGTAAAGCTTTCTTTGCAGGGCCCCTTGAAGTTTGTGTACAAAGGGTGAGATGTACAAAGGGTGAGATGTGTGGAAGGAGGTGAAATGGGTTGAAGTTGGATCTGCCAGTCCCCTTGGTGCTCTGGCAAATACTACCTCAGTGTCTGCCACTTCCACAGGCATCTCTCAATGGTTTTTTTGCTTTCTGAGCTCAAAGGCATCATTTTGGCCCCAGTATCCTGTTAGAGGTGACAGCTAGAGAAGGGGAAAGAAGGTTTATGCAAAGTTGTCAGCAAGATGATAATTTCTTCTTTAAATACATACTTTGAAATGTCTTGTAGTTAATTGTCCCTGAAAGAGCTGCAGTCCCCCAGGTAATCTCCCATTCATCTTACTCTTTATTAATCTCAGATGCTTTTTAATAAAACATGGGGTTGTACAAAATGAAGGCACAAGTCAGATTTTTGAGGACTTCATTCCCCTGACTGGGAGCACAGCTGTCCTCCAAGGAATGGCAGGCACAAATCCTACTTGGAATTGATCAAAGCTGCTACATGACAGCAACAAACCAAGCACAAGCTGTTTGTACTGACTCTTTGTGCACAGATGCAAAAATCAGAGCCTGTTTTTCTTGCAGGTGAACGTCTCACTCCTGAAACAAGAAGGCTGAGCCAAAGCCTGGCATCAGGCTTAACCTTAGAGCATCTTCCTACCACACCTCTGTGCCTTGATATTAGCACAGAAACTCCAAATCCCAGCAGTCATGACAGACAAATTTTTTTACAGAATCACTTCTTTGGGAATTTTAGCCTTGCATTTTATTTTCCTCACTATCCAAAGGAGCTGTGCTCTGATTGCCTTAGTGCTGAAAACCAACCCCCCCCCCCCCCAATACTTCAGCTGCAGTCACAGAGAGATGCTTCAGTGCCAGTTTAGTCACATAAATCCTATGCTGTGGTTTGTTCAAGCTGGACATGGTGGCCTGAAAGCAAGGCCCTTTCCCTGGACATTCCTGAGGCTGGGATCAAAGGCATGGCTGGGGGCAGAGCTGCTGTGCCCAGGGCCGTGGGCAGCATCCTGCTGGCTGGGGGAGAAGGGCAGCAAGGCTCCATCCTGCCCAGCAGCACCTCTCTGGGCACTGCCTGGGCTGTGTCAGCAGCTATAAATTGGGTACTTGGCACCAATTAACCCCCCCCCATCACTGGGGATGAAAAGAACTGTGTGAGCCAAAAACCTGTCCAAAGAGGAATGAGTTATCCCTTATTTTATGAACGGGCTCAAGCAGGAATGCTCAGAAGCAGCTGCTTATTTCTGGGGAACTGAACTGGGGGTTGTTGGTTGAGAAGAGAGGGTCATTCAGCTGAACACCTATAATTTGCATGATCTCATTTAGCGCTTCCTACGCTCCAGCATCTCCCAGAGTGGGAGCTCGGCTCTCCTATGCGGGACTCCCCAAATAGAACCAGCCAGCCTCCTCCCCTCCCCTAAATTTAGAGGCCATCTCTGAAGCTCTTGAACTAAGGAACTTGTTCGAGATCAATAGGCAAGTGTGGCAGAGCTGGAAATAAAATCACGTCTGCTGACTTGCAGCCTTGTGCTCAGTTCAGGTACTCTGGTCAGGCCAGCTGAAATGCAGAAAGTAAAACAGGCAAGGAGAAATGGGCTGGTATTAATGCACAGGGCTCTGGCAGGCTCTGAATACCTGAAATATTTGGCAGCTGAGCCACTTTTTAGTCATACCAGCAACCTTTTTTCTTACAAAGATTTCTGCAAAGGTTTTGCCCAATTTTAAGAACTCATTTCTTTGGGGGGCGGGTTTTATACCCTTTTTCTGGACCACTTTGTATGCAACGTGCTCAGCTCTCTCTTATCTCCTACTTTACATTTAGAACAAAAACCTAAGAGCAGAGAAGCAAGTGGCAGCTCTCAGGCTTGTTCTCTGTTTTGTTCTGACTGTTCTCTCCCGATGAGTGTTCGGAACACGGTCAGGCGGCAAAGCCTCCTCCTGAGTCAGCTGTGGGGGTCAGGCTGATTTGCTATGGTGGAAGTGGTGACAGGCCTTGGCAGATTGGTCCCTGCTGCATTCCAAGTAACTTTTTTGTTGGTTTTTTTTTTTTTTTTTGAGCAGCAGGAGCAATCCAACTATGGATTGTTGATACTTTGAGATAGGGGAATAGGTGGCTCTCCAAGATTAGCGATTCAAAATGAGTTTAAGCAGTTGGGTAAAGTCAGGCACTGATCATAATCTGTTGCTTTTCCTCATTTCTTCTGACTTAAGTTAATAAGAAGAGATTTAAGCTTGTCCACAGCCACCAGAGCTGGTGGATGGGGTGCCCAGGAGGTCCATCCCCACCACCCACCCCACACAGCCATGACTGCTGACCCCCCGGGAACTTTTCCACTTGTGCTGTGGATGGTTCCTGCTGTGGAAGATTTTTAAGCACGTCCTTCTGGGCCTGCAAGCAGCTGAGCAGTTGTGTCAATAGACAACATCAATATTGACCCACAAAACTTGTGACCACAACTATTTTAAAATTGCTGCACTCGGTGACCTGTGCCTGAGAAGCCCAAGTGCCGTGCTCGAGCTGCTGGTGCCTTGGGGACACTCAGGGGTGGGTGGGAAGCACAGAGGGGATTGAGCCAGGGCATGTTTCGAGGCCTTGTTTGACTGGGAAAAGATGCTGAAAGCTTTGTAAGGAAATGAAGAAATAAAACTTGGTGTGGGAAGAAAAAGTGCCACCGAAGTGGATTCCATGTGTCTGAGCTCTGTTCAGGCAGATCCTGAGTCCAGATAGGATCTTGCCTGTGATGGAGATCAACACCCAGCGCTCCAGAAATGATGAGGAAAGCCAGAGAATCTCTAGCTGAGTATTTATTGCTTTTGTAGAGGTGAGAAAATGCCTCCCTCTTGCAGACTGGTGGCTGGTGAAGGCTCTGTACCTACCATTCACCCAGAGCCTGTTTGGTGAAGCTGATGGCTCTGGACAGAAGCAAGTGTCCTGAGTATTAAAGATGGAAGGGTATGGAAAGAGTTGGAGCCAGAAATTGTGAGATGGCTCTTTCACTTGCCAAGCAAGACCTCATCTGTTCCTCTGGTGAACATACCAGTTGTCCCAGACTATCTCCAGGGGGAGAGCAAGCACGATGAATCCAGAGAGGCTTTGACAGGATGCCACTGTGCATTTCCTGCAGCGAAATGGCTGGTCAGAAGATGGGATTTTACATAACTGACGTGGTGCAGAATTGCTGCTGAGTCAGGGGGTGCCAGGGGCTCACACCACTGGATTTGCTGTGCCCAGGGAGGCTGAGGCAGATTCTTCACTGATTCCCTTGGATGGTTTTTGACTCTCCTCTCACTGTTCCCTTTACCTCCAGGCCTTACGTTGACCTAGTGAACATCCTGCTCACCTGTGGCGAGGAGGTGAAAAAGGCAATAACGAGGAGCGTCCAGGCCCAGTGTGAACAGAACTGGGGAAGTCTCTGCTCCATCCTGAGCTTCTGCACCTCGGCCGTGCACGGAGACGCCGTCCTGGGAGCCGAGAAGAAGGCGGGGGAAGGCAGCAGGGCCGGTGCTGGCCGTGGGGACATGGTGGCCCACGCCGAGCCCGAGCACAGGGAGAGCTCACGAGCAGCCAAGGGAGAGAGAGGTACCAAGGGCCACTCCAACGCCCGGGTCAAAGCTGGGGGCCACAGTCCCAAAGGGGCCCACGGGATCCTGGACCGGGCAGACGAACTGTCCGACTTCTCTGACATCCGGAGGTGAAAAAAGGCACCAGCTCCCCCTTCCCCCCTGCCCTCCCCCGGAAACCTCCTCCCTTGAGTTCCATCCTCCCGTCTATGGACATTCCAAAGCATTTCCCATTCAGAGGTCAAGCACAGGGCATTGCAAGATATCTATGGACCTCGGCATCAGTGTGTATATAGTAGCAAAGGGAGAGCAGTGGCAATGGGTTATCAATCCAGCAAACTCGACACTCGGGTGGCAAAATGTCTCCAGCTAAATTCTTTCCCCCTTTTTTATGAAACGGACATCATCTGAAATTTAGGATCTTGTTTGGGGGTTGTTGGGTTGGGTTTGGGGTTTGGTTTTGGGGTTTGTTTTGTTTTGTTTTTTTCCCTTGGTCTCCTTGGCAGGGGAGAAGGTTCCAAGCGGGCTCTGCCAGACTGCATGTGGCTGCTTGTGGCTTAGCACCTCCAAAGGTTTAGGGCACAGCCTTACAGCAGATGGCTGAATTCCAGGGGGATTTGGTTTCTGCCTGTGGCTGGGAACGCCAGAGCTCAGGGCTCTCTATGTGAAGCTCTCTAATGAAGTAGCTGCCCCGTCTCTGGCACAGGAACCGTGTGGTCTGGAGCTCCACCACTTTCTCTGAAGTAACTTCTGAGCCATTGTTCCCACCTGGGTGACGCTGCCTGGTTTTAAGTGCCCCCTGTTAGTTTTTTAACCACTGCATCGCTTGACACTTGCTGATCACAGAACCATATCCAGTCACTTCCCAGGCAGGTAATCAGCTTCCAGACAAGGCAACGTGACTGTTAAGACTTGCACAGGGTGAAGGACCCCCAGAAGTATTCTCGTGGACCTCTGAAAACCCTGTGCATATTCTCTGCTTCCATCTGCCCCCTCAGCGATACAGGTCTTCCACCCTTACAGCCCAAGCCTAAAGGGGCAGGTGTGGGCTCAGACAGCAAAGGACCCTATATATCCCCATATATTTAGTTATTAGGGCTGCACTGAAGGCCCATCAGAAGCCTGTCTCTCCTTAGCAGGTGTGGTGTGGTTTGCTGGGATGTGGAGCCCCACTCTAACCTGCCTATAGCTTGGTTTATCCAAATGCCAAAGACAAGGAGAGGGGATTGACTTGGGTTTTTTAATTCTTGTGCAGGTGACGACGACCAATCTCCACAGAGCGAGTTAGTAAAGGTGAAGAGTGTCAAGAGCTTATTGTCTTTAAGCAGTTTCAAGTGTGAACGAGGTTGTTTGGCCATATCTCTCCTACCCCCTATGCAATTGTAATTCTCAGGTTGCAGCTCTGCAATCCTTTATTCCCAGATATTGTACTGGAAGTGGAGGCTACAGCACCCACAGGGACAGGAGGGTGAGCTCTCAGCTTCCTCTAGAGAAAAAAGGGAGTTTTTCTTAGAAAGTGGAAATCACACCAGGGATTAGAGCCTTCTCATTTAGAAAGTTTGGGAGGAAAGCTGTGGGGGCAGGAAGGAGGTTCAGCAGAGACAGAACGTACCCAGTGAACTAACGTACGTCTTGCTGCATGGTGGGAAGGAGCTGCATAAACAGGAGAGGGTGTTGGAATTTGGCTACAATTTCCAACTCGGATTTCAGTTCCTGCTAAGTGAGCACGGCTCCTAATAGCTCCAGTCAGGGTTTAATGCAGGGATCCACCCGCAGAACTTGGAGGCACTGCTTTAAATAGCAGCCACGTAGGAGGCAAGAGGGGACAGTTGAGTTGCAAAGGTGTCTCCGTGATCACCAGGTCTTTGCTTAAAGACATGGCCTTGATCCCACCTGATTTTAGCTAAGTTCTGTCATGACATTTTCGTTTGGTTTCAGTGGGAAGAGCTGGGACCAGGCCAGGTGCTGTAGCAGCAAAGACCATGGAGATGGTGCAGTGAGTGTGGCGTCTGCCCCATGGGGCTGGTGACAGCTCTGCCAGCCCTGGGGCACCCAGGCTGTCCCACAGCAGCTTGGTTTGGGTCTGACTCTCTTGGCCACCTCCTCTGCTCCAAAAACCTGCTGGTGGTACCCTAAGAAGGCTTCTGGTGTGTGCCTCCGTGGGTTCCCTGCAAGTGTCCTCTCCCCCTTGGTGGCACAGAACCACCACGAAGAACAAGCTCAAACCAAAAAGACAATCCAAGCATTTTAGCACAAAAACAAACAATAAAAAATTAAAAAAAAAAAAAAAAGCAAACACAAACCAGAAACAACAACTTGCTACCAATGTTCTTGCATTGAACTAAAATAAGATCCCTCTGTCATTAGAGGTCTTGATTCATCAATGGGAACCAAACAGAGATCTACATCTTTGAATGTCTCAGTCAACATATCACCTCAGCATGCATACAGTTTTATTTGTATTCTTTGGTTCTGTGGGGAAAATTGTGTATTCCCCTTGTTTAGTCAATGAAAATTGGGGAGGGGGGGTGGACAAGCTGTGGGTGGGAGGGATTTTTTGTATAAGGCATCATTTTTTTTTTTCCTCTGTGTGTGAAGATTTTATGTGTTCATCTACTGATTCCACATATGCTATTATTGTAAATATTTTACATTTCTATTTATTATAGTGTCCCCGTTTAAAAAAAAGAACACTGCTGGCTATGATAATTTAAACGTATGTCATGACCTGTGTTGTATATATTCATGCCACTAGTATGGGTTTTTTTATGTTTAAAGCTGCGTAAATATAGTTTTATACAGTTCCATAATGTTATTGACAGCATAAATCATTTATTTATTGTTAAACCTTTCTTTCATATCTAACAGATAAGGGTGCGTTTTACCTGAGATTATTTTATTGTGACATCTACATAGCCTTAATTCTTTATAAAACAAAAAAGGAGAGAAAAAAAAAAAGTCCATTTAGATACTGTATGATGCTTTAATTAACATTCCTTATGAACTTGCTGTTCATGAAGGAGGTTTAGCTTAAAAGCAAAGGTATGAATGTTTCCTTTATGCTTTGCATCTGGAATGAGCCTTGTTCTGGAGTGAAAATACTGCGAGAGAAGCAAAACGCCTACAGGAAAAAAGATAGCAGTAAACCCTGGAAAATGCTGTCCTAACTTACAGTGCTGAACTAAAAGGAGGAAAAAAAAAATAAAAGGAAGAAATAAATAAAAGACAAACTGTCCTTAATTCCGAATCTCTGGGAGAAAAACATACTGGTTTTATCTCGTGTAGAGTTTGCAGCCAAATAAGCTTGTAAATAAAGAAAATGCATATGGCTTTAGACAAAGCTCTGTACCTTTCACACACTATTATTTTCCTTAAACACTAATAAATGTTTTGAATAAGTCTGTGGCTGGGTTTTGTTTAGCTGGAATTTCAGCTGCTGGGAGATAAGGGGGTAGGAAAAGCCCTCTGAAGCTGAGCCAGCAGCTGCAGCCAAGGGGGGCAGAGGTGATTTGTCTGCTCGTCCCCCACAGCCGGGCAGGGACAGGACATGGGGACAGAGCCAACCCTTCCTCTAGAGCAGGGCACAGACCTCAGCCCTGGAGTGTCATTCCCCAGGAGAGGGAGACCTCGCTGGCTGCTGATGTGGGACCTGGAGGCTGGGTTTGAGGCAGAAAGGGAGATGCAGAACCAGCTCGAGGGCGAAAAACAGGGAGCAGAAGCTCGTGCCCTTCTCAAGCTCAGACAAAGCTCCTTCGAGAGGTTTTCCCTTAGCAGGAGCCATGGACTGGGATCCCTGCAGCTTGTCAGAGCCACCTCATGGCTTTAAACCAGCAGGTTCAGGCTAGGGAAGGAGCAGAGGATGCAGCTGCTGGGGTTTCTCCTCGCTGCCCTGACGATCCTGGATTCCAAAGCCCCTCGGGAGCTGGCACACTGCGCTCAGCCAGGCTGGCTTTAGGCACAGCCCAGCATCCATAAGTGCATCCTGTAGGAGCCAGGGAGGGGATCTGTGGCTGACCACAGCACCTGCCTGTGGGCAAGGTGTTGGCAGCCCCCAAAGCCCCAAGCGCTGGATTCCAGCCAGACCCATCAACAAATACAGCAGCAACCCTTTCTACAAGCTGCAAGTGCTGATAAAGATTTGTCCTGCATGTATGAGAGCCTCAGTTCATGTGACACAGCAAGAGTTATCCCTTCAAGATTTTACCTTAAAACCAGAGGACATCCATTTTCACCCCCCACTGCCAGCTATTCATAATCAATAAGTACCAGCCCATGGCTCTGTACAGGGATATCATAGGAGCTGTAATTCTCTCTTAAATCAGATACCAAAATCTTAGATGTTTACTGGAGTTTCAGCAAAGGAGAAAAGCAAAATCCCAAGGTTTACAAAAAGCAAGCTGCAGAAACAGCCCTTTGTGTTGTCTCCAAAGTCATTTTCATACAGTGTCGGGGTGTAGGCAGCAAAGGGATGGGGAACTTATGAAAAATCACCTCAGAACATAAAGCACGGATTTTTTTTTTTTTTTTTTTAAGGCTGCTTGCATGAAAAAGCACATTTTTAACACTCCTTCTGTGGGGTTTAAAAATAACTAATCCAGTTGAAGCCTTTGGACGAGATGGGCTTCACTAGCCTGAATATGATTTGCAGCAATGTAGGACCTGTAGCATTTCTTTGCCTGTAGGTGCAGCAGCTCTTTATAATCCTGTCATGGACTGTCAGACACCAACAGGAGAGTGCATCCTGCCTGCAGAGCTGTCACAGAGTGTGGTGGGATGTGAGCTCAGACCAACCTGCACTCAGGCTACAGCCAAGGAATAACTTGTGCTGGACCCTTCACTGGCATTCACAACCCAGTGCATTTTTTTTTGCAGGAGCTGCTCCTCACCATGGCTGTGATGCAGCTGAGGTAGCTGCATTCTGCCTCTACCATCCTCCCCACAATTTCAACCAAAAAAGTTATTTTTCATCTCCTAACGTGTAAAACGGTGAGCCTGCATTCTGTAGCCGAAAGTGGCAAACGTTAGTGATGGAGAAATGACCCCCAGCTGCCCTTAGGGCATCACGTCTCACAAAATAGCACAGTCAGTCACAGAGTGCTGACATTAAAAAGTGCAGAAGCACAGGGAGAAAAAGAAACACTAAAACAGACTGCAGAGCAAGGATTCTGCATTGCACAACCCACTAAAATATGTTTGATACCAGCATGCAAGGCTGCTTCAAGGCTGGAGTGATCTTAGTTCAATTTGCTCCGAGTCACTTTACAAGTGAGGCGAGGGAAACCAAATCCAGAAAATTCAAACTGCAAATGCACATCCACACACAGGTCTCAGCCAGCTGAACAAACCCCACCAGGATTCATGCTTGTGGTCCACTTGGACTTATCCTCTTCACGGGCTCCCTGTCTTGCCTCCCAAAAGAACAAAATTAATCCCAGATATTGGCTTGCTCAGGCATACCAAAACATTTACAAATGTATATGGCAATTTACATATGTCAGCCCACACGGTGAGCTGAGTCAGAGCTGCTGCCAGCGCTCCTGCCTGCTCTTCCCAGGTTCCCAGGTACTGCCCTTCGCTCTCCTCCCTTGCCTGGAGATGCCAGGAGAGCCGAGGCAGCTCCAGAGCAGCTCCATGCTGCGTCACGCCTGAGGAATTCATCCCAGCGATCTTCCCAGGTGAGGGAATAGTTAAAAGCTTGCTGGGAAGCCTCTCAGCAGAGCATTTTTAAAGCTATTTCCTGACATCTCACCAGAAACACAAATCCCACTCAGTTTTCACTGCTAGTTATGTTCGTGTTTCCATGCTTCCCTCGGAGACTCTCGCAGGAAAGGCTTCTCTCACACCTGCTCGAGGCACAAATTGCTGCCTGTTCCCCCAGGGACAAGTTCAGCACATCTCCAGCCTTGAGCAAAGCCTGAGCCACCCTGGGCAGCTGCTCTGTGCCCAGCCAAAACTGAATTGTGGAGAGGGGATGCCGGGGGGGGGGGTGCAGCTGGAGACCCCCAGAGGCAGGAGTTCCACCGATGCCTCCCAAAGCCTTTCCCAGGTCTTTCCTGCAGCACCAGCACCAACAGGTCCTGGCACGGGGTTGGGGCCAAGCATAACCTTGTAATTAGTGAAATCCTAACCATTTTTGCTCCTGTACGTTTTCTGTATGGGAAGAACCTGCCAGGCAGTGGAGCATTGCATTTTGAAAGGAAAACCTTTCTTGATTGCGAATGTGAAATGGGGACTCGAGAGTTGAAAGACATGTCAAATTATGGGAAGCTGCAGGGGCTGAGAATTCCTATCTCCAAGAATACTGCCTGTTACAGCCTTGACCTTTTCTGCAAATACCATCCTTCCCTATAAAAACGTGGCTTGGAGTTTATTTAGAAATTCTTTTCAAGTAAGAAGTCATTCTTTGGAGAGTCTGCTGTGAGGTTCTCCGTGTGGATGGAGGCTTTTTTAAGGTATGCTGCTGGAAGAAAGTGCCCCAGGGGAAGTGCTGGATACTCTGCCATGCATCTCAGCGGCTCTGGTGATACCACAGACACCAGCCCTGACGTGGTTCTGCAAGAGGAACCTCAGCAGGGTTGAAACCAGGGCTGGCTTGGCTGACACAGTGCAGGAACAAAGTGCCCCCGTGGCACAGGCAGCACCAGCTTCCCCGGTGTCACTGGAAACAGCAGGTCATGGAAAAGCTAAAAGCAGGCTGCATTTTAACACAGCACAGGATCAGCCCTCTGCTATCTGAGCCGTTATGGCACGAAATCCCTTCAAAACCACGCTTCCATTTCTCAAATTTTCTGCAGTTTGTAGCTGCTTCTCTATATCCCACAGTCACACCGGGCTACATTTGTCACCCATGAATAATCCCACTTACATTGCAGAGTCTCTTCCTACCCTGGAGAAAAATGCAGTGGGAGGTGTGGGGAAGCTCAGTGAAAGCTGACAGCCAGGAGAGACTGGGAAAGGCCTACAGAGCTCCTTATTTAGATGTCCTATTTTAAGATAAAATGAAGAGGAACTATGCACATTCAGCATTTTGCTAAACTGACATGAAACCAAGTCACTACAAAATCAGTTTGCAGAGGGATGCAGTGCACATGCTTGAAGCCTTCTGTAAAATATTATTATTATTTATGATTGCAGTAGCTCCTGGCTGTCAGCAAGCCCCAACCTTGGGGCTACTGATCCGTGTATCACAGGAGAGAACCCTGGCCAAAAAAAGATTCCACTGACAGAAGGAAACATTGCCCTTTGTCTCCCCATGCAGAAAATGAAATAGTGCCTGCCTGGGCACTCTGCATTAACTCCCTGTACAAGATGCTTTGCAACAGCAGCGACAGGAATTACGTGGTTTTCTCCCACCTACACTTGCTGACCCAAAAGCTGCCCACTAACTGATGATGAGTCTGCAGAAGCTCATTAAAAGTGTTTTAGCCCGTACAGAAAGAGAGATTTAAAGCAGCCAGGATGGCTTGGAGGGGGCAGAGGATGCCCAGGGAGGCTGGAAATGCTCTGCAGCAAGGAAGGGCTCCTGAGGGTCCCAGCAGCCCATGGCAGCAGCAGCCGACTCTGCAGATTCCTGGAAAAGGAGATGTGTTCTGTGGCTCTGTGTGGGACATGGACTGGGGAAAGCTGGCCACATCCAACCACCCAGGGCTGGGGAAGGAGAATGGGATAATATTTAAAGGCCCAATCTTGGGGTCATCAAAACCTCTGATAAAACATCTTATTGATAATAGCGGGACATTAGGATTAGGCTTTTGCCTAATCACTGGAGGTTTCCTGACTCCATAGGCTTATCAGGGACAGTCTTGTCAAAACCAGCAAACAGATGAGGCTGAAAATAATCTGTTCTCAAACTTCCCACATTCAGAAATGCCTGATCTGAGGCACGGGCTTGTCATGCAGCACTCACTAAGCACAGCCCATTTGCAAACCATGGAAAAGCAGGAAATCCATAGTGCCTTTCCACAGAATCCAGAACTGTACAACGCTTTAAATATGACAAAGATAAGGCTTGAAAACTGCTCTTAAAAATCTACAGTAAAGTTTCCTAGGGTTTATGACATTATGTACCCTATTGCTTGAATTCTGGCCATCGTACACTTTCCTTCTGCTGGTCACATATCACAGCTTTAGCACAGCCTGGAAAAAAGGTCAGGCCCTCTCTTCAAAGGAGAAAAGACAGCTGTACTCCTCCAAGGAAAATGGTAGCAGGATGATACCATTTTGGGGGAAAGGATAGCAATTATTCTGAGCAACAGCATGGAAATCAAAAACCTGAAAGGGTGGAGTGAGAAAGGAGCAGGGACGGTAGAAAGAACACGTGATGATGCCATTTCAGCAATAAAGTCATTTAGGAGCTTGGAACAAGCTGTTCTTAGGGCATTGCCAGACTGACCAGAGACAAGAACAGCATTTCAGTCCAACTGACGAACAAGTTGGTCAAACCCTCTCTCGTGCCACGGCCAGCCAGCCTTGTAAACACCAAAGGTCAGATAAACATCCAAATGTTGCAATTTATTGGATTCACATTCCGCTGGCGATCCACCTATGTTTTCTTCTGTCGGGACAAAGGGTTGTGGGCAGCTCACAGGAGGATCGTGTTGTCTACCAGCACGAGGCACAGGCAGGACAGAGAGGGCAGAGGATGAAATGGGAAGCCCAGACTTTATAGGAAAAACAAAGTCCCCAGTGCAACACCCATCCTTATCTTCGTAAGAAAACCACGAGTATCCTCCAATCTTAACAATTCTCTCCAGGACGAGAAAATGAGCGAACTGAAAACCTTTCAGAGGCCACAAAACCAGGTGCTGCCACTGAGGGCTCGCTTTGGAGCCACACCAGCAGAAAAAGGAGGGCTTTTCCAGGGCAGTGGCTCTCTGGAGCAGGCACGGCGTGTGCCTGGCAGCTGAAGCAGTAACACTGCGGTGACGCACAGCTCGCTGGAGGGACGGCACATGAAAGGCTCTGGTCAGCTCAGTCCAGGAGATGCCCCAACCCTGCACAAGGCCCTGGCTGCCACTGCAGTGCCACAGGTGCAGCTGCATCCGTAGTAAGGCTTGCACAACCCCTGCTCTCATATGCTGGAGGACACACACCCCCACAGTCGCAGTTTACTCCTCTAGCAGAAAAACAGCAGGGCCAGACCCAGGGACTCTCCTGTGGCACTGGCAAGGCCACACTGATGTCACAGGAGGGGTGGTGCCCCCAGTCTGCTATTGGGATAAATCAAAAATTATTCTGATTGCAATCTTACAACCCACAAAACAACAGCACAAAAGCACAAAGCTGGCTCTGGATTCTCTTTATCAGATAGGTGAAATTGCCACCAAAACATGGGCCAGGAAGGACAACCCCACTGTCTTCAGGCTTTAGAAACAGACGCTAAAGCCCATCCAGGGTAGGGAAAAAAACTGTGGAAGCATTTGCCCACATCTCCACATCCCTCATGAGGAACTGCACAATCAGCCAGGAGCAGGGTGGGATTGGATCAACCCCACAGGAACAACCCCAGCTGCTTCTGCCTCGTGCCCTTCAATAGTTTCCAGACAGGGCAACGATTTAGCAGAAGGGGCCCCCAGAGCACTGATGTGTTATTTTATTTCTGGCTTTGAACTCCAGGACCTTACAGGATTTCCTGGATGTGGTGTCACCCACACCAGGTGAACTTTCCCGGGGTCTCTGTTCCAGCCGTGCAGCGCTGGGAAGCTTCGGTGCCTGCTTTCCATCTGACAGCAGCACAGCTGAACCAGAGGGATGCAAAGCTAATCGTGGGGAGAAGGGAGCCAGAAAGGGATTCCAGCAACGTGAAAACCAGAGGGAAATGCCAGAGTCGTGCTATCTGCGATCGGTATCTGTGACCCTTCATTTTCCAAGAAGTGGTGATGATAAGGCAGCTCTGCCCAGGTGAAAGATACCAGCAGGGCTAATTGTAGCTGAGCAGGCTGATTCTCATGGCAGTGCTGTTATCTCCCTGGATTCCAGCTCCCAGCGGCTGCTGTCACTGCTCAGAATATCCAGCAGTGAGAGAGAGAGGAAGAGAAGGGGGTAGAAAGGAGAGAGGAAAAAATGAGGAAGAAAGGAAGGCAGAGGAAAGGAGCAAGTGGAAAGGAAAGTGTAAGAACAGACAAGACAGAAAGGGGAGGAACAGAGAAGATATGGAAAGATGAAAAGGCAAATGGGGACTCTCAGCTGTTCCACAATTGCCTCTTACAGGGGTTTCAAGAGAGTGGAGCTGACGGCAGAAATTGCTCACTGTGGGTGTATTTCAAGAGGCAAACTCAGTTCGACCCTTCCCTGAGGACATCCATCCTCTGCAAGGAGGGACCGGGATTATGTGGAAGGCACAGGGAGTAAAGGAATTACTCCGGAGACATTACCTCTCCACTGATTAATAACGAGCTGCTAATGAGGCTTAGCCTGTGCACACAGCATGGTGCAGAGGGGAGGATGCTCTGGTCCCTAAAAACTGCCCCAAGAGCCAAGTCCAGCTTGGAAGAGCGGAAGGGAAAGCCAGGACACTGATAACTTTGTGTCCACTACCACCACATCCTGCTATTCCTGCACCCATCCACCAATTTTCTGGTCCCTTGTCCTACCCAATTTCCAGATTTTGGGCGGCCCCAGCTTCAAGCAGGAAGGAGCTGTGGGCATTGCCCCGCACGGTGCCCGAGCTGTGCCCGGCACACACCAGGAGGGAACGTGCTGAGCCCATGCTTGGCCAGCTGGACCTGTCAGACCTGCTGCAGCTGGCAGGTGGGTCTGGCCCACATGATTATTACCCTTGGTCTTCCTCCTCACAGCCAGGTAAATACACGGTACAAGACTCCCTGGGCCAAGGAGGTGACGCTGGAAACGAGGATGAAAGGAGCAGTGAGAAGTGACTTGCCCAAAACCATGTAGCACAAGCCTAGCGAGGGATGGAAGGGGTTTGTTGCCAAAATACAGGTGTCAGGAGCCAGCTGATATGTGTTTTGTTTTCCAAGACACCCACCTGGGGCTCCAGGTATGGCCCAGGACCTCCTGGAGATTGGTGGTTTCAAGCAGGACTCCTGAATCTGCAAAATTAACACAGAGCAGTGCCTGGTGCTCCAGGTCTCCTCATGCCAGGCTGCAGCCCTGGGCACTGGGAAAACACCTCCAGAAGTATTTGGAAGCAGAATCCTTTAGGCTCAGATGGAAAAAGTCCAAACCCCTCACTACAACTTTTAGAGCTGTGTGCTTCAGGAATAAATGCCACGAGGGTGAGGGTAGAAAATCAGAAATCCTCCCCAGCCAACGTCAATGCCAACAAAACCGGTGCCAGCCTGAAAATACCTGCTGGGTTATCCACAGGCAGCCAGTGGGGGCTCTTGGTGGAGATGTACATTGAATTATTAAATGTTGGGGTTTTTTTCATTTCGCCTACTTGAATTTAAAATCATATCAGAAATAGAATCAAAATTATACCATCATCTCTTGCAATCCTTTGCACTACAGAGGAAAATTGCACAAATTATACATGATGACAATGTTATAAAGGGAAGTCAAACTGCTGAAATGGTGGAAGCCACAGACCATGACTTGAACAAGCCAAAAAACTCAGGTTTTGAGGAAAGTAACTTTTACTCCAAGTAGGGAAAAAACCAATCAGAATTGTCCATTCTGATTTATTCAATTGGTTTGATTGGGGTACATTATCATTCAGGTGTTAATTAATGAATCGAAAAGCAGGAAAGTTTATTTTCCATTTCTAGCCATGAAATAGTCCAAAATATATTCTGCTGTTACTAAAACTGTGAAGACCTTGACCAGCAAAAATACTTCATTTCACTCCCTACTTAAAAATAACCTCAACAAGACAGCTTTATACACAGAACAGGCCTTTATACACTTTATTTTTCATCTGTAGTTGACACATCAGACAGTTTAATTTAGATAATAATTCCTTCTCATGACTTCTTTTCTGAATTCCCATTTCAGCCCTGATAAATCTCATGATAAATCACAAAAGAAAACCAAGTCTTGCCAAAAAAAATAAATAAATGGAAAACAAACAAACAAAAAAAATGCCACGCATCATTTTCTTATGGAATAAATCATCCTCCTAAAAATCTGAATAAACACTTGATAAGTGGAACAAAGTAAATGTGTACAGGTATGGAAAATCCAGAACAAATGCAGTGCAAGGGCTGTATTTAGGGCTCAGACTGGCATTCTCTGGTCAGACAGAGCAGGCCAGGTTAGGATCCCTACAGGATTTTGCTGAGGGTCACCACTCCTGAAGCAAAACCTGCCCCGTGGGACCCACGCCTCCCTCTCGGGAGGAGTTTGGTACATCAGCTGAAGCCATTGGCAAAGGTCAGCTTGTCCCCCACAAAAAAAACCCCACAAGTTTTCAGACTGGAGACCTGCGAGTGCAGCTTGTCCTGTCCCAAAGAACACAAGGCGGGGGGATCTGGGGGCAGTCACATCCTAAACTGCTGCCACGAGATTCCCTAGAGCACATCAGCCAGGAAATCTGACTGCAAACTGTGAACCAGGATTCCTGCAAGGAAATAACTGCATCCCACATCAGTCTGGGACAGGACTGGGATTCAAAACGCGAATATCTTGATTTAAAGCATGATAATGCCAGTGAATCCCTTGGATGTGGAGCAGCCCCACGCTCAAACCAAAGCTGCCTTCACTCCTGCGCTCGGTGCAGAAAAGGCACAGCAACACGGCAAAGGTGGGGAAGGGATTTGCACCCATTGTGCCCTGACAGCCCCACATGTGTGGAGCAGGAGGTGGAAGCATCACCACTGAGTCAGATTTCCCTGGGAAGGAAGGACAGATCCAACCCTCAGCTCTCCCGGGGTTCGCCAGGGGGTCCCCCCGTGCTGCCAGCAGCTCCCGCACCCCTCAGAGCCATGGGGACAGGTTTGGGAGGGGAGGTCCTGTCCCCCGCAGCAGTGCCCACCCACACGCCTCTCCCAGAGCCACAATTCCCTATTCTGCAGCACCATCTTCAGCAAGAGGGAGGAAAACACCTTCCTGGCAGGCAGCAGCGCGGAGGGGAGACCCGAAGGACCTGCGCTTACAGCCAGGAGCAAAACAGCGACGGATGGAAGGTTTGGCTCAGGGAAGGGGAGTTACGGCATCTGGCATCCCAGAAAAACCCCAGCACAACCGACCTCGGGAATAGTTTGTGGGATTCGGTATTTTATTGTTAAACTCCTCTGCCCTCACAGCCCCTTTTCCACCTACGGAAAAACAGCATTAGGCTGTTTTGCACCCAGCTAAAGCCAAATTATCTGCTAAATTCTCTTCTTGAGTTTGTTCCCAGCGCAGCCCTCCAGCAGCCACCAACCTCCCCTGCACAGCCACGACAGGAAGGAAACAAATGTGACCTGTCCAGAGCCTAAAAAGTCAAATATGGCCCCAATAACCTCTAACATGTTGTTCCCCGCTCCCAGAATTCCCACACTCTCTCCCACGGGGATTTAGAGCAACAGGAGGGACAAAAGACCCTTCACACTCTTCTACCTCCCAACTGCTTAAAGCAACAAGGATGGGGAGAGGGCACAGAGCACCTGGAGGTGTTTGCTGCAGGTTTTCAATTTGTTTGATAACAGTCCTAGTTAGGGCTCATCATTTCTGGAGAGGAGCTTGGCTTTCTCCTGTCAGTATCCAGATTTCTTGTATAACTCTGAGAGTAACAGCAGAGGAGGTGCAAGGACTTAAAATAGGAATAGTATTAATTTAGAACCTCCAAAAAATGGACAATGAGCTCTGAAACTTGATATTAACGATAAGTAAACGCTGAGATATTATTTCAAGAGCTATTCTAGTAAAAGAAAATAAAATTTAAGAAGGCTGTTTTCAGCAATGTTACACTCAGGCCATTGGTTCTGAAGTTAGTTGCATTTTTTTTTAGGAGAAAAAAAATCCAAATGGACTAAAATTACCTGTCAGTAAGACATCAGGTTTTTTAATTCTCCATTAAAAGAAGAGCAGAACAGGTTGCTGGGAGGGATAAAGCTTGTCCTTCTGCACACTCAGGGAGAATCTGCCCCTTGGTGTCAGGCAGAGTGGGTGCACACAAAACTTATTTCTACTAAAGAAAAACCAGAGGAGGCTGTGAACAGCCACCATGTCAAGTATTGACCCTCAAAGCCAAAGCTTCGACTCCTTTTGGCAGCACCAACTTATCCCACAAAGCCACAGCTCGGGGATCTCTGTGCAGCAGTGGGAAAGAGGTATAAATTCTCTGAACTCAGGAGCTGTGCAGGCCACGGATTCTGGTCGGGATTACCAAAGCTATGGACGTTTTATCAAATTCTTGGGGTGGGGTTTTGTTCCTGTGTCTTTTTTATTCACAAACTCTCTTGTCCTCCGAGCTCCAGAGCTGCAGCTGAGAGTGCAGCTCGCAGACCTGCTTCAGTCATTGCAGATATCCACAGTCCTCATCCCTCCCTCCCTGCAGTTCCTTTCTGCTTTCACTTGAAGGCAACCTTGCGCTGCTCATGGAAAGAGAAAGGGGCTGGGGAAGCATCGCAGCTGCTGCAGCCGCAGGGATCCCAAAATCCCAGGATGGGTCAGGCTGGCAGGGACCACAGTGGGTCACTGGTGCCACCTCCCTGCTCCAGCAGGGCCATCCCAGAGCACAGGGCACAGGATGTGTGCAGTTGGCTCTGGAATATCCCCAGGGACGAGACTCCACAGCCTCTCTGGGCTCTGTTCAAGGCTCATTCGCTGCACAGGAAAAGGCTTTTTCCTCATATCCAGGTGGAACTCCCTGGGATCAGTCTCTGCCCGTCCCTCTGGTGCCATTGCTGGGCCCCACAGAGCCGGGCCTGGGCCCTGCTCAGAACCCTCCCTCACAGGGGTAATGGGGCTCAGACACAGGGAAAAACAGCTTGATTGTTTTTATAAAATCTGATTAATCAGTATTTGAACACTGCTGATTTTCCATCTGGCTCCTCTGAAGGTGGTTTAACCCCTCTCTGCTCCCAGCCTTGCAAAGAGCAGGGAAGAGGATCAGCAGCTGCAGGGGAACAAACACAGGGGAACAAACAATCCCTGCCTTGGCTCCTCTCCTCACCTAAAGCATCGACAGTGACCACAACAGCAGGGACAGTTCAATTCTGAGTGGGGACAGAACCAGCTGGAGAGAGGGATATTTCCTAATCAGCTGTCCCAGAGGAATTTTATCCTTGGATACTCATGGAGCTGGTTATCTCGGCCATTAGTGAACTTGTGAGGGACAGGTGAGATACAGCAGGCAGGCAAAGGGCAAAGGCAGTGTCTGTCCTCCGAAGCCGGGAACGAGAGCAACCAGGCAATTACAGACCTGTCTGTGATGCCAGGAAAAAAACACCAGGAGAAATAAATACTTGGAAAAAAGCCAAGATGAACAGCAGGGCCTATGAAATGGTCAGTAGCGAGTGGTGCACGGAAATGGGGTTTGTGCAGAGGAAAAGAATAAAAAGGAGATGCAATACAAAAGAATTTAAGAGTCCCAGGTTTTAAATTTGTCTTTTCCATGAATTTCAGGGAACAGACACTTAGATAATTTACACACATCCACCTTTTGACACTACTTTGGGAAGAGCAGCCAATAACATCACTGTGCATGAAGCTGCATTTACGAAACCACTCTTCAAAGCAGAGCAGTATTTAACATTTTCTTCTTTTCCTTCTGCTCAAAATGACCATCTGGCAACAGATTTTCTGGAAGGAAGCCTTTTCTCTGGTTTCTGTTTGGGGACAAACCTGTGCCAGCTTCCAGCAGTTCGTGTGATTTAGGGATGCAGAATATAGTTCTCATCTGAAATGTGCGTGGGCTTGGATTCAGATTCAGACAGGGAAAAGATCTGGTGTGAAGCAAGCTGTGGGTTACAGCACAATTTTCTCTCTGTGCATGTAATGTGCCAAACTAGAGAAATTTGCATCCCTTTCCCTGCAGTCTCAGGCCAAATGGTAAATTCTGGATATTATCCCCAGTTATTTAACCTGCCCTGAGCACATCAAACCTGTCTGAAGTCTCATTTAAAACTCCTAGGAACTTCCATTTGGAACTGTAAGATGCAAGATACTCCTCAGATATAGCAGGCACAATCACAGTCAATTAAATTTTCTTTAAAAACGGAGTAAAACCTCTCTGCAAGAAGCTAAGAGGTCTCAGGGGCAAAACTTCCCATTTCAGGAGGGTGTGGGAGCCTAGAAAGACTATCCTAAAGGAAGAACAATTCTGCCTGTGTTCATTTTAGAAGAGACATCTGAAACTTTTAAGAACTAAGCTGTAGTGCCTGAGCTCAGGCACCAGTGCACACACAGAGCCTTGGAGACACAGGCAGGGGAACAAAAGGGCTCCTCCAGTGACCTGCCCTGCCTCCAGTCCCAGTTCTGCCCAGTCTGAGGGCAGAAAATAGGAAATGAAACCTAATTCCCTGCTTGGAAACTTCAGGCCAGATTTCTGATCTTTTTTCCAAATGTCCCTCGTGACTGAGCTCTGAAACCTGGCTGTGTCCATCTGGGATGGGCAAGGAGCTGCACAGCCACGGCCTGGGGAGAGCATCAGCAGGAGGAGGGGGAGCTGGGCTCTCCAGGGTCACCAGAGGATCAGGCAGAGGACACCACACAGATCCCTAAGGAATGCCACCAGCCTCCTGTTATTCCTCAGAAAAGTCTCCAGGAAACTCTCACTGAATAAAACTTTTTTCTTAAAGGTCTCCTCTTTCCATGTCCAAAATTTGGGTGGCTGGTCTTGGAGTGTGTTATCAATGGATTAAAAATAAATTGGCTTTTATTGCTTGGAGATAAAATGTGGCTAAACCACACTTCCAAGGAAAGGAGGTTTGTGTCTGAGTAGAGGAAAAGAAGGAGGGAGTCTCTCTGCCTTTGTGAACACAATGAAGTGCAAAAATAAACATCAAAACCCGTGAGAAATTATTACTTTATAAAATTCCTTTCAGCTATAACAGTCCCAACTCTTATTGTCATTTCTTACACCTACTAACGTAGAAGGTCTAAGCACCACCCGCAGGTACATCAGGCTGGGATTTGCTCCACATCCTGGAACAGCTTTTCCATCAGAGGAGGACGAGTGCTGGGGATGTTGGAGCACAAACATTAACCCAGGCTCCCCCAGCTGCAAAGCCAAAGGATGTTCTTTGTCAGGAGACCTCGATACAGAGCTTCCACTGCTCCCAAGGAGCCACAGCTCCAGCCCAGCAGCGGCTGCTGAACAGAAGCACTTGGGTGTTTGTAGGAGCACAGCGTTGTAGGGAACTCCCGTGGATAACGCTCACAGCTGTTTTTAACACACACAAAAGTCAAATGGTCGAGGTAAGGAACTCTATCAAGGCATTCATATCAAACGGGTAAGGGAAACTGGGGGAATGTGTGGCTCCAGCTGAAAAGAAAGGAGCCAAGGATGTCCCTTCCTTGGAAGAAGCTGCCCAGGCTGTGTTTCACCTGATTGGAACAGAGGAACTCCCAGTTCCCTATATGTGGGCACAGATAACAGGGAGCATTACCTGCTGAACTCAGCCAGGAGCAGGAGATGCTGCTCTGCACTGACAGAAGCTCTGAGTTTGCTCCCCAGACAGCTGTCAGCTCCTCGGACACGCCAGCTGTGCCTTGGCTGCCCCCACACCACAATCTACCGCCCGTGTCAAATGTCCCGTTTCCCCAAGTCTGCAGGGCTCAGAAAACAGAGGATCCAGACAGTGCTTTATCTCAGTGACAACTTTTTCTGAAATCAGTTGGGAAAAACACGTCCAGCTATTGCCAGAAAAGATCTCCCACAGCTATTGGCACCATCAGCCCTCCCTTACGTGGTTTCCCAAGTGGCACAAGGGATGACAGATTCATATTAATTCCAGTCAGCAAATGGATTATAAATACTCCCCCAGCCAGTTGCCACCTGATAGGACTGTCCTTGAGTCCTCCAATTGTGGAAGGGACTTGTCAACTCTAAATTTACCCACCAGCAAGTATTGTATAAAACATAATACTCTGTGATCCTTGGTAGACACTTGTGCTGTAGCCCAGCATGGATTAAACCAGAAACTGCTGGTTCCATCAGCCAGACAGACATCTCACTGCTGCTTATCTCGAGCCTTGGATGGCAGGAAGGAGAAAGGGATGGGTTTGACAGGATGCGTTGGTGTTTTGGTCGTGGAATTGCCCCCGCGCTCACATCAAGTCTGAGTTAATCAAGTGAGGGCCCACCTCACAGCTTTCTGATGAGGTAGCAGCTTCTGTTCCCAAGGACAGCCTTTCCCAGCAGAAAAATGTCCCACCACGACTGATAAAAGTGAAGCCACTCCAAGGATGGGGTGTCCCAAAGCAGACAGAGCTGATACCGAGCAGGCTGAGATAACATTCCCTGTAAAAAGCAGTAAGGCAGGACGCTGCAAGTTTCTACAAATGGACTGTTCATTCGGAGAACCCTAATTAGATGGATTCAAATTTACAAAATGGAAAGAAAACAAAAAAGCAAGCAAGGAGCTCCACTTTTTTCCAGCTTTAGAACTGTCCAAGTGTCTGCAGATGGAGCAGATGCAGGTGTTGGTGGCACCTGTCTGCAGCAGATTTTCTCATCCCAAAAAAAGGGGCTGCCTGAGCGGGAGGACAATTTGTAAACTATCAGTTCAGGCTTTTACCCAAGGCAAACTCCTCTTTTTTTGCCTGTTTCATGCACAAAAGCTTTCCAAGCTGGCCAGCTGGAGAAGCATCTCATCCCTGGCCCTCCACCTAATGGAGACTTGCCTCATATTTCCATTATTTTCACTTGCTGAGCACTTTTTAGCAGCTGAGCCAAAAGGTATCTGCCTTTTTTGGAACCTGTATCTTCCCAGTTGTTTTGGGGTTTTTTTTAACCCCAGGGGAGAGCAAGGCTGGAGAACAACGCATCAGAAAAATCCTGGGGATTTTTGCGTTGAGCAACTGTAGCACATTTAGGAAAAGATTTGACCTTTGTAATAGGACCAGGATTTTTGTCATCTACATGAGAATCACCTGAACATAATCAAGTTACTCTCCACTAAATAGCAATTTCTCCAGGCTTTCTCCATGTCTGGAATACTGTAGCATCTTTTAACCTCCAAAATTCTTTTTAGTCCCACTGC
Organism: Corvus moneduloides; assembly: GCF_009650955.1. Classification (NCBI taxonomy): domain Eukaryota; kingdom Metazoa; phylum Chordata; class Aves; order Passeriformes; family Corvidae; genus Corvus; species Corvus moneduloides. The sequence goes on along the minus strand of NC_045490.1, from coordinate 2,510,581 downwards.
AACCATCTCTAAATCCATGGATGCTTTTAACCTCAAACTCTGCACCTTAAATCCAGGGGTAAAACTCCTGGGTTATTTCCTCCCCACACATGGGATAGGCAAAGGCAGAACCTCTCATACCTTCTGAGCACTTGCACATCCCTGAAACGAAAGAGAAACTGAAAAACTCTGAGGTTTAGGAACAAGGCTGGGAGCTCAACAACAGGGACAAAACTAAATATTGAATTGTTATTTGCTGCACAAGCACTGTGCATCCTGTGCACTTTGGGAGACACAGGCTTTAGGGGAAAAAGGCAAAGCTGAAATGAACCCAAAAGCCTGACAGCGAACGTACACAACAGAGTCACATCCTGAGTGCCGAGGGCCTGACTTTGCAGCTCGCACAGTTTCCCTTTCCCCTCACTTCTGCTCACATGTGATACACATAAAATGTTGCTCAGAGTGACTCCAGTCATAAAAGGGGCTTTTTCAAAATGAGGATTTACCCCAGGGCTAGTGGAGCTTACAATAAAAAAGTGCTCAGAGACAACAGCATTTACTGCCCTCAAAACATAGAGCAGAAATCCCTGTTGCAGGACATTTTATCCTACTGGAACTTTAATCCAGCTAATGCTAACGAGTCATTCAGAATAAATGCGGTGGGAATGAGGACAGGATACACTCTCTAGCCATTAGATCTCCACCATGGAGTTACCCAGCCCATTGCCTCTTCCTCCACAACACCGAAATCCTCAGCACCAACACAGCCAAGGATCAGCCCAGCAGAGCTTTCACATCCCTGATGGAATTGAAGTTCCCAGGACAGGAGATACGTGGGGATTTTCCACTCTGTTTTGCCACAGCTTCCATCACCTTCAGTGGAGAACATTGCCTAAATGTGAACTACTGGATCAAGTTCGTATTTTGTAAATATTATTGTTCTTCCATGAACTTTGGCATCAATGAGAGTGAAGCTGGAGAGGCTGGAATATGACACAAGGCTCAGGAGCTTGGCTGTTATTTGTCCATTTTTTAAAAAGTGGGAAGGGACGGGAAAAAAGAATAGTTTAGAATTGTGGTTAAACACTTTTTTTTTCCCCTAGAGACATTGAGGATTTTGCCTTTGCTTTGTTTATTCTTCCCTGGGACTAAGTAAAGTCGTATTTTTAAACATAGGACATCGCCCCCTTTCCTTTTATATGCTGAAATCCTGAGAGTTGCTCTACACAGGGCTCAGGCTGCTCTGACTACTTGAAGCCAAATGCATCTTTCAGAGTGTTTTCTTGTGGTCTAAGAACGTATTTATTTTTTCAGCCATTCCACTTGGATGTACCTTTGTTCACTTTCCAGGGGCAGTTCACTTTCATGACTTTCTTTCCTTTAAATCACGATATGTGAATAAAGTTTCCGATTTTTCACCTCAGTTCTGTTATAAAAGTTCAAGCACATGAGTGATCCTTGTAACCCAGATATTTAAAATTTGACCAGCACTTTAGGATGTTATTGAATCAGTGCTTACATATTTCCTTATTTCTCTTTGGGGAGTTTATTATCTTTTAACTTTTTTTAAGTGGATATATGATCCAGCTCTGACACACACAAAACCAAGGGCACGTTTTTACCAAAGCACATTTGACAGTGAGGATCCTGGCTGAAAGCATGGATATACCCCCTCATTGAAAACCGTGGAGCAGCTAATCCTGAACTACACATACAGAGGTAGTGGTGAAAACAACTTCTGTTGGACACAGTGAAGGGAAAAAGCCTCAGAAAATAATTCAGGGTAGAGATTTCCACCTCCCTGGGCTGGCTGTGCCTAAAATCCAAAGCCAGGGAATGAGAATCCTGGAGGAGCCAGTCCCCCTGTGTGGACAGTGTTGAGTATCCCGGAGCTGGAGGTGGGGAATTCCTTGGACACAGAGGGGCTGTGCTGGGGCAGCTGCAGGGCTGGAGGGGGGAAGGCATCTGGGAAGAAGCAGTGCAGAGCCTGACAGCTCGGAGACGGCCAGATGTTTTCATCATTATGGAAAAAATCTGTTGGTGCCTCTTTGCCCAGAGAAACACTGGAGGAGGAAATGTCCTCTTGAGCTCTGATCAAGGCTGCACATTAAAACTGCGCTGGGCCGGGGTCAGAAACACAACAGAAATGAGAGGAAGGGATCTTTTCTGACTGCAGCTCTAACCTTAAACGTGAAGGTGCCCCAAAAAGCTGCAGTGTCTCCCCAGGGACCTTTTCCCAAATCAGAGAGCTGGAGACACAGGGCCTGGAGATGGGGCCCCAGTGGTGTTTCTCCAGCACCATCACCCCCGTGCTCTCTCTTCCCTCCACTTGCAGCAGGTGCTGCCCCAGGAATGTGCACTCCTGCACATAACCCTGGAGCTGCAGAGCTCTGGAGATGCTCATCCGGGGGTTGCAGGGAAACTGAGCGCAGCAATTACACAAACAGGGGCTGGAGATCCCTGTCCTGGCTTACAAAATCAGCTCTGAAGGATTCCTGCCGCCCCCCTGCCCCAGACACCCCTGGGTGACACAGAGCCCCGCATCCCAAAGCCAAGATCCAGCAGTCCCTTCTCCCAGGCAGCTCCTCGGGATTCACCCCTTCCCGCGGATCCCCCCTTCCCAAAAACAGCGCGGCTCCCGCCGGCTCCTCTCACTAATTTTAGATTCCAGGGACGGAAGATGCGATGTAATTAAAAACCATAAGTAACTCTCGAGGACCGCCCGGGAGAAGAGAGGACAAAAGAGTAAGAAAGTGGCACCAACCAACCCCAAACCCTTTCGATTCTACAGCAAATAAACCCTGCCCGAGAAATTAAAGGGCGATTAACGTTTTGTGCGTTTCACTTGGATTTTTTTGCCCTTCAATTGGCAAATAGAAAAGGCGGCGGCTGGGCTTGATCCGGGCAGGGATCGCACAGAGCTGGCAGGGAAGAAAGCACCGAGGCACTTTTCCCTCCTTTCCTCCGGTTCTTTTTGTTGGATTGCCGGTGCTCCAAGACAAAAAAAAATAAAGGCTGCCATTTAAAAGGTGCTTCCCCCTCTACCGCTGAAAAACGGGCTGATAATTAATGCAAAATTTAGGGAATAAAAATTCAGATCTGGTTTTATTTATGCGACATTCCTTTGAAATAATAATAATAACAACAACAACAACAACAACTCTCAAAGATATCCAAAACTTGAAAATTTTACCCAGAATAGGGGAAAAAAAAGTAAACATTTTGAAGAACTTTTACAAGGTTTTCGTTTCTTTCTACCCTTTTCTTCTTGCCATGCACTTGAAATTTCTGTGTTTTATATACAGTAAATTACACATTCATCAGGCTGATGAAAACTCTTTCTCGTGCGTGTGTTTACCGGTTTCCCTTTCTTATCTATTTTAATTTTCCAGGCATTTCTTCCCAAATGCTTTCTTTCTGTAAAAGAAGCCGCGGGAGCACCCGGAGATTTTGCTTTCCGGAGAGGATGCAAAAAATGGAACAATTCAGAGAAATCGATCCATTCCCCGTCAGACCTTTACAAAACCCAACAACGGATAATTTCCCCGCTTCCAAAAAAAAAAAAAAAAAAAAAAAAAAATGATCCGGCCATGAATCGTCCGGGAGCCCCGGCGGGGCTGAGCTTTTCCCGATGCCTCCGTTTGCGGAATTCAGGAGTAGGAAAGGAGGAACCGGCTCTGCCAAACTCGCCCCTCAGGGCAAAAATAATCGCGGGTCCGAGAGCTCCGCGGTAGCGGGGGGTATTCCTTCCTTTCTTCTTTTTTTTTTCTTTTTTTTCAAATTTTGGTAGTTGTTGGTTTGTTGAATTTGGAGGGGATGTTGGCTTTTGAGGAAGGGTTGTTGTGGTTTTTTGAAATTATTATTACCTGAAAGAGGCGCGGCTCTCCCACCAGGAGCGTCACCCTGGGGAGCGCTGGGGCATTTTCCAGGACAGCGGGGAGGCTCCCTCGGGGCAGCCCAGCGCCAAGTGCGGCAAAAGAAGCGGGGCCGAAGCGGGAATTCTCTTTTCTGGAGCAAGGGGACAGGCAGGAAGGGCAGAGCGGCCATCCCGACCAGGCCCCTCGGGAGCAGCTCGGCGGGGACGGGGAAGGGGACAGGAACACACACCGCTCCCGGCCGCGGCTCGCCCGGGACAGCCGATTTCATGGCTCTCCGGTTGTGGGTCACAGGCTGGGAGCAAAGGGGACACGGCCGGGAGACGCCAAAGAGGAGCCGGGGGTCACGGCTCTGTAACTCTACTCGCCCGAGTTCATCCTCCCATCCGTCTCGGCGGAGCTGGTCCCTCAGGAAGGGGCTTTTCCAGAGGGTAGGGTCCGGCACGGATCATGCTGCGGGAGCCCCGGGGGAAGGCGCAGTCCCCGGACAAAACCTGCCGCAGCCCGGCGGGGCTGAGCCGGCCCCCCCGAGCAGGGCAATACCTGGAACGCGGCCGGTCCCGCACCTCTGCGGGTGTGACCGGGAGAGGACAGAACACTTTTAAGACAAATAAAGCCCAAACATCGTCTCATGTTAAACGTGACCCGCCCCCCCCGGCCGGCCCTGCCCGCTGTCCCGGCCCGGCGCGGCCCCCCCGGGCTCCCGAGGAGCGCCAAGCGCGCACGGTGACATCGCAAGACGGATCGCATTTTACACGGCCAGCAGGAAGTATCCGAGAAGTCAGACCTTTTATCTCCTCTGGAAAACATCGTGCGGACAGACAAGCCGCAAACACCCTGAAATCTTGCGGCAGTTTCGGGCTTCCCGGACAAGAGCTGCTCCCGTTCCCACCGGAGCCAGTGGGAACCCTCTGCCCGGGGAAGGCAGATAGGGACAAAGTCCCGCCGCCCTTGTCCTTCGAAGCAGCCCAGACTTCACAGTGCCCGGAAGGGATTTCGTTTTTGAAACACTTTTCCTGTCCATCACCAGACACCGGTGTGCCCTGGCCGCGGGAGGCGTGTGACAAAGCGTTGTCGCATGAAAGTCTCTTCGGTCGTTTAATTCCCCGTCCCTAAAAATCACCGTGTAGGTCTTGCCCTGAGTGAGTTCCCCATGGAAACGTAACGAACAAGCGCTTTGGGGATTACCTGGACGCGTTAAAAAACTTTTTCTGGAGCGCAGAAAAGCGGCGGGTCCGAAATAAGCGCAAATAACGCGACCGCTGCCCAAGAACGGGGAGAGGGGGACGGGAAGGTTGCAGAACTCCCCCATCGCTCTCTCTTCACGAGCGAATCCAGCACAGTTACAGGCAGGGAAAAGAAGTTACAGGCAGTATAAAATTAAAGCTTTTCATCTATCTGCTCGGCTCCCAGCTTTCGCTTCAGCCTGGGGGCAAAACACTTCCAGCACCCGAGGTGCAAGAACCAGCTGAATTGTCAGATTCCAGGCACGGAGCCCAGGGCAGGAGGGAAAACTCCACGGAGGCATTTGCTATCCAAGTCCTCCTGCTCAACTCACCCCACCCGAGTCACCGACGGAGGCGGAAAGAGGCGACCGGGCCACCCCCGGGCGCGCCCCCCTGGCCTGCCTGGGAGCGGGGCTGGGGGTGCCCAAACCGAAACGGCACCGGAGAGGTTCATCCGCGCCTTTGCGCCAATTGTCCTGTAATAAAGGAAAGGCTCTTTGGTGCCGTCCGGCTGCTGCGTTTCGCGCTGTGCCCTGACACCCGGCTGCCCCCGTGCTCTCCCTCCGGTTTGCACGGAGGGAAGGGGCCCGATTATCTCCGAAATGCCCGGCGGGGTGAGCTGGGATCAGGAAGCGGCGGGCAGGGGGAGGCCGAGCAGCGGTGGCGGGGATGGTGGCGGGGGTGGCAGTGGCTCCCCTGGCTCCGGCCCTGCCGCCCGGTACCGGGGGTGTCCTGGAGGAAGCCCCGGGCTCGCAGCGCAGCAGTCCCGAGCACCGCGCAGAGGAGAGGCCCCTCTCCAAGGCCGGCTTCACGTCAAGGTCAAAACTCTTTTTTTTTGACGGCTGGAAAAGGGGAGCTTCGTTAGAGCTTGAAAAGACCGGGAGAAAAGAAAAGAATAAAAAACAAGTTTTTAAAAAATGGGGGAAGAAAAGGGGGGGGAAAATGTAGGAAGAAAAGGAGATTTTAGCTGAGGCAGAGTGAAGTGCCTGGACAGCTCCAAAGCCTTTTCCCTCTACCGAATTCGAGAGGGGTGAAAGCAAAACCTTCCCTGGCCCCAGCCGCCCCCCGGGACCCTCGATGGGACCCCGCCACGCACGGCAGCCCCGCGATCCCGCGGCAGAATTTATTCAGCCAGGGCTCGCCGGTTCGCAGCACCCCTTCCCAAGCGTTTGAAAGGAACAGCTGCCCAAAAGAGCCTGGGGAGCCCTCGGGGATCCGCGGAGATCCCGGGGTCCCGGCGGCTCCCGGCGCCACGATGGGAACCGGGAGATTGGCACTGGTTCTCGCAAGGAAACCCTAATAGGCTATTTCTGGACTACTGGCTCTTAACAAATCTATAGCACCTGAAGTGTTAGCACTCAATTAGTGACAAGGTTTCAAACCCCGGCGTTTACTGGCGAGGTATAAACAGAGTCCTCGGGAGATAGCTGGGAATTAGAACGGGAGGGGGCCCTGGACGTCTTAACCGGCTGGGATTAAGAGGAAAACTTTTTTAAAAGGTGCCATCTCTCTCTCTCTAAACAGTCCGAGGTGTCGAAAGCTCGGAGGGAGAGAGGATGTGCCCTCTGGAGCTAATTGCGGGGTTGGGAATTTTTTCTCTTTGTTTGGTTGGTCTCAGCAAGAAAAACCTTTGGTGTCTTTTTTTTATTTTTTTTTAAGAAAAAACAGCACCAAAAAAACCCCCAAAACACAAACCCCAAAATACAAAAACACAATAAACCCAGCACTAATCACATTTAGCAGTCCCGGAGAGAAGCAACGAGCGGCTGTGGGCGACAAGCCTCGCCTGCGAGGAGCCAGGGCAGGCTCAGTCCCGAGGGGGCAGCGAGAGCTGCAAACAGCGTGAAGCCGGCGGGGGACGGAACAGGACATCCACATTTTCCCCTGACAGTCAGAAAAATAGCAGCGCGTTTTTCGCCCCGTCTGCCTCACTTACACCCCTGGGGCCCGGATCTGCAGAAAGTTTCAGGGCGCTGCTCGGGGTCCTGGCTCGCTTTACTTTTTTTAATTTTTTTTTTTTCCATTTTATTTAAACGCAATCAAAAACGAGCCCGCGAAAGGTAAAAGTGATGAGGGAGAGTTCAGGGTCCCTCTCCTCTGCCCCCGACCCGCGGCTCCGCCGGGACACCCGGGCAGGTCCCCCCGGGCTGGGCAGGACCCTGCGGGCTTCGAGCAGAGTCCGGAGCTGGGGGAAGCGGTCGCCCTTGTCCCTTCCGCTGGACAGCCGGAGCCTGGCTTCAGCGGGCTGCTGGAGAGCCCCGGGAAAGAGAGAGAGGGGGTGGGAAAGGGGGGAGGAATGGGTGCTGAGCCCCGACCCGGAAAGTCCGTGAGCTGCTGTATGTCAGTAACTTATTCATCAATCAGCCGGACACAGAGCAGACCTGGCCTCTCTTTGCGGAGTGTTTGCTTTTTCACCAATTATTGCGGCCCTGCAGCTCTTTTTGTTGATACAGTAGTTCTAAAAAGTGCTAATGTTCATTTATCAGGGGGCCGAGCCCGGGACTCCCACTAGTTGTGATTCTTCCAAAAATATAAACACGAAGAGAAGGGCTAAGGCTAAAGCCCCCATTTGTTTCTAAACTGCAGTATTAAAAGTGATGCATTGTTGAAGATAAAGCGGAGATAACGCTGTCTGTCTCCAATGAATGTCTCCCCGACGCATTAATGACATTCCAAATGATAGCTCCGGCTTATCGTTCAATTAATCACTTCCACCCTCTGCAGTCGGGCCCACATCGATCGGCAGCCGCCGTGTGACTGGGGGGCTGGCGGGAGCCCGGCAATCCTCAATTAATCCCGGATTGTCGGCCGGCAGCTCCCGCCCCGCCGGGATGCGCTCCGGGCCCGGAGGGAGCCAGGTCGGACCCCGCCGAGTTCCCCGGGCACACGGAAACCTCCGGGGCAGGAACTGCCGTGCGAGCTCCGGGCCTGACCTGGGAAGGGCGTTTGGCCCAGGATAAAGGAAGGGAGCGCTGGAAGCCGTTTCTCCCATCCCGTGGGATGGGGATGTCACCAAGGCGAACCTGAGACGCGGCTCTGGGTTTGGGGAGGATCGGGATCACTTTGTTATTTTAGCCTGTATCTAACCCATCCCTATAAGCGTACAATAAAAAGGAGGCAACGAGGTTAAGAAAGCCCGCGGAGGGCCAGGGGTGCCGCAAACACTCTGCAAAGTCCCTCCACAGGTCACTCTCCCGAGGCTGCCTCCACCTTCCCCTTTCTCCTCTAACGGAGGAGCATCCATCCCCTCGAGCTGGCTCCCAGGGAAGTCTGCAGCAAGCGCAGCCGCGAAGATCGAGCTGGCCGCTTGGCCGACCCCTCCCCTCATTAAATCCCAATATTTCAGGCCTCTCCGTACACAGGGATCGCTCCGACTGTCATCGCCAGAGCCGGGGCTGGTTCGCCAACAAAGCGCTCCCAGCAGAGCCGCAGGCGGCTGCAGCGAGGGGCTGCGAGCGCCGGGGATGCTGCGGCTCCGGGCAGCACCGCCCGCAAAAACATCCAGAACTAAAGTGCCCAGAAGGGAGACCAAGGTGCAGCGGCGGGTCCGTGCCGGAGGGAGCAGCCCGGGGAGGGCAGCTCGGGGTGGGCAGGTGCTCACCTTTCCACCCGCCCCGGAGGGTCCCTTCCTGCGGGAGGAGAAAGGATTTGCACAGCTGTGACCCCGCCGTTTCCCGGCGCAGGGCTTAGCCAAGGGACCCCCAAACTCACCGCATCCCTTTAGGGTTTCCCTGCTCTGCTCCCACCGCCCGGGGCCGTGGACCGGTAAAAAGATTTTTTTTTTTTTTTTTTAATTTTTTTTCTCGCCCCCCCAACCCACAAAGCCCCGAAACGCCCCTACTCAACCTGATTTTGCTGCTAAGGTTTATTTTAGCGACTCCACGAGAGTTAAATGGATGAGTGGCCACCTCTGCCCCATGAACCCGAGCTGCAGGGACCCGGTGGGGACAGCAGCCCCGCGGCCGCTTGCTTGACTTATTCCTCTCTTACCCCTGTATATTTTGCGACACCTTCAACCCGCGCTTGTTTGGGTTGATTTTTAATTTTTTTTTCCTCCAGACAGTGCTGGCTTTTTGTTTGAAAGCTTCACAAATAAACGGGAGGAAAACCCAACCGGCATTTCCCTCTCCAAAGCCAAGCAGGGGCTGCTCAGGGTCTCTCTCCTGTCAACTGGACATTGCAAACACGGTGTTGCTTCAGAATATCTGTATAAACCCTAGGGGCGGATTTCCTCTTGAGCGCGCTTCACACAGCAGTGAACTCCCGTTTTTTGGTTCCTGCCATCGGATATTGCAGATTACCAAAAACGAAACCTCCGTTCTCTCGCTTAAAAAAAAAAAAATTAAATCAGCACATATTTGGTTGATGGTTTCCTCCCAGCCTGTTTATTTAATCTGACTGTATGATAGATAGCGTCAGATAGTGACTTTGTACACATTAGGCCATTCTGTTCCTTTTCTTTTTTATTTCAAATGGATGAACAAACTCGGCGCTGAAAAGCTGGATAAATGCAGTGCCGCCCCTTTAAAAGAGCGGAGCTGTTTTTGAGATGTATTACTATATTAGGTGACATGGAACTTTGCATCTCTCATACCATCACCGCAATGTTGGCCAATAGAAAGCTAAAGTCACCCAAAAACTGCCTAGTCCCTCCTTCCCTCGCCTTATGGTCCGCTCCTACCTGCCTGCAGTGCACAAGTCAAGGCTACTCTCGGGAATGCTATGTGCCCCCTCCGGGAGCCCACGCTCCACCACTGCTCCACCTTGGCTGCTCCCCACCTACTTTTCCATGACCCTGGGCTGCGGCCGCTGCCCCGCTGTCCTCCGCAATGTTTCCTAGCCCTGTGACAACGACCCCCTTCTCGGTGAAGGATATTCTGAACCTGGAGCAGCAGCAGCAGAGCGGCCTGGGCTCCATGGAGCTGGCGTCGCTGTCCTCCCCGTCCTGCATGCTGGCCACCTTCAAGCAGGAGGCGTTCAGCGCCGAGCCCCCGGCCCTGCCCGACCTGCGGGAGGAGCTGCCCGAGCCGCCCCCCAGCAAAACCAGCGCCGCCTTCCCCGGCTCCTACTACGTGAAGAGCTACGTGGAGATGGACTCGGCCAAGGAGGCCAAGGCAGACAAGAAAGGTAAAGCCAAGTGCTGCTGCCTAGCCGGTGTGGAGAAAAAGGGAGGGCAGGGGGACGGTGACCACCAGCCGGTGTTGGGCGCTCGGTCGGGGGGAACCAGGGCTGCGGGGAACAGGGAACAGTGCGGGGCTGCGCTCGGTCTCGGTGAGCAGCAGCATCTCCATCCCCTCCCGGGCCCTGCGCTGCAGGAGCGGGGCTGACGGCACCGCGGGGAGCGTCCCGCTGACCCCGGCCCGGAGACCCCCAGGCGGGGCCGGGGCTGTGCCCCTGCCCAACGGGACGGGCAGAGCTGCAGGGTGACACGCGAGGCCTCGAGTTCGTACAGAAGCCAGGTGACAAATCCGATTCCTGACTCGCTCGGGGGTCGGGGTGGGTTTCAGCACAAAGCTACGTGCGATAAATCCAGGCTGGGGCACAGGCGGTCGAGACTCGCATCAGTGCACGGGGCACGGTTGTTTTCAAACAAAAAAGACGGAGAATTTGCTAAAGAGGTACTTAAAGAGCGGGGTACGGCCGGTCCTGTTGCCGCAGGAGTGGGCGGCCACGGCGGCCTGCGAGGCCGAGGAAGAGCCGGGGCACGCTCACGTTGTACCCTGTTTATTAAATATTGATTTAGAAACTTTTTGCACCATTTTTTCCCCTCCCCCTTTTTCCTTGGCCCGTTTATTTTGCTGCAGAACTGTGTTCCCTACACAAGAGCCTGGAGCAGGAGAAAAGAGACCTGGAAGATCCCGAGCGCCCCAGACAGAGGAAAAGGAGGAAACCTCGCGTCCTCTTTTCTCAAGCCCAAGTGTACGAACTGGAGAGAAGGTTCAAGCAGCAGAAATACCTCTCGGCCCCCGAGAGGGACCACCTAGCGAACGTCCTAAAGCTCACCTCCACCCAGGTGAAAATTTGGTTCCAGAATCGAAGGTACAAATGCAAAAGGCAGAGACAGGACCAGACGCTGGAAATGGTGGGGATCCCTCCCCCGCGGCGGATCGCGGTGCCGGTGCTGGTGCGCGATGGGAAGCCCTGCCTGGGGGAATCCTCGCCCTACAGTTCGCCCTACAATGTCAGCATTAACCCCTACAGCTACAACGCCTACCCCACGTACACCAACTACAACAGCCCCGCCTGCAACGCCAACTACAACTGCAACTACCCCTCCATGCAGCCCATGCAGCCCTCGGCGCCCGCCAACAACTTCATGAACTTCAGCGTGGGGGACTTGAATTCGGTGCAAACGCCCATCCCGCAGGGCAACGCGGGCATCTCCACCTTGCACGGGATCCGAGCCTGGTAGAGCCGCCCCCGCCGCCAGCCCGCTCCCCCCGTGGAGCGCCGGGGATGGAGCGGCTGCGGCCGCGCCTGCGAGCCGGGCTCGGGACATTTCCAGGCTGTAGGGGGTGAGGACGGTTCAATGGAGCATCCCGGCGGAGCTCACGAGTGCGGTGGCCATGGACGGGGCGGGTTTGGGTATTTCGTGCGGTGGCTGCGCTCCGTGCGGGGCCAGGCGGGCCCCGGTGGGGTTTGCCCGCATTTCCCGGCCCCTCTCGCTCCCCCCCCCGCCCTCCTCCCGGGGTCTTCACCCTGGTAACTCCCCTCCTTCCTTCCTACAAAGCAGCCAGTAATTTCGCTTGACCTGTTCCCAACAACACCCAGCCAAAGCCCTGCAACTCTCTATTTTTTTTTTTTTTAACTTTTACTCTATACTAATTATTATTGACATCCACATTTAATTTTTGCACTTCCCATACGGTCCCCACTGTTTGGTCAGTTCGGCATCTCGCCACCCCCAGGTCTCCCTTGCGAGGCTGCTACCGCCGGCCTGGGCGGGGATGAGGACAGACCCCCCAGCCCCCCACCCCCCCGGCCGAGGGACACGGACACTCCGGCCCGCCAGGTCCCGTAGGGTTATGCACTAAAACGTGAGTTAGTATGGAAATGCACTGTCCGCCCCTTCGTACGTGTTGCCCTTTGCTGTACAAGCTGACGGAGATCAGCGAGTTGTCATTAAAGAGAGTGGCTGAACCTTGGCGTCCCTGGCGTTCCTTGCGCATCCCGGACATCCCAGGAGGGGGGCGGTGGATGCGGAGTCGCCCGTCCCGGGGGCTCTCCCGGGCCGCCTGCCCACTCCGGGAGCCTTTCCCTGCCGGTCCCCCCCGGGTTTGTGCAGCCCTCCCGTGCGTTCGGCATTCCCGTTTCGCCCCTTGCAAACTGTGTTTGTATTTTAAGGAATTTAAGAAATAATTTTTAAAGCCGCTTTCCGAGCTCACCGCCTGGCAGAACCGCTAAGCACCGGCCCCTGGTCCCGGGCTGGGATTGGGACCGACCCCGTTGTTCCCAGTCTCTGGGAGCGAGGTACTGATTTCTTCCCTGCATAAAAAAAAGCAATGCAAGGAGAGGTACCAACACCCCAAGTCATAAACCAAAGCTCCCAGACTGCCCCCAGACTATCCGCGGGAGGTTTCCACAACCCCTCCCCATCCTGTTCCCATGGGGAGAGGGGCAGAGGACCCTCTGCCCACCCCCAAACTGCCCAGGGACAGCGAGAGGGGCTCCCCAGCGCCTGGCTCCTGCCTCTCCTCTGCCTCAGCCCCAGCCTCTCGGCCGCTTTTACAGTAGTCGCTATCAAATGTCAATTATTGGGAGTGAGAAACAACAAACATTGTAATTCAGCGCAGTCACAACATCCTCTGAGAGTGTCTGAGACTGTCCGGCCGGTGACAGGGCGATTAAGGGGACTTGCAACCCCTCCTGCCTCGGCCGTATCGGCCCCATCAGTAAACAGGGATGGAGACAGGGTGGCTGTGGCCCTGGGACAGAGGATGAAAGGCTGCCGGGGAATGGAAGCTGCCTGCAGCCTCCCTCCCAACCCCACGCAGCCCCCGAGGTAGGATGGCACAGATAAGGAGCTCCCACCTCCTTCCAATGTCTGCAAATGCAAGAGGAGCCCGGGGTGCTGCTCACAAAGCCCCCTAAGGCAGCTGGAGTGTAGGCCCCTGTCTGGGGCTCAGGGCTGGGCAAAGAGGGAGCTTCTGCCTCGTCCCAAAGAGAATCTGCCTCGAGGTGCTCACCCCAGAGAGCCAGAGGGACATGGGATCTGTGACAAAGGGGACCAGAGTCTGCCATCCTGAAGCAGGGCCATCCCTCACGTGTGCAGGTCAGGGAGAAGTAAAGGCCACTTGCCCTCATTTGGAACCATCTCTGAGGCTCTGTGATGGCTTTGCCATCTTCCCACATGGGGCTTTGTCCTGGGAGGACGCAGGCTCCAGATGGGAGAGAGGCAGCAGATTAACCAGAAATTGCCCTGCCTGAAGACAGTCAAGAGTGTCCCCCTTCCCAGAACTCTGGGAAAAGAGAGTAGAGGGGGCAGGAGAAACCTGGGTTTAAACTGATGAGTGGTGGGGGGCAGTCACAGTTTGCCTGAGCTGTCAAATGGTCACAATGGTGCCATCCCACTCTGGGCACCTGCTGTCACCACCACAGGGCCTGGCCAGGGTCAGAGCCCACAGGGAGCCCTCAGAAGAAGGACAAGTCATGAGGGAAGGCATTAAGATTTAGCTAAAACTTGAACTTTCAGAAGCTGGCCCTGAGGAGGGCCCTTCACTAAGTGGACAAACAAGACAGACAGCAGTGAAATTCAGGAAAAGCCACAGGAAAAAGTAACTTCCCACATCAACATAGAACCCTTCTCACATACTCCCAACATCCTTTCCCTTCCTCAGACCCCGCTATTTTCTTCAAACACGTTTATATTTTCCTCCCATAATATCTCAGAGCTACAGCTACCAAGAGATCTGACTGCCCAGTGGGATTTTCCCTGCAGTGGCCGTTCTTGGCACCAGCTTTGGGTCCGAGCTCCAGGACTGCACTGTGCTCATTCTCAGCAGGGATGCATGTCCTGCAGCTCCTGCTCACGCACTCCCCTCCTCCCAAGGCTTCCCAGCTCCTGCGGGAATTGCATCACGAGCAGATGCAGGGCAGGATAAGATGGGGGGGCTTGGAGCAGCAGCCGGAGCCTTGGAGCCCGTTCAGAAAGCGATTTAGGCAGAGGACACGAGCACAGCTGGCTGAGGCCAGGCAGGCAGCGCTGGCAGGGGCACCAGCAGCCACGGCTAAAGACCTTCCATCAGCTGGATTAATGGGAAGTGCGAGGGAGATACAGCAGGAATTAACCCCCTGCACACTGATATTGGCCAAGGGGGGCTTCCCTGGCTTCACAGACACCCCATTGCTCCCATTCCTGCTCTCCAGCTCAGCCTCATCTCCAGCTGCAGCTCCACAGCAGCTCAGCCCACAGGGTCAGGCCGGGGCAAAAGGTCCCCCCAGGACTTCCAAGGCACCGCGGCTGTGCTCCTCTGAGCCTCTCAAAGGCTCAGAAAAACTGCACGTATCAAATCTGGCCTGCTCCCGTCTGAGCCCAAAGTGTTTCCCATCTAGAGCAACACGAGAAAAGGTTGCTTGAAGAGGTTGTTCCAGAGGAAAGTGCAGGATCCTGGCGTTTCCCCAGGGAATATGAAATCAGAGATCCTCCCAGTACCCAGGGGCATGCTAAGGGGTGTAGGAAAAAAGCTTCTAATAAGATTTGCGCTTGGATTTGATCTCGCTCTTCCCTCAGATTTTTTGGGGATTACGCAGCCTGGCACTGGCATTCACTGCTCTGTTCAAGCCCAGCTTTTTTTGGGAGAATTCAGTGCTCCAGCTTCACCTGAAGGTAACAGGGCGAGAGCAGCTCGGTATTCTTGAGACGAACTGCACATGGCAAGTTTATTCAAACTATATGGAATTCACACAATTTGTACAGAAATGAGTTGTCAGCTGTCAGGGGCGGATACCAAATCCCTTGCCAGTTTCGTAGGAACTGAAGTAATTGTTTTTCCCAAATAACACCCCTGCAGTGCCAGAATTTTATTCCTTAAGTTCAAGGAGTTTTCACATCGGAAGTTATTCTCTGGAGTCTGAAAACAAGATACGGTCCTGGCAGGAATTAAGCGTTTCAATGTTCCTGAGAAGCTCGGCAGGAAAACAACAGATCAACAACCCTCTCTCGCCAGCCCCTGCTCCTAATTCATCTCACTGACATCGCTTTAGATCAGTATCAGCAGTAAGTGATTTCTTGTTAATGGGGATTATTAAGAAGAATCAACACCTTTAAAATGCCACTCCAAAGCGAGAAAGGGATGGGCTTTCAGGCTGGAGTCCGAGGTTTCATTCCCAGGTGGTTTGTTATTGCCTAAAACACGAAATTAACGTTACATTTGGATGCAGAAAGAGAGGGAAGCAGAGATTTCTCCCAGCAGATCAAGCACGGGCAGTGCATTTGTGAAAGTTCATCAATCAAGGTTTAGCAAAGTGACACAGAATACATTACCTGAAGATCTCTACCTGTCTCCCGCAGTCATCTTAAACCCTGACACTCCAGCGTTTCACGCAGCAAGAAAGACCCATTTAGAGACAAGATCACCCCGAGCAGCCCATCAGCCACATTTCCTATTGTAGTCCTGCACAGACTGGCCCCAGACTGGTGCTAGAGCTGATGGGCTGCTGAGATGACCAAAACCAGGTGAGTTCCTTTGTCTTTGCAGGAAGGAGTTACTGGAACTTCAAACGAAATATAAATTATTTCAGCGGAATCTGGGTGAATGTGCTGAGATCGAAAATAAACTCTTTTCCTGGGCACCAGGGAGAGAAACTCACATTCAGAAGAGCAGAGCAGGGCATTTTTAATCCAGCTCTGTGTGTGAGCAGTTGGAGCACTGACCCCACTGAGACTCTAACACATTTCAAGTTATCCCAGCTTAAAATAACATTTTTTTTTGTGTCAACAAAGAATCACGGTCAAATGGCTAAACCACAGGTCTAAGCCAGGAGATTGGGCACTTTTCCCAACCCCATTAAAGGGGGGCATCATGTTTGCAGCAGGTTCAGCTCAGTCCTGCCCACTGTGAGCCGTCCAGGGGTTCTCCAACATATTTTGCAGAGTTCACTCAATACCTGCTCAGTTTGGAGGGCTGGAAAAATAAGTTATCCAAAAGAAAAACAAACAAACAAACTTGTAAATGGGAATAAATCTCTCAGTGGCCAAAATAATTTTATTCCTTAGGGTTGGTTGAGATTAATTGGTCTCAGGGAGACATCCCGGAGCTGAACTGTTGATTATGGAGATGGGTGAGCTGAAGGCATGAATGACTCTGCTGTGGAGTTGGCAAGATCAGGACTTAACAGGCTCAAATAGGAAAAGAAAAGCAAATTTCTCAAGTATTTCAAACTCTGTGAACTGCTTTAACAACAACTTTGTAAGAAACAAACAATTTAGAAAGGTGTTTTAGAGTTTTAGTCCTAGAACCAACAAATCTGGTTGTTGAATAAGTTAGTAACTTCCACAGTTCAAAACACCTGCTCTCAAACGTTTTCCAGGGGTTCTGTGCATTTGCAGCAGGATTTGGTGCTCTCTGCTGCCACAAGAATACACCAGAGTTTATTTTAGCACAGCAGACGTTTCCTAAACAGATTGCATTTTCCTCCTGCATAAGCTTGGAATAAGTCACAATACTAACTCCTAGAAATTGCCCCCCATATCCCATCTTCCTGGCCCAGGATGTTCTTGTATTCCTTGTTATCTGTGCAGAAGAAAAGCTGCTGTCAGAGCAGTGGAGGAGCAGCACACAGACACGGGCACAGTGCTGGCTGGCAGCAAGAGGAGCCGTTCAAAAACAGGCCACAAAAAAAAAAAAAATTCAAACTCATCTCAATCAAATAAGAAAGTCTCTCACATTTTTAAGCACCAAAAAGATGAGAACGAAAACCCACTGCCTTGACTTCAAATCTAATGATATTAAGGAGATGATTTTTGCTGTTTCAAAGGAGAAAGATTTAAATCTCGCTTGACTCGAGGTCTCGTGCTGCTTTAAGCATCGTGCAGCATCAGCTGCTGCTGCTCCCCTCTCTCCACACACCCTCAGAGCCAGGTCCAGATCCACCCTGCAATTACACACTTCACTTTGCAGACATGGCTAATCCCACTGGAGATTCCCCAGGGACACAGAGAGGGCTCAGGGGGAAGCAGACGGCCACGCTGACACTCAGCCTCACCTCTGGCACCCTCCCATGCCGAGGCTCCAGTGTCCTCCTGCTATTTATTGCTGGTTGTGAGGGTTAGAGGCGTTTTTGTATTTGTTCTGGGTTTTATTTGAGTTGTACCAGCCAACTCCACGCCCAGATGATCCACAGGCTGAGCATCCATGGGGATTGCAGGAGTCCCCATCCCGGAGCCATAAACACACAGGCCTGCTCAGAACGTGGGGTCCTCACTGCTGTCTTTAGGAACAGCCCTTTCCAAGCAATGCCCAAAAGAAATTGCTTTACTTCTCCATGATTGTGAAGAAATGCAAGTGTAATTGCTGCCAGAAAGAGATGTTCTGTCCTATCTCCCATCCAACACCCACAGGCATCCAGTGTGTCCCTCTGGGATCAAAAATTCACCTTTTAGATGCACAGAGAGATAAATTAATTAAAAAAAAAAAAAAATCAGTGAGAGCTGCTGGTTATTGGCTTCTCTGAGAGCCAGGCCTGAGGTGACCATTTGCCTGGTTGGACACCAGTTTAGAGCCCACCAGTATTTCACCTTGAGAACTTAAACCTAATTAATTTCTTACACAATGAGACATCCGAACTGGAAATCAAATTTCCCGCTTGAGTCCTCAGTGGCAGCTTTACCTACAGCGTTTTGGTTTCGAACACACCAAGATTATTTCCCAAGGAGAATATAAATACTTGATATTTTCCCCACCAAAAACCCCGAAAGTCAGGGCACATGAGAGAATCACCCCCCACGCAGCGCATGGGAACAGGGACGTTTCCAGGTTAATTTCTAAATATCCTCTTCAATTTTCTTACTTTCCTGACCACCTTTCCAGTCCTATTGGCCTCAATATTCTGGCTGTGGAAACGCTGTGCTCTGCCCCTTTGATCAGCCCCTGCAAAGCCCTTTCATGTCCTGCTGTCTTCATTACCTCACGTTTTAATTGCTGGCCTTGCAGGGGACAGACAGGTGGTGCGAGGTCACAGCTGGAGATGATGGATGGATTTTGGCAGTGCCTGTGCAGATGACACACACCCAAAATCATCCTGTGGGGCAGAACCCTGGCCTTGGGCCGGGGATCAGCAGGGCACCAACAGCATCCCATGGCTGCAGCCAGCAAGGACCTGCTTTGGGTCCTGTTAGTTATTATTTCCTAACCACACTTCCTCGGTTCCTTCAGGTTAGGTTTTCTAGGCCCCCCCCCCCCCCCCCCCCAAAGTTATTTATCTGAGCACCACCATCCCTGTAAGCTACTGGGACCAGCATTTCACACCCCAGGGAAATGAAACATCCAGAAAAAGGAACTGAGCTCAGGTAAAAGGCAGGAGTGAGGCTCAGGCTGAGGCACAGTCCGGAGAGGCCATTTAAGCAATTAGTTCCCACTTTCACCATCTTGTTGTTTAGATAACATCACAAATTTCACAGATTTTGGTGTGTACCTTCACAATTCATTAACCCAATGCTTTCAAAAAGTCTTCTTTGAGATCATTCCTGTTTTATCAACCAAGACAACATAATCTTATTCACTTCTGAGGAGCATGAAGGTAGGGGAGGTTCAAAATCAGTTGAGAGAAGCAATGTGGGCCTCAGGTCTTCATTCTGTATTTTTATTTTTTCCTTAAATACAGAATTGATGACTTTGGATTTTTTTTTTGGGGGGGGGAGGGGAGTCACTGACATTTTGTGGAAAACTTCTTGGGGAAAAGAAAAAAAACTTAAATAAAAGTCAGTCTGGGAAAACCCAGCTCTGCAGAGTGCTTGTTGTTGCTACAGCATCCAATGCTTGTTGCTTTGGGGTTTTTTGGGTAAACTCAAGAGTTTTGGGATCTTGAAATAGAGAAGACAATTTTAATTGTAGCTCTGACATTCGTTTGTGGAATCCTGAGATGGTTCTTTCACCTTGTGTGGCATTAGACAGGCAGAGAATTCAGGTGAGGAGCAAGGATCCTCCATCACCTGGAAATGCTGCAAGGGCAGACAGAAATCCCTGCTCTGGAGCGCTTGGATGGAAAAACGGTGGGGGAAAGTGAGGGAAAGCCTTTGCACAGAGAGGAACTGACTTTTCAAAAGAGAAAAGGCTTTTGCTGCCCTGAGCTAAAGATAGGATGAGCACAAGCAGCAGCTTTTTAAAGCAGCAGATCCCTCCTTATCACAAATCCCGAGGAAGGAACAGCACTTCCATGGAATGTGGAGTTTCAGAGAGCTTTTCCTCCAATCCAGCATCGCCCACAGGGCGAGTCTCTGGTCCTGCAGGGACCTGGCTGGACCTCAGACACCTGGAGGGACCTTCCCTGAGCTTCTTCCCTCATTTTCATCCTAATTTGCTGCCTGGGTACCACCTTCCTTTATCATTTTGACTTTTGACCTTGGGACAGAGGGGCTCTGCTGTGCCACCAGCGCCGCTTCCTCCCACCCCGGGGATGCTTTACAGGAAGGGCACTGAGGTGATAGATCTGTCAAGAACAAGGGTCAAGTTTATGTTGATCTACAGGTGTTAGGAGCGTATTGATCCTCTGATTAAAGTCCCTGATAGGTCGCCATAAATCCTCAGGGGGATGAAAACGCCACATAACTCGCTTGCAGATGTTGCAGAAGGAGCCAGATAAAGGAAAGCAGCCGCCCAGCAAGTGTTAACAGACACCCTCAGAGCAGCAGGTGAGGCCACGGTATTGTTTTGCCCTAAGCCAGGGTGGCCAAACCTATAAAAAGGTGAAAACATCGAGCAATTCAGGCCTTTGTCAGGGCAAAATAAGCTCTTTCGTTTTAGCTCAAGCTGGGATGGTTTTGGCTCGCCCAGGACTAGAGACAGCCTTAGTACAGACACTTTGTCCTTTTTGGTCAGCCTCTCCAGGCATTTCCCTGACAGTGGGGAATTATACCCGTGTAAGAAGTGCTTTTGTGCACAATCACAGAATGGTTTGGGTTGGAAGGGACCTTAAATATCATCCCATCCCCCTGCCACGGGCAGGGACACCTTCCACTGTCCCAGGCAGCTCCAAGCCCATCCAGCCTGGCCTTGGACACTTCCAGGGATCCAGGGGCAGCCACAGCTGCTCTGGGCACCCTGTGCCAGGGCCTGCCCACCCTCACAGGGAGCAGCTTCTTCCACATATCCGACCTGCCTTTCCCCTCTTTCAATTTGAACCCATTCCTGTCACTCCAGCTCCTGATGCAGGGTCCCTTCTCCCACCTTCCTTCAGATCCTGGAAGGGGCTGTGGGGTTTCCACACATCCTCCTCTTCTCCAGGCTGAACATTCCCAGCTCTCCCAGCCTGTCCCCAAAGGGAAGGTGCTTCAATCCCTTTTATCACCCTTGTGGCCTCCTCTGGACTTGCTCCAAGAGTTCCATGCCCTTCTAGAATAATTTTAGAATAGGATAACTCCATTGGAAGGGACCTACAAAGACAATCTTGTCCAATTCCTTGATTTTGCAGATAAAAAACCCCTTGCATTGGGTACAGCCACAGCAGATATGTAAAAAGAATCCCCTCCTCTGAACTTCCAGCTCCTCAGGCAGCACTGAAGTTCCCCAAAGCATTTGACAGTGACCAACACACCCCCTGTGACCCCTGGAGCCAGGGACCAGGCAGATCTTTCCAGCAGCAGCAGCTCAGGGTTCCTGTAACTGGATGATTTAAGCCCAGCAGCTCTGGCAGAGCGCGATGCTCAATCCCTTTATCATGTCTCCTCTCCCTTCAGCAGCCAAAGCCAGGGCTAATTTTAAAAAGCAGCGATATGGTGCTGCTGCAGGAACACACGTTGCAGTTGGCTGCTGGGAATTGAAATAGAAATGGGCATGGACTGCTCATGGACTGCTCTCCAGTTTGGATGTTGAACACTGACTGACTGCAGCCGAGGTAAAATGCACAAAGAGAACCTGCTAACTTGCTGAAGCCCAAAAGTCACAAAATAAACCTGGCAAGTTACTTTATTTGAGTAATTTTGGGGGATTAATAAACCAAAGACTGAAGTCGTTTTAATGAAAAAAAGCTAATGATCAAAACCAAATTTTTACCTGACTCTGTTCTTCTGGAAGAATAACCCTTTAACTTATTAAATCAAGATCAATACCTTGCATTTTCTCTCTGGTGAGCAGTGACAGGACCCAAGGGAACGGCTGGAGCTGTGTCAGGGGAGGGTTAGGCTGGATTTTAGGAAAGGGTTCTTTACCCACAGTGCCTGACCACCCTCTGAGGGAAGAGCCTTTCCCTAAAATCCAGTCCAAACCTCCCCGACAGCTTAATTTCTCCCACACCTTACTGTGAACCCAAGACTAGAGAAAGTTTTGAACCCATCCTTGCTGCCTTTATTCCATGTTGAGCCCAGCCACGCTGGGCCTGGCAGGTCTTTGATCAGGGAAGCAGAACGTGGTGCAGAACTTTATTTCACAGTGCTACCTAGTGGCTTCTGCAATAAACGATCCGCTCCTCAAAATGCTTCTCCAGACAGAACCTCGTTGTGGAGTAAATACAAATGACAATAAAATATAAACTTCCACCACTGCCTGAAACGAGTTAAATTATGGGAGGGGTGAGGTGGGGGGGGGGAATTAAAAAAAGAAGGGAAAAGAAAGGAAAGCATGCCTGCAAACGAATCCCAGGGGTTTCTGACTGGATATCCATGTACACCAACAACCCCATCCCAACCTCCTGCAGCTGTCTGGGATGCCAGGACAGGCAGCACCTTTATGCAACAACCAGGACTTTTCCTCCCTCACCACTGCCAGGGATTGGCACAGGACGCGGAGCAAGAGGCACCCACAGCTCTTCAGAGACTGTCTCTGCCCCTTTCCCCCTCTCTCACAGTGCCAGTGGTGATGCCGGCTCTGTGCTTAGACTTTCCCAAATTTCCTGCCAGCATGGGGACACTCAGAGTGACAAAGCCTCCTCCCCTGCAAAAACCCTTCCACACCCCTCTCAAACTTTCCTTTGCTCCATAACTGAACCAACTTCTGCTCTGCTCAGGATCACCTTCTTCCTGCTGCCAGTTTATATGGATTTACATATTGATCCATATATTTTCCAGCACCACAGGTGCCTTGGCAAAGGAGCAGCTCTGCTGTCCTGTGTTTGCCCACACCAGACAAGGTTCAGGTGCTGCAGCAGCACAAATAAACGAAGTCCTGTTAAAATCTGACAGCTCAGACAGAGCCAAGGCTGGCAGGATAGAGTGGAAGATGTTAAATCCAAGCCTGAGACACAGCTGCTGGATGTGACAGTTTTCCCATATTTAGAAGGGGGAGAGCAGTCCTTGCTTCCCTGGGCAATGCCTTGGGATCACCAGATGAAAGGAATCATGTAAGTACTAAGTAGTATTAATAGTCCCAGGCACAATATATATATATGAGAATAAATGGCCAAACAATACTTAACAGTTATTTCCAATAGCAGCATTTGTATAATGCCATCGACACTCAACTGCTGATAAGCTGGACACACTTAAGGAATTTTAATAAGCCTTTGAAAAGCTTTAACTGATGTGAATTAAGCCCTGAGATAATTTAGACGCAGGGCTATCATTCTTCAGTTAAAAATAATTGATCTTGGATGTAAACGTCACATCTTGCACCCCGGAGTACAAAGGCAGAGAAAATGTCATTTGTCACCAGCAGTGTCTGGGGCTGATGGACACGTTCCGAGGGACCCCCGGGCTCTGCTCGCCCACAGGAACTTCTCCCGTGGGGTCAGGGACGAGGAACCTCCCAGGAATGAGGCTGAGATACGTAAATTAACAACACACCGGTGCTTATTGCTACAAAGTCACTGGGTCCAGTGCCCCGGGCGAGGGCAGCAAGAACTGCTGCTGTCTTTTGGCTTTAATCCACCAAAATAGCTCTGCTGCCATTCCCTGCTTGCAGGGGCAGAAACAAAGTTTTCATTTGCAGTTTAGTTCTGAATATAAAAGTTTCTTCTCCTTCTGTATTTACTGCTTGTTGTTGCAAGTAAGGCTTTCCCGACCGGCAATTCCTCACTATCTTTTCTGGAATCCTCTGATAGACACATCTTTTTGACAAGGTGATAAGACTAGGAAGCTCTTGTTGAGATCTGCAAGTCTAAATATACACCCACATCTTCACAAAAATTAATTAACTTGTGTTAATGAGAATGTAAATTCTCACCTGTTCTCTTTCAGCATGGACATTACCTTATTTATTGTCTACAAAGTCGTTTAACATAAAGTCTGAAAGATCAGGAACAAAGATTGGGTCAAAGCCTGCAACTACCAAAGACAAAACTATTTTAAACAAACCTGCAGATAAAGAGAATGGTTGTTTTGGTTTTCTTTTTCCTCAATTTTTAAAAAATTTATTTCTTATTGGTTGGTTTTCAATAAGCAGATTACTGGCACAAGCCAGTCAGTGAAAGCCAGGAGCCACTGACATTAAACTATTTTCATTTTTGCTGTAGCTACTTACAAACATCATCTCTGACATTTAAACAAATGGGAATAACATGATGATTCCTAGCAGCATTTGCAATTTCATATCCAAATGAGAAGCAGCAAAAGCAGCACCTTTTAAGAACATGGCTGAGAAAGGAATCCTTCATTATTTAATCCAAAATACTCAGCATTGATATGCATATAACACATAACATATATATCAATATACAGAACAGGAGAGGGCTTGCTTATGCTGGAAACAGCAAGTTTTATGTGGCATATATATATATATATAAAATTATAATATCTCAATATACTGAGCAGGGGGACGCTTGTTTGTCTTGGAAACATCAAGTTATCATCAGACACAGGACAGGAGGCCGACCGGATCAATAGACTTACTCAATATAGAAAAATCTTATCTTCCTTTCAGGCTGGCTGGCCATAATGTCAGCACCCAGATGCCTCTGACAGAGTTATCTCCCATCAGCAGCGGCAAAAACTGCTCAGTGCTTGGGTGACACCTACGAAAAGCCAATAACCCAAACAGGAAAATTTTGTCCCGCTGTCCATTTTGAAGATAAAGGGACACCGAGCCGGCCCTGCTCGGTCTTTGAGGCTTTATCAGGACAACAAAACATCGCTTTGGGTTTGGGTTTCACAACCCCATCCCCTCGGGCCGACGCGAACTGAAGAACTCGCGGGGACAACGAGCCCAGACCCCGGCGGGGTCAGGTCCCAAAGCGTCCCTGGATGTGACACGCAGCCCTGCCGCTGTTGAAAAGAAGAAAGCGAAAAGCTTTCATGTCGTTCTATATATACGCCGTTCTATCTATAGGGCCTGGTGTGCGCTGATGCCCGCGGAGACGCTCTCCCCGCCTGCCCTTTGGGCGCTTATCGCGGGCCCCGAGGGACACACGCGGCGTTATCGCCGGGCCAGGCTCAGAGCAGCCGAGTGGCATTTTCCTTTCATGCCGCCACCGACACCCAGCGCGGGGCAGAGCCTCCCCAGCGCCCCGGCACAGCCCCCGGCCCTCCCGGCACCTCCAGATAAGCGGGATGCAGGAGTCGGCTCTGATGTCGCAGCAGGAGACAAAGGTCGGGAGCGATAATATCTGATTAGCCTCATGTTGAGGTTAAAAATAAAAGGAAGCCCAAGTGGGAGCGGTCCAAGGCACGGCAAGGTGTCACAGCAGCCTGTGCGCTCGTGGGAGCGGGGATCATTGTCCCCCAGTGGCCCAGGGCCACTGCCTGCCCCATGGCACTGAAGGGGGGAACAGCCAGGGCAGAGCCCAAAAGGACTGGATGGATCTTGGTGCAGTGTCTGGATGACCTTCACCAGATTTGCTTCTCAACTCAGTCATGGAAGACTGAGTTGGAAGGGACCCACGAGGATTGTCAAGTCCAGCTCTTCAGTAAAAGGCCCACTCGGGGATAGGACCCACAGGCTTGGTGTCATCAGCACCAGGCTCTGACCAACTCCAGCCCAATTATTTTTAGTGGCGCTGCAAGGCTACAGGAGCCTCATGACTCACTCAGCATTTTAGGGGCCAAGGCAACAGTTGGAGGTGCTAACCTGAGTGGAGATCTCCCTGGACACCACACGAAGGGCCAGGCTCTAAACCCAACTAAGTTAATAAAGATCCCAGTCCCTTCCTCAGACTGCAGCTCTCTTTATGTGGGAGAGGATCAAAACCTCAAGGCACAGTTACAGTGAACCACCACCTCTCAGTCTGTCACCCAAAGAAATCAGCACAGAGTCTCCATCACAGGTTCTTGGGAGAAAACCAAACCTCAGCTCAGTGGAACTGCCATTCCCTTTGTGGCACAGGGTTTGAACCATTTATATAAGCAAGCAGATAATAATAAACTTGTATTCATTCAAAGCCTCAGCCTGAACAAGTCCACAAACAGCTTTCTATAGCAGCAGGATGATTTAAGAGCCCCTGGATTTGGCATTTGGTTGTGGTACAAAGCACCTGCAGCCTGTTTGGAGAACACTTCTCACCTTTGTGGGACAGGAACACAACAAACTCAGGCACCACGGACAGAAAGGGCTTTGGAGCAATGTACAGTCACCAAGACACCACATCTGGGGAAAGAACTTGCTTCAGATTCTCTTCTGTGAGAATCACACCATTACAAACAGGGAGGTGAAGCAACACCAAGCTGATTTCCATCCCCCACTTTTTCCAGAGGAGAGCCCCACATATTTGCAGACAAGTATGCACATGTCCCCTGGATATTCTCAGCCCCCAAAGATTCCAGCCTGACTTGCCTGGCTTGCTCTGGGCCACTTGGCATGCGATAGCAGCCACACACATTTGGCAGAGACATTTTTAGAAACCTCCAAGCTATGAATTCACCTTTCCATTTTGGTAAAGTCAGTTATGTGGAAAGCATTTCAAAAGCACAACTTCAAATACAAACTTCATTTTCCCTTAATTCTTGGAGAGGGGGAGGGAATAAATAATATTATCCTCTTCATTTGTTTTCCCAGAGTTATCCTATAATATTTCTGTATTTGATAACACCACAATCAACAATAAAATAATTATGAATCAAATCAAGACAGTCTTTCTCAGCAGAGCTACAGTATGCTAAATTTGCAATTCTCCTCAGGTCCACGTTTATTGCAACCACTAAAAGGCAACTTTCCAAGGAAACAGATCTAAATAAATGCTCTGGAAGTGACCCTCATGCAGCAGGTTTCAGGGATGTAATGGACACCTGGCAGGCACCTGCTTCTGCCCACAGGCTTTCCACCGTGGCCATGTGGGAAGGGAGACCAGGATCGGACCCACACCCACAGCCCACCACAGCTAAATATCCAACAGCACCATCTGACTCCTGACACTCCAAGGGGCAACTTCAGGCACTTTCTCCTTTTTCCACAGGTGCTCAGAAAAAGCAAATTGCTCTCAGTGGGTTGGACTCCACAGAAGAACCTGAGAGACTCCATGAACCTGAAAGCTCTAAACCTCTCAATGTGCTGAGACATCAGAGCTGCCCCATCCTCATCCCTAAGTGGCTCCAGCTGCACGGCCAAACACCCACAGTCCCTGCAATGGCTGCAGCCCCCTTTGCCTGCAGGACATAGTTAATGAACCGGCACTCAGCTAATGAGCAGGAGCTCATTAGCCCACAGCTGCTTGATTGCTGCCAGCTGCCTGTCTCAGCCCCTGAACTCCACGGCAAGATTTCAGCTCTTTTCAAGCTCCTAGTGGTTCCTTATGCCTTGTTTTAAAGTAGTGTTGTTCTTCAAAGGAAAAATACTTGTACTGCAACTGTTCTGTGACAGTAAATCCCACCTCTGCTTGCAGGGAGCACATCTGGCACCTGCTGCCTTTTGGCGAGGGATGGCTCTGGAGTAACAGGGGCACTCCTGTTTGCTTTCACTTGTGTCTGAGCCCTCCAGCACAGCTCTGAACATTTCTCCAAAGCCCTCTTTCTTTCTTCCTTCCCTCCCAAACACTTTCTGCTCCTGCACTTCTGGAGTCCCTGGTCTCAGAAGGGCTCCAGCTCTTGGCCCCCAAGTCATGCCCAAGACCAAAAATGCTCTGGCCATTCCCTTCTCACCAGCCCTGACAGCTCTGCAGCACAGACACCTCAGAAAATGCCACTCCCTTTCAAAAAAGCTAGCATGAGACCATTTTTTACCTTTCACAACACAGCCTCAGGCACACAGCAGCAAGACCCCGAGACACAACATCCTGAGCACAAATACAAACCCTCTGCAGGCCCAGAACAACTGCCCAGGCACAACTTCCCACATTCCCTAGACCAGACAACAAAAAGCCAGACACAACCACCTCCTCTTCCCACAGTGCTGCTCTCTCTCACTTATCCAAAAAAAACCAAGAAATCGAGTCCTACCTTTGCAGCAAGAGCAGCATCCATGGGCAAGGAACAAGGCAGACACCAGAGCGGAGTCTGCAGGGAGGATATTTGAGCACCACCCAGCCAGCCCCAGCTGGGCACTGTCAGGGCTGATTGGGCCATCCCACCGTGCCAGGAGGGATCCAGGGAATTCCACCAGCTGTGCTCTGCTCCAGCACCCACCCACCGAGCCAGGGTGGGTGCTGAGGCACCTCTTGAGGTGCTTCACCAAATCACCCTTCTCACCCCAAGGAGAAATAACATTTATCTTGCTGCCTCCACTGATTTTTTCCTTCCAGGTCCGTGGCCCGTCAGGAGCAGGGATGATTCCTGGCTGTGGAAGGAAATTATTCCAGTACCAAGTACTGCAGAGCAACCTGTTGCATCCTGGAATTTCTACTCTTCCCCTCTCCCAAAAAGTCCAGCTGTCCTCGCTATTTTTTCCTAATTCCTTTGTATCTAAGGACTGCAAATTGACAGTTTATGCAGGTAGTTTTATTTACAAAAAGACTGGATTTTTGAAGCAGAGTAATTTCTCTTATTCAAACTCAAAATGTGCATATTGTCAATTTATTTCATTCTTAGTGCAATTCTGTATTTTGGGAAAGGCTGTGAGGAAGAACTGCCCTGAAATACAAGGAATAAACAATATGGAAAACCGCATCCACTCTGTGCAGTCTGCCTGTTCCAGGGCTACAAAACAGAAGCAAAACCCCCCAACTTCCAAATGCACAACTTGGCAGTAATTTTGCAAACATAAAGCATGAAGTGAAATGATATAAAGAAAAGGAGGGAAAAGGCTTCTGATTCTAACAGGTTGCCAACGTAGTTCTCATATCTATTGTGTGAATTAATGGTAACAAATGGGGTTCTCATTTTTGCTTTGCTCAGAGCCCCCCCAAGGCCAGTGGGACAAAGCCAGGCTGTGTTATGCTCCCAGAAAAACAACCCATAAGCAACCACTGCTGCTAAAGAAAAAGCAGAATTTTTACACTGAAAGGCTCTTTCAAGCCATCAGACTTTGTTTTTAAACAAAACCCTGTTGACATGATACAATAAATATTTTATTAATGGAATGTGTGACTTTTCCATCCTTCCTCTTACTCTCAGCACCTTACACACAGATGGCAGAGCAGTTTCCAGTCCAAGCCAAGGACAAAACTTAATTTCAAGACAAAAAACCAGCGAGGTTGAAAGTTCAAACTGGCACGTTTGAGTGCCCAGCCCCTCAAGTGTTCGATTCCCCAAACCCACAGGCAAATTGGCATTTCTTCTTTCCACAGCATGATCTACTAAGCTCTTCTGAGGCAGATCACAAGCTCCGTGGGGACAGCACAAATTCCTGCCAGCTCTAACACTCCTCCAGCTACTGCAATATCCCTTTATTATTCCATTTTAAAGCCCCACCGTTATCAACCATCTCTTTCTGATTTGTTGGGGGTTTTTTTGGAATAGTTCAGTGATTGTTGGAATTCTACAAAAATGGGAAGAGTCTCTTTTTCAGGATATAGAGCACTGTGGCCAGGAAGAGGGCAAGGGCCAGGAAGATGAGCAGCTTGTCCGTCAGCTCCCGGCGGTTGTACTTGGTGATCAGCTTCCTCCCCAGCTGGATCGTCCCAGACATGGACTTGAATTCCTCATTTGCTTCCAGGATGGTTCGGGAAGAATTGGCTGAAATTAAAGGGGAACAAAAAAAGATTTAAATCAGCAGGTTGTGCTTCAAAAACAAACAGCAAAATGTGTAAGGATAAGATACTTGGCAACACAGAAAGAGCATGAGGGATCCTTCTGGGTCAGGCTGACTTGTGGGTGAGACAGACACACAGAGTTCTCACAGCTCAGGGGTGCTGACGTGCTGAGGAAAGTGCAAAGCAAAACAAGAGCACTGAAAACTTAAAGATCTGGAACTGAAGTTCCTGGATTTTGAATTTTTAGGTCAGCAGGTCAAATCTAGTTCAGGTTTTTCAGTCAGCACTGCTGGAAGCAGAGTGAAATAGGACTGGTGCTCCAGAGGTCACCAGCAGCAGCAGGACAGGGCATGATTTGAATATATTAATTGCACCACTGAAAGCGTTCCCCCAAGCCCCAGCAGTAAATCAGTGTGACTCAAATGGGCTTGCAGAATTATTCAGCTCAAATAGTTGTTAACAGTAATTTTTGACACACATAGCAATATTTTGCCTAATAAAAATGAGAAGGGTCAACTAGAAGTGTGTGAGAACACAAACACACGGCCCAAACTTCTCAGCCTTGCCCATTTCAAATTGCTAAATGAAACCAAAAGCCCTGGAATCCCCTTTTTCCTGCTTTACAGAAAGCACAGCTTGTAGGACAGTGCATCACCCTACACTGCCCTGGCTGCTCACAGAAAGGTCAAATCCAGCATTATCTGGTTCACAAAAAAAAAAACCTCAGAGCAGAAATAGGTCTGTAGTATTTTGCAAAACACTTTGTCCCATCCCATTTCAAGAGGCATTTTGATCCAAGTGAAAACAGAAAACTTGCTTCCCAGAGTTTATGACAAAGCAGAACTTCCCTGCTCCACAGCCTCAAACATTCATTGCATCCTAGGGAAGGACTTGCTCAGAAAACAGGAATTTGCACTACTAACTCAGAATTTGCAGCTGGGTTTTGTAAATGACCTTTGGTAGTTTTTTCCCTTGATGAATTCCAAGTGCTGTTCATTCAGAAACAGGGTGAAAAGGTGCCTGCCAAACTGTCTTTTTAATGGGAGAAGGAACATGCTACTTCTGCAGCAACGAACTGTGCCCAGCTGCCACCCTCAGATGGAGCAGAAAGCAAGGAGGGCAAACTTGGGTTATTTATCCTTGTCTTTAAAGTTCCCTCTCCTGCCCAAAAGCACAGCTAGGAAGAGGCCCAGGCAGCAACTTCTAAATGCTCCATGAATCATCAGTTCTGACAGGTCACTTGATTTATTGTTTTAGGAGTAGAAGCCAAGGAACTGGGTGAAATCTTGGCTTCACAGGCCCTGATGCACTGCTGACAGAGCAAGTGACCTCGGGTTCAAGGCACTTGATCTCAGTGTCTCAGCCATCCCAGCTGGAGCCTGGCTGGAAGCAGCTTTCCAGACACTCCTTCCTCTGTGTAGGGACTTGTATCCATGCTTTTGACTCCTTTGCCACTCCCAAATCCGTGCCAGGACAGTGGCACAGAGTAACACCAAACACACTCTGGGCACTGTGTGAGCTCGCCTTGCTTTTGTAAGTGCTTTTATGTGAAACTAAACCTCATCTTGGCCCCTTTTCCTTCTCATGATCATGAAACAGAAACTCCAACAAACAGAAACTCCACAAAAAGTACACTATGATTTCCTGTTTATGTCCAGTTGTTACAGTTCTGCTGGCCAGTCCTTTAATCATCATTGGAGCACATTCTCCTACTCTGCTCCTTTCCCCATGCTGACAGAACTGACCAAAGGTGCTTCCACCACCCCATCCATGCCCAAATTCCAGCTGTACCTAAGGTCTGCATGGTCTCCTCGCTCTGCTGCACCTGCTGGGACATCATCCTGCTGATGCTCATCAGACTCTCCGTGATGTTGCCTGCACTCTCTGCCAGACTTTCCTTTGTTGTCTTCCTGAAAAGGGAAGAAAGCAAAGCAGGAAGGGGTAAAATTACTTTTTTTGGGTACTTTGGGAAAATGATGCTGATCGGGAGATTAGAACAGGGCTCGGCACTAAACGTCTCTCCAGTGTACAAAAGACACAACTGGTTTTCACTGCATGAGAAATTCAGATTGTCTTCACTAAACAATAAAAAATAATCACAAAATATGAAAGTCCTGAGCCCAAACAACAGCCAGTGGCTCAGAATCTCACAGGGGCCCATATTTCACCACTTGTTCACCCAGAACTGTGTAACTCCATGGGCTGCTATGGAAGCACTACCACAAACTACCAATTTATTATCCTGAGTATCCCAGCTGCTGCTTTCAATTCACAGCCTGCACACCATTACATCCAGATCTGCATGTGAAAACAGCTTGGATAATGATCCAGTTCTTGTTTAGAACCTATCTGGAATTATTGTAAAAGGCAATATGTAAAGCTAGGAATGTTAATTTATCCTCTTTTCTGCTAAGATAGGCCAATGCCAAGAAAACCTGAATTTATCACAACCCTTAACAGTTCAAATCTCCACAAAAGGGAAATGCACTCATAAAAGAAAAGCTACACTCCAGATATAATGAAATAACTTAAAAATATGATGTCACTTCCATTTAAAACTTGTGAATATAGGAGACACTGCTCAAAGCCCACAGTACAGTGGGACAGTCCCATACCTTTGTCTTAAGACGTCTCTTCCCTGCAGCAGCTGATCTTTCTCAGAGTTGTCAATAGCAATTTTGCAGGCCAGATTTGCCTTTCTCCAGGCTGCCTGGTTGCTGAAATCACAAGAGCAGAGTGTTGTAATGTGATGGTAACACCTTGCCAGCAGGACAATTTTCACAAAGCAACCACCACTGTAACTGGACACCCTTGATACACACAGAAATATTTGGGTTGGAAAATACTTCCAAGATCACCAAGTCCATCCCGTGCCCCATCCCCACCTTGTCCCCAGCCCAGAGCTCTGAGTGCCACCTCCAGCCCTTCCTTGGGCACCTCCAGGGATGGGCACTCCAAACCTCCCTGGGCAGCCCCTGCCAAGGCCTGAGCACCCTTTCCATGGGGAAATTCCTGCTGCTGTCCACCCTGAGCCTGCCCCGGCCCAGCCTGAGGCCGTTCCCTCTCCTCCTGTCCCTGTTCCCTGCCAGCAGAGCCCGACCCCCCCGGCTGCCCCCTCCTGTCAGGGACTTGTGCAGAGCCACAAGGTCCCCCCGGAGCCTCCTTTGCTCCAGGCTGAGCCCCTTCCCAGCTCCCTCAGCCACTCACTTTCCCTGTATTACTACACACAATAACAACATTCTATCCTGACATTCCTCAGTGTAGCATTTATGCAGCAAGGGAAAAAGAAAACTGTGCCAGCTGTCAAACAACAGACTCCTAAGCCACCTTCTTTGAGCTCAAGTGCTCAAAGGGACAGACCAGAGTTAGGAAATCAGGACAGGAGGAGGGAGTTGTACCCTTTCTGTCCCTGACCCCTTGGTCTGGGGCAAAACACGTGTCAGTGTCTTTACTTCCAAACCAGACTCTGACAGGTGCTGCACCAAAGTCAGACTTTCTCTGGGCACAGGGGACTTGGGAACAGCACCAGCTGCCAGGCCCACCTGAGCATTTGCTTCTTGTGGTTCTCCACCTCCCGCAGCAAGGCTTGTTTCTCCGACTCCTTGTCCTGCTCCTTCGCCATCTCCTCCAAGTCCTTCGGCGGAGAGCACAAACACCAGAACCTCATCAACCACCCGCAACTCGCACAGCCCAGCTCCGGCCGGGGAGCGGATTCGGGGCAGAATGAGCTGATAAACCCCCAATCCACGGCTGCGACTCACCAAATCACAGCCGGGACCCCCAAACCCAAGGCCGGCATCCTCCAAAACACAGTCAGAACACCCCAAAGCCCGGCAGGAACCTACAACCGGGATTCTCCAGCCCTGGGCCGGCACCCTCCAAAACACACCCGTGACCCCTAAACCACAGCCGGTGGGCCCGGAGCACAGCTCGGTGCCCTCAGCAACCCCGGCCGGGCGCCTCACCTGGATGCGGCCGCGGAGGTGTCGGAACTTCTCCTTCACGGCGGCATTGAGCTCCGTGAGGGCGCTGAGCGGCCCCGGGCAGTCCCGGATATCCTGGAACACAACGGCGCGGTCAGCGCGGCCCCGACTCGCCCCGCGGCCGTGCCGGGGTGTCCCGGGGCTGGCGGCGGTACCTGCACGGCCGCCTTGATCTCCAGGTCGAACTTGACGATCTCCTGGTGACAGACCCGCAGCGGCACCGCCGCCGCCGCCGCCATCTTGGCCGGGCAGGGCCGGGCCGCGCCGCGCGCGGGCGCCCCCTGCGGGCGGCGGGAGGGGACTCGCGGCCCTGAGGGGACGTGGGGGGCCGGGCCGGGCGGGGATTGGGCCGGTCCACAGGGAGCGGGATAACAACAGAATTCCAGAAACACTGGGGTTAAAAAAGACCTTCAAGTCCATCGAGTCCAAGCTGTGCCCCATCCCCACCTTGTCCCCAGCCCAGAGCACTGAGTGCCACCTCCAGCCCTTCCCTGGACACCTCCAGGGATGGGCACTCCAAACCTCCCTGGGCAGCCCCTGCCAAGGCCTGAGCTCCCTTTCCATGGGGAAATTCCCGCTGCTGTCCACCCTGAGCCTGCCCCGGCCCAGCCTGAGGCCGTTCCCTCTCCTCCTGTCCCTGTTCCCTGGCAGCAGAGCCCGACCCCCCCCGGCTGCCCCCTCCTGTCAGGGACTTGTGCAGAGCCAGAAGCTCCCACTGGAGAAGTTCCAGGTTTACATCCAAGAGCCTCCTTGGGTTTCTGGACAGGCCAGGCTGAGACTGGTTGTGAGCAGGGTGGGGGAACACAAGGCCCCTTCTGTACCCCTAAAATGAGAGGCAGGGCAGTGACCCTTTGCTTTTCCCGCACATTCCTTCCGTGGTGCCGTGTCCCTTCCCTCCTGCCTTCGGACCCTTTGGACAAAGGTGCTGGAGACCATTTCCACAGCAACTGCAGGGAGCCGGTTTCTCCAGGCACTAATCCCGGTTCTCCAGATGGTCCCACAGGGACCCAGCAGCGCTATGAGGCAGCTCTGAGCATGAGGAAGGAAAAACCAGATTATTTCCTTTCCTAGCTGTCATCCCTTCCAAAGGAAAGTTCCTGGAAATACCAGGAGACTGGGGACTTACTTCAAGGCAGCAGCTGCCATTCACTATCACTCCACACATACAATGATTCGAGACAGTATCTCCTCCACAATTTTTATTTTAAATTACAAAGGATGTTGCATACATTGATGAATTTGTATCTGAATAGAAGTGCTAGGGATCAAGGGTGACAGAGTAAACAAAGTCAATAGTTTAATTGTGCCTCTTTTCAAAAAAATAAAACTGCACAACTATTAACCAACATTTAACATTGCAACTCTTAACAGATCATGCTTTGAACAAGGTAAGTTTATTTTCTAACAGAGACAAGACTTTCAGTAAGTTTTTCTGAGCTCCAGTTGGAAGTTGATTATAGAATATCAAGGACAGCATTACAATCATGACCCCAAGCATAGGCAGAACAGGATGCCATGTTTCATTTAAAATGCCTTTTTCTTTTTTTGCATCTGCATGTGCCATCAGCCTTAAGAGCTCACCCAACCACAAATACTGAGCAATAAGTTTTCCTTGGGCATAACATTCTGGGAGGATAGATGATTCCAATCCAAATGTATGAATAGCCATCATTATAAGAGAGATTAAAATTATTAAGTTTTCTTACTAGGTTCTGTTTCCTAATCAGAAGATTATGACTGGCTGGGATGTGCTTTTGCCAATGCCAAATCCAATCCAGAAGTTTTTCTTGCAGGAGTGAGTGAAGTCACCCAAATTTGACTTAAAAAGATACCCAACTACAAAATATTTTAAACTCCAGAAAAACTCTGACCAGTGACGTTATCTAAAAAGTTTGGAGTTTTATTTCTTTTATGGGGGAAACAAAAAAAATGCAAGTGTGGATTAAAAGAGCTCTGGTTCCACTTTTAGCTCCACAGCTCATCAGAAAGACAATAAACACAGAGCCAGTATTTGCTCCCATGGAAGTTCACGGATGTCTAAGAGGCTGAGGATTATAATTCAGAGTGCACACACACCTTCTAGAAGCACTGGGGAGAACACATGGCATATTGTGAAATGTAAGTTGTAGAAGATAGAGATTTTTGTTTGCTGCAAAGAAGATGCAGTCTAAAAGTGCCATCTTTGATTAATGACATTGAAGAATCCCAATTTCCACTGGGAGATATTCAAGAGTGGTGTTTTCTCAACAGACTAATGCCCTTAATACAGTTACAAGAAGGATCAGTCACCCAGACAGCAACTGTTTGAAATGTACTTCACACGATCCCTGGGGTAAACAAAATAAACCTCAGCTGTGTGCAAAGCTGTCAACAAGCCAAGACCCCATCTAGCAGCACCCTTCACCAGGTGATTCCAACTGAAGCCTCCAACTTCAAAAGGAAAGAACATCATGATTAGATGCACTCTTGAAACTCAGGTCTCAAGGCCAAATGCAGATCCTGACATCCACGGTCCCGAACTGGGTTGTGCCTCAGCAGAATTTCAGGAAGACGAGCAAGCACAGAACTGCATTTGCTATTTCTGCTGGAGGCAGCTTGGATGCAACCCTTGGAAATTCTCCTGATAAAACCTTTTAGAGCTTTAGAAAATAACCAGCTATGTTTAAATGACTTATGGAAAAGAAAAGCACATCCAGTCATTACAGTTTGTGAATAAGCTGTTTCATTAATGAAGGCAAATATTAGATAAATATTGGGGGGGTGTCTTTTAAAAATAAACTTTAAACTGACACCTCTGTATTTCCAAAGTGTCTGTTTTCTTTTAAGCTAGTTAAAAGACCCTTCATCCATTTTAGGTTGGTTTTTTGTTTGTTTGTTTGCTTTTTTAAAAAACCCCAACTTTCCCCTGGCCCTCTTAGTATGGAAAAAAAGTCAATCTATAAATTAGGAACTGAACACAGCTGAGCCTGACTCTCACATCAGCTTTACAGCAATGCAGCTTTATTAAATCACAATGATTTCAACTGGTATGATAAGAACATCCAGCCCATCCACACGTAAACATAGCTTTAGCAGTAAGTCTCTCTCATCCCAAAAAACCAAAAAGTACTCACCAAGTATCAGTAAATGTGTTCAATAAACCATAAAAGGAAGCGTTAGCAAAAGGGGTTTCGGGTTTAAAAACACCCTTCAGGAGCACCCCCACGTTTTGCAAGGCCATTCAAAAACTGGTCTTCCATATAAATACAAAAGGACTACTGAGAGAAACTGAAATCAGACCTACCCACACTCGCTTCAGGACGCTTTAATCAGCTCTGATTCCATCTCAGAAGCTTTGACGAGTTCAGAGGGAATGAATAACATTTAGTTCTAGATGTACAAGTAAGGCACAATATAAAGCCACATCATCATCTGTCATGAAGGGAGGGGGAGGACGAGGGTCATACATGGTACAGCAGAACAAGCAGCCCATCGATTCCAAGTGTGGCACCTACGTTCAGACTGACGAGATCTCGACAAGAGCAGTTATGACAGCATGCTTTTAATATGGAAACAAATCCTAGAGAATCCAGTGTATCAGAAAAAGGAAGAGCTTCTGTTTGTAGTAAATCAAAAAATATATCATTGTTTTTGGATATAGGATTAAAAGTGAATATTCACAATGCCTACACTCAAAAACAAACCAAAAAAACCCAGGACTTCGTTAAGATCCACATACTATGTATGAACACTGAAAATCTTTAGAAAATGGTCTTCTCTAAAGATCACCCAAAAACGCATGCCACAATTGCCAAAAAACAGAACATGTACATTTGTTGGTTTTTATACCCTTATAAGATTTTCGTTTGTGATAAGTATACACTAAATGTATATATTTTAATGACACTAGAGGAAGCAGATTGTTACTGGCATTAAAGTACAACCATTTCTAGACGGTTTAAATGCCACAGAGTCCCCTGGTTAAAATGTAAAGCTGCACAGCTTGCCTATGTCACCTTTATGATAAAGTTAAACCAGCAAAAGGTCTTACATTTACTCTACATTTTACTGCCAGGTTTTATTTATCTCAAGTATCGCTGCAGCATTCTGACCAGCCCAGAGTTAGCAGCAAGTGGCAGGAATCATATAAAACGCAGTTTCTTTTTTTTCTTTTTTTTTCCTCTTTTTTTTTTTTTAAACAAAGTGCTTTTCTAAGATATACATACATATAAATAGTTACAAAATAAAGTGTCAACATTAAAAAGCTCAACTATTTCAAAGCTTTAACTTAAAATAATACATAGGAAACACTGAAATGCGAGGGTATGGAACTCACTAAAGATTCAAAGTCTACTTTGAAATGCGAGACCAAAATCATAGTCTGGTTTTCAGACAAAAATAAAAAGCTATAAAGTTGTGTGTTGCCCAGGATTCCCGGACAGTAAAAAACAGGGGCTTTTAAATACCTTGTCAGTTGAATTTGTCACAGAAGTTTTTACCTGATTTCAAACTGCTCTCTCTCAATGTTCAGAGATGCTGCCTCGCCTGCAGGGTTTGGATGGAGCACAGGGACTGCCCGTGGGGAAGGGACAACCTCTGTGTGCCAGCCCTGCTCAGACATGGCCTGCACCTCACAGGACACATTCTCTGTCGGGGTTTTAGGGGCCCTGGGCAGCTCCACAAGAACAAGAGGAATACACCAGACCCACCGTGGAAAGCAGCAGCCAATTCTCACCTCAGCCAAACAACAACAACACAAACGCCTCTAACGAAAACACCCACATTCCACTCAGATTTTGCAAGTCTTAAGTGGATTTACAAAGTTTTGCCTAAATTGCC
Organism: Corvus moneduloides; assembly: GCF_009650955.1. NCBI lineage: Eukaryota > Metazoa > Chordata > Aves > Passeriformes > Corvidae > Corvus > Corvus moneduloides. Next base: position 2,472,559 of record NC_045490.1, on the reverse strand, counting down.
CTGGGTATTTGTTCAGTCTCTTGTAGGAAAGACTTTCTGTACAGCTCAGTAGTGGTATTTTGGCCTCCTCCTCCCTTTTGAGTCTTCCAAAATATTTAGGTACAAGAAAGCTGTGAGTGTGGCAGGGCCACCACCTTCACCAGCCACTCTTCCTGCACTGTTACCAATTCAGGCTTTTTTCTCTTATAGTACAAGTTTGGATACAAAAATAATCTACTTATAAACAAAAAGGAATCACAGTACAAACAAACTTAGACAAACTAGAAATGAAGTGGAGAAATTCCCCAAAGGGAGTGGGGAGAAAGCCTTCATGGACTTTTGCATTTTTTTTTTCAGCAGCTACATTTGAAAATATTTGGTATTTCTATTTTCAGTAAACAGTGTTTTGTCATCTTTAAATAGGGAGAGAAAGAACAGGGAGGAAAAGGGGGGGGGGTCCATGAAACCAGAGAATGATCTTGCCTTGAGATAAAGGACTTTCTCATCAAAGGCTAAAGCTTTTAATCTGTACGTTAACACTGACTACAAAGCCAACTCTTATTAGCAGAAGAGCAAATAAGAACTTTGTGTTAATATTCCTCAATCATAGAAACTACTGAATTAACAAGAATAAGTCACATATAAGTCTGAAGAAGCTAGTTTCGAAATACCTGTACAAAAATATAAAAGTCTATAAATTTTTTTGTTTTGTTTTGTTTGAAGCCTGTGTTGATCCTTGGAAACATCACATGCATAATAATACATCAACTGGAAAAGTGGCAACTAAGGAATTAGATATTTGTAGCTCCTTTTTTTTTCCTCTTTACATATATACACGTTACAATAAAAATAATTTTATTTTGGTTGTTTGGTGGAAGTATACTACAACAAGCTAAATACTTTTTTTAAATTTTTTTTAAATTCTCAAAGTCGAAAACTATTTTACCAATAGCTTACTAAAATCCAAATATATTAAAATCTCCTACAGTAAGTGCAGAGAAAAAAGATTTAAAGACTCCAAGACGGCCACCAACTTATCTACCATGGAAGCGAACTACAAGAACAGCAAAATAATATTGTTATGTATGAATGCTCCTTCTGTAGATAATTGGACCCAAACAAAAAAATTCACAGTTCAGTAAGATCCCTAACCCTGACCTTTAATTTTTTTTCTTTTTTTCTTTTGTTTTTACATTCAGTACAGTATCATATAAGCTGTGCAAAACTTTACTTAGACTGGCAGTTCGCCATATCAGTTGCATTTGTCTTTGGTACAAAAATAAACAATCGCATTAATGTGCAAGTATTTGTTTTCTTCCGGCCAAAGTACCGAAATTGAGTTTTCTAGAGCCATCTTTTATACAATACATAGACTCTGTGGCATATATCTACATTTTCAACATATTCCTATATACATTCAAAAATTTTTAAGAGCTGGAACAAATACATTAAAACCTAAAATCTCACCATCTATACAGCTTGGTTTTGCCCCTCAGGGTTTTCTTCATACAAAACTTTACCAGCTTATACTGATAGCTCTCCCCACAAAATACAAGGCACAAAGAATATACTTTTTTTTTCTCTTGCTTGCACAGACATTTAAATACTCTATTAAGCTCAGAAAATTAAAGTCTTATATGGCACACTAGCTCTAATGCTGCGTGTGCTATGTACAAGTTAATGGTTGCAAAGAAAGCTTACTGGTTCTTTTTAAGAACAAGAAAAGAAAATCCAATTATTTAAAAAAAAAAAAAAAGGAACAAAAAACTCCCTACATTGACAGCTTCACCAAAAAAATGCTTCCTCTTACTTCACTTGGACCATAAACCTGTCACAATGTCTGGCAAACGCTAAAAATTTTCACTAGCCAAACCCACATTTTTGCTTCTAAAACAAAAGTGATATATTCTGGTCCTAGATCATTTGAAAGAGAACTCTCATTTCTGCCCTTGAGCTTAAAGCAGCTTTGAAACTATCTGGTTTATGGTCCAAAAATGCTCTGCAGCATTTTCTACCACGCTGTGATTTGTTTTCCTACACTGTTACTTGAAACCAATGGAACCTACTGGTGAGTGTTTACAGAATGCTAAGCTGACATGCAGACCAGAATGCCATTTACAACGAGGAACTCAACAGCACAGGTGGAACCTGACCCAGGAGCAGCTCAAGTCCTGTCCTAAACTTTTGCCATGGGTATCCGGAGCCCCACGAGGCCGCCGGTGGGGTCCCCCTCTGCCGTCTTCTCCAGGACTTGGTTCACAAACTCCGACGTCTGTCCAGCCACAGGAAGTCCTGAAAGGGAAGGGGAAGAGAAGCTGCTCTCAGGTCACTGCTCATGGCACATTCCTACGGGTGACACAAAGCCAGGGGACACTTTGGTTGGGACAACTGAAATCAGGAAAGGGTTCATTCTTTCCTCTATTTCAGAAATTGTTTGCATTTCAATGTAGTGAGATCAGAGGGCTGGAGCAGCTCTGCTGGGAGGAAAGGCTGGGAGAGTTGGGACTGTTCAGCCTGGAGAAGAGAAGCTTTGGGGTGACCTCATTGTGGCCTTCCAGTTCCTGAAGGAGCCAACATGATGGAGAGAGACTTTTTATAAGGGCCTGGAAGGACAGGACAAGGGGGGACGGCTTCACACTGACAGAGCGCAGGGCTGGATGGGATATTGGGAAGAAATCCTTCCCTGTGAGGGTGGGGAGGCCCTGGCACAGGGTGCCCAGAGAAGCTGTGGCTGCCCCTGGATCCATGAAAGTGTCCAAGGCCAGGCTGGACAGGGCTTGGAGCAACCTGGGATAGTGGGAGGTGTCCCTGGTGGAATGAGATGAGCTTTGAGGTCCCTTCCAACTCAGGGCATTTATGATTCTATTGTCTTCATGGCAAATACATGGAGTTCACTGCTTACCAAGAGTGTCTTTAATAAGTATGTTCAACTTTTGTTCCATGTTGATTCCTCTGTCATCTTTAGGTACCTGCACCCGATTAACTATTTCTTGTTTAATGGAGTTGATGACAAAGAGTAAATTATCTGCAAAGGAAAAAAAAAAGGATTAGTTTTACAGCACATTCCCCAGGAAGAGAGTCACAGTTATCTACACACAGCTATCTGTAAGTGCCAAAGGTGCCACATCACACGTATTGTAAAATTAAATGGAATAGGTTACATCAAATATTACCAACATTTTCAATAATATTTACAGCACATGCATACATTTACATAATTTACATCTGCAAAGTAGCACGACATTGCAGGTAACCCAATTTACGTTCACTTTAGTCAATGGACTGGTTTTGTACCAACAGAATTGCTGGGTTTGTACCAACTCTTTTCTCTATGAGCCAGGTTACATCATGGTGCAAAATACAGACTTGTCCAAATAAAAGAAAAACTAAGATGGGAAGAGTTGTATTTACCATATTCCGTGTTGAGACCCCAGAGTTTTACTTTATTGGCTTCATACTGGGCTTTCTTTTTTAGTCTACAAGCCCTGTAGCAAGAAGAGGGGAAAAATTAGAACACTACCAGAAATTGCAGAGTAGTAAGAGCCACATGAACTTACCAACCAAACCTCCCAGAGCTGTGATGCACAAACTCATCCATCCTCACTCACCTTCACTGAAAACACTCTGCCACCTGCATCTGCTCACATTTGACACTTGTGGGTTTTATCACTGTGCCAGCTGTTTGCCCCACAGCTAAGGAAGCCAATTCCAGTGGAAACACATCTTTATCTACAGGACAGACAAACCACAGCTCCCAAGGTGCCAGCTGCCCTGCTTTTTGATAAGCTGCTAATTCCCATTTGATAAACTGCAACTCCCATTGCAGGAGCTGCCACATGAAGAAGGATTTCTTTAGGCAAAAATTATTATTTAGATCTTTATCATTCACTTGTAGCAACCCAAATTTTCTCATCCCTGCAGCTTTTCCCAGTGCATACCTGGAAGCCAGCTTGTTCTTCTCTTTCCTTGACCTGGGTCTGGCAGTTAAGGGAAGTTCACTGACGGGTGTCAGGTCACTGATCACCTTATTCAGCTTCCTCAGCTCGTTACCAATCTGGAGGAGTTTTCTGGGGTTGGGAGTCAGGTCTTCTACATCAGTCCTCCGTGATTTCTTTGCTGCATACTTTCCTGTTTTAAATATACAGAAAAATGGGTTGGGAAGTGACACAATGCATACATAAACTTGTGAGAAAACACTCTTAAACAGGCATTTTTTGGGTGCAGTTTAGGTTCCTTTGTTCCTGACAGGAGAATGGGCCGGAATCAGGTGATCCCTGTGGCCTCTCACAATAGAAAGAGCATTTCCAGACAAAGAGCTTTGTACAATTCATATTCTATCTAAATCAGATAAGAGCAAATACTGCTGGCCAGGCCACTGGATGTGACAGAGGGCATACACACAACTGTGCTGAAAAATGTACGTCACAAGTTCAAACCCTGTTGTTTTGCTCCAGCTGTAAACTTGTTAACTCATAGTCAGCCAAAATATCCTCCTGCACACTCAAGTGGATTAAATTCCCAAATAATCTTATTGCTAAAGTTCTGTACTAAGAAAGAGTGCTGAGGCCTGGTACTGAAACAATCTTCAGTGATGCTGAGATGAAGTGATCCACATAAAGGCCAGTTAACCCCTTTTATTGTATGTATTTGACACTCTTTAAGGCCTGGTTCTGCACTTGACTTAAAGGTCAAGTGTCCAAGTGTCTGGTGGGACTGAGTCCTGCAGGCATGTTTGGTTATTTGTTGCTTAGTAATAAATATAAAATAATGCAATCACAGAACGGCTTGGGTTGGAAGGGACCTTAAACTGATGTTTTTCCACCCCCTGCCATGGGCAGGGACACCTTCCACTAAACCAGGTTGTTCAGAGCTCCATCACGAGAAAGAGCAGTGTTAGGGACTTTAAGTACTGATATTTCACTACAGGATAAAGAAGCATTTAAAAACTAAGGAGATTTAAAGAAAAAAATGCTTCCTTCCCTGAATAAATCTACAAGTAACAATAAAAAAAAATAAATCTTTCAATTTAAGAGAAAAAAGTTAAAAGCAGTAATTTTCAACTCTAAGGGAACATTAACCTTACAACCAGGGAAATTGGTTTTATTTGCTTCTTCAAAGCCAAAACCAAATGGAGCAGCCTAAAAGAGGTCCTGTGACAAGAAAACAAAAATACCCCTAAGAGTGGTTTGTTTTGGGTGATGTTAATCATGTTTGTGGTGCAGTAATTGCTCACTGGGAATAAATCACAGTTATTAGAGCAACTGGTTTAAGTTTCTAAGAGGGCATCTTAAGGAAATAGTTTATTCCCAGAGGAGTAACTGCTTCACTGAGCTGCATTCACAGGGGGAAAACAAGGAGGGAGCAGCAGGGAGAGACAGTTGTGCCTTAGTGCTTGTCCTCAGTTCATACCACAGTCCCCCTGAACTTGGCACCCCAGAGCCCTCCCAGCCTCCTGCTAACACAGGCAGCACTGACAGGAACAGCCACGAGGAGCAAACATCAGTCAAGCCACCCATCCAATATTTACAGTATTGCACTGAGAAAGCTTTGAACTCTCGGGGTTTCCACTGAGAGCCCTTGGAAGTCACAATTCTCAATTGATCCACACTCCTCTGGAGGAAACCACACTGAAAGGCCCTACTGTGTGTTCACTGTGCCTCCCTTGGGCACTGCAGAACGCTGGTAACAGAGCAACAGACTCAGAGTGTTCGAATTTTCATGGCCGAAACACAACTTCCCAGCACTTGCAAGGAGGGGAATTTGGCTACTGAAGGTGTCACAAGGAGAAGAGTGTCATTTGTGACCAGGACTCTCTCTTACCATGATGGAGCCCGTTCTTCTGGTACATGTTGCTGGGCAGCGTGTCGCGGTTCCACTCGGATGGCCTCAGCATCCTCTCCTGCTGGGACGGTGTCAGCTGCTCGCTGTACTCCCAGAAGTATCTTCGCTTGCCTCTCTTGCGAGAGGATATTGCAGTCATTTCTTTTAAATCCTCCACAGAATCGTTTTCATACCCTAAAAGGATGCAGGGGGTTGTTTATGTACTGGTGACAGCATTGTTTGTAGCCTTTTAGCAGCAGACTGAGTATTCAAGTTAAGAGCAAAACCACAGACAGATCTGTTCTGCATTATGTAACAGACTTGGTTCCAGCATCAACTGCTCCTGGGTACTTGCCTTAAATCCAGGGACAGACACTGAGCCACTGATGGGGCTTCATTAGTTGAAAAAAACCAAATTATTTATGCATTTAAAGTCCCTTTATGCTGTCTGACCCCCTAAGCCGTAGTCCCCCACAATCCCAGCAGTGCCAAGTACAGAAAGCAGATGTTGGACAGTGTTCTCCCATCCCAACAACTTCCTCCGTGAATTGGCAGGAACACAACCCTAACTCACCTCCACATTTGACAAAAAGCATGGGAAGAGAAGCAGATGATAAAGATGGATTAGCAAAAGACAACAGAGAAAAAATTATTCAATTATAGAATACTCTGAGTTGGAAGAGTCCCTCAGGATCGAGTCCAAATCCTGCTGTTCCTTGAGTCCAAAGACCTTCAGGGAATAAATCCAACCACTGATCCCTCCGAGGCTGGAGAAAGGGGCTCTGTTATCAGGACAGTGACCAAAGGGCCATCTAAGCTGAAGGGATTTGGACACCCACTGTTCATCCTCTTCTTCCTCATTACTGGGATGAAGAGAAATGATCCATGGTAAAGCTATACAATATTCTGGAGGTGAATTATGATGCACCTGATATGATGAACTGCTCATGAAGGACATGGAAATTGTAATGCCACTGTCCACACCACAGAAATATTTTACCACAACTATGTAAACACAAACCACGGGTTTTCAAACCCCAGATATGCTTTAGAAAATAAAGATAACCTATACTAAGGTTAAAAAAAAAACCTCAAACCACTGCACTGCCTTTTATATAATATGCTAATAGTTTACATTTACTTAAGAAAGGAACATTTCTAAACATCACATACTCTGATGGAGCTTAAGGAAAAGCCACCCATGTATGGACTGCAGGCTTAGCAAGCCTTGACCCCATATGCTTCAGCTCTGCTTCATCTTCCACCAGCACAAAGAACACTTTCTTCCTTTTAAAACAGTCCATTCAATCAGTCTGTTTGCACTTGAAAAACCAGTTGAAAGAGGAAAACCAAACTTTCTTGCTTTGGTTTGACTCTCACGTCATAACCCAATGCATGAACAGAAGTCAGGTACACAGAAGGATGAAATCCATCCTGAAGTTCTGTTTCTCATCATTTCATCAACTCATTTACTTTGATTCTCTGGTTTATTGGAAAGACAGGATTTTAAAGGCAAATCAAACAATGAAATATGCTTTATAAAACATGTGTTGTATAGCCAAAATTATTGACAATTTACATTAAATACAGTTTCAAATACCATAAATATTTGTAACTGTAGCTCCATTTTACTCAAATGCTTTTTGACATAAGTATCAAAATACTCTCAAAAAGACCACTGACTTTCGCCCTAAAAAACAAGCTATGTGATTCATTATATAGAAATATATAAATTGAGCCCATCTTCATGATAACACAGAATTAATCCAACCAATGAAAACAAATCTCTGTAAGAGCTGAAGTGGACAAATGTACAACAAGGTTAAAATCAGGACTTCCTGTTTGCTTATTCAAACTGTAATTAAGTTAGCAACTTCAATTACATTGACTTAATACATCCTGCCTTGCAACCCCAACACTGACCTGCTACCATTATAAAGTTACATAAAATAACCCAGTGCAGTGTCCTAACCTAACACACAAACTTGTCCAGCTGCTCTGCACTGTATTTATTCCTCCTCTTAGCAAAGATCACACAGCAGGGCAGGCTTCTAAGAAATCTGAAAGGGTTCCTGTATTTAACTTTGAAGCCCTTCACAAACCTCTCCTGAAAGTCTTTCTTCACACTGTGGTTTCGGGTTTAAATTCACCAGGGTTAAATGAAGTAGAACAGAGAACAGTGTGCACATGACTGCTGCATCTTACCAGGTGAAACCCAAAAATAGCCCCACTGAAACAAACCCAGAGAGCTCCTCCTCTTAACCACTTCACCACAGAGACTTCTGGCAAATCATTTCGAGTGGTTTTCCCCCAGCTGATGGTCCAGGTGCCCAGAGCTGATCTAATGCAGCTTCTTAAAACAATCTCTGTGTCTCTACGAGCACTTTTTCACTAATTTCTTCTCCAGTGCTACTGACAACTGAATAAATTGCTGCATTTCCCATTTCTGGAATCTCCTGACTACTTGATGGCAGGAACAGTCATTTAAAAGTCCTTCTACTAAATGAAATAGGAAAAACATACTCAGTAATAGCAAAACCCATCACATTTAAATGCTAGAAAAGGCCTGGGCTGGTCATTCCCATAATAAACTACCTTTGCAGGGGAATAAAATTGCTAAATCTGTGTCATGGTGATAATAAAAACACTGTTGTCCAAACTTGCCTGAGAGCCAGTCACATTTTTAGCTATTTCTCCTTCACTGTATCTAAATATTTCCTCAGATAACACTTGAAGAAAGCATCTCATTCACTCTAAAAACATACATGAAGAACAAGCAAAAGCAAATCATGTATTAAAAAACATGAGAGGGCCAGCAATAACTGGTAGACTTTTGTCCTTTCAGTAAATTACATCCTCACTCAAAATACCAACTGATTTTGCTTTCAGAGCTCTGGAAGGTTTAATTTTCCTGTGCTGTGCCTATTTTTAGATACTTTACCCATAGTATTCACCTTTAGAGGTAAAAAAGCAACACAAAGTACAAGAGTGACATAATTAGAATACCTGGAGATGTTACCTTCTAAAATAGACAAAATATATGATAAAATTTTTAACATCACCACATTTGAGGTGCATGGCTTTAGGCTTCATTCATGGAAGGGTTTGGCAAGCTTGGATAAGCCCAGATCCTCAGTTACTGCTGCAGAATGTGGATTGTTGGTCAGTAAAATAGTTCATTAATTAATTCCACCCACAGCATTTAATACAACCTCTCTGTTTCATGGATCCCAGGCTTCCAGTGCAACACAACCCCCATGGGCTGCAGAGCTGGAACAGCTGCTCAGGGCCCCACAAAGCAGAGGGAGTTCACTCCAGAAGGGAGGAAGAGGCTTTAAAATGCTAATAAAAATGTGTTGTGTGCATGTGAAAGTAACATAAAGGGCATAATGCTTAACGAGTTTAATGCCTACTCAGGAAATCTAATTAGAAAATAATTTCATCTGAGAGTTCATTATGATAAACACTCACAAGCTTTAGGGAAGCTGCTCTTCTCAACAAGAAAAAATTCAGCTGCTTTATCCCCTCAAAGTAACATATTGCCTAATGTCTGAATATTTTCATTCTTGTACTCTACGACAAGACATTTATAAGATGTGAATATTGTAATAATTTCTGAAATGAAATTAATACGTGGTTACAATCCTGTCGCTTTCCCTGCCTGTTTTATTTTTATACAATGCTGCTGTGTTGTTACCTTCTAGGTGAAGGTTAGTTCTTATTTCTGCTGTTAAAGCTCCATTTCTGCAGGCAGGAGAGAGGAATTCAGTATCCTCTGAAGACCCACTAAGTGTTACTGCTGAAAACCACCAATAAATGATTTTATTAGTTTCAGTGGCAGCCATTCTTTGGATTCTGTGGGAAAACTGTACCTGCAAGCAGGACTTAAGTAATTATGAAATCATTTCACTCAGGATATGATTTCATCCTGACAGACCCAACTCTGGAAAAATTCACAGCTACAAGAAGTGCTAGAAAGCTCTACACATCCTACCAGAGAGCCACAAAAAAAGAAGGTCACACTTACAGGCAGCTTCTCTAGCCTCAGGCTACAGCTGGGCTTCCTGTATTCTCTATTATTATTTTTGTTGCATGACCACAGTTTATGTAGTTTTTCACCAAACAGGGACACAGAGACCTTGTACACTTTGAATTAATTGCATTTTGCAAAGCACTTAGAAAACGTGGGAGGAGAGTTCACAATTTAAGATCAGTGCTGCTCATCTGTAACTAGCAGGAGTTCAAAAGCTTTCCTTCCCACTCAGAGGACAATTCCATCAACCTCCACGTTCCCAAAGCCCAACAATGCTGGTACCTGGTTCTGAGAAGGTATCGCTGATGTCATCGTCCTTATCGTCCTCGTAATCTTCTTCCTCATCATCGTTTTCAGACAGCTCGTGCTCACTGCCAAATCCTTCATCATGGTCCTCGTCTTCAATATCATCCTCATCCTCCTCCTCTTCCTCAGGGTCTGCTTTGGCTGACTGTTCACCCAAAGTGTCTGTTACAAAAAGAGAATAATTGTGCTCTTCCTTCTTCTGTGAGGAGTCCGACACGGACGTGCTGGCCGAAAGACTGCTCTCCCCCACAGCCAGCCCTGGGCTCTCCTGGGGAGGGCGGAGGAGCAGTTCTTGAGTCTCTTTAAAAGGCAAAACAGGAGGTGTGCTGTGACCATGGGGGGACTCGAGTCCTTTTCTCTCTTGTCTCTTTGCTACAGCCCCACAGTAGCAGGTGTTTTCCTTCGCTGCGTCAGCGTGCGCCTGGCTCAGCACGGGCCTGCTCTGTGGTAAGGGGTTGATCTTTACTTTTGCCTTTTTAACATAGTCTTTACATTCAACATGAATGTTCACCTTTTCATTGCTGTACACGTTGGTCTTGACCATGATCTGTGTACTGGAAGCAGGCTGGCTGGCAGGCTTGCTGGCCTTCTGGGCACAGTCCGACAGCGCGGCCTCAGCCTGCACGTTCTTGGAGGAACAGACCGGCGCAGCTGCTCTGCTTGCAATTTTTTTGCCAGGTAACAAAGAATTTAAAGGGTTTTGTTTAACACTAAAGAGCAAATCAGGGTAATAGAGTGAATCTGAGACAGGCTGGGAGTCCTCGCTGTTCAGCTGAGCCAGTGTGGGTGTTTTGCTTATCACCTCTTCATCCTGGTACGGGCTCGAAAAGTCATCAAGGCCCAGGTAATCCACCTCTTTTGTTCCCCAGATGTCACAGCTGGTTAATTTAGTGTACTTAGTTAGGTCTTCACAGTAGGTATCCCACTGCTCCCACTTGGAGGTGAAAGCAGCTTCTTTGTCCAGGATGTCTGTAAAAGACTCCAGGTTCTCAAGCTCTTTGCAGTCCTCCGTGAAAAGCAGGTTGTCCCTGGAGCTTTGCTGATAGTCCATTTCTCTGTCCTGTGCACAATAAGAGAAGTTAAAAGTTAATACAAAAAAAGTATCCATCATCTCTTTCCTTTACTTAATCTGGTATGGAGAGCTCAATTCCAGTGAAGAGTGAGAGAATAGTGACATAGGAAGAGACCTCAACTTTCACCTAAAAGCTTCCTTTGAGGGTCAGAATGGAGTTCAGCTTCTGTGCTTGAGCAACAGATCCTTCTGAAGACACTGCTCTTCCAATGACACTGTATTTCCCTGCTATAGCAAATTCATCTGCTCATCAGCAACTAAACCAGTACCAATATCCATGCATTTAAAATATGAACGACATCACAGGCATCTCTATAATCTAGGTCAATCTTTGCTGTGCTCTTAACAGAATATGCTTGAGTTTACCAGTTCCTGGAAAACCTCATTCTAACACAACCAATTAATGACCACGAGTGACCTTTCTCCTTTGATGCAGGGAGAAAATAAAAAAGGGAATGCTCACATAAGTAGTTTGTGAGTCAACTTTTATTTTCCTTTCTCTGCATTCACAGCTTGGGTGAAGTAGAACAGAGCAGGGAAGAAATTGTTCCCTGTGAGGGTGGGGAGGCCCTGGCACAGGGTGCCCAGAGCAGCTGTGGCTGCCCCTGGATCCCTGGAAGTGTCTAAGGCCAGGCTGGACGGGCTTGGAGCATCCTGGGATAGTGGAAGGTGTATTTGAGCCTGTCCCAATGGCCACTTTGAAGAAGTGCCTGCTGAGGACGCATCACATTTGCTGGACAAGCAGTCCAGCTCTTCCCTAATTAGCAGCCAGCAATAATGAATAATCTTCCAGCATTCTTGCACAAACACCCCTTTATCACTCCAGGAACCTGGTGTTAGTCAAGGAGAGGAAGTTCTGGACACACACAGGTGACCTACCAGTTCATACATGAAGTCTGGATCAGAGCTGCTTGCCAGGAGATCCGTGCTCATCAGAGTCTGCTCTGAAAACAGGTGGCTCCGAAAGGCATCCCCAAAAGGAGGGTCCATTCCACTCACACTGGGCTACAACACAACGGACAGATGTGTCAAAGATGATGTAAAAAGGCACATTTTCATCTTCAACAAACAGAAAGATGTTTTGCTTATCACAGAATGACTGTTTCAGTCAAACAGAAAGAGGATCACCATTTCCTCTTAGTCTCTGAAGGTTTTTACCTCCACAGATAAGCCCATCATTCCCCAGAGCCAGAGAATGCTTTAAGAGCAGCTGACAACATGTGGGAGCAATCAAAAGACACGTTTCTATTCGCCCCAGAGCTTCGAGAGCACTCACTGCTGCTTCATTCTTCCCTGTTGGTTTGAAAGTCTTATGCTTGCCAAGTTTTGGGATATGCTGGCATTTGCAGAGGATGAGGGCCAGTCCTGGCAAGATCTGGGAGTATCAGTAGGCAGGGTCTTCCCCCTAATACAAATCATCCTGTACTAAAGCAGTGTTGACTGTGTTTAGAGCCATTAGAACTCATAAAACTTCCATATAAATTGTAAGGAAAGCAAAATTTATGACAACTGAATGAAGATTGTTACCTCTCTCTCAAGAACGAAGTGAAATTTGGCAGAAAAGCATTATGCAGGATGGCTGGGCATGCAGGGAATGGGCAGCAAGGCCTTCTGCTACATTTAATTCCAGACCTCAATTTCTTTTCTAGACACTCTCACCCTGAGGGTTGGGAAGGGAGAAACACTGTGCTGCTGAAAGTCATTCAGTGTGCTGATGTGTGAATCACTGCAGTAATAAAAGGCTGCTCTGCTCTCCAGGCATCCTCCCTCACCAAGAGACAATTTGGCTGCGGCTTGAACAAATACAGGACCAAGAGCAGCACCACAGCTTCCAGCACAGACCCTACAAAATATACATCCTTTAATATCTTATACATTCTCCCTGCTAGTGCTGGTCAAATTTGTTCTTAAACAGAGGCAAAATTCTTTACAGAAGCAAATAAAATCCTAGCAGACTTACCTGAGGCATTTCCAAGCCCAGATTCCCCAAATCCAATTCCAAACTTGTTGTTTTATTCACTTGTAGATTCCTTTCCAGCTTTACTTCAGTCTCAGGGAGTTTACACTATCCATGCAATGAAATTTTTCCTTAGGATAACTTCAGTTCACCCTGATGGAGCTTTTCTATTTGTAGATTTCTGTGCAGAAGAAACACAGCAAACCCCCAAGGAGGTGAGCAATCCTTCATCAACAAGGTGAAAGCTTAAAAAACAGCCAAAGGCAAGAATTTCCCCTGAAAATTGATTTTTCCTCATGCTGGAATGTATAGAAATTTTCTTCCCCTGCCATCTTTCATTGAATGAAAAGCCACAGATGCTACAGAACAGAGTTGCTGCAAAACCATTTTTGGCCAAGTTACATTTTGTTGTCTTTTTTCCTCACTGCTGAGACCAGCAGCTCTATAGACACACCTGAGGAGAAAACCCTGCCAAATTTGGAACAATAATCAGCACACTGCTGGGTATCCAAGAGAGAGACAATCTTTATGACTAATGTAACAGAGGCAATAAACTCTAAAAATGTCTTAGGCAAAAGTCTCAAAATACAAATTTCAGAACAGGCAAAAATGCTGCTTCAGTGGTATCTTCTTTTCTTCAGGGATGAATCCACCCAGCATCAGATAAGATTACATCAATCACTCACACAGCAACATCTAGTGGTAGAGGATCACAGAAACCATCCGGCAGCAGAGTGGAAGAGACAGATTTCTCCAAGAGAACAAATTAGAACTGTGCCAAACTCACAGCTGTCTAATAAAATATATTCTCTATTAATTCAAATAAGGCATATGTTGAAATTGGACCAATTTATCTACTGGTAGTTTTACCAGTTTAGGAGTTTCTATAGACCTGCTCTACTTCAGATGTTTGTCTAATGACTCTTTGGAGCCTCATATCCGGCTTATTCCTGCATTTTGAACAGTGTAAGGAAAACCCTCACTCAGCATTGCTCCTAAGTCAGACTTTGGTGCAATCTGCTCAGGCTGTGTTTATTCTCTTCTTTTGAAAAACAAATAGTAAACTCTAAGTGTTCTCCCACAGCTCAGAATCCTCCCCCAGCAGCACATGACAGCATCCCCGTGATTATTCCTACTTTCAGATAGTATCTCAGCGAGTTTGTCCTCTTTAGCATATGGACCATCAGACTGTGGTAAAAACAGACACTATGCAAAGAAGTCTTTACTTATCAAAACACCCTGCTTTGCAAATAGCAGCTGGAATATAAAGAACAACAGTTACAGGTCCAGTTACACAGGGGCTCTCAGTTGAACCCTCGCTACCCCTGCCAGAGTGGCTGATCCTCACAGGGCCCTGTGGTGAACGATCCAGTTCCTTGTGAGAAAAGCTCCTTTCTGCTCCAAAACCTCCAGAGAACCCTTTACTTTACTTATTTAAAAGCAGCTTTTAAGTGAAGTTCGTGCCTCAGCAATCCCCATCTCCCTTCACCGAGCAAAGGCCACACCACAGCAGGACTGGTCCTCCCCACCTGGGGGCTGGCAGGAGTGACTGAGTCACTTCTCAGCCTCACCTGGGCTAGGAGAAAGGGCCTGTTCTTTACAACAAACATATGACGTTCTCAGACACAAAGAAAGACACAAGAAGGTTATGATCCCAAATACCTGAACACTTTCTTTCCACGCAGATTGATGCTTTTTCACCAGCACATCAGATTAATACTTTGACAGCACCACCAGACCACCGCCACCACCTGCGTTCACAAGGAGACTGCCAGAGTTCTCCATGACACAAAGGGGAAAGCAAGGAAGCATTTGCTGCTTCTTCACTGGTTATTCTTCGTTGTGTTTTTTGGTAGAACATGGCCCTCAAGCCATTCCACACACAGCCAGCAAGGGGGGTGAAACTTCATCTGTACTGACACTGATTTCAGGAACAACCAACCAACACTTCCAGGTGCCAGCTTCTGGATCACTTCCAAATCCTCAAAACGAACATTAAAGGCTAAAATACTTTTACCATCTCAAAGACTGGAGTGATAAACTTCTTGCACTATTTGAGAACGCCAGTGCATGTCCTCCCAGGTCAGAGCAGTGTATCAGCTAATCCGATTATTCCTGTAATTCTCTTTATATTTCATTCTTGACATTTTATAATATTAATACTTAAATGTGACTTGAATCCCAGTAGGATCTAGTCAACTATTCCACAACATAGGATTTTTCTTAGTAGCTCTGTGGAGGGGGAAAACACAGTGAGGCCATGAAAAGAAAGACACTGCCTCAGGGAGCTGCACAATCCAGGCGTCCTTCATGCTCCCAACAAAGCAGCCCTACTTCCAACTGCTTTCCAAATTTCCCAGAAAGATCAAGATCATCATTAAAAGACTCCTGGTGTTTATACTTAACTCCCAGTGTTTCTACACGGACCCGTAAATAAAGATGTATGGCACAAGTCAGTGACACATATGGAAGCACAGGTGTAAACTTGGAACTTGCTGCGAAGGAAAGTAATTTGTAGGCTGCAGTTAAAGTCCTGTTTTTACAGAATTCATCATTACTGGCACTTTCAGCCCAAGACTGAGTTAGAAAAGAATAGTCCAGCTGTTGTGTTATCGATAATGAATGCAGCTTTGAATGAACTAAAAGAGCTGTGGCAGAGCTCAAGTACAGCAGCACTAAGAATTATTGAAGATAAATATAGCAGGAATTTCTACTTCAGGACAATTTCCATTAATGCCTTCCATCAGCCCTTCCCAAATGCAGAGACACAGGTGGAATACAGAGCCCGAGGCAGCGGGCAGGGTGCCGGCTCCTGTGGCAACAGCCTGCAGGGAAATCACATTAAGGTGATTAAGGAGCCAGGCCCGGAGCTGGTTCTGTGTCTGCAGATCTGAAGTCACATCAGTGCCAAGCTCTGCTCCCGCTCCTGCTCCTGGAGGAGGCTCCTTCCTTCACTGGGGCCTGAGGAAGGGCAGGGCACCCGAGATACAATACACATGGAGAGGGACTGTTTCCAAGGGCCTGGAGTGACAGGACAAGGGGAATGGCTTCACACTGACAGAGAGTAGGGTTAGACAGGGTAGTGGGAAGGAATTCCTCCCTGTGAGGGTGGGGAGGCCCTGGCACAGGGTGCCCAGAGAAGCTGTGGCTGCCCCTGGATCCCTGGAAGTGTCCAAGGCCGGGATGGACGGGGCTTGGAGCAGCCTGAGATAGTGGAAGGCATCCCTGCCCATGGCAGGGGATTGAAACTAAATAATCTTTAAGGTCCCTTCCAGCCCAAACGATTCCATGATTCTGTGGTCTCAGGAAGAGTTACGTCCATTTAACATTTAAGAATTTGGGCTACTGATGGAAGCATGCACATGTACGCTGGTTAAAATCCCATCAGTCATCAACAAGGAACCAAAGCCTTAGAGTTAACACCTAATTAATCTAAAGACAAATCCTAATTAAAAATAATCCCCTGTATATAGTATTTACTTTCTGAAGAGGAATGGTGGTTCCAAGATGCCCGGAAAGACTGAATTTCACTCAGGGGAGCAGCGGGTGCATTACCTGGGGTTACTGCTCTAACCCAGCCCACAGCAGGAGCTCAACTCCGAACATGCAGCACTTAGGACACACAGGCAGCTCCTGTGCATGTGCTGCCTCCCTGGGCCACTAAAACACCCTCCTGCCTCACTACAGCACTTCCAAAGAAGCCCCTAGCAGAGAAAACCCCAAAATGCAGCTTTCAGCCTGGCACCTCAAAGTCTTCCTCGGTCACCTGCGTGAATCATTTGTACTGTGGCTGTAACTAAAGTTGCTATTTCTGGCCCAGTTCAGCTGTGTATTTTGTACCACTGGAAAGGCACATGGAGCGTGGCTGTGCTGTTTTGTTGGCTGCACAGTGCTTATTATCCCAGCAGCTAAATGCCTGCTGTAAGTGCATTACAGGAACAATTACACGTTCATGATGGTGACTGCATCACACAGCACAGCTTGTCGAAGTCACAATTTTGATGCAGGTATAAAAAAATAGCTCACAAGAGCCTGCCAGTACTAAACTTAAAAGCTCAGCCCAAAACATTCATGGTCAACTCTGAATTTCAGAGAAAGCACAAAAACTACGCCATGTGCTTGGAAAGAACCATTATGTACCACGCACTGTTCGCTGTATCTGGACATTTTATGAAATACGGGAGTTAGAGATGCAAGAAGTTCTCCTGCACATCTCTTAAAAACATTTTTTCCTTCCACAGTTCATGCCAACTTGTTTTCTATTATAGAACACCCTCTGCTCAGGGCAGTCTTCATGCTGAGAACGTGCAGACTGCCTGGGGTGGAGTCCATCCCTGGAGGTGTCCAGGGAACGACTGGACATAGCACTCAGGGCTCCGGTCTGGTTGAGAAGGTGGCAATCAGCCACAGGTTGGACTCGATGGTCTTGGAGGTCTTTTCCAATCTCAATGAGTCTGTATTTTTCTTACTTTTGTTTCTGAATAATGTTTCTTTTTTTTTTTCTTTCTCCATGATTATTCAATTATTAGCCAGACTTTAAAAAATTCTTTTACTTTTCTCCCCCAGCACAAAGACACTACGTTCACTAGTATTATTATTATTTCACTGCAGTGAGCAAAGACACTCTTTTAAAATGTCTTCCTGTATTTCCACCCACTGCAATCTCATTCCTGGACTCACCGAAGCAGCCAAGTCCCTCTACTTTCTTGGTGATGGATTTCTATTAAAATGCCAGCACGACCATCTAAGGCATTATGCTCTTTGCTTTTTCTGTCCTGGAGAGAAAACATCTGCTTAAGACCCTCAGACCCTGAGTCTGATGGAGCATTGCCACTTAGAAGAACTAAAGATCCGCAGACTGTTTCACTTCTTCTAAGCCTCTTCCCTTCTGGAGAGGGAAACTGTTACTTCACTGTCTCTGTTCCCTTTCCTCCACTGACCATCCCTTCTTCCTCTAGTGTTATTTTTCCAATCCTACTTGCCCACAGCAGACAGATTGCAAGACCTGGAAGTGATACCTCTAAAGAGAAGCTCTGGTCTGCAATCACACACACAACACTTCAGGCAGCAGAGCCCATGAGCCCCCAGAACACAGCACTCAGGTACCTTCCATGCCAACGCCAATTCCCAGCTCTGGGGGTGCTCCAGCCGTGCCAGCAAACAGGCAGATCCCACAGACTGATGGAATCACAGTCACAGAATGGTTTGGGTTGGAAGGGACCTTAAAGATCATCTGGTTCCACTCCCCTGCCATGGGCAGGGACACCTTCCACTGTCCCAGGCAGCTCCAAGCCCCGTCCAGCCTGGCCTTGGACACTTCCAGGGATCCAGAGGCAGCCACAGCTGCTCTGGGCACTCTGTGCCAGGGCCTGCCCACCCTCACAGGGAACAATTTCTTCCCAATATCCAATCTAAATGTACTCTCTGTCAGTGTGAAGCCATTTCTCCTTGTCCTGTCACTTGTAAAAAGCCCCTCTCCATCTTGTAGCTCCTTCAGGCCCTGCCCCAAAGCTTCTCCTCTCCAGGCTGAACAATCCCAGCTCTCGCAGCCTTTCCTCCCAGCAGAGCTGCTCCATCCCTCGGATCATCCTGGAGCCTCCTCTGGACTCTCTCCAGCAGCTCCAGGTCCTTCCTGTGCAGGGCCCCAGGGCTGGGGCAGCTCTGCAGCTGGGGTCTCACCTGAGAGGGGCAGAGGGGCACAATCCCCCCCTGCCCTGCTGCCCACGCCGGGGGATCAGCCCAGGGCACGGGGGGCTCAGGGCTGGGGCAGGTCCAGCTCTCACCCACCAGCACCCCCAGGGCCTTCTCCCAGGGCTGCTCCATCTGTGCATCCCTAGCCTGTGTTTATATCCCTGACTGTGTTGATATTGACCATCACGCAAAAGGCAGAAGCACAAAAAAGTGACTATTTTTTAGACTAACAAACATTCTGCATCAACAAATTTTGTAACAACTATGCCCAGATTAATATATTCCTACTAGAAGCACTTTTCTGTATGTTCTGGAACAAAGACTGAGATTTTATTCTTATTTTAGTGCCAAGAGTGGGATGTGCAACATGTTAAACTTATTAGGACTATATTAACAGACTTCCATTAATTAAAAACTTGTTAAAGTTAAAATATTCATAGCATAAACCTTTATTAAAATAACACTGCAGAGTTAGGAGAGTTGTTTGCACACGAGAATTAGTAGTAAAACTAACATTTAAAATTTTTTTGAGCCATAGATTTCCTGTGAAGCAGAGTGGGGTGAAAGCAAAGACAAAAAACAAAAGCAAAACTAAACAACAATTCGGCTTCCAATCTTCAGCAATATTCTACATCCTGACAGGATAGCTGTTCCTACATTTTTTTCTGACAGAGTCTTTCAGACTAAAAGAAAAATTAATTCTGTAGTTCCCAGGAAAAAAACAAGAAATAATGCAAGTCTTATGATGAAGGGAATGGTACAGTCTGGTCTACTCTTCATACCGTGAAATTATGATTGTTATACTCTTGTTAGAAATGGGGCATCTGTACCGAATACTTCAAAGCCAGCAGCAAATCTAAAAAATGCATCAGTCAAAATTGCCCAAAAAGTAAAAAAAAAAAAAAAAAACCAAAAAAACCCCCCAAGGCTTAACAGTTTAAAACCAGAAGGATTTAAAAAAAAAAAAAAAATCAGGGAAATTATTACAGCAAGGTAGAAACCTTAAATTTACAACGTTCAGAAAACTTTTGGTTTGACTTTTACACCAATGCCAACTCTCAAGCACTTCTCGTGCAGTGCCAAATCTCCTTATCAAGCTTTGATGTTGAAACATTTAGTAAAGCTTCCCAAACCACAGAGCATGGACACGAGGCCATGGGAATCTAAACCCGTGGGTTCCCTTATTTATCCCACACTCTCGGTCTATTAGTGGGACAAAAGCTTCTGTTTGTTCCCAATTAATTCCTGCTAATGCTGAAGGGACTTCAGTCTCTGTCCCTCACAAGGCTGTTTGCCTCTCTCATTATTTAAAAACCACCTGGGGAGGATGCTCGGTGGCCTGATGCCTCTGCTGCAGATCGCTCTTATCAGGGAATACTCCCACCAAACCCAGAACAATTCCTTCTTGGCTCAGGTAAACTATGGACACTTTTTGAGGTCTCTGTTATTCATGCATCTAAAAAGGAATCTCACCGAGATTGTTTTAGCAGGAAAGGTTTCTTGCAGAAGAATTATCACACCCAGAGAGGCTGCGGCTGCCCCTGGATCCCTGGAAGTGTCCAAGGCCGGGTTGGATGGGGTTGGGAGCAAGCTGGGCTAGTGGAAGGTGTCCCTGCCCATGGCAGGGGGTTGAAACTAAATTGTCTTTAAGGTCCCTTCCAACATAAACCATTCTGGGATCCTATGATTTATTTTCCATAGAAACTCTGACTTCTCATTTAAGCTGCCAACAATAAAAATCGGTAACATTTCTAAGGCACCTGAGTCTGCTCCTTTATAATTTTTACTATGAAAACACATTTAATAATAACCTTCCCCACAAGGATGCTCGGAAGCGACCTTAGAGGCCTTTTAAACACAATCTTTAACACATTTAGAAGCGTTTGAAAGACAATACGACAATCTCATTCTGTTTTGCACGTTATGTGGAGCATGATTTCAACAAGTTACCTCTCGAGAGGCAGCAACAGAAAGATCACGATCACTTTAAGTGAGAATCGCACATTTCAGCTGGCAGCTCGCAGTGCTCCAAGCCGTTCAGCCTGTTGCACGGGGAAGGCTGAATAAACACCGTGCGTCTTATACCGAGTGTGACAGAGAAATTATCCTGGATACCGGCTCCCTTCCAGCAGCCGATGCCCTGAGAAATGCCGTGGGCTGCGGGGCTGGCAGGGACAGGGGGAGGGCACGGCAGTGATGCCGCGGGCAGGGAATAACGCCCAGGGTGCGGACCCTGGGGACAAAGGGGGAATAATAAAGATTGGGTTTGAGTCGTCGGTGACACGAGGGGGTTTCGGCAACATGTTCCCGGCTCGGAACCCGCGTGAGCCTGGACCAGACACGGAGAGGTGCTCGACACCCGTGGGGGGACACGCTGAGAGCCGTAGGCGGCTCTTGAGGCGGCCCGGGGAACTCATGGATGTTTTATAACCCAAATCTGCGGGGACGGGCTGGGAGCAGCAGACGGGAACGCGTCCCGTCCTCCCCTCAGCGCGGGGAGCGGAACCCCCTGTGCGCGGGCACCGCCCCGGGCCGGTCCCGACGCCCAGGTGGGACAGCCCCCCCTGAGGCAAAGCGCTGCGGAGGGACGGGGCCGCGGGTGGCCCCCGCAGCCACAGCCCCGCGTGGTGCTCGTGCCCACCCCGCGTCCCCCGGCCCGGCCCTGACCCACTAACACACCTCCGGCCAACATGGCCGCCCCGCCGCCCAGCGCAGCCTACCCCGGCCGCTGCCGCCCCGCCCTCCGCGCCCGCTCATTGGCCGGCTCCTCCGCCGCGCGCGCTCCCATTGGCCGCCACGCCCGCCGTTCACCCGCCCAGCGGCCCTTTCAAGCTAGGGTGAGATGACATGTAAACAAACCCCCTCCCGCCGCCCCGGCCGCGGCCCCGCGACCCCCGCGCCCCCCCCGCCGCCCCGGGGCCCCGCCCGGCCGCCCCCGGCCCCGCCGCGCCGGACACACCGCCCAGGGGCCCGTGTCCCGCGGGGGGCGGCCCCCGCCCGGCGACCCCCGCCAGGGCTGCGGGCAGCCGGAGCGCACCCGCGCTGCACGGGAGAAGCCCCTTCCCGGGGCCGCGGCTCGCAGCGAACCGCCGTCCCCCCGCCCTGTCGTTACATAAACGCCGCGCCGGAGCGGGGACGGTCCCGTCCCACCCTGCCCCGCACTCGCAGACCGGCGACCGCTCTCCGCCACCTCTACGCCGCAGCCTTTGGAGCGGAGCCGCCCTCCGGGCACCAACGCGCCCGGGCACACAGACCCCGCACGCCCAGACCCCGCACGCCCACGGGTCACCCCCGGCCGTCCCGGGCATTCAAACAGGTCGCAAGCAGAGGAGGCGACTACGAGCCCGAAAAGCAGAGGAGTACAGGACCTGCCGAGCCTTCCTCTGCCTTCGCGGGCAACCCCTCCGCCCGCACGGGCAGAGCGGCCGGGCTCCACGGCAGGACGGTGCTTTCCTCTCCCCGGCGCTCGCTGCGAGACTCGCTTTCCTTGTAAAGGCACGGGCCGCTCCTGCCGGGCGGAGGCTGGAGAGGACAACGCCGACAACTCTCCGCTCAGCCCGCGCTCCGTCCCTGCTGCCCGTTCTCATCGCGCCCACCCCGGCAGCGGGCCCCAAAGCTCCGCTCCGGGACCGGACACCCCCCGCGCACCGCTGCTCTCCCGCGGCCCCAGCAGCCACACCCCCTCGGCGGGCGAGCGGAGCGGAGGGGCCGCTGGCACCATTCCCGTCCCGCTGCCCTCGGCAGCCGGGCGGACACCTCCGCCCCGCTCTCCCTCCCCTCCTTGCAGCCCCCTACCCGGCGACACCGCCTCCTCCCGCCGGACCACCCGGGCCCCCCGAGCCCCGGCCCCCCCGGTGCCCCGCAGCCCCCCGGAGCGCCGCGGCCTCCCCGAGCCCCTCACTCACCGCGCTCAGCGGGGGCCGCCGCCCCGCGCGCCCCGGCCCGGCCCGGCCCCTCCATGCGGCCCCGGGTTTGTTTGTTTATGTCCCTTCCTGACGGGTTCCCGGAAATCGCGTGACTCGACCCTCACGTGGCCCGAGGGGGCGGCGCGCGCGAGAGGCGGGGGGAAGGGGGCCGCGCCAGCCAATGGCCGGGGGCTGTCCCCATCACGTGACGGCGGAGCGCCGCGCGGGGGGTATTTAAGGCGGGGAGGCGGGTGCCCGCGGGCAGAGCGCGGCGGGGCGGCGGCGGCTCCTGCGGCTGTGCCGGGCTCGTGTCCCGACAGCTCGGTGCTGCTCCTCTGCGGCCCTGCGTGTACTTACCCTCTGCATCCATCCATCCGTCCATCTTCTACCTGCTGCTCTGTATTTTTCCAACTGTCTTCAGCTACATGCACAACCACCTTTCACAGTGACAAGTGGCTGGCCTGGACTGCTTCAGACACAACTGGAGAAATTATTACTAATAAACATAATAAAAAATAGACCCAGCCGTTCTTATCTTGCTATTTGTAAAGAATATGGCTTCTAGTCTTTAAAGAAGTTTTTTGCATTTCACCCCATTTCCTCTTCTTCTTTTGCCCCAAAGACTCCATGACGTTTAATTATGGAAACAAGGGAGCAGCCACCCACCTCTGACAACGCAGCCCTTCACAGGAGTAAAATGGTTCCATGATTCCCACTAGAGGAAAAGTAAACTTCCATAAACGCTCCAGAACAATTTCTTGTGAGGGGCAGAGATGCAAATATTAGAATTTCCTAAACAATATGAACAAAAGCAGAAAAAAGCATTTGAAATGACCCTGACCTAAATTCTCACTCTGCACGTTGCCAGAGTTTATGACTTAAAAGTCTTCACAACTTGACTGCGGAGTCAGTTTCCTTCAATTTCCTAATTTTTTTTACCCAAATATCTTTCACCACAGGCACAGGTTTTCCATTTCAAGCACAAATTTCTTTCTTTATTACTTGAACATTCCGTGTTCTCTTCTGCTGTCAGAAAACAAAGACTAGTGCATGATAAAGGCTCTGGTACCTGCATTGTTTGTTAAACACCAGTGGCTGAATCCCTCTGTTCTCATTTCCTGCAGTCATGCAAAAAAAGAAATTATCCCAAGCAGTGTTAATTCCTGGCACACATGGAGCAGACCATTCCATAACCACCATGCAGAGAGAAAGTCATACAACATCTACAGAACAGACACAATCCATTATTATTTCAGCTTCTTCAGTCATGCCACCACCTGGCATCTGCTTCAGAGGAAATATTAACCATGCTGAAAAAGGGGAATTTCTTTCTGGGAAGCACCTAAGTTTGAATGACTCTGTGGCTTCTTGGCGTGGAATAGCTCTTTCCATTAAGTTCAGCACCAGTGAGACCCCATGGGAACTCTGGGTTACTTCTCTCTTCTAGAGCAAGTGAGAGCTTAGAACCTAGAATAGAAAGCTTGTTAAAGACAGTGGTAACACAATAAACTAACAGCACTGTTTGTCACTGATTGTTTTCTTCTGGGATATTTCACTTTAGGGTAAATATGACAAGCAGATCAACATATCTTAAAATCTCACATCTGTCAACAATGTCTTGAAGTATTTCTCTTCCCCTCCTCATACAATGTCAACATACCTCATTCTCCACAAAAGTCAAACAACAACCTTAAGTTTTTATGTGATCACTTGGTTTCAATTTTCCCAGGAATTATTTGGTACAGACTGTGTAACATGACTGTGTACAGCATCTTGCATGGTAAAATACAGCTCTTAGACAGTAACATAAAAAAATCCACTATTCCAGTCCCAACAGCTGTTATGCTTATTTGTAATAACGGGCACATTCTTCCTTCTTTTGCAATTCACACTGTCCGGTTTTGGATCACTGCAAGTTACATGTCAGGATCTTGGAATTTCCTGTGTAGTAATGAGTGCTGGCCCACTGAACAAGTTAATGGTGCTATCCAAGAGGGAAAAGCAAATAAAATATTAACCATTCTATTATGTCGTTGGGCATAACAATAAAGGGAATAATTGTAATTTATCTGGACATGAGGTAAGGAAGCATTCAGGAAGCAGCATTTACATGCTTTGAAGCTACTCCTCAGCAAACAACTGACCAGATCCATCCCCAACCCCACAGACTCGGCTGACACTGAGGAGCCTCAGGAACCTCTTGCCCACGTTGTCATGTGCATTCCCAGGTCTGCAATTCCACATGCAAGTGTCAGGTCAGTACAAAACAACTGTAATGTTTGCTGTTCAATTCAAGCCATTTGCTCCTATAAATATCCTTCAAATGTGCCAGGGAGTAAATCAGCCTCCTGTCAAAATCACTATGAGGTCTTGATACAAGCAACAAGCTGCCCATCTATTCCCACTATTTAACTTAATTACAATTTATCCACATCACCTAAATTTCCTCAGCTCAACTCCAAGTATGGGATTAAACCCACAGAAAAGTAACAGTTAAACACGGCACGAGAACATTTTGTATCAAGCAAAAGATTAGTTTTATTTCCAGGCATGAGAAATTTAAGGCCAGATTTCTCAAGAATACAATTCATTTGGAAAAAAAAAAAATTGCCATCAGCACATGGTAGCACTGTTTCTCCTCTCCTCACAGTTTATTGCACACATTTTTGTCCAGTGCAAACAGAACAGGGGTGAACAGCACAATGACAGACAACCTAAGACCTGCAAACAGAAACTGTTATTACAGATAAAATGAACAGGAAATGTGATCCCACGACCCGTAAAAATAGAAATTTTCATCACATCTGGAGTTAACAGTCAAAAATTGACAGTACCAAAGAGGAGTATAAATTGCATTAGGCACACTGTTAAATGGTATAGTAGGAAAAAATACAGGACTTTGAAGAAGCCACTTGAAGAACATTAGAAAGGTTAAGGCATTACTGCCAGGCTTCGCATCCAACAGCTACGGAAAGGGCACCTTTGGGTCAGTGCAGTTTTTCATCTCTTCTTCACCTGCAAAGCAAGAGGCAACTTTATTATTCCTTTCCATGGAGACAGTTTGCTAATTGAAAGCCTGGCTGTTAACCACAGCTATTTCCATTCCACAAATGCACTGAGCAATGGTCAAGAACTGGAGATAATTCATCTGTGTGGATGTTTTCTTGGCAGTTTCATTTCTGAAGTTACTGCAAGTAGTTTTAGTTACATTATAAGCTGGTAGAACAACTATTTCCCTCAAATGTTTTCACTGCTCTAACGCCATCCAGTGAGCTGGATAACAGCCCTTCTTGGACTTGCACAAAGACAGTTCCTGCTCTGAGAACACAGACTGTGAATTCACTGAGTAAAGGAGAAAAGGCGGTGTTGGATCACAGTTTGGAAGAGTCCACAGCCCGGATTTACCACGGCTACAGAGCTTTGTGTGCTCTTACACGCTGCCATCCAAGCTATTAACTTGGTGAAGTATCAAATGAATTACTCTAAAATCATCCCTTGGATGGGAGAGAGACTGCCTGAAAACACAGAGCAAACTTGTGTAATTTGGCACAGATCAATCAAGTTAGCATACGCAGAGCTCCTCAGCAGAACACGAGGAGCTCACTGGAGCATTTTCAGCTTGCTCAGTTGGTAAAGTAAAATGGGTTTGCTTAAATCATCCTTATTTTTAAGGATCTTTCCACTTTGGGAGTTAGCACTTCATTCTCTTTCCATTTTCCATACTAATCCACCCAAACCTCAACTGAAAGGAACAGGAGGCAGAAACAAGTATAGTACATGTTCCTTGAATGCTGGAAAAGCACATCTCAAAATCCAGAAATAACTGGTTGCTACACTGATGGGAATCCATGCAGTGTCAGAGAGATATCCCAACTGTTATCAGATGGAATCTCGCTCACAGCTCCTGTCTAGTCAGAAACTCCACAGGAGCAGGGACAGGACACAGAGCACCTCCCTCAGCCCTGCAACAGCACTCAAACAAGACTGGAGTGCTGTGACCTGTGACAGCCCATTTCAAACAACAAAGAACAGATATTTGAGGATTATTATATGCTTTTACTTTCTTAAGTAATTCTTTTTCAGGGACAAGAATCTTAATTTTATTCGGAAATCAAGCCAATGAAATCAGATGAAAGCTTAAAACAAACTCCTTCTTGTAACACAACACATGCTATGCAGGGCTTAAACACTCCATCAGTAAGTTTAAAAATGACAGCTCCTCACAAATTCTGCAGTCATCTTCAAACATACAAGTTCCCTCTCTTCTTTGGTATGAATTTAACTCCAGTTCTCTGGAAAATCCTTCACTGAAATGGAAGGGGAAAGGCCTGATTCTGTTAGCAGGCGTCCAGAGGTTGTGTCTCACCTCCTGCCTGTCCTTGCTGGCTTCAACATGCAGACCATGAAGCCCAATTTTTATGTCCAGATAACTCCATCTCAGTTTCAGATCCCAGGCAACTGAATCATCCTATGGGATTCAGGGATCTGGGTGCCCATTACCAAAACACGCTGTTCTCTGTTTTAGCTAACTAATTATATGTTAGCACCCAAGCAGTGAAAATGCTCCGAGGAAATTCTGCTTGACTGACTTAGCTAATTACAGGCCTGGAGTTGAAACAGGGCCAAGTCTACCTTTAGCTTCTGCTTGGTGCTTAAAAGGAGCTACAGACACACACACGGGCTGCAGTCTGACAACATCCCAGTTCACATGAAGCCTTCTCTGAAACTGGGGAGCAAATGTCCAGGACACTTCACAGAAAGCATTTAACAGAGCTATAACATCAACTGTCACTGCCTGCTGCACTGAACCAAGACTGCGTTGTACAAGGACAAAAAACCTGTGTTTAATTATTGAGTTACAAGCTAAAAAACTATAATCGTGGGTGCTTGTTTCCACATTTCCTTCATTTGAACCTTCAATTCCAAACGCTGCCCTCCTGGACAAGCCCAACAGCATCAAGGTACTTTTAGTACAACGCTTTA
The DNA here is from genome assembly GCF_009650955.1 of Corvus moneduloides. Classification (NCBI taxonomy): domain Eukaryota; kingdom Metazoa; phylum Chordata; class Aves; order Passeriformes; family Corvidae; genus Corvus; species Corvus moneduloides. Next base: position 2,444,813 of record NC_045490.1, on the reverse strand, counting down.
TTTTTGCTGGCCCTGTCAAAAAGCCCAGGAACTGCAAGAACCACATTCCAGCAGCACTGCCCAGACAGCAACCACCAGGCTCACCTGGGATTAAAGCTGCACACAGGCTGTCATTAAAAACAAAATAAACCATCAAGCTGTGAGCTCAGGGCTAGTGCAATGTATTGACAAGAGATAAAGAACATTCCTTCTAATGGCAGTTCCCACTCCAACTTCCCAAATGAATGAGGCCAACTCTGTGTTGCCTTGGAAAGCAGGGCAGGTCTTAGGTGAAATGGTAGCAGGCTTGAGGAGAGGTTTAACAATTGGTAAAGATCAGGAAATCCACTTATGTTAGCTATTAAAAACACCCCAGTCCAATTACTTTTTTTTTGGAAGAAATATTTTGTTCTCCTTATAAATCCCTGAACACAGCACCACATGACAGGATAGAAAGAAAAATACTGTCAATAAATAATTCAGTTCAAGCTTTTCACATATCCAGTCAAGACTAACATCCAAAATGTTTTGTTGCAGCCTACAGAAAGACAGATTTCTCCTACAAAAGAGCTGCAGTAGTTTGAGCACACTGCTCACACTACTGCTCAATGTCTCCTGAAGCTTTAACACACCGAATAGATCATTAAATCTGAGCATACTCACCTAGTCAATGAACTGCAGCACAGCACAGACATCCTTAAGGCCAGTGATATCTAAGATACCAGATTGTTTCATTGCTTAACTGCGGCCCAAAGAGAGGGTTGAGTTGAGCCAGAATTGCAATCAGCCAACTGCAAGACAACCCCCCAAACCAACAGAGACAACATCAGACAAATGACAGAGCTTGTGACAAAGGAAAGGTTGTCCAAAGCATGAGGACTATCAGAGAAGAAAAGGCTATTTCAGGAAGGTCTAGGATCAAATAAAAATTCTAGTCAAGCTCACACACAAGGACCAGCCACCAGCAATGAAGTTATGGCACCAAATCATTCTGTAACTGAAATAGATTGTCCTGTTCAATTGAAAGCAACACAAAACCACCTGATAGCATTTCCTTCATACTTCTCTTTTGACAGGAAAGTGTTTTAAGACACATGAGACTCAGGTATTTGGGGGCTCAGAAGATGGAAACATAAAAGAGACAGACCTTTTTTCAGTGCCTTTGAAGCATCCTTTAAACAACAACCTCTGAGAAACATCCTCTCTCTCGTTTGCTTTTCAGTGTATGACAACCTGTCCTTGTAGATATGGTATATTTTTCAGAGACTGAATAAAAGTGAATTTAAACCTGGCACAGAGGTCAAGAAACAGGAGCTGAAGCAAAAGGGTACAATGCTACAGGAACACCAAAAAAAACCCAGCAAAAAACAACTCCACAAGAACAACCCCAATATGATACAAACCCCAGATCATCAGCACAGCAGCCTTGTCACTGGAGCAGAGCACAAACTAACACCGCAGAAGCTATAGCCAGAACTGAGAACAAGAGGAATGTAGTTTGTGGAAAATATCCAGGAAAGCTAAACAGAAATAAATATTCCACTGTTAAAAGATATATTTGCTTTGTAAATGTTACAAGAGTCAGAAAAAGCAATGGATGCTTCCATGGATTTAAATCTATGTTAAATACTAACTATATAAACACATTTAGTGAACACACTGGCTCATCTGTCTGCTATTTCTAGAATGCTTTGTAAGGAGGAGAAAAAGCAGAGCAGCTTTGTAATGGGAGCTGCCACAAATGCATCAGAGTGCTTAGGCAGTCATGGAAAATTCCACACAAACCTTGATGCTCTGACCAGCAAACCAAGTGCAGGTCGGCTGCAAAACGCCTGGAACAGCCACGGGTGAAAGATGCGGGTCAGACTTAAAGAAAACACATCAATCCTCTTAAAATTTCCCAATATTTCTTTGTAATGCCTCTTTCAGTTTTGCACGGGGTAGAACTCCAGCTAAAACAAGGAGCTGAGCCTGCAGCAGTCCATCAGTCACACAAACCTTGGAACACGTAGCAGGCTCTACAAAGGAATTAAAACATCAGCAAGGCATCGCTGAGAGCAGCCAACAACCTTTAGGTTGACACGTTTCTACTTTGCTGTCCAAAGCAGTGACAACAATGTATTTTGAGACCATATTAATCATGGTATTAAATCTACTTAAGGGAAAAGCACATCAGCTCTTGAAATGATTACGGAATTTCTTTCGTGAGGGTTAATTTTCAGATCCAACAGACAGATCCAAAGGTGCCAGAGCACTGTGCCATCTGCCTCCAGCATCCTGAAGTAACACAAGTGGGAGGAGGGTAGAACACTAAAAGCCTGTTAAAGCACATTATTCCTTTTGTCACTGCAGAGCAGGAAGGAACTCCACGCACGAATCTCTCACCTCTCGCTGCTTCCCAAGCTCAGGCCCAGCACGGCTGTGAAATAAATGAGCTGGGAGCACAGTTAGAATCTCAACCTATGTAACCAGGCTTTGGGAAAAGCAGTGTGGAGTTTTCAAAAGGCATTTGTTGGGGCCATGCTGGATACCCGAGCTCTGAGCCAGGGTGGCATTAGGGCAGCAGCACATTCCTCCTCCCTGCTCTGCGAGGGCTGAGGAATTTAAAGCAGTTGTTAGGCTACGACTGCCTTGCATTCAAGGTAAGTCATGAAAAAGCTTTTCCCATGTTTTGCTTAAGTGATGCTGCTTTATACAATAATCCAGCATGACACCACCAAACAAGATGCAGCATTCAGAGTAAAGCAAACCTCTGTATCCAAGATGCAATGTTCCAGAGTTGCTAAATGCAGGTATGGCATTCGAGCCACCCACTGGTCCTCAAATTCTACCAGATCCCACTTAGAACAGTTACTGTTAATTACCCAGCTCAGACAAGGAAATTAAAGTCCCTTCTGTTGTACCAGAAAGATTTTTTAAAAGGTCTTCCCACCACAACTGCCATCTGTCTGTGCTTGTGTTACAAATTAAGGCCCTGCTATCTCTGCTTAAATGTCAATTTAGGCATCCATATTTTAATTCTGTTAGAATCAGTAGCAAATAATATGATTTACCAAGCACCCTGTCCTCTGTTAGGACATGATGGCACTGTTCAGGAACTGCTTTGTGCACAGCAAAATAGATTTATACTCTGGCAGAACCTCACAGTATGGTGTAACCTCTAATTTCTGCAGCAGTATCTCCTTAGACTTTGCCTGATATTTTATGAGGTTCCTGGGAAGGCTGCTGGGTACAGGATCTGTACACAAATTAGGCACCTACTCATGCAAATATCTTCCATAGAACAACCAAATGAATCCCATGTAATCAATAAGGTTATTCAAAATTATCACTGCTAAATCTAAATATAGAAGAAACAGCTTTAAGTTGAAATGTGACTGACTTCAGTTCAGTGAAAATCAATTTGTCAATCAAGTTGTATTTAATGAAGACAGGAAATTGTTTTTTCCCTATTTTCAACTGGAAAGGTAACTCATAGGTATGACAGCAGGTCTAGCAGAGACTAAACAGCTCTACAGAGGAGCACAGAACAGCAGCAGCCACCTGCTAAGGACACACCAATACCTGGGACAGCAGAAATGATTTTAATCCTAACATATCCAACAAAGAACCCTCAGACACGATTCTTTGGGCTTCCTTCAAGACTGGCATGAAAAATTAGTCTCCTTCGTTAATCACCCAAAATTAAGGTCTGAAATGTTTTCAATGCCTCCTCCCCCAAAAGGAGAAGGATACAAGAACAAACTTCCATATGTTCGGATAAAACAGAGGAAAAAAGGTTGGACCAGATCTTCCGAGGTCCTTTCCAACCAGGGCTGTTCTACAGTTTTATACAGAATAAATGAACAAATGAAAAAAGAAAGACTGTGTGATGAGGCAAGTTCTATCTTGGAACATGAGGCGAAAAATCTGCTTTTTGTTGCATTCTGGCAAGCAGACACTACAAATGCAGTTTATGTGGTTGGGTACAGTTACTGATGGTTGAAAACATCCTAAGATTTTGCTGCTTCTCTTTTTTCAATGTATAACTGCAAAAAGCCAAAGGAAATTCAGAAAACAAGTTAGAGCCCACAAAACTACCCCCAGGACATGCAAGAGCAGATTATAAAACATGTTAATGACAATAGGGTTTATAATGGGTCTGTTTACACAAAAAATCAACTAAACTTACAAGTGAAATACCACTTTACATTTGAAGAATTCCCAGAAGTCAGCTAGAAGTTAAGAAATTCTACAACAAATACATTTCATATAATAATCCAGAGGATGCTGCAGATGCCACATGGCCTCTACTTCAAGAAAAACTGACTTTCAAACAATAAAGACACCAAACCCTAAGCTTCAAGGCGTTTAGAAGAGTGGGACATTATTTCTGTAGAAAAAACCCAAGCAAGAACTTTAAATTTAAACAAAACCAAAACAAAGCTCAACCCTCCTCCTAATTAAAAAACACCCAACTCTCTGTAACATAAATGCAGCAAGCCAGTAAGAATCACCAAAAAAGCTGCCCTTTCTTAGCCAAACATTTGGGACCTATTATGAGACTGGGCTGCTACACACTTCATGTGCGGGGCAAGGAGACCTTCATAGCACTGAGATTCCCAAATTTCCATCCCAAATTCAAGCTGCTTGCACTGCAAAGCTCTTCTCAAATTTCTATATCCACTCGGCAAAACTTTAATTTAATAACTTCCACGGATACAAAACAGAACCAAGTTTGCTGGACTTTTACAGTTAAGCAAGAGTGAATTCTTAGGAGTTCACATATCAAATACTCTGAATAGAAATAAATTTTTTAAAAGTATAAACCTGTATTAACCCTGAATATCACATTACTAACCTAAACCAAGCCTGTTTAAGTTGTACCACAGTCTAACCCAACAGGCCTCTCCTGGAACATGTCAACACTGAGATGGCATTTCTCTAAATATTCATTTTCAATTCCTTTGATTAGCATAACTAATGCCTAAATCGTTCAAGAAAGGACAAATACTACTCAGGTCCAAATGGAACTCTAAATAATAATTTTTATTACAAGTTGACCCTTAAGATCAAACCAGATTTTTACCACTTTACTCTCCATAACAAATTCTTTCAAAGTTATTTCTTCACAGCACTTTTTTTTTTTTTACAAGTCTCTATAGTCTTTAAAAAGAGAGAGAGAAAAATACAAGCAAGCTTTGTCTTGCAGCCTCCAGCTACAGCTGGCTTGAATCCTGATAAAAACCATTATATGAAGAGCTCTCAACAAGTCACTTTGTTATTGCTACTAAATCTCCTACAGAAAGGAGGCAGCCTCAAAATATACTGTGCATTTAAACAGAAATAATCTTAATATATCAAAGTCTCACTAAAAAAACCACCATGCAGAAGTTTTTCCACCCACCACTCTACCAGAATGTATTCAAAGAATCTTAAAGAAAACTGTTCAGTGGGTTAGAATTAGAATTACCTCAGAATTAAATGTAAAGTAGAAAGAAGGAGGCAAAAAAAGTGTAAGAAGCAGGAAAATCTTAGAACTGACCAACTATCATTATACTTGTGAGCAAATGAGGCAGCGAACTGGAGAGGAGGAATAGCAAGTCCATGCAGAGGACAGCTCACAGTGATGTGTCAGAGTATAAGAGGAATTCAGGTTCCTTTTAATTCAGTATTTTCCAATGGGAAAACGTTTTCTTCAGCACACTGAAGGTCCTTAGAACTCAGAATTTTAAGAGCTGTCAAAGAATAGCATGTCTAAATCACTGTGACACATCCAAAAAGCTTCTAACTGTTCTGAGGCTATAAAAAAGGAACTTGTGATTGCAACAGCAGTGGGCCTTGCTTAAGAGGCAGGACATTGTTTGTACTTACAACAGGTAGCAGCAAACAGCACAGGTCACCAGCATTGTGTTGATAACACTGCCAAGAGGAAGGAGAAACAGCTGATCAGGTGTGGTGTTGTGACTGACCACAAGATACACAGGGAAAAAACCCCACAGCAAACAAGAACAAGTTTAACTTTGATCATATGAAAGATGACTCAACATGAATGTTCTGGCTTCTTCCAGCTGAGTAAACTGCAGAGGCTCAGATCTGCAGGACTGACACAGCTCTGCCAAACAGTTCACAGCTGTATTTAACAAAATCACTGGGAACAGGAGCAAAATCTGGTGCAGTGTCCTTCACATAAGTGAACCACTGAGGCTGGATGGACACAATAAACACTTTCCCCATTTTCAGAATTCTACTCAAAGAAAGCTTTAGTGTCAAATTATCACTTTTAATTTTATATAATGAATGAGGGGTTTACAAACGGAATACAAAATAACATCTCAAACAAGCCACGTGAAATCAGCTGTACTGGAAGATTTTCCTTTCTTGGTGAAACACAACCATGTCAGAAACCACAGGAAAGCTGAAAAGAAGGAAGAACCAAGCTCTTGAAACTGAAAATGGTAAAACTGCAGCTACACACATACAGATGGGCTTGAAATGGGAGGAGAAGAAATGGGATTTTCTATCAGGCATCTCTGCAGCTTGTGGGACTCAGTGGCAAAGTGGAGTGGTTTTTCCTTTTTAAATTATAAAAAGGCATTTCCCTCTATGTATTTCCTCCCCCAACTGTGTAACAAAACCTCATGGTAGGTCAACAAGAATAACATCCAGTATTTTTCATCTACCAATACACATGCACTTTGTCAACTTCCAAAGGAATGCTACAAAGCCAGCAATCAAGCTTCAGCAGCTCTTCCAGGGAGTCCCACAGCCACTGACTGGGAGTTTTAACCTAAGCAATGTGAATTCTTAGGGCAGTTAAAAGTTTGCACTAACTTCTTTTGTTAGGAGAAGAACAAGCCTATTCAGGAACAGGCTTTGCGTAGAGGATTTTTGGGTATTTTTCTCAAGAAGATGAGAGGTGAACAGACTACCAGGTATTGCTGCAGCACAGCAATGCACTACTCATACGTGTTAAACAATCACATTTTGGAATAATGACAGGACATCTATTGGTGACCCACAGAATTCCCACACTTCCATGCCTGGAAGCCATATTTCCAAGGTATTTCTGAGGACAGGCAAGTTTCCAGGCATAAAACACCCATTATGTTTGAAAGTGAGGCAGGAAATATTAGAGCTTGAGGAATATTGAGAGTTTAGATAAAGAACTGACAGAAAAGACAGTTGGTACCTGTGGAGTAGAGGGAGTGTCAGAGAGAGGAAGAGAGATTAAGAAGCCATTATCTCCTAGAGAAAAGAGAAAGACAAAAACTTGTCTGCTTTTTAATCTGAGCAGCCACAACCACTGCAGGAAAAAACTCTGCTTAGAAGCGCTGCTGTTGTCCTCAGCCGCAAGGGCACCAGCACACATCTAACCCAGAACTGAGGTCCACCACAGCAACCTCTCCAATCTCACCCAGTGTGAAACCAGAGGATGGTGGAGTAAGTTAGGAAAGGTCAAGTAAGGAAAGAAAGAGGAAGTTGTTGCTCAAATATCGCCTGACAATGAACCACCTTGACACAGGACGTTCTGTCCGCAGAGGTTTCACAGAATGGTTTGGGTTGGAAAAGACCTTAAACCTCATCTCGTTCCACCCCCCTGCCATGGGCAGGGACACCTTCCACTAGCCCAGGTGGCTCCAAGCCCCGTCCAACCTGGCCTTGGACACTTCCAGGGATCCGGGGGCAGCCACAGCTTCTGTGGGCACCCTGTGCCAGGGCCGCAGGGGAAACCCAAACCCGTGAGGGGCTCGGAGGCGCGGGGACACCGCCCGGCTCTGGCAGCCCCAGGGGCGGCTGCTCCGCTGCACCTCGGCCGGGCCCAGGCCCGTCCGCGCTGCGCCAGCGCTGCGCCGGGAGCCCGCGGGGCTACGGCGGCCCCGGGCTCGGCGCTGCGGGGCCTCGGCGGCGGGGCCGGGCAACCTCGGGGCGCCTCAGGGCTCCGGGGCCGCTTCCGCCGGAGCCTCCCCCCACACCCGCGGGGGACGGAGGGGAAGGTGGCCGGTGCCCGCCGCTCCCCGGTCACTCACCCGCGGTTCGGCCCTTTGGGTACAAGCCAGGGCAGGACGCCGCCGACCACCCCCCAGAACACGCTCATGACGATGATGGGCACCGCGAGGCCGCCGTACGCCATGGCTGCGCTCTGAGGGGCCCGGGGGGCGGTGCTTGCTGCCACGCCCCGCCCGGCGCCCGCCAATCGGCGCCCGCCACGTCACCGCGGCCGGCGGGAGCGCGCGCGCGGCGGGAGCGGAGGGGCCGCGGGAGCGCGCGGTGCACGTGCGGTGGGATCGGGGATGTGCCGTGGGACCGGGGATGTGCGGTGGGATGGGGGATGTGTCGTGGGGCCGGGGATGTGCCGTGGGACCGGGGATGTGCGGTGGGACCGGGGATGTGCCGTGGGATCGGGGATGTGCCGTGGGACCGGGGATGTGCGGTGGGACCGGGGATGTGCCGTGGGATCGGGGATGTGCCGTGGGACCGGGGATGTGCGGTGGGACCGGGGATGTGCCGTGGGATCGGGGATGTGCCGTGGGATCGGGGATGTGCGGTGGGACCGGGGATGTGCGGTGGGACCGGGGATGTGCGGTGGGATCGGGGATGTGCAGTGGGATCGGGGATGTGCCGTGGGATCGGGGATGTGCCGTGGGGCCGGGGATGTGCCGTGGGATCGGGGATGTGCCGTGGGGCCGGGGATGTGCCGTGGGATGGGGGATGTGCCGTGGGGCCGGGGATGTGCCGTGGGATCGGGGATGTGCCGTGGGATGGGGGATCTGCTGTGGGATCGGGGATGTGTCGTGGGGCCGGGGCTGCGGGGTGCGCTGGGACCGCCGGCCGGGCCCAAACAGGCTGCCGGGTAAGAGGACACGGAGCTCCTGCCGGGTAAGGGCTGGCTCTGAGCTCCTCAGGAAATTGGGGTGCGGGACACGCTCCCACAAAGCAGCTCCGCACCAGCCCCGCAGCTGGAAAGGGCCCGGTAAGGAACGAGTCCCATGGACTTCCTCAAACCGACTCAAGGTGAAGCAATCTCGTATTAAGCGGCACGAGCTGGAAGGACAAAACCTCCCATCCTACACGAGAAACCCACTCGCAGCCCACCCAACACAGCTCCACCGTCGTACTGCTTTAGAATGGCTTCTAAAATGCAATTTTCCTTGATTCCCAGCATCCGTTTTTAGATTCCATTGTTGTTCAGGCAGATGAATTTCTTTCTCTCTGTACCAGCAATCAGAGGGCCATTCACTGAGCCAGTAAATTAACTGCAGGGCTGTTTCCAACACACTGCAGCAGCTCTCAATTACGGAGGTACAAAGTGCCAGGAAAGATTTCCTCCCACAGAAAATTCATCCAAAATAGCACCACCAACAGCACTGAAACTGCTTCACCCTTGCCCTTCTCAAACTTCAACTCATGAGCACTGGTCGTAAATCCCAAGAGACGACACAGCAAATCAAGTGCTGTGTTTGACCACAACGTGCCTGGAGAACGTCTAAAATGTTATCTTTAACTGTCAAATTGATAAGCTGGTGAAAAAGTGTAATTTAAGAGGATTAGAGATGCACAGCCAGCATTAGCTTAGTTCAAATGTCTGATAAAATATTAAATGTACAGAGTGCACAGAATTAACGTGATCATTTATAACCATGGACACATCGAAGATGAGACATGAGTGTGATGGCTGCTAGATGGGTGTTTCAGGATTGCACTGCTCTTTTTAAGGTTGGCTGAAATATTTCTTTACAGGGAAAAAAGCCTTTAGTTTTCTTAAAAGTAAAAACAGGTATAAAAAGCTTTTAATTTAGCATGAGTATTTTTTACCATCATCAAAACACAAGGAATATTGCTATGTTGAGCAGGACACACCACATCAGTATTTTCTAAAGGAGAAGGCACACAACAGGTTGAATTTTAGCAGTTTTTTAATGGTGTCAAACAGGAAACCATCTATTCTTGCATCTTCTCGATTGTTTCCTCCTTGTACTTGCCCTTCTCCTTGCCAACCTGGCGGGACTTGGCTTTACGCTCCAAGATCTTCTTGCGGTCCTTGTCCAGCTTTAGCCTGGTGATCACCACCTGGGGAGAGCACAAGGAATTCAGGGTCCCTGCTCAGGGTCAAGGACAGCAACCGATGCCAAATCCACCTCGAACCACAGCACAGAGCTGCTCTGGGCACCCTCTGCCTCACCACCCTCGCAGGCAAGAGTTTCTCCAACAATTCCTGTTCATGCTCCCCGTCTTTTCTGTTCCTGCCTCCTCAAACTGGCAAAGAAATCGATGTGTTGGTATTACTGAAAGCACTACTTGGAAAAGACAACAATCAAATCCTAGAAATCCCATACAGGCACACTTCTCCTCAGTTCCTTGTGCATTTAGGTCTCTCTTAATTGTAATTTCCACCTCTTTACCCAGGAGAGGCAGGAACTGTTCACACAGCTCAGTGCACGTTGGTAACTAAACATTCCTCTGCTCCTCTTGCACGAATAACCAGAATCTTTATGCAAAGCTTTATCAAGATCTAGTTCCCAATTAATGAAAATTTTCACAGAGTGAAGAACCAGCAGAAAATTCCATTTCTCTCATTCAGCACACAAGTACATGCACTGGCTCCACCACAATGTCACCTTGTCAGTCAGATGTTGTTGCTGCACACAAGTTGTGATGTTTTGGAATAATTCTGCCCTCCCTCTGCTGAACACACCAACCATTTACACCAGAAAACCTGTTACAACTGGATTTTTTCCACCAACACTTCCATCTTTGTGCCCACATGGCAAGGCTGAAGCAGACTGAATTCATCTGCTTCAAACCAGGTTTTGGCAAGTTCTTGTGTTTAGTTTGAAATGTTTCCTGTTATGATCTAAACAGGCTTTGCCTGGTTTTCACCAACTCTGAACACCTCAGGCTAAACCCAGATTCAGTTCACAACAGCCTGCAAGAGCAAATCACAATTCTGAGCATCTATTTAAGCCTTGCCAACACCTCAGCCAGTGCAAGTGCCACACAGCAAAGATGAAGGACTGTTCTAAATGATCTGTTTAGTGCTTTGAAAACATCAATCTCTTCAAAGAAGCACTTCAACCAGATCCCAAAGTCTCCAGCAGCTTTCTACTCCTAGAAACAGCGAGGAGTTCTTGGTTTCAACTCACTTCTCTGCTCATGACACCATGACACAAGATGCTTTCCTTGATGCAGCATCTCCATTCATTATTCACAGAACCACAGAATGGTTTGGATTGGAAGGGACCTTAAAGCTCATCCAGTGCCAAACCCTGCCATGGGCAGGGACACCTCCCACTAGCCCAGGCAGCTCCAAGCCCCGTCCAACCTGGCCTTGGACACTGCCAGGGATCCAGGGGCAGCCACAGCTGCTCTGGGCACCCTGTGCCAGGGTTTCCGCACCCTCATAGGGAAGAATTCCTTCCCAATATCCAATCTAACCCTATTCTCTGGCAGTGTGAAGCCATTCCCCCTTGCCCTGTCCCATCCATCTTCCCTGTAGCTCTTTCAGGCCCTGCAAAGCCACAGTGAGGTCACCCCAAAGCTTCTCTTCTCCAGGCTGAACAATCCCAGCTCTCCCAGCCTTTCCTCCCAGCAGAGCTGCTCCATCCCTCGGATCATCCTGGAGCCTCCTCTGGACTCTCTCAGCAGCTCCAGCTCCTTCCTGTGCAGGGCCCCAGGGCTGGGGCAGCTCTGCAGCTGGGGTCTCACCTGAGAGGGGCAGAGGGGCACAATCCCCCCCTGCCCTGCAGCCCACGCCGGGGGATCAGCCCAGGGCACGGGGGGCTCAGGGCTGGGGCAGGTCCAGCTCTCACCCACCAGCACCCCCAGGGCTGCTCCATCTGCTGATCCTGGGGGCTGCCCTCACCCAGAAGCATCCCCAGCACTCGGTGCCAAGTTCCACCCATCCCAGAGAGCCCAGGAGCCCCCCAGCTCTGCTGGCAGGTGCCAGACCCCGGGTGCCACCGTACCTTGCTGGGGTGGATGCCCACGTGCACGGTGGTGCCATTGGCCTTCTCCCGCTGCACGCGCTCGATGTAGATCACGTATTTCTTCCTGTACACCTGCACCACCTTCCCGATCTGCTGCCCCTTGTAGTGTCCTCGGACCACCTGAACACAGCAAACACACTGAGCCACGCTCCACAACCTCCCTTTGAACAGCCACCCCATCTTACAAACCACAACTGAATTATCCAGCTGAGCTGCACAGGCTGAAACCCCAACTCTGCTCCTTGTGCACGCAGCCACAAAGACAGGAGGGACTTGCCAATTTCAGCATCACGAACATGGAAAATAGATCAGAACTGTGTTTCTCCCCCATTTTCCCTGCAGTAAACCCTAATAAAGGAGTTCTGTAGCTTTCAGCCAGGTTTCAATTTTCAATAGTTTTTACCCTAACTTTTCACCTATAATTGAGTACTATATAAAGAAGCCACTTAACTTGGATTCATTTCTAACCCAATCTTTGAAATATCATAGGTAGCAAACAGTCTATAAAAAAGAAACCGTTCTTTGCTTTGTGCTTTCTTGCTAAAGTTTTTAATTCAGCATAATAGTCAATGTAAGAAACTGAAGTGCAGCAAAATCGCCAGCACCTTTCTGCTCCTGCTATCTTCCTCGTCACTGAAGTGAATTTAAGGAACTCAACAGGCCAAATCATAACTTGATCAACTTGGATTATTTCTGCACTGCTCAGGGCAGTGCTCCAGCACCAATGTGAATTTGTGCCGTGCTTCCCTTCTGCACAGGCTACATACGGAAGGACAATCCCAGAATCATTTGGGTTGGAAAAGATCTCCCAGCCCATCGAGTCGAACCTATGACCCATCCCCACCTTGTCCCCAGCCCAGAGCTCTGAGTGCCACCTCCAGTCATTCCTTGGACACCTCCAGTGATGGGCACTCCAAACCTCCCTGGGCAGTTCCAATGCCTGAGCACCCTTTCCATGGGGAAATTCCTCCAGGAAACTCCACAGAGAGAGAAGTTCAGGTGTGACAGAGCAGCCTGGGACAGGGCAGTACCTGGACCTCGTCGTCCTTGCGGATGGGCATGGAGCGCACGTTGTACTTCTGCCGCAGCTCCTTGGACAGGGGCGAGGACATGATTTTCCTGCGGATGTGGGAGGGGGCATTGAAGTGCCTTTTGCGGTTCTTGCTGCGGTCCGAGGTCACAAAGGGGTTGAACTTCATTTTGGCTGCATAAAAAAACCCCATCAGTTGGAGAGCTGCTCACAACACACACACACTACACTTCACCATCCACGCCCACAGAGTCTGCTAGGGCATAAAAGAGCGATCTGAACTATTCTTAATGCCACCACTGATTAACAAACCCTCATATCCTGGAGTCCAAAAGAAAGTTGAAGGCTCTTCCCTGACTGACAGTGACTCTGCGACTGACACACGTGCACATCAGACCATCCCATCCAAACCTCTGCATTCCCAGCACTCAGGACACCTGCATCCTGACCACTCTCGTTTACATACATTTATAAAAATGTATCTTCTGGGCTGGCAGAGGGAACTCGCACTGCTCCTGCATCTCAATAAAGCTCCTTACCAACGTGCACAGGTAACACCTCTACAACTCCAATATATCTCCGATCTTTCCTAAACAACTGCGCTACAGGACTGCCTGTAAGGATACTATTTATCCTCATGCCAAAGGACAACCCAAATTAAGGATAAATTAAAGGCTCTTTTTGCTCAACTCCGCAATTTTGAAGCGCACACACTGGCAGGGCTCGGCTGTGTTAACTCAATACCACACCAGCAAAGCACAGACTGAAGCAGGCCGAGCTCCCCCCGGAGACCGAGCTCTCCCCGTCCCGCAGCTCCGCGCGGGCCCCCGGCCACCCGAGCCCCCTCCCGCTCCCTGCCGCTGCCCCGCGGAGGCTCCGCCGGCCGGGGCCGGCCCCGGATGACCCCGATGGCCCCGGATGGCGGCTGCCGGTGCCTCACCCGCTGCCGCCGCCGCGCCGCCCGCCCGGAAGAGGAGCCACGGCCGCTTCCGCTTCCGCCAGCGCCGCCGCGTCTCGCGAGAGCCGCGCGCCCGCCGCGCCCCCTGGCGGCCGGGGGTCAGCGCTGCAGCGGGACCGAGCGGGACAAACCCGGAGAGACCGGGAAGAGACCTGGGAACAGAGCCGGGATACAGCGGGGACAAACCCGGAGAGACCGGGAAGAGACCTGGGAACGGAGCCGGGATACAGCGGGGACACACCTGGGCATCATCCCTGGAAAGGACCTGGGACACGGCTGGAACAGAGCCGGGATACAGCTGGGACACACCTGGGCATCACCCCTGGTACCCACCTGAGCGTCATGCTCTGGTACCGACCCGGCATCAACTCCTGGTACCCATTTGGGCATCATGCCCAGTACCCGCCTGGGCACTGACCCCCAGTACCCACCTGAGCACCCTCCCTTTCAGTCATCCCCTCCTATTCAGCAGCAGTTCCTTCTCTCCATGGCCAGCGCACACACTGGCAGGGTGAACGAGGGTGAAAACAGGAACACTCCACTGCTTCCTCCTCCACAGCCCAGCCCATGTTCCTCAGCCCAAAGGGACACCAGCGACACCAGTCCCATGTTCCTCAGCCCAAAGGGACACCAGCGACACCAGTCCCATGTTCCTCAGCCCAAAGGGACACCAGCGACACCAGTCCCATGTTCCTCAGCCCAAAGGACACCAGCGACACCAGTCCCATGTTCCTCAGCCCAAAGGGACACCAGCGACACCAGTCCCATGTTCCTCAGCCCAAAGGGACACCAGTGACACCAGTCCCATGTTCCTCAGCCCAAAGGGACACCAGTTGCCTGGGACTTCTGCCAAGTTCAAATTCCCCTGCCCAGCCCCTGCTCCTGTGTCACTGTCGCCTGCATCCCTGTCCCCACAAACCAGCTCGCTTGCACAAACCACTTCCCTTTCAGGTAGATGTGGTCCTAATTCAAATTTTCAGGACACAGATTGATTTATTCCCCAGGAAAATTGGAAGAAATGAACCAATTAGTTGGCTGAGACATAGCTAGGTTGGGTTTGGGTTGGGTTTTTTTAATAAAGATAAGCTGGAAAAGTTTGGGACTGAGTTGCAGCAGGCTGAGATTTGGACAAACACCTTCCCCAGAGCCTTTATTTATCATTTATAGAGGAAGGGACCTTCAGCACCACCGATCACTTGTGAAAATCTGAGTTCCCATCACTGGAAGAGGCAGGATCTCTTCCTTCACAAAGATGTTGTCCAGCCCACACCAAAGTAAAGGGAATTGAGTTCTTAAGATGGTGCAGCTATCTTGAGCCCAAACTCAGTGTGTTGTAACCCTTTACTGTTTAATCTTTAATAATTGCCTCAGACACAAGGCTAAATGGACATTGAAGGAGGAGGGCACAAAAATTCGGTTATTTCATGTACCAAGGAGCACAATGACTAAAGCCAAACCAAGCAAGTCCCAACCGCAGTCCACTCACCTTCCCTTAAAAAAGGAGAGGTTAGGACACTTGGTACTGTACAAAACCAAGCACTGAATGTCCAGACATGACTCAGGGCCAATTACAAAAGAGCCTCGTGCTAACTTTCACCACAGTGACCTGGCTCCCAGTGATTTCACTGTGTGATAATGCTCAGTCCACTGAAATCATAATTAAAAACAAAAGGAAAAAAGCCCCTTTAGATTGATTTTGCAACTGGAGTGCAGCAAGAAGCCAATCAAAACACGTAAGAGTTTTATTTTTAATTATGGAACTATAAAGGCTAATAGTTTATTAACATAAGGTTGTAAATTAAAGACAAATGCCAGAACTCCTTAACAGTCTCCACTGTAGAAATGTCGAAGACTTGTGCTTTAAACGTCGCTGTACCAGACACCGCAGGGCTGCCCCTCCTCCCTGCCCCCCTCTCCCACATTCCAAGGAGAAACCCCTCACTGACACCCCCAGTTTGCAACTTCAAACAACCCTTCTAAAGCAGAGACTCATCCCAGCCACTGCCAGCCCCAGCAGCCCGCGTGTCACACAGAGAAAGAACATTAAATGAGAAGGACTCAGGAACTGGTGGCACACAGGGCCACCTACATCGCAGACCTCACTTCTGACAGCGCAGTCGAATGCAAGTATTTGAGAGATCAGATCAAACATTCACAGATGCATCTCTCCCGGATTTTTGTACCCCACTTTCATTTTATTTTCTTTAAAAAATCCTCTTCAGCAGTCCAGATACTGCCTAGAATACACCTAATAACTTTCCCTAGAGCTACAAGTTTTTAATTCCACCATTGCAAAGCATTCTATGCCTCAAGTTCGCACCATAGGGTGGAGTCTGGAGTTACAGGGAGTAGTTTAAAATGGGAGTTTCAAATATTTTACTTCCTACAGAGATGTCTTTCTTGGAAACCCAAACACTTCAATGAAAACACTGACTTGAAAGGGCAAAGTCAGGAAGAGGGATGAGCACCTACAACCGAGGCTTTCCTTCTGCTCTGACTCAAAATTCTTTTGTTTGCAAGGACATCTAAAAGCACAACTAAGCTCATCTTGTCTTCAGAAAATTAAAAATGGAAGTGAAATCTCATGGATGCAGAGGCAGTAAATGCCTTGCTTTCACATTTGGAGAGATGAAGAGCAGATTCTTCTGTAAATACACGATGCAGTGCCACTGTGTGACCCGAGCCAGCCACGCCTGAAGGAAAAGCTCAGCCCAACTTCCAGCAGCCCCAGAAGGTGGCCTTGGCTTGGTAGCACTCAAAGGCTTAGACCTGGTTTAGAGAACCAAGGTACAGACTATTTCTCCTAACTTGAGTACAATTTGTTTTCCACATCTAGCCAAAAAAAAAAAAAAAAGTGATTTATTACCTTATTACAGGGGATATTTTGGCAGAGAGAGCAGGCACGCTGAAGTGTTTTATTTCCGAAAAAAAAAAAAACCAAAACAAACCAACCAATTTCACTGGTCTGGTTTAGAGAACTGGCCTGGACTGCACAGGAGGCAGTTTAATACAGATGGGGAATGGGGAGCAGGATGGAAATAACACACCAGGGGACACAAGGAATCTGCAACCCACTTTGTCTGTGTCAAAGAAATTGTACTGGGGGAGAAATTTCAGAAAATGAATTGTACAACTGCACTGCAAAGATCTCCCCTTGCCCAGCTCAGGAGAAGGGTGCACTAAATAAATCTCAGCATAAGGAAGATGCTAAAATATTAAAAATTTCATCGTTGTAATCCACTGTTCCCAAGCTGTCAGCAAAGACTCACCAAATCCAAAAGGAAAAACTAGGACATTTTAGCTGTGAGCTTCAGCTGGTCACAGTGGATTAGAGGAAATCCTTCAGCCAGCAGGAGAAGCAATTGTCATGGAAAATCCCACATCCAGAGGGTACCGCTCGCAGGCACACGGACACGTGCCCCAAATGAACACAAGCATCTCATTTTCAAGTTCATTTTTGTAAATGGAAAAAGAAAAAAAATGTAAAAAAATCTATCCATACATGAAGGGGTCCAGGAAGTCACACAATCCAGTTTACACCTAAAGTAAGAGCAATCAGTCCAGAGTAACAACAAGGGAAAAACTCCAGTGCTGTCGCTTGTCCGAAGTCACTACAGGGCAGAGCATGGCAGGGGGAGAGCAGCTGGCTTCTTCTTCTTGGTGGGTGGATAAAACTGGCTACACCTTCCCTGCTTCCAAAGTAACGAGACAATTTCAACAGACAATCAGGAATTCTTCTGAAATGCATCTGACTCTAACAGTAACACTGAATATTCAACGATTCGTATCATCACAGCATAAAGTTTGGATAGTCTGCCTCCAGGAAAAGGCAATGGGTATCACCCAAGAGAAACTCTGCACCCATCTTAGAATTTACAGCACTGAGTTCAAGATTTTTATTTTATGATTTATTTTTTTTCTTCTTTTATCCATCCTGGAACACTTAAAATTTGTGTATCCTCAGCTCAGACATTCACAAGGCATGCGGAGACTGTCACTACTCAAGGAACATTGATGAGGCTCTGGAAAATGTACTGGCGGGCGTTTGGTCTCATTTTTGTGACCTCATGCCCACCACAACATGCAAGACAGCCCTGGCAGGAGTTTTCCCCTCACATCTCCGTTTTTTGGAGGCTCCAGAAGACAAGGCTTGAAGGAATGGACAGGGAAGCTCAGGTACCATTTTAAGGAATCAAAGAAAACTCCCAGCAAGGGTCAGCCTGTGGGAATGCTGCCCTGTGTACCTGTGGGAGAGCAGTGTCAGTCCAGGGCTCAGAAAAGATGCCTGACTGAGTTTTAAAGGAAAAGGGAGGCACCTTAAATCCTGAAAAGTCAGAATTCCTGTGTTTGACAGGTGTGTTGAATACACACACACAGAGCAAGAGGGGAAGCTGTGCTCATCCACCCAGAAGGCTGCACCATTTTTCTGAGCACAGAGAATGTACAACCTCTTTTCAAAAAAAAAAAAACAATAACAACAATAATAAAGCAGAAGTGCAGAATCCAGACTTTTGGGTGGTCTGTGTTTAAAAACAGAAGAAATAAAAGCTAATGCTGTAAAGACAACTATTCCCTTTCAAAGCAAAGGCCACATAAAACTGTGTTGCTCAGTTTGGTTTTTACTTCATGCCACCTGTAAACACAAGACTGGATATTCAGTTAGTGGGAAGAAATGAAACCACTTTTACATCCAGAGTAAAAGAAATGCCCTCCACTGCTGGGATCACAGATTACCCAGGAAAAGGTAGCTGGGGAAGGCTTCCTCTTCTCCTTTGTTCACTTCATTAGAAAGGTTGTATCTGAACAACTGAGCTTTCAATAAAAGCATAGAACATTTCTTGATACGTTATTTCTGCCCTCTGTCTCTTAGGTTTGCTGTGGGGACTAACACTTTCCATTCCTCACCAACAGATACATCACCTTTTTGGCACCATGGGTGGAATTTCTTCCTCATGTGTAATTTTGCCCTATACAAAAGTCGATTGTCTGATCATGCAAATCCAACAGAACTCCAAAAAGTGCCACAAGACAGTTCAGCTCTTTGCCACCTACTCCCTAGTCTGTGCACTGCCATAGCGACCTCCCAGAGGACAGACTGTCATCCTTACTTAGATCTGATATGGCATTTCAACCTCTCTTTCTGGGGGGAGGGAATCGAAATCCACACCCTGATTCCACTGATTTTTCCCTCTCAGAGCTCTGAAATGCATGGAGATTTCTTTGATTTGTTGAAGACGTCTTCACTGAACAGCCTGATTAGAGAAAAACATACTGATTCAATCAAATAGAAAATAAAGACAAAAACAGGTAGTGGTAGATCTCTCAATCTTTGCTCCTGTCCTTGGAGTCGAGGGTAGAGTTTCACTGCTACTGCATTTTGCCCAGCTGGATCTTCTTCCAGGCCTCTGATGCTGTGAAAATGCAGGAGTCGAGGATCCCAGCTACAGTAAATGTTCCTCCAATGATGGCACATATCTGGAATTACAGAGAGAGGAAAGACATTTGTCACCAACGAGGGAAACTTTCACACAGCTCAAACTTGGAGGAGGGATCCTGCTGCTGGGGTATTTTCTGGAAGCACAGAAGGAACTGGGTGACAGCACTGGGGATGGAATTACATGAGAATCATTCACAAAAAACATCCCCTGCAGTGGAATAAATTAGTCCTGAACTCTTCACAGCCTGAGCCCATCACAAATCCCAGCTCCCACAGCATGAACACTGCTCCTTTCTGGGCTAAACCCCACCTAACTCAGCTTTCTAGAAGTTCTATAGATGTTGCTCACATCTTCCTGCTACTGTTTTCTATTATAAACACCACAGCCTTGTAGTCTTTTCCCCATTTCACAAGATAATAATTCACAAACAGGCGAAAGACACTGAAATAGCACGTGAAGGGCAGTGACTAACAGAGAACCCAGCTCCCAGCGACACCACAGCTCACCCTGTCTAACACTTTCCATGACAAGGGCTGCTGACAGCAGCCAACTTAACTCTTTGTGGGACAAAGTTTTCCACACAAGATGTCTTGGGGCAAATTAAAACATGTAATCACTTTCAAGAAAAGAGTTAGGGAAAAAGTTAATCTCCTGATTAGCATTAACAGCCTATTTCACTTCCCACATGCTACGAAAACACAGAAATATTCTGTGTATTCTGTCAAACCAGAGTCCCTGTGGAGACAGAATCACAGAATCATTTAGGCTGGAGAAGACCAACGATACAAAATATTTCCCTGCTACACTGGCTCACTGGTTTGGGATTAGTCTCTCCTTCAGCTCCTAGCTCATAACAAATCCCCTTTTTCCAAGGCAGGCCCTTGTCAGGAGATAAGCTCCGTATCTTGCTCCCTCCTCACAACCCAGTGTTGTTATTCTCAGAACCACCTCATCCTACACAACGTAAAAGACCAAATTGAAAGAGCATCACAGTTATGAAGTAAAAAAATGTGGGAGTTAGGAAATTAGAACTGTGTAATTAGCACATGGCTGGTAACGTTTTTAGGTTACGTTGTGGTGTATCACACTTTCTGTGTGAACGCTGCCTGGTGGCACCCTGGGGCTTTCTTCCCCTCCTGTGGTGTTTGACTTCTGCCTCCTCACCAGCAGGTGGTTTGTATTAACCCAGTCAAACGTTTCTGTATCAAAAACAGTGTAGCAGCAGGAGCAGGGCAGTGCCTGTCCCCCTGTGCTGGGCACTGCTGAGGCCACACCTCAAGTGCTGTGTCCAGTTCTGGCCTCTCATGGAAAGATGGACATGGACGGGCTGGAGCATGTCCAGGGAAGAGAATGGAGCTGGGCAAGGGGCTGGAGCCCCAGGAGCGGCTGAGGGAGCTGGGAAAGGGGCTCAGGCTGGAGCAAAGGAGGCTCCGGGGGGACCTTGTGGCTCTGCACAAGTCCCTGACAGGAGGGGGCAGCCGGGGGGGTCGGGCTCTGCTCGCAGGGAACAGGGACAGGAGGAGAGGGAACGGCCTCAGGCTGGGCCAGGGCAGGCTCAGGGTGGACAGCAGCAGGAATTTCCCCATGGAAAGGGTGCTCAGGCCTTGGCAGGGGCTGCCCAGGGAGGTTTGGAGTGCCCATCCCTGGAGGTGCCCAAGGAAGGGCTGGAGGTGGTACTCAGTGCTCTGGGCTGGGGACAAGGTGGGGATGGGGCACAGCTCGGACTCAATGGCTTTGGAGATCTTCTCCAACCCAAACTATTCTATGCTAAACATCATAAAACTGCAACACAGCTGACACAGAAGGAAACTGGTGCCACACTACACGCACCACGCCACGTCTCTGCTCCCACACAACACCCCGTGGGCAAAGTCACAGACAGAAAAACAACGTAAGAGCAGCAGCAGCAGCGCTGAGGGAAAGGAACAAACAGCTCACTGACGGTGAGCAAAGGCAGTGAGAACTACAGCTCCTTTCCATGTGTATTTATAACCAAGATATGAACATTTAGTGAGCTCAGTGAAACAAGGAGCTGCAGGAAACGTGGCTTTTGCAGGACACTGAGCATTCCAGCAGATCAAGGCTGCTAAAACGAGAGCACCAGCCTGAGGCAAAGTCAGGATTTTTAGGGGACAAGTCCAGCTCCTGCCCCTGTGGCCCCCTCCCTGCTGTCCCTCAGGACGTGACACAGGGTGACTTCCCAGGGAAAATGCCCACCACGGAGCTGGGTTATTTCAGTTCAGAGCAGCTCAGCTGACGGGAGATGTCACAGCACAAACACAAACCCCGTCCAACACCCAGATTCTGCATCACACGGCAGGAAAATCTGACTTCAGTGCAGCAGCACAAGGGGCTGGGGAATTGAAAAAAAATATATAAATTCATCTGCAGAGCTCTGTAGTGCTGAGTGGGGATGAGTCACACACACCTGGCACTGGCTCGGGGCCTCCTGCACACAGAGCTTTGAGTCCTGGTGACGAAAAAAGGGCTTGGAGTCCTTGTGACCAGCACTGGGCTCTAGGTCAGCACAGGAGCTGCCCCACGGTGTTCCTTTATCATCACAGCTCTCATACGTATGGGAGGCTGGCAGCAGGCACTTCTTTAGATTTAATGGAATAAATGACTGGGAATGGCCTGGGTTTAGCTCTGTGAGGTCTGTTTTACTCAGGCCCAGCCATGAAAGGATGCAGGGGAAGAGACACAGATGTGGAATAATCCCAGCAGTGAGAGCCCATCCAACAGGAGGAATGCACCTTGAGCAGAAGGTGATCACAGCAGAGTGGGATGCAGGCTCATGCCTGAAGGAAAACACGAGTGGATATGTAGGAGGAGGCAAGGCTGCAAGCAAGGTGACAGAAAGGCAAATGTCAGACACACAACTGTGCTCCTCTGGGATGTCCTGAAGTCTGAAAATTACTTTTAAGGACAGAGGGGATCAGTAGGACACTCAAGCAATTCCTAGTAAGGCAAGCTGCAGAATCCCACCCAGAGCTTTTCAGCACATCTGGTAGAACGCTGTCTTGGCTTGAAAAACGCCACAGGAATGAATCTGTGACACCTCTCAGTACCAGTCCCCAGGGCTGAAATTACTCTGCCTGCAACCACTCTGTTCCAGCTCCCCCCCCTCATTATTTCCAGTTTAATTCTTTTTCACACCTAGAGGCCAGATGAGTCCTCTCACACCAGGAAAAAAAGTTTCTTTGGATTTTGAATGCTTCAGCAGAACTTTGGCTGCTTTTCTCCCTGCTCTCCCTCCCAGACCCTACACTGATCTCATGATAAAACATTCTTTCAGTCTGGCCACTCACAGGAACTCATGAATTTTCAGCAGTGAAACTTTTCCCCTTGCTCCATAACCTCAACCAGGAGGCCTTGAATGGCTTCTCTTTATGAGGGAGGAGTTGATTTTAAGTAGTGAAGTTTGACATGCAAAAAAACTTGTGTTTAACACTATGCCAAGTGTCTGGTTAACCCCAGGCAAACTCGTGGAACAGTGACAGTGGCAGCACTGATCCACAATACAAAATCTTATTTAGTATTGAACTTTTTGGAGCACGACATGTAAAGTAAAAAAAACCTTATGCTAAACCAAAGCCTTTGCACAGGAAGCACCTCTCAAATCATACAGGAAATTAGGCTAATTCCCCACACCACAAAGATCTAAGGAGCAGGCATGAGATAGAATAGGGACAGAGAGGATCTGGGAATGCTGCTATGGGGCTGGAATGCTGCTCTTAGCAGTGCTGAAGTTTTGGAGGGCAAACTCATTAGTGACAAAGAGCATCAGATAATCTTGGCAGCAGCAGCAGGAGATGCCTTTGGCTCTCTGCTGAACAGCCAACACCCCTCTCCCGTGGGATCATCCCTCCAACACTGCCACCATCACCCCCCTAAAGCTTCTTTCAAGTCCACAGGATCACCCCCCATCCCCAGGACAAATTTAAATGTCCTGAAATCCACACAGGGGCCCAAGTAAACAGTGAAGGAGCCCCTATCCCAGAGCCTGCCTTGTGGTTTTTAAACTGAACAGCTGCTGCTCAGAACAAGCTGCTGCTTTCCATGGCCAGGCAGTGGCTCCACACGCCCCAGCCCAATCCCTGCTGGCCCTTAGCCCAGTGCTGGTCATCACTAACTGGTCTCCAGAGCAACTGTGATGCAAAAGGCCACGCTGGAGATACAGGAAGGGGCTAAAGAACAGATCATGTCATCCAAACAGGGCAGGGAAAGCAAGGCCGGGGAGTTTTGATCCTCTGCAGCGCTGCTCCCTCTTCCAAGCTGTTCAATGCCACCTGCAAGGCTGTAAAGCTGAAATGCAGAGCCAAGGCTGCCCTCCTGTACAGCAATCCCGGCCCAAAGGAGGGCCAGAGCAGCTCACCAGGGCCAGATGGCCCAGACTGAGAGCCAGGATCCAGCCCCCGGAACAAAGCTCTGCCTCCACACCAGGAGTGTCTGTCACACCTGGGTGACGTCCTGACACAGCTACTGCCAGCACCAGCATCATCCTCACGCCTCCAGAGGAAGGACATTCAACTGAAATGGCCCTCAGTGAGCTGCTTGACACCACAGCCATTTATAAGACCAAACAAAGCAGCCAAAAGTCAACTGTAAAACTTTCCTTAAGCAGCCCAGCAGCCAGAAAGTGCCTGGCTAACTTTACAGACAGAACAGGGTGAAATTCAAGCAGGGGCCAGTGATTCAACACTCAGTCCAATGAGGAATATGGTGTGTGGAGAGGACTGTTATTTTGGGGAAGAGGAGAAACTGAAATTCTTATTTAATGAAAATGAAGCAACCTTTAAATCTTTTCACAAACAGAAGCGGAGCTGCTGTTCCGTTTGTGGATTCTGAGTAGGAAACACACACTTCAGTTTTTGAGGTGATGGGATACGAACTCAAATGAGATACAAACCCAAAATGTCACTGTGGCAACCAGGAAGGAAACCCTCTCCTGTGGTCCCTTATATCAACCCAGAAGGAGGGTATCAAATTCAACAAAGATGCTATTTACAGGCATGCAATGGTGCATCAGCAGTGAATCAATGCTGACAATAAAATTAAAGAATAATCACAGCTATCAAATCATTTCCCATGAAAACACCTCCACACCCTCACCCCCAACAAGATGCGTGAGAAACCTCTGGTAGCATAATTTATGGGGAAGAAGCAGAGGCAGAATGAGATGCCAAGTCGTGAAATGCTGATGTTTGACCTTTTTTAGGATGATGTTTTGAAGCCAAGCAGACGTGCTAAGAACAGAAAGTCTTGCACCACGACATTTAGATTTTGCTCCAAGTCCCCGTCTCTGGGTATTTGTGTATTCCAGAGGTCACTGTCCAAAGTTCAGTGAAGGGAACTTGCTGTTTATCAGAAGCTGCAAAATCAAAAACCTGAAGTGCAACTCTGCCACACTGTTTATGTGACATCCAATTAAAACAGTCAAACAGTTTAAAAATCAGAATTTGAGGTCTTTGCTCCAGCCAATTTACCAACTGCTTCACATTCCACCATGCCTCGCTGGCACAGCTTACTGCAGCTTCAATTTTAAGCCAACTCCCTGAGGACACATTTTTTTGAAGTTCTGGAGGATCTTTAAATAGCTCTTTGCCTAATGAGCAGTTTGGCCAGCACAGCATTGTTCTGGATGCTGAGATCAGGACTGCAGGATGCTCTCTGGACAGATCCAAACGTAACTCGTCAGGAGAACACCTCTGGAATTTGATAATGCAGCTCTTCTCCACTTCTACCCAGGAGTAAATGCCTGGAACTGGCATTCCCATATTAAGCCAAGCAGCAGCACTGAGTAAAACAACTGCCCTGCATTCAGTGCCTTGTAGGAGAGGAGAGATGTGGCTGCTGGTGAAATCTCCACTGCCAGTTTTCTTCCTATTTACTGTAAAAATCACCCAAATACCAGCAGATAGCGAGGACAGGCAGCTCTGCGTCATCTAACAGTTCTCCTTCCCTCACCTGAACAAAGGAAAACCTCTCTAGGTGAGAACAGGATGACTTTGGGATGGAAAAGGGTGCTGAGGCCCTGGCACAGGGTGCCCAGAGAAGCTGTGGCTGCCCCATCCCTGGAAGTGTCCAAGGCCAGGTTCGACAGGGCTTGGAGCAGCCTGGAAGGACACTTCCAAAAGACATCCTTTGCTAATAATGAAATAGATCTTTTTGCCTTACATGTCGCCAAAAACAACATTCACGACCATGGAAATGCTGGATCAAATCATAATCTGAGCCAGAGAAAGACTGTTGACCATGACAGGTCAAGACTTTGCAATAATTTATATACCTTTAAAAAGAGAGTATTTTCAAAGGTGTCACTGCCCATGGCAGGGGGTGGAAAGGGATGAGGTTCAAGGTTCTTTCAAACCCAAACCATTCTGGATTCTCTGCACATTTGATCTCATCATTACTGAGCAGTTTACTGCAGTTTTCCTGCTCACCACGTCAGCTTTACTTCCAAGCTTCTGACACGCTGCAATAGAGCCCATCCTGCCTAGACAGAGCCTGGCACTTCTGCAATAGGTAAATTTTCCTTCTTTTTGTGCCTAGCTGTTAAATGAAGTTGTCAGAGCACTGGAATTACAGTCACCTCACACTCCAGTACCACCCCAGGGACGTGCTGCTTTATCTCCACCACATCACAATGCTCCGAGGCAAAAACTCGATTCCTCTGGACAATAAAGGCTCAGGAGAGAAATGAAAGGCAGGCAGAGGAAGGGAGAAGGAGAGGTTTAGGGTAACTCACCGATGTGATAAACCTGTACAAAGGCTGTCTCCTCTCTGTGTATTTCACTGTGATGGGGCTCAGGTCATACCGGAACCAGATGGCCGGGATGATGCGGCCGGTGTGGCTGTAGGCTACGTATTCCTGGGAAAGAAAGGGAGAAAATGGCACAAAGTGTGAGCAGTCTCATTCCAGAGAGTGTCTGCCATCAAACTGCCTCTGTGGGTTTGGCCCTCACCCCACTGTTTTGGACCAGGGACCAGATGGAAAGAAGCAAACAGTGATTCCTGCGTGACTGCCCACCTCCAATCCTTATCAGCCAGGAAAACAAGCTCTTCACAGCCTGATGATGAAAGAGCTGGGACAGAGAGTGATGCTGATTACTCTCACCTTTATTCAGAGTTACAGGACTAAACAGAAAAGCTGTCATTGATTCTCTGTCATAGATCTGCTCTGTTTAAATACAAACAGCCTGGCTGCAGGTGAAGTTTTGGTACTGTAAATCACATGTATGTCTATATTTTGTATATAAACCATTCACCAAACAAATGGAATTTAGTTCTTAAGAGCCTGGAAACTCCTCCTTGTCCTTGCATTCCTGTCAGGCCCTCTTCCCACTGGGACCAGCAATGGGAATGTTTTGCCCTTTCAGTATGAATCATCTGCAACCACGTTCAAACCACGTTAAAAACTCCTGCTGAAAGCCAGGATGAAACTGTATACAGAAAAATATTGGCAAAGGCTCAAAGATTATCCCAGGCTGGTTTGAGAGAGACATCTTTCAGACTGCCAGTGACAATCTCCCTTAATCCATTTGTTTCCTAACAGGTCCAGTGCCATCCATGGCCACAGGACAGCACCAAGCAGGACACGCTGCCCAGCACCAATACCAACACCAACTCAGTAACTAAAGTCACATCTTCTTGAAATAATATTTTGTCTGTGCTGTCAGTGGAGATAGATATCAGTTTTCAAGGATCAAGACATCCACAGGCTGAAGAAAAATCCAAGGAAAGCAGGCTGGGGACCCAGCAGTGCAAGGAGAGCCATTGGCACTAGCGTGGCACAGGCTGCCTCTCCACCCAGCTGCTCTTCCCTTCCCCAGCCCTGTGATAAGCTGCCAGCTCAGATCTCCTCTCCTGGTTCAATTTTCCTTCACAAAGAGGCAAAGACAGCCTCAAATACTTCAGAAAGATGGAAAAAGAACAAGCAACAGGACACTCATGAGCAAGTTTAATTTTGCTCTCTGTGAGCTAGTGAAAAGAGCATTTATCTTCAGTAATCTTATATAAATCCCAAGTTTCCTTATTTTTAGGGGTTTTATCCCATGATGACAAGAGAAGGAGAAGTCCCTAGTCATGTCATTTTCAGGGCTTTTACTGGAGTTCTGCAGCACATGTGGGGACAGCGGTTATGTGGGAAGTGAGGAAGCAGAGGAGCTAAGAGAGGAGACAGAGTCCACACTTCAGACTCTCCTCATCTCCTCACACCAGCCACTCTGTGCCAGACTATGCCCATGGCTTCCCATTTCTCTTTCCCACTGCTCAGTGTGGGAGTAAAGGTCTGGAGCACCACGAGAAGAAAGCGCAGAGGCAGCAGCGCTTCTCAGCACCTCAGTTTTGACAGAACTGACCTCATTTTTTCCTTCCTCTCCCCTTCTCCCCACCAGCAATCCTGCCCTAATGAGTCAGACTTGGCTGAACGCCCCAATTTGCAGCCAAGCTCACAGAAGTGTCAAAAGCTCCTGCTGCCTATTTTCCAAATTACTTTCAGAACTCCTATCACTGGAGTCTTATCAGAACAGCAGTTGTGACATTAAGCAGAACAAATACATTGCCATCTGAGCAGAGGGAGATGTCCAAATCCCTGGGACACACCACACAAACCAGCCCAAAAGCCACTGGGCAGGAACATTAACCTGAGAACTAGTCTGGGAGAGTGTGTGCTTGATTATCAGTTAGGGCAAACTAGCAGGAATTAGATATTACAGGTTCTGGACTTTTGTTAAGCACTTGAATGGCAAATAATTTTCAACTGAAAGATGCTTTCTACCTTAAAAAGTGAACAGGGTCTTTTTTTTTTCCTTAAAAAACAGTTCAATACATTGAATTATTAAAATGCTGAACGTGGAACTCAGTGCTCTGGGCTGGGTGACAAAGTGGGGATTGGCCACTGGCAGGACTTGGTGATCTTGGAGGGCTTTTCCAAACTAATGGATGCTGTGATAATTCACCATCATAAAGCAGGGATTGTGAAATATTTGCTGCTACAGTTCAGTGGCCTAATGCCTGAAATCAACATTTGTAACAAGCTAAAAACTCTGCTGATTTGTCTGATACATCCATCACAACTGAGACTGTTCTGCTAAAACCAGGTCTAAGTGATGTTTTGTGTGCTCAGCTGGATTACAGTTTCCATTCAGGTGCACCTTGACTGGCACAAGAGGAGTTCCTGCAGCCTGTAAATACCTCCCACACAAGTTACAGAAATCCACATCAGCTGAACCGACAGACAAGAACGCCAGGAGGAAGAACACCTTTCTCAGGAATGAAAGC
The DNA here is from genome assembly GCF_009650955.1 of Corvus moneduloides. Lineage (NCBI taxonomy): Eukaryota > Metazoa > Chordata > Aves > Passeriformes > Corvidae > Corvus > Corvus moneduloides. Next base: position 2,416,160 of record NC_045490.1, on the reverse strand, counting down.
ACCACCACCACCTGCTTTGGCAAGCCCTCACAATCCCAATCCCGGCAAATGCCAGCACCAGGAAAAGCCCCACTCTGAAGAGCTTCAGTTCCTCCTTCTCCCAGCAGAGGCTACTGCTCACCTACAAACTCATGCACAGGGCACGGAGCAGAGCAAGAGGGGAAGGAATGGTGGCTGAACATCCTCCATGCATCCCCTGGGATGCAGTGAGGAGCTTCCTGGAGAGCCTCCTGCTCCTTTACCTTATTTGCCACCGTGTACTGGTAGGAGTATCGCTGCTTGCCGCTCATGTCCTCGTACACCGTGGGGACAATCTTCAGGATGTAGTCGTGAGAGGCAAGGGCTGTGCTCCGGGAAGGAAAGGGAAGGACACGTTAGCATTGAAAGAAAGGAGTCTGCCTACAGAACAGTTCAAAGTGGAGCAAGTCACAAAAAAGGGTGTCTCCCTCCTCCTTATCTCAGTGACAAAGCGACAGCTTCAAACCCCACATCTCTGCCCTTTGCTCAGAACTCTGTCAGGTACCTGGCTGACACCAGAAGCCGCCCACCACTTCTGTAGGACCACAACTCAACCAGGGTTTGGGTTATTTGAAGCTTCCTAACTGCTTGCAACTATAAATGGTAACACTTTTTATCACCACCACAAACAGCGTGGTTAAATCAGGAACTGGCTGAGGTTGGGACTGCAGCCCACTGAGATCATTTTGACAAAAAAACCTGAGGTATCACAACCTGTGTACTTCCATTTCTTTCTTGCTTTCTTATCTTCCTTCTCCAAAAGCTGCTTAACTCTTTCTTTTTTCACTATTTAAACAGCTCATTCCATTTTTTGTGTCTGCTAAAATGGTTCTAAAACAGAACTCTAAATGACATCTCTGCAGGGTCCTCTAGCCAAGTGTAACACAATGACATTTGGCTTCTGGAGGTAAAAAAAACCCCAAACAACAACTGTATAGCTTCAGGAACAGCCACAGAAATTTTGTTCCAAGAAATGGAAACAGGACTCATATCCTGCAGGAGCCCGAACTCCTGAGAGAAAAACTCTCTACACCGAATTGTAGCATGCATTGGCAATTTCCTTTTTGTGCTGGGCATAAAGAAGGGCCACGAAAATGTCCCTCTCGCCATCCACAGAGTAGAAATTTAGAGGTAATTTGCAACACAAGGACAGGGAAAAGTTCTAGTGGAAGTAACAGCAGCAAAGGGACGCTACAGGAACAGGATAAAAAACTCCATAAGGACTGCAAAGGACCTTTTGGGCCAAGCCTTTTCTGCAGCACTGGAGGAAATGGAAATGTCAGCCAGCAATGTCTGGATCATTTGGGCTGAAGAGGCAAATTAAAGACTTCTGGATACACCAGTGTTGCATGAATGGCCCTGCTTTCCCTCCTGCAGAGGGTGGCTGAGAGCTGCAATCCCCAGCAATACCCACGGTTTGAGCTGAGCTTGTCTGCTCCCTCCAAGGCATTGAATGCTCCGTGAACGTTGTGGACCTGGAAAGCAAAAAGGAGCATGAAGAAACTGTGCTCTGACTTGATACTCTTGACCTTTGCTTCCCTACCTTGTGACCAGGGGATCAGCCTGATTCAACCTTTCCAGAAAACAAAGCCTCAACCCAGTAAAAGATGACCCCAAATATCTTTCAGTGACCATCATCACAGCGGTTTGTTCCAAGTGAAAAAGCTGATTTCACAACATCTTACAAGATGAAACTCCAAAACCACTCCAAAGCTAGAGGAATTGCAGTTGGAAGAGGCCAGTTGTGAAATTTTCACCGTGAGCTATTTCCTAAGAGCTTTGCAGAGTTAACTGTGAAATTAATTTATCAGGCTGAAAGGGAAATAACTGGAAGTCACACTGGGGCTAAAACTCTGGAGTTCTCCTCTAAACGTGGTTCGTGTCAGAGCAGCTGGGCTTGTACAACTCATCAGCCTTGGAGATGGGAAGGACACATCCCAACACTGCCATCCCTTCAGCTTTTCCTGCAGCTGATCCCAGGCCTGAGAGTATCTGTCTGCCCAGAATAACAGGATTTCCATCCCTTGCAAATGCTGTGACCTGGAGTCTGATCTCCACCAACAGAATAATCCATGTGTGAACTCTCCAGACAGGGAAGACTTTCCAGACAGGGAAAAGCCCACAGCAGGAGCTGTAGGTCAGAGGTTGTGCTGCTCACAAGGTACAAAGAAAGGACAAAGAACTCCACAGCCTAGAAATTCCTGACCTTAAGTCAGACAACAGGGAAGAAGAGTTTGGAAGGAGGATTTAGTCATGGGTGTGACAGTTTCAGCTCACCAACAGGGCAATGCCATCTCCTTCCCAGACCCTCTCAACAACTGGCAGCACATGGATGTATCTGTCTCATCCTAATGGACATTTCCCTATTCCCAGCACTACAGAGTGGATCATGCAGGAAGCACCAGTGAACCCGTTTCAGCTCAGCAGAATGGGAATTCTGGGGAGACAAAACCATCAGCAAGAAGCTTCAGCTTCAGCTGGAAGCTGCTGGGAACAGGAGCAGAGCAAAAGCAACAGCTGATCCTGCTGCAGGGCCTTTTGCTCTGCTGGGATTTCACACAACCATGACCATTCCCAAACTACATCTGCAGGCTGTGCTTATCCTTTACTCACTGGAAAAGGCCCAAGAAGAAAAAGAAGCCCCTGGAGGGGGCTACAGAGTTATGTTCCATTCTTGGTAGAGCTATGAAGTTAAGTCTCTTATAGAATATCTGGGCCAGAGACTCTAAGGTCCACTTCAAAATTTTGGTAGATTTTTCCCTCGTGTAGATGAGACTAAAATTCAAACTAATGAGTTCCTGCATGTCAGGTAATGCAGTAAAGAGAGAGATGTAGAAAGCAGAAGATGATGCATTTTCACTGTCAGGGGCAGACAACTCCCCTAATCTAGCACTCAGTAGAAATTATGATTAAAAATGCATCATCTCCTACTTCCACATCTCTCTCTTAACTGGGTTATCTCACATGCAGGAACTCACTGGTTTCATTTATGATCTCATCTAAATGAGGAAAAAAGCTACAAAAAGTCTGCCACTATTGTGCACAAAGTACTGATGAAAACTCAAAGCTCATTCAGAGCCAGATGACATTTAAATCTCTATTTCAAAGAGACTGGTTTTTCTGGAGAATGCAGCCTGTCCCTTAGTGGATCATTGTGGCAGAGTCAGTAACAACCTACAAAGAACAAACTCCCAGCACATGACACAAGTGAATGAGGAGCTCCTCACACTCTTTAAGGAATATAAGCATGTATTACATCAAAACAGGTGGAGACAGCCCGAAGTATTCAAAGGTGCTTCTAGACAGATTTAAAGCTCTCCACACTTGCTGGCTCTCACTGCTTGCTGAGTAGCAGTGGTGGTAGCACCTGTTTGGTGAACACATCCTTCTTTAATTTGTGCTGCTGAACTGCTGTTTGCCTGCAGGACCAGCAGCACCTACGTGCTCCCTCCTTGTGCATGCAGACGATGAGTAGTTACTCTGAACTCTGAAAATACTCATCTGAACTTGCCCGAATCAGGAGCCAACCCCACGTTTGCTAGACAGGTTTCTCACCAGCAGCACAGAAGACACTTGCTGCTGGTCTGTCCAGGCTCCTCCTTCATGCTGATTCACACTGCAGCTGCCTTACTCCAGGACTCCGTGATAAAACAATGGGAATGCTCCCTCAGAGCGCCGATTTCCCACGCAGGCTGCACAACTCCCTATTAGCACTTACCTAATATTTTTCATAATCTCAGTGTGCTTTACAGACATTAAGCCAAGCTTATTTATATGCTAATATTTCCCCGTTCCCACACAAGATATTTCCTAAAAGAAGCCGGGAGCAGAATCAGAAGACTACAAAGCAACGCTTAGACTTGTTAGCATGAAAAAGGGTTTTGGAAGTGGGTGTACAAGGAGCAGACTAATGAGACGTCTGTGCTGAGGAAAGAAGATTACAGAGAGACTATGGGTAAGCAATGTTTAGGGTGAGTCTCAAGCTGGGTGTGCACATGTGGAACTCCCACCTGCGAGGCCAGCTCCTTGGAAGTAGGCTGGAGAAGTGCTGTAATCTGTCCTTATTGAGAAATCAAGTAATATTACATAACTTGCAACACCTGGTGAAACTCTATCCACTGGGCAAATGCATACATTCAGCTTCTTCCCAGCAGGGAATTGGCAGTGCTAAGTCTGACTTGTGTTTCACAGAACAAATTTGACTAATAGGTGTCTGCTATACAAGTACAGTGAAGTGAATTAAAAAGAGCTTGACTGGTGCTGTGGTAAACACAGTAGCGAGCACACATCTTCCCTGAGTGCATCACTGCTCCTCCACAAAGGCAGAAAGGATTGTTTGCTGTGTTCATACTAAAACCAGATTTTGCTGAGCCACAAATCCTCATTTCTACTCCCTGCAGGAAGACAGACACAGAGTTTTCCAAAAGCCCTTTGAGTTTCAGAAGAAAACAGCACAGCTCCTCTGTGACTGGACACTGCTCCTCCCTGAAGTGGTGGCAGCTGTGAACTCTCCCAGACTGAGCTTACGTTGCAGAGACACACAGCCCTGCCATGAAACCAAAATACCTAATATTAAACCACTCTCACTGCATTCCCCTACAGCCAGGGAATTTTCAGGACTCACCTGTAACTTGTCCCCAAATGAGAGCTTGTGGATGACGTGAGTCATGTCGGGGTTCTGGGGCTGCGCCGTCGCGCTGTGCGTCGACACGTGGAAGTTGCCAGGGACCTAAAATTAGCCAAGACAGGGAAGACAGGATTTCACATTTTATCCCTCAAGGCATTGCTAGGCTCTGTGATGTGACATGGGAACACCTGGGTCCATCCAGCCAAAGGAAGGCTCTGGGATACCCTCCTGCACCTGACCAACACCACGGCACTCAGGTCCTGCAGCTCCGGAGTCCAGCACCCCCACACTGCTGATGTCCCTGACCAGGAGTTGATGAGTGGATCACTCCCAACTCCAGGGATTTCCAGCACTTAAGGCTACGTCTTTCATCCCTACTAAAATAAAATTCCCATCTCTCTTGCTCAATGTCTCACTCCCACATCTGGCATTTGCAAATGGGCCCACTGCTGCAGAGCAGCCCAGGAAGATGTGGATATATTCTTCTTCTTGTAGTATCAAACTTCACCTTTGACACTGTGTGCAAGGATGAGTTTTATATAAAGACAAAAACCACCACCAAACCCAAGTGAGCATCCCATACAAACCAACCTAGATCTTCCCCTTCTCCATGTGGCAGGAGCCAGCAGGAGCCTTTCCTTTTAATTTTTTTAATGGAGGGAAATACAAAGTTCTGAAAAACACAAGTTTCACCTAAGGACTCAGTTCCAAGACAGAAAATGAGCCCTGGTGTCACTCTGATGACACCACTCTGCAAGCACACACTTTTCAGGTCACTAGCCCTGACATCTTTCAGCAGATACAGCTCAATCACTGTCATGGAGGGTGCAAGAATATTTTCCTGTTGAGAAAAGGTTGTGAAATGAAGCAACACTGAGGAGCAATCTGGCACAGCCCAAGGCAGGAGTGGGAGGGTGGTTATACAACTGGTGCCCAGCGTGCTCTCTGCAGAGACACCTCACCAGCAGGGCCACAGGAGGCCACATGCCCGTTCCATGTGCTTTGAGGAAAGCTGATTTAATGACTTGAGGAACAGCAGTGCACTCCTGGGAACACTTTCAGGTGTGGACACAAGCTGTGTCATAAACAAGCTTGGCAAACAGGGCATCAGGCCCTGCAGCAAGCGGGACACACAATCATCTCACTGTCACCTTGTCCTCCCTCGGCAGATGTGACAGCAACACCCAAGTGCAAGCCTTGGTCAAGTTTCCAAGCCTGGCCAGCTCTCAGTCCAGCTCCCATCTCAGACAGATGCCTGTCCAATTCCTGCCAAGGGACTGCAGGCTTCCAGGTCACACGCAAGAGGTTCAGGTTTCCAGAGCCAGAAGTCCTGGGTCAGCTCCTCTCCCTGGGACAGCTGTCCCAGCCACTAAATGAGACACAAATCAGCAGTGGAGGAAGCTCCTCACTGCCACGTTCTGCACCCCCTTTTGGAGCTGCTTTGGCGAGCAGGACACACCACATCTCACAGACAAACCCCCAGGTACCTCAGCTCTGTGCTCTGGAAATTGTCTGAGCAAGAACTACCTTTCCAGAAGCCCTTTCCCAGTTTTGTGGACTACCAGCTGCCAGAGGGTCTTGGTGGCTTGGACATGAGGAAAAAGTCCTCTTTTTAAATCCCTAATCCTTTCCATGACACAGAATCAGGACAAGGTTCTGTCTGTTATTTTCAGATGTGCTTTGACATGACCTGGGAGGAAAAGAAGGAAGTAGGATTTTGTAGCCTGTGGTACATGAGGAGGAGTGAATAAAGGGTGTGCCCTTCTTAGGACATCAGTGGGTCCCACCAGTGCCTCCCCCACCCCAGCAAGTCATCTCCAGCATTACATAGCAAGATTATTCAATCTTGAACACACCCATCCCAAAGAAGAGCCTCCTCCAGGCCTGGATTTTCATTCCTTGAGCCAGAAGTGGAGCATCCCCACGAAGCATGCGCAGAGTGCTGTATTCCAAACATCCCAGCACAGAGCTGCTGGCACCCTCCAGTAGGGAACATTCCTGTCATTCTGCAGCTCTCAGAACAAAGGAGAGCTGGGATGCAGCCATTGCCAAAGACCTCTCCACAGTGACTCACATTTTGGAGGTGCAGAAGTCGGGAGGAGTAAACACAGAAGCCGTTTGGCATCTGTAGGGTTTTCACACATCCCCTGAACATCGGGCTGCTGTGCTGAAAGGCAGCACGGGCCACTGCACAGAGCTGCTCTCTCTGTTCAGCAGTTCTGTCTCCATTACCTGCTTTGGAGAGTGAAGAAAACCCCTGATCTAACACATTCCCTGTGGGGCTGGCCATGCAGCCTCCTCTCCCCACACTGACTTAACTTTCTGTCTGATCAGGGACATGAACACACACACTGCAGGACAGACACTGCGATTTTCGAATTTTCCTTTTTCCAAATGGATCCTGCCAGCATTTCCCCAGCCAGCACAGCCTCACCCACTGCCACTGCCACTCACCTTGTTGATGCTGAAATGGCCCTCGAACCTGCAGCCATCCCCGTTATTGAGAGGGATCTTCATCGAGTTGTCAATGTGACCCACTTCGTGCCTTCCCATTTCATCCTGGATGTCCAGTCCAACCACTGCAGGGGTGAGAGGGAGAAGACATAAAAAAAAGTCAAAACAAGGTAAGTAACAGGAAGGTTGCATAGGAGAAACATGCATTGCTTTTACCTGGAAAAAATCCAAACCATCTTTTTTCCTGACGTTTGACTAAACTGTCCTTCATCAAATATTGTTGTATCAGAAAAAAACTTTATAACTAAACTTTTCATTATGTCTATTTGACATATCCCATATCCTGCCAGCTGACTGCAATCCCAATCACACAAACAGAAAAGCTTCAGGCACACAAGGCAGGTGACTTGGGAAGAGCCAACAACCAGCTGGTACATTCGGAGTTCCGAATGGAACTTGGGAGGCTTCTTGCTCCCAGACACAAAAAGGTTGCTATAAAATAAAAAAAAACCAGGAAATGAGATTTATAAAGAAGCCAGTGAGGGAGATCAGCCACTAACACATGGTCCAAGAAAACAGGTGCCTGGCCTGGAACAGAAAGCAATGGGATATTGGCAGAGGCTGCAGCTACTTGATTTCCATCCTGTTACAGAAGAAGGTCCACTGTACCAGTCTGGGCCCATTTCAAGTATTACTTAGAACACAAAGAAATGCTGCTAAGTGAAAGGGATACTCACATTCACAGTGCAGGTTTGGCAAACTGATGTTCAGGTTCACTTCTATTTTACCTCCGCTGTCTTTGTCTGGGTCATCCACATAGAGCTCATTAACTCTGCAGGGCAGAAAACACAGGTGGGTTCAGGCACAGGGCTGCTTTCCACAGGGAAAACCCAACAACTTGCATGGGGAAGGGGAAAAGGAGACTGGAAAGAGGGGGTTTGATTGTGTGATGGCTACAAGAGAGTTACAGAGAGCAGGGAAATATCTCCAGGATGGAATGGGGGCAAATCACGGCTTAATTTGACTTCTTGCTTGGCAAGTGCAGGAGACTTTAAACAAGTTCTGCACCAGCAGAAAACAAAACTTCTGCTCTATGCTTCCTGCACCCTTCTCTACCCTGAGTTTTCAGAGGTGCTACAAAACAAGACCCTAATGCTGAAGAGGTGGCAGGTTTTTGAGCTAACCCTCCCCTCCCCTGGGCTGCTACTCCTTTTAGGAAGGAGGGAAGCGTGTGCTTTTCCATTTGTTCCATAAATAGTTCTAGAGAAAGACTGCTCTCCACTACCCCCCAGGAAAGCTTATTTGTGTCACTAATTGCCTTTTGTTATTGCCACCCAGCTGACAGAGCAGCAGCAAGAGAAACAAGGCAGCACAGCATGTTTGTATCCTTCTCCTTAATATCACACTTCAATCTATGAATGGTAACCAAAAGCAGTGACTAAAATTGAGGAGAAGAGGATTTGAGCCAGGAACAGATGGGAAGAAACATCCTGGACAGCAGGATCTCACACACTCTGCACCAGTCTCCCAAAGAGTAATGTTGTCTCATAGCACCCACAGCGCTGGCACGCATTTCACAGGAGACAAAACACAGATAGAGAGGCAGAGGAACACAAGAGTATAAATATTTATTGTTGGCACATACAATCCATCCGACACAGAAAAAAATAAACCAAAAAAACCCCAGTGCTGAATTTACTGAATGGTCCTGGAGAACCCACCCTGGGGAAACTGACCCCATTGAACTGAGACAATGCTGAGATTACCTAGCAACTCTTTACCCTGTTCAACAAGTAAGAAGATTTGACAATTTATCTTCCACTTGGACAGATTGTAAAGCTATGGAAACTTAGATTCGGGCAAATGATATAAAATAAAACTAGTAAGTGCTCTGCAGCGTTTTTGTTTTACACTCAGAGAGCACAAAACTCTTTGACAAGCCCCACTGGAAAGTCCACATGCTAACAGTCAAACCAGACTAAGGCAGCTACAAGACAGATTCAAAGTGATTTTGCTCTGGTGATGCCTCTCTGGGCCACAGTGAACTGTTTGCCCTGTGGATTCAGAAGAAACAAACCTTCACACTGAGAAACACACATGCTGTCAGTTTTTTTGGAGGCAATTACTCACAGGTCAGTGGGGTTTACAGACACTCACTTAAAACCAGCACAGCATTTGTCTTCGGCTTCACAGCCCTACCTTTCTCTGTTTTTAATCGGCTTGACAAGTTGCTTGCAATCATTACTCAACCTATTTTTCAAGTGATTAATAAAAATGACACAGAGGGAGGGGAAAGATTGCTCATCAGTGACCTAGTTAGCAGCTTTTTGGCTGAGCCCTCTCCTCCCGGGTGGAATGCATCCTCTCCTCTACTCGTTCATTACTGACAGATTGGGCAGTGATTGGATTAAGTCATATGTCCAAATAGGGCCGGGAGGAGCAGCTCCAGCCAGGACAGGCATTAATCCCCCAGAGCAACGCACCTCTCAGTGCTCCCCCATCCTCCCATCCATTTCCCAGTTGCCAGCCAGCCCATTTCATAACCCCTGGCTCCTTCCCAGCGCTGTGCTGTCCGAGATGTGGGCCATGCCCAGCCAGTGCTGCGGGCACCTCGGCGCTGCCGGCAAAAGGAGTGTTAGCAGCAGGGCTGGCAGAGCAGAGTCAGGTCCAGCAGCTCAGCTGAACATCCCAGCTCTCTGGAGAAAAGCCCCAGCAAGGTCGGTGTTTGGATTTGCTGATTTCTAACCCTGAACCTGTCAGAAATCGTGCAGCAGGAGCCTTTTGGTGATGAGCGAGTGAGAGGTGGTTGCTGGCAGAAATCAGAGGATGAACTGTGCACAGAGAGCCTGTGGAAGCTCTGACATAGGAAGGCAAGTGTTGAGGTCACCTGGTTGCTCGCTGGATCACTGAGGCACAGAGAAGTAGGGCAGCTTGTCCAGGTCACACAGGCCATTAGCTGCAGATAAAGGAAACTGGTTTCCTGTCCCGCAGTCCGGTCACTGGACCAATGGTCCCCAACCTGTCCCTTGGGCAAGGCCCACAGCCACTTCCTCCTCCTCCTCCTCTTCACCTAGTAGCCCCCTGCCCCTCTCCTGCTCAAGTTCCAAATTTCATAACCCAATCTGTCACTTCTGACATCTGACAGCTCGTGACAGTTGATCCTTCCTTTCCTCCCCTTCATTTCAACCCGCAGCATCACCTTCCACAGAGCACCCATCCTGCTGGATCCTGCTTCTCCCTCCCAGCTCCAGCCACTGCCTCCTCATGGCAGCATCAGCTCTTGCTGAGGGCCCAAATGGACAAACCCAGCTCCAAAGTGCATCCTTTGTGCGTCACTGATGTTCCCTCTCACTGTGGGGAACCAAGGGCACGGCGACAACACACCACAGGCTGCACTTGTTGGGGCAAACCTCACAAGAAATGTTGTTTCCGACAAACTGGGTATTTCTCTCCTCAAATATCCGGAGTATTGGAATTCTGGGAACCTCACAGGTAATGCAAACTGCCAGGGTCAAGGTTACTCCTTCCAGTGAACCACTGGCACCCAGGTGTGGATGGCAGAGGGCTGGCACTCATGTGTCCCTTGCTATCCTCCTCCCCAGGGCCACAAAGCCAAATTGCACACAGCTTTCCTACCATTCAATCAGACAATCCTGGGATGTCAGGAAAAGTACTATCTACCCCCTCTAGCCACTCTCCCTGGAGGAGTAATGTCTCTGGTGGAAGAAAAGAAGTTGGCTCTAATTTATAGCTGTGCCTCCTGAAAAATAAAGTGTCCCAGGAGTAACAGTGCTTTAACAGTAAATCTGGGATGGTCACAAGGGAAATAAAACCTGAGGCCAGGCAGAGAGAGGCAGTGATATTGGTCACATTGTGACTCCAAAGCTGGGGTGTACCTCCTCCAAACACCCCAAACATTTTGGAGTTGGTGTTTTCCTGGCTGCTGCTAAGGACTGTTTGAATAAAAGCAGCACAATAAAGCAGGGTGAGGGTGCAGAGCTCTGGAAGTACAACGAAGGCAACACAACAGGTGAGAGCTGGACCTCTCGCCCCCACAGAGCTCCCACACTGACCCAAGGAACGAGAGGGCAGTTTCTCCATGATCCACACATCAAGAATCTGCTTCACTTCTAGAAAGAGCCACTTGGAAATACTTCACATTCCTGAGTGATGCTGCTGGGCTGCTTCTCCCGTTTGCTTACAAACTTCCAGCGTTCCACGCAAAAAGCTGGAGGGACCCTTTGGCCAGATCATGCCAATGGCACGTGAGAGCGAGGGAAAGGGGGCCACAGCAGCCAGAGGGCACGGCACAGCTTCAGGATTTTATCCAAACAAAGTCAGACCTGTTCCCTGTGCTTTAGGTCTCAGATTTACGACACAACAGCTTTCTTTCCCCAGAAACAAAACTTCCCCAGTAATTTATTTCCGCCCAGCAGCCCTGGCCACTACAAGCACTTCAACAACTGAAGAGCCTGCAGCCCTTTGGATCCAAGGGTGGGCACTGCATCCACCTTCCAGAGCTTCACACACTGCGTGGGTGCTTTCTAAAGACACCTGCCTTGTCTTCTGTCTTCCTTGTCCTAAGCCCCCCCTTCAAGTTTTAGCCTTTTTTCTCCCTTTTCACAGCAAACAGCCAGGCAGCCTCCTCCCCAGTCATCAGCCATAGAGAAAATACAGCCACTTACTGCAGAAAGCTGCACTCTACCTTGTCCTCCAACTCCCAGGAGGCACCCTCTGATCTCCAGGACCCCATGGCTAAGATGGAACATAGTTATTCTTTCTTGAGGAAGCCCAAAGCTTCTCAGAAGACTTTCTCAGGTGAGCTCTCTTGGCTCCACTTGCCCTTCCAGCTCTCATCAACCACCTTCCAGAAACACAACCCTCCCAAGCCAAGATTCCTGCACTACCACATTTTCAGTGGTGCCAGACCAGAGAAGCCCCAACATTAGACACATCTTCTTTTCAATTTGTGTGAAGAAACAACAAGCAGGTCAGCAAACTCTCTCTACAGTGTCATAAACTGTGCATGTGTCTGCTGCTCTGATATCTGTCATCTTCTGCATTTCAATCGGTTCTTCCCTGTGAAGGTCCTTGTCCCAGATCAGCTGTGAAGCACAACAAACACGCTGCCCTACAAAGGAAGGAATTGCAGCTCTTCAGGAGACAGGAAGAGGAGAAGGGTTCGAAAGACGTCAATGTAGACTTGAGTCAGGAATTGCAAATGACATCATGACATGACCTCCTGCTTCCTGCAAGCCCACACAGGGCACAGCAACCCCGCACAAATGTCTAACACCTCGCATTAGGTAATCTCCACGCTGCTACGCAAACATTAATTAAGCTTCTTACCTGCCTACCTCTCTCAGGGCTGCTAAGGATTACATCCTTCTGCAGAAAAGTGTCTGTCTCAAGGTCAGTCCGTGGTAGGAGCAGGGTTACAACTCCCATTCCTGTTTGCCTACGAGGCTGTGCTGCCTGTGCTGGGCTGGTTTGCTCCAGCATTTCATCTGCCTCAACTGGATGAGCCAGTAGGGTTGGAGGTGCATCTCCAGCTTAGTGTCAGGACACAGGAATTGTGGCATCTGCTGCTTTGTGCTCCCAGATTACGGTTTGCAGCAGAAGAAACCCCCCTGTTGCAGCAGCAGCATCCCACTCTGCTGGTTGGTACCATTTTCATGGGCTGAGAGCCACAACACACATCCCACAAACTCTGGAAAGCTATGGGATAAAAAGCCTCTGAAGACAGGTTTGGTGACAATTCTGCTGCTCTGCAGGATCACTCTTGGGCATGCAAATGAATCCAGTGTGGACAAGGAACGCTGGTCCCTGAAACTCCTGGAGTTTTGCTTCCTCCCACACTCCTGACCACCTTCTTGGGCCTGTCCTGTTTCAGGCCAGGAATTGGGCTTTGATCATCCTAGTGGGTCCCTTCCAGCTCAGGATATTCTATGATTCATGATTTACGCTTTCAAGCAAAGGCAGTCATTTTATTGCAGATATTCTGCTTAAGTAATTAATTGCCTTGCAGGGGGGCACAGCTTCCCAATTAGCAAACTTGTCACTTCAGATAGGTTTTTGTCTGTTATTACACTAAAAAAAAAAAAAAAAGAAAGAAAAAGAAGAAAAAGAAATCACTGCCAGGAACAGTCTGCTGCTCCCTACAGTGTGCTGTGGCAGATGAATTAGTGTTGAGCAGCAACATTCATACCACAAACACCACATTCATACCCTCCTACCCCTTACCCTGGCTGCCAATGCAAGGCAGACTAGATTAGTTAATTACATCTTTAATCCTTAATGATGGAATACTTGGAAAACTATTATTGATCTTACAGAACATAATTCATGACCTAATTACAGTGATAAAACTGCGAGATTATCATCTTGCCAGCTATTAACGTCTAGCACTGATCTGAGTTAATTAGAAAAGAGATGGGTGATTTCTATGCTTCTGGTTTGCAACACAGCAGCAGAGCAATGAGGAGGCTGCTACAGGCTGGACAAGTAGCCCTCAGACTACTCTCAACTCAACCAACTACTGATCTTGCCCAGGAAAAACCAGACACATTCAACCCTTTAGCTTCATTTCTTCAGTCATTTGAGTCATCGGCTCAGTGGGACAAGAGTGCTTGATGCTGTTCAACTTTCAGAGGTTCAAATGTGGAGCAGAGACCTCCTTTTCTTTATCTTTTACAGAATTGAGGAGATTCATCAAAGTTCTTGGTATGGAACACTTAGGTTAGAAAAGACCTCCAATATTACCGAGCCCAAGCTGTGCCCCATCCCCACCTTGTCACCCAGCCCAGAGCACTGAGTGCCACATCCAGGTGTTCCTTGGACACCTCCAGGGATGGGGACATTCCAACACCTGAAGTTTGGACTAAGTCTTCAGTCACTCTCAGTCTGGACTAAAAAAAAACCCTAAAAATCAAGAGGATCCTTGACTTCCAGAGTTAAACTCGCCCTCCCCTTAATGGCAATGATGAGTTGTGACTGAGAAAAGCAAAAAAAACCCTCTTCCCTCATCAGCCCTTCACTGTGCTTTTCCTGGGAAGGATGCAGCCCCACCTAAGTGCCAAGCTTGGATTTCCTTCATGGCTGCTCAGAGGCCTGTGAGGGTCACACAATAAATCTGGAAGATGAGCAACTTGGGAGTTTTCTACCCTTCTCAGGGCTGGTCTCCCCAGGAAACCCGTCAGCAGCAGAATAGGACGTGCCTTTAGAGTGTGTTACCTCTTCCATGGGCTTCCTGCAGTGTCTTGGTTTGACTTCCTAACTGGAGTCAGCTCCTGTGCACAGACACAGCCTTGGCGCTCATTAGAAATGCCCACACGAGTTATGACACAGCTGCTGTCCTCCCCACACAGGTAATGTTTGGGTTTAGGGCTATGACTGTGATCCTCGAGATGAGGGTGTCATTTCTTGGCTTTCTGCCACCCAGACAAGTCTTCAGCAGCTGAGACTGTAAATGCTACGACAATGGGCTGGTCAAGGAAAAACAGCTTTGAAGTTGGGCAAGAGCAGCCAAACTGAGATTTCGAGTAATACCAGGCACTGAGGCTGCTGCATTCAGGTGAATGTGGAAGAAAGTCCAGCAGTGGGCAGAAGCCAGTGAGTGTTTGGGGTTAGTGTGGTGCAGAGCAGACCTTCTTTTCTCACGTTGCAGCACGGGCTCAACAAACCACAGCAACCTCTTGCTGTAAATGCAGCTACCAAGGGAACCTCTCGGTGGTGAGAGTCAGACAGCGAATCCTGTGAATCCTGTGGGCACCACTGCTGAGGTTGCCCTGAAGGAGCTGGCCTTGCACACACCCCACACACAATTACTCGCTGTAACAGGGCTCTGAAGGAGGCAGGAGTGCCCAGCAGGGAACCTGCCCCGTCTCTGATGTAAAACACCAGGCCAAGTGCTCTCATTTCACCCTGCCATCAAAACTGTGCAGCTCACCCCACCCAACCTGGCTCTGACAAGTGCTTTAAGGGAAATACGGACACAAAAGGAGAAAGAGTGATGCAGTCTCACAGCACAGCTGGCAGTGACAAAGCAGGAAAGTTCATCCCATGTAGCTGCACACCTGTTAACCATTCAGGTCCTGGCTGGCATTGGGAAACGTCAATCTGGGTGAGGTATCTGTTGTAGGAGACTCTTAATACAAAAAAACCTTGAAGCTTGCATTGAAAGTTGATGAGAATTGAACAGTTTGCACGTAAGGAATCTTCCATATCTTTCTAAGTATTTGGATCATGGGCAAACAAGGCTCAGAAACCTTTTTGAGACAATATTTCCGCTGTTATTTGCTATGACCAGTTTAAATGGTGGCACAGAGTTCTCACAAGTTCCAGACCACGCAGAGCTACCAATTCTTACTCCCAATGATGAGGCTCTGCTGCCTCACAGCACACTGCCAGTAACACCTGACTGAAAGGGAACCACAAGAGACTCACAACAACTTGTGCTGGGTTTCTCAGAAGAGAAACCAACGAGTAAGAAACGGAAAAAGAAAAGTTTACTCCAGCTTTTGAAGTCGCTGAACTGGGAAGGACTTGAAGTGACTTTCTGAAGTATTTCCACTGTTCTGGGAGAGTCTTTTCACAAGTGCTGGGGGTGAACGTTCCCAGCAAGAGTCTGATGACTTGTAACTCATCAGAAGGAGGTTTTCCTACTCTTTCGTATGAGCTTTTGTGTTGGACAGACCATGACGAATCAGGTTCCTGCAGTCATTTGTCCCAGGCTCTTGAATAACATCCCCTCTAAAATTTTACTGCTTTACTGCCTGCAAACACCTCCTCCCCACGCAGCTCCTGCTGGGAAAGGCACTTACCATCCCTCCGAGGTTTTACTGAGGAACTCGCCAGCTGAGCATGCTTACAGCACTTCCCAATACTTTTGTGGAAAATGCATCATCTTCTTAAGGAAAAAGCAAGAAGAGGCCTCAGAGAATTATGCGATTGTGCAGTTCAAAGAGGAATTTCTAGTCAGGAAACTGCCACTACATGGGCACTCAAATAACTGATCAAAACTAGGTATCACTAATTCCTCCTGTAAAGCATTAACTGAAAGAAAAAGAAAACCAGGCAAGAGAATGAGATCTAAGAGGAGAGCAAGAAAAAGCACTGCTTTACTTGAAGCAATCTGTTTTTTAAAACAAGAAACCCAAGAAAACTCCGCTCTATGAAGTGCTCCATAAGGTGACCCCGGATTTCACAAGCAAACACATGAAACTGAATTCAAAGAAACAGTGAGCAAGCAGGAGATCTGAGATACCATCTCTGAAGCAAACGTGCAACAGGCACAAAAAATGATCTCCAGCTTGATTACACTCCTGCCTTCAGTTAAACATTAGTCAACATTAACATTATTCCTGAAATTATATTCTTGAGCCGAGACAGAGCTGCACAAAAACAATGAGAGAGCCTCCTGCTTATCAGAATAGTCAATCTGATCACGGCCCAGGAGCCCAGGGTTGCAGAGCCTTTTTGCTCAGCTCTGACATCTGCTGCTATCAGGACCATCATGTGAGCCTGACAGAAGTTCCACCCTTCCCAGCTATCCAGGAACTGTGCCTCACACTCAGTGAGCTCACTGCCACATCAGCAGGGTGATGGAAAACGTTTCCTAGAGCCCCAAACAAAGGTAGATGTGTTAATGGTTACTAAAAGTTTTCTTTGAGGCAGGAAGAACATGAGAACAGGGGAAAAAATAAAAGTCTGATTAACTCAGTGTTAACAAGTGCTTCATGCTTGTTCAATGAGCAATTTTTAAAAGTAGAAATTATTTCCATTTTTCTCAAAGCTGTCACCACCTGGAGCAACTTGTCTTCAGGCACAAAAACTGTGAACAAGGTTTCCTAGTAAGGCTCCACAGAAGAAGAAAAACTTCACACATTAATAAAGCTGCCTGCATGAATCAGAAATTCAGCTCTGACATTATTTAAAAAAAACCCCAATTATTGATATTAAACTAATAATTCTTATTTTATGCAATCCATTTTTCCATGCTGCTAATTATGCAATCCAGCATGCAGCTAATAAAGGATCAAGCAGGTCTGGAACAGCTTCCTCTATCAAAAATAGTTCAGAACCGAGTTTGCCTATTAATTTTAGCAAATTAAAAAGCTGAATGGATGTCTGAGAATTTGGACTCAACCTAAAGGAATCCCAAACCCATTAGGCAACTAAGTGACCTAGTGAAATTACAGGAATATTTCTCTCAGATAACAGTAAAGCTGTAAGGATTCACATCCACACAAACAAGGGCAAACATGACTTTTACTTACATTTCAGTGGCTATGAATCCGGTGAGCTCCGACAAGAAGAGAAACAATATGAAGAGACAGCAGCAGACAGAGACTGGAACAGAGGGAAGGAGAGGAAAAGGTTAGTTTTGTATGTCTAACAAAGACAACAACTGTTTTCACACAGCCATATCCCCCCATACACACCTGAGAATTAACAATTTTTTAGAGCCCATGACCCAGAGGAGCCCACCAGAGCAGTGAGCTCAATGCCATGCCAGTATCCACACATCTTCATTTTTGGGTCACTTTTTCTATCATGATTTCCACCTCCCCACAGCTCCTGCATTCTCCATCTTCAGCACACAATGCTGGTCTGCCAGCACTCCCTCTTCTTGACAGAGCTCCTTGACAACACAACTTCTTTGGACCCTTGGCTCCCAATTTTATTACTATTAAAACCTCCAGAAGACAAAAAGAACCAGCACCTCCTTGCTTTGACAGCACACAGTCCCCTAACATGGTGTTTTGGGGATGAGGACACATTTTGGTTCTCTGTCAAGTCCCAAAGCTGTGTAAGTCACCTCACAGGCTGCACTCCTAGAGCTGGGACAGCAGAGACATGGCAATACTGGACTAGTGCAGCCAGTGCCTCACTGCTCTTAATTTCTCCATTTGCTGACATATTGACTCTTCAAAGAGGGAAAATCCCCACTGAAGGAATTGTGAAGTACCCAGAAAAGTCCCATGTCTTTCCTAAGAATTCCAACCTGGAGCTGCAAGGAGGGAACCCAAAGAAACTGGAATGTTACTGTTTACTCTTCACCAGGAAATTATTCAAACCATTGACCAGGGACATTCAAGCAGCAGTGACAGAGTCACCCACACAGGAGGGGCTGGAAGGAAGCACAGCTGTAAATCCTATGGATCAGGGATGACTGGAGCAGACAAGGATGAGCCAGCTCAAGGCGACAGGGCTGCACAGTGTCTCTCTATTAAATACAATACCCAAATTCACCATGAATCACTCACAGGAGGGTAAAGCAGGAACTGACAGGCTCTTCCAGGGCCGTGACAGCCGGAGCACAACCCCAGCACAACCCCTTGATCCCAGCACAGCCCTCTGTGAAATGACCGCTTCACCAGAGCCACCAATTGGGGTTGAGAAATACATTAAAAAAAAGCCCTGTTCCTCAACTTTATTCCACATGACCTGTACAGCCCCAACTGCCCATTATTTCGGGAAGCTCAAGCAACAACAGGCTGGGAACAACTTTGTCACAAAACTGCCCCGGTCCAAACTCCCTAGGAAGAGAATGCGAGAGACACGGGAAGGAAAGAGGAGCTGAGGGCAAGTACTGAGCCAGACCCTCGAGTGACCTAAAGCCTTGTGCTTCATTCTTCCAGTCCTGAGGAAAGAGGAATGCGTTGCTTCCCCTTCCTCATCAGAATTTCAGCTGTGGATTCATTTAGTGACTCTCTCGAAAGTGCAAGGGATTAACAATGGATTAAAAAAATCCATTCGCTAGGATAGGGAAAGAGAGGAAAAAGCCCTGAAAACCAGTAGGAAAACAGGAAGCAAGAAAGGATACTAATTCCTGAAGAGAAACCTGAGATGGCCACACAGTTGCTCCCAAGTCTTGGCTGTCAGGACACAGAAGGTCACCAGGGCTGTGACCCAGCTGAGCCCCTGGCACGGGGCGCCACAGGCTGAGGAGGAGAAAGGTCTGCTTTAAAGCACAGCAGCAAATTCTTGTGAGAACATCCACACCTACTTAAGAACCCAGAAAAAGAAACCAAGGCAGGAGATGAGTAGATCCAGTGTTTGTACTGTTGATCGCTGACAGAGAGACACGAGATCTCTGATCTCTGGCAAGGGAGAGTGTTTGACATAGACAAGGCTTTTTTCTTTAATTGCTTCCCATACTCCTTGCTGCTTGTTATAATCCCATAAAGGCTTTCCACAGCATCAGCCAGACCTCTCTGCTCTCCAGCACTTCTAGGAAAGCCTGGTACTACTAACTCTCTTAACCGAATTCTCTCCCAGAGCTTCGTCTCTCTTCCAATTTTGAAACTTTCTTCTCTGCCACTTATATCATCAAAATATTTCCTTTTCCAGTACTTGCTTCCTCAAGCCCATCTTTAATTCAGCTCTTGCAGTGAAGGTTCCTAACAATACTTACCAAATACAGCACAGTAAAATTCCACTAACCTATATCTAAAAAACCCTGCCAGAATGCTCTGAAGTGCCTGGCAGGGGCTGACTTTCAAAGCTCCTCAATGCTTTTCCCAGACTTCAAACCACAGAGGCAGTTTTGAAGCTGTAAAAGAGATTACTGAGTGTGGACATGAGAAGGAGACATAAAATCATGAGCAGCCTGAAGGAGGTGAGTGGGGAACAACCACTCACTGTCTCTTCCAGCATGGGAACAACAGGGAAAGAGGAGGTTAAAAACAAGAGGTTTTCCTTTACGCAATGCTTAACTAAATTCTGAAGATTCTTGACTATGGATGCTGAGGATATTTAAGAAATAAAATCAGATTACGAAAAGGAATCATACATGCCCTGAGGAAGAAATCCATTGAGGAATATGAAACCCAAAGGAACCAACTCCAGCTTAGGAAGCTCAGAAGCCAACTGAGCAAAGCCTGGTGAAGTGTTTAACCTGCCCCCTCCTGCTCTTCCTCGGGCATATGCTGCCGGATGCTCTGGGAAAGAGGACAGTGGACACTTGCACTGACTGTTAAACTCCTCCTATACACACACATTTTCAGGGCAGGGGGAATTTTTGGCATGAGACTCATGTGGAAGCATTATGAGTTACTCTGTCTCCAGAGGCAGCGTTTCCTCAGATGCAGAACAGGAGCTCCTCTCTCAGAGTGGAGCTGCAGGCACAGACAACGTTCCCAGAGCAGGAATTTATGCACGGGGTGCTTCAGCTGCTTCTTTCACAGCAAAGGCTTTTACTTGCTTCCATGCAAATGTGCAGTCCTACCACCCACATTTGACAAGTGTATGATATTTGGAAAAGTAGATTAAAGGCTGGGATCAGACAGAATCAAACAATTCATGCATAAAGCTTCGTTTAACTGCAAGAGCACGGCGACGTTCCCACAGAGCTCCTACAACATCTGAGACACGTTTTTTAAAGCTCTAATGTGATAACATGATCGATATATCAAAGGTTGCTGGTGTAGACACACTGCTGTTGGCTAATCTGCAATCCCAAAAGGATGGGAAACTCTGCCAAGGTTTTTATGCCTGCACTAACCTTTTTGTACAAATCCCTTCTACTACATACCCCGTCTACGTACATTCCCGGCTCTGCC
This sequence comes from Corvus moneduloides, assembly GCF_009650955.1. Taxonomy (NCBI): domain Eukaryota; kingdom Metazoa; phylum Chordata; class Aves; order Passeriformes; family Corvidae; genus Corvus; species Corvus moneduloides. The sequence goes on along the minus strand of NC_045490.1, from coordinate 2,395,496 downwards.
TCCCCACCCTACAAGAAATGAGAGAAAGGCAAAGTGTTTAGCACATCACACAGGCTGAGAGAACGTGGAGCCATGTCTATATTAAGGCATAAAATTAATAGTATTTATTATTCAGTGGAGCAAACTGTTATGAAGCACAAGGAATGGGTCCTGTTACAGGCGCCGTGTGAATCATAACTTCGATATTTCCTGATGTGTATTTAAAACTCCAGCCCCCAAAACAGCACAGAGTATTTCTGGATAACATTTCCATGTGTGCATACAACATGTGCACGCAAACTATGCATCCACACCGATGGCTGGATAGCAGGATCGTGACAGCAGCTGCCTGGGCTGCAGGCTCCTCTCCAGAGCCCCGCTGCTCGTGTCCAGCCAGATGCCAACTGTCAGCCAGCCAGCAGTGCTGCTGCTGCTGCCTCTGTACCCAAACATGGCCAGGTTGTCACCACGTCTGTCACACTGGCACCACAGACATGCTACACAGGGTGGGAAGGCCTGCAAAAACTGGTGGAAGAGGGACAACAGCATGGCTGGGTGAGGGCACAGGGGTGCTGCCTGAAGAAAGGAGGTTTATGGAGGAAAAGGAATGAGTAACTTCTACACACTTCCCAGAGAAGTCCACAGCAGAGTGGGTGTGTTGTTCTGGAGAAACCTCACTTGAAGTAAACAGCAGTGGATTGCTCTTGGTTCCTTTATTCCTACAAAAATTGTTTGTAGCTGAGTGGGTGCCACACAGACCTGAAGTACCTTGTATGCGGCGTTCACTGCAAATTTGGGAATCAGAAATCCATACTTAATAAAGCATTGATAACCCTCCAGGTGTTTTCTGAACTTGCTCATGTTCGAGACCACCTGCTTTTCTCCACCAAAATCCCCCAGCACTTACTGTCCCCTAGGTGCTTCTTCCCTAAAAGCCTTGGCCCATTCAGCCCAGGCTCCTTACACCCTCGTGGCAGGAGCAGAGCTGCTCTTTTCCACCTCTCTTCTTCTGTAATCTGCTGTGTGCCTTCTTCCCTAATAAACCTCAACCCTTTTTTGAAAATTGACCTTTTTATAATCTAAACCCCACTGTTGAAATCCTGCAGTAAGTCCATTCCTATTCCAGAAAGCCTTCAGCACCAGAAGTTGATACTGAACTAAGGTTTCAGCAGAAATCATATGGAAAAGACCCAAATTAATAGTTGGATACTGTGGGCTATTTTATATCTGCTCTGTAAAGCTTAAAGAAACTTAAAGGAAGGACTTAAAGAAAGCCAAAATAAAGTTGCAGTCGTAGTAATTTCACATAATTACTAAACCTTAAATCATTTTTTGAGAGGCAGAACCTTCCCCTACACTCAAGCCCCCAATGTTAACACAAGCTGACTTCCCTAAAGCATTTTATCACCAAGTCATGCAACCTTCCCAGGCTTCCAACTGGCCTGGCAATGGGCTGGTCTCATCCACGGCCTCCTACAACACCTAAGATTAGTGGCTTCCAAATTACAAGCCTCAGGTTTGGTCAGACAGAAAAGCCCATTAGGAAAGCTGCTCACAAGATCCTCACAGGCAAAGCCACCAGTTTCTTGGCTGCCTGTGTGGTTCAGAAGCTTCTATCAGCCTGTCTAAAAACACTCAGAGAAAAAGAAGGAGAACCAGTTAGAGAAGAAAAATCAAAGCCTGAGAAGCTGCAAATAACAATAGAGAGAAATAAGTCAGCTAATAATTTTAAGTAAGAGTCACAACCTTCAAGCCTTCCCACAACAGACTTATCACTTGAGCTGTTTACTGCAGATCAGAAAGCCTAAACTGGACGGCCTTTGATGGGTTTTTTTTTTTGCTTCTAAAATACTCTTTTGCAGGTGATTCATAACAAGACAAATTCTCAAAGGGAGCCCAGTTACAGTGTGGGAACTCTTAGTTTCCAAAACAGAAGAGAAGGCAGGATCACTCACAAGTTCAAAGTGTTCTTTCAAAACACTCAATCTCATCCGCCTCTGAATTCCCAAACAGTTTGAGTCAAGCCCTTTGTTCATAACTCCAGCAAACCTAAAAAGGAGCCTGGATACAAATAATTCAGTGGCCAGGAGAACTCAGGGGACAAGGACTCTGAGGGTAAATATTTAGGGAAATGTGTTATCTTCACAGAAGCACAGGATAGTTGAGGCTGGCAGGGACCTCTCTGGAGATCATCCCATCCCACTCCCCTGCTCTGAGCAGCTTGCTCAGGACCAGCTCTGGTTGTTTTGAGCATCCCCAAGGACAGAGACTCCACACCACCCTGGACAACCTGTTCTTCGACCCTGCTCACAACGAGGAGTTTCTTCAGCTCACAGAGGGCTTTCCTTTGTGTCCTGATTCACTGGAACTGACTCAGTCCTGCGTGCTGTCACCAGGGGATGTGACATCACTCACGTCAGCAATGACATACAAGACTACTGACCCATCTAGCAGAATGGCTGACTGGAGCACAGCTCCCTGATCAAAGGAAGTCCCTGTTCAATGGCACAGGAAGGCTGCATTCGGAGGGTAATTACAGGCCTGGCAGGATCAGCCTGATCGATGTTTACCAAGCCCTCTGCCCAGCCAGCTCGCTGCACATAATTGTGAGAAATGGCATTACTCAGCCTCCAGCCTCCCTCAGGAGCAGGAAGGAAGGACAAGGGGCCCAAGGCAAGAGATTTGTATCAGCCAAAGTCTGTGTTATTGATACATGGGAGTGAGAGTGGATCGCTATCGGTGGTTGGGACTGGAGGCTCTTTAGGGTCCCTTCCAACCCAAACCATTCTGTGATGCCACAATTCTGAATTCACACAAGCTGTGCCACTGTTTGATGGGCAGAACAAGCTGTCTCAGCAACAAAGGACTTTCCAATGCTTAATATCCCTTAAAAAAAAATTCCCTGCAGACAGAGAGGCCAAACAATCTTTAATTTTAGACCAGGGCTATGCAAGGACATCAAAAAGAAGTTACTTACTAATGGCCCCTGTGTAGGTTGGCTGTGTAAGGTCTTTTGGCACCTTCCTGTAGATGTCAAACCTGAAAGAGGAAAAGCAACAGCCATAAAACAGGTGGAACATTTCAATATATTTCATGCCCCCACAGGGATGAACGACGCTGAAGTTTTTTCCACCCAGCTTTCCAACACCATTTTTTCAGTAGGCAAGAGGATATGGGAAGGAAAAACAAAACAAAAAAAAAGCCCTTTTCTTCTGTACAATTATGTAACTGTGCTCTGTCTTGGCTCCCGTTTCCAAAGCACTTCCCTCCGCCTCCCTGTTGTGGATCTGTGCAATCTGAACTGTGAGAGGAGCCAGGCAAGAAGTCATGCTGGACAAGTTTACAGACCACTGTAAAAGGGAAAGGATACTCTACAGACTCCTGAATAAAGATGCCTGGCAAAAAAAAAACCCCAGTGAAACACAACCTATATTTCCCCTTGTAGTCTGTATCCTGCCAAACCAAAAATAGACAACCCCAAAGTCAGAAATCCAGGTGTTGAGACAAAAAAAAAATCCCTTGGACATTGGATACAACAACAGAAATTAACGCAACAGGTTTGTTCCTCCCCCAGCAAAATCCAGGTTAATATTAGACCGTTGTTTTGATTCAGTCATAGCTTTTAATATCCATAGGGCTCAGCTTTGCTATTTTAAACTGCCCATGGTTAAACTCTCCCTGCCCTCCTGTGTTAGCTGTATTATTTCCTGCCACCTTGGGCTCCTGCACGCCCAACCGCAGTGCAGCTCTGACATCAGTTTTTCCACCACTCAGTAAAAATTAATTAGTGCATTAAAAACACCCACCCACCCACCCTAAAGAACGAAGTGACCATTTCTGCCCCAAAATAGACTTTTTTGGATATGCCACAAGTGGGTGAGAGCTGATGCTTTTTCCAGCCCTGGAGAGGCATGAGAAGCACCAGCTTCCAAATTCCCAGTCTGTACTGCACCAGCATGAAACACCCCTGTGTTTACTAAGTAGCTCCTACTACACCAAATATTATAGTGGGAGTTTAAAAACTAGATCATTGTTCTTTCTTTAGTCTTCAACTGCTGAGATAACTGAGGCACTGCATGAACAAAACCCCATTTGCCTTGCATGAGATCAGAAGGATCTTGTGCTTCACTCAGAAGCTGAAGCTGGAGGAAGAAATGGAAGAGAGGGAATGAAGAGCAGGTTGAAAGATATTTCACCTGCCCAGCTCGAGCCCTGAATAAGCTGTGCAATCACTTAACACCCCAACAACCCTCTGTGAGACACCTGACAGCAACACTGCACAGGAGCTGTGTTTTCATGACCCTTCCCCCTGCCACCTCCTACACAGCCCAGCAATATTCCCCAACCAAACAATCCATGTAGGGTTTTCCAGCTGCCCTGAGAACATCTGGAAAGTGCTGCTTGCATTCTTTCCACATCCACCAGAAGCATCAGGATGGTGAAAGAACCCAAAGTAGCTGATGATGTCACGGTCTCACAGGCAGAGGAAGCTGCTGCTCTCCCAGCCCATTAAATGCTGAAAGCTGGCGTCGTCTGGCCAAAGTCACAATAATAGATCAACAAGGCTAAAAAAGCTGAGAGAGAAACACAGAGGGAGAGAGAGAGACAGAGCACGTGAACACCAGGAGCTGCTGAGTGTGAGCGAACACTCAGAAATAGGAAACAGCTCCAGGCTGGATTCAGTAAAAACAGCAGCGTGTGGATACTATAAAAGGAAGTTTGTTCTCACAACCAGAAATATTTGCTAGTATTGAAATGATGGCCCATCATAGCATTAAAGAAAAAGAATTCTAGCTTTTTAAACAACTGTCTGGAAAGCTGATGTCACATGAGGCAGAGTTCTCTCCTCTGATTGTCATTTTACTCACATAAGTAACACCCAACACCACAAATTAACTTTTACATGGCCTAAGTAAGCTTGGATTAGGCAGAGACACTACAAGAAGTGCTCAGCTAAGGTTTTACGGATGAAAGCAGAAGCCTGAAGGATGCCATCCAAAGCCTGACTCAAGAAGAAGGGAAGGCAAGGAGGGAAGGAGTATTAAAGCTTGCACAAGGATGCTGAAATGATCACAACAATCAACAATAAAGGAATGGAAAATGACAAGTTTGGAGTAAGAGGCAAACACTACTGCTTAAATTTTGCTCACTGATGTGTGATACCAGTAAATCCAAATGACCACCAGCCCAAAAGAAAAAGGACTGGCTATGTGCAAGTCTCCTGGCAGAACAATCAATTGCTTGGAAAAGACATGTTCTGAGGGTTCATAGTCTGGCAAAGGAACCAATAATCCTCAGGGCTCCAGGCAACTGCTCATAAGGCATCTGATACTGGCCACAATTTATACAATTTCCTCAGTCTGATCCTGGTTAGTGAAAAGAGCAGTGGGGTTTATGCATTCAGAGAAGGGCAAGTGGGAAGCCCGAATGACATCAAAGTTTGAGGAGAATGATGAATGATGGCATGGCCAGGACACAGAGCCATCTTGTTAACTCTGATTTAAACTCCAAGTTAGAAGAAGATATGAAATGTAAAGGATTTAATGACAGCTTGAAAAGTATGTTCGTGATACACCAGAGAGATTAAATGCTAGCAATGAGGACAGAACCCCAAAGAAGGCTTCATTAATTACATATAATTGCAAAAATAAGTGAACCAAGCAAATGTCTCAAACAAATCTTTCAAGTTGACAAGAGTTATTGTAACAGGAGACCCTAGGTCCCAAGAAATGAGAGATTTGTGAAAGCTCCCATCAGACCTAAGGGTTAAAAATCTGCCTCCACTAGAAAAACCTTTCTCCTTTTGCCACTGGCTCCTTGCCTACCTCCCAGAACTGAAAGCAATCCCAGGAGAGCACTTACACTGTCCCGGGAAGAGAAAAGAATGAGGATTAGACACCAGAGATGATTTGTAATGCATGAGGGAGGAGGCCATGGAGCTGTGTGCATGGCAAAGGGGAACAGGTTTTACTTGCCCTCAGGTCAGACGTTCCTGCAAGCACCTGCAGTAAAAATTCCAACAAGCCTCCAGGTTCCTGAGGCATTGGTCACTCAGAGGAGTATTTGTACCCTGAGAACAGAGAGGAACCTTGTGCTCTGTTGCAAAAGCTGCCTCCCAGCTCCCTGCTGTACTCAAAGCAGTGGAAGGTATTACTAATGCTGCAGGGAGACGGGATGTTCAGAGGGGCTGTACCTGCCAGCTCATCCGGCACAGACACCCTGTGCCACGCTGAGCATCCACTGGGAGAGTCTGGGAGTCATCCTACATGGCCACGAGAAATCAGGCTGGAGATTTACAGCTGCTCAGTGAACTCCCTTAACCTGCAGCTTCTCCTGCTTTAGGAAGGGAGACATCACTTCACACTCACAGAGCAGGCACATGTGCATTTTCCACTGCACGTTGTTTATATTTAGCTTTCGGCAACTTTCTTCCTCCCCTCAGAAAGACAAGACTTGTAAGGCGAAGTTGTATCTTTGAGTTAATCAATTAACATCGAATCAGAGTGGAAACAACAAACTTGCTGCTAGGAAAGTTCTTCCTCCAGGCCATACGTGTTCTCATAAAGGGAAGGCTGGGCCTTGCAATTCCAGAATATGAGCCTAAAGATAGAACCAGGCTGTCATCAGCAGGAATTTCCTGACACATCTATAGTGTCTTTTCTTTCAATGGAGAGCAGGGCTGCAAACAAAGAAATAAAAAAAGGCTGTTTGGCAATGTCAGAGGTTCGCAGGAACCAACATTCATAACTAACATGAGGGAATGCTTTTTTATCAATCCAAGAGTTGAAAGGACACGGCAAAAAACTCTCACTTTCCCGGTGGGAATGTCAACAACTGGTAAAACAGCATCACAGAGATGAGCAGGGGTGATTCCTAACTAGGTTCAAACAGAATTCACAAATCTTTGTGTGATTAAACCAGGTCTGGGGCAGAATTTCAGCTCTCTGATGGACAGAAGTGCCATAGTCTTTTGGAAATAGTGAGGGTGACCTCGAAGGAGCCAAACAAAAGGGTGGCAGATTTCAAGCACCAGTAAGTGTTAGAAGGATTTCAAAAGTTGTACCTAGATTAATATGAGCCGCTGCTACTCAGATTTTTTCTTCAGACAGAAATATATCACAGAATCACACAACAGTTTGAGTTAGAAGGGACCTTAAAGAGCATCCCATTCCAAGCCCTGTCATGGTCAGGGACACCTCCCACTAGCCCAGGGTGCTCTGAGCCCCATCCAACCTGGCCTTGGACACTTCCAGAGATCCAGGGGCAGCCACAGCTGCTCTGGGCATCCTGTGCCAGGGCCTGCCCACCCTCACAGGGAAGGATTTTTTTCTAATATCCAATCTAACCCTACTCTCTGTCAGTGTGAATCCATTCCCCCTTGTCCTGCCCCTCATCCCTTGTCAATAGTCCCATCCATCTTCCCTGAAGCTCCTTCAGGCACTAAAAGGCCACAATGGGGTCACCCCAAAGCTTCTCCTCTCCAGGCTGAACAATCCCAGCTCTCCCAGCCTTTCCTCCCAGCAGAGCTGCTCCATCCCTCGGATCATCCTGGAGCCTCCTCTGGACTCTCTCAGCAGCTCCAGCTCCTTCCTGTGCAGGGCCCCAGGGCTGGGGCAGCTCTGCAGCTGGGGTCTCACCTGAGCTGTGACTGACAGTGCTGGATGAGTGGCAGGGAGGGCAGGGGACCCAAACACTGCAGTTTTTTCTAGAGTTGATGCTTCACCTGCCTGCCCTGAGCAGGGGATGAGCTCACTCCCCCAGCAGGAGCTGCCACAGGCAGGGCTTCCTGCCAGGGCTTTATGTACACTTGAACAGTTTCAAGTTTGGACCCGAAATATTTCAGGAAATGAAGTAATAAATACATTATTTCACTGAAGATTTCCACACCTCCAAACAGAAAAATCCTCTCTGACATCTCTGGAATTTGAAAAGAGCTTTCCTAACAACTCTGTCAGATGCTGTTACGTTTTTCATGAGCAAGAAGCAAAGAACATGAGGCAATTAAAAAACTCCAACGACTTATAAGTAGAACTAACTAGACACTGGTTAAATTTGAATGTCTTGTATCAAAGAGAAACTCTGATACCCAAAGGAGTTCATATCAGAGAAGGAAAAACACTAATTCCTCCTTCAGTTTCCAGCATTTGCCCACCCCTCCCTGGCACAAAGACAGGAGGGATGCACTGGCCATGGCACCCAGGGGTGAATTTCTCCCAAAATTACTGATGCCCTGTGTGGACTCCCTGCAAAGACACAGCAGAAGCTCTGAGGAGCTCTGAACCACAGCTCTGGAGTGGGATGTTTTCATGTGCCCTTCTGCAAGGTCTGGTTTTACTGATTTACCTGAGGGGCCAGGGAAAGGCTGTCTTGGAGCTCTTGGACTGTATTTTGGATTCCAGTTAATCAAGCAGAACTGTAACACATTCTCATGTGGCACTTGGTCACAGAACAGAATTCCAGCATTGTAAATCAGCAGCAAAAAGATTAATTTTTGTCCCTTTCCAGACAGAAATTTAGCATTAATGCTCACAGATGGGAAAAATGGTTTTGTTCTTCGGGAGATGATGTTTTTTCCCCAGGAGAACCAAATATTTAAACATCAGTCTTCTTTTTGAAGCATACTGGCTCTATTGTAGTTACTTCAGCACATCCTTAAAGTTAGAGGATGTGAGCAAATTACATTTCTGATGTCAAAGATGATTAAAAAAAATAAAACCCCAATCAGTATCATGGCTGACATTCCACTTTTAGCAGGTCAGTGGTGGTGTAAATACACCATTGTCATCTTGTCTCAGCAGAAAGGGTCCGTGGCTGTGATTCACCCAGAAGAATGTGGGTGTTGAAACAACACTTGATTCTCCACCTCCCATATTCACCAGCTTGGAGAAGTGGCATCTATTTTTCAGCAGATACCACATTTGGAGCTGAGGTCACCAATTCCTGGTGACATTACTCACTCTCAATAACGACTCCAGCGTAGAGTGAACAACTACCTTCATTTTATTACACATCAGTAGCTTTGAGATCTCTTTGAATAAAAGAGACAGCCTGGTGCTGCTGAACCAATTTGTTTCTCTAACAAATAATTGGACTTGAAGTGACTTGCAGGGACAACACGTTTTCCAGCAGAAACAGAACTTCACTGTGAAGTTCACCAAACAACTGGCAATTCTACAGCAGAAGTGACTAAACTACACAAAGGGGGAACTATCAAATACAGAGAGAAAAAGTGAACTTTGAGGGCGCGGAGCCTCCCTCACTGGGGATATTCCAGAACTGTCTGGACACCAAAGGTTGGATCAGTGACCCACTGTGGTCCCTTCTAACCTGATCCATCCTGGGATTCTGTGATTCGGAAAAAGGGGGTTTAGGGTCAGTAGAAACGCCATCCCTGACTGTTTCCTTCTTGGTAAGAACCACAACTTCCCTGAGAAAGAAATGGGCTGCAGGTTGAAAAAGAGAAAGGCAAGGCAACTATGACACATAGACATGGGGAGGAAATAAAGAATAATACACCTTTCTAGGCTGAGATGGCTTCCTGGATCAACAAAACCCCTCAGTTAAGCGGTCCAGTTGGAAAGACAGCACAAAGAAGCTGGGAAATAACAACTCCTCTCTTCAGCCCTTTGGTGGGAGACTGATTTGGGACACACCATTCAAGATTTCTGTGGAGATCCCTCTTCTCACACAATATTTATGTATCTGCAGTACAGTTAATTCACTCCCACAGCAGCTGCCTAAGTCAGAAGGCAGGAGTAAGTTTGTCTTTTCACAGCCCTTTTGAAAACACAGCTGTCACACCAAAACCTCTCTCCTTTTTTGCTCTAAACCTGACACAACAGCTAACCCTGCATTTTTAGGCAGTGTCCTCTGTTCTATAAAGTGAACAAGGCTAAGCTGGCCTTTGAGGAACTATTTCATGCAAGAACTCTTTCCTTGCCACTGCACAGGGGAGTAAAAGCTGGTTAAAGCAGTTACTAAACGTTGTTTACCCTTCTGCTCGTTTGCTGGTAATGCCCCTCCCCATTTATCAGCAAGGAGCTGCAAACTGGAGATAAATTCTAGTGAAGTACCGCTGCTGGTTTTCCCCATTTGTCAAGTCCTCCTTGCAAAGGGGATCAGAGCGTGGCTGCAAACCTCAAATCTCAAGAAGGCATGAGGTCACTATTTCTCCACACACACACACCAATTCCTGACTAAACAAAGAGCTTGCCTGTTCTTTACAAAGTCCACTCATTAAGTTCTCACCAGTAAACCCAGTTACAACGTGGAAGAGAGAATTTCTACCGTTACACGCTGAACTTGCCACATTCAAGAAATGACACACAGGCAGCCCATGCAGACATTAAGTTGTAAAAAAGCCTGTCTTGAAAAAAAAAAAAGGGAGCTTTTTGTGAAAAGAAGATAAACTACTCTATTTGTTACACTGGTTTTCTTCTTCGGGTGGGTAGAAAAACTGCTGTGCTGTGCATTTCTGGGAACATTCATTCAAAACAACAATCCCAGACTGCTTTTGATGAAAACAACATTAAAAAAACCTACAGCACTGTGGAAGATATGCAGAGAGCAAGGCAGGTGCCAAACACAGCCCTGGACAGTCAAGCCTATGCCAGCATCCATTTGGTTTTTGATAAGAGTCACTTTGAGGCAGGTCTGTCTGATAACAGGCTTGAAAACACCCACTGCCTTTTCTTTGAGACCGTCTGTCATTTAGACATTCTAAACAAATTCATTTTTAGGCCGCATCGCTCAGAATTACACCAGCCTCTCTAATTACTTCATGTAGGTATCAGTCAATCCAGCCAGCTACAATTTCTATTTAAGTGCCTTTAAAGAGACGAATCATCCTCAACTTTGAGGATTAGTTTTCCCTGGAGACAAGGACATAACCTTGGGATTTGTCACTCAACAGACTTCTGTTCTTCCTCTTTCCATTTCCTATCTGCCTCCTTGAACCTTTCTGTTGTTTTACTGCATTCCAGAGAGCAGAGATTGTTGGTTCCATCCGCTTTATTTGGGTTCCCCACAGGACCTACAGATCTGATGCAGAGACAACCAGCTCTTCCCACAAGATTTGTATAACTGGGTCTGTTCTGAAGTCTGATTTCATGACAGAAGAGCTGCAGTAGCAATTCAGGAAACCAAGGCAGGTGTGAAGCAAGAAGAGAATGAGCAACCTCAGCCCCACTTCAGGAAACACGTCTGAGTGCACATGAAATGGGCTGGAACGATGGTTCTGAAGAGTCTCCCATAGCCCACAGGATGGGCCACCACACAGCTTTGTTTCCTCATATTCTTCCTGCTCCCACCTCTGGAAGACCCTTCCCTTGAGACAGAAGAGTTTATGGACTATGATTCATTCAATAGCTGCTACTATTAAGGCTCTTAACAGAGACACCAATTCCAGCTGAGAACCCACTCTACAATAAAAACTTCATCCTTTTTAAGGACGCCATGGGAAGCAGAGAGAAACTCAGTCATGGTAAATATACCTTGGATTAAGTCCACCTGACTTTCAAAGATGACTGTGCACAAATAGACTCCATTTTTTCTCTCCACGAACACTTCAGAGGAGGTTGGTGTTACAAAGGTGAGATCAGAGTTTAACCACCGCGTCTGTCTCAGAAGTTTCCCCTCTCCTCCAAATCAATGCAGCTTGGAGGCAGAAGGGGAGGAAAAAACCCAGGCCCTATTGGTTATTTTCCATGTGAATTCATGGTATCAGAAGGAAGCTCTGCCTGCTGTCAGAGCAGGATCATTCAGGCTGGAGACACGGCCAGATGGAAACGCCCTGGCTTTAATCCCCAGCGGTATTTCTGCAGAAACCTTCCCACCAGAGGCATGCTGCTTAGTGACAAGGAGCATTTCTATCTGTGTGCTCTGCTGACTTCTCAGGCAGCTTCTCTGGTCATCTGAGCAAAGCTTGAGAATTAGAAGTGCCCAGGAGAAAACCTGGCTCCCTCCAGCTCCAGCACGGTGGGTCTGTGATCAGCCACTGGAACACCCAGGGATGGCACTCCCCATCCTCTCCCCAGCATCCATAACATAAATATGAAGTAAACCAGGTTCTCAGGCTGTAGCTTCTAGATCAAGAGTGGGGACCTGGAGCTCCTGGAGCGGGGCCGGCGGAGGCTGCGCAGCTGAGGAAGGGCCTGGAGCAGCTCCGTGCCCAGCACAGGCTGAGGGAGCCGGGGCTGCTCAGCCTCGAGAGGAGCCCCAGCTGAGAGGGGCCCTCAGCCCTGGGTGTCCCTGGCTGCAGGGAGGGCTCAGGGCAGGGCCCGGGCTCTGCTCCGGGGCCCGGCAGCGGCCCCAGAGCACCGGGCAGGGCCTGAGCGCAGCAATTCCCCCGCCCAGGAGGCAGAACTGCTGCCCTGGGCAGGGCCCGGCCCCGAGCAGAGCCCAGAGAGGCTGTGGGGTCTCCTCCCTGGGGATATTCCAGAGCTGCCTGCACACATCCTGTGCCCTGTGCTCTGGGATGGCCCTGCTGGAGCAGGGAGGTGGCACCAGTGACCCACTGTGGTCCCCTCCAACCTGACCCATCCTGTGAAACTGCTGCCCCTGGACTCGAGCTCTTGAGACAGACCAAAATAAAAATAGATAGTGCTAGAAAAAACCAAGAGAAGCGAAGACGGCACAGAGAATACTCTGGTGTTACTAAAAAAACAGATTTTTAAATAAAAAATCGAATCACTTAGATAAGAGCTTCCAAGTTGTTTAACAGGCAGCAGCTTGGGTCACTGCTCCCAAACAATGACTTTGGGACAATTGATCCCAGCTTTGTCAACAAACTGCTGGGCAGCACAAGCCCAAGCACACCAGTTGAGGAGCACAAGCCAGAAGGTGGCTTTTAAACTCTTCAGAGGCCATTTAGCTCTAAATAAAACCAAGCAGGCTTAGACACAGCCTCACTCCACCAAAGGCAGGCAGGTACTTCTACCAGAACACACTTTTCTGGCTTTGTTCCCTCCTACAAAGCACATCAGACACTCGTGCTAAGATTTTGAAAAGCAAAGCAGTTACTTCTGTAAAATAGATAAATCTAAAGCCACCAATTTAGCTTTCAATGTGACAGCTCAAGCTGAGGGAGATGCAGAGGTAGAACAAACAGCACAGCTGAGTCACGTTTGCACACACGGCGCTCTTTTGATTAGCAAAATACCACTTACTTAAAAAATAAGAATAAAATCCCAGACACCTGTCTGAAGTAATTGGGGGGAGTTTTACTGCTCACAGTTGTTTAAACCATCCCTAGAACTCCTGCATCCAGGACCAGAGATAGATTAACCTCTTTACTTGTTAAATTGATCTTATTCAGCAATGTAATAGCTGGGGTGTGCAGAGATGGCCTGAAATATCAGTTACCCCATCCCATGTGCCTAAGGACAGAATATGTGAAATGAAACAGTAAAGATGGCCTGGGAGAACAGCTGGGATCTGGGACACAAATAAGGCACAAACAGGACACAACTCCCCTCTGCTTAGTGACCCTGAGAGGGGCTGGGCATCACCAGACTGCCCTGGGAGAGAGGAGAGGAATGAAAAGCAGGCTGGGCAAGGGACACAGACTGCTCAGCAATGCCCTGGGCTGGATTATGCTCCCCAGGTGCTGGAGAGCTGCTACTGGAAAAAAAGTCACACCTGGTCTGACCAGCATTTTGGAGCAAGTCTCTGAACTAGGAAAGGATGGACTTTAATTGGGGAAACATCAAGAAAAGCCTGTCCTTTTTAAGCAAAGCCTCTCTTACTTTGCTCGAAAAAAGCACCGAGTTCCAAGGCCCTCTGCATTTTCAGTTCCTGTGGTCCTTGCTGTACCTGTGATGGGCAAAAATCTCCAATTTTGTTCCACAAACCTAGCAAAGAATTTCTACACATAGTAAATTCACTCTAAAACAGGTGAAGAAGTAGAGCTGCCATATTCTTACACCTTACTCTATGCATGTACAGGAAGCATTAATTTTTCTATTTTCATTGGGAAATATTAGCTCAAGGTTTCATTCTGAAATCCTTTCTTTAGCTGTTTTTCTTCCCACCCAAAGACAAGTGTGTGTTCTGACAACTCTGCAAGAACACTTAGCTCCTACAACCCAGCACAGGCAATAAACAGCAGGAACTCTGAAGAAGAGCTCCAACCAAGTAGGTAAATCTGTTTAAATGAACAACAAAACAATGCTAGGAAGTCAGCAGCAGCAGCAGAAAATAGGAACTACTGACTTTGAGCTCTTCATTCTGTTAATTCTTTGTTTTGATGACATTTCTATGTTTCCTGTCTGCTGGAAGATGAGAACATAATGTGCAGAGAGCAGCTCAGGACAGCTCTGGCAGAGCCAGGCTGCGATCCTGCGGATGGGATGAGCAGTGGGAGGCAACAGACCTGAATTTGTTCTGCTCCCGGCACTGACTCACTGTGTAATTCCTGTTCCACTCAATTAAATCTTTCTTCTTCAGCTTGTTCATTTTGCACAGCAGCACCTGGTAACATCTGCCCACCTTTCCTCATGCACATGGAAAACTACAGATGGAAAACTGCAAATACCTGAAGCGAAACAGGGCAAAGCTCCAAGTTCTACCTGAAGGAATGGCTGGGGTTGTGTTGGGGGGATTTTAGCTTGGAGATCAGGAAAGGTTCTTCCCCCAGAGGGTGCTGGGCACTGCCCAGGCTCCCCAGGGAATGGGCACGGCCCCGAGGCTGCCAGAGCTCCAGGAGCGTTTGGACAGCGCTGCCAGGGATGCCCAGGGTGGGGTTGTTGGGGGGTCTGGGCAGGACCAGGAGCTGCACTGGATGATCTTTGTGGGTCCCTTCCAGCTCAGAACATTCTGTGATTCTGTGATTCTTTGAAGGTCTGTACAAGGAAAGCAGCAGGAAGGTGGCTTTAGGAAAACAAACTGGATGTGCTCTGCAAGAGCTGAGGTTGGTTCAGTACCAGGGCCGTGGCTGGAGAGCTCATTTGTGAATAATCTTGATGGTTTTGTGAATTGGGACACAAACTTTGAAGCATGTGCAAAGTCAGATAAGTGATCCTGCTAATCTCAGTTTCAGCAGAAAATAAACACTGAATACACAAACACCAAAGCTTGGCCCTGAGTGTGAGCTGGAGATGCAAATACAGATTCAAAGCCGGACTAATAAGCCGATACTTGTAAATACCAAGCAGCTATTAACACATTTTATAAGATTAACACCCGCAGAACAGCAGATAACAGCACACATCATTAAGCAATCAGCCAGTCCTCATTCACACACAATGGGTATTAACACACAAAGTGCAGAACCTGAGCTTTACTGGACAAACTCTCAAGGCTTCAGAATTACATCGGAAACTGTTTAATCCTCAATTACTTCGAGCAAGCTCTGATATGAGAAGGACCAGACAGGGAGGTGGAGAGGCTGGTGGAGTTTTAAACCAGTTTATCTGGACTGCAAGCAGGTGAAGGCTGCAATTTTCAAATGCTGTATGACTGACTTCTCACTCACAACATCACACCAGTTTTCAAAGCAAACAGGATTTTTTTTGACCTGCTGACTCTCCACACTTTTAAACTCGGGAGTGAAATGTAGGAATAGGTTTCCTTGCCAGCCAGCTCCTCCCTCTTTAATTCTAGTTCCAAGAACATAATGAAACTAACAGAGGAAGTGTCTGAAACAAGGAGGAGTACTGAGAACAAGAAAACAAGGTTAGGCCAGGAGGACTGTCATTAATTATATAATCCAGCCTTTGGGTAACTGGACGTTTAGGGAAAGGGGCTGAGAGAACCTTGGAGGCACCAGCCCCAGCACATTATGTCATCTGGCCTGCTGGTTACTTAGCAGGTACACGATCTGCATAGGGGCAGAAAAACAAACCCATTTATTTCTAGGACAAAGCACTATGAATCCCCACAGCAGGTGCTGAAAAAAGGCACGAAAACTCATACACTCTGCTCCCACTTCGACTGATTCCTTTCCAAGGAGCCAGTTCTCCTTTCTCCTCCCTTCTGCCTGCTCTGTGGTTCCATTGTGCTGTCCTGCAGAACACCTTTTTGTCAACCATGTGCCAAACTTGGTGCTTTTATCCTTTCAGTGCATATCGAGCTTGTTCTCTCAGGAATACACACACAATTGTATTGCTGCAATGTGCCAGAAGTGCAACTATTTGAGGTGACACTGAAGGATAGAAGACAGGAAGCGGTACATCACTCTTCTTTTTCCCTCAAAATAAAATGTTAGGCTCAAACATATTCCAAAGGCAATTAGCAGGAGGAGAAAAGTATAATCTCAAATACTCAGAGGTGGAGTCCTGCCAGCAAGCATTTTATTTCCTTGTAGGCAGTGAAGCAGGTGTCAAAATGAAGGATGGAAGAGAAATGTATTTTTAATAAAGTGAGCAAATTACGCTCTGCTTCATCAAAACAGGAGAAAAGTGTCATGAAGAAAAAAATGTTCAAGTAAGGGGACTGGTATTTAAAGAGATCCAGCCCTTTGCTGGACTGTAAGAGCCATTGCACTCCTGAGTGGGAGCAGCATTTTCTGGAGAACAGAGAGAATGGGGAAGAGCATTAAACATACATGGCTGCTCCCCAAACTAAGCAAATTGTTCAGATACTTGAATGCCATAAGCTGACTGTAACCCTTCCTGGCCCAGAGCCTTCGACTCAGAGATTCTTGTTCCTGCAGCTCCCCAGCACATCCCAGCACTTCCACCCTTCGTGATCCCCTTGGTCCTGAACATTTCTCCTTTTCCCTAAGGGACACCTGCCAGCTCAGGGTTCCCAACCTCCTGCCACATTCCCTTCCCACAAACAAACAGAAGTCCTGATCTGCAGCAGGCACTGAACACAGTGCAAAGCTGGACTGTGATTTCCAAGAATTTACATACACACAACCAGAGAGCTATGGAAAAAAAGAGCTGCACCATAGTCTTTCCCACAGCTTCCAGGAATCACAAAACATTACAGCTCTGCTGGTGCCTTGCACTGCTGAACACCTTGAAAGGAGATCTGGGTAAGAACTATTTTAGCATCAGAAATGTGCAGGTTTTATTTGTGGAAGCTCCTTTCTGGTTTAAGTCCCAGCTGCACTTGCTCAGCACAAAAATCAGAGATTGGTACAAAAGAGCATGAACAAATGTAACATCTGGGGAATCAAAAAAAGGGGGGAGAGAGGGGTGTGTGAAGAAAACAACTGCACATTCATAAGGCTTCCCTCAAAAGCACACAGGCCAATCCACACCTATTGCACAACAGAGATTTCTCCATATCAGTAAGGGAAACTCCTACCCAATACATGGGATTCAAATATATCGTACTTTTCCAGAGTATCAGTCACTCTGCAGGGACTGGCTCAGGTTCTCCTGTTTCAATTCCAATCTAAGGAGACAACAATTTCTGTACAAGCTTCTACAACTCAGTTCTGTTTTTATCTGCGTGTAAGTGTGCTACCTACAAGCAAGTACAACTCTTCTGCATCACCTGGCTTCCAAGTCAAGTTCCTGGTTTGACACAATTTCCAAGAAATATCTGCATGGATGCCCATTAGAAAAACATAACTGATACAGACTCAAGAGCTGCAACTTGTAGCTGGGGATCAGGTTTACCACCGGTTTTTAGTCCAGGTATACTCTGTTATAATGCAGAAGCCAGATTGAGATTTCAGTGCAGTAGGGTCACATTTGATTTAGAATGACACAGAATCTAAGCAAGGCTCCAAGACTTCACCTTTATCAGGAAACAAAGTCATATTTACATTACTGATGTTTTAGGGGGCACACAGTGGTCTACAGAGATGGACAATTGATCTGCTGATCTGTTTTAGGATATAATTGTTAAATAAGCACTAAAGAATCATGATCTCCTGAAATCCTGTCAGCAGTAATACAGGCCTGCACATTTTAACACAGCATTTTGAAGGCTCTTCTATTACATGCCAATCTTTCTGGATTCTCTGAATTAAACTAAATACATCTCGTTTGGAAACATCTTTCAAAAAAAAAAAACAAAAACAAGCAGAAAAGCAAACATCTAAACACACAATTCAAACAGTGAACTGCACTGGCCAACTGCATCTTGTGTGTCTGCCATGACTACTACTGAAATACTCAGACATTTCACAATAAAGAAGATCTACTACTAAAATACTCAGGCATTTCACTATAAGGAAGATTTTGTAGATTGTGGCAAGGCTGTGGTTAATTTTTTTTGGCAGACCAAGTTTTCCATTTCGAGAGCAGCTGGCTCTGTGCAGGAATACCTAGACATCACTTCAGAGCTTGTGCTTGGATAAAAGACAAGAAAAACAGATGATTCTCCTTCTCTTCTTCCTTCATTGCAAGACTATTCTCCCCACCTCCACCACTTGAACTACACGGCTAAAAAATACACCAGCACACTTCAAAATACAAGCTCAACAACGTCCACAGCTCCCAGTCCAGGCTGGTGGCATTGCTTCAGCTCTGTTTACAGTGTGATTCAGTCATTTTCACAGCAGTGAACTATGATGGCATGAAGGAAGCATCTGTGCCACCAAGGACTGAACAAAGGAGGACAGCTGAAGTTCAGAAGGAACAATGCAAAACTTTCCTACAAAGCCAGGCCTTAATATTTTCCTACTTACTCAGGAGAAAAAAATCTCCATTCCAACAGTATTTTGAGAGAAATGATGCACTAGGGAGACTTAGAAAGAAATATTTACATACATGCACACCATGTATAATCAGTTATTTGTGGCACAAACATCAATAGACTCTGTCTGTACAGCTCTGCTTGCCCATCTGACTGCTGTGACTGCAGAATAATTTCTCAGGTGCCCTCAAAGGGCTATTGTTGAGACAAACTTAGTCATGGCACTGCCTGGCACCCAAATCCACGTTGGTCATTACGTAAGGTGGCAGCAATACCACTTGGAAGGGTTGTTTACCAGTGGCATTGCACAATGTGAATTGGAACGGGCTCGCCCGACGTGGCTGCAGGTGGGGATGGAAATGCCCCTGCAGTTACTGCTGAAACAAGCTCAGTCTGTCAGAGCATGGTGCTAATAATGCCAAGGTTGTGGGGTTGATCCCATTCACTTACAAACTGGACTCGATGATCCTTGTGGGTTCAACTGAGTTCCAACTGAGAATATTCTGTGATTCTGTAATTCTATAAATATGTAACTACCCAACACAGAGCTGTGCTATGGCCCCTGGACATTAATTTAGGAAGTGATGGCTACCAGCTCAATCACATACAGGAATTAATATTTTGGACAAAATCATTGCAACCTTACTGCTCTTAGGAGTATGTTTGGGTTTAAATTAGCCTGAGGAGTTGTGATGATGAATAGACAAACTGATGCTCAGACTTGTGACCTGGCACAGTTGTGAAATCAATTTCCAACCAGATTAATGAGTACAAACCAATAGATTTTAGGTGATTTTGAGTCTATGAAGGAAAACCTTTTCCAAACTAAGCAACCCCTTGGACACCTTCTCATTCGCTTTGAGCTTAAGGCACGTAACTCGATTCTAGTATACAGGCTTCAAAAAGAAGGAACCTGTCTTTCATGATCCCCCCATTTTTCTTTTGGCAAGCTTGGGAGGATCTTTCTCTAACCCTTCAAATCTCCCTTCAACCTGTCTGGGCAAGTGGCAGTGTCTGTGGCACAGCTCAGGGCAGGGCACACGCAAACCTTTGTGGGGCCACTGCTGTGCTCAATCCAGCAGCACAACCCAGCAGCTCTGAGCTGTTTGTTCTCCTCCTCCCCGCTCTGCTTCAGCCAAGAACACACCCACCTGCTGCTACCACCCTGTACCTGCTCACAAATGAGCTCAGGATGCCTCTCCTCCAAAGTTCAGCCACTAATTCAGCCCAAGGAAGGAGTGTGTGCTGCTGCAGGCAGTTAAAGGAAGGTGCTGGGACACAGCCAGCAGGTGCACGGAGCACCAGGATCCGATGGAAACACGGCACTGCTTCACTCTGCAAATGAGAATTCCTGAGCAAACATGGACATTTCCACTGACATTTGACATTTAAGATGTCAAGTAGTCACCATTTCTGCTGAACAACTGGCAAATGTTCAAAATGTTCAAATGTTGGCAAACAAATCCAGGACAAGTTGAAGGCTTAGAGAAAGATTTTAGTTGTAAACCTCCCAAGTCTGCCAAAGTAAAAATGGGGGCATCACGAAAGACAGGTTTGTTCCTCCTTTTCTGAAACCTGAAGACTAAAATCAAGTTATTTGCATTAAGCTCAAAGTGAATGAGAAGGTGTCCAAGGGGTTGCTTAGTTTGGAAAAGATTTTTCTCCATAGACTCAAAATCATCTAAAATCTATTGGTTTGTACTCATTAATCTGGTTGGAAATTGATTTCACAACTGTGCCAGGTCACAAGTCTGTCTATTCACCACCACAGCTCCTCAGTGTAATTTAAACCCAAACATACTCCCTCTCCTAAGAGCAGTAAGGTTGAAGGGTGTCAGCTTTGGTTAAGACTGAACAATCTGATTTAAAAAAACTCTTCAGGAACTAAAGCGAAGACCTGCCCATGTCCCAAAACAATAAAAATGATCCATAGGTCTGAATCAGCACACCCACATTAAAATATCATTTATCACAGACATGCCAAAGAACAGCTGACAGTGGGGGCCTGTGCAGACAGAGTAAGAGTTTTTACCTTCCACTCTAGATCAGCATTTAAATCTAATCCTTTCTAAGCCTGGCTCCTTTCCCATGACCTCCAAAATCCGGGTACAGCACACTGTTACTTCATACAGGTTATCACACTGTGAAAAAAAAACAACCAAACCCCAAAACCAAACAAGGAACAATAACAAAACCTTAATGAAAACATCACAATGATCAATTGTGGGAAATAAATTCTGAATTTCTCAGCTACGCATAAAAATAAGGATTCACAGATATTTGCCGCTCTATGCCAAACACCTGGCCAGGGCACAACTGTGAACTACCCAGAATTAGAACAAAAACTTGATTTCAGAGTGGCCTGTTTTAGTTTTTCTCAGTGTAACCAACTAAAGTGACCACAACGGTTCAGAAGTTTCAGTATCTTGCAAACCCATCAGTAACTCTTCCATGCAAATAGGCAGGTGCAAAGAAAAGCCACCAGAGTGAAGAGAACTTGCAGCAGTGCTTCTCTGTACCACGTCCACCTCCACTGCAAGGGAGTCACTTCATTTTTACATCTGTAATTCTCATTTTCACGGTGTCATTTTCAATACCTGAGCAGTCTGAAGTCCCAGCATGAGCTCAGCCTCCTGCTAACTGGATCACACAACATGTGGGAACCCTTCTGGCTGGCTCACAATCACCACTCAAAATGGCCCAGGCTTAGAGTTTAATCTAATTGCGATTCAAACCATCCTCAGAGGTTGCAAGTGTGCAGGTGACACCAGATCTTAAAGGCTCAAAGGGGAAATGCCCTTTCAGCTCCAGTGAGAGAACTCAAAATCCCCAATCAAACACATAGAAAGCTGCTTTGCTGACACAAGTTCTAAAAACCAGGAGATGGGCAAGAAGGAAAAATCTGTCTCTCCCATTCAGCGAAATGGGTGTTAAAAAACAGGAAAGAACCAGACCTTCTGGAAATACAAACTGATTTTGTAGTTCTGTAGGAGGGCTGGTGTCTTGTGACATGCACTGAACAGACCTGTACTGAAGGCTCCAATGTGGAAGCTGAAAATTTGGTTCTGTACCAACATCACAGCAGGACTGGGGGGATTAGTCTGAATGAAATGCTTTGAAAAATGAAAAGCATTAGGTAAATACTGAGTATTATTAAAACCTTAAAGATACTTAGGACAGAGTAATTACTATTCATGTGAGATTACTGTGAAAATATTGGTTTATTTATGAATTAAATGCAGTTTGTATTAGGAAAGGGAACCACTGATAAGCCAAGAAAACAGAAGTCCTACAGAAAAAAAAATTGTACAAAAAAGTACAAGTAACAAACCAAGCAACTTCCATGTCAGACTCTGACTGATGGACACAACTTCCAAGAAAGATTTTTAAACACTTTTGGTCATTTTGGCCATTTCTAGAAGAGAGGAAAGAGATTGGTCCCATGGAAGTAACTTACTTCCTTGAGTTCTAGTTGGTGAAGAATAAGGACATTTTTGGTCCTGGGCTGTTTTAACTACTTGTCATTTGCGTCTCTGTCATCTCCAGATGAGATCCAGGCAACCTATTCCCCTTAGAGCTACTTTGTGTGGAAACAGAGCTCAAAGCCTAAACTTCCAGCTGGTCTGCAATGCCCCCCTCTATACCTGATGTCAGCTGTCAACATCCTGCCACTCTAAAACATCAAAAATAAAACTCTCAGTGAGGGGAGAATACAAACACAACAAGACCTTGCCTTCCCAAATGTCCTTGGCAGAGCAGCAAGGGACAGGATTCCTTCAGATGCAGCCTGTGGAATGTGTGGCCTCCAGAACACACCACCTTTCCACTTGGAATTTTGGACTCTTGAAGACATGCAGGGGCACTTTTAAAAGTTTCTTAACAATCCAAGCCTCTAATCATACACAGGCATATAGAACCCAGGGTGCCAAACTGTACCTGCCAAAGGGAACATCCAGCTGAAATCTCTGAGAGAAGAACCTTGTATTTTACATGGTGAAAATGTCATTTCTTCATTCACAAACTTACTCAAGGTGGTGACCTTATTTCTCCAAGAGCCTTGTATTGCATGTTCTAGAGTTGTCAGGAAGTACCTGTACATTTTTTTTAACGTGTGCATCATGCTTTACCTATAACAGTAAAATTTTCCAGCCTCAGCAGATTTTGTTCCACTGCCTGCACTCTGAACAAAACCCACAACAGCTAAAAAGGGCTCTAACCTTTGCAAACCTTTTGATCCTGAACTCTGTTCGTGCTTCTAAAACAGGAAAGTGGTTTGTTGCACGTGACAATAGTTCCTCTGTACTTTAAATATAAAATTCCTGTTATCAATGGCAGCCTTTGAAAAACTCATCTTTGCAGAAAAGCTGAACTTCAGCGACCTTACGTTGTTTGAGAAAGAGCTTTGAAGTGTCTATTTCTAATCCTCCACTCTGAATGACAAAGAAGTTATTTGCAGTTGTGAATCTTTAAAATGCAGATCTGAACTGATGTCTCTGTTTTTGTAACTCATTAACACAAACCCTGCAATTCAGCTTTCACTGAACGTCTTTGTTCCATTCCAAAGTGAAGCACTAGTGCTGTCTTTCAAGATGATTATGCTCTTGGTGAGCCAGTGTTTCCACATGCACATTCTGAGACCCAACAAAAATTACATTTTCAAAGACACCAGAAATAACATTTTCTTTATCTGCTATTACAAAGTGACAGCCACAGCCCAGGATCTCTTATTGTTCATGCATTTTACAAGGCTGAAAATGGATGGCAATAGGATTCGCAGCTGGCAGAATGTCTCCAAAGCTGAGAAGAATTTTTCTATCAAATTTTACACAAAAGCAGAAACGAGGCTCTGGGCCCCGGATCCCACATGATCCAGCAGATGCTGTTTCCAGCTTCAGCAAGTTTTCATTCAGAAGCAACTGCCTCCATGTTCAACAATGCCCCATGGATCACACAAGATCCTGTTAGCCTGTATAAATGAGAGGCCTGGTTTAGAATTACAGTAAAAATATAATGCACAACTCTTTGTTTGGGAGAACTAAAACACTGCACTATCACCATTTCCCATCTCAAGGGGGTGCACATGTAGGGGTCATGATGATCCTACATGGAAGGGACTGTAATTAACCGTATATTCCCAAAAATGTACGTATTTTTTATTGTAGTATTAACGTTGTAGTAAAATCTGTACGAGAAAAGTCATCTGTGCATCTTCTCTTTGGCGTCTCTGAACTTGGAAAGGTGCAAATTGTTGGTTCAAGAACAGCTCAAAAGAGAAAATTAACCCACAGTTGCTATTTTGGCTCCACTGAAGTCAGAGGAGTCTTTCTCACTTCTGATTTGGCACCTGACACTGCTACCGCCCAGGGGATGCAGGAGCCGCACAGAAAGGCCAAATCCTACAACCTGCACCTGCTCAAAATGGCAAAACCAAAGGTGGAGGCACTGATGCTGGTTCCCAGCCATCAGACACGTGGCACGGCTTCAGCACATGAAGCCTCATGTGGGAGCCACGCTGCAAAGAGTGACCCCTTAAAGATGCTCTGGGACCTCCACCCTAAGCAGTGACCCCCTAAAGCTGCTGTGGGAGCCCCACGGTGATCTCCTAAAGCTACTGTGGGAACGCCACCATAAGAAATGACCCTCTAAAGCTGCCGTGGGAACCTCACTATAAGGAATGATGCCCTAAAGCTGCCATGACCTTCGAAAGGTGCTGCAGGAGCCCCATCAGAAAAAGTGATCCCCCAATCTGCTGTGAGACCCCAGGAACCTGCGGGAGGAGCAGCAGCCCAACACCCACATCCATCACCCCCGAGGTCCTGCTGCTCTTCCCGTCCTGCCCGGAGAACCCAAATTCCACACAACCCCTTGGGCTTGATGGAACAGCATTGTGGATCAAGAACCGCTGGCTGGGCAGAACCTCCCCGTTCCCACGGCCCTTCCTTGCGCACACATCCATCCATCCATCCATCCATCCATCCATCCATCCATCCATCCATCCGCCCATCCTACGCGCACCCGCGCGGAGGAGGGGAGGGGAGCGGCGCGGGGCGGTGGCGGCCGGCCCCCGCGGGGCGGGCGGGCTCTGTCGCGACTCTCGGCGACACTCACCTCCTGAAGTCAAAGGGCATGGTGGTGGCGGTGCTGGTGGCGGGCGGGCTGCGGGAGCCGCCGCCCCCGGCCCCGGCTGTCGCCTCGCTGCCGGCGGCTGCAGGGCCAGGAAGTGACGGCCCCGGCCCCGGCCCCGGCGCCGCGCAGCCCCAGCCCATTGGGCGGCCGGGCCGGCCGGGGCTTCCGCCGCCGGGTTACGGGAGCGGCGGCCCCGCGGTGAGGGGTGAGGGATGAGAGGTGAGGGGTGTGGGCGCAGGGGTGCCGGATTCGGGATGCGGGATTCGGGATGCGGGCGGCCCCAGGGCCCGCTGAGCTCCCCGCGGGGTTCCCGCAGTTTGCGGGGTCCGCTCGATGCTCCCCGTGCTCCGCTCAGCCGCGCGGCTCCGAAGGCGCTGCCAGCACGGAAGCACGGAATTGTTTCGGTTGGAAGAGAGCTCCAGGATCATCGAGTCCAAGCTGTGCCCCATCCCCACCTTGTCCCCAGCCCAGAGCACTGAGTGCCCCCTCCAGCCCTTCCTTGGGCACCTCCAGGGATGGGCACTCCAAACCTCCCTGGGCAGCCCCTGCCAGGGCCTGAGCACCCTTTCCATGGGGAAATTCCTGCTGCTGTCCACCCTGAGCCTGCCCTGGCCCAGCCTGAGGCCGTTCCCTCTCCTCCTGTCCCTGTTCCCTGCGAGCAGAGCCCGACCCCCCCCGGCTGCCCCCTCCTATCAGGGACTTGTGCAGAGCCACAAGGTCCCCCCGGAGCCTCCTTTGCTCCAGGCTGAGCCCCTTTCCAGCTCCCTCAGCCGCTCCTGGGGCTCCAGACAGGAGTGTGGCCGCTCACAGGGGCGAGGTGTTTCAGGCTTTGTCCGGCATCTTTTGCACTCTCAGCATCACAGTAATAACAGCGTGTGTCAGTGACTGCAGTGTCTGGAGACAGAGCCAGGCCATGGTGACACACAGGGGAAAGTCTCACACCTCCAGGTGCCCACGTAGGAAAGAGGAGCACCCACCCCTCCATGCCTCTGCACCCTTTAAGTTTAGCTTAGATATTAGGAAGGAATTGTTCCCTGTGAGGGTGGGCAGGCCCTGGCACAGGGTGCCCAGAGCAGCTGTGGCTGCCCCTGGATCCCTGGTAGTGTCCAAGGCCAGGCTGGACATTGGGGCTTGGAGCAGCCTGGGCCAGTGGAAGGTGTCCCTGCCCATGGCAGGGGGTGGCACTGAGTGATCTTTAAGGTCCCTTCAAACCCAGGCCATTCCATGATTCTGTGATAAGCTCCTTTAGGGCCAGCACAGCTCTTTCACCTGCTCTTGGAAATCCTTTTTTTTTGCAATTTTACTGGAGACAAGGAATTAAAGTAAGAAAAAGCTCCCCATTCGTTAGGTGAGGCATTTCCCCAGTCTTTCCGTTTTGCCCACATGCCTTTTTCTGGCTGCATCCCTGTCAGGTTCAGTGCAATGCACGAGGCACTGCTCCCTGCACCATCCCCGTTCCTTCCCACAATTGTGTCACCAGCTAGCAGCATCCCTCAGGGAGGTTTTGCTGCAGGTAGTGTGACTGCTGCTGTGTTCAGAAGCGCTGTCACTCACATGCAGTGCAGGTTAGACTGCACTGCAGGAACAGAACACAGCTCTTCTTGACTTTTAGGTCTAAAAGCAGGGCAAGAGAAAAAAGGAAATGGCAGCAATCTGAGTATGCAACATACTGCATTTTTAATTGATTCTGCACCTTTCTTCTTCTTCCTCCTGCTGTCATAATTTCTTTACTTAGAGATGCACATCTTTCCATTTTTCTCCTTTCACACAGAAACTAGGCCCATACCTGACTAAAAAAAAAAAGAAATTCAGATTGAAACAAGCAGGGGAAAACTACTGAAGAGACAGAGCTGTTAATCAATACCATTTTCATTCAAAGAAAGAGATAATAATTCATGCTGGGAATATTAAAAACTAAACTGGAGGAATCCCAAGTATGAGGTAACACAGCATAATCCCCCAGAAGCCCGGAGGGAATAGATAAAAATACCTAATTGGTTTGGGTTTGTTTTTTTTTAATCTCAGACACCTAAATTATCCATCTGCATTGTGCGAGCATATTCAGCAGATTGCTAACAGATCAGCCACGAAATCCTGCTGCACTTTTGCATTGTGCTCCAAAAGTGAGCAACCCACTGAAATTAATGAGACAATTCTCATCTCTCATGAGGTCAAGCGATTGCACAGGCATAGCCAGCGGGGACGATCCATCCGTAGTGGAAAAAACCAAAACAAACAGTGCCTGTCGAGGTGGTTACACAACCGAGCGCTCGTCGGGCTCCTGGCAAGGCCCCGACATCATTAGCTGTTATTAACTGTCCTGTGCAGAGGCATCAGCTCTCTCGGGAGCCAAGAGAGTGCTGAAGGGTTTACAAAAGCTCTTCAGTTGTACAGTAGATAAATCTGGAGGTGGCCTTGAAGAGTTCTCCTCCTGCAGGCTCGAGTCTCAAGAACAGGGCGCAGCGAGAGCTCACGTCGTGGGGATTTTATTTTCCACTGAAAGGTCAAACTGAAGAAAGCAACGGGCTCAAAGCAGCTTTGCAGTTGGGTCCAGCTCTCTCACGTCCTTGCCAAGGGAAGAAGAAGTTAATGCCCTGAGATAAGACCCTCGTCACAATATTGTTTAATTACATAAGGCTTCTATCGAGGTGGAGATAAGAACAGGAATTTGTCCCCAGTCCAGCTGGGTGCGGCAGCTGAGCTCATGTTGAGTGTTGGAATGGGAACCAAAAGCAAGGGGTTTATTCGAGGTGGTTGTCACACCATTAGAACTGCAATGAGCAAACTGATACTGACAACTGGTGGCAAAGGTAACTTTCTTTTTCATGGGAGCAACAAACCAACCTTTTTCTGGCAACAGTAGCCTTAAAACTATTGTTCCTCTTCAAATTGCTTTGGGAACGTTCATAGAGCCAAACTGCTACTCTGAAACCAGTAAGTCCCTATTTTCAGACCTCTTTAACAACCAAGAAACCAAAGCAGAAGTATGAATTGACTCACCTAAGACTACAGAGTAAGATCAGCTTCAGTTCTAAATTAGCAAACAAATCCCTTCAGTCCTAATTCTTTGTTCATAATTCTTCTTGCAAAAAAGAATATTTTCCTCATGACAGTTCGCTTTCTTACAGATAAATCAGATCATGGATGAGTCTATCTGAATTCTTGACTAATGCCTCACAACAACAAAACTGGTACCTCCTTCCTATGAAAAAAATAGTGCCCAAAAAAGTGCTTTATTTGAATCATCTTCCTGGTTATTTATTTAATAAATTTGTTTATGCAGGTAAAATGATTCTTGTCCAGGTTTCTGAGATAGTCTTCATTTCTAGATGATACACTATTCTTTAGCTTTAACTTCACATTAATAGAGTTAATATTGATTTATAGAGTTTATATTAATCCTTGATAATTCAGCCTGGAGGAGACTGAGGGGAGACCTCCTTGAACTTCCTCCCGAGGGGCAGCTCCCATCTCTGCTCCCTGGGACAGGGACAGGGCTCAGGGAACCACGGGAGCTGTGCCAGGGGTGGGTTAGGCTGGAGATCAGGAAAGGCTCTTCCCCCAGAGGGTGCTGGGCACTGCCCAGGCTCCCCAGGGAATGGGCACGGCCCCGAGGCTGCCAGAGCTCCAGGAGCGTTTGGACAGCGCTGCCAGGGATGCCCAGGGTGGGAGTGTTGGGGGGTCTGGGCAGGACCAGGAGCTGGACAGATGATCCTTGTGGGTCCCTTAAACCCAGCATATTCCTTGATTCTGTGATTCTGTGAATTTTACTTATTTTTGTTATCTCAAAGTTTTCTCTTTCCCAGAAAAGTGCAACCTCGATCCTTACCTGTTCAGCACGGTTTGGGGTGATCTAACGTCCTGTAACACTCAATAAAGCCAATCTATGATTTCCTTTTTTGTTTTGTTTGGGATTCCTTTTACACAGGGCTGAGTTTTATTTTAGCCTCTGGCTCCTGCCACAGCTCTTGCACTGGGAACTTACTGCAGGTGCTGTGACTGGGTCATGAGCAGCATTGTTTGCCAAAGGTAAAGCAGGGTACACACAGTCATCATTTGGGTCACTTAGGCTTCGTTCATCAATTGGGAATGTGAGGTGACTGTTAGGAAGGTGCAGTGCTTATTCACTTACGCCCCTTCTGCTACAGAGGTGTGCAAAAACAGAACCAAAGGCTGCCCCGTGGCTTTTGTTTGGGATGCTGTGTGGCAGGGCCCAACCCCAGGCCGTTTTCCCCGGTGCTTTCATTCCCAGTTCACAGCACTGCTGTGGCAGGGTGGGCTGGGAATCGGAGTGAGCGCATTGCTCTGCAGGGCGTGTGCCCTCGATTATGCGTTGTGTTCTGCAGGGTGTGTCCCTGGCTGCCCGGAGCCCTGAACACAACCGCCGCTCAGGAAAAGGAAAAAACATTGCCGAGAATGAACAGAAAAATGTTATAAAGTGTTTTAAAAATATAAATAACAGCGCAGAGGAAATCTTTCTGAAGGAACAGGATGCGCATGGAGGTGAAGAATTCAAATACAAGTGCTATGCTAAGTATAATCAGTAATGAAAGTTCAGCCCTTCCTCTTAGGATTTGGGTAAGCTACATGTTGGCAGTACTTTCCAAATTCCAGGGAACAAAAAAGCAAGCTTTAAATGTTGTCTTAAAGTCCTGTTGCAGTGTAGTTTGTTTATCACATATGTAATGCTGTCCATCTATTTTTGTGAGATCGGACTTAAAATATGCAGTAGAATAAATGTACTCAATTCACTGTGTAAGTTCCTTCTTTCTTGAATAGCTAAGCTTTTTCCTTAAGAAGACGTAACAACCACCTCTCTTCTTCCTGCTCAATAGGCAGAAGAAATAATCCGATTATTTTTCAGTCACAGGGATGGGTACAGCTGATGTGTATGAGTGTGGAGAACAGGGTCTGTGCAGCCACATGGCCTCTTCCTTGTCCTGTGACAGTGGGCAAATGCTAAGGTGAATCTGCCACGTTTAAAGCCCTTAGAAAATTTACCCATCCTTTTAATACAAACTGCCTGTTTTCAAGCCTGCTTCCTGGCACATTTTGGGTGCCAGGAATTTACTATGGGAAAGTCACAGTGAGCAGAACATTTTTTTGTATTTTATTTCTTTCTTCCACTGTGGAAACGAATGCCACAAGGAAGTTGCAGCCCCTGTCACAGGCTTACCTCATGCTTTGTACAGCATCCCTGTAGTGGTGAGTGTTCAGTGGAGTTCAGGAGACTGCAAACACCCGACCAAAGGTCATGGCCAAAGGGAGATGCGAGTTAATAGTTAACCAGGGTGAAGTCCTGCATAGAGGACTTTGAACACTAAGAGGGCCGGATATCAAGGAGTTTTGGGATTAGCAGCAAAGCAGAGTTGAGGATCAGAACCAGATTCTCAAGGTGTAATGCTCTCTAGTGAGTTAAATGCCTGAAATTCCCTTCACACTGGAGAGAAATAGTTCAGAACTTGGACTTGAAGGCCTCGAGTGCCCTTAGCCTGTGCGCTGATGGTGAGATTCCTACATTGGCCAGTGGGAAATACTCAGGAGAAGGGGAGCTCTGGATACCTCACTGTGAAACTCGAACAGGACCACAAAGTGTTTGCTTGTGGGCTTAGGTAACACATTTGGCATCAACATCTAAGCTAGTCTTGTCAGTGAAAATATGCCTGGGAGATGAGCCACCCCTCTGCTTTAAATACTCACCAAGTGCTGCAGAGCACTTCCCTGGAAGTCAGGTCTGAACCTTTGAACACAGAGTGCTGTGAGAAACTTGAGGGCATGAAAGGAAGGGAAAAAAATGTGCTCTGCCCAGCCTCTGAAGGCTGAGCCACTGTATAACCAGAAGTGCAGAATTTCTGGTATCGGGTTAGGGCTTTTACCTTGGGAACAGTGACTGTACTTGGATACTGAGAAGGGGTCCATGACTCACTGATGTTAAATACCTATAAGCACTCCTGAGAGTTCCCTTCTGCTGGGTACAGCAAGCCTGGGAAATGGAAGGTCTTGAAGGCCTTCCTGACAAAAGCCCCACCTGATTTCGGGACAAGGAGGGAAGGAGCAGCTGGCGGAATTGAGCCCACCCAGAGCAGCGGGGGCACAAAAAGGCGCCAGACCTTGCGGCGCCTCAGGAAGCGTTCCCCAGGAGCTGTGGGCACTTACAGCATCTGACGTAGCTCAGGAGGGCAGGCAGAGCTTTCCTGGGTTGCTCTCATGAGCACAGGCGCCAGCAGTCTGCAGAAGTTGCACTTTAGTGCCTGAGTGCTGTTTTGGATCTCTCCCAGAGCTGCTGCACGGGCAGGCTCTCAGTGGGCGCTCAGGCTCAGCAGGGATGGGGATGCTGTGCCTGGCTTGGTGCATTGAGAGTGACCTCTCTGAATGGGTGGCTCCTTCCCAGGTATGAGCTGTGGAAGCCGGCTCAGGCACCCAGCTGCAGGGTCAGGTGGCTGTCGAGCTCTCCTGTGGGCAGCAATACATAGAAACCAGCTTTTTACAACAGAACGACTGTGGGAGCATTCAGCAGCACTAGGCCATCACAAAGACCCTCGGGCAGTAAACAAGCGAACCAAAACAACAACTGGACAAGGTGGAATTTTTCAAACAAGGCTCTGGAAGTTTCCTTGGAAGACTTGCCAACTCCTGCTGCGGGCAGCCAGTCCTGCTACTGCAGCTTAGCGGGTTCTCTCCCATCCTTTGACCCTCTGGAGCCGGCCCTGTGCGTGAGATGTTGAATTGCACTTCCCTGACTTACTTTGGCATGTCCTCTGTGCTGCCTTATCAGCGTTCTCAGTGATTTCCTCCAGATATTGTGTAGCTGAGTAAGCCCAATGGGACGTTACAGACAAGAAATACACTGGGTTTTTTTCATCTTTTTCATAGTAAGGATATGGATTTTTAATTGCTGCCTCTCCTGCAAATGAGACTTGTGTTCTCCTTGTTCTCACTTGGTCTCTTGGCGCTGCCGTGAGGGTCAGTGGATTGGGGAGGTTTTGTCAGTGCTAAAGAATCTGTTGCAGAAATCAGGGTGTGGCCAAAGAAAAATATTTCATAAAGAGGTTTTATTAACCCTCTAATGAATTAAAGCAGAAATCATTGTCTCTGGCCTTGTTTGGTCTGCAGGGACGCCTTCCACTACCCCAGATTGCTCCAAGCCCCATTGAACCTGGCCTTGGACACTTCCAGGGATCCAGAGACAGCCATAGCTTCTCTGGGCACCCTGTGCCAGGAGCTCACCACCCTCACAGGGAAGAATTTCTTCCCAATATCCCATCTAAACCTGCTGTCTTCCAGTTTGAAGACATTCCCCCTTGTCCTGTCACAACATGCCCTTGTAAACAGTATCTGGCCTCAGATTTGGAGTGGGGTTAGTTTTTGGTGGTCAATTCCAGATGCCTTGTGATCCAATCCTTGGTGCCAGCTCCAGCAATCACCACTTGGCCAAACAGTGACTCCAAATTGGTGACTGTCTCGAGGTATTGTCTTGAGATGGGGGTGAGGAGAGTGCTGTAAGACACAGAGCGTGCAAGAAAGAGTGGAAAGATATGAATGAATGGAGAGAGAGACTGCTGGAGATGGAAACGCCCAGCAGGAGGGAGCTGGGAACAAATGAGAGCACGCATGTAGGCAGGCCAGTGCAGGAGCCTGAAGGTGAGGATAAATTTCAGCTTCTGGCAGAAGCTACGAGGAGATGTACTTGGGGAGGCTGAATTGTTCAGAAATGAAGTGAAAGGTCCCCTTCAAATGACAATGTGCAAAATCAGAAATCGCTGAAGCAACGTGACTCGAACCAAGCAACAAATAAGCCCTTCCAGAAAACTCCTCCAGCCTTTAGAGGAAGGCAGGCCCAGCAGTCTCCAGACCTCTCCCTCGCCAAAGAACACTCCTTTCACCCTGTCTCTGCTGCAGCCACTTCATGGTTCCTTGCTCAAGCTTCTCACAGGAGAAAGAACAAAATCCTGTCCTCCTCACGCTGTGATGATAAGCCTGCAGTGGAGTTAGCCAGGCTTTATTTTAATTGGACTTTTTCACTTTTTTCCTGGCACTTTAAATTTTATGAATGGAAAGGATCAGTCTGACTCAGAGACTGGGCTACTTCCAAACATTAATCTTAGCTGCCATATGCTAATGCAGCTTGGCTCTGGTGCATCCTATGCTGTAAATATGTCTGTACCTTTCATCTGTGGTGTCAGAGGCCACTAAAGGGAACTCGACAGACTTTTGGGCAGATTGTGATTGCCTGACATGCAATCTGCAGGCATTGGATGAGGTTCTGGGAGGAAGAAGGCCTAGAAAACATCTGTATTGTGTTCCCTTGAAGTTCCTGTTTTACCATTCTGCAATATTGGTTATAATGCCCAGGGAAATTCTTTGGCCTGTGCTGACTCTGAAATCTATACACAAATTTTGGTTATCCCAGCACTGAGCTCTAGGCAATAAACCTTGGAATATTGGGTTGGGTTCAGTGGTACAATATTTAGCCCCTTCTGTTTTGGTTGGCTTTGTAGTATGGGTCTAACAAACACGTAAAGATGACTGTCCTGCTCATCATGACTTTTCCAGCACTGAAACATGAGTCTCTCATCATTTGTGTTTCACTTTCTTCCATTCTGCATCCCAAATGTTTCCATTCTACTGATTTCAAATTTTATTCATTGTTTGAGGGCGTGCACTGAAAGTATTTGGTATTTCCCTGCCCCTTCCTCATCTTCTTACTCACTCACCCTCTTCCCTGAAATCATCGTGGGAACAACCCTATTTGAAAAGAAAAGAGAACTTTCCAATTCTACTTATTTCAATGGAATTTCCCTAATGTCCTTTTTCCATATCAGTGGATGTTTCTTGCTGGTGACAGTGGTGTGAACAGCGTCAAGAAGATGAAAACTTCATTACAGAGGCAGCCACTAAGGCTAACATTAGCCTAATGAAACTGATTTTCCTAGATTCCCTCTCAAGCCTAAGGGCAGGAAAAGGTCTCCTCCAGAGAGCAGTAACCTCATTCCACGGGAACATAGGCTGTTCACAGAGATTAACTCCTTAAGCCTAAAACTTAAAAGCTTAAAGAGATTGAAATCCACTCTCAGTTACAGCAGACAAATACCCAATCCCAGTGTTGTAGACTTGTTGCTGACATGGAGGAAGATGTTCTCAGTTGAGTAACCACTGGTTTATGGGGCAGGACAACATCCCTCTTCCAAGTTTCCAAGCAGCCCTGAGCAGGGAGCCCTCTGGCCTTGGTTGTCTGCATGGGAAGTGATGTAAATCATTATGTTCATTCACAAAAGGCCTCTCTCCAGGAGGACAGAGATTTGATGGACACTTGATGGACACCCAACTACAGCCAGCAAAGCCTTGCAGGTGAGATACTGGCTTATGAGAGTACAGGCTGACAATTACTGAAGCAGGAGAAGCTCAGCTGTCCCACGCTGCAGGGAAATTTCCTGGGCACATTTTACATGTTGCTATTTCCCCACTTGCAGGCTCTGCAAGAGCCTGGACGTTGGGGACATCGCAGTGACGGAGGACGCAGTGCGTCCCCGTGCCATCAGGAGCCTCGTCACAGTGACAAGGCAGAGATGAGTCATGACTGGAGCTGCTTTATGTAAATAGGGAACCTCTGGTGTTCCCGTGGTGCCCATGGGGCCACGGAAAGTTCACGTAAGTGACGCTGCGTTCCCATGTCCCCGCTGAGGCAGGGCAGGGGAACGGGGCAAGGTGGCCGTGGTTCCCCCAGAGAGGGCAATATTAGGTCAAAACTGGTGGTGAAGCTGAAAGTGAACCCCTGGAACGGAACGTTCCTTCCCAGCAGCAGTGCCTGGAGGAAATTTTCTGTTGCCTTTAGCTGTTAATTGCAAAAGCGATTGAGCCACTGATGGTAAATGCTGGGGGGGAGCCAGAGAAGGGGGAAGTAAAGAATTTAGGCAGAGAGTTCTCTCGCTGCGAAATCAGTCAGTTTTAGTGAGATTTATGGGTCATCTGTGACACAGCTGAGAAACATATTTAGGAATAAATGAGGAAAGGTCCTGCTGCTGAGCGGCGTGATGCTGCATTCCCTGTCCTGATGGCCTTGTGTGGGCAGCACATCCCAGGCAGGAGCACGGAGGGGGAGGAGTGGAAGCGTGAAAAACCAGTGCAGTGGAATCGTGTCTGTCCAAAGCCACAGATAATATTAGTTCAGGTGGAGGGCCAAACTCTGACTCACCCCCACAAAAGGCACGTTGAAGTTTACTGAAGACAATGGAATTAATCTAGTGTAGAATTAATCTGAGGGAGAATGCCAGCCTCCAAAACACCGGCCTCCTTGGCCATGTGGTTCCGAGGGTGCCGTGACTCATGTGGACACAGCCCCACTGCTGCAGATGACTGCAAGCGGCCAAAAGGTGTGAAAAAGCTGACAAGCTTGAAAGGCTTTCTCTTGCATGAGTTATGTTGCTTCAAATCAGAAGGAAGATTTAATTGACTCCAGTGGGAGTTTTGCTTGAGTAAGGACTTAAGAGCTGAAGTGAGAGATGAAAAATAAAATGTACCTTGCTAGTGCAGTGCTCACAGAAGAGAGACTCCCTTCATTTACTCTGTTTGGAGAGATGCAAGTAACTTCCTTTAAATCATTTGAGAGCCCATATCACTTTTTTTGTCAGTATTCAGCACGTTTCCTCTTATATACGATTGTTTCTTTATTTTATTTTATATTAGTGTAACAGATATTATCTGTTACACTCTGCAAGTTTTCTCATCCCTTACAGTCATCCAAATTTGATAATGCTCAGTGCATTTAATTACCTTTTTTTTCATTTTTTCCCTTAATTGATCCAGACACCTACCTATTTTAACCCTACCCTTGTTACTATTGCAGCCACAGCACCCGTGTGTGCTTTGACTTCCAGAGAGGTCTGCAGTGAATTTCCCAGGCAGGTGATGGATTGGTGCAACTTTCATTTCTCACTGAATTGAAAGGTCAGTCTTATAATGCTGAGAGGTCCTCCATGAGCTAAGTCCTTCATGTGTTTTTGCTCTTTTCATTACCTGTTCCCCACTCTGTCCCACAGTGTAATGGCTGATAATTGAGCTCTTTTCAATGGTGTGGCTCCTGCTCCATTGAAGGCAGGAGTTTTTTTCTCAGCAGAAGGCTGACTCATAAGGATGCTGCCTTCTAACCTTAGGAAAAGTGAGTCACTAATGGATTTTTCATTATACATTCAAGTAGCATGGACTGAAATTTTGTTCTACCAGTCTCGTCTTGAGGTAGTGTTTGGAAGCCTTTTTGATTTGGTATTTTAGTTATGTCTCAGTGAGGCTCTTGAGATACAAAAGGTGCTGTACAAGGAGCTGGTTTGTGTTATATGCTATGAGTATTCCCATTAACCTCAGCAGTGCCATGGTTTCACTCTGTGTGCTGTGTCCTTCCTTATTAAAATCCCATAAAACCCTCTTACACCTGCATCAACAAGTTCACCATCTGTTTTCAACAGACATAAAGAGTTGAGAGTTGGTTTTCAGAGCTGTGCAAAAGCTGAGAAAGCTGAGGCATAACTGAAATAATATGAATCCCATTGGTACTATTGCATTAATAAAAATAGTCCGTTTGTTCAGGCAGTAATAATTTGCTCTTCTTTCGGAGAAGCAGTGAAGACTCACCACTTCTCACAATGGCCCATGACAGAAAGTTAAATATTCTTGTTCCTATTTCATAAGTAAGGGAATTAAAGTTAGGGGAGATTATGTTGTGGTAGGCACGGTATGAGATTATTGTGGATAGAACCCAGGAGCCCTGTATGGTTTTTTTTTCCCCAATGTAACAATATTTTATGTCAAAGATTTTGCTGTATTTACAGTCACTGCTTTGAGTTTAACTTTGAGTGATGTCCATGTGCAGGAGCATCTGGCAGAATCTGTGTAGATTTGCAGTTCACAGGAGGGTACCAGCTTTTGCCTGCCCATGTTGCATTCTGTTCAACTCCCTTTGCAGAGGGTTTTAAGGGGGAAGTCTGAATCTCTCTGCTGCTGACAGGAGCTGTTATTTAAAGCTTTGTGATGAGGATGCAAAAGGGATGCTGCTGGGTGGTTGCTTTGTTCCTCATCGCACAGAAGTGGCTGTGCTGCAATGACAGGTTTGTAAATCAGAGCTAGTTCCGTTCTCACACCACCCGATAACCTCACAATCTCTCTGTCAGCTTCCTGAGGGCCTTGGGAAGCTATAATCTGCGATAAAAATGGGAGTTGGAATGTTACATATGTATCAAAGCTGAAAGCTTGTGCCTGGCTGACCTTTTCATTTTGAGCAAATGCACTCATTTCCTTTGCGTTGCTTCGCTGTTTCCTCCTGGAGCTCGGCATAAGAGGAAATTCTCCGGGATTGTTCTCCTTAATCAGGGGCTTCATTGTGCCAGCTTCTGTTCCTTTCAGGAGCAGTTTTCCTCGTGGAGCATCACTCTCTGGGCTCTCAGGCATCAGTGCCCCACGAACTCAGTCGCATTTCAGCTGCCGTGGCTGAGAGCACATCGGGGCAGTGGGTGCTGAATTCAGTGAGCTGTCAGAATAAAGAAACAGCCCTCTGATTTTCAGTTCAGAAAAAGAAACCCTCACTGGATTTTACAGTGACATTTCCCGGTGCCTGTGGTTAGGCTCAGATGAATAATGAAAATGAGTGGTTCGTAAATTTAGATTTTGCTTCATTTCCATACGTGGGGGGATGTCATTTGTTGTCATGTCACTGCTAATATTTGCATAGTCATCTGGCAATTATAAAGCAGGCATATGAATCTTTAGGACAAATAACTTCTCCAGAAATATATTCTGGAATGCCTAGTAATTATGACTAGCACATCATTTTTCATTTTCTTTTTTATTCCTCTTTGTCATCCAGTCAAGAAGTTCCACGCTGTGACTGTACAGCCCAAACTGCAGATGGTGCAGCATTTGTATACACACATCTTGCTCAAAATTAGGCAAGTATTTAATAATAAAAGTGTACTGGAAATCACCTCAAATTGTTTGGGAAATAAAAGTAAGGCTGAAGTTGCCAAAAAAGATTATTTGTGTTGGTAACCTCGGCTTTGTAAAGCGTAACATAAACAAAAACAGTGGCAGGTCAGTTCTCAGAAAGAGCTGAGGCTTCACCAAGTCTTATCTTCTGTTTCCTGTTGCACCACAGAGGTGTTGACATCATGTTCCTGCACGTGAAACATGCAAAAAAAAGCCCAGGGTTCATCATTCTGTTTTGGCACAAATAAACCAACTTTTGCTCGTTGCTACTGATTTTCTGCTGTCCTGCTTTCCTCCACTGGAGTCGGTGTCTGTGGGAGCCAGGCAGTCTCCGCAGGTGTTTCCCAGCACACCCAGTTTTTTGCTTTCCTATCCCATGTCTTTCAAGTGCAGCTTGTAATAAAAACCAGCAGTGTTCAGGGGGCTTTGGGCAGTGTGTGACCCATTCCTGAGGCACAAAGTTCCATGGGAAGGACCTGTGTGGCAGCATGGTTAACAAAAAGAGCATAAGCCCCAGGACAGCCCTTCATGCATTTCCACTGGAGTCAAATCGCCAGGGAAATGAGGTTAGGGATGGTGATGATGATGATAACAGCAAATAATGCACGCTCCCCTCGGATTTTGGCTGCCTATCAAGACAGACTTCCTGATGAGGAGATGCATCTGTCTGTCTCCAGTCCCTTCAAGGTATCTGCAAGGCACCATTTTTTGCAATTACAAAGGACTGCAGATGAGAACATGCCCCATAAGAAGCAATCCAGCAGCATTCAGCCCAGACTGCTGTCTCTCATTTCCATAATCGTTCTCATCTCAGCTCCTCAGCCATTAGCAAGCCAAATCTCAGAACAGCTCTGTCAAGTGCTGACACTGGTGGCAGTGGCCAAGAACCTCCAGGCTTTTCCTTTTGCTGCTCGTGCTGTGCCTTGTTTGCATGGGGATGACACAAGAGGGGCACAGGGCCCTGTCACATCCTGCTGGGAGGGGATGGGGGTCACTACACGGATCTGTTTGCTTCCAGTGGGGACTGGGACTCTGCCAGAGCGCTTTGCCAAGGGATTCTTCATGGAGTTTGCAGAAGGCACCTGCTCCAACCGTGCACGTCTGGGGAGGGGACTCGGTGCCAATTGCCAAACGGAAGGGAAGCAAACCCACGGTGACGTTGGTGCTTTCCTGTTGCTGGCAGTGCCATGTAGAAAAGAGGAAGGGCAGCCCCGTGGAGAGCACTGGATTGGTTGCAAAAGGTCTGATCTCACCCCAGAACACTCTCCTGTCCAGTCCCTCAGCTTCCACTGGCTGTGTTCTTCCCAGGAAAGTGGGACCAGCTCTGCTCCCTTTCCTCCCCCGTGCTGTACAGGGCATTCTGCTTTCTGAGAGAACAAAAACCATCCCAGTTCCTCTCTAAGAGAACAAACCCCATCCCAGTGCACCAGCTGGTCTACAGGAGCCCCTCCCTTGCCACTGCAGGCAGCACCGAGTTGAATTCCAGTAAATGATTAAGCGAGGCTTTGGCAACAGCAGGACAGGCCTCCCCCCCGACACGTGGACTTTGTGTGAGAGCAAACACCTCTCAGGGCACACAGGTAGCACTCACAAACATCTCTTGTGCTAAAGTCCGAGCAGAAGTTGGTATTTGCCATGATTTGGGATCACCATAGCCTTCTGCACACTCCTGTCTAATCCTGGACTCACCCGAGGTTGGGCTAAGTGTTTGTTTTGGTTATTCTTGGCATCTTTGGTAATGAGGAACCAAAGGCTGCTTGGCCCATCCTCTCACTCTTGGGCCAGTTTATTGTCGCTGATTCTCATCATTTTATCCTTGGTCTCGTGACGTGCAGCCACTCAGGTTTAGTCACATCTATCATTCTCCATGACCTATTTAAATGATGTGCAAAGGAAAATAACCTTTGTTCAAGGTATTTGCCCTCGGTTATTTTTTCATAAGCTGCTGATTATCAGTGTTGTAAAATGGGATGGTTTTTTCATGACATTATTGCTAGAAAGTGACTCTAGATTCATTCCCATGAATGACTTTGGCCCAGATACGCTAAGAAATGAGCAGGATTTGTCCCTCTGGTCTCTCTTACACTCTCAACTGAAATTTTAGAGGATTTTTGCTACCTATTTCCTGTCGATAACCCCTGAAAACCTGGATGATCTCATCCTTAGACTGCCTTGGGCTGTCAGAAACAGAAGGTTATCTCCTAGAAAGTCACAGTGAAAGTGGCAGCTTCCCAAGCCCATGAGATGCTCAGGGCTGTGAGTGTGAGGGTTGCTCGGGTGATCCCTGTTCTGCCTTCAGGATATTTGAGAGAGGAAGGGGGAAGGAGCTATCCTGGCACCTCCAAGGAAGCCCCAGTGGGAAATTTCCTGGCAGACAGAGCAGCTGTAGGACTCCACTGGGTACATCTGTCACTTCACCTCCCTTCCTTCTACATGGACTGCTCTGGTGCTGGAATTGCCACATAAACTATTGCACATCACTTATGCCAGCGGATTTCTTTTCTCAGCCTTTGAAAACGGAGTTAAATGTGACCATTCTTCTGCTACAGACACAGAAACTGAGGCACAGAGGATCTGAAGGAAGGTTAGGCAGCACCAGCTGCCTAACGCAGGCAGTAAATCCCAGGTGTCCTGATTTCTTCTCACCCAGATGAATCCCTAGAACTCAATATCTCCTGTAATAAAGCTTAGCTCAGAGTCTTATTCTGAAATGTAATTAATATGCAAAGTGCTTTGATCCCCTTTGATGAAAGATTCCGTGTAATTTGCTATCATATTTTAAATTAATACCTCTAACCATTCTGCAGCACTAAAACGAAACACAGATAATTCATTTGCTATTTTTGGGGAAAGGACTGAGCCTTTTGCTCCAGGAGTTTTAGGTTACAGTCATTTTCAAGAGGAGGGCTGTGAGGTTTCTGCTGCTGTCGAAACACTTAAAAAGTGAGGATTAACAAACATACAGTGTGTTCTGGGATCCTGGCTCCAGAGGGGTGAGTTCCCCCCCGAGGATGACTAACAGCAGGATGTGGGACATAATTTGCATGTTCTCTGCCTCTGCTGCAATCATTTGTGTATTGGATACTTGAATTATACATTACACAGAAGGTCGCCCGCTTGCCAAGCTGACAGCCCTGCTGAGCAGAGCACAGCCCTGGACAGGGGGCTGCTGTTACTTCAAGAAATGCTCAGTGCTGGGCTCAAAAAAAGAATAGTTCTGTGCATGAGAGTGGAATTTGTCACTGAATACTTTGGGGGTTGTTTACTCATTCTGACCACGCTCCTGCTTAGCTCTGACTTTCACCTTGTTTGCATCTGCTTCTGTTCTCTTCCTGAGGGGAGTTTCATGCTGTTGGGAGGTGACAGAAAACATCCCTGCACACTCCAGTGCTCCCTCTCCCAGGAGATCCAGCCTGGGCAGTGGCAGATTCCCCCTGCTCTGCCTGCTAAGGCTGCCTCTGGTTTTTCACAGAAATCCCAGGCTGGGAGGGACCACAGAGGGTCACTGGTGCCACAGAGGGTCACTGGTGCCACTCCCTGCTCCAGCACGGCCATCCCAGAGCACAGGGCACAGCAGTGTGTCCAGAAATTTCTGGAATATCCCCAGTGAGGAGACTCCACAGCCTCTCTGCTCTCTGTTCAGGGCTTGATCACTGCACAGGAAAGTTCTTCCTCATGCTCAGGTGCATCAGTTTCTATCCATTGCCTCTTGTCCCTGTTTCCCAAAGGAGACAGGAGAGTTCCCTGCTCTCCTCGCAGCCTGCTTGAACCGTTCTTCACTGACAGAAAGATGCCAGAGGTGCTTTTTTCTACTATCCTGCTCAGAAGAAAACCAAACCCCAAACCCCAAAAACTCTAATAAAAGCCCACAAAGTCATTTTTGTAGATTTCCTGTCCAGGAGGACAGAATTCACCGCACCTCCCACTGCAGCCAGCCTCTCTGAGAAATCATCCTTCACAAGTTGAAGTCCCATGAGAGAAGCAGTGATCACACTTTTCCCCTTCAAAATATTATTTTTTCTGTCAGTACTGACTGCAAGAAAACAAGCAAGAAAAAGGAAGTGATTCAAAGCTCAGTGACAGAGTGCACTCATCTGTGGTCTGATCAGCTTTCTGCTGGTGGCCACACTACCTTACTGTACCCAGGCTTAAAACTTAAGGTCTGTGCCCTCCCAAATTCTATTTCCCAAGCAAAAATATTGGATTTAGTAACAGGTTCCTGTAAGCCCTGTGCCTTTCTCCTGCTTAGGATTGGTTTCGACTGGACAACCCATGGCAGTGGGAACCATTTTATCGAATGCATTCTTCTACAACCTGTTTTTCAATTTGGGTCCATCGGAAAGATGTGAACAATTTTCTTCGGTATTTTCACTGAGAGCTCAAATCTTTTCGTTAAGAATTGTTCATCAGACCACATTCACATTTCCCCTTCCCTTCTTTTCCTTTCCCTTCTTTTCCCTTCCACTAAACCCATGGTTTCAAACTCCGAATTGAATCTGTAAAACCCCG
Organism: Corvus moneduloides; assembly: GCF_009650955.1. Classification (NCBI taxonomy): domain Eukaryota; kingdom Metazoa; phylum Chordata; class Aves; order Passeriformes; family Corvidae; genus Corvus; species Corvus moneduloides. The sequence goes on along the minus strand of NC_045490.1, from coordinate 2,353,316 downwards.
GTGGGAACCTTTGAACCATTCCCCATGGAATGACACTTCCCTCTTGCCGTGCTCTGCTGGCTGCCAGTCAGAGCTTCCAATATAAAATGTGTTATGCTGGGTGATGCAGGAGCTGCTTATCTTATTCAAGTCCCCAGTGCCTCCAGGGCAGGTGGATTTCTGGGCAGGTGGCCTCACAAACCATGTCAGCAGAAATCAGAACTTCTCATCTCCCCTCGGAATTGCTCTCATTCCCACTGAGCCAGGCTCCTGCCTGATGTAACTCAGCATTTTCCCGTTGGTTCTAACCAACTATTTCCAAATTCCCAAGAAAACTATGAGCACTCCCAACCTTCCCCAGGTACAGTGCTTGGCACAGCATGTGCTGCTGCCAGTGGCTCTCTGGCCCCCACAGCGACTCCATCCAATATTCCAGTGGATTCCAGGGAAGCTGCACACATTTACTCCGGGCAAGAGCCTGGCCTGGAGCAGAAATGCAGATATTTTGTCACTTTATAAATAAAAGTCATTGTTTTTTGGCATAATGTACCATCCTCCTGTTTCTAAGTAAAAGATACATCACCAAATCCTCAGGGGGAAGGGCTGTGTGAGTAATAGCAATGGCACAGAGTCTGCAGCCCAACCAGCGTGCCAAACAATATTCCAAGAAAATACTTCTAAGCTTCAGGAGTTGCGTAAGGGTGATTATTATTTTTGAAGCACAGAAGACCAAGTCCAGTTTCTAAAAAAGCAAACACATATTTTTAGCCTTGCTGGTCTCTTGATCTCAGGCTAATGAGAACCATCTGCACTGGGCCTGGCTGACGTTGGCGGTAAATAACCTTTCACTGCAACATTCCAGATGTTTCAGAGGCTTCTCTGCGGAGCAGCGCTTGTCTCCCTGCCTGTCAGTCTCCCTCTCTGCCTTTCCTGTCCATGTTTACTTCAGGAATATGCATTCCTTTATTGAAAAGTTCTTTGTTAAAAATAGCTGCTCAGGATTTTTTGGCTAATCTTCGTTAGGGTTCTTGCTCACCAGAGAAAACGAAAGCTTTTGTTCCTTACTGTCAGTGTTGAAAGAGAAAATTGGAGATTTGAGAAAGAAGCGAAAAGATTTGGACTAAAAAACAAACCAGAAATCAGTTGGAGATGGATTTCTACCTCATCTGGATCCCGCTGAGGATTCCAGCTATTGAACAGACACGTTTCTTTTTGGTATTGAGAAATTGAAATGGGACAAACTTTTACGGAATACACAAATGTGCTTTTTTATGGACAAGATACGTCACTACAAAACCTTTGCAACTCATTATGTAAAGGAGTCCTGTGGTTTGCTTTGCTGCCTCTGCTGTGCTATATCCTGGTACTGGATGTTTCCTATGCAAAGAAAACATCCCCAGACACACGGGTCACTTTTTGTCCCAGCCAAGCTAAGCTGAGCCAGACTGCTGGAAAGAAAATAAAGGGATTTAAAACCATCCTTTGACCTTTCTGTTATCTCCACCTGGAGCCTGCCTGAAATCTGATGTGTGACAGCTTCATTAATGCTGTAGCTTGGACTGGGGGTTCAATTAGATAAGAACAGCTCCAGTGTCAAACCTCCTACTCAGGTCTCTGAGCTGATGCCTGTATCATCCCCTCACGGTGTGCTGCTCAGGAGTAATGAATCCTTCCTCAGGAGTAATTACCCCGGAGAATGCGCTCTCCAGTGGGTAATGCCTTTATTTTAAACACTCCGTGTCCCTGCCCAAGTGTAAAAGCTCTGGAAGGTACAGGAGAGCCGGTGTGCTTTTTCTGAAGGCTTTGGGGCTGTGAGGCTCCTCAGTGCTCTGCTTTAAGTGGGGCATTGTGATGGAAATTGCAGCAAACTCCGATTTTCCGAGGTTCTGTGGGCTGGGACACGAAGCAGAACTGAGCACAGGGTTTTAGCAAGTGCTCCCTCGTTCTTTTGTTGCCTGCTATCAAATTTGTTTCATAACAAAGGTTTCCTGAGCTTGGGGGTTTTGTGTGTGTTAATACTGGTAATATGATTTAAATATTCTGATGATTCATTTTCACTCCAGAGAGCTGAATCAGCCATGTAGAACATAACTTGCTTCTCCCAAACCGTTACCTTTTCCATCCTTTCTCGTCATTTCTATAAGGGGATGATTCATGCTCCTCTTCTATTTATCATTTGAGAATGTGCCCCACTCCTTCAGCTATTTTCACTTCTTGTTCCTCTTTTTCAAGAAGAAAAAGAGTGAAGAAGAAACAAAAGTGACTGTTGATCGATGAGGCATATCCCACCGCTGGGCCTGGCACGTGAGCTAAACCTGAACTGGACAGAGAGGAAATAGAGAGGAAGAAACAGCCTTGAATTATTAAATTGATCAGAGGCCAAACTGCAAAGTTCAGCCCCTGGCTCACGTTTCACATATTTTTGAAATCCTGTGTGTTCAAGTTGGGGGTTGTGTTCAAATAAATGTGCTCAAACATATTCAGTGTAATGATTTTTTTTTTTTTTTTTTTTTGCTTGTTTAGCAGAAGTCCCTTATTTTATTTAGTTATTCAATTCGAATTTGTTTTCTCTAGAGCTTGGTTATGGTTGTGGCTGGCTCAGCCAATTAACTGATGATAGCGTTAATTATTGATTGACCTGATTACACGAGAGCATTCTCAGAGATGGCTTTGAGATATATAAAAACATAAGGAAATAACTGTGTCAGGCCTTGGGAAAACACTTGGACTCTTGTCCTCAATTTCCATGTGAGACACTGTGCTTCTCAGGAGTGAGATCAGTTTTAAACCCAGAGAGCATCTCTGCCTTCCCTCTCCCATTGCCAGTCTCACCAGAACCAGGGTCCCACTCCAGGTGAGGCTGGGACCATCCAGGTGAGGCTGGGACCATCCGGGTGAAGCTGGGATGATCCAGGTGAAGCTGGGATGATCCAGGTGAAGCTGGGACCCATCGTGGGGCTCTCTGGCTGCTCGTGCCCTCCAGGAGCTGCCACACTCAAAGGAAAGTCTCCCCCAGCTTTCAACCATTTCCATTTTAGGGCTCCCCTCATCCTGCAGCTTCTTTGGGATTTTAATGGGAATGGAGTGTTTTACACCACAGCAGCTGTGAAAAACACTCTCTCAGAGATGTGTTCATTGAGCATCCCTTGGGCTGGGCCTCTCTCTAAACAGAGCTCTGGATTTTGAGCAGCGGCCGAGGTGAAATCACAGCTGGAGACAGGCTCCAAGAGCCACAGGGCATCTGTCCACACACGTGGCCACCCCTCAGGAGAAACGTCCCATGTTTGGGCAAATTCATTTGAGCCAATGCTGCTGTGTGACCTCACTCCTCATCCAGCCCCACCAAGAAACACTTTGTCCAACCCTTCAGAGGACAGCACGAAACTGGACTCACCTGGAGGTTTCACAGCACGGCCATGACATCAGCTCAGCCCTGGGTTTTATCAAGTGGGCCACGAGCAGCGTGGGAGGGCCAGGAGTGGTCATGACAAGGCATTTCAGGGACAAAGAAATGATCATCAGATCCCTCTCCTGGACCCCACGAGCGGCAGAGAGGGCACTGCAGTGACTCACCCTGCCCCGTGTGTGCTCCTGGAAACAACACAGAGGGACAAAGTTTGGCTTTTTCCACAGCCTAAAGGTTTTCATATTCCAAACAGCCAAGTGTTCTTCTCCCCTATGAGTAATGCTGTGTTTTCACTGACCGCTATTACACACACATCACCTCCCTCCATCACATGAGGGAATCGTGTCATTTTGCAAACATTGTCACAAACTGCAGGGCACAGAATGAATAAGCAGCTCTGTATTTACTGACACGGGGGGATTTTTTTAACAGTTACGGTTCAAACACCAAGATTGGTTATCAACACCTTGGAAGCTCAAACTAAGAAAGCAAAGGAAAAGGTACAAGAAGGGACTCAGCTGGAGCATGTGCGGTGTAACATTCACTGGAATTTCTTTGTGCCTTGCTTTCCTTACAAGTTTCTTTACTTTTTGACATGCTCTCATGAAGTGTCACTCTTGGGTCCCCACTCTGAGTTACTCCATAGTCCAGGAATGCAGGAATTGTGAGTTTTGATAACAGAAATCTCACTTTATTTCTGACAGTTTCCAGTTGCTTTTGCTGTTACAGCCTCCCCTTCTGTCCCCTCAGCAAATAACCCCTTTTAACACCATTAGATGTGGGACAAATTTAGACCTGGAGGACGGCAAAAGTGGCACAGATGAGCAGTGGAAGTACAGCAGGAGGATTTGCCTCCTGGGCCCTTGATTCCTGCACTTAGCACAGGACTTCAGGAGGAGACAGAAATGCCTTTCCATCAGCTCTGCAGCTTTCAGAGCCCTAAAAGTCCTGCATTATCCCAAGCTGGCTTTATCCACCTAAAGCTCTTTCTGAGCTGGGAGAAGTTGGTATGTGTGAACATGAAATTCTTTCTCACAGCATCTGGTCACTCTGGCTTCACTGACCCTTCCCTGGTGGGAAGAGATGGAGCTACCACGAGTGGAGAACAGGGTTGTGGTGGCTCCAGGACAGGGAACAAGATGCCCAACTCCAGCTCTATCCCTTCCAGCTCTGTTTTGTCCTCTCGTGTGCCACGTCCCCTTATGAAGCCTCCACCTCTCTGGAGAGATAAGAAGAACTGAAGAACAATCTGCAAAATGGCAGTGCCTCAGCAGCTCTTATCTCAATCTTTATGCGAATGGATGGTTCTAGGAATCTGAAGCTCTGTAAGAGTCACTGCGCCCACAAAACGCTGACATCACCTGACAGGCAATAAACCCAGGGCTCATGTTCCTGGGGAGGAGAACACGCCTCTCCCCGCTCCTTGGTGCGAGCGACGTCATTTGTTTTCTATTCAAATTCAGCCTCCTCCCACGGAAGCCTTGCCTTGCCCTACCAGCCGTCAGGAGATGTTATTGAGAAAATACCCGCTCCAGCAATAGGAAGAATAATTTCCCATAAGTATATTTTATTGTGTATCTAATGCCTTTCATCTTGAAGTAGGAGAACTTTACAAATACAGCGATTTTATGGAATAAATACCCTTATGCCTAGTGCAAGGCATGATTCATAGCAGATTAATAGAGGCAATTAAATGTAAGATTAAATTGCCTAAACCATTTACCCTACTAAGATGATCCCAGAGCTGTGAAGTGTATCAGTGCCACTAATTCCCAGAGATATTCCTTTGCAGGCAGGTATTTAATGATTTGAAATATCAAACCCAAGGTATCCCAGGCTGGCTCTGTAATGCCTGTAATCATGTTAAAACTCAGCACTAAGCAACTCGCCCGAGGCAGCTCGGTGAATCACGGCAGGAGAAAGCAGAACTTCTGGCTTGCAGGAGCCGCTCAAGCAGAGTGCAGCCACTTGCAGAATTAGGATGGGGGCTGTGCACACTGCAGGTCCTGGGTTTAGGCCATGACAAGCATTTGGTGGGTGCTGTGACGGGTGAACACACGAGTGCAGGGTCACACGGTGCTGGCTGCTGGCAGAGCGGGTGGCAAACCCCAGCTGCAGCTCTGGGACCCTCGCGGTTTGGGGCATTTGGAGCGCTGCTGCAGCATCAGGAAGAGATGGGAGCTCACAGCAGCAGGGAAAGGCTCGTGATGAGGAGCCTGGAGCCCAGGCAGTGCCTGCTGTGGGCCACTCCGCAGGACTGGCACCCACTGCTGCCAGCCCCTGCCGTGCCAGACCCTGCGAGCAGCGAGCAGCTGGAGAGAGCAGGGGAGCAGTGGGCTGAGATTTCCTTAGGCAGAAAGGGGTTTTCCATATTCCCCAAAGTACATCAGGATCCAGATGTGTCCCCAGTGGAAATACCCAAGCTCCCACGCCAACTGTTTCCCACTCGTGGCACACAGAAATGAGGATGTACCAGGTTTTCCAGGCAGTCTCTCCAGGACGGAGACCTCAACCCAGAGCTGGTTTTCATGCTGTTAGGACCTACCCTTCTGCCACCCCACTCCCCCAACTCATCAGCTCCAAGAAGAAGGATTTGAGGCAGTCTGAGCTCAGCCAAACCCTGGCCAAAGGGTTAAATCTCGGGATTTAAATGCATAAAAAATAATGTTTTCATTGTAGTGTGAGTCATCAGTAATTCTATATTGTTTGTGTTCTCTTTATTGTGACCTTTCATCTCTTAATCCTTTTTTTGTTTCCTTTCTTTCTCTTTCTCTTTCTTTCTTTCTCTCCATCTTTCCTTCCCTCCTTGCTTGCTTCCTTCTTTTTATTTCTCTCTTTCCCCATGTATCTTTCCTTTCTTTTTCCTTCTGTTTCTTATGAATCTGTGCCTCTCTAAAATCTGTCCAAATATTTACAAAAGGAAATGCTGGGTTGTGAAACTGAATTCAGAGAAAATGTTACACATGCTGAAGAAATGCATCCAGCACGGTTTCCAAATGTTCCCACATGCATTTTTGTCCTGTGTCTCAAGTGTTGGGGATTGATACTTCATATCTTTATTCAGGCAAAACTTGCACTGAAGGCAGCAAGGTCCAGGCTGGGGTCTGGTCCAGTGGTGCCGTAATTCTGGAGTGGTTCCATTTGATTTTGGCCATGGGTGACTGGTTAAAAAGCCTGAATAACCAGTGTGACTGGGTAACTGGTTTGTGCAATGGGCCTGTTCCAGGCCAGGGGTTATCGTCACTTGTCACCAAGCTGGAACAAACTGGCATTGCTGTCAGGCAGAGCAGGAGCTCTCTGCAGCTCTGTTACCTCCAAAACCATCAGCCAGGTTTCACTGGGAGACCCCCGGTCCCTGAAGAAGCCAGGACAGGTCTCAGGTCCTACTGAGACAAAAAAAACCCCCAAACCCACGCTCAGCTGTGCCGTGATGAAAGTGCCATGAAGTCACTTTCCCAAGAAGTCCTTAATGCCACGAGTGAGGGCTCACACTCATGTCCTCATGTCCTCGGACATGTTTTGGCAGGGCTGCAGGGAACTATTTAAGCCCTGGGGATAAAGGGAGTCGGCAGTGGGTCCCATCTGCTCCAAGAAAAGCGTCACCTCCCACCCGCACACTCCATGCTCATGTTTCTATTCTTACCCTCACAAAGGCATCGTGGCCCCGGTGCAAACACGGATTGTTTTGGAGGAAGGGGTTAATTTTGTATTTCCTGCCTTTTGTTAGGGCAGGAAAACGAACCCTTCAGCGAGTCATTCAAGTCGCTGAGCTTCTAAAAGCCACTTCACGCCTCTTTTGTATTCTGCTTTCTTGCATTCTTACGGCAGGTTTATTTAAGAGGAGAAAACAAAAATAAAGCAAGGAAATAGCTAGCCCAGGATTGTGAGTGATTAAATACATGCTGCCACACGTGATGAATTTTTTTTCTTCCTGATTTGCACCGGGTGTAAACAAGACCAGATTCAAAAGTCTCACAGTTACATAAGTGCATCGAAAAGCAATTATCATTGTTGTGGAGGTAAATTCCCTTTGTGCAAAGGCCTCCGTGGGGCGTCATCCCTGCACTGGCTCGGAGCAGCCAAGGTACCTTGCCCAAGTGCCTGGCTCATATTCAATATTTGTGTGGGGCTGGTTAACATCATTATGAGAAAAGTGGATGTCATTGAGAGCACGTTGTCCCTTGGCTGGGCAGGTGGCAGGCCTGGAAATTCCTTCCAACTCGGGAAAAAATGAAGATGCCAAACTGGGGGGGGAAATATCTCTGTCTTTTAGCTTTGTGTGACACTGAGTAGGGTTTAGGAAGGGAAGAAAAGCCTCTCAGTGGCACCTGTGAGCCAGGCAAGGGGTGGAATGGATGCTCTTTATTCCCTTCCAGCCCGAACCATTCTGTGATTTCATTGTTCTAAGGATGTTCCCAGCTTCTAATCCCACAGGGCTACATCACTGCAGCTGGACAGAGTCCTTGCCTCTCCCGTGCTCCTGCCAGGGGATGCCTTAAATCACTCCCACATCACACATCACACTCCAAAGGAGTAAAGAGAAGCCATTCCTGGGTACAGACCCACAGAAAGCTCCGTGTCCGAGGTCCATTTCCTCCCGGAAAAGATGATGAACACAGCCCTGTCTCGTGGCCATCTGTCGTGCTGGCTTGTGCTGCACGAAGTTGGCAAGGAATCCACGACGGAGAATTCCTGCTGTTCATCTCCTTAGAACAATCTGGGCAGGCTGGTGTTGGACAGATGATGTGCAAGGTCACCAGAGCTTGGTGTCACAGTGATAGCGCATCTTTTGAGGTGCTGGCTTGGAGCACATCCAAGGAGGACAGCTGGGTCCACTGCCACCAGCAGTGAGGTCCCTGTGGAGGGACATGTGTCACCTGCCCAGCTGGTGCGTCCTGCAGGGTCCCTCTGCCAGTGGGTGCTGGTGTGAAGGAGAGGAGTCATTTCCCAGCACCCAAGTGTGTGAGCGTTCCTCCCACAATCTGCTTCCAGCCCGCTGCTAAAAGAACAACAATAAATAAATGGAATGAAAAGTGCAATGCCGTGTTTATTTTAAAGGAACGTGTTGAAATAACAGATTCACTTTGAGGCTGCAGTTCTGGCAAAAAAACACCACTGCTCAGCAGAGCAGAGACAATCCTGTGGGTGAGCCAGAGCTGGCACTCGCCCACCCATGCCCTTGTCCGTGCCCCTCCTCCTGGACCCCTTGGGAACCTGGAAAACCCTGGGGATCTCAGTTAGAACACAGAGCCCCGCTGGTCTGAGGTGGTCAAAGCCTGGGGGACACTGGGGGAGACAGAAAATGTGAAGAGTGATGGGTGGGAGCCTGGTGGGGCAGGAGCAGGGAGAGGAGCCCTGGAGTGAGGGGTGGGTGGGTGCAGAGGTCTCCTCCGAAAGGAGCAGCTGGAGGGGGGAAGTGAAAACAGAAAACTGCAGAACGGGGCGAGGAAGGAGCAGCTGGGAGCAGCAGGGCAGTGCTGGAGGAAGAGGAATTGCTGGGGGAAAGGGCTGGGGTGGGCCGAGGTTCTGGGCAGCGAGCAGCTGGGAGGGCTGGGGACGCACGGAGGGGACACACGGAGCGGAGCTGGGGAAGTGGCAGCAGCGCTGACTGGAAGCCCTGAGTAAGAAACACCCGAGTGGCTCGGTGGAAGCCAGTCATCCACGGAAAGAAAGAAAGAAAGAAAACTTTTGGGAAGTGCTGATGCACCAAAGAGGGGAACAAAAAGAGACCTCCCACCATTGCCCTGCCGGTTACTGGGCAGCCCCGACCCCTGGGAGTGTTCTCGGTGAGGAAAAGTGAACTTCGCATGGGTCTACTACGGTTTTTTCCATGCCCATGAAACGTGATGGGAACGACTCTCAAGTATGTGTTTACATGATAAATATGCACACAAATATATGTGTACACATATATATTTATGTGTGGGTTTGTCTGTACACGCAGATATGCCTATGCATGAATACAAATATATGTATGCGTTTGCTCGTTCCTTTATACATATATTTTAGGAGAATGATCACACCCTCGTCCAAAGCTCAACATCCCCGCGCTGCTGCTCCTTCCCTTGGATTCTGTGGGAAAGGAGGGAGCAGCCAGTGCTGGGGAGTGGAAGGATAAAGCCAGCCCGGAGTCTCGGGGACAGCTGGCAGGGAGGGGACCTAGCCTCAGTGCTCCTGTGCCGGGAGTGGTGGGCACAGGGTGGGGGAGTGTGAACGGGTGGGTGGATGAGGGGGTGTGGAAACACAGCATCATTCAGCTTGGAAAACACCCCTCGGATAATTGAGTACAGCCGTTAGCCCCGCATTTTGAGCCCACCACTGAAGCATGCCCCTGTGGGCCCGTGTTCCACATACACAGAGTATATGTGTGTATATGTGATATTTCAGAGAATCACAGACTGGTTTGGGTTGGAAAGGACCTTAAAGATCGTCTTGTTCCATCCCCTCACCTGAGCGGGGCAGAGGGGCAGAATCCCACAGAGAAATATAGATATATATTTGTAAGTATATGAATATACATATATATATTTATAAATATACATATACATAAAAATATATACATATAGATATTTATAAATGTATACATATACTTATACATATATTTATAAATATATACAGTTATACATATATATACATATTTATAAATATATACATATACTTACACATATATATATTTATAAATATATACAGTTATACATATATATACATATATATATTTATAAACACATACAGTTATACATATATATTTATAAATATATACATATACTTACACATATATATTTATAAATATATACAGTTATACATATATACGCATATATATTTATAAATATATACAGTTATACATATATATTTATAAATATATATACTTACACATATATATATTTATAAATATATAGTTATACATATATATACATATATATATTTATAAATGTATACAGTTATACATATATATTTATAAATATATACATATACTTACACACATATACATTTATAAATATATACATATACTTACACACATATACATTTATAAATATATACAGTTATACATATATATACATATTTATAAATACATAGACACATATATACACATAGATACACAGACACATACACACACCTACACAGACATACACGTATGTATAAAAACACACATATGTATGTGTGTGCATGTCTGTGTGTACGTATTTATACATACACACACCGGGGGCCGTGTGTGCAGTACGGCCGTGTCTGTGCGTGCGCCCGTGTGCACACGGGTGTGTGTATGGGTGTGCGGGTGTGTGGGTGTGTGTGTGTGTGGGTGTGTGGGTGTGTATATACGGGGGTCTCACACTCACTCACACACTCACACACACACACACACACACACGGAGCCGTGCGCGCCCCCGTGCCCGCGCGCGCTCCCCGGCCGCCCCGCGGCCAGGATGACGTCACGCCGGCGGGGCCGGGCGCGCCTCGCGCTGGCGCGCGGCCAGGGTGACGTCACCCAGCGCGGCGGGCCCTCCCCCCCCCCATTCACACCACGTGACGCGGCCCCATTGAGAAAACGCCGGCCCGCCGGCGCGGCTCCCATATAAAGGCGGGAGCGGCCGAGCGCGGCCAGGACACCGGGACACTCGGGGACAGCGGCACCTCCGCGGACACTGCCCTGCCCTCCTTCCCTTCGCTGCCCAGCCATGGTGAACCTGCGGGTGTGCGCGCTGGAGTGCGAGGCGCTGCGGGGGCTGCTGCAGGAGCGCGGCGCGCAGTGCCTCGTCCTCGACTGCCGCTCCTTCTTCTCCTTCAACGCCGCGCACATCCGCGGCTCCTGCAACGTCCGCCTCAGCACCATCGTGCGGCGCCGCGCCAAGGGCGCGCTGGCGCTGGAGCACGTCGTGCCCAACGAGGAGCTCCGCGCCCGCCTGCGCCAGGGGCTCTTCCACACCGTGGTGCTGCTGGACGAGCGCAGCGCCGACCTAGAAGTGCCCAAGCGTGACAGCACCATGCTGCTGGCGCTCGGCACCCTCTGCAGGGAGGCCCGTGGCGCCCGCATCTGCTTCCTCAAGGGTGAGTGGCCCCGCGGGCGCCGGAGGGGACGGGGGAGCCGGGCCGGGCCGCCCCGCTCGCCCCCCGGCCGCACGGCGCTCACCCGGCGCGCCTCTCTCCGCTCTGCCCCCGCAGGAGGTTACGAAGCCTTCGCGTCCGCCTGCTCCGAGCTCTGCACCAAGCCGGCCGCCCCCGCCGGGCTCAGCCTGCCCCTGAGCGCCAGCCCCGCGCCCGGCAGCGCCGATTCGGGCTGCAGCTCCTGCGGGACCCCGCTCTATGACCAGGTGAGCGCCGGGGGGAGCGGGCGGAGCCGCCGCGGGGAGCGGAGCGGGCGCTGCCGAGGAGCACCGGGCGGGGGTTGACCGGTGCTGTTCCTCTGTGTTGCAGGGCGGGCCCGTGGAAATCCTGCCGTTCCTGTACTTGGGAAGCGCCTATCACGCCTCCCGCAAGGACATGCTGGACGCTTTGGGGATCACGGCGTTGATCAATGTCTCGGCCAACTGCCCCAACCACTTCGAAGGGCACTACCAGTATAAAAGTATCCCCGTGGAGGACAACCACAAGGCAGATATCAGCTCCTGGTTCAACGAGGCGATCGATTTCATCGGTAAACGAGCTCTCTTTACAGTCCGTTCTTTTTCTGGGTTAATGTCCCCCTGGGAAGTGATTTTTGGCATAGTTTCCCCCCAGTAAAACCTGCCCTTGGAACTGGGGAATAACATTCCACTGGGAAGATACACTTGGGGAACATTTCCATTAATTTAATTCTACTCACAGGCATAATCTTAGCTTCGTAAAGCTGTTTGAAATCTTGATTCAAGAGGCACTGGTCTTGCAGAAAAGAGTGAATTTAAGCGGATCAGTATTAAAGTAATCTTGCAAAACTGCTACAGTGACCTGGAGGAGCTATTAGTATAATTGGAATTGGAGCCCAGAGTGAAAATAGCTGCTTTCCTCAAGACAAAGACTCCCTTTGTCTCAAAAGCTCCGGGTGCACCTATTAGGCTAAGGAAGGGATGGATTAAAGAAATGTAAACAGCAGGCTGTGCTTTTCCCTATGGAAAGCAGTGGGACTTGTTTGCTAACTGTGTGCTTTGATTCTTTCAGACTCTGTGAAGAATGATGGAGGAAGGGTCTTTGTGCACTGCCAGGCTGGCATTTCCCGCTCAGCAACCATCTGCCTCGCTTACCTCATGAGGACCAACAGAGTCAAACTGGATGAAGCCTTCGAGTTTGTCAAGCAGAGGAGAAGCATCATCTCCCCGAATTTCAGCTTCATGGGGCAGCTGCTTCAATTTGAGTCGCAGGTCCTGGCCCCCAACTGCTCAGCAGAAGCCGGGAGCCCTGCGATGGCAGTGTTGGACAGAGGGGCATCGACCACCACGGTCTTCAACTTCCCCGTCTCCATCCCAGTTCACACCACATCCAGTGCTTTGAACTACCTTCAGAGCCCCATCACTACTTCCCCCAGCTGCTGAAAAAGCAGGTGAAAAATGTGGCCAGGACTCAGACTTGCTGTCTCAGAAGTGCAATAACTACAGGGACAGTGTCACTTGTGTTTTGTGGGGAGTCAGTCGCGTGTCCCAGAACGGTGTCGTAAATGGAGAGGAGCTCACCCAATGCCAGAGAAACCAGGTGTTTCTGACTGCTCGAGCAAATATCTGGATGCCTACACAGAGATCAAAGGACACTGGCTCTTCCTGAGCTGTCCCTCCTTGTCTTCTGTCTGTCCTAAGCCTGCTCCATGTTTAGTAGCATGCTCACCAGTATTCCCATTCCTCGACACTTTGAGCAACACTGATGCTGTCCCCTTTTATATGACAGTCCTATTTATTTATTTTTATATTAGTGCATTGTTGTTGGGTTTTTTTGTTCTCAGTTTGATTTTTTTTTTTTTTTTTTTTTGCCTTCACAAACGTAAAGTTTCATTTCTAGAGAAACCAAATACCTCAGTATTTTTTGGTACTATAATCCTGTGTGTGTGTATTTCTGTCAGCTCTTCTTGTTTCCCAAGCACTGACGTGAAAGCACCAGGCGAGTGCTTTTTTTGAGTTGCCAAGGGTTGTATGTTTGCTGATTTATTTATGATGTGAAATAATATATTTCTTCTTATGAAGACATAGTTTTGTTACATGATTATAACTTTTTTTATACAAACAGAATAAATTATGGTATTTCTATTGACCTGGATTATATATTCTTTTAAATTACTGCCTTTCACACTCCCAAAACTCACGTGGAAGCTCCAGGGTGAAGAGCTGTAATTTTCAACTCTGCTGGCCTCGGGTCTTGGCTGAGAAAAATGGGTTTAAACAGCATAATTGACTAGAAACGACTGCAGGTTCTTAACCTGAGCTTCTCTTTGTCCCCATGTAATTGTGTGCACTGGCAGCGAGCCAAGGCTGGTTTCTCAGCTGGGAGTGGATTTGGCTGCCCTGATGGCTCTAACAGTTTGAACCAGCTGAGACTTGGGCACTGGGCTACAGTGAATTTAAAATAGTCCTTCTCCTAAGAAGGAGGAATAAGCTTCCTTATTCCTTGTTTACTTTCAATGCTTGAAAGGTTAAGTCTAAAAATTAACCTGTTAGTAACAGATCTCTAAGGCTTGGCACAAACTCACAAAGTGTTTTTTCTGTCCCACCTCCCTAAATCCTTTTTGCAACTCAAACTGCCTCTGGTGCCTGGAGTGAGGTATTTGGCTGGCTGGGCTGTCTCTGTAAACAAATCGGGGCATGACAAGGGATCAGGTAACTGGCAAGTCACCGATTTTTTTTCTTACCCAGACCCAAATAAATTCTTTCCTGCTGGAGATTATCACTAGAGTGGCTTGGATCTGGTGTTTCTGTTGAGGCAATGAGGAGAGTTGATGGAGTACAGCCAAAGCCAGGCAGGAGCTGGAGGGTGATGGGCAGCAAAGGGTGCAGGGTTAATGCTGGGTCCTGGGACAGAACTGCACCTCTCCTGGGCTCTGTGGGGCAGGACAGCATCCCTGCTGTGATAACCCCTTCCCAGGGAAGCTGATGGGTGTGGGATGCAGCTGGAGGCTTGATTTCCTAGGCAGGGTAATGCTGGTACCAGGGAGAGGAGGGATGCTGAGGGAGCAGGAGCACTCTGGGTTTCCCATATTCATTCCAGCAGGCAGCCACCAGTCCTTGCATATCTGATGCTCAAAGAGTCAGATCCAACCTTTGCCTCATCAAAAGTGGTTTTGCTTGGGCACACACAGCAGGTTATGACTAAAATCAAGGAATTTAAGCAGTTGTGGTCTTACGTTTGTAGATGAAGGTTTTTGTGAGCACAAAGCAGCTGTGCTCTTGTCATGTAGCAAGATGAGCAAAGTGCCACGAACTCCTGCTGCAATCCTGCAAGTTAGCTGGGGTATTAATGGTGCTAAAATCCGGGACTCTTCTCCTGGGAGAAGGTGCCCTTGAAGGACAGGATGATGCACTGCTGCCTCTGAAGTTCTTCCACGTGAGCTGCCCCTCCGAAGCAGCTCTGTCGTCAGCACCCCGCGTCAGCCGTCACCGACTTTCAACCTGACACCGAGGGATAAAAAAAAATGGAGCAGCTAAAAGGAGGAGAGATCCCTGGGCACTGAGAAGTTAGAAACTCTTATTTTCCTCAAGTGTACCTGAACCTCAAAGTGAACATCCTCCCCCAAACCTGTCCCGTGCTGCAAATCCTGCAAAACCCCTTTGTCCATGGAAAATCCCTTGGCACGTCGGACTTGCCATTGCTGTCCTGATTAAGCATGCAAGACTGTCTCTGAATACATGAGCCTTTTTACACCTGCAGTAAAGGGTGGAACAAACTTTCACCTTCAAAGCAAAGCAGAGTTTGTTCAGTGGAAAAATACAACCTTGGCAGCCCTGGCCATGCCACTGATAAAAAAAATCCTGCCTGTTAATCGCAATTCAAACAGAAATCCGCTCCCTGTCAGCCGCTGGAGCTTGTTTATGTGTTTCTTGGAACAATAAAACTCATTACCTGGCAGCAGATCAGCTTTTATAACCTAAGCAGGCACCTGACAGAGGGGTGCAAAAGAGAGCTGCTTCAGCACAAAGCCGGCTGTGAGCAGCCAGCCGGGGCTGCGCTCCCTGCGAGCCGCCCACCTGCGCTTCGGGTTCCCACACCCGGTGCCCTTTTCCAAGTCTTTATCGGGATCCTTCTGCTGTTCCCTGTAATCCGACTCTGACGCTGCCCAGAGCCTCAGACTCCTGCAAACTTCTTGTGGATGGGATGGCACCCAGATCCCAAACGGCTCCCGGTGTAAAGGGGAGGGAAAGGGGGAAAGAGAGATCAGAGCGACACTGCCAAATGTCGTCTCAGTGGGGCAGTTTTGGGGAGATGGGTGGGATCAGCTGGGGGGTTCGCTGGGAGCAGTGGGGAAGGAGCAGGATGGCTGGCAAGGTGTGGGGCAGAGGAGGAGGATGCCTTGGTGGCACAGCTGGGCTGAATTTTTTGGAAGAATCTTTACTTCTCACCCCTTCTTTATTCTCCCAGCTCTGCTGCTTTGTTTGATTGGAATATCCAAAGCACGCAGTTCACCCGGGTTTGGGGCTTCGAACTCCCATTTCTCTGGCTCCAACATGAGCTGGCTGTCCCCCCGTGCTAGCAGGACTCAGCTGAGACCATCCCCTCTTATCCAGCCCCCAGAATCCCGGCACACAGCAGGCGTGTGCGGGGCTTTCAGTTTATATAAATCTGTAGCTCTCCGGTTGCATACATCCCCATGGAAACCACGAGGAGTTTCCCCTCGGTGAGGACGGCAGTAACATCACTTCCTGCTGCTGACAAACCAATTTGTCACGAAGAGATAAAAAGGCATGTTTTGTGTTTGCAGGAACTGGCTCCGGGCTTTGTTCTTCCCAAACCAGAGGCTGCTCACCCGCCCCGAAGGCAAACAATGGCCATTGTTGTGCTGTGCAGAGCAAGGATGGGGACACACATTTCGGGTCCCCAAAATGCCAGAGCTTGGGCAATGACACCCCAAAGAGAACACAAGTCATGGCAGCACTTAGCACAGCACCCACGGACGTGTCCCCACGGCCCAGGGGTGTCCCTGGCCAGCCCACACGGGGACGCAGCACAGGAGCCCTGTGTAATCCCCCCGGCAGGATGCAGGACTCAGGGGGATACAGCCTACCCAGGTATCACATGACAAACAGACCCAGAGCCCTGGATTAGACGTGTCTTGGGTAATCCCCTTGTCTCAAAGCTTTTGCCTTTTGTAATCAGCGCTGGAGAGGTGCAGTGTGTACTCAGGCTTAGGGACTGTCCTGAATTAGTCACCCCAGGATCAGACTCGCAGGGCCACAAGGACGTGTGATGCCATTGCGTTGAACAAAAAGAACATTACATCCAGTTCACACACAGGCAAATCTCGTTGGCCCGGTTACCACCTGGGTTTTTTCTTCTGCCTGGCTCCAGGGTAGTAGAAAGGGCACTGAGAGTCGTCTGGAGCTGGTGTTTAAGTGCAGCCCATTCCACAGCTCCACAGGGGCACAGCGGGATGGGGAAGGAGAAGAGGTTGTGGTGTGTGACTGTCACAGCGTGGTGAGAAATCACGACACCTCAAACTCCATCTAAACCTCTTTCTTATCCTTTTGCTGGTCCAGCAGCAATGTCTGTGATAGACACCGAGCAGGTAGGGAGACTCTGCCCAGGGCTTTGGCTTCCCCAAATCTGCTGCCACCCAAGGCTGGAGGGAGCTCGGGAGCACAGCTAAAACACAGGCACAAATCCACTCCTGCTGAAAGGACAGCTCTGAGCTTCGTGCTGTGTGTGGCTTCCCACCACACTCTGTTTACTCCAGGGCAGGGCCAGAGGCCACAGCTGATGGGGGCTGGCAATCCAGGAGTGGCATGGCCAAGGTGGGCCCTGTTAGCATCCATCAGGGGTGTGAAAGGTTAAATGCAACCAAGGTATTAAAGGAGAAACTGGGAACAAGCAGAATTTTCTGGCATTGCTGTGGGGACTTTGACCTGAACCCTAAGCACAACCTCCAAGGGATGAACCCAGGTACCTGAGGGCAAGCAGCTGAACTGCTCTGCTGCTGGGCTGGGTGAAGGATTCCTGGTTTTGGGAGCTGTTTCCCATTTTGGAAGTGCAGTTATACAAGCCTGTGCCTGTCTGGAGAGCAGTGCCAAGGTCCTACCTGGACCTGACACTGTTAGTCTGGCACAGAGCGAGATGGCTCTGTTGTTGTAAGAAAAATGGTCAAAACCAGGGCAGAAAGATTTGGTTTTAGTCGTTGCATGGTGTGGGCAGCCTGTCCTTCAGGTGTGGGTCTGATTTTCTTCCCTTGCCGTGGGAGTTTTCATTCCCAGGGTTTGGTAGCCACCCTCTGGGGCTGCTCTCCCCCCTGGCAGTGCCAGGCTGGGTGTGCTGAGCCACAAGCGAGGGGCTGAAGGGTGGCTGAGGGCCCGGGGAGGTTGGGCTGGGGGTTTCCTGAGCGGGGTTCTCAAGCTGGAGCATTTGCATGCGTTTCCTGATGACTCGCTCTGGGCTTCCCCTCGCAGCCCTGGCACGCAGGGGAGGGGGTGAGATCAGACACCGTGGGCAGCTTCCAGCTCCCCTCCTGGCACAGGGGAGCTGTGGGTGAGCTCCAGGTGGGCGTTCAGCAATGATGTGCTGCCAGTTTGGAGTTTGGAGGTGTTCTGAGAGCCAGCAGAGAAGATGCTCGTGGATGTTCTCGGTGACTGGGAAGGGGATGAAGCACAGTGGGCACCAGGAACCCCGTTAGAGCTCACCCAGGTTTTGGTTGATGCTCAGACTGGGTGAGTCAGGGCTGTAGGAACAGTAATTTCATCAGCCGGGTCATTCCAGTCTCCTCATTGTCTTTACCACATTGGGCTATCACGAGGGCCACTGAAAATGCTGCGTTTCTCATCAAACGGTTCTGTATGACACCAGCCCCTCTCATATTAATACATTTTCATCGCTAAACTATAGGCCAGGTTTAAAAATAATCTCCCAGAGGACTCTGATATGATGTAGTTACCTTCTAACTCAGTAACCAGTTGGCTGCAAATGAACAGGTTCTTACTACTCGGCATATTTTTTTGAATTACAGTCAAAAGAGCCAAATGTAACTCGCACCTGTACTAAAATAATAAACTACAGTGTCATTTTTAGACTTCTAATTTCTGATATAATTTAATTTTATTTGAAAGGAGGTTTTTTTGTTCTCCAGCAGTTGTGGTAGAGATGGCTAATGATGGCTTTTTTCAGGTCTTTTACACACTGGGAAGAAGTGTTTTATTTTCAGTATATTCTCGAAATTCTTGTCCAAATATGATCTATGGTAGAATTTTCACACATCAGTATCTTGTTCTTCTTTCAAACCTTGTTAAGGTTTTGTTAATTGGCAGCTGGGTCATAGCACCATGTGGTTTTAATGCCAGGGTTTTCTAATTTAGGGAGGATATAAATCACAGATGTGCATTAACTCTTAACAGTCTGTCCTGATACTCTGAGATACTTGCAGACCAACTGGAAACTTCTGTCCTTTTCTGTCTCCTGCAATGAAATCTTGATGATTGCAGAGATGTGTTTAAGGGATTTTGGGGTGATAAATAACTTCAAAATCACACCAATTGTTTGCAGTCCCGAAGGCACGTCCAGTCTTCTCTCTGTGACAGGGACAGCACCCAGGGAATGGCTGGAGCTGGGTCAGGGAGGTTTAGGTTGGATATCAGGAAAGGTTCTTCCCCCAGAGGGTGCTGGGCACTGCCCAGGCTCCCCAGGGAATGGGCACGGCCCCGAGGCTGCCAGAGCTCCAGGAGCGTTTGGACAGCGCTGCCAGGGATGCCCAGGGTGGGGTTGTTGGGGGGTCTGGGCAAGGCCAGGAGCTGCACTGGATGATCCCTGTGGGTCCCTTCAACTCAGGATATTCAGTGATTATAAGAATCCATCCTGCATATAAAATACAGGATGGAAAGGAGTGAACTTTGCTGCTTTTCAGTGATTTGAAGTGCCCAGTGCCAGGGACGCAGCTGATACAAACAAATGCCGTAAACTCCGTGGCTGGCGGGTCTTTAATCACGTAAGTGCTGGTTTCAGTGTTACATTACAGGATGTTTTCTTGGGCTTTGTTGTTAAAACAAAGCCCTGAGTCCCACACGTGTCGTCTGCGATAGCATCAGCTGTGAACTCGGGCTGTGTCTGGGCACATGTGGCATTTCCCCTGTGGCTCTGGGCTTTGCTGGGGGAGCAAAGCTTCTGTCTGGGTGCCAGCCTGGAGGGGAAATTTAGCTCAGTTATACAGAAGAAATTCTTCCCTTTGAGGCTGGGCAGGCCCTGGCACAGGGTGCCCAGAGCAGCTGTGGCTGCCCCTGGATCCCTGGCAGTGTCCAAGGCCAGGCTGAGTGGAGCTCTGAGAAACCTGGGACAGTGGAGGGTGTTCTGCCCATGGCAGGGGTGGAATGAGATGATTTTTAAGGTCCCTTCCAACCCAGGCTATTCTATGTTCCTGTAACCATGTCTGTGTGGTGGCCACTTCTCCCACTCCCACGTCTAGGTGGGTCACACCTGGCACTTCAGGACAGGAGATGACCACTGGAAACACCCTTATATGACCTTTGGAAACACCTTTAGTCCTCACTACTGGCGGAGAATGAGGAACCCAACATCTCAGGGCTTTCCGAGGTGCACAAAGGCAGCTGCAGCAGCCGCTGAGATGAGCACAGGGAGAGTGGAACAGTCGAACTGGTCAAAATTGAAGCTCTGCTGGCTGCTGTGGCTTGGCTGGAGCCTCTGTTGCGTCACCAGGACGCTTTGAGCCGAGGGAGTGCGAGGAGCCAGCTGAATAGCGGGATCGAACAATCGTTCCCACCCTTTCCTACTGACGGGGAGGAACAGAAGGGAACAAAGCTGCTCGCGAGCAGGGAAAAAAAAATATCCTTCAGTCTTTCTTTCGCTCTTCCGACTCCATCAGGAGATTTTCCTCCCTCAGGGAGCCAGCAGGCATGGCAGCACTGAGCAGCCCGCAAATTTCAGCACCTTTCCCTTGTGTCTGTCGATCCTTTAAACGCCTGTCTGCAGGCGCCAGTGAGGATGGGGTGTTTATAACTCCTTTTGTTCCTCTGTTTACAGCTTCCCTTCCAGGCTTTCGGGGATGGCTGACGTCAGGATGCTCCATTTGGGCTCCTCTGTACTTTTATCTGGTGTTAATGCCTTCCATGAGCCGCAGGAATGCGGAGCGTGGGGAGCGGGGTCCCGGCGAGGGCAGCAGGGAGCCGGCAGCGCTCAGTCGGGCGCAGCACCGTGCTGCCCACCCTGCTGCCCCTGCCAGGCACCCATTGGCTTGCTGGGCAGCACCATGGTCATTTATGGCCTTGCGAGGGGAGGACCTGCCCACTGGCACCCTGTCTGTCTGTCCTGGCAGCTGGCACAGCCCTGCCTGGCACCACCAGCTGCTATTTTTAAGGCGCCCGGGCTGCATCCCAAGTATAACGCGCTCTATTTCTGGTGCAAAACGATCTTCCTGGGTGGGGGGTGCGGGGATTTTTTTGGTATGAAACTCGTGGGTTTGGAAGCAGGGAGAGAGAGAGAAACAGCTGGGCACAACTGGAAGAGAGGCAAGGGAAAAAGTAGGGAGAGCTGGTGGCCGTGAAGGTCTCGTCCAGAGGGAAAGCTCTGTTCTCCAATGCTCCTTGCCAATGGTTTGCTCATGGATCAGGAATCAGCAAGGCCTGGGTTTGATTTACAGCTGGGGGTTGCTGAGGACGCTGGAGGGCTTTGCATTTGTTTGAAATAGGCTGCTGGAGAAGTTTGAGATTCCAAAACATTTAGCGAGGCTGTGAGGGATGAAGAGGGATGCTAAATGCAGAGCTGCGAACTCGCTGGTTGCTTTCGCCAATTTTGGACCCGTTTTCACTCCAGATCAACCAGATCTCAGGAGGAGCAGAATGCCACTTGTCCAGCAGGGCTTAAAGAAATTCCTGAAAAGAAAGAATCAAAAGGAGTTGTTGGTTTGCTGCATGCCCAGAGGCCCTGAACAGCACTGCAGGCTGCATTAGACAGGGGATGTCACATTCCTGGGGTAGCAAAGGAGCTCTGCTACTGCCTCCAGGTGCTGGAGCAGGCCCTGCCAGGCTGTTCACTGCAGGAACCTCTTCCCCAGGCAGAAAGAGATGTGCAGGGCCATGGATTGGACTCCTCGTGGCTGTGGGTTCTGCCAGGGCAGCATCTGAAAGTGGAGGTCTGAAGTGTTTCCTCTTCTGACACACAGGTGGGCTGGTGATGACACAAAGGCTTCTGAGAAGATAGAAAAGGATGTAAAAGAGTTTTCTTTAAGGCTTATGAGGAATTTGCCATTCTTCACTTTTTCAGTGCTTTCTAAGCACCCACGCTGCAACGACAAGTGGCACAAAAAGTGTGACATTAATCATGGTGCTAATCCAAGTCCTGTTTCTGAAACCTGCTGTTCTCTTACCTCCACTCGCCTGTGCACCAGCAAGGGCTTTTCCTCAGCCATAAATTCGAAGTGGAAATAGTTGGTATTTCCAAAGCTGACAGCTTTTTCCTTTTGATGTTCTTTTTGGGGAATATTTAGTGGTTTTGAGACTGGATGAAATGTTTCTGACTTGTGTTGTCACCTAGAGCCAGGCACTCATGTCCAGCTGGGTCCTTCAGGGAGAGAGTTCTCTGTTTCTAAGGACTGTTTTCTGGGAGGTTTCCATTCCCAACAGACTGGTCCGTGCTGAGCTGTGCGGTGCTGCAGATGGATTTCTCCTCTCTTACAACAATCTGGGACACTTCTCTTCCACGGGCAGGTGCTGCACGTGGTGCCACCACAGCACTTCCAGCTTTGGAGACTGTTCCTTATGGAAGGGGGAGGCACAGAATTGCCGAGGGGAGGAGCAGCTGAGTGCAGGTGAAGCTGCAGAGCGGGGTGCTGGATGTTGGTGGATAAAGGATCCAGGCACTGCAGAGCCTAAATCTGTCACGGTGCTTGCCCAGGCCACTCACCAGCTCTGGCTGGCTTCTGGCTGCATTTCCCCCTTCCCCTGCACCAGCCGGTTTCCATTCAGGAACACAGTTTAACCCTTGGAGAAGAGGTGCTAATTCCCCATTGTTTTGCCCTTCCCACCATGACAGAAGTGGAGATAAAATATCACCACGTCAGAAGTGGCACCAGTTGCTCTGGGCTGTTCCTCTTTCAACCTGGCTTCTACCAAATCACCAGTCCTGGAGATCTCAATTTCCCCACCCTCCTCCTCCTCCCCTCCAGTAATGGGTCTCTGAAAGGCAGCTGAAGAGATGAGAAATGACTTTGCACGCAGTGCTCTGGGGACAAGGTGAGCGTCGGGCACAGGCTGGATTCCATCTTGGAGATCTATTCCAGCCTCAGTGGTTCTGGGATCACTGCCTGCCCAGGAGCTCGTTGCTGCCTCGTTCCTCCCCCTGCACATGGCTGGTGTGCGTGGGACCCTCAGCCTCCTCGTGCTGACCACAGGGACAAAGTGGCCGTGTCAGACCAGTGCCCACCCAGCCCCTCTGCAAGGATGCAGCAGGTGGGAGAGGAACCGGCTGGGTGTGCTGGATTTCTCCTCTCACTTAAGGATGGAGGAGATGCTCACCAACAGCCAGGGCCACCCTTGGAGGCGTTGCCTGTGCTGGGAACCCCCTACGTGACCCATGGGGAACTCACATGGGGGCTTTACAAGGCCTTTGGCCACATCTCTGAGGGCAGCATGAGTGCCCCTGGCCTCTCTTCAGCTCGCTCTCAGCACTGGGGAGCAGCTGGATGCGTGGATCCACGCATTTCCCTTCTCCTCCCCGTTTCCCCCTGGAGAAGGGGCTGTGTTTGTGGGGCTGGGCTCACAGGATCCCTGCTGGAGGAGCTGCAGCAGAGGGGCTGTGTGAGCCTCGCTGCCCAGCTCCTGCTCCGCGCAGTGACGTCGGTGCTGCAGGAAGGAACAGCGAGTTCCTGAGGGGACATTCCTGCCATAGCTGTGCGGGGCCCTGTCCCCTCCCACTCCCCCATCTCCAGAGGCTGTTATTGAAAGCCATTTCCATGGCACCTTTCCAGGCCCGTATTCCTTTTCACACGCCAGGGGTGGAAGCAAACCCCCCCTCCCTGCCCCGGAGCCTTCATCCAGAGCCTTCTCCCAGCGGCTGTACTTTTCCAGAATGTGCAGGACGGAGCCCCACGGCTTCCTTGAGGGCTCCTGGAGAGCAGGAGGGATGCACAGGCTGGTGTTTAAACACAGGTTCCCCACAAGTAAAAGCATCCATATCTTTGTGTCTTCACCCCTCTTGCTGCTCCTTAATTGCTGATTAAGGTCTAACGAGTGTCCAGAGGTTGCTTTTATAGAAATTACTTAAAAACTCTCTTGCTCACTGCATTTTGCTCAGTTTCCCGCCTGCAAATATTCTCCTTTTTGCAGCGCTTTTCATTTACTTTGCAAGAACACAGATGATTTTTTTTGGCCAGCAGTATTTCAGCAGCTGTAGGAAAGTCAGAGAGGGGAGAGTGTGCTCATCCCTGCCCCATCTGCCTCGTGGGGCCAGGTCTGGCTCTGCCAGCTCGGCGCGGCACCGGGGTGATGAGGATGATCTCTGGATCTGGGTATTTCTGCCCTAGATAGCCACAGCCCTGAGCTGTCTCAGGGATTTTTACCCATACAGCGCGCACCGGGTCCCTCTGAAATGCAGTGCTTGAGGCTGAAACTGAAAGTTCGGAGAGAATTAGTCACTGCTGTACCCTGGTAACGCTGGCAAAAACCAGCCTCAAACACGGCGAAGGCGAGGGTTTTTTGCAATCCCAGCAGCAGCCCTGAGCCTCTCCTGACACACAGGAAGCTGCTGGGGTGAGCACCCCAGCCTCTTCCTGATGCCCTGGGCATTCCACAGAGGTGGCAGTGGGGTGATGAAGGTCTGGGGGCACAGCCTAGCACCCTCCTCTGCATCATTCCCCACCGGTCTGGGGGCTGGCATCGTGTGTCTGCAGCAAATCAGCCCTGAACGCTTTGGGGGACAGCGTTTGGGTCCCCACAGATGATCAGACCCCTGGGAATGCTCTCCACCCACAGTGCTGCCAGCATCAGAGAATTCCAGAAACACCGAGGCTGGAGAAGAGCTCCAAGATCAGAGTCCAAGCTGTGCCCCATCCCCACCTTGTCCCCAGCCCAGAGCTCTGAGTGCCACCTCCAGCCCTTCCTTGGGCACCTCCAGGGATGGGCACTCCAAACCTCCCTGGGCAGCCCCTGCCAAGGCCTGAGCTCCCTTTCCATGGGGAAATTCCTGCTGCTGTCCACCCTGAGCCTGCCCTGGCCCAGCCTGAGGCCGTTCCCTCTCCTCCTGTCCCTGTTCCCTGGCAGCAGAGCCCGACCCCCACCTTGCTACACCCACCTCATCCCAACCTCAGCTTGGAGGGTCCAAAAATTCACTTGGGAAGTTTTTGAGCTGCACTCCAGCTGTTTTGGCATCACCACAGCCTCCCCTGAAAAATTTGACTCTTTGAAATGCAGAGCTGCTGCTCCTTCCCCCCATCCCGGGCTCTCTGCAGGGCGCTGGGGGTGTGAGGAGGGGGCTCTGGGGCAGGGGTGGCCCCACGCTGTCCCTGCAGGGCTGTGGGGCCGGTTTGACTCGTTCCAGATCCGCAGGGTTCACGTCAGTGCTGGCAGCGGGAGCCGTGCTGTGCTTAACCACCACAAAACATAGCAACGGCACAGCAGCGCTGGCAGCCGCGCAGAGGGGGAAAAAATAACACAAAATCAACATGAAACAAAACCAAACGGGTTTTTCAGGCTTGCCTGCGCTTCACAGCGCAGAAAAAGGCAAAGCTTCCAGGAAATGGATGAGGGCCTGTGAAGGGATTATTATGGATGCTCTGAAGAATCCCACCCCTCTCATCAGGGAGTGTTTCAGGCAGTGCTGCTCTGGTCGGGGCAGTCAGGGAGCCTCCCTGGCCCTGCTGTCCCCTGGAACCGGCTGTGCAGGCAGGGCAGGAGCCTCGGTGCTGCCTGTCCTGCTCTGCCTCCTGCCCTGCCAGCACTGACCTGCTCATTGCACTGGGGCACGGCTTGGAGCCTCTGGGCACAGATCTGTCCCTCCCAAGCCCTCACAGGACCAAGGGGAGGAGTAGGGGGTGAGTTACTGCCTCAGGGGAGGGTCAGAGCCACAGAATGGTTTGGGGTGGAAGGGATCTTAAAGATCATCTCATTCCAACCCCCCTGCCACAGACAGGGACAACCTCGCTAGAGCAGGTGGCTCAAGAGCTCCAGCCAACCTGGCCTTGAAATGGTTTTTAAGTCCTGGAACCCACTTCAGAAGAAGGGGAAGGTGAACCCACACCTGTGTCACAGCTGTCTCTGCAGTGGGCCCACCTAGGTGTCTGTGCCCGGGACCTTGATCACATCCTGACCCGAGGGAGCTCAGGAGGGGACTCTGACTCTAAAAAAGACAAGTTCCTGTGTGAGTAGACACCACCCTCCTAACCCCCAACCCTTCCTGGGCAGCACACCTCACGCCAGCCCCTGCCACCCCAGAGGTACCAGTGCTCCTTCCAGAGCATGGAAACTGGGATCAGAGGTGTGGGACAGGTCCCTGGCTACACACAGGCTTTGCACAGGGAAGCTGCTCATCCTCAGTACAACCTTCTGGGAGAAACCTGAGCAGTGTTTTGGGTGGCAGAGAAGAATGGGAGATGGAGAGTGGCTGCAGATGGGTCAGGGAAGGCAGCCCTCACTCTGGATCCTCTGCTCTGATTGTGTCCTGCCTCTGCTGCAGGTGGGAACAACGTGGCCAGGGAGGGAGGGTGGTAGAGGCAGCCCTGCTGAGTCCACCTGACCAGTCCAGGAGTGCCCATGCAGCAGGAGCTGAGGTCAATGTTCTCATCATTAGTAACAGAAAAAACCCAGGCAGTCCTTTAAGAACCTGCTTGCACAACGGAGCTCTCTTGACCCTCCTGGCCATACATTCTCAGGCTTGCTAAGTGCTGCAGACACAGCTCTGTCCTCCTGGGCTGACTGGACATTTAGAGCCTCCCCCTCTGACTGCTGGCTCTCGTATTTTGAAGCGGTGCAAAGGAGGAGGATGGATCAGCTTTCCTTCTGTGCCTCCTCCCACATACCTTGGTCATGCTACCTCCAGCACTTCCCCTTCCCACACCAAAGGAGCCCTTGGCAGGTTAGTGTAGCCCACAGTGCTGATTTTATTTGCTGCTTGGTCTTTTTTCTGGACTTTTATGGCATTTTCTGGGTAAAGTAAAGCCCGTTCCTCAGCCCTGGGGGAGGTTTGTCCCAGCTGTGCTGTTTCTGTGTCACTTTTGTCACTGAGGAGCTCTTGGAGCTGTGCGTTCCCAGGACTCTGGGAAACGGCTTGGACAACTCAAGGCTTTCACAGCGAAATCCAGGCTGCAGAGAGAAGCAGGGAGGAGAAAAGCAGGTTGTGACTCACTGACCTTCACCTCCAGAGTGTGATGGGACATTAATCGGCCATCTGGAGCCTGTTAGAGAAGGAAAAAACCAACCCAGGTGGCTCCTTTCAACCAAAATTCTGCCACCTGGGGAGGAAACCTCTGCCGTGCTGGTGTGAAGGGGTGTCTGGGAGTCCCAGGAGGGTGGTGCTGAGTGACCAGGGCAGTAGCTGGTGTGTCAGTAAGCACAATGTCACCGGTGAGACGTTGAGTCAGCGGTGGCCACCACAGAGGTGCCGGTGAGCTCAGGCTCTTATTCATGCTGCAGTCACATCTGCTGCAGAACCTGCTGTGCCTTATCAAGGAGCTGAGTCTCCAGCACCTCTGCACAAAAGAGAGGACTGAGTAATGAAGCAACCTGTTAAAAATCACCCAGGAATCAACGAAGGGGAGAGAGGGATGGAAAGAAGTCAGGCTCAGGTCGCTTGAGTAACCCTGCCAGGCCCCAGGCGCCAAATGTCAGCGCCTTTATCAGCTTCCACTCACTCTGAAATATTCCTTAGCTCATTTTCCACCATGTGTTTCCATTTGAAATGAGAGCCCACTAAATCCTGTGACTTCTGGGAGTGATGGAGGGACTCACGCTAAGCCAAAGCAGAAGTTGTCCTCAGACACCTCACACATCTGGACTTCCAGCCCCACTTCAAACTGTTGCTGACCCTTCTTGTGTAGCCCTGAAACCTGCAGCACCACCCCACTCTTCCATGGCACCGAGGGATGGATCTTATGTAATAAACAACTTTTTTTCTAGCTATAATGAGAAAATGTCACACCTGGATTTTCAGTCTGGCAGAAAAGTAGTTGAGAACCTCCTTAAGTGTGATTTAACTTGTGGTAACAAGAGTCACAATCAGGGATTCATCTTGTCCAGCTTTGCTGGCACATTAGCCAGAAGTTTTTTGGGTTTTTTTTTAGTTTCCATCTCATATGACAACCTCTAAAATAGCTGTGGCAAAACGAGTAAATAAAAAGCTGTCAGGAGTGTAAATAAAGGTGCCTTGCTCACTGTGTTCTCAGGAAGGATCTTCTTTCCGACACAGAAATCTTTTCCCAGGCTGAATTTAAGGATCTGGGACACTCATCTGTGAATTCCTGGATAGTGTGAGGCCACAATAGTGGGGCTGTGGGGAGCTGCCAGAGAGGTTTTCTGTGGATGAGGGAATTGGGTGAATGGGTCTGAGGAGTGTCTCTCGCTATGGACAGGCTGCAGGGAGTGCACAGAGTCCCCAGGGCAGTGTCTGTGCACCTGAAACATGAAATTCCCAGGCCAGAAATGGGCATGTCCAGCCTTGAATGAGCTCTAGGGTGAAAAGGGACACAGAAACATCACCCCGTGGTGCTCAGCCCAATAAATGCTGGAGCTGCGGCTGGGAGGTGTCGGGTACCACTTCATTAACCGTGTCTGTAATTACAGCGTGTTCTGGGCGTCTGTGCCCTCTGCTGGGCTGGGCCACGGCTGGGGTGGCTTCAGAACACTCTGGGGGACAAAGCCAGGGTGGGGAACCGCCAGTGATCTCATTTCATGTGGCCTTGCAGACATGTGGGTTTGGTTTTCCTTTTGTTTTTCCGTGCCTTTATCAGATGACATTTCGGTGTGTCTGGCAGGGCTGCTGTGGCCGCAGCAGGGACGGTCCTGCCCTCCCTGCCCCCTCCTGGCCCCGGGAAGGTTGTTCACAGGAGGCAGCAGCGGCAGGTGAGGGATGCCCGCACGGCATCGCCTCCCTCCTGCAGGGCCAGTGGTTATCGAAACCTTCCTCAGAGTTTTTGACATCTTACAAAACACTCTAATGGCATGAAAGCGCTCAGCTTCGTCTGGGGAAGACCCTGGAGTAGCTCCCTGGAAGGATGTCCCCCTTTTTCGGCTGCTGCTGGCTGCCTTGGCATCGTTTTTGTGCAGCCGGAGCATCGCGATTCCCCTCCAGAGATGAACCGGGAGGTACCAGCCGGGCTGGGCGTGTGCGTGGAACCACCAGAACTCGCCACAAACCCCTTCCCGCGAGCTAAACCGAGAGGAAAACTCCTCCACTTGTCTGACAGGGCTCGCCGGGACCATTTTTTGGTGAAAACCAACCCTTGCGAATCGCTGTCCCAGCCGAGCCCGGGACGCGCCGCTGCTGCCGCCGAGGACGGGCGGTTTGTGGGGAGCAGCTCCCCTCTAGCGGGGGATTCCCGCAGCGGCGCTCCGGACAGGAGAGCGGCTGGAAAACCCTGCGGAAAAGAACCTGGGGATGCTGCTGATAGAGGCTGAACATGAGCCAGCAGCCAGGGGGGATTCGGGCTCTGCTGCCAGGGAACAGGGACAGGAGGAGAGGGAACGGCCTCAGGCTGGGCCAGGGCAGGCTCAGGGTGGACAGCAGCAGGAATTTCCCCATGGAAAGGGTGCTCAGGCCTTGGCAGGGGCTGCCCAGGGAGGTTTGGAGTGCCCATCCCTGGAGGTGCCCAAGGAAGGGCTGGAGGTGGCACTCAGAGCTCCGGGCTGGGGACAAGGTGGGGATGGGGCACAGCTTGGACTCGATGGACTTGGAGCTCTTCTCCAGCCTCGATGATTCTGTGGTTCAGTGAAAAATTCAAAGCAGAGGCATTGATTGTGTCTCTGCAGACCCAGCAGGAGGGGCTGCATAACTGATTTTATTGTCTGTAACGAGAACAGCGATGATGCAGTTGAGTTGCCCAGTCCCTATACCTGTGTTTTCAGAGCATTGCTTCCTTAACAATAATTACCTGTTTAATTCCCACAGCATCCTGAGGGGAGAATTCAGTGTTGCTGTTATCTGCTTTTTATAGAGAGAGAAAATGCTGTACAAGTGGGGGAAGAACACTGCCTGGCACAGTCATCCAAGGTCAGGATTCAAGGGATGCTGGAGGGAGCCTCACTTGAATCAGCTGTGCTGATCTGTCACATCACTCAGCTGTTCTTCACAGAAAGAACAAAGTTCTATTATTTTGCGAGTGGCCCTTAACAGAGCTGGGCACTGAAAAATGTGAAGTGACTAAAGTGTGACTCTTTGCTCTTCAGCAGCATCTTCAGAGTGGAGTGGGAGGCACTCAGAGAGTCCAAGTTTTGGGTGAGATCACAGAATCATGGGGTGGTTTGGGTTGGAATGGGCTTTAAAGACCATCTAGCTCCAAGCCCTTGCCCCGGGCAGGGACATGCCCTAAAGGTGTGGGGTATAAACCCAGTCTGAGCACTGGGAAATGGGGGGGGGTTGTACCAGGACAGCCTCTGAGTTTTCACTGTGGTAAAAACCCTATTGCTCCTCTTCCCTGGGGACTGGGCTCTCTCCAGTTTGGGGACCAAGGTTTGTGAAATGCTTTGAGATCTGCTGATAAAACTACTACAAAAGCAGCTCAGTGTTACTGCTCTTACTGCATTTATCAGAATTTTGGGAAGGAAAATATGTTTTTTTCAAGGGTCACACTGACAGAACTAAAAATATCACTGTGTTAGCAAGGGCTTGATCCTTGCTGCTACACACTGCTCCATGCAGGGTGTCTCCTGCACCTTTCCCAAGCATCTCTCTGGCTGCACAACGGGACAGGGAACTTTGAGGGCTTCTCCATAAACACCTCCCAGTGCACAGGCACCTGCTGAGCCTGGATGTGCCCTGGGCAACCTCTTCAATGCTCTGCCTCTGCAAGGGCTGCTCTCATTTCTGTGTGTTTCATGTAGTGAGTTATTCTTCCAGGGCCTGCAGAGCAAGGGAGAGGAGAGGAAAGCAAACCAGTGTCTTCCTCCTCATTTCTTGCTGGGGAAGCTGCCCCATGCAGCTGTGCCAGCCACCTCACAGTGCAAATCCTCTGTCCCTAGAGCTGAGGGGGGAGAGATTAAGGGAGTTAAACCTCTCTTTGCTGAAGGGTTTTGCTTCCAGGCCAGTAACACATGTTGAAGGTTAGTCCTGCCTGACAGATTCTTGGTGGTCTTGGCATGGAGTGAGTGGGTGAAGCTCAGCTCAGTTCTCAGCAGAGACAGATGTTTGTGATTTAAAGAAAATCATTACTGTGGTCATTGCCAGCCAGATTGCCTGGAATAAAAAAGCCTTTCTTCAGGTCAGGATCGATGCGTTTTGGCTCCAAGTCTCCCTGGGAAATCTGTGCTCTGTGTGATATTTCAACTGTGGAAAAAACAATATGAAAATTTAACCTAATTGGGCTTTTGTCCAGAGCATGACCCTGGCACAGGAAGAGTCCAGGATAATGCAGGGGCTATTTTGGGGGATGTGATGCTCAATAGCCCTTTCCCTGCTCAAGACACTGCCAAACTTTACAGGCCAGTTTTAAACACCAACCATTCAACCCTCCCTGAGTGGTGTTATCCTTCCTTTATAGGGGGAAGATGCAGGGAGGGATTAAAGGGGTTTGTCAACAGCTGCCCAAGAGAACAGACAGCCTCTGCTAGAACATCATCCTTGAACCTCTGTGCTGTGCCAGCAGCTGGGGCAGTGCCTCCTGAGAGCCCTGTCCCAGAGTGACCAGTGGGATTTAAATGGGAA
The DNA here is from genome assembly GCF_009650955.1 of Corvus moneduloides. Taxonomy (NCBI): domain Eukaryota; kingdom Metazoa; phylum Chordata; class Aves; order Passeriformes; family Corvidae; genus Corvus; species Corvus moneduloides. The sequence continues at coordinate 2,321,992 of NC_045490.1, read as the reverse complement.
GGTGCCACACAACTCCCCTGGATCCCCTCTCAGGGTTTTATCTCTGTCCCTCAGAGCAGAGGTGCCTGAGGGATGTGATGTGACCTTCCTGGGAGTCCTCCTCCTCACGGGGACAGCCTGGTGGCTTCTAGAGCAGTGGTGGGAGAAGATGTAGATAAAAGGAGGCTGCTCTGATCAGTTGGGAAGCTCTTGCCAGGAGGGCAAGGCCGTGGTTGCGGCCCAGCTGCAGAAAAAGGGGCAGGTTTTGTACAGCAGGTTTTGTACAGCAGGTTTTGTACAGCTCCTGCCCCCGGGCCCCCTGCCCTGGCAGCAGCAGCAGCTCTGCACGTGCTGCCTCTGCACCCGGGTTCCCACTGCACCTGCTCAGGTGGAAGCAACTTCCCTGTTATTAGAGGGTTGGGAAAGCTGCTCCGTGTGCTACTCGCCCTCCTCAGGAATGTGAGTGTGTCTGAGGGCTCTCTGGGAACAAACAGAGCGAGATGCCTCCTCCCTTTGCCTCTGAGAAAGGCACTGATTTCTCTGACTTTTTGTAGCACCAGCTGGAGCTCCAGAGGGCTGCAGCTCCCGTCTGCCACCAGTCCCAACCTGCTCAGGATCCACTGGAAACACTCAGCACTTCTGCCTTGTGCTGCTGTTTTTATCCGTAGAATCATGGAATATCCTGAGCTGGAAGGCACCCACAGGGATCATCCAGTGCAGCTCCTGGTCCTGCCCAGACCCCCCAACAACCCCACCCTGGGCATCCCTGGCAGCGCTGTCCAAACGCTCCTGGAGCTCTGGCAGCCTCGGGGCCGTGCCCATTCCCTGGGGAGCCTGGGCAGTGCCCAGCACCCTCTGGGGGAAGAACCTTTCCTGATCTCCAACCTAAACCTCCCTGGCACAGCTCCAGCCGCTCCCTGGGTCCTGTCGCTGCTCACAGAAATTGGAGCCCCTGATGAGGTGTGACTTCAGTCTCCTCCAGGCTGCGCTGGATTTGGATTGTTGTCACAGGGTTATTATCAGAAACCCAAGCCACACGAATGCCCCCAAACCTGGCGATGAGGGACAATAACCTGCCGTGTGTGAGGACAGCACCGCCGGCTCAGGAGGCCGCTCTGAAGGTCGCTCAAGTACGAGAGGCTTGCCACATCGCTCACGCCTAGGAGAGGAGATAAAAAGTGCATTAGCAGCCAGATAAGGAGTATCCGCATGTCACTGTCACCCCCTGCTCACACTCGAGCCGGACATCCCTTCCTCAGCCGGGCTCCCAGCCCATAACCCTGGTGTCTGCTGTGGGCACTGGGAAGGCAGCAGCGCTCCTGCAAAAGCACCGCGGTTCCTTTCCTGCTGGACTCAGCCCGTTCCCAGGCTCCGAGCAGCAACACGCTCGTCTGCACATCATGTTCCCATTATTTTGTCCATGGTTCTCAGGGCAGGATGTATCTTCATCTCTATTTCAGCAATTCAGAGCTGCTGGCACCCAGTAATGATGTTCTGGATGCAGCTGCGGAGGAGGAAACCGGCACTGGGACAAATGGTGGCCTCCCCACGGTCATTTTCCTTCTTTCTGTTATTCCCAGGGGTGGCCGGGCCGCTGCGACAGTAGAAACACTCAGGAATTTCAAACCTTCTAATTTGCTCCCTTACTTCCTTCGAAGTCCACATCAGTCCCGTGCCAAACAGAAGAGTAAACGAGATAATGGGGAACAGAAGGCGGCAGGACTCATCCCAGCTGGGAATCTCCCAGCTCTGTGGCACGAGAGGACCACACGCCGATTGAGATGGGGAGGAAATCCTCACCCTTGTTCTGTGGCATTGGCTCCTGACCTTTCCTAGGAGCAGCTATGCCCGGGACAGCTGACAGCAAGGGGACAGCTGTGCTGCGGGGCTGTGTTTTAGAGCCTTTTCAGAACGAAAACAATTCTGCGTTGTCAGGGAGAGACCTCTCCATTAATCCCACCGTCCCCGGGCTGGTGCGGGCACTGGGATGGGAATATTTGGGATGACAGCGGGGTGGCCACCTCCTCCTGCGGCTAGACGGGCGCGGGCTGAGCCCACCCGGTATGACCCGAACAAACCCGGCTCGGCTTGAGCCGCGCCGTTCCGAGCCTATCAGGTTGGCGGTGCCGGCGCGGGGCGGGGCGCGGCGGCAGCTTCGAATCGCGGCGAGAGCGCGGAGCTGCCCGAGCACGTCCTGCACCCCGCATCGCCCCGCACCGACCCTCCCGGCCCCGCTCCGTCCGCCCATGGGCAACGCAGAGTCCGTCCCGCGCGGCGCCGCCGCCCCCGGTAAGTGCGGTCCGGTGCGGTTCGTGCGGGTCCGGTCGGTCCCGCTCCCCTCCGGGACGCGACGCTCCCGGCCCGGGGCTCCCCCAGCGCTGCCGCATCGCTTGACACGCAACCCGCGTGGGGCTGTGTCGCTCGGGTGGGGAGGATGTGACAGCGGCGTCGGTGACACGGAGGGAGGTGGCAGGTGACGTGTCAGCGCTCGGACCGCGCTCAGCACAGGTGCCGCCGGTCTGGGCCCTCTGCTCACCTGGGCTGGGTCCGCCCCAGGCACCGCTGAGGAGGGCTGGGGGCTTTTTCTCCCCCTGCCGAAGCAGAACTGAGGCCGTGAACGTACTTTCATCCCTCGCAGCTGCTGCCCGCGCAGCAGCGCTGCCAAATCCACCCGCCGTAATTCAAAGTCCTGCGCTCCAAAATCGCCTGCCAATCCCAGCTCCAGGGCTGGGAGAACAGACCCGGGTAAACAAACGGCTTGGCGCTGGCCGCACCGCCGGGTGTCAGGTTCTTGTTGCCTTTTATGTGTCTCTTTTTTCGTGTCCAAGAAGTCCAACAGCCGCCAGCCTGGTTGGCTGGATTTGAAGGGAGCTGATAACTGAGCTCAGCCAACCGGCACAAGATGCCAGCGCTCCGAAATACAAATAATCCTGGGTGGGAATAAGGAAAGCGTTGAGTAACGCGTGGGCTAAGGCGAAGCAGCATCGTGGTTGCCGGTGTTGCTGTAGAGCACTGAGGTTCTGCAAGCCCCAACTTGTTCCTTGTTAACCTCACCTTGGCCTGAGGCCTTTGGGATTTGCAAAAACGGCCGAACAGTTTTTTTTGTTTGGATGTGTGTGACCTGCTGCAGTCTCAGTTTTCAGTAAAACGTTGTCATTCCTCCCACCTGGTTCTAAACGTCAGAAATGTGATCAGGTTTTTTAGGCATTTACAGCATGGTCTGATTTAATGACTTCTTTCACAAAGTCCTTAGTTTTGTTATCTCTCCCTCTGGGGGAACTCAGAATACTTTGCTGCTGGCAGGATGCGGGTGCTGTCATTTACTCAGCGTGTGAGTTCAGCAGCGTGATGTGCACAGGAGTGAAGCTGCACTGCTGGATGCTCCTGCCTGAGCCTCTCTACAGGTGTGTGTGAGGGGAGGGAAAAGGCCTCTGGAGCTGTGCCAGGAACCTTTGGAGCAGGAGGTTGCATTGCCCTGAGTGGTGAGTTCATTGGCAGAAATCCCAGCAACGCTACAGCAGGAGAAAAAGGAATGTGGGTCAATGCAAAGTGAGACTGGGGTGTCTGAACCGACAGCAAATACTTCTCCCTTCAGGAAACGGACAGAAAAAACCCCAAAACCTAAAGAACAAACCAAACCAAGTGACTCCTGAGCCTTGTTTCCTTCAGGCTGCTGCTCTCAGGTGTGGAGCACCACTGGGTCCAGAGCTCTGTGTGCCTCAAGGGAGGGTCTCTGCTGGGCTGTGGGGTGTTACTAAACCCGCAGGACATTAAGATCTGGCTGTTCCTAACGAATGAGTGCTTTGGGTGCAGGTGAAGCTCTGCTGTAGTGGGTTATTCTCATGTTCCTGGTATTTGGCTGGAATTGTCTGCCCGGGGAGGTGGTGGAATCCCCATCCCTGGATGTGTTTAAAAACAGATTGGACGTGGCACTTGGTGCCATGGTTTAGTTGAGGTGTTAGGGCATGGGTTGGACTCGATGATCTTAGAGGTGTCTTCCAACCTGGTGACTCTGTATTTCTCTCTCCTTGGAGCTCCTGTAGCTGTGTTTGGTTTCGGGGTGGTCAGCCCCCATCAGAATTATGTGTTTGCTATGTAATGCAAGATTATTTCTAACTGATGAATAACTGTATTCCCTGATACTGGTTTTTGTTTTGAAATCCAAACATCAGGTCCTTAATTATAAAGCCAGTTCTGCAAAACAGAAGTGGAGATAACATTTTGGAAGCTAATGAACTGTTTGGTAAGCCAGACCTCAGTAATATCTTGTGTCAACAGCTGCTGCTGCTCCCATTTGCTTAACAGTGAAGGTAAATAAATGCATTTGATGGTACTTCTAATATTGGAAAGGAGAAATTGAACCAAGATGGAATTAATTGTCAAGGACTACAAGAAAGATCATCAGCGTTTGGGTAGAAAGGAGGAATGGGGGATTGTAAAATGGGTAAATCCTTAAAAGCTGGAGTTGTCACGGAGGCACAAGGGTCCTTAATTTAGGAATGTTGATCTATACATCTCTTATAAGAGAGGCTCTGCAGCCTGGTGAGCTGTGCAGGTCCCCATGTCCCCAGGTCCTGGCCAGGAGAGCTCGGGTGGGCAGCAAGGCTCCAGGGTGGACATTGTCACTGGAGGGCGGCTGAGGATAAAAAGTCAGCATGGCTACTCTGTAACTCACCGGGAAATAATAATAATAAAAAAAAAAGCTGAATAAATGCCAGGAAAAGGACACTGTGAGGTTGGTTGCTTAAGGGATTGAGTCTGATCGAAAGAAAAGCAAATAACCATGCAGCAGCTGGTCCCAGGAGAGCAAAGCTCGGAGGGGGACACAGCTGAGGGCGAGTTCTCACTCAGGAGCAATGGGCATCCTTCTGAACAATCAGGAACTCTCTCAGTGGGGGAGAAACTCTGAATTATTTGCACCTTGTGCAGGTTAGCAAGGTCAAAAGTTGCGGGAAGGTTACCTTGCACAATGCAAGTGGACTTATGCCTGTATTAGATAATAATTCCCTGATTGACCTCTGTTAATCGTCTGGGAGTGTAAAACCAAATTGCAGAGCTGGGAGTGTTCCAAGTCAGTACAGAGCACATAGACTGCTGGATCTGACCTTATTCAGTGCTTGGGTTTCCCCAAAAATGTCCTTCCTGGCATTCTCTCTGCTCTTAGCTCCCAGATTTCTCCTTCCGTAGGAAGTTCTCCCTGTGCTGGAGAAGCAAGAGGAGTTTGTTACCGCACGGTTTTGTTCTCCCTCTGCTCTGAAAGGCAGCGGGATGGATGAAGGATCCCAGTTCTGGGCTTAGATGGCGCCAGAGCCTCAGGAAAGGATTTTTCTGCTCCAGCCGGAGACCGGCACTGCCACCTCTCACCTCTGCTCACCTGAGCGCTGCTCTGAGCCCAGCCCATCCCTCACCGACGGGGAGCAGCGCTGGCTCTGCCCTGGGGATTTAAGCACAAGGTTTGCTTAGGATCTTGATTCCGGCGGCTGGGAACGTCTCAACTCATGTCTTGTCTTCACTGCTGTGCTTCTTACCCCGAGTCACTGTGCCCAGCTGCCAAAGTACTCCAAACAGCAGTGATATCCTGCAGGGAGTGTGCTGGCACTGCCCATCCTGCATGGATTCACATCCCTGAGGTAACCTGCGCACAGCAGGCTCCGGGCAGGCCGGCTCAGCTGTGGGGAAAGCAGCACCTTCCCCTGGTGCTTTGCTCTGAGACACTTTGGTTTCACACGCAGGGTCTGTTCTCTCATTAACAAATTGCTGCTGCAGAGCTGCAGTTCTGCACTCCCCAAAGTGCTGGGGCTGTGCCAAGCTCAGCTCACCTGGGGATTGAACTCATTGCCTCAGCGGGATTTTTTGACTGATAAATGAACAGCATTGACGTGGATTTGTCACAAAGGTGATAAGAGAGCACGTGTTGTGTTTCCTTCTCGGTGCACGGTGTGAAATCATCCCAGAAGTTTGGCTGGGGGGGATTCCCTGTAGCCTCATCTCATGGAATCCCAGAATGGTTTGGGTTGGAAGGGACCTTAAAGCTCACCCTGTTCCAACTCCCCTGCCGTGGACGGGACACTTCCCACTAGACCAGGTTGCTCAGAGCTCCGACCTGGTGCTCAGGAAAAGTTGATTTTTAGTAGCGATGCCTTTTTTGCAGAGCTGGATTAATTTTGATTTGCTGGAGGCGCCTTTGTATTGCTCTGGGACAAACACAAAGTGTTCACTCTGAAACAAACCTTCACAGGGCAGGGGGCTGTCCTGAGGAAGGGGACACACAATGATTGCAGCCCTGAGGGGAGATGGGAATGTTCCTTTTAGGTCACCCCAAACGCCCCTATTCAGGGCTCTTCACTGGGGCCAAGCATTTCATCATCTCTGAGGCTGCTGCACATTCCTAAAAAGGAGCATCCATATGCCCTGGCTAGAAAGGACTCCAGTTTTCATGTTTGGCACTCAAACCACACAGCTGTAAATGCCTGTTCCTGCCTTGAACTGGAACATAAATGTTTATAGCTCCTGTTGCTCTCTTGACAGTTTCCCCATTAATTTAGTGTTGAGGCACCTTTTAATTTCTGACCTCATCTGGGTACCAGCCCGGAGTCTGCTGGAGTTGCTGACTTTTTCCCCATCAAGGACGGAAGCTTTGCTTTTAGAATTCTGCCCTCAGTTTGCAGAGGTGAGGTTTCTCACACACGTTCTACCTTCTCTGGGCACCTCTTCCCTTCCTGGCTGGGATCACTCCTGTGGGTGTGAGAGCCCCTCAGGGAATGGTTCCTGGGATACAACTACAAATCCTGCAGTGGAGGGCGAGGGTAGAAAGGAATGAGAAACTTTAGGTCTTAAAATGATGCAAAAATTCACCCAACCCTCCATTGTCTCTATTTCTGGGTCCCTGATAAAACTAAAACTCGATTCTGAATAATGTGCAATATTTCAGCAAGGAAAAGCAAGACAAAGGGGCTATTTCAAGCCACCCTCTTTGCAGGGCTTGGCTGGCGGGCTCTGCCTCTTTTGTGTCATTGTGTCTGTGGAAAACACAGATGAGAGGCCGGGGAAATACAATGTGCACTCCGATTTAGAACACATACAAAGGTCAGCCCTGGTGCACGCTTGGCTTTGGGGAGGTGGAGGCTTTGGCTGAGCAGGTTAACTTGGATTTCTGCAAAGCAATGAGGGATATCATAAACAGGCAGTGAGAGTTCCTGGATGCAGTTTTAGAGCAGAATAACCTGTCTGGCCCACGCCTGGCTGCTCTTTTTGCTCTGAAATTGAGGCATTATCTTCCCCTCGTGGCTCTGTTCTGTCTTGCTGCTCGAATCTTGGATCTTTTACCCTGCAGTGTCCTTGGGTGGATAAGGAGGTCAGGAGCATCTGTGTGAAACGCTGGGAGAGCCACAGATAGAAATGTGAAGTGTCACAACGTGTGCCCAGCCTGAAAGCAGCTACAAAACCCTCACAGAGGCTGCTGACCTGGGACAGGCTTGTTCTGGCAAGGGGAGGAACACAATGAAAGGGCTTGCTAAAGGCTCTGCTGAAGGGAACTGCAGGTTGTTTGGGAGGACAGGGCATGGGAATCAGGCTGGAAGTGGCCCAGGGGGAAAGGGGAGAGCACAGAGATGTGCTGGAGGTGACACCCAGCAGGGTTGTGCTGTGTGGTGGCAGATGGGGAACCTGTCTGGATTCTGGACTTGCACAAGCTGGGGAGGCTCTGCTGCAGCCTGAAAATTGAGCAGGATTTCGGGATCCTGAAGGAGTCCATGCAAAGAAAAATCTGTAGAGATTTACTGAGGAGATGGGGCGGAGTACTTTTTTTGTTGTTGCTCTTTCTGTGGAGGGCGATAGAGGTACCTGTGCCCTGTGCCTTTCAAAGAGTAAAGTGTGTGTATTTAAGAAGTTGTAAAACAATCTCAATGCTTTGAAAAGTAGCTCTTATGTGCCCCTCAAGGATGAAATCTTAGATCAGCAAAGCCAAGAAGGCAGATCATGATAAAAGAGGGTTATGAAGTTATTGGGGAGAGTTCTGTGGTGTCTGGCTGTGGGGCCATGGGCACTGAGCGCAGGAAAGCCGGGTGTGGGAATGATGCGCACTACACCCGGATTGCTGTGGCTGCTTTAAATGCTGCATTTTCAGGGCACAGCACTCCCCTGAATATCACACTGCATAACGTGACAAGGGCTTGAGAGGAGCCCCAGTTGTGGGGCTGTCCCACTGTCCCAGTTGTGTGACGGGGAAACCGAGGCCTGAGGTGACACAGCTTCTCTGGGGCTTGTAAAACCTGCTGAGCACGGAGGGTTCCTCTTCTCCTGGTTGCAGCAATCCCCCCAAATCTTGAGGCAGTTCAGGAGTCCTGGCTAAGATCCCTGCTGTCATCTCTGAACTGTGCTGCCTTCCCAGTGCCTGTGGGTATAAAAAAATCGCATCCATTTGAAAGCCTTCTCTGTGCCTCCTTCGTGTCGCGTTGTGATGGATTTTTGGCCTTGTTCAAGGAATCTTCTGTGAAGATTTATCTGTTTTTCGTGTGTCAAAGATAATTTTTATTTTTTCAGAGCTCCTTCATGCTGAATTAATTTGTTCTCTGTCAAACCTGTTTTGTTTTCCGCTGTGAGCCCTGTGAGTGGGAGAACCCAACTCCCAGCGATGCGTGTGCATCTCTTCTCCTGCGCGTGGCACTCCCGTGCCAATAAATCCAAACCTTCAACCTGCAAACCCTCGGAAGGAACACAGCCCTCTGTGCCTCAGCTGCATCCAGGGACGGCTCTGGATCCCAGCTCAGGCATGGGATGGGGTTGCAGCCATCGTGGTTCCCCTTTTGAGCCATCGACATGTGAGGAAAGGCCATTCCCTTCATTTGGGCAGGACAAAACCCCTTAATTTTGGGAGATATGGAGCCTTCTCCTCCCTTTCCTGTCTTGGCCACTTGTGCCTTGCAGAGAGGAGCTAAAGGTGGTGGGATGCTGCAGGGACAGGAATTTCTTCCCTCCTTGCTCAGACTGGGGTAACGTGCTTTGTCTTGGGAGCAGTCTTTGTTGGAAATTGGGAAAACAGGTTACTCAGAGCCTGAGAGCTGCTACTACTTTGTTTTATGATTTTTTTTTTCCCCCCCTCCTCTATCTTTAATTTGCTGAAGGTTGGTGGGGCTGAGACAAACAACCCTCTCAAATGGCACAGGGTAACAATAACCCAAATGTTTCCTGCTGTGGGCTGTGGCCGGGGGCTGCTTCCTGGTCCCTGTCCCTTGGGAATGGCCTGGATTGTCACAGCCTTGTGACAGCTTGGGGCTGAGCTGACTCTCTGTTCTGACCAGAGCATTCAAGGGTGGTTTTTAGGATGTTTCAGGGCTCCTGCTGATAGCAGGGATGCTGACTCCAGGTTTACTTCATCTCCACAGCTGCATGTGCACAGAGCAGGACTCGTGGCAGGATCACAGCAGGACTTGTGCCATGTGGCTGCTGAAGTGTCCTGGTGTCAGCAGGAGCAGCTGGGGACTGGAGAAGGCTGGAGAGGGTGAGCAGGAGGGAGGATCTCCCACTTCTCTCATTCCCCTCACGCTGATGTGGAGAAACAAACCCAAACAGAGTCCCCTGTGAGGCTTTTCCCCTTCCCAGCTGGATGTTTTTGTAGGCTCTGGGTGCTCCTTGCTGCGTCTGAGGGTGTGGGGAGCAGCTGGAAGGGGAGCTGGGGCTGAGCAGAGTTTGGGAGAGGCCACTCAGAATGAGAAAAACAAGGAGCAGTTGTTTTTTAGGCTGCTTTGTTCTCTCTATTTCTGTAGCTAACCTTTTGCTTCTCGAAGCAATAAAAAAAAACCCAACAAAACCCCCTTCAAAAAAAATATTGCAGGGTGTTTCTTTGTGTGCTTTGCCTAAGCTGTTCCTCATAAACCAGCGGCTTTTGCGTAAACACAGGCATGGCAGGCAGAATTATCTGCTTTTTTGCAGCTGTCAAGTACCTTTGCTCCCCCCGTGGTGTATAAATGGGGGGAGTGAGGCTGGCAGAGGCCAAGCAGACAGAATCTGGGCTGCCCTCCTCTGCTGGTGCATCCCTCCCTGGTTCTGATCTGCCGTGGGGGGTCTCAGGGTCGGAGCCAGTTTGTCCCAGATCCACCAGATCTGACCAGGGCTCGGCTGCAGGGAGTCCCAGGCTGGACATTAAACCAGCCAAGGACTTCAGAGTATGAGGTAGGGGCTGAAAACCCACCCTGGGCAGCATCTTTAGGCAAGGGCCGTTCTCAGGACGATAAATGTGCCCCTGGAGATGGGTTTCGAGGGCTTTGCTGTGAACTTTTAATTGCTTGCCAGTGCTGGAGTCCCAGCAGAGCTCGGGGTGGCAGCAGCAGCTGTTTGGTTGCTAATTGCTGTGTCTGCTCCCTTGTGGCCTCCAGGCAAAGCTGGCATGCTAAATCCAGGATCTGCTGCAGAGAAAGGAGATTTCCCTTCCACCCTTATGGGCTGGGGCTTCAGTGATTTTATGATTTTTTTTTTTTTTTCCCCTCAGATAAAATGAACAAAAATTCAGCGTCCCGTGACGGCTCCGATAAGCTGGAGGCTCCAGACGTGCCCCAGCACAGACTGCCCATTGCAGCCTTTGTTTATTTAAAAATAAAAAGCCCAACCTCATTATCTTGATGATGGAAAAAAAAAAATTCCATAAACGTGCCAGAGGCGTAATTGGTGCCAGTGGAAACCAAAAATGGCCCTTTGCCTTCCCCTCCACCCACCTTTTTCACAGTGAAGTGGTTTGGGAGGGAGCTTTCCTTAGGCACTGGTGGTGCTGCAGGAATCCTTTCCCAGGGACCAAAACCTCCCCAGTCTGGGATGCTGCAGGGGATGGTGGAAGGGCTGTGGTGAAACTCCAGGTGGGATAATGTATCCCTGCCTCTCACACTGTGATCAAATCCTTTGGAGACCATCCTAAGGGCAGCAGCACCGTGCCCTAGGAGTTCTTATGGAAATCTCGTTATCAGCATCTTTCCTAATGCGGGATCATCCCGTTATTTAGATAATTGTGCAGCCTGTTCCCTCGGAGCTGCCTGGCTGCTGGCCAGGGGCAGAGATTCCCTGCTAGCACCTTCTTCTGGCTCTTCAGACCTGCTGTGCCTCAGGACAGAGGGTCCCTGGGGGCCTTTCCTGGTCTTTTGGAGGTGGTGGCATTCCCAGCTCAGCTCCTGAGGCATGGCAGGGAAGGAGCCACCTTTTCCTTGGCTAGTGGCTCTGCCAGCCCTCTTGATGAAGATGTGACCACAACTGGTGCTGTGCAGGATTTCCTGTCACTCTCTGGGGTGAGCTGCTTGCAGGGCACTCATGTAAAGCCAGGTGTCCCTCAGTGCCACCAAAATCGAGTGCAAGCCAACAGGTTGGGCTGAGCCTTTGAGGTTTCTGTGGCAGCTCTGCAGTGCTGGCTCACCGAGGGATGGATTTCACGGGAGGATTATTGCCACACAATGTGCTTTTGTGCAGTTACGTGGTATCTTTTAAATCGTTTCCTCCAAGAAGTCTGTCCACATCCAAACCAAAACAAACATTCTGAAAGGCTGCGAAGACAAACACACAGTGCTTGCCCTCAAATGCATCTTTTTCTCCCACTCCTTACAGACACCTGCTCTGTGTTCTGGAAAGGAGGAGCATCCAGGAATGCCCAGCACAAACTTTGGCACATGCTAACTTTCCAAACCTTCATTTCACAGCATCAGTATTGTTTTTAATCAGTAACTTTCTGGGAGAGGAGAAAGCGAAAGCTGGGACTCTGTCAGCTCCTTGCTCTGCCTTTTCAAGGTCAATGCTTTCTTTTCATCCCTTTGAGGCCCTGCACCATTCCCAGTGCTGGTGTCCATGGGCTCCCGAGCTTTATTCCACATCTGAGTTGATTTCCAGTTTGCTCTCGCCCATTTTTGGGCTCACATGGAGTGTGGGGTGCTGCCCGTGCTGGTGGCTGAACCAAGGGGTGAGCTTGGCAGCAGCCACCACTACCCACAGCTACTCCTGTCCTGCTCCTCTGAGCTTTTCTCAGCTTTCCTTTGGGAATAATTTGTGGGAAAGAGGGAGTTTTAACCCCAGCTCGCTCAGACTGTTTTCTGGGTTGATAAACTGTGATTGCTCTGGGGAGTTGGTGTTTTGGGGTGAGGGGGCTGCCCTGGTGAAACTCCCTGGTTTTTTCTCCCCACTGTCCCCTGCCTCCTTTGCTGCTTTGCCATTTCCTGTGGCTGTGCTGTGTCCTCAGCAGCCCCTGGTGAAGGGCCTCAGCAAGCTGGGCACAAACCCCTCTGCTGTCAGTCACTGCTCTGGCATCTCCTCCTTCATCTGCCCATCCCTTTCCCCAGTGAGACCTGCTCAGGCTAAACCCAGTCTCTGCTGGGAGCCCCAGATGGGAAAGTGCTCTGGTTTTAATTAGCATCTTAATTAGTTTATCAGGCATTGGCACCACTGTCATTCCTGGATGCACTTTTCAGCAGAGCTCTTGTACTTGCTATCCTTCAGTGCTTAATTTTTTTAGTTATCACAAAGTATCATTTTCCTGGTACAGGGAGATAATTCCTCTCAAAGTCAGCTTTTGTTAGCTGAGCTGGGCAATACATCTTTTTTTCTTTTTCCTCCCCAATAACCAACTCACTCCAGTTTTTCTTTTTCTGCCCAGCTCCAGATAGTGCCTGATCATTAATCTCAGAAATGTGCAGTGGTAGGAAAGGTGTATCCCTCTGACAGATAAGCTTGGTTGACATAAATAATTTAGTTCCTCTGCACCTTTTTCTTTCTTCTGTAACTGCTGGAGATCGAGGTGACCCACAGAGTCATCTGAAATTCTCCTGCAAGTGATCTCCAGGTTTGATTTGTTGTCAGCCATTTGGCAGCTGTAATTTATAGTCGTGCTCCACTGGCTTCAGGAAGATTATATTCTTTATTTTCATATTGTTTTTCTGCTACGGTAAGTGAAGAAAAATATAGGTAGTTTGTCTATTTATTTTTTTGGTGTGGTCTAAGTTCTGCACACTGGGTTTCCCTTCACCCTTTTCCCTACTGATTTTTGTCTCCCCTGAATCATCTTTATCTATCTTACACTGGACTGCCTGTGCTCTCTCTATATCCTGCCTTTTGGCTGGGAAATTGCATTCCAGTTGCTGCCTTTGATTCACCCTTGGTTCAGCCAGGCTTTTCCTCCTCTTTGCAGGCAGAGGCTTTCCTGGGGTTTTGTCCCAGAACCGCTGCAACCCTTGGGAGCATTAACCAGAGATGGAGCTGGGATGGGGTCATGGTTCTGCCTTTCCCATGGCCTCCTCACAGCTTTGGGGACACAGTGCTTGAGTGACCAGCAAATAAAGTGACCACAGGAGGGGACTGAGGCAGCCTTTGAGCAAAGTTTGCATTTTGCCAGCGACCAGAACCACTGTGGCTGTGACAGGGACTTTGGACTGGGAGCTTGGGCGCTGTTGACTCGGACACTGAACCTGCTGAGGGTCCGCTCTGTGTCTGGTGCTTCTTGTAAAGGCACAAATCCTCTGGAGGATGTTCTTTCTTCTCTTCCCAGAAGTTCTCCCTGGCAGCTTTGCACCCAGGGGAGTGCAAACACGGGTTAAATCCTGGCTGGGAGCCTGGTTAGACCCTTAGCTCTGTCAAAGGGAAGAGAAGGTGGTGAGGGAGCTCCAAGGAGCCAATTTTCTGGTGCAGTTTGCTCATCAGCGTAACCTCACCAGTCTCTTTGTGACAGAAAATCCTCCTGTGTTATGTTTGGGCCCATGTTTCTCCCTCAGGGAGGCTCACCCACCTCAAAAATCTTCCTCAGCAGCTCTCCTAGCTCAGGGCAGAGTACCAGGAATAATTTCCAGCCTGGCCCCTTCGGAAGGGTCTGGCAGGGCTGGCCCAGGCAGGTGCCGTGTGTCAGCGTGGCGTTAACGGATTTCTGGCAGAGGTTTGGGATGTCTGAGGGGTGCTGAAATTACAGCCTGTGGGAATCCAACCGCTGCACAGGCTTTGAACACCGAGGGGAAAAAGAAAAAAAGCTCTATTGGCTTTTTGCTTGTGATTTCATTGGCAAGGCAGGAAGTTTGCAGCTGATGGGGGAAAGTCTTGGCTGCTGAGCCTGGAGTGGGATGGAGGGATTCGAGTAGAGCTTTCTCATTTCATCTTTATGGTCGTGACTCACTTGACACTTGACTTTATTCTGTAATGTTTCAACCTGAAGCTTTGCAGATGGAGAGCTGACATGGACAGAGCGAGGTCATTTCGCTCAGTTGGCGTGACAAGAGCTAACCCAGGTTTGATGGTCCTCAGCCCTTCTCAGGGCTCTGTGCCAGCCTCTTCCCCAGCTTCAGATTTGTTCCCAGTGAGAGCAATGGAAATACTGTGTCATCAGAGGGTGTTCCTGGTTATTGGGGTCTCTCCAGCTCGAGGCACAGACCAGGCCTGGTGCTGGTGTCTCTGCCCATGGGAAATCCTGCAGCTGGAGCTGATGTGGAATTTGGCTGTGCTTGGGGCAATACCTGGAATATTTCCTCGCCAGGAGGGAGGGAGTGAGAGGATCCAGTGTCCTCTTTAGACCAGGCAGAAGAGCTCTTTACCTTGAGCAAGGTCATGCATTTCTGTGTCTCCACGTTCTCCAGCTGTTCATGGGGATACCGTGGCACTGGCAGTGTTCTCTGAAGATCATTGGAAGTGCTCTGAGGTCTGCTAGGAAGCATTTTATGCTTCCATATTTATGGTATTTTGTCTCACAGAGACTGACCCACTCAGCCTGGCCTCTGGCTCAATGCAAACTTTCATGCAGCTCTTCCCATCTGACTTCCATGTTATGAAGTGCTTCTTCTTGACTCAAGAGGTATCTGAGGGGTGAGAAGGATGCCACAGACATTTTCCAAGGTCTGTCTGAAAAATAGTTAGGGTAGACAAAAATGTAGTGTTGCAAAATTATCACTGGGCCTTCTGTGCATTTAAATAGCTTTAAAAATGACTTTTTTAGGCCTGGAATCCTCACTGCCATCACCAAATCCACTGAGTGCAGGATTGGGCTCCGCGTCTGATTCGCCTCCTGAGGAATTGTTATTTCCACTACTTGTTTTTCATAATTGCTTTTTTGTTAATCTTCAGCTGCGTTAGCATTTGCTCAGTGCTCACCATCCCCTTCATCCCTTCCTGGGAGCAAGTCTTGAGGCGTCAACATCCAGCTTGTGTCCCTTGTGGCGTTCAGGGGAGCTGTAAATGCAGGAGAGGAGCTGTAAATGCAGGAGAGGGTGATCTTTGGCTGGTGTAAATCATCAAAGCCGTGCTGAGATGAGTGGATCTGGAGCAACTTACACCAGCTGCAGGAATTCCCATGGGATATTTCATTCCTGCTGGCTGGAACAGCAGAAAGCTGCTGGGGGAAATGGCCTTGTTCAAACGTACCTGATGGGAGCAAGACTCGCAGCTGAGCAATTCTCCGCTTCTTTGTTTTGGCCTGGTGAGCTTTAGCAAAATAAAATCAATCTTTTGGCCTTCTCTGCTGGTTCCTGAGTGGAGTCAGGTGTTTACAAGCTCTCCACATCCTCTTGGCCACACAGCAGCCTGTTAGACTGGAACTCCGAGGCACAGGCTCCCTGGCAGCACGCAGGGAAAGGAAAAGGAAAAGGATTGCCAGGTTAAGTAAAGTTTAGTTACTTGAAGGGTGAAAAGTTTCCCTGCAGGTAACCAGAAGCAGAGTTCAGATCTCTAATTCTGACTTATTGCAGCACTGATTCCACTTGGGTTCCTTGCAGTGGGCTAAAGGGTGGGAAGGCAGAGGGTTTGTTTGGATTCTGCTGCGTTAACCCCGTGGTGCTGTGTCAGAACTGTAAATGCTGCAGGAAGATAAAGGTACCTGAGTCAAGCCTTGTTGTCTTAATGAAAGGAAATGGTCCCTTCTGAACTTCAGCTGAATCTGCAAAACATCCTGACCCCAAAGTGTGTCACCCAAACCCTTCAAAATGGGGTCAGTTAGAAACAACTTTTTTTCATCCAGCTCTCCGTGGAATAGGGGCAGAAGTGGGGCCAGGGAAATTTATTGAATGGAAAAGGACGGGATCTTTTTAAAAAGGAAGGAAAATGGCTCCTTCCCGATTTTCAGAAGGAATTGCAAACAATGGAGGCAAAACCCAAGACACAAACCCATCCCCTGTGTAGGTTGGGAGCTCCAGAGCCCTCGGGCCAGAGCCAGGCACGTTATTTCCCTTCCATGCTCTGCAGCTGCGTGGAGAGAATTCTGGAATGGTTCAGGCTGGAAAAGACCTTTCTGTGTGTGCTTCTCCTCCTCTTTCTTCCATTCAGGAGCAGTGTTGCCAGTGGGCAAACGCTAATCCATCCTGACAGCTCTGCCCATCTTCCTGCTTTGGTCTGGCAACCAGCAAACAGCTTGATTAAGGTCCCCGGGGCTTTATTAGTGCAGCTTGTTGCCTGTAAATTAATCAACAGGTTTCCTGTGTTTAACTCTTTCTGGGAATGTTCTGAGTCCCTGTGGGCGTTGAATCATGCCTTTAGAATTGGCTTTTTAAAAAAGGCAGAGCAGAAATAGCTTCAAAGGTTTTACAGTCCTGGGTTCTTGGGGCAGGAGGTGAAGAGATCCTGTGGGCTCTGCAGGTGCTGCTCATCCGACTTCCCATCTCTAAGAGCAATTTTAGGCTTTTGCTTTATTTCTCTTGGCTGTTCACCCAGCCAGCCCCTGTAAAATATCCATTATCCATGCAAAGGGAGCCAGATGGAACCTGTACTTTGCTGAGTTACCCATAAGAAGTCAGATGTGCTCTGGCCCCTCAAATTAGAAGTGCCCAGAGGAGTGGGACCTCCTTGCTCTCCTGAGGTTTGTTCTGGAGCCATGGGCAGAAGTTGCCAGGATGTTTTATTTGGCAGTGTTATCTTTCAGGCTTTGGGCTTGTCCTTTAACTGTTTGGTCTCACCATAGAGGGATAAGGAAAAGTAACTTCGTAGCTGCTGTGGTTTGCACCCAGACTTTGATAATGAGCAGGAGATTTGGGGAGCACACACTGAGTTTTCAGGTGACTGCAGATACCAGGGTGAGGTACTGATGTTGTACAGGTACAATGGGTTGAACGTTCATTATTTTGAAGCTCACAAGACTTCCAGCTTCTCACATGGGGGGGACACTCAGCTCCTTATCTCCCTTTTCCATTCCTGTGCACATTCTCTCCTCTCCCGCTCGCTGGGGGCTCCATCAGTGCCTTCTCTCCGTGTGCACTCTGCTGCCCTTTAGCTCTGAGGGACAGCACAGCCCCTGCCTGTGCTCCCACACACACGAGCCCTGGGAGAGCAGCAGCACTCCGCACATGGAATTGCGTTCGATCTGATCTGGACTTCACCTTGCCGTGAACAATGGTGAGAACAGGCTGAGCCACGCCGCTCCTATCGATTATTTTTAGCAACAATCAAAGATAGAAGAAGAATGTGCCTGCGCAGAGGTTGTCTCCTGTCCCAGTGGGAGGGGGAGCAGCTGGCAGAGGAGGGCTGCCCAGATCCCTGAGCACATTCCCCCAGGAAGGATGTGTTCCTGGAGCTGCCTCCAGTCGGACCAGAGCAGGGTGAGGTGTGGAATTTGCCTTCAGAAGCTGGCCAGCATCTGCCTTCTGGATGGTGCTCAAATTCTCACATTCGATCGAACTTTTCATGCCTGTTTTACTAGAAGGCTTTAAAGCATCTTAGTGCTTGACTGGAGTTGTTGCATCCAGGTGTGAGCAATGCTTCCTGCCCCAGAGCAGTGCAAAGGAATTTGGAGAGTGAGGCTCCAGCTTTGGATCCTTGGCATCTGTGGGTGAAGCAGCCTGTAGATACCTGCACCACCAGTCAGAGCTCCCTGGCAGGAGGCTGAAACACCTGCAGGAGCCAAGTGTGTGAGCGGGAGCTCCCAGTGATGCTGCCTATGGACCTTCCCAGTGTGCAGAGAAAGTGCTTTCTCTTTTCTCTGCCATTTAAAATGCCATAACAGTTAACCTGCTCTTGTGAGGAGGTTCTTTGTGGTGGACAGAGGGAAAAGTGCCATTTCTGAAGGGTGATTTTAAGATAAATGACTTCTGGCCATTATAGTCTTGAGGACTGAGGGAATCTTGGAAAAGACCTCAGAGAGCAAGTACCAGCAGGCTGAAAGAAGTTGCTTCTTGTAGAGTTCATCGAATGATAGAATCTCTTAAGTTGGAAGGGACCCACAAGGATCATTGATCCAGCTCCTGGCCCTGCACAGACACCCCAACAACCCCACCCTGGGCATCCCTGGCAGCGCTGTCCAAACTGGAGCTCTGGCAGCCTCGGGGCCGTGCCCATTCCCTGGGGAGCCTGGGCAGTGCCCAGCACCCTCTGGGGAAGAACCTTTCCCTGATATCCAGCCTGACCCTCCCCTGGCACAGCTTCAACTCCTTGGCACAGCTCAGACAATCTCGAGTCTGGCTACATCAGAGACACACCTGCTGATCCCCATCTCCACCAGCAAAGACTTTCCCTGTAGGAATTCCCACTTTTGCCCATCCCTCAGGATCTCCACATTTCTCTGCTGCTGAGGGCACACAGGCTCCATCTCTTGTGTCCATACCCCTGTGCCAGCGGGGAGTGACAAGGGGATGACTGCAAACCTGTGAGCTGTGGGGTTTGGGAGGGGGAGAGGCCATCAGCTCAGTGCTGTGCCTCGTGCCAGGCGCAGCTGGCTGGGACACATCCCTCTGTGTCAGGTCTGGCACGTCCCCGGCGCTGGCCTTTGCGCGGTGCCGTGCCAGCGCGGTGGCAGCTGTGACGCATCCAGCAGCCCTGCCTGCTGCTTCCCGTTGCCAGGCACACAGGGGTGACCTTTTGGGAGAGGAGGAGGAGATGGTGGGGAGAGCCATGGGTGGGTGGGAGGCAGTGGCAGCCCTGGCTGGGGGTTTGGATTCACGGAGCGAAGCTGACACTCCCTCCTGCTTTGCTGGGTGCAGGAAGCCCCATCCCCTCCTGCCTGCTGGGATTGAGGCAAAGCTTTTCCTGCTGGGCCCTGCTGTCCCTGTGGGATGCGATGCCCGGATTATGGGAGGGAAGGATCAGGATGATGCTTGGGAAAATGCTATTTATGGGCTGCTGCAGATCTGACTGTGTTGCCTTGGGTGTAGGAAATTTCGGGGCACTGAGTGTCCTTCCACCCTGCTCAGCCTGGGGTGAGCCCTGGAGCAGTGGCCAGCAGCAAGTGGGTGTTTGGGTTTTGTGCCCTGTGCTGTGACTTGTCCATGAAACTGTCACATTTTCTGTGCTGACAGGGTTCTCCTCTGGCTCCAGCACCTGGACAGTGCTCTGCTCTGTGTGTGCCAGTTCTGGAGTGAAACAGGGGATGGCTTCTCTAGAAAAGGAAATATTTTCCAGGTATTTGAGGTCAGCATGACTCGGGAAATAATTATGAGCCTCTCAGGCAGGGTTGGTACGAACGGTACCGTCAATCCAGGGAGATGCAGCTCTGTGTGAAGGGGTGAGGTGGAACAGTACCAGACATAACCTGAAATGACTTAACAAGCTGTTCAAGTTTTTTAAATGCGTGTGTCGTTTTTTTTTCCTCTTTAATTTAAATTTCCTCTGACATTTCATAGGCTTCATCGCTCAATGTGAAGCCAAGATCCATGTGAGTGTGTGCGGTAGGATTGTTTTTAAATTTTATTTTAAATACAGATGTCTGGAATAACTTTTTTGCACACACTGTAGGAGTGTAAAGGTTTCTAAGCAACATCATTTCATGCTGTTTGCATTCGAGAATGTAAAACAGGGTTCCTTTTTTTAAAAGTCTCTGCAGTGCAGGCATAATTACAGGATCCCATTATGCAGCATTGTGTCTACGGTGAAGCCTGCCCTAATGGAATATTCTGCCTTCTGCTGAAATCTTACCTGCTTTTTACCGAGACACTTAAGGACTTAATTAGCGTCATTATAGACTGCCACCCCCTTCCTCAGCCCCGTGCATGAAGGGATAATGATCTGTCCAAGCTAGCAGTGTGTTCACTTCCCATGGTTAGCAGCACCACACGGAGGGAGCGTTTCGGAGCTCGCTGCTGCTCTCTTGCATTGAGCATGGAGGAGGAGGGGGGAAAAATGAAAGCATTTCCTAGGAGCAATAAATATACTCTGTATTTACTTGGCCTGGTCCCTGCCACTGAGCTGGGAGGGTGTTTGTCACTGGGAGATCCCCGTGGAGCTCCTCCGTGCGATGCCTCAGCCCGTGCTCAGAGTGGAGCCAGCAGCCCTGCAGGTCTGCGCTGCAGGGCACCCACAGGCACTCCAGCCTTCAAAAGAGTGCCTGGGCAACAGCAGGAGCCCTGTGGATGCAGAAAATCGCTCCGTGATGTCCCTGTGGGTGTGCTACATGTAGGCAGCATCGTCCACCGACCTGCGTGTCCATCCATCTGTATGTGTAATTAGAGTGGATGGAATGGTTTGGGTTGGGAGGGGCCTTAAAGATCATTTAAATTCCACCCCCTGCCATGGGCAGGGACACCTTCCACTGTCCCAGGTTGCTCCAAGCCCTGTCCAACCTGGCCTTGGGCACTTTCAGTGATGGGTCAGCCACAGCTTCTCTGGGCACCCTGTGCCAGGGCCTCCCCACCCTCACAGGGAAAAATTCCTTCCCAATATCCCGTCTAAACCGCATCTAAACTGGTTCCTGCTGGCTGCTCTTGCTGGACAGCAGGTGTTGCACTGGAAGCAGCCGTGGTCAGTGGGTTGGAGTGACAGGACGTGGCTTGAGGGCACTGCTGTGATGCTGAGGGGAGCTGGGGAGGATCACCCTGCTGCTACATGACAGCATCTGCAAAGCTCCTGTCAGCTGCATGGTCAGTGCTAAACAGCGTTTGCACTGAGCCGCCCAACGGAGTTTTACAAACATCTGGGGGAGTTTTGTGTTTTATGAGATGGGGAGCGTTGGCTTTTGTAACAGGGATGGGGCCAAAGGAGGTTTTATTGCTGGTTAGGTAACTTCTCTGGCATGTTGTGCTGGGAGCCCCAGACATAATTAATGAGGTGTGGGAGTGCTGTGGTGCATGTGTTGCTTTGTGTGATGGCTGCTGCTGCTGCACCCCGTGCCAAGATGTGGTCGTGACATTTTCCTTACAGGTGGACAGCTCTCATCCCCCTCCACCTCCTGTGTCTATCCCGTGGTGGCATTTCTGCCCTCCCTGCGTCAGGTTTTTGCTCTCCCAGCAAGTTTTCTCTGGAATTCTGCTAACATCTTGCAGGGAAGTTCACCCAAAACCTCTGCTCTTTGCACTTGCTTGTTCAGGTGGGAAGGGGCACTGTGAGAGTGGTCAGGGATCTGGGAGCTGGTCCTGTGGGACGTGGCATTCCCACAGCAGCATTCAGGGTTGTTGTTCAAAGGCTGGTGGCTCATCTTGTGTGAGAAGCAAATACAGGAAAGAAGGAGCTGTGATACTGATGGATTTCCCATTGTCCTTGACTTGTTTGGATTCCTGAGCATCACCTGCTTGCTCCCTCACCTCAGCAAATGTGTGTGGCCTGGGGTGATGCAGGGAAGTCACCCATGCTGGGAGCAACCGGCAAAGCCCAGAGCTGCTCCAGGGCCTCGTCTTCCTGGCTTGTGAAAAGTGCCCCTGCCCATGGCAGGGGGTTGGAAGCAGATGATCTTTAAGGTCCCTTCCAACCCAAACCATTCTGTGATTTCCTGCTCTGCTTTGCTGATCCAGGCTGGCTCTCCTGCACTGTCCATTCCTAGGAAGGACTGGCTGCAGTGATGCAGTGCCTGTTTTTTTATTTGTGGTTTTTTTTTTTTTTTTTTTCTGAAAGCCACTTGGCTCCTCTCTGGCTTTTCCAGCCTCTGCCCTCAAGGAGCTGTGTGTGCTCCCTGCTCAGAGAGCTGGGAACATCTCCTCAGCCCCACACAGGCACGGGAAGGTGCAGGCAGTGCTGGCCCCCAGCCCAAAGCCCATCCATGCTGCAGCTCCCTCCTGTTTTCCAGGGAGATGGCCGGAGGTCTCCAGCAGTGCACGTTGCCTTTGGCTCCACAAACACTGAAAAATGGTGCCAGATGGATGGAGCTTTGCAGGATCACGTCGTCTGCCCCACACTCCGTGTATTTTAAACAAACCTGGGAGGGGGTTTGGGCTGGATCCTTGTTTGTTCTTGAAGGAATTGATGAGGGCTTCAGAGTCCTCGTCCATCCATCTTCCATATGGAGATAAAAAGTTTTGGCTGAATGCTGCTAAATGTGCCGTCATCTATCACAGCGGAGGCGGGATTGTGTCAAGGAAAAATAATCCACCATCAGGCTCAAAAGGAGAAAAAAAGGAAAAGAAAAAAAGGGAAAGAAATAAGATTTCCAGTGAAATGCATCACTTTAAAAAATCCAATTCACTCTTTGCCAAGTCATTGTTTGGTTTTACTCTTGTTTCACATGAAAGCAACCTTTAAAGGTTACTTTTATCCCTCTTTAATGAGCTGTAGAAATGAGGCTGGTCTGTCACAGGGCAGAGGGCAGGGATGGGGCCGTGTGTGGAGCTGATGCTCCCCTTTGGAGCGGCCCTGTGAGCTGTACCACAGCTCCCTGGCTGCCAGATTCTGCAGCCAGCAGCTTTCAGCAAGAGGAATGAAAGAGGATCATTGATGTATATCTGTCCCCTTGCTGTGGTGGAAATGATATGTGCTGCAGTGTGTGTGGGAGAGAGAATAGACGGGGCTGGCTGTGTTTTTCTGGAGTGTTCTGGACGCTGGGGTTTGCACCCCGGGGACCAGGTTTGCCTCCACCCCTGCTGTGCTGGGTGCTGAGCTCTTCAGAGATGTGACCCCAATGAGAGCTCTTGGAAACCTGATCCCTGCAGTGAGTGGGACCTGGCCTCATCCTGCCCCTGTGGGCGAGGGGACACCCAACCCCTCCCCAGGACAGCCCCGTGCTGCCCCTTCTTCCCTCTGCGCTGTCCGGGTGTGTTCAGGTGACAACGAGGGTGTCCCAGCACCTCTGCAGGGATGGACGGTGCCAGGAGCCCCAGTGTCTGATTGCTGAGTGTCCCTCTGCGCTGTAGGGCAGCGTGAGGGAGTGGTGGGCATGGGGCACAGCTGCCCACGGCTGGGGCTGCTTCAGCTCCACGGCGAGGTGGCTGCGTGAGCGAAACAGGGCTGGCAAACGCAGCAGCAGCGTCTCTAGATGAGACTCATCAGACTCTGTCTGTGGATTGGGCTCTTCCTTCTCCCACCAGATCATCTCTTCTGCCCAGGCATTGTGCAGGAGCAGATCCAGAGTCCCCCAGCCCAGCTGGAACCCTCCCAAACTGCAGCACGACCCTCCCAGTCCGAGGGCTGCTGCATTTTCTCACTCTGCTCCCAACGGCTGTGCTGCTAAAACGTCTCTCTCATTTTTCTTCCCTTCGCGTCACGTTGCTTGAAGCTTTTAGGGGAGACCTGGCTGATGCAGAAGGAGCAGCAGTGGGGGGTAAACGAGCGCTGCCGTGCACAGAAAACCCGATGTGTTTGTGCTTCCCTGTGCTGCTGTGGATGTGGGACACGAACCTTGGCACGGGCCACGTCTGCACCAGGGATGAAGGCAGCTGGGAAGGGCTTGGTGATGATGCTGTCAGTGCTCCAAGAGGGGTGATTTTCACATCCCCACCGCTGGGATGCCAGCAGGAGTCTGCAGTTGGCGTGGATCTCTGGCCCTGGCTCTTGCCACCCTCTGGAGAGGCATTTTTCCCGAAACCCCTTTCCCAGCAGAAATCATCTCCATCTTCTCTATGGAGCCTGTCTGTGTGAGAGGGGGTTTTGCACGAGAGGACTGCGCTGCTTTGGGTGTTTTTGCCGCTGTGGTGTGAAGGCTGCCGGGCGCTTCCCCCCGCAGCAGGAGCAGCTGCCCCGGGATGCTCTGTGCGAGCAGGATGTGGTGGTCTGGAGAGGAGCTGTCTGCTGGGGAGCTGCCAGCATGGAAGGCCCTCTGGAGAGATTCCCTTGGAGGGAGCAGAGCTGAGGAGGATGCTGTTTTCTGTGGAAGTGTCAGGAGGCCGCTGGAGGCAGCGGGCAACAGAGAGCAACTTTCCTATGGGAAAGTAAAGCCTTGTTCCATTTTTAACCCTTGGTAATTGAGTCCAGGGTGAAATGTGACCCCAGGTTACATAGTTGTAATGCCTTCCCTGTGTGCTGGGCTTTGGGCCCACAGGAGGGGGAAGGAGCAGTCGTTTGCTGCTTTTGGCCCAGCTCCATGAAGAAGCGAATTTGTCAGTGCCTGTAAATAATGAAAATCGGGAGGCAGGAAGTGGATATCTCCTTAAGTGACATCGGAGCCCACAGCCCCGCGTGGCTTTGGGGACACTCACCCGGGCCAGTGTGTGTGGCTCAGGCAGAGGAATGCCTGGGAGAGTGGCAGGGGAGTTTGGAGTCCCTGGTGGGGCCGTGAGGTGGGACCGTGTCCATGCGGGAATCTGTGTCCTGGGAATCCTGTGAACTGGCCCTGGCCCACCAGCAGGAAGGAAGACAGCCCAGATAGGCCATCGCTTTTGGCAGGGGTCTCTCCCAGGTATAATGAGCTTTCCATGCTCAGCTTTGTGCTCTCTGTTCGTGGATGGAGTTGGGAGTCACACAGATCCCGTGCGATCAGCGGGAGCTGGGCTGGGTGCTGGTCCCAAACCATCCCTGTGAATTTGGGAGCCCTGCAGGCACTGCCAGGGTTTGGAAACCACACCCAGCAGGGGCATCCCTCAGCAGCCTGCACGGGAGATGCCTTATCCTGGGCAGCTGGGATCTCCTCACGCTCCTTTTTACCTCTGCTTTCCAGGAGGCTTTGTAATCCGATGAGTACACTGAGACAACAGTAATAAAAAATTTACTCGAGCCTTGTCATTAAAAATAGATGGCTGTAGCCTAAAGGTGACTTGTTGGGTACTTGCTTGCTGTTCTGCTTTGTTATGAAGCCTGGAAATGACTGGGTTTTGTAAAGTAGTGTTGCTTGTTTTCCTCACGCTTTTTCCCAACCTTACAAACATTAAATATGCCATGTCGGGTTGGTTTTGTTGCAGTCTCCTAGGAAGAGCTGCCCACTGGGAACTTTCTCTGCCCTGAGGATGTCAACAGATCATTTATCCACCACGAGGAAAACAACAGTTGACTGTAAAATGAGACCTTAGAAGTAAAAAAAAAAAAATAAAAATAATGAAGTGGTGAGTTAGCAGCAGTCAGCAGTTCCTCTGGACTTGCTACTTCAAATATCCTTGTTGCAAATTCCCTGGAAAAAGGGTAGGGTACACAAGAGCTGAGTTTTTGGCGTTAAATACTTCCAGACGTCCTCAGGCCATCAGGAGGGAGCAGGCCAGCTGTTGCTCCAGATGTTGCCTTGGGGAATGGATCACCCACGGGAGCGGGATCGCTGCAAGCTCTCTCAGATGCCTTCCCCTTCTGGTTGTGTGAGGCAGCTTTTATGAGCCTTATCCCCAAAAATGGCACGAGATCTGTCTCTGGGGCTACTTGGGAACATGGGGTGGGGAAGAAGGAGCGGCAAGAGGCCAGTGGAAATCTCAGAGGATGCTCCAGACACAGGAGATGTCGTGGGCAGGCAAGGACTGGACAAGAAGTGTGTGGGTTCTGCTGCCATCCCCGATTTCCCTTGTTCCCGTTTTGATGTGGAACAAGGAATTCTCTTAAGCCCACTCCCCTGCCAGCCCAGTAAACAGGAGGTGCTGAGCAACCCAGGCACCTCTCCCACCTCTTGGAAATCCTGGGAAATGAATGTTTTGTTGTTAGCACAAAGCAATTAGAAAGAATTTGTGTTTTCTTGCTGGATGTGCCTTTTCCCACCTCCTGGATTAATCCTGGCTGCAGATGCTCATCGTTAGCTGTGCAGCTCGGGATTTGTGTGCACCTGGCCTGCATCTTGTAGCAACAGAAGCAGATGAAACATCTGCTCGAGGGGGGAAGAAAACCCCGTGGTGTTTCCTGCCAGCTTGGCTGGGAGAGAGGAAGGGATGGGAGGGTGGAGAGGGCACAAGCAAGAGAGTGCTCAGGGTGGAAAAATGTGATCCGGATTCTCCATAACAAACTCGATCTCTGGGCCAGCGTGAGCGGGATGTTTGCAATGACTGCAAAGTCCAAACCTCGCAGTCCCTGAGGATGGTGAGGGGCAGAGAGGCATGGCTGGGTGGGAACGTCCTCCCCAAACCCTGTGGGGAGGTGCTGATGAGGGCACTGCTGGTGGAGCTGATGGAATGGGGGTGTGAGACAAAGGGGGGCAGGGTGTGTGACACTGTGACACCGTGCCGTGCTGGGGACATTAAATCCCAGTGAACTCTGAGTGCTGAAAGGCTGCCCTGTTCCTCAGGGAGGGACAGAGGCCGATCAAAGCCATCCTCGTTGTTCCAGCTGGCGGTCACTGGGGACAGACCCACGGATGCTGGTGCTGGTGGGCTCGTGGCAGCCCCGTGCTGAGGTCACCTGCTGTGAGCACCCAGCAGGGCTCACCTGGGCTCCTTTGGGGCTGGGAAGGGCATCAGGGTGATGCAGGATACCTGAAGGGAGCCTACAGGAAAAGGTGGAGAGGGACTTTTTACAAGAGCCTTGAGTAGACAGGACAAGGGAATAGCTTCAAACTAACAGAGAGTGGGTTTAGATGGGATTTTAGGAAAAGAATTCTTCCCTATGAGGGTGGGGAGTCCCTGGCACAGGGTGCCCAGAGAAGCTGTGGCTGCCCCTGCATCCCTGGAAGTGTCCAAGGCTGGGTTGGATGGGGCTTGAAGCAGCGTGGGCTAGTGAAAAGTGTCCCATGGCAAGGGGATTGGAACTGGATGATCTTTAAAGTCCCTCCCAACCCATTCTGTGTTTCTGTGTAGTTTTTTCAGGCAGCATCTGGGCATGGGGGAATTGAAAGGAGCAGTCCTAATGCCCCGTAGGAGAAAGGGACACTCTAATAAATGAGTGAGTAG
Organism: Corvus moneduloides; assembly: GCF_009650955.1. NCBI lineage: Eukaryota > Metazoa > Chordata > Aves > Passeriformes > Corvidae > Corvus > Corvus moneduloides. The sequence continues at coordinate 2,295,164 of NC_045490.1, read as the reverse complement.
GATCCCTGGGGACTCCTGAAGCCTTGCAGGCACCGGGGGATGTGTTTTGGATACGTCAGCAGGGACAGAGATCCTGGGGGTCACAGCAGACAGGGAGTGGTGGGATAGTGGCGTGTTCAGGCTTGGGAAAAACTGCTGCAAAAGCAAAGTTCACTGCCTGGAAATTGATTTAGTCTGTGCCCGATGGAGCCTTTGGCCACCCTTTGTTCCCTTTGTGCCAGTTTCCATAGGATCCTGTTCCAGCAAGGAGCGTGGCTGGTGCTGCAGAGTGGTTGCAGTATTAGACCATCTTCAGGGCTTGACAAATCACCTCGCAAAACACGGAGCAAGTTGCTATTTGCAGAAAGGTTTTGTGGAAAAGGCACTTAACCCGGAGGAAGAGGTCTGCATTCCAGAGCAGTCAGCTCGGAGCCCTGTCCAACTTCACGTGCAAAGTTAAGCTTTTCTCAGAGGTAAACATTGCTTTAAGGCAGGATAAACCCAACCCAAAGCGAGGAGGGATGGCTCTTCCACGACCACAAGTTAATCAGTGTGGAGCTCCAAACAGGGCAATTCCTGGCAGGCAGCTCCATGCACAGGTCCCTCAGGGGTCCCACGAGGGTCCCCCTGCCTGGGCTGAGCTGGGGAGGGATGAAAGAGCAGCAAAGAAGCAGCTGCTGAAAATTTCCTTCCTGCTGCTGGGAAGGACGAGCAGCTCTTCCTCGGGGTGAATCACGCTCCGTGCTAAGCAGCTAATCCTGCTGCCTGTGCTGGCCTCTGATAAGCTCTCCAGCCAACTCAGATGGTTTTCCAGCATCTTTATTAGAAAAAATAATGTCAGAAGCATTTGGAAGTCAATTATGTTTCATATGATTAATGTTAATTATTATCAGTTTTGTTAGTTCACCTAATCCACCAGGATTCTCCCATTAATAGATGGCACTAATTTGTTCCCAGAGTTCACTCTCTCCCACCAGTGGATTTTGGAGCATTTCCCCAAACTGTCCTCTGTTTTGTATTTGATTGGAAGTTAATTATTGTGAGCTGGGAGTTTCCACAGGCTCCTGTAAACATCAACTAAGCTTTGCAGTCTGGGTTATTTTTACAACGTGTCAGGCAAAGAAACCCAGGGTAAGAGTTTGGGAATGCTGGGAGACATCTGATTGAAAATGGGAATTGGCAGATAAGTGATGTGGAAGAGCAGGAGGTAAGAAGTGTGATGGGTGTGGATGGAGGAAAAAGAGGGTTGAGATACCCTGAATTAATGCCCACAGGCACAGAGTGGAATCTGACTTCTCTCCGTACTCCGGAGCAAGATGGAGCACAAGGAGTTTTTGCACGGATGCAAAACAATTTGAGGATCATTAAGACAGTAGGCTGGATGTGGAAGAAAATCCTTGGATAAAAGCTTTCCTCTTGCTTCATTTTTAAAATTTTGTTCACCCTTTTGTCTCTTTTTTTTTTTTTCTTTTTTTTCCCCCTCCATGAGGCACCAAGGAAATCCAAGAGACCTTCTTGTGCCTTTTTGGGTGTGGATGCCCTTGGAGCAGCTGCTGGCTGGCAAATGGTGCCCATTCCCTGTTCAGTGCTGCTGTGGGGATGGTTTGAATGCAGCCCACAAAAGAGACTGGTTTAAAAAAGGGTCGAGGGCTCCAGACAATCTCTGTGACTCCAGCATGTGTTCAAACCCCGTGCACAGTTCAGTTCAGCACATGGAGTTGTGCTAACACAGCTCCTTGCCAGCGAGCACAGTGTTTGTTTGGAGATGGTGTTGTGAGCCCCAGAGAGCTGGGCAAGGGTTATTTTCATTGCTAACACAATAACAAACCACAGCACTATGGAATTTATCATATAGGAGCAGCAGGAGGGGGTCAGGGGCTGCCTGAGTGCGGCACTGAGGGCTCTGCTTGTTGTGTTTGGCTTGGAGACAGAATTCCCAGTGGGATTTTTGGGGCAGCAATCAATCCCTGTCTGCTTTTCTTTCTTTGATGGAGTAACAAGGAGGAAGAGCCTGGTGCAGGATGGCACCGGGGGAGTGCCAGTGGTGGAATGGAATGGGTTGGGTTGGAAGGGAGCTTAAAGATCACCTGGTTCCAACCAGGGACACCTTCCACTATCCCAGGTGGCTCCAAGCCCCATCCAGCCTGGCCTTGGACACTGCCAGGGATCCAGGGGCAGCCGCAGCTGCTCTGGGCACCCTGTGCCAGGACCTCCCCAGCCTCATGGTAAAGATGGGATGGCACAAGAAGGGCCCACCTTGTCCAAAACTCATTGAGGCACTGGATGGTCAGTAATTTATTTTTTGTTAAACACAGTTCTATCACTGGGTGGATTTTTTTTTTTTTTAAATAAGGACACTGCTTGGTTTTGTGCAGACGAGAGCAGACTTTTAGGGCATCCTTTTCCTCGTGACTGATTTACTCCGTGTCTGTGGTGGGGTCACTCAGCTTCCTGCTCTGCCTCACATCTCCACCTCCAACTGGCACAGTGTGGCTCATTTCCCACTTTTAGTTTGGAGTGCAGCTTTAATGGAAATGGTGATTTTCAGCAACGACTTCACAGTGTCTGATTTGGGAAAAAGCTCTCGAGTTTTCCATGTGGTTATCAGATAGTGACTGATGGTAAAACCCCAGCCCTCTCCTCGACCTGACAAAGGTCCTAACAGTGGTCAGTGAACATAAAAGTGCCCTGCAGTCAGTCCATGTCCCAGGGGGTTTTTTATGGGCAGCTTTCTCGGGAAGTATCATAAACGTTGTGATTAATCCCTGAGAGAAAGCTGCTGCTGGGACATGGGAACACGGGGTTTCTGTGCCTGCAGCCCTCGGGGCAGGGCAGCTGCTGCACTGAAGTTGCTCTTGCGAAGTAACAGAGCAAAATCCTGGTTTATTTATTGGTCTTCTTGTTCTTAACAGCCTGTTGAGGTTGGGAAGCCGAAGGGAAGCTCTTGGAGTGGCCTTTGGGAGAGTGTTGCACGTCAGGAATCAGAGTATGGCACACAGGCAGTGAGCAAGCCCTGGGCAGGCTTTCAGGCAGGGCTGCTGACCCTGGATGAGCCCTTCAGGTGCATCCTCGTGCTGTCCTCGCAGCTCTCACTGCTGTGGGAAGCTGTTCACCTGCTGCACTGCTTGAGGGCAGAGGAAGGATGCTCTGATCTGAGGTTCCCCCTTTTCTGCCTCCTGCCTCCAGTGTGAGCTGAGACTGATCGCTTATTCCTGCTCTGCTTTGTTTCCGCATCTCAAAGATGGGAATAAAGCAGCTTTGTGCACTTAAATTCAGAGCTCAGCTCCCTTGTCCTAGGCAAAGTGTGAATGAAATGATGTCTCTCTTACCCTGCATCCAACTGGCTCCTCATGAGCGGCCAGTCCAGAGCATGGAGCTGACATGACGAGATTTTTTGGGAGGTGATGTGGTGGCAGCAAGGTGGGATGAGAGTCAGGAGCTGGTTATTTTGGAGAGAGCAGCCCAGCAGGATGGCTCCTGGCTGTGTCCTCAGCACAGCAACACAGGGTAACTCAGCCTTGCCTTTTTCCTCCAGGAGAAAACGTTTGCTGGAGGGTTGTGGTGGGTGCAGATGTTTTGTGTCTCTCATCCCTCGAGGTCAGCTGGAGTTCTGCTAGCACCGGTGACGTGTGTTGTGCAGCAGAGGCCAAACCCTCCCTCAGACAGCACTGTGGGACTTTTCTGTGCTCTCTGAAGGCTTTTATGGCACCCCAGCACAACCAGGGCCGGGGCTGAGCTGGTGGCACTGGTACCAAATCACCCAAAGCAGGTCTCCTGTAGCATCACTGTCCCCATGCCAGGCTGGTGGCTGGAGAAAGCTGGAGATGACTCATTTCCCTCCTGAATTCCTGTCTCTCCTCCCTTTGGGCATCTCGCTGCCAGCACTGCTCTCCCAACTGCCTGCACGACGCTCTTGGCTCGCTCTATTTATAGGGAATTTAATAAGATATCAATTAAAGAAATGAAAACAAACCAAAGATGCGTCTGTCAGGCGAAAAAGCTGGAGCGAGGCAAGGTTATTGGGAGCAGTTGTTCCAAATCTTGTCAGCTCTTTTTATAGACAGTCCCTGTTGTTGTGGGACAGCTGGGCTGGACTCGTGTGTCCCAGCAGGTGGTGGCAGCCACCCCATCCCTCTGCTGGGACCGTTGTGTCCCCTGCTCATTAAAAAGGGGAGGGATGCTAATGAGAGAAGTGGGCTTGAGGGAGTCCCTCTTTGTAAAGCACGCTGTTAATTAGCTCTCCTGATTTACTGCTTTCCTCTTCGGGGGATATGGCATTTGTGATCCTGTGGGGAGGATGTGAGCTGGCATGGAGAGAGGAGATTTCTGCTCCTTCAGGGCTTTATGATCCTCCTTCCTCTTGAAAATTCCAGCTGTGGGGAGAGACCAGGAAATTGGAGATTTGTTTCTGACTGAGTGAATTAGTGTCTGTCTCTGTAAAATCTGTTTCTCTGAGTTTTGCTGCACCCTAAGTATTCTTTTGGCTCGCTGCCTCTGCAGTGTCAGCACGGGGAGAGCCTCCTGCTGCAGTCAGAGGCCATCCCAAACTGTCTCCAGCTCTGTCTGGGATCTCTGGTATGTTCATTTGTCCCGTGGTTTTGAGAGGGTGGGGGTGAACAGGCAGAAATGCTCCGGCCAGGGTCCCTCCAGGCTCAGAGCTCCTCTCCTGACCCTATGGGCTCCAGGGTCCATGTGCTTGTCACTGAGGGTGTGCCAGCCCTGCCCTCATGCTCCCAGCATCCCTGTGCCCCTTTTCTAAAGCTACCTGGAACAGATTATTTCTCTTTACAAGTCTGAGCTGCTTCTGCTCTTTATTCCTCTACACTCTATATTCTGTATTCTTTTAAAAGAGCTTGTAGTGACAGGACACAGGGAATGGCTTTAAAATGACTGAAATTGGGTTTAGATTGGATATTGGGAAGGAATCGTTCCCTGTGAGGGTGGGCAGGCCCTGGCACAGGGTGCCCAGAGCAGCTGTGGCTGCCCCTGGATCCCTGGCAGTGCCCAAGGCCAGGCTGGACACTGGGGCTTGGAGCAGCCTGGCACAGTGGGAGGTGTCCCTGCCCCTGGTGGGTGGTGGGGGGTGGAATTTGAGTGATCTTTAAGGTCCCTCCCAACCCAAACCATTCCATGATTGTCAGCCTGGTGATGTTAACCCTTGCGTGGTTCTCTCTCTGGAGAGATTGTGATGAACAAAGCCAGGACTTTGCCCAGATGCAGTCTGAGTCCCACTTGTCCCTCCTGTCACTGTCATCTCTTTCTGGTCTTTTCTGCTCCTGCTGCTTCCTCCATCAGCTCCTCCTGTGCCCACCTCTGCTCCAGCTGCCTCTGATTTGTCAGGTACTTCCTCTCTCCTCCAATTCACTTCCCCAAAATTACCACACGGAGCAAACTACCTCCTCCAGCCTTATTAAAAACACAAGGAAAATGTATCTGCACAGCTCCTGGGCTCCGTTTGATATTGTTTGATCAACTGAGAGCAAGAGGAAGGAAAGTGCTGAGTTGGGGGAATTCAATAGGAGCTGTTCAAAAAAACAAAAAGCCATGTCCAAAAGCACAAGCATGATCTCATGCAACACAGACATTGTGATCTGGGAACTGCAGAGGGCTGAGCCTTTGTGTCTGGGCAAACAAAGGGACAGAAATAGCAGCCCAGAAATATTAATTCATTGTCAAAGTGATCCCCACTCCCCGGCCATATGATTTATATGGAGCAGAAACCAGGGCAGCTCTGCTTGGCTTCTTTATGTAAGGGAAGGAGAGTGGAAAAAGAGTGAAAACTCACAAGCTGGGCTCAGCTCTGGGAGCTTCTGCTGTGGCCTTTAAGGCTCTGAAGTGACTCCTTCATGCCTGTGCTACAAAATCAACCTTCAAGTCATGCTGTGGCTGAAGTGCATTTGGGGCCACGGCCGCTTCTAATTTAAGAATTTCACTTGGAGGTTATCAAACAAGCAATACTTTGATCCTGCCCTGGCATTTGCACACCCAGCAGCATCCTGGGGGCTCGCTCTGGCTGTCCTTCCTGCCAGCTGTCGGCCACTGCCATTTCTGTCCAGGAAAACCAGCCCCAGAGCATCCAGGGAAAAGAGCTGTGAAGGAGGATGAGGACAAACGTGGTTGACAAAAGGCCCTTGGGGACAGGGAGCTGGAGGGGCAGGAAGTGTTTCAGAGATTGCTCTCAATTTGGTTTATTTTCTACTTTGGCTGTCCCAATTCATCCCAGTCCCTGTGTGTCCTCTGCTCCACTGCTGTCCAGTTACTACCTCGGGCCAGCCCTGGAATGGGCCCTGGCAAGCCAAGGACATCCCGAGAGAGGAGCTGTTAAAAATGGGAGCTTAAAACAACAGGTAGTGTGGATGCTAAAAAGTTAGAAGCAGAGGAATTTTCCAGCTTCTGCAGCATCCTGTGAAGTTTTCCTTTCTCCTGCAAGCTAGCTGAGAAACAGTTTGAGGTTTTTGTAAACCAAGACTTTATCTCACAGCTGCAAACTTGTTTTTCAAGTATTATCATGGTACATTGAAGAAAATATTTTGAATGGGTGTTGTAGAGCCTCTACCAATCATTCTAGGAGGTGGTTGATCAAGAGACCAATAACATCATGCCACTCTTGTGAACCAAGTTATATAAACGGATTTATAATTAATTAAATCAGACCACTTTATTCCTGATCTTGGACTCGTGTCATTTCTCGCCGTCCCTGGTACAACAACAAGGTAGAACTGGCACTGTGCTTGTGTGTCAGCATGAGACCCTGCTCCAATGAACCATCTTCTCCTCTTGTCATTTTCTGTGAAATACTTTTTTCCCCCTCAGGAAAAAAAAAAAAACTTTTAGAAAAAAAAAATTATTTGGCCGCCTGTGTCTGTGCAGATCAAACAACAAACTTCCATCATTAAACGCCAGCGAGTCACAAGGGCCATCGTGACTCTGTCTTAAAAATAACCCCAGAGGCCCCTTGCAATTGCTCTGCAGGCTGGGATGAGTTCCTGCATTCCCCAGGGAAAAGCAGAGGCAGGCTGAGGAAGAGACCCAGGGAGAGACGGTCACTCTCATGAAAAGGCTTTGATGACTTTTCATATCTGCTTTTTGTCCTCTTTGCAGCTCGGCTTGAGCCCTGTGAAATGGATGTTTCCTTCAACCCTCCTCCACTTCCATTCCTTTTGCCTTTGTCTCCTTTTCTCCCCCATTTCCTTTTGGTTTTGTTTTTTTTTTTTTTTGCAGGGGTGAGGGGGGTTGGGGGTGGCTTAGAAAGATCTCACCTGTTAATAAACCCTGCTCCAGCCACTTAACATCAGTGTGCAAGGAACGATATTCCCAATGCTCAGCTCTTGGAAGAAGCTGGGTTATTTCCTGACGATGCTCTGTTGCAACGAGTTTTGCATCAAGTTTTGATCCATTGACAAAGGTGCAAACTTCCAGCTTTGAGTGTTTGGGGGAAAGCTGCAGCTCGGCCTTGAGGTGACGCCCTTAAATTCTTGTGACATTGTTCTCCCGACCTGTGAAAAGTGGGATAACGCCTCTCCCTCCCTCTTCTTACCCCTAAGAATCGCTCAGTTGTGTGGTTCCTTGGGATGTCTGGACACGTGGCACCCTCAGAACTTCAAACAGAAGTGACTTCAGGGCAGCAGGAGTTTCTCCAGAGGTGTTTTTCCTTAAGGCAGGACAGTGCAGCACATCCCTGTTTATTCCAGACTGGGAAGGGGATAACACTGGTGCAGGAGGGCTGCACCTCTCTGGGCTGGGGTGCCACGTGCCCTTTCACTTAGGATCAGCTCCCATCAGGGCTGGCAGGGTTTTGGCATCAATTAAAAGAGGAGCTGGAGCACCCAGCTGTTTCTCCTACCTGCAGCACAACCTCTCACGAGACCTAATCCAGCATCACATCCATGATTTGTTCTGAGTTGCTGATCCTTGGACACCCTTTTGTGAGTGACCCCTCGAGGACAAAGCACGGGGGTGGTGGAGTGGCAGAAACCCTCACCTGCACATCTCCAGGGACAGGCACCGGTGCTGGCCTCAGCTTTATCTCCTTGTCACTGTCATCAGATGAGGGTGGTGTTGGCCAGTGGCTATCCCAGAATAATCTGGCAATAAGGAGCTTAAGCATGAGATGAGGCTCACTTGGAGATGCAGGGAAGTCCAGACACATCTCATGACAGACGCAGACATAACAGGTCATTATTTTCATTTTATTTAATTTATGAACAATGGGGGGAAAACTGCCCTTGCTCAGCCTCTTCTTGGTTTTCCTGTGCGTCTGGTTTTTTAATTTTCAAAGTAGCTAGAGTGACCCTTCCAGCTGCCTAATTTCAGTTTGTCTTCTCTTAATATCTCCGTTTTCTGCTGTGTTTCCTTCATGGTGACTCCCCAAAACCTCTGGAGAGTGGAAGGTGTCTCTGCCCACGGCAGGGGGTTGGAACTAAATGATCTTTAAGATCCTTTCCAACCCATTTCATTCTATAATTCTAGAAAGAATTATTGAATAAATGTGATTCTTGAAATGGATCTCTGAGGTGACAGCGTGTTTTGTCCAGCTGGGTCATCAGCCAGCAGCAGCTTTGGGCAGTTGTGCTTCTCAAAATTAATTCTCCTAAAGCTACAGGAGTTGGGCATTTTCCTAATTCATTTTTTTTTTTGCATGCAAGCGTTAGGCATGTGAGGTCTGGTAAGTTTCTCTGAGTGGTTATAAATTATTACCAACTGTAGCTAATTAATCTCAAGGGTTTTGTGGTAAGCTTGTCTAGCACACATAAGAGAAATGAATACTTTTATTTTACTTGGCCATTTTTTGAGTTTGCTATCTAGATCTGCTCCTTCCTTAAGATGTGAATTTGGGCAACATGTGTCCCTTGCAACTGAATTTCTTCCCCAGAATGCTAATGCTGGTAGCTCTTAAAGGCTTTTGTGGAGCACTTGGAAGTTGTGTGAGATGAGAAACATAAATAAACTACTAACTAGCCTTGGCATAACTCTCCGAGCAGTGTCTCTGTTGATATGGAGGTTGGCTCCAGATAAAAGTATCCTTCTGTCTTGATAGTGATATGATTTGGATGAGGTTTTAATCCAAGACTGTGAGGCCAGATGAGACTTTTTCTAAGGATTGCCTTCCCTTGGATCATTCACCCGCTTTGGAACTCTCAGAAGTCTATTTATGACATGGCTTTTCTTTATTTCTTTACCTGGTGGTCAAGTGTTTATAGGCACCAAAATATTTCTCTCCAAAGTATCTTAGGACCTTAAATCTTGAAAATAAATGGGGTTAAAGTACCTAAACAAATTATTTTGTTTGGGTTTTTTTTTTTTTGGGGGGGGGGGGGGAGTTGGTACAATTTTAATTGATTTTTTTTTTTTTTTTGCTGTGTAGTAGCAGGAGAATCAGAGTCAGCCACCCTCCCTGCTCTACCTACATGTGCAGAATGTGCAGAGATCATGTCTTTACCTGTGGGTGGTTGGCATTCTGGAGAGGGACCTGCCTCTGAGTCAGCTCTAATGGGTTTCATTCTGCTCCAGCAGTAGTGGTTTACACTTGGAAAGTGAAAAGCCCTTCTAGATAAAACATTACACGGTGTGCAGAGCCATAGCTTCAGAGGCTAATTTAAAACCCATGTTCTACTCCCAGCTTTAATGTGCTAAAGAACAGGCAGCACTGACAGCTTGCTGAACAGGAGCAGTGATTTGGAACCCTGATTTGCAGAGTGTGTGTGTGTGTGTGTGTGTCTTGTCTGAACAGCCCAAATTGCAGCCTCTGTCAGAGTGGTTGCAATTAATTACAGATTGCTGCCAAATTCTGGCCTGGATTGCTGCCTCAATCCCACGGAGGAAAGCAGCACAGAAGTGACAGGGTGGGACTGAGGAAGTCAGAAAATTAAGAGAGGGTGAAAAGCCTCGCTGGTGGTTTGTTGGGCAGGTGGAGGGAGAGGGAAGGAGGCTTTGCAATGGTGTGAAATGGTGGGGTTAGAGCAGAAAACCCCCCAGATTTCCTCTTTTTTCCTTAATTTGGTGGATTTGCCACACTTTAGCTGTGACATCCCTGTAATTCTTGTTATGGGAATAAGCACTGGAGAGTGGTTGTTGGGGCTTCTAGCAGAGGTTTTATGGGGGTGCTGGAGTGCCCCTTGCATCCAGAACAGCAGAGCCACTTCTTGCAGCCTGAAGAGCTCCTTTGAGGAGCAAAACTCTGCGAGTGCAGCCCAAATAGTCCAGTTATTAATGATGATGCTCGTTTTGGGGGACACGCAGTCTGTTGCCCGCTTGGAGCAGATTTCTGCAGGATGGTCATTTATCCAAGAGCAGGACTTGAGCAGCAAAGAGCTGCCACCCTCTAGGACTTTGCTGAGCTGCTGAAATCAATAAAATCTCTGAGCAAAAAGCAGCAGCAGGACCATTGCTCCCAGACAAGGATATGAGGGAGACACGCCCCATGTTTCTGGAATATCGCAGCCACCTCTGGGTAAGGTGGATTTTTCTTTCCTTTGGGATTTTTTTACATGTGCTTGTTGCTTTCCTTTTTTTAGTTTCTTTGCCTTGCTGCTCCTCTGCCTGGTACATATGTCTGTGTTAATTAGAGAAAAAAAAAGAGTTATGCTTTTAAGTGTCTTAATTAAGATTTTTCTTAACACGCCCCCCAACACTTTCTCAGAGTTTTTTTTTTCACTGACATCTAAAACTGTTCTTAAAAGCTGGGCTTGGAACAATCTCCTGCTTAAAAACTGACACGTAGATGTCTTTCCAAAGACACAATCCTTGGATAATTCACCTTCACAGCACCACTGAGACCTGTAAAGGCCTTGCTGAGGGTAGCAGGGAGGTGAACTGTCACAGGGAATTGGGGTTGGATCTGGGATTGGGTCCAGTCCTCTTGAGGCCGTCTGAATTCTGGTTCTTGAGGAATGTCTCCAAGTACAGCTGGAAAGTTGGTTTGTGTTTAAAAAGTGAAAATATGGTTACTCGTAGCACAGTCATTGCAGAAACAGCATCTATTTGTTCAGTGTTAGGAACAAGAATTTTCTCAATGGCCTGATGGAAAAGCTGCAGGGAATTCTCCTTGCAGCTGAAATCCTCTGGTGGGTATTGCAAGCCTCTCCTCTGTGGTGGATCTGTGTTTGTACTGGGAAATTGAATTAAAGCTTCTTATTCCCAGCCAGCTCCAATGAGACTCTGGAGTGACTTCAACCCAAACTCCTCGGGGTAACTGTGAGATGTCTCTGCTCTCCCTGGTCCCCAAAGGTACCAAAAGCTCCTCGTTGGCCTCCTGGCCAATATCCTCAATGAAAGGGTGGATGCTGCCAGTATGAAATTTTGGGGTCCAGTATGAAATTTTGGGGTCCTTACAGCCTTGGGAGGAAAAACACTGCAGTGAGGAAACCTTCATTCCCAAGGCTGCTGTGTCACACCTTCTCTAACTCTGAATATCATCTGCATCTCCTGCTCCCTGCTGATCCTAAGCTGGCAGAGTGTGGGGATGAATTCTCTCCTGTGGGGATGGTTTGAAACAGGTTTATTCCAGAACTGCTCCGTGGTTCACAAGTGGCTTCTCTGCTGCTGCCTTCTGACGTGTGCCAAGCCCATGTCATGCCCTGAGCAGGGTCATGGGGGCTGATGGTAATTCCCAGATCCTGGCTCTGTGGGTTTTTGGGAAGTAGTGGAAGTTGCTCATAGAAAAAAAGGTGCCTCCACTTCCCTGCTTGTAAAATGGAACTTCTGCTTCTCTAAATCTCACTGTGCACGCCAAATGTTTTCAGATAAAACAGATGAGAAGCTGCTCAGAGGAGGGGCCTCGAGGGATCTGAATTAGCCATCAGCAGACCTTCAGCTGGAGTTAATGAGATGGAGAGTTAACAACCCCACGGATGGGTCAAGCTACACTAACTCTGTACCTGTGTGCATAATTGATGATGCCCCCGTGCAGAGATCTGCTCACCAGTGTCCTGGCTCGGGTTCTGCACACTCAGCCACCTGGCACAGCTGAAATGAATCCCTCTGTGCCCATCTGGCAGCCAGGGCCTGCAGCTCTGTCAGGGATTTGATCCCGTTCCTGCTCCTGGGGTTGGGTTCCCCTGCTTGTCACTGAGGTGGGAAGGCAGGAGCACTCCCTGCTCGGCCCCTGGGAAGGTGCTTCAGTGTCCCAGAGCTGAAAGCAGAGCCAGGACCTGCTCCCTGAGTCCGAGTTTCTCCTTGGAGAGTGGATTTGAGTGTGCTGGGGGATTTCTTGGCTTCTCTGTAGCAACTGAAGAAGGATCTGGGCATGTACGGCATGATGTCACTGAGGAACGAAGCCCAGAGGGGGAAGCACAGCACCTTGCAAGGTAGGAATGCCAAATCTGCCCCAAACTTCTATCATTAGCACACCCAGGTGTTTGGCACAGTGGTTATCTGTTGTTTTGGGATTACGTGCCATCCCTGATAGAAGGTACAGAACAGTCAGATAACAAGTACAGAACAGCACTTCAAACCCCTGGCATCTTTTCTCAGGGTAGCTGTAAGGCCTTGGTGTTCTGGACAAATTTTAGGGACTTTTTTTTTTGAGTCTGAAGAGGAAAAGCTGTGCCACTTTTACAGTTTCCTCCACTTGCAGTGGGCCCGTGTGCTGCTGAAGCAGCTGATGCCTCCTCCCGTGGGGTAAAACAACCCTCCCAGAGCACTTGGATGTGCTGGCAGGAGCCAGACAGACTGTACAAGTCACTGTTTACGTTCCAGATAGGACAGGCTGCACCCAGAGCTGAGTAATGGATCTGAATTAAATCCTCCTGGTAGGCTGATGCACCTCGAGTGACTGAGCTCGGCTTACACGAACTGGCAGCGTGACTGTTGGCTGGGGTTGCTTTATTTCTAGATCTTCCTTTGGAAGTACTATCACTCCTCGGGGCAAAAGCTCCACTTTCCCCCACTGGCTGGGCTGGTGACGTTGGAGAATTTGATCTTTGGCTTCTGTAGAAAGCCTGGGCTGCCTCCCCTGCTCTCCTGCTCGGGGCTCTGGCCAGGCTGCAAGTCGTGGAAAGGTCTGGCTCAAGCAGACTCTTCCTGGTCTAAAGCCAGCTCTTTGGCTGAGTGTGCCTCCTAGGAAATGAGGTGGGATTTTGTCAGGCTGTGAGCTACCTGCTCTTCAACTTCTCCAGCACGCTCTGGGCTCTGGCAAGAAAATTGCTGATGTTTAGGCCTTGTCTTTGTGAGTACAGTTTAAACAAGCCAAGCCCAGCTTGTCTCTGCAACGTGCCAGTTAATTCATGTTTTATTAGGACCAGGAGAGGTTTCCTGTGGTGTGTCCTGGCCAGAGCAGATGAACACAGGAGGCCACTCGTGGCCCTTTTCTTTGCTCTGTCATCTCCCTGTCCCTTTAGTGCATTTGTGTTTTGTGAAGGGCTTTTTGGAGCCTCTTGGTAATGAATGGATTGTGATGGATAACAGCAATTCTCAGATCCTCCCCTCTGCTGCAGCAGAGCCTTATTGGCTTTCAGGTGATGGGCATGGTAAGAAACCTAGAGAGAATGTGGCAGGGTCATGGTTTATTGGCTTAGGGCTCTGATGAATCTTCATGGTTTGTACTGAATTTTGTGTTGAGATATTGTAATTGTACAAGAGACAAACAAACACTGGTCCAATGCCTTGTCATGTGCTGTGTGAAAGGAGGTGGACATGTGGTTTCTGAAATTCTCTGCTTTCCAGGCCATTGAAATGTGATTTGTGAAGCAGTCAGACTTTCTTCTCTGACTGTTCATAGATCAAGAAAAACCATGTCCTTTCTGGAGCTCTTTTGTAGGCTCCTATCTGCAGAAGAGCATAAAAGAAATGTTTTTTAAATTTGGGGCAGTAAATTCTGCTAAGAATGCTCAAATTCAGGGGGAAAATATGCCGCATTCCTTAGCTGAGAGCTTCCATCAGCTCCTGAATCACCAGCAGAAGTGTCCTTCAGATTGAGAACAAATCCTTGTATCCATCTCCTTGTAGGTCTCTCATGGAGGGGCTGGAGCATGTCCAGGGCAGGGAACGGAGCTGGGAAGGGTCTGGAGCCCCAGGAGCGGCTGAGGGAGCTGGAAAGGGGCTCAGCCTGGAGCAAAGGAGGCTCAGGGGGGACCTTGTGGCTCTGCACAAGTCCCTGACAGGAGGGGGCAGCCGGGGGGGTCGGGCTCTGCTGCCAGGGAACAGGGACAGGAGGAGAGGGAACGGCCTCAGGCTGGGCCAGGGCAGGCTCAGGGTGGACAGCAGCAGGAATTTCCCCATGGAAAGGGTGCTCAGGCCTTGGCAGGGGCTGCCCAGGGAGGTTTGGAGTGCCCATCCCTGGAGGTGCCCAAGGAAGGGCTGGAGGTGGCACTCAGAGCTCTGGGCTGGGGATAAGGTGGGGATGGGGCACAGCTTGGATTTGATGTCTGAGAGGGCTTTCCCAACCTCAGTGATCCTGGGATTCTATGATTTTTTAATGATTTATGATCCTATATGCACACCTGGAATTTGTGGGAATTTCCTTCTGACTGCGAGTGACCTTCTCCAAAAACATCCTTCCCCTTGGTTGCTTCCAGCACAGCTGAGACACATCCAACCTCTTTGAAAGGCCTTGTTTCAGGCACACCAGCCCACGGGGACATTTTCCAGAACTAATTCTTGCAGCTTTTCTGTAGCCAGCACTGCTTTCCACGGGGGAGAGGGCACAGGGGCACAGCTCCTCCCACTTGGAGGGTTCAGACACCGAACCAGCGCTTGGATTTTTGGCCGTGTGCTTGCAGAAGTGGCTCTGCCGAGGCTGCAGTGACACACTGCGAGGTGGGGCAGCTGTCTGGCTTTTGGAGAGAGGTTCAAGGCACTCTTCTCTCTGCCTTCCTCCCACTGCACGCCCAGAGCCTGCAGGCACCTGCTCCAAGCATCCTCCTCCTTGTAGTGGGGCCGGGCTTAGGTAACAGCACAGCTCCTGTTGCTCGCAGGAAGAAAAGCGGGTGATGAATACAGGAGGCCACGTGTGTCTAATTTATTCATTCTGTCATCTCCCTGGCTTCTCTTTACCCTCCTGTTTTGTTGAAGGCTGTTTGGAGACACTTGGGAGCGAGGCAGCAGCGGCACAGAACGCGCCGAGCGCTCGGGGATCAGCTGGGCTGCAGGATAAACACAGCATCTCCAGCTCCCTTTATTCCTCTGGGGGGAATTTGTTATCTGGCCACAGCCAGCAGGGACTGAGACCAGCGAAATGCAACACACAGTGACATGGAGTAGGCTGTGCATTTAAAACCTTGGCTTGCCCACACAGGCACATTTTTTATTTTTTTCCTCTTTTTTTTTGGTGTGTTTTCTCCTCTGTTCCCCAGAATAGTAATCAGCTGGAGATCAGTGTTCTCTACCCACTCCTTTTCTCACAGGAGTTGTGCTGGTGGAGTGGATGCTGCCTGTGATAACCCTTCCTTCAAAACATGGGGTTTTTTAAAATAGTCACTTTTGTAGTTTCCCCTTCCTTTCATTTCCCTTCCCAGTGTTTATTCAGGAAAAAAAGTGAGATGTGGGTGAGCCTCGAAGGGCACCTCTGCCCTGAGTTAAAGTGAACTGCAGGGGAGCTGTGCAGAGCTTTGGCCGTGGGGGTCTCGAGCCACGCGTTTTCCTGCATCATTTCTTATTTCCTGGGCTTGAACTTTTCCCAGCAGAGATGTTCAGCGTGTCTGTGCCTGCCACAGGCACACGGTGTGCTCTGTCCCTCCTCCTGCACAGCCCAGAGCTGCTGCTGGCACACACACAGCATCCCTTAGCCAGCCATGTGTACTTCCTGCCAATCCAGGGGATTTTGCTCAGTGATGCCTGTGGGAATTCCCTCCCCACTCAGGAAGGTTTTAGCAGGCCTTCTGTTGTTGTGTTGGTTTGTTTTGTTTTGTTTCCCCCATCATTGATAATTTCTGACATTTTTTGCCAGTGTTAACGCTGAGAAAAGGATTAAACCACCAACCGAAAAAAGCACAAGGAAAATCTTGAGGAATCAAGGATTTTTTTTTTCATTAAGTTCACAAATTCTGTAAAGAATCAGCAGGAAAACATGATCTTCCCTGCTATAATTTCGTTATAAGGAACAGCCTGGGCCCCATGTGTGGGGAAGGAAATGCTGTGGGGGATGAGTTTTCTGGGGGCTGTTGAGCACTGAGGAGATTTGGGACACAGGACCAGGATACATCCCCCTCTCACAGGATGTTCACCCCTTACCCCACCAGCCAACACAGTCTCCTGAGGCTCGTGCACCTCTTTTCATCTTCTACTCCAGAAATCACTTGGGTTTAGGTGTTTTCCCCTAATTTTGGTTCAGAGGGAGTGAAATCTCTATTAACCTGCCAACCACAATGAGTGCAGGATCCTGTCACTTGTGATCTGCCCCTGTCAGCCCTTCTCTGCTCAGGGCTCATCTCTGAGGGTGCAGCCCAGCCTGAGCTTTGGAGAACTTTTACAATTTAGAATATTACAATAACCAGGCAAACAAGAGCCTCCTTCCCAGCCCCCACACACGCACGGACACATTCACACACAGAGCAATGCTTAATTCTTGTCATCCCTGGGCCTGGGGGCTGTTTATATCCAGCATTGCATGTTTATACGTGGAGTTCATCTCCTCAAGGGAAGACAGATTAAGCAGCGGGGTGAACAGACCAGTTATGTGAACTATGGGATTTCCAGCCTACAAATTCTGCCAAGACCAAGCCAGACAAATTGGTAGCACAGCAGTGTTTTCTCATTAATGGACATGGAAAGTTGTGCCTTGCTGATAGTGCACAACAGTATCCTGTTGGGAGGTTTGGGAACCCATCTGGGAGCAGCTATCAGAGCTCTATTCCAGGCTGGATTGAGTTGTCTTGCTTTCCTCCTCTGACAGGGGGAAAAAAAAAGTGCAGCTCCCTTGCATTGACATCCTGAAATATGAGGGAATATTAGTGAGTGGTGTGGTTTGCCGACAGAAATAAGATTATTATACCCTCCCTTCCCTCCCTGCAGCCATCCCTTGCTGTTTGTGGTTTGCTGGGTAAGTGGTTGTGGTGCCCATCTCCCATCCCAGGACAAATTATTTCCAACTCGAAAATAAGATTACCTGCCGTAATTGCATGTGGTGGTTTCCTCTGCTGCTGCCAAGCGTGGATGCTGATGCTCGGATTTGTGGGTTGGCTGCTTTTGCATTCTGCATGGAGCACTCTCCTCCTCTCCCCAGCGCTGTTAACACTTCCAGGGACAGCAGGAAAGAGCCACAGCCTTGTGTCCTGAGCTGGGAATGGGTGGTTTATTCTGCTGGGACAAACACTGGACAAAAGAAAGGAGCCACGTCTCTGTGCTCCTGCTCCTGGCTCATTTCTTGTCCTATTCTTTATCCCCCCCTCCTCCCTGTCTTGGAAAAATGCATTTTAGTTCCAAATACTTGCTTATGGCAGGCTCTGGAGCAGAGGGTGTGTCTCCAGTGTCTGGCACAAAAGGTTACAGTCACCATCATCCAAATAAGAAGAGGCCACTTGGCCTCGTTGTTCGGGGACCAAAACCCCAATAATCCCCGGTGGACTGGACAGGGAAGTGCCCAAATTCCCTCGGAATCTGAGCCTCCAAACTATCTTTTGGACTCGAGGCTTGCTGTCATTGCTGCTCCTGATGGGCATCTCCAGGATGTCGTGATTTAAAACAAACACAGCTGCTATTCCTGGCGTCTCCGTGCGCTGGAGTTGTGGGGAAAGCCCCTGATAAGGGACACAATGGTGCCCACAGGGGCTTTTTCTGCCAGCCTGGCTCCTTCCAGCCTGTGCCTCGGGCCCTTCTTGCCTCCCTTTGTGTTGGAGGAGGAAGCTGGCAAAGGGCTCGCATTGTTCAGGGCTGCAGAACAACAACTCCTGCCTTGGGTGGGGCCGGGCTGGGGCATTTGACCTGCTCCATCGCGGCGGATTGAGAGGAATAGGAAAGGATTAAAGAGTGGGGGCTGTCCTGGAGGATGATTAGAAACCAGCAAAGCTCTCCTTCCCAGCCGGAGCTATGGGTTAAACATCTCTGCAGCCCTTGCCTGAAGCGCCCGCAGAACCATCTCTTATCTTATGAAGTGATAATACCAAAAATGTCTATTTTTTGGCCTATTTTGAGCCATTTTTCATCCCATGAACACCTTTCTCACTGCCCATGGGAGTGATTTATTCAGACTGTCACTAGGAGCAGTGTGGGGATGCTGCTTCAAGAGCTAAAAAGCTGTGCCTGGGATTATGTTCCCTTTTTCTGGTAGTATTTCTTGAGGGGGGGTGATGTTGCTTTGATGCCATGAAGATTTTTTGCCTTTTCTTTTATACCCCTGTTATACCCTTTTACAACTTCTGTATTCTCAGTGCTTTTTGCCTCCATTCTTGGACTTTTCTGTCAAGCTGAGACACTCAACAGCTCAGAAGCTTCGTAGTTAGGGATCAGTGTGCCCCAGGCCCCAAGGTCCTCTCCAGAACACATTCTGTAAACTCAGATAGAACCATCCAGGGGAAGGCTCCGTGGGGAGGGGGGGCTCACTTGAGCCTCTCATTGGGGAATCTTTGATAGATCTGCTAATTAGTAACACCTAGAATGTTGGACCAGATCTTTTGGAGGGGCATTGGGGTGGAGGTGCATTCGACCTGGATGTGTGCACCTAAGGATCCTTAAAATAAATACCAAGGTAAAATCCCTTTTCCCCTTCTAACCGTGTTTGACTCTTGATTTTAGGACCAGGAAAAGGCATCAGCTTCAGGATGTGAAAAAATATGGGTCAGCCAGTCCCCGAATCAGCCTGAATTCCTTCTAGTAAGTGTCACATCTCCAGTGGTGCCTGACTGCTGAAAGGACTGGAGAGATAGCTCTGATTCATGGGAGGGAGGAAGAAAAGTGATTAAAGAGCTTGGAGTCAGTTTAGAGATCCCACAGAAATGCCCAGGAATGAGTAAATATGGTTTTGACCCTGAAGTGACAGGGATGTGCATGGAAACACCCGGTCCTGCAGGGCAGCCTGAATTCAGAGCAGCGTCTGCAGAGTCCTGCACTGAGCTGGAGTAAACCTGGGGGAATATTTATGGGCCAGTGAGTGGTTCTCAACTATTTGGAGAGAATAGCTTCAGCTCATTGTCCAGGCTTTTCTTCTTTTCTTTTTTTCTCTTCTTTCTTTTTTCCTTGGGTTTCTTTTTTTTTTTTCTTTTTTTTTCTTTTTTCTTTCTCTTTTTCTCTCTTTTTTCTTTCTTTTCTTTTTCTTTCTTTTCTTTCTTTTCTCTTTTCTTTCTTTTTTCTCCTTTCTTTTTTTATTCTTTTTTCTTTCTCCTTTCTTTTTTTATTCTTTTTTCTTTCTCCTTTCTTTTTGTGTTATTTTTTCTTTTTTTTTCTTTTGTTTTGAAGATTTTTTTTTCATTTTTTTTTTTATTCAAGCACACGTATTCCTCTTATCTCTCCCAAATCCCGCTGAGTTACCTCTGATTCTCAGCAGCAGCTGCCTGTGAGTCTCTGGCTGATGCAGAGTGAGCAGTGAGGGCTGCCCTGTGCTAGGAGTGGGATTGCAGAGTGCTCCAACTTGGCAAGAAACTCCTCTTGGCCTTTTAGTATTTTTTCCTTTAGGAAAGCATAGTTCTTATCTTGTGAAAATATAGATATTTTCTCCATAAAGACAGAATTTTCCTAGTTAAACATCCTGGCTCGTCTGCTCCAACAAACATCATCCCTTTGTTATTTGGGTTTATTGGCCAGATTTTTATAATTATTAAATAGAAACAGTGAAAATAGCACTCTATGGGACTGGTTCAACTTTATAAAGATCTTAATTCTGTGCAAGCACCTTTCTCACTTGCTGTCCTCTCTCAGGAGTTGCATAGCAACCACCTGCCCTCTCAGGTCCTGCCTTGAACCTATTTTTTGTGGAGATGCTGAACTGGACTTAAAAATAGATATTTTGCCCCTGATGAGTCATTTTTCCACGGGAAAAATATGTAGTTGGAGTATGGCTAAACTAATCTTCACAAATTCGATCTACAGTGGGCATTTCTTGACATTTCTCAAATGTTTTGGGGCTGGGACAGCTGAATTAAAACCGGGGGTTGGGCTGAGGGATGTTCAACTCCCATCCAGAGGTTTGAGGAGCTGCCCACAGCATGGAAGGGCAGTTTCCTCTGGAAGGGGATCCTGAAGAGGGCTCCACCAGGTGTGTGTTTGTGTGGGACCATCCCTTGGGTGAGCTCTTTAACCCCTGGGTTGGGAGAGGGGAGAGAAGCTTCAGCTGTTGTGGAGGAGTCTGATCCTTTGGAGTCAAATCCTTTGCCAAAGTTCCCCGAGCGTTCTGCTCAGGGACGAGCAAAACTTTGCATCTGAGCCATATGAACAGTTCAAACTGACAGAGAGTGGGCTTGGATTAGATATTAGACAAAAAATCTTTATTGTGAGGGTGGGCAGGCCCTGGCACAGGGTGCCCAGAGCAGCTGTGGCTGCCCCTGGATCCCTGGCAGTGCCCAAGGCCAGGCTGGACACTGGGGCTTGGAGCAGCCTGGGGCAGTGGGAGGTGTGGAAGGGGTGGAATGGGATGAGTGTTAAGGTTCTCCCAACCCATTCTGTGATTCTGTGACTCTTTTTTTTTTTTCCAGTTCAGTAACGAGGAGAAAATAAAATACCTGTGGGGCATTCACCACTTAAAAATTGGTGCTGTCTCTGGCCCTGCTGCAGGAGCCAGAGCAAAGCACCACTGATTTGCACAGCTCTGTTGTAAAATACATGGACAAAGCAGGAAAGGCTGAGGAAAAGGTGATTTTCCAGTGCCTTGTAACGTGAGGATGTCTCCCCAAATCCATCTCCCTTTGCAGAGTCACTGTTTCCCCTGGGCGTGGGAGAGGTGGGGAGCAGGGGCTCCCTCCTGGATATTGAGGGGCACCGGTGGAAGGAGGCAGCAGGGATGGGAGGAGGCTGATGAGAATCCTTTGGCTGAATGACAGCCAGCGTGGGGGAGATGAAAACTCCTCACAGATGCTTCTGCCGAGGGCCAACACCTGATGGGACTCGGAGCAGAGCAGCTTTTCTCAACTTTTTTCAGAAGTTTGGCTCTCGTGTCTCTGTGTGACCCCCTGAGTCAGCAGCTCGGGTCTCTCCAGGGTGGCACAGAAATAGCTGCGGTGATGGGCTGTGGGTGGAAATGCTCAGGCTGTGCTCTGACGGAGCTGAGTTGTGGCTGACAGCGCAGGCAGCTTGCACAGCCCTAATTAGGGGGATCACCTGCAGCTTCCAAGCACAGCTGCTGCTCCCCCAAACCCAAAGGAGCCTCTGTGCTTCCAGCAGCACCATCCTACAGGACTCCCCTCAGAATTCCAGGGTCACTGAGGTTGGAAAACACCTCCAAGGCCATCGAGTCCAAGCTGTGCTCCATCCCCACCTGTGTCCCCAGCCCAGAGCTCTGAGTGCCACCTCCAGCCCTTCCTTGGGCACCTCCAGGGATGGGCACTCCAAACCTCCCTGGGCAGTTCCAAGGCCTGAGCTCCCTTTCCATGGGGAAATTCCTGCTGCTGTCCACCCTGAGCCTGCCCTGGCCCAGCCTGAGGCCATTTCCTCTCATCCTGTCCTTGTGGTTTTTGCTCTCCCAAGCCAGCTCAGCCATGGCTTTTATTTTTGCCCACGAGCCCCTCTCCATCTCACTTTCAGCAAACTCTAAAGACCCATTTATAACAGGACCTTCACATCGTGCAAATATGTTTAGATCTCGTTATGTCTGTTTTCTCTCATGGGATTTCTCTGTGAAATCTATTTGCTAAATGAGACTTTCATCCCCTAAGGCCCTGCAAATTTCTTGTGCAACCCCTGTCTTTGTGTTTTGCACTATGCCTGCATTTTTTTTAGGCTAAACAGATAACCTTGAGGCCCACTGCGATTTTCTTTCACTGCTAGTCCTTTTATAAGATCATGGGACTCTGTGAAATATGGATTCTTCAGTGGTTATGAAGAAAAATAAAAATTCCAAGTATCCCTGAGGAGGGGAAATAAAGGCAGCAGCAGGGTTTTGTTAACATTTAGGCAGAACCAGCCAGGAGAATGACACTGTCCAGATGGAAAGAGCCACTTCCTGGCTGTAAAGATAACTCACTAAAGGAAACATAAGCTGGGGCTGCGCTGGCGATGAGAAACACAAGCAGTGCCAAGAATTCACCCCAAGCCCAGTGGGAGCTGCCTCTTTCTTTCCCTCGTGCTAAGGGTTCAAGTTTACTTAGTTGAGAAATATGCCCAGCATTTCCTGAGGAGATGGGGTGGCCCTCGAGGCACAGAGCTCATGTGGACCCTCAGGAGCTGGGCTGGTTTATTGCTGTGCAAGAACCACAGACAATTTTGAATTGAAGGCACCCACAGGGATCATCCAGTGCAGCCCCTGGTCCTGCCCAGACCCCCCAACAACCCCAGCCTGGGCATCCCTGGCAGCGCTGTCCAAACGCTCCTGGAGCTCTGGCAGCCTCGGGGCCGTGCCCATTCCCTGGGGAGCCTGGGCAGTGCCCAGCAGCCTCTGGGGGAAGAACCTTTCCTGATATCCAACCTAAAATCCCTCTGCCACAGCTTCATCCCATTCCCGGGGGCATGAGAGTGTGGATGACCGTAGGGAAGCAGTGCAGGTCAGGGTGAAGTGTCCAGCTCCCTGCTGGAATTGCTGGTGCTGGTCTCTGAAGTCCTGGGTTTTTCCCTGGCTGGGAGATGCTGGTGGTGCCCAGGATGTTGGAGAAAAGAAGAGAATTTCATGGAAACCTGGAGCAGAGTTGTGGTGTCTCCTCTCAGTGATGCCCAGAAGTGCAGCACTGGAGGGGTCAGTTTAGAATCCTTCCTCTGCAGCAGGGATTTCACAACTCCCTTCGGAGGAGGCTCTTTAGCAAAAGGGTGTGAAAGAAAAGCTCACACTTTGGGGTTTGGTTGTGGGGTTATGTCCACCAGGGTGTCTCCCTGGTTAACCCTCTGTGAGCTCACTTCCCGGTGGGAAGAGGCTGCAGAGGCTCTGATGAGGTCACATTTGCCCGTGTCGTTTTCTCTCTCCGAGGTATTCCACGGCCTTTTAAGTCCCCAAAATTAACCGAGCAAATTGAATAGCAGGCCACAGACCGAGGACTGTTGGCTCCTAACTGAAGGTGGAGGTGAACACAAGATGTACCAGAGTGTGTATTTAACTCTCCTGATTTAGAGCCCCTCGCTGTGACATTAATTCTCTTACTCAGAATGACTGAATTCATCCCAGGCCTGGTGCTGGGTTCCATCCAGTGGGTGTGCCTCAGACTGGAGGTGTTTCACAGCTTTTCCTTTGTTGCCATGGCAGGGATAAATACTTTAATGCACTTGGATTTGGATGCTGGAGATTTTCCTGGATGTCAAATGGAGCCTAATGTGTAGGACAAATTGAACTTGATGTGCAGGATAAATTTAAGACCTGGGAGTTTGGTGGTTTTTTGGTGATGTTGGGTGCTCTGCTCTACCTGGGAACCTTCCTTTGTTAGCCAGCCACGGCTGTTAGCTCTGCCTGAATATTGCAAGTTAAATCTTAAAAATATCCCCTATGTGGGATCTATTTTGGTTTGGATTTTTATAGAAGTTTATGAATTTTATTTTTTTCCTCTCTCTCTCTAACAGATCTGGATTCAAGTTCTTCTTGATCATCTTGGCTTTGCAGGCAAAGTGATGTAAAAAGTGGCACTGAGCACAGCTTCTCTGGGAAAACCACAAGCCTGTTTGCAGGGGAATGAGGAGGGATATAATTTTTCTTTAGGATGAGGTCTTGCAGTGGTTTGCCTGTTTCTGTATGTTACAAGCACAATACAAAAATCAACCTTTAGGTAACACCGTGTATCTGAAATGGGGTTCCCATCCTGCTCACCAGGAAGGATTTCAGGCAGATGTTCCACACAAGCTTTGGCTTTTCCAGCCCTGGCTGAGGCTGGAGCTGCATCAGGGCTGTCTTCTTCTGTCAACTCCTCTCAAACCTTCTCCTTAATCCAGACTTCCTCTCTCTTTTGGCTCAAAATCTTCTGTCACTTTTTTCACCCATTGGAAGCAGCCCAGCAATTCTGCTTCTCTATTTCTGGATTTTTCTATTGTCCTGTCAGAGCTGCTTAGGATCTGGCATGTCACAAGTTCACCATTGTCTTCTGGTCCCCTCATTAAGGGCATAATTTGTCATGTTGAGCTCTGGAACAGGTTCATGTTGCACTTGCTGGTGCTTGGTCACCCTCTGTAGCACGGTGGGAAGAGCCAGAGCAGGGAAGAGTGGCTGTACTCTGGGCTGGGAATGTTTTTTGTCACTTAAATATTCAGTTTTTTCTCTCCTGTGGGTTTTTTTCCCCCATCTGACATGCTGGAGAGGTTGTGTAAGTAACTCATAAAGTTGATATCAGCCAGGAAGAACCTGGGCTCCCATCAGTTTTGAGATCACAGGGGGAAAACAGCATTTGTTTCTGGAGAAGGGTGCTCTGCCCGACAGAAATAACCGGGCAGCGTCGGTCAGTGTGACATGACTGGCAGCTCTCCTAGGGAGGAACGAACCCAAAAATGTTACAAGTCAACACTGAGGTGTTTTGTCCAAGTGCCAGGAAAAAGGAACAGGGGGAAAGCAGAGGATGCTGCAGATCAGAGCTGAGAGAGATGAGAGCTGCTGCTCTCTGGGGGCGAGGATGGAGAGCTGAGGGCTCCTGTCAGGGGGAATCTGCTGGGGACATGGGACAGAGGGATGGCCGGTCACAGTGACAGGCTGGGGACAGCACTGAGGGGGGCTTGTGGCCACATCAGTGGGACCAGGGCTAGGTTTGTGGGGAGGGGCTGGGCCCTTGTGACAGCACTGCTCTGTTGGGTTTTACTGGAAAGAAAAGAGATAAAGGTGTGATTTACAGGGCAAAACTGTGCAAGCTTGGGTGGGACAGAGTCCAGAGGGCAGGGGTGGGCTGGGACAGGCTGAGGGAGCTGCTGAGGTTTAGTTCTGGATGTGTGTGAGCTGAGAAGGATGCTGGTTAGTAAAGAGCAGAACTCTCCCTATCAGATGGGGCTGTGCTGACAGAAGCAATAAATTTATGAACTCTCTCCAGCCACTCTAATTTGCCGTGTCACATATCTGACCTTCCACAAACAATCCAGGGGCATCAAGCACCTTCCAAAGGCCTTCAGGGAGCTGGCCTGCAGTCCCTGCCACGTGTCCTCACCTCCCCTTTGACCCCTTCCCCCCACTGAAGGCACTGGCACTGTTTAGGGGTGAGTGAGGGCTTGTGAGAGTTTCTTGAGCCTGTGCCCACGTGGCCACAAGCCAAGCCTCCCTAAGACAACCTGGGAGCCCCCAGTGAGACCTCAGGCCCCTGGCACTTCTCTCTTGCTTCCCAACATGTGCTCAGCAAGAGACAGGAGGTGGTTCCTTGGCAAGAGGGGAAGTGGCAGAGTTTGCTGGAACCTTCGAGCCACCTCTGCCGAGGTTTGGAGAGGAGCACGTGGACAGCCCCTCTGGGCTCGACTGCAGCAGCTCCATTTTCCAAGAGGATCCAGCTGAAGCCAAGGGAGTTCCCCCGACGGCCTGGTCTGCACTGACAGAGCTGTACTCATGGCTTTTAGGGCTGAGCTTGTTCCAGTTGGCACTTCCCAGCTCCAAACTGCTTTGATTTGCTCCAGATGGTGTGAGTGAGCTGCTGTGCCCCGAGTTAGCCACTTGCTCAGCCCCAGCTCCTGCTCCTGGTGTTTCATACACAACCATTCAGTCTCCTATGGACCGTGAGAGATGGAGATTCTTTTGTGAACTCCATGAAATCTGCATTTCTGCCCACTTCAGACTTCAGTCACTCCCCAAAGAACGTGCCAAGGGCAGAATAAAAAAAGAGGTGGCTGCCCCAAAGGGTTTGCAGCTTGAAAAGGTGGGGGCTGCAAGGACTAAGAGCAAAGCGTCAGCGATCCTAAGTTCAGATTGAAGTGCCCTGGATTTGTTTAGATTTGGTTTCTCTGCTTCCTCCCATGTGTTTTCCTAATGGCTTCTGAAAGGGGAAAAAATATTTGTGAGGAATGTTTGGAGTAAATTGCTGGGAGAAGTTGGAAAAACAACATGCAGTGCCAGGGGAGGGATGGAGAACCATGGCCTGGGATGCAAGGAGCTGGTGGATGAGACCAGGGAAAGAAGCTGAGAGGTGAAAAACTTTTTGAGGACAGGAATTTGCTGCCTCTGGTGACTCCCTGTCCTGCCTCTGCTTCTGCAGCATCCAAGCTCTGTGAACTTTATGTGCTGTCTTTAATCTCTCCTTTTAATCTGCCACCTCCTCCTTGGGGACACTACAGGGTCCCTCTCGACATAAAGAGGGAATGAATAATCTCTTAAGGTTCAAGTTCGTGTTGCAGCAGAGAAATAATGCACTGGCTTGTGTTGGGATCTCACTGGGCCTGAGCAGAGGCCGAGGGAGATGAGTGATAGAACATGGATGCAGAAAATCAGGATGAGCTGTTGGCAGGGAGGAGGACACGGACAATCATTTGTTACTCAGAGTCAAAAATAGCCTCATCTTCATGCCTGGATCTGAGGGTGGTAACTGCCCCTAGAAACACTGCATGTTCCTCTACATGAATGCTCTTAGATGCTCAGGCTCTCCAGCCTTCCCATGCTGCCAAGGAAAGTGGGAGCATCGAGCACATAAAATGTCCCAGGGAGCAGAGTTACCCCTCTGTGCCTCACCAGCACATCTGTCACATACCAGGGGACAGATTGGTGCTTTTCCTGGGCTTGGAGACATCAGCCCTTCCAGTGGGTCCTGCAAATGGCTCGTGGAGCAGCCAGAGGGTCCAGGTTTCGTGTGCAGGTCCCTCGGAGGAGCCCCTGGGGCTGTGGGTGATGAGCTGCATTTCTCTCCTGGTTTTTATGTGCTGATAAGCTCGGCGTAATCCGGGGATGAAGACACACAGTCTATTTCTGGTCTCAGCAGAGATCTTCCCATGCCTGAGAGGCAATGTGCCTGCCTTAGCATTCCCAGGATGCTGCCAAGCACAGCAAAGCACGGCGGAAGTGGCTCCTGCCTGCACAAACAGAAGGCCAGCAGGAAAGGGAGCCAGGCTAATGCCTCGTGAGACATCCCAGTGCTGAGCCTCTGCTTGTGTCTGGCCTGGGAGCAAGGCCACAATCCCATAAATCAGTCATTTCTCCTCCTGAGCCCCACAGCCTGCTGCCTGCCTCACGCTGAAGGTGACTGAAAGAATAGATGTGCTGACCCTTGTGCCCTTCTTCTCAGCACATAAAGGCAGCCTGGAAATGGGCAGGTTCTTAAAAGCTTTTCTTCCCTCTTTGCTTCTCCTGGGTAGAGAGGGCAAGCTGGTATTGTTGTACTCCTGATTCTGTGCTCTGACCAGAGAGCAACCCAGAATATTTTTACTGAAAAGGGCAAAGAAAAGATGGAATATGAAATGTCTTCAGCCTGTCTTGAACTTAAACGCGTGAGGAAAGTATGCTCTCCTTCATCTTCCTTCTGTGTGTGTTAAAGGTGCTTTCTCCTCCTCATTGCCGACTCTCCTGTTGTTTCTCTCATCCCTGCTGTTTCTTTATGCCCCTCCAAGATATTTTCTGGCAATGCTGAGATAAGAAATGACAGCCCAAGGGATGGTCCCCAGCCTGTCCCTGCTGCTGATGTCCTGCACAGGTGACAAAGTGTCAGTGGTGTGATCAGGCCTGCAACGTCTCCTCCTTTCCCAGCTCATGTTCCAGGGAGGTGAACTCGGAGCCCCACATGAGATCTGCAGCCCCACACACCAGAACTGCAGCCCCACGAGATCAGCAGCCCCACACATGAGATCTGCAGCCCCACATGAGATCAGCAGCCCCACACATGAGATCTGCAGCCCCACATGAGATCAGCAGCCCCACACATGAGATCTGCAGCCCCACACACCAGATCTGCAGCCCCACATGAGATCTGCAGCCCCACACACCAGATCTGCAGCCCCACATGAGATCTGCAGCCCCACACACCAGATCTGCAGCCCCACATAAGATCTGCAGCCCCACACGAGATCTGCAGCCCCACACACCAGATCTGCAGCCCCACACGAGATCTGCAGCCCCACACGAGATCTGCAGCCCCACACCAGATCTGCAGCCCCACACACGAGATCTGCAGCCCCACACACCAGATCTGCAGCCCCACATGACATCTGCAGCCCCACACACGAGATCTGCAGCCCCACACAAGATCTGCAGCCCCACACATGACATCTGCAGCCCCACACACGTCTCTGAGGGGAAAACCCAGTGGGCGGATTTTTGAAAAGGGCCAGGATTAATGTGCCGACCTCTGCAGCTATAGATAGAGAGATGTCTGATGGAACTGCTTCCTTGGGGGCGTGGGCAGAAGATTTTCATGCCCAAGGGTGTCATAAAAGGTGCAGCAAAGGTGCTGGTGTTGCTGAAGGACTCCCTCTCTCTCTCTCCAGTGGGGAGCACAGGTTCATCAGTGTGCGTAAGGAATTCAGTGTGGGCTGGGCTGGGCTGGGCAGGCACAGCCAGAGCTGTGATGAAGATGATTTCTTGCACTCTCAGAAGGGATTTCCTGCTCACCTCAGTCTCACCCGGCTTCTCCAGTCCTGCTCCATCCTATCTGCGTTCAGGCAGTGCCTGCAGCCCTTGGGCAGCACATCTGTGAGGAGCTGACTCTTCTGCAAGGCTTCCTCTCCTCCTGTCAAATCCTTGATTTTATTTTCTCATCGTTTCAGGCATCTCCTTCCCCTGTTGGAATTCTTCTCCTCATTGAAACATCACAGCTCAAGGGCTAAATTTTCCACCACAGTCTTTCCCTTCTGTGGGTGCAACCTGTAGAGGAGGGGGATTTATGCCCATGATGTGCTCCAGCAGTCCAGGCATCTCCAGGGGGTGTGTGTGGCCTGCACTGAGTCAGCTTTGAAAAGCAGGATGGGGTATTTTAAATAGCTTGATCTAAAATTGATTCCAATCTGTCTCTTTATGGCAGCAGGCGAAAATAATAACATTTCCAGGCAGGTGAGGAAAGCTGCCTGATGTGGAATTTGAGTGTGATCATGACTGACACGGATTTTGGGACTGTTCCAAGGAGAAGACACGTATAAAAGTAAATCCTCTGGCAGCTCAGCAGCAGAGTGGCTTAGAGCCTGGGTAAAAGATTGCAAGAGGGGACATCTCAGGAATAATAAATCTTCAGAAAGACTCTGTGGCAGGGAGATGCATCTGTGGAATATGTAACTGAGCCCAGGGCTGAGAGTGCCCTGAGCAGCGAGCCCAAAAAGTGAAAAACACCCCAGAACAAGTGCTACAAACCATCCCAGCAGCTTCCTGGTGCTGCCTGTGCCCCCCAAACTGGAGGGACACCCTGGCCACACACTGCACTTAAAAGTGGCAGCATCCCTGGGAGGAGGAGAAGGAGGAGGATGCCCAGGAGCAATGACCTGCTTTGGCAGCATGCCACAGAGCCCAGGGGCTCCCCTGCTTTCACTCAGAAATGACTCAAAAATCTCTGCTGGTGAGTGGAGAGGCACCTGATTCCCATGGCTGATTGGCTTCTCCTGAGTGGTTTTGTTTCTGCACTGGTAGTTTTACAGTCTGAGCGGGTAAGAATGTAAAGAGGAAATTACTGTCAAACAGACCTTTCTAAATTGCTGTCAGTGAGTGGCAGGAGATGAGCCAGAGAGATCCTGTTCTTGTCAGCCTCACTGGAGTAGCGTGCTGTCCTCATTCAAGGAGAGCCCTTGTCTTTTTTAGCTGTGTGTAGGATGAAGCAAATAGTAAGTCATGTAAATGATTGATTTGCTTTGCTGCAAATGATTGAAATGTGGCGAAGTGGCAGGAAAAAGGAGTGTGCAGTGCTTGGAATGGATGAATAATGAATGGGGAAGCAGTTTGCTGGTGAGTTGTGGCTCCTGGTTTTCAGCTGAGGCTTCCAGGGCTCCATCACCCAGTGACACACAGGGAGAGATGGGCATGGCCACGAGGGCTGTGTGCTGGCAGCGTTGGTGACACGTGTGTGGGGCTGGCTGCTGGGTCACCCCTCTGGGACCTCCCTTAGCTGCACATCTGCACATGGTCCAGCCCTGCAGCAGGGACACAGCCTGCACTGAGCACCATGGCAGGAGGCTGTCGATCAGCAAAGTGTGACTGAATGAAGTTTCAGTCTGGATTTTCTCCCACACCACGTTTTTGGTGTTATTTCCCCGCTGCTGAGGGGCCCCCTTTCCTTTTCTCTCCCTCAAAACGCTGCTCTCCCCTCTCCAATTCTTGCTGTCAGTCCAATGGTAGAAGCAAAAACCATCCTGGATCCTCAGGATGGTGAATGATTGGACTACTGGGCCTCCCATCTGAGACAGGACCACAGCCAAGGGTGGGATCTCATGACTGAAGAGCACTGGCCCAGATTCAGATGCCCTAATTTCCACCTTTGTCTCTGTCTGATGTTTGCTCTTGGCAGATGCTGCCGAAAGCTGTGGGTCTTCCCACGGACCACAGGCTTGTAAATGAGGCAGAATTGAGGTCAGCTGAACCTGGGCCAGATTGTGCTGAGCTATTCATTTGATACAGTCCATCCCTTTGAGGGTGCATCCTCCTGCCTCACAATGTGGCATCTGCTCCTGGTGGGGCTAAGAGAAAAGGAACTTCTTGGCTACCAGATCTTCTCCAGCTGGGTGGAAAAACAGTCTCTGTCCTGCCTAGGGGACACAAACTTGGAGCAGTGAGGCAAGATATGTGATGGACACAGAGAATTAGGTGAGAGGATGCACCAGCAGCGATCTCTCCTTATTCCCAAGTGGCAATCTCTGAGTTTCTCCTGCCCTCAACTTTTTAGCTGGTAACTTTTCAGAAAAACAGTCCTTAGACATTTCCTCACACTTTTGTTTGGGGAACAGAAGATGTTCTGTGGAGGTGGGATCATCATCTCTAATTTGCAGGCGGCCTTCAACTCCTGCTGTTCACCTGCTGTGCCACAGACCCTGTTCCCACAGGGGTGGTTTTTGTACACTCGTCCAGGTCTAGCCACATTTCACCTTTCCGGGCTGGAAACAGTTAAATTGCCACGCTTCTGAGGAGAAAAAGACACGCCTGAGGTCTGTAAACCTCACTGGAAAAAACTGGGTTTAATTTTAGCTCAGTGTGCTGAAGGCAGGTCCTGAGGTTATGGTCCAGGATTTCCAGGGATTAAGTAAAGTAGGGCACAAATTATCTGGGTCATGGAAGGTCACCTGCTGCTGTGCACTTGTTTCACAGCCCTCTGGGCTCTGCTCCCATGGGAGCTGGTGGCCTGGAGCTGTGGGAACACGGGACATTGCATCACCCAGCACTCGGGACAGAAACTCACGTCCCCAAAATGGTGGGGAAAAGTTAAAAAAAAATGACATATTTTCATTGAAATGAAAGTGAAATGAAGTGAAACCGTGGAGGGGGAGTTTGGGAAGGACATCCATTGTGGTGGCTTCTGGCTGGAGCTTCTTTATCCAACCTGTCTGCTGAGAGGTTCCGGAATCACAGAATAGCTTGGGTTGGAAGTTCATCTAGTCCCACCCCCTGCAAAGAGCGGGGACTTTTTAAACTCAATCAGGTTGATCAGAGCCCCGTCCAACCTGGCCTTGAACATTTTCAGGGATGGGGCACCCGTCACATCTCTGGGCAACCTGTCCAGTGTTTCACTGTCCTCATCAGGTAAATACAGTTTGGAATTCTGCAGCCCCTGCCAGGGCCTGAGCACCCTTTCCACGGGGAAATTCCTGCTGCTGTCCACCCTGAGCCTGCCCTGGCCCAGCCTGAGGCCGTTCCCTCTCCTCCTGTCCCTGTTCCCTGCGAGCAGAGCCCGACCCCCCCGGCTGCCCCCTCCTGTCAGGGACTTGTGCAGAGCCACAAGGTCCCCCCGGAGCCTCCTTTGCTCCAGGCTGAGCCCCTTTCCAGCTCCCTCAGCCGCTCCTGGGGCTCCAGCCCCTTCCCAGCTCCGTTCCCTGCCCTGGACACGCTCCAGCCCCTCAGTGGCCCCCGGAACCGAAGGTCCCAGAACTGGACACAGCACTCGAGGCCTCAGCAGTGCCCAGCACAGGGGACAGTCACTGCCCTGCTCCTGCTGCCACACTATTTTTGATACAGCCCAGGTGCCACTGGCTTCTTGCCCATCTGGGCACACCTGGGCTCATGTTCAGCCACTTTTGACCGGCACTCCCAGGTCCTTTTCCCCCAGGAGCTTTCCAGCCTCTCTGCCCAGCCTGGAGCTGCAGAGAATTGTTGTGACCCAAGGGCAGGACCCGGCACTCAGCCTTGTTGAACCTCACGCCCTTCCCTCAGTCCATCAATCCAATTATTCAGCTTCTTCCAAGATTCTGGACTGGGCTACAAACCTGCCCCAGCTCCACCATTCCCAGTGCCCTCTCCAGGCTGGGCACAGCTGGCTCAGGAGCTGCAGGAGTGCAGCGGGGTGACTGCGAGTGTGGGATGTGCTGGGAAGGGGCTCCCTGGACATGAAACAAATGGAGACATCATTAACCCAGAGCAGCAGAGCAGGAAGGGAGCTGGACAGGCCAGCTGGAGTGTGTGAAGGCAAATGGACTGGCTGGGAGGGAAGGGAGGCCTGGAAGGTGGCTGCGTTTGTCTAGACAGTGTCTGTAATGATTTTTTGATTATTTATTTTATTTTTATAACTGCTCTCCCTGGACAATCCATTGCAGCCAGGTCCTGGCAGGACTGGCAGCCCCTCCTGGGACTGGGCACCTGAGGGCTGGTCCATGCCAGAGACAGCAGCCCTGTAGGGAGGGGGGGCTGTTTGTCATCAGGATAAAAATAATGATGCACCTTTCCTGGGATGTGGGATGTTTTTCACTTCGGCTGCCTCGCTGAGCTGACACTGGGCTGTGCTGCCTTGACAGCTGTCAGTCAGGGTGGTTGGATGTGCCAATTAGCCAGGCTCATCAAGGCCTCTGTGATTTGTTGTGAGGGCTCTGTTGGCAAAAGCAACCCTGCGAGGTTGCCCAAAATCCAATCTCCTCCTGTCCATGCCAGATTGGAAGGAACTGGGGCAGCACCTCCACTCTCAGCCGCAGCAGCCTGAAATCCCGGTGTGTGTGCTTTTGCTTGGCCCCTCTTCTGCAGCAGGAGCCTGTCTGAGTCTGGCATTCCTGTCTGTATAATCTTTTCTTGTTCTTCTGCTGCCTTTTGCACTTCCAGAGAGAACAATTCAGCGCTTCTCACGAGGGGAAAAAAAATCCCATTTTGGAGCCATGCTGTTTGTTGACCCCCCGGTCAGCAAAACCTCTCCAGGATTGTCCAAAGCCTTGCTGTACTCTTGTCTGGGACGGATTTTAGCTCCACAAGAGAGCATTCCTCATAATTGAATCACTTTAATGCTTAATTAGAAAAATGCTATGTTTCCTTGGGGAAGAGTGAAGCGTACTGTCAGTGAGGGCAGGCAAGGCACCACTGAGCTCCTTCAGCCCAGCCCAGCATCCCTGTGGGAATGCAGTGGCAGAGCAGAGCTCTCCAAAAGTGCACCTTGTTACTTGCCTTTTTTTTGCCCTTTCTTCTCCCAGAACAGAAGGCTGGGGGGAGCTTGTGCTGAATTAGGCTTTCTGTGAGGTACTGGCCAGAGGAAATGCTGATTTCTTCTTCTGCACAGCCCTGGTGACCTGGAGAAATCAAGAAAAGGAGGTTGTGGCAAGGTGGGGGTCGGGCTCTGCTGCCAGGGAACAGGGACAGGAGGAGAGGGAACGGCCTCAGGCTGGGCCAGGGCAGGCTCAGGGTGGACAGCAGCAGGAATTTCCCCATGGAAAGGGTGCTCAGGCCTTGGCAGGGGCTGCCCAGGGAGGTTTGGAGTGCCCATCCCTGGAGGTGCCCAAGGAAGGGCTGGAGGTGGCACTCAGAGCTCTGGGCTGGGGACAAGGTGGGGATCACAGCTTGGACTCGATGGTTTGGGAGGGCTTTTCCAACCTAAATGACTCTGGGATTCTGCCAGAACACCTGGAGGCCTGGCCTTTATCCGGTGGTTTCCAAGCAGAGCTTTCAGTGCAAACACGGATGAGGTCTGGTCTGAGATCAGCAGCAGAGCCGTGACAAGGAATGACACCCAGCAGGAGTGATCCCCATCTTCCCGAGCAGAAGCATCCTTAAATTCTCTGTGTTCTGCTAAGGTTTTCTTTATTAGGGATTTTACACAACTCACTGCTAAGTAGATGTCGAAACTCCATCAGAAGAGCAGATGGGATCCTCTCCATAGGGAGCCTGGGGCAGGCATCCCAAATCCAGAGGTGACAGGTGCTGAGGAGTGCCCACAGCAGCTCCTTGGCTCACCTGGGCCACCACAGGCTTCTCTGCTTATCCTTGTCACAGCCTGGAACGGCTCCTGGATAAGGCTCCTGGATAAGGCTCCCAGCACGGAGCCGTGTGTGGGGCCGAGCGTGGGAGCTGCTCCCTGGAGCCAGAGTGGGAGCAGCCCCAATCCCTCCTCCTGTCTCCATTCCCAGTCCCAAATCAGCTCACCTGGGGCTGTGACACCTCCTGGCAGGCGGCCACCAGGCCTTTCTTCTGTCTCTCCCAGATTGTACAGTTCCCTCATGGCAGTGACAGCCCAATTATCCCAGCTTTTCCCACCTTCCCTGCTCCCGTTGCCTTGGCTTCTGCCGAAGCGTTCCTGGGGAAAGATCAGTGTGGTTTAGCAGATGGACAAAGTCTGAAGAGCAAATTGTTTTAACCAACCTCCCCTTTTTTTGGGGACACCGAGTTCTTACTGAAGTGGTCAAGCAGCATCCTTAATTTCCCGAGGCAGCAGCCTTGACTCTAAGGAGCTTCTGGGGATTTTTGAGATGCTTTTCCTGGGCAATCAATTTGCACACCAACCTGGCCTTTCTCCAGGGCCATTTGTGCTTGCTGCCAGTTCCAGGATATTTGGGGAATCCACAGATTGTATGAACCACTGGGCAAAAAAGGACCAATTTCCCCAGTCCCTCTGGGCATTGTGCTCCTCTGGACAAGGTGCCAGTGACAATCTGGTGGTTTAGTGGTGTTGGGAACCATGAGAGGTGGTTCCCACCTAGCAAAGTGCCATTTGAACCTTGATGGTGTGGTAAATATTGTATTCAGTAGGGAAAATAAAGGTGGAAATCTTGTTTCCTGCCCCAGCTGGCTGCTGTGGCCACTTCCAGGAGTTTCCCTGCTCTTCCAAGCAGGGAAACTTCATTTGGAGGGAGCAGAAATGAATCTTCTTGAGATGATAATAGACAGGGATTGCTTTCCATGGATGTGGTCAGAATCTGGCTCACTCGATGGGTGTTTAAAACCTGGTTTAGTCTGTGGGATCTAAACACCACAAAAAGGTGCTTGAAGTTCGGTGGCCACAGGAATTGTGGAGCACCAATGGCTTTTCCTTGCATAAAAGGAACGGCACGCAAGGGAAATTGTTAATTATCACAGCCCACATTTTAATGGCTAACGATTTGGGTTGTTCTGAGCGGCAATAGGAACTGTCTGCGGGTGTGTGGGCGGAGAACAGATACTTAGGAGATGCTGTAATTTGTATTCCTGCTTCTGCTTGGCCGGGTCTGTCGTGGATCTGCTCTGCTCCGTCACTTGTGCTGCCCTGGGGTTTGTAAAACAAGAAATTCCGAGGAGTAGTTGGTCACCTGCTCACAGCCATGGGGACTGGGATCGTGGAAGAGGTTTGCCCATTTATAGAGCTGGAAAGCTGTGTCTGCTTGGCCTCCTGTGGATGCTGTGCAGTGTCAAAGATCTCAGCTGTGAGCTGGATCCCACTGTCACCCCTCTCCCAGGCAGCTCTGCAGGGCTGTGGGCATTTTTTCCACGTGGTTCCAGTGTTTGGGGAGCTGCTCTGCACCTTCCCTTTCACTCTGCACCTTCCCTTTCACTCTGTGCCCTCCTGTGCCTCAGAGCTGCCTTCAGCTCCTCCTGCCGCAAATTCTTGCAGTCCATGACCCCCTGAGCACAGCCTACCTGTGGCAGCCATCCCTGACCCCCTCTGCTGTTAAATAAGAGCAAAATGAGGCACACGGTTTCCTCCCTGCCCTCCTGGGTGTTTATAGAATCCACCAAGGCTGGAAGAGCTCCAGGAACACCATGGAAATGTCCTTTGTGGGCTGGGTGGCCCCAATGCTGCTTGGGACTGCAGCCTTTGAGCTCTCACTGAAGGGACATCAACAAAGGAGGGAAAAAAGGGCTTTTCCGCCCAAAACCTTCCACGTTTATTCGTAGGCATGGCTGGTTTGTGTACAAGCACTTGAGCAGTTGTCAGGGTGGGCTCCTGCAGCCTCAGGAGGAAAGGAAAAAGCCTTGGAGAGGGTGAAACGCAGCCCTCCACCCCAGCTCCATGTTGGGTTGCTACTGTTAAAATGTGACTAATGCTAAAAATAATTCCGGTGTTGCTATAGAAACTTGCAGGGTTGCTACGTGTGAACCTGGAGAGAACTGTACCCTCCTCAGAACATTGTTTTTCCCTTCCCCTCAGCCCTGCTCACCCCAGACAGGACCAGCACAGCCTTGCTGGGTTGCCTCAGCTTTTTTTTGTTGTGCCAGAGGATGGGTGGGAGGTCATTATTTTATCTACTTCTATCTATCCACTTCTATTCCTTCCAGCTCCTTCTGACACAGATTTTTGAGTCCATGCATGCATCCCCATCACCTGCTCCTTGCTTAGGTCTGGTGAGGAGCAGGTCCCCCTCCTGCTCTTCCACCTCCTCAACTCTCTGCCAGGTTTTCCCTGCTTTCCATCTGCAGTGGAGGAAAAGGATCTGGTGTGAGCTTCCTTCAGGCCTGGAGATGAAATGTGGTTTTGTATTTATTAACTTTATAACAGTGCCCCAATCTGCCATCCCCACCTTCCTGACCCTTCCAGCTTTGGTAGCTCCTTTGGAGGAAGCTGAATTTTTCCAAGCTTTTTTAGAAGAAACCCGTCAGGGGATCAGTTCATGTTTTTCCAGGCTGGAATGACAAATGCTGGAAACTTTCACTCAGTTTGGAAAAGAAGCTGAGATTAACCCAGTGACTGAATGACCACAGCCCCCAAAGGACAGTCTGGCTCCTACACAAATTATCCTCCAAGGCAGAGAGAAGCTTCCCCCTCAGTGCTGCCATGGCTTTTTCTCAGCTTCATTGAGTGCTGTGGCTGGGAATTTGGGAAAGAGCAGTGACCTCCTGTCTCTGCTCCAGATTTACAGCTTGTCCCAAACATGAGGTGGAGCTGAGCCCTTGTGGCCAAATTCACTGTCATGACAGTGTCTCACAGCAGTGACCTGGGGATGATGCAGAGGAAAGCAGAGAGAGAAGAATTTTTGTTTCCCAGAAGGGAAAAAAAAAGCTTCTTTTAAAATGCTTTTCAAGTTTGTTGCTTTGAAAGCCTCTTTCTTGCCCTGGGAATTTTAAAGAGATTTTAGGATTTTTTTTACCTCACACCTGAGGGTTTGCATCCCTCTGGCATTGATGCAAGTCAAGTCCTGGAGGTGACTCACAGCAGTAGAGGGTCTGGAGGCCTTCCAGTCCTACCTCTGCTCAAAAGCAGTTGTTCTCTGTTGACATCCACAACCCATTTCTCTGTAAACAAGGCTTTTGAGGCTGGTTCATACTGGGAAAAGCATTTCAGCCCTTGTCTTTCTGATGCTGGAGAGGCAAAAAGGGCCTGCTCTCTGCCAGGCTAGCAAGGGCTGCTTTTTCTGCCTTATTTTTCAGCTCCTCCACCAGTACCCAGACTTGAGAGGGTGCCAGAGAAGGGTTAAGAATAGAAAGACAGATGAGGCAAGCTTCTGGGAACTTCCCCTTCCACTGAGGCACAGGAACATGTGTTATTCCCTGCCCCTTTGGCAAACACGGCCAACATGACTCTCCCCACCTACACACATTTGCCAGCTGGTCTTCTTTCTGTCTGTCTTTCAGCATCTCGAGCTGGTGGAACCTGCCCTGCAGTCTCTCCACCAAATCCTTCTCCTGGCTCGCTGCCACCTCCTTCCCCACCTTTCTGTAGGGGAGAGGGTCTTTCCCTCCTCAGGGAAAGATCCCACGTGCCAAAGGGGACAGGTTGTGTCCCGTCCCATCTCTGTGTCAGATCACACACAGCATCTTTTGTTTAAAACTTGGCAGCCCAGCACTGCTTGCAATCAGAGGAGTTTTGAACCATCAAATAGTTTGGTTAAATATCAAGCTGTCCAAACATCGTTGAGGCTGGATGGCCTCTTGTCTGGGATGTGGCTGAGGAACCAGAATCCGAAGATCTAACGTGTTTTGTGGTTTTTAATGTGTCTGTTGGACTTGAGCTTCCTTCTTCTGAAGTGATTAAAAATAAGATCCATGCTTAGGTCAAGCAGGTTCGGATAAAGAAGGAATCGGCCCAGACGGATGAATTGGCCTTAAACTGAATTTCTTGAGAAATCTGAATAAAAAAAGCCCAACAAATAACGTCGGCTTTTCTCAAAGTTGTTTCCATTTTCATAACCATGTGCAATTTCTGATGTTAAGCTTCTGACAGACACTGTCCTTTGGGAATTCCAGTCTGGCTCGAAGTAGGAGCTAAATCACAAGGAATTTATTCACCAGATTTATGGCCAGTGGTACGGATGCCAAGGATTTCATTGCAGGAATATCTGACACTTCTGTGCCTTGCTTTTTGAGTATGCACAGCAATTAATACACCGACATAAGTTAATTAGGGACTGAAGAGGTAAGGAAGTCTCTGAACTCATTTCCTTGGCTGAAGTTACGATACCCAAGTCCCAGCTTAGTCCTTTAACCTGGACATTTTCATCCAGATGGAGTATTGGGAACTGGAGCTGTAACTTGAGCTCTCCCTATTCCTCCTGCTGATTTCTGGAAGAAACCCAAAAGGTACAGAGCTGGAGTTCCTTCAAAGGACACGGGACCAGAGCGTCCTAAAAGTAGGATGGAAAACTCCATGAGAACCAGCTCTCTTGTGGTATCCCAATGTTTGGTATCATCATCCCATGTAAATATAAATAAGCCCTTCCAGAAATCTTGATTCAAATTCAATCCCAAAAGTGGCCCCAGGCCAATGTTTCTTTGGGACAATTCCTACTGAAACCCTCCCAGCTTTAATACTCACCAGCTACCAGAGCATCAGTCTTGGACTCTCCAGTGCAGGTAATGAGTTTGGCAAGGGGCACATCGCTGCTGTGTCACTCCAGCTCAGAGTTTCAGAGGGAAGAAGGAGTGTTTTGATCTGCAGGAATGGGGCTTCCTTTCCTCGTGCTCTCTCCCTGTTTCCTGTGGGTAATTCGTGCATGTGCTCTCCCTGCCTCCATTTTCCAATGGTAGTTTGGATGTACCCACACACTGCTTCTATCATGCTTCATCAGTCTCCTTTAATTAGGTGCTAAGATCATCAGGGGAAGAACATTTAGCACATAAGGCAGCTCCAGTACATTTAACGAATAATAACAAATGCGCTTTCTCAATTATTGGTTTTTTTCATTCTCTTACAAAATAACGTGTTGGTGGCTTGTTCAGCAACCTGCCCCACGCTCTGCCCCAGGGATGGGGGCCTGGAGGGGCTAAGCCCTGCAGTTTGTGTTGAAGGCTTGGGATAGACTCTCTGGCAGAATGGGAATGCTCCTGTGGGGTAACACCCCTTCTCTGTGGGCAGGAAGAGAATCAGAATGGCTTGGGTAGGAAGGATCCTTAAAAAGACCTTATTCCAACCCCCTGCCATGGCCAGGGACACCTTCCACTAGACCAGGTTGCTCAGAGTCCTGTTCAACCTGGCCTTGGACGCTTCCAGGGATGGGAACAGCTTTGGGTAACTAGTTCCAGTACCTCACCTCCCTCACAGGAATTAATTTCTTCCTAATATCCAATCTAAACCTACTCTCTGTCAGTGTGAAGCCCTTCCCCCTTGTCCTGTCACTCCATCCCTTGTAAAAAGTCTCTCTCCATCTTTCTTGTAGGTTCCCTTCAGTTCCCATCCCTTGTAGGTCACAATTAGGTCCCTCCTAAACTTCCCTTCTCCAGGCTGAACATTCCAAATTCTCTTAGCTTTTCCTCACAGAAGTGTTCCATCCCTGTAATCATCCTGGTGGAGCCCAGCAGCTCCATGTCCCTCCTGTGTCGGGGAAAAGGGGATTTCTTCTCACAGAGAGGCAGCTTGATGTGACAGTCACAAGTCCAGGCTGAAATATCTCAGCGAGGTTTCTTGTGTGTCCTGGCATTGGGTTGTTCATTTTGCTTGGGCTGCCCTATTTCCTCTTGTCTCAATTATCATCCAAAAAAGAAAAAAAAGAAGGGAGCTCAGGGATGCTCAGCTTCTCCTGCAGAGCTCTTTGAGATCCGTGGAAGAAAGCTGTCATATCTTAGGAAGCAGTCACATTAAAGTGGTAATTCTTGGTGTTTAAACAGGATCTGATGACAGATGGGATTAAATGCAAAGCAGCTTGTTATGAGGTTTTAATAACTGTGACAGACCTGGGGAAAGTGGTGTGGGGGGTGTGAGTGATCCAGAGAAGGCAGAAGCACATGATGCAGGATGACAGATGATGGCATTGCCCGGGAGGGAGGAAGGATTATGCTGCAAGAAATTTGTGTGAGTGTTTTGGGGAGAAGGGAAGAGGAAGGAAAAAAAAACCCAAACAGAGGAAAACTCCACGTTCCCACTGTTCTGCCACGTACCAAAGCTGCTCATGACAGCACAGCAGGGAGTGCCAGGTAATGTGGCCTCTAAATATAGGGGGAAATGTGTCAGTGTTAGTGTCAGGTTGGGAATTAAGAGAAAAATAGACTCTCCTTCCTGTCAGAGCTGAGGACTGCAGGGTTTGCAGCTCGTGAACCAAAGAGGACATTCTCTCCTTCGTGTGTCTTCACTCGTGCCCACTCTGTCTTGCAGTGTCTCCCTGAGGGCGAGGACAGGATGTCCCTGGGAGCTGAAAATCCTGGTTTTGTGCTCTGTGGGGAGCAGTGGTGGGGCTGTGCCTTTGCAAAGACTCTGCCGTGCAGTAGAGAGGGGTGTGGGGATGCACCTGCCTGGAGTGGCTGAGCAAGTCTCCTGGGGATGGAGGTGTTGATTTGCTGGCTTGGAGGGATCCCCCCTGAGCTCTGTGGTATCTGCTCAGAGAGAGAGAAATCACAGCCCACTTCATAGAATCCCAGAATAATTTCGGTTGGAAAAGCCTTCCCAGACCATCAAATCCAAGCTGTGCCCCATCCCCACCCTGTCCCCAGCCCAGAGCTCTGAGTGCCACCTCCAGCCCTTCCTTGGGCACCTCCAGGGATGGGCACTCCAAACCTCCCTGGGCAGCCCCTGCCAAGGCCTGAGCACCCTTTCCATGGGGAAATTCCTGCTGCTGTCCACCCTGAGCCTGCCCTGGCCCAGCCTGAGGCCGTTCCCTCTTTTCCTGTCAAACTAAATCTCATGGTGATGAACTCAATGTCATCAGTAACCCTTGTTTGGACCCAGTGCCATTAATAACCATGGAAAAACTCAATATAGTTTTCCACTGGGCTTGTGCATATCAAGATTTTGTCTCAAATCACAGCAGTTTGGGCTTTAAGGAGCTGGGATTTGCAATGGCCCAGCATTGAAAATGAGTCTGTGACTGGGTGTGTTTTGACCTGTTAATTTTTTGGCCTCTTGCCTCAAGGTGCAGCCTGGTGCTCGTGCCACCCCTCACATCTACAGGACACCCCCAACCCACCTGAGGCACTTTGCAGGGGGCTCACAGATTCCTCCTGTGACACAGAGCAGAAAACAGCTGCCTCTGCCTTTAATTTTGAGTTTCACCCAAGCAACAGCTCCCATTTTGTAGCCTGCATCCTTTCTGTGGGAGCCTCCAAGATGGGCCCCGTGGCTCCCATGAGCTGCTCCCGTGTGCCAAGAGAAGAGGCGGCTCCTCAGCTGGGTCCCACTTGCATTCTGCTGCTTCAGGAAAGGGGATTGAGTGAAAATGGAGATCTGGAGCTGCCCAATTTTAGCAATTCTGGAGTCCTGAGAGCTGGGGAGCTTCAATGACTGAGCACAGCAGGAAGTGAGTTGGCTCCAAGCCTTCAAGGATGCAGGGATCTGTCCTTATATATAGGCTCCCTCACTGGATATATCTCTGGGTGTATCTATATATTTTATATACATATATTCCTATATCTCTTTTTAGGTCGTTCAAGATACTTCCTAGTCTATGGCAATTCCTAAAAAGAAGTTGTACAGCCTTCAGCCTGCTGTTAAGGAGCAGATGATGTTCTGATGATCATTCCCTTTCCCAGCCAGCTTCCTTTCATCTTCTGGATTTCTTTCATAGGGAATTTTCCCCCCTCTCATGCTGTATTCTGCTGAAGGCAGCTACGTGGAACTGGAGGCTCAGTTGATCTTTTTGCTCATTTCCACCCACAGAAGTCTGTCTTTTTTAACATCCTAAATGCCTTGGTAACAAGATCATGGGTCTTGATTTGAAATCAGTCTTTCAAGGATCTTTTTTTCTCCCTTTTCCTTTCCCAGCTCTGAGCACCATCACAGGGGTAAAGACATGCACCTGCCCACAGAAGACTGAGAGCCTTTCAGGACCCAGGTTTCCTTTGGTGTCTTTCCTAACAGGGAATTTAATCAGGTTTCTTCTTCCCTTGAGAAAAACTCTGGTAATTCAAAGCATTGGAGTGGAGGAGCAGACTTGGCTTTTTCTGTCACTCAGAGCACAGTGGCACCAGGGCAAAGCCTGGCATTACCTTCACAGACTGTTGGAATCACAGAATCATGGAATGGTTTGGGTTGGAAGGGACCTTAAAGAGCATCTGGATCCCAGCCCCTGCCAATGGGGGTTTGCTCAGATCATGGCTGGGCAGGCTTTATCCCATTCTGGGCTCTGCTGGGGCCACCTGAGAGCAGCTGGTGGGTCCCCAAATTCCAGCTCTCAGCCCAGAATCTCCTTCCCCACAGGCAGCACTTTGCCCTTGCAGTCGGAATGGGGGCCAGCACAACCTCAGTCCTTTCCTGTGTTCCACGCTGGAGCTTCTGACCATTCTCCAGTCTCCACAGCAACGCTTTCTGAAGGCCTGGCAGGGGATTAGGGATAAATATGTGTAGAAAAGGGTATTCTTTGGCTGGATGAAGGTCTCTCTTACTAGAAAGCAAGTAAAAATAACACAGAGAACAGTCTGCAGGCTGCTCTCTGGATGAAGGTCTGGATTTTTAGACTCTCAGCAGAGGGTCTAAAGTTGTGTTGGCTTTGCATGGCTGGGATGGGATGAGATGAGCTTTAAGGTCCCTTCCAACCTAAACTATTCAGTGATTCTATGAATGTACAGGTGTTTGTGGGGCTGAAATCTGAACAGCACTGCTCCAGGTCCTTGACTGATGGTGATGTTGGAGGGTGCCTGATGTAATTGCAGAATTTCAAGCAAACCTGTCCCAGTGCTTTGCACAATTGTAGAGACCTGTGAACTGAACCAGGAATTCTTGTGAATAATTCTTGTAATTGAAGTGACACTGGAGCTGGAAGGTGGGGTCAGCAGTTCATGAGGCTGCCCAGCCACTCAAACATCCTGTGCAGGGAGTGAGTCAGGGATATCAGTAACATCACACAAAGATTTGTCTTAGTGAAGGGATTGGGAATGGCCTGAGGTCAGCCAGCCCAGCTCTCACTGCCTTGTAAAACCCTCTGGTTCATAAGCATGAGCACAGTCAGATGTGACTCAGGCCCCAAGGTGATTCCTATCTCTGCCTGCTGTCCCCCAGGTCAC
This sequence comes from Corvus moneduloides, assembly GCF_009650955.1. NCBI lineage: Eukaryota > Metazoa > Chordata > Aves > Passeriformes > Corvidae > Corvus > Corvus moneduloides. Next base: position 2,251,591 of record NC_045490.1, on the reverse strand, counting down.
CCCACACTGTCGGGAATTGTCAGCAAATTCTGATTTAATGAGCACAAAGTCCTTCTGGATGAGGGTGTGGGGGGAACATTTCTTGCTTTTCCAGATTCTTCCTTCTTTGTCACAACAGCTGGGAGCTTTCTTTGCCTCAGTGCTTAATCACTGTGCTATCAGACCAAGGAGAGGCCTGCTCTGCTGCCCGCCAGCGGAACTCCCAGATATCCAAATGGGAAGTTGGATCCCAGACCCAGCCAGTTCTGTGAATTAGACCTTCCCTTCCAATCTCACTCCACAGACTGCATTTGGGGTTGACATGGTGTTCTTGAATCCCACATGCATGGATTGACCTCCAACAGCATCCAGGAAAACAGTGGAAATCGCAGATGTCGGTCCCGCTTTTCATTTTTCATTCTGTTCCCAAACCAAAAGGTAATTCCAGTGAGCAGAGCAGCCCTGGGGGTTAATCCCGATGCAATGGGAGCAGGATGTGGGCTCTAGGTGGTTTTGGGCTCTGTCCTCAGGAACTGTGAGGCTTTGGCAGTGAAAACTTCGTCCTTTCCATCTTTGTTCAATTGGAATCCTCATCTCCCAAAGGCTTTATGTAACAGGGAGATTTTGAACATTTTTAACACTTATGGCCACGAGGCAAACAAACTCTAGGGAAGGAGAAGAGCCATGCAGGTTGATGGTTATTTTCAATATTCCTTGGAATATTTGCCAGGCCTTTTGCCTGTCCATCCAGATTTCCAGCTAGCAGACCTCGTAGCCAGGTGCGTGGTCTGGGGAGGCACCTGGAGTCAATGGGACAATTAATTTTGCTGAATGTAGAGATGAGTTCTCTTTTGGGGAAGAATATTTCCACAGGATAGCTCATGTTGGGACAAACCCCACGCAGTTCAGGATTCTTCACTGTTTTCCCCTGGAAGGCTGAAAGGCACTGGCAAATAAAATGCATTTTCAGTTAAGGAAACAGAATGGACAGTTGTCCTGAAAGATCTAAGTTAAAGAAAATAAGGGGCACTAGAAAAAAGAATGAGTGACCTCACCTGGAGAAGGTGGAGCCCCTTCAGGTACAGCTCATGTACAGAGAACATGGATTCACCTGAGGAAGCTAAGGTAAAAATTAGAAAGGAAAAAGGAAAGTGAAGCTCTCTTTTGAAATACATTCCACCAATGAGGATTTTCTGGTCTGTACATCCCCTCTGTGCTGCCACCCCCAAAATTGCACAGATGTGGCTGAGGTCAGAGTTTGCCCCAAGAGCAGCATCACAGCTGTGGGAACTAAAACACCTCTCCAAGAACTGATGCCTGAGGTTATCAGGCACTTACACAGTGGGGTGGTGGCTGTGTCCCCTGAGATGGGATGAGGACACTGAGCAGCTGAGGAGGTGGCAAAGGTGGTACTTTGGCACTTCTGAAGCATTTGGGGAAGAAACTGGGTCTCTCTTCTCTGCTCTCTTTTCTCAAGCAGTTGCACCCCAGACACCATTTGCTGCCCAGTGGGGCTGTGCTGGTGAGGGGTGGGTGGGCCCCACACTGGACAGGGGGTGACACCACACAAACCAGAGTGCAAAACCCACCAGGAGCCCCAGGCATGACTATGGATGTTGAAAGTTCAGGAGTACAAAGCAAATGTACCCATAAACAAAATATAAGTGAAAAAGAAATTTGTTTTCTGAAGGCATTTAGGAAGGAGAGAGAGAAGGAGGCAGAAAAGTGTTCCCATGTGGGTATTTGTGTGAGAGACAGAGCAACCAGGGAGCAACAACCACCTGGAGCTGAGGAATAAAGAGCCTGGAGGAAACTGCACATGGGAGACGTGGCTGCTGTTAAAATGATGCTAAAACCCACTCCTTTGTTACCCAAAATGCCTTCCTTGTTCTTTGCTTTGGGCTGACACATTGTGTGTGTTTACCAAACGATCAAAAATTGTCGGCTGGATTTCAGCTCACCCTGTGCCTCGCAACAGCTGCATCCCAATCACTGACTCCCTGTTCCAGGGGATGGTCCAAGGTGCAGGGAAATACAACTGGGTGGTTCCAGCAGTTCATAGGATCCGTAGAACAGGCAGGGAGAGCATCCTGAATTGGTGAGCTCTCTCCTGACTATCCCAGAGTCCAAAAAGGAGTCCCTGGGACTCTGTGGGACTCGTGCTCTCCCCCCTGAGCAGAGCAGAGCGTGCCTTGCTGGTTTAGAAGCTGTGATTCCGGGGTGTCCTCAGCGTGGATGGGAAGTGTTGAGGCTGATTTTGGAGAAGGAGATAACAAGGCAGAGCTGTTGTGGCACGTGGCCCCTGGGAAAGGCAGGAAGTTGCACAAGCTGATATTTTTCTAGTGGAAGGGGATGAAATCAGTGGGGAAAAGAGTAATTGGTTCAGAAGAGCATGTTCCAGATGGTGGGGAGGAAAAACCATTTTCCAAGAGGAGTGTGCCTGGACATTTTTCAGCTGAAGGATCCTGAGAGAAGACAGAATTGATTATGTCCACTTGGAGGTGAAACCTAAGATAACCACGCTACAAAAATCATGATGATGTAAAGGTTTTTTCTACTTCCAATGGTTTTTTTTTTTTCCCTTATCTGATCTCCACCTGCAGCTGGGAGTTGGCTTGTTTTTATTGTGTTGAAAGATCTGGTTTGCTTGAGATCCTCCCAGTAACATTTGCAGCAAGGTTTCCTTCCAGATTGCTGTCATTGGTTCTCAGATACAGCTGGATCTGGGTGGAAATTCAGCTTTCTACCACGTTCTCAGCAATCAAAATGCAGCATTGCTGGAAATTTCTAGGGACAAGACAAAGTAAAGCAGATTTTTCCCAGTCAGGAGGGTGGATATGCCCTAGTGCAGTCTTTGGAGAGGACATCAAAGATCATTTATATCCCCCAGCCAGGACTGAAACTCCCAAATCCTTAGACATTATTGAAAAGGAAGAGGCAGAGGATGTTTTTCACATTTAATTTGGGACCAGCCCAAAGGGATAGCCATGAGAGTGGTAGGGGGCAGGAAATGTCAAAGCAGAGCTTTCCAGCATTGCTGATTCCTTTGCCTTTTGTGGATAATGGTTAAGAGAACATTTTTATTTTCATGGTACATCAGCCATGTGCTTTTTGCTCATAGACAAAACTTAAATGCCATGTCCTTGCCCAAAGGAGTCTTGGATTGAACTGAGTCCTTTTATTTTATAGAGACACGTGTCTGGTGAGAAACAAATCACACTGAGTTTTTCTTCCCTCTCACGCAAAGAATTATTGTACGTGAGACAAAACTGGGCCAGCTGGTTGCATTGTCAGGTTCTTCCCTCTCCCACAGGGCACAGCTGGGCATCTCCTTGGAAATATTAACAGCAGGCTTCAGGAGGGGAAGAGCTCTTCCCCATTCCTGCCCTTGCCTGTGCAGGCACCGCTTGTGTGGGTGGGTTTGGAGCTTGGCAGCTCTGGAGCCACGTCAGGTGAGCTCTGGGTATGGGTGATGGGACTTTAATTTAACATCCAGATTGTAACCATGGGGAAAATTGAGCAAATTTGTACCCAGGAGTGGGCTTATCCTAAACACTCCAATATCCCGATGGGAGGGAGGTCTGGAGCATGTGAAGAGAAAGGAGACACCAGGTTCAAAAGCATCTGCAGGGATGCAAACTCACATGCTTGCTTTTAGTGTAGAATATATTCCACCCAAAATTCCTCATGACACGATACCCTCAACCTCTGCTCCAGTCAACCCTTTTTTCCCACCCTCTGAAGCAATCATGGAAAATTTGCTGCTTTGATTTGAGAGCTGTGCTGTGAAAAGGTGGCTGCACACCTGGTGTGGGAGAGTCACTGCTCTTCGTTGCCATTTGTTTGGGGTTTTTTTCCCCAAGCACGAGCTTTTGTAACCATTTAAGGCTGAGAGATTTGGTTTCCTGGTCATTCTTTCTCCCAGCTCTTGTTCTACCATGCCTGGCATTTCTGTTGGCTTCCTGCTAGATAAGTTGTATATTTTCTATATCCAAACAGATAAGAGAGTGGGTTTAGATTAGGGATTAGGAAGGAATTGTTCCCTGTGAGGGTGGGCAGGCCCTGGCACAGGGTGCCCAGAGAAGCTGTGGCTGTCCCTGGATCCCTGGAGGTGTCCAAGGCCAGGCTGGACAGGGCTTGGAGCAACCTGGGACAGTGGGAGGTGTCCCTACCCGTGGCAGGGGGTGGCACTGGATGATCTTTAAGGTCCCTTCCAACCCAAACCATTCCATGATTCCGTGGTATTTCTCAGACAAACACATTTTTCAATACTGGGAGTTTAGGAATATCACCCTCATTGGTGTTTATCTGCCTTATTCCTGCATCCCCTCTGCATGTTGGGAACAGCCCCTGCAGTGTTTGCAGAGAGCAGGACCCCAAGCTCTGAGCTCCTCCTGGAGGTTTGGGGGACAGGTGCTTGTGTGCAGCTGCACATCGATGTTTGCACAAGGACAGCAATAAATTTCATTAAATTGTGCAGTTTGGCCTGGCATTCTGTCTCAGCCTCAGCAACTGTTGGTTAATAGTTAAGAAGGGCTTGACAGACTCTTAACTGGTTAATAAATAACTCAGGGAAGAGAAGGGTTCTTTTCTAAATTACAGGTTAGTTTGCTTTATTTTTAATGATGTCCCTTGCGTGTGCCTTGTAACATTTCTCAAGTGAGTGACAGGCCAGTGGCACTGAAATCACTTGTGCTCTTTTTTCTGTGTTCAGCCAAGGCAACTTGATTTTTGTCTCTCACATCCTATGAAATATGGTATAGGATTGAGTCTGCTGCCATAAATAAAGCTTGAAAAGGCCTGTGCTACTTGGCCCCAGAGTGTGTCCTCTTGCAAAACCCAGGATTATGAATTCCAGGTGATGTCATCTCAGGTATGAAATCCTTCCAGCCAGCAGAGATCAGGTTATTCTCCTAAGAGCATTCCTGAGAACTAGTGCCTGTGAATCTGGGATCCTGCAATTGATTTTGTTTCTCCATCTGTCGGAACAGCCCCGGCAGAAAGAGCTCGGTCTCCCATCCCCCGGGATTATTTGGTGAATGTTTCTTTCATCTTAGATCACAGACAGACAAGCATCAGCTCACGAGGTGTCATGTACCAGCTACCGAATTTAGAGCTGCAAGAAGCAGAAAACACAGGCTCTGCTTCTTTAATTAGTTCCTGCATCTGCTTTGTTAGCGGATCAGAAGTCCAAGAGCAGAAGGAGTATTTGGCCCAGGACACTGATAGCCGTGCAGTGAGATCATCAACAATTCTTTCCAAGAGGGAAGGTTAGGGAGTCCTCCTTTGAGGTCCTGAAATAGATTTCCTGTTGAAAACCCAGATAGTTTCACTATTTCACTATCACACGACCACTTCTGGCCGTTCTGTGCAGGGTTGTGAACCTCGGTGGAGTTCCTACCCTCAAGCACGTGATTTCCAGTAAACCCCCAGGCTGGAGCTGAGGGATCTTTTGCTGTCTCACAGCTGTGTCGCTCCTGAGCTGCTGATCCCTGCTCTGTCCGATCTCCCAAAGGACGAACGTGATCCAAGCATCCAGAGGTTCTGTTTGCTGGTCGATGCAAAGCCTTGAATAACACAGGGATGGGGTGAGATCAAAGGTTCTCGTTTTAGATTTGAGTTTGGGGAAGGTGCTTTGGGGTTTATCAGCAGTGACTCACATTCTGTGAGCAGCAAAAACAGCACGAAACAAAGATTGTGTGGCATGAGATTTTTTGTAGTGAGTTGGTGGCTCTTCTGTACAGGACTAAAACTCTGCGGCCAGCATGGGTGTTTTTGCAAGGAACCACAGGGAAAACAGATCTGTCTCATGCAGGTGAGGGTAATGCTGTTTGCTGGGAAACACCTGATTCTCTGGAACCACCAGCTCCTGCTGCCCATGTCAATCTGCCTGTGGGATGGGGTTGCATCCCCCCATACTGTTCAGAATGAGAGCAGCCAGCCTGCTCAGCTTAGTATTGAGTTAGGAATAGAATAATTACATGTGTTTAGTTCTCAGTGTGATAAAATCAAGATCTGGCATGGTTGTTTTAACCCTAACAGCATACACAGGCTCCAGTTTAATACTCAGGACCAACTCTAAGCTGCATGAATGCCTCGGGTTAAGAACAAGGACTGACAACTGTGGGTTGTGTCCACATCCTGCCTACCACAGGATATGTTTAGGGCTCCCTTTTCCAAGTGCATCCTTTCTATCTTTAGGCTTTGGGTTGAAAATGTCTCTTTCCTGAACTGCCCAGGGTCTGCAGTGCAGGTGCTGTGCTCAGGGGGATTTATTTCAAGGGCTGCTGATAATTTCTGGGCACAGGGTCTTGCTGGCACTGGGAGCACTCAACTGAGTCCCCAATCCAACCATGCTCAGCCACCATGAGCTGTCCTGCAGATTGATTTAAAGCACAGATTTATGTCATAAACTCTTTGCAGGAAGCCCCACACTATTCCTGTCCTCTGCCAAGGCTTGACTGTGAGCTGGAGCAGAGGCTCCTTTCTACAACTGGAACAGTTTTTTTCTCTGGTTCACAGGACTCCCAGGGTAATTTTATTAATTCAGATAAGAAAAGGAGGGGTATAAGCACATTTTGGCAGGGCACAAGGGTGGGAAGGAGCAGCGGGGGCTGCAGGCACCTGAACCTTGCTCTGCTGAGTGCTCTGTGCCCAGGGGTGAGGGCAGAGGGCTGGCAGGGGACAGAGGATGGCTGATGCCACACACCGGCGCTGCCCTGTGTCCCCAGTCCTGCCAGCACTGTCCCAAAAGGGACAAACTGGAGCAAAGTTAAGCCAGGCCTGGAATGCCAGGGTGCCACCTGTGCAGACACAGAGCACCTCTGTCATTGTCAGGCACAGGGACGTGGATCTGCCCTTGGCACGTTGTCCCGGCTGTGCCCAGTCACGCAAGGAAAACTGTCCCAGGTGAGCTCTTTTAACTCTCTCCAGCTTTTCCTGATCCTGGGAGGAGGCAAATGGAGCTGAGGCCCCCACCTTGTAATTACAGGCATCAGAGACGAGGAGCATGGAAGGCAATGGTTCCTAATTAGCAGTTGCCTGGGTTAAATGCCAGTTTTCCCTCTTGGTGACAAGGTGAGGGGACGGCAGAAGGAAGGAGGGAAAGGGAGAGGGGGCAGCTGGGTCTGCAGCTCTCCCTGTCCCCATGAGGAGGGACCTTTGGTGGCTCCCAGCAGTGACTCTCAGCCCATTAATTCCAGCAGTTTCCAGCCTGAAGGGCACGGCAGGCACAAAGCAAATAACCACACATCAGACTTTGTGCCCTTTCCTAGAGCCAGGAGCAGAGGCTTGAGCACATCTTCGTGCCTTTGATTACACACAGATATTCTGGCTGTTGCTCTGTTTCTCCCCTTGCCCCTCCCCTGCTGTGACTTCATTTTAGGAGAACAAGGGGACTATTCTTGGAGACCATCCTCATCCTAGAAATCATAAACCTGGCAGCTGTCCTGGCCCTTTTTCTTGGACTTGGCCCTATCTGCAATGCTCATGGCACATCAAAGGAGCCAACACGTGCTCCCAAAGGGTTCTGCTCTCTGCTGGGGACACGAGTGGCCTGTCCTCACTTACCAGGCTGCTCACAGAGTCTGCTCCTTCTGTTTTACTGCAGCCCCATGGCCAAAAGTGTCTTCAAAAGGAAATATTTGAAAAATAACGCCAGGCTAGGATAAATCACAGGGAACAACACTGGCACGTGAGTAACATGGAGAGGAGAACCAGGAATTCCAAGGGTGGGATCTGCAAGGCTCTCACAGCCCAGAGTTCCATCTGCGTAAAATGACAGCTGTGTGTGGTATTTTTTTTTGTTTTGTTTATAATTTTAGGAGTCTTTTTGGTTCACCCCTACATTAGCATTTCCTTAATAGGGATTCTTTCTCCCCACCAGCCCTTTTAAAGATGAAGAATGAGACAAATCCAGTGTGGGCTGGGTGGGCTGCAGACTGTGTCCTGCTCCAGTGTTTGTCACTGGCCAGCTGAGGACAGGGAATAGCCATGGCCTGGCCACACACTGCCCGCTCAGAGGCAAAGGAAAATGAGGTACTGTCACTTCAGGGCATCACTTTGTGTCCACCTGGGCACATTCATTGGGAATTTGTCCTGTTTGGAGAAAAAATTAATTGGTTAATTAAAAAACAATTATTATTTATTTCACTCCATCCCAAACCGTGCAGGGAGTGATCCCACAGCACAGCAGCAGCGTGGTGAGAGCAGTGACTTTTCACTCTCACACAGCTGATGGGATGGCAGGGCAAGCACACAGTGCAAAACCACAAAGCTGCACAGATTTCCAGCATGCACCCAGTGAGAAGTCTGGTTGGTGTCACATGGTTCTCATTAACGTAATTAACTCTGCTCTGAGTCACCTGAAACAGCAACAAGTTGTCCATTTTCAAAGCAGAAGTGATTGTACAACAGTGATGTTGATATCAGAGCATGTGAAATGCAGAGGAAAAGCCTTTTCTCTACACAACGTTTCAGACTTTCTCACCAAAAGCTTTGTTATTTTTGTGCAATGGATTTTTTTCCTTGGAGTTGAATGTTTGGACAGAAAATCCACCTCATTTCCATGAATTTTTTGGCAGCGCTGTCTCAGTGAGGGCTCGCTGGAGCAGAGAGCAGGGCTGGATGAAGGAGCACGACCGACTCCAGCAGAACCACTGAGAAAAGGCAAAGTGTGCAGCGAGCAAGAGACTCTTTGCTTTAGTGCTTTAGCAAATTCTCTCTCTAAGCCTGGCTTATTCCTGAGATTTTATTTCACTCCAGTCACTTTAATTCCACCCTGACCCTGGGCACAAAATCCACTTGAGTGAGGAGTTCCGTGTGGGCCAGATTTGGCAGCCCACTGCTGCTCAGTGAGGAGCTTTGGCTCCTGGCATTAATGTCCTTCCAGTGGGACTCTCCGAAGGGTTGTGGATCCAGAGCCTCTGAGCAGCAGATAATGGGGGTGTGGCAGATTTTTGGGATGAGGGAGCTTTTGGGAGGATGGACAGTTTGGGTTTGGGACTGGGAAAATCTGCCAAGGGTGGGAGCTCGGTTCCTTTGCACGTTTCTCTTCCTGCAGCTGGGTTTTGGGGGGTGAGGACCTGGGAGGTGTTATCAGAGCAGGCTCCAGAGATAGGGGAGCTGTGTTTGGCTCAATCACCCAGGGAATTCCAGGATCCTTTCCTGTTTTTTCCTACTCTCCTGCAGACAACCTGCAGCCCTCTGCAGCCTCTCTAACACTGGGAACAGATTCGTCTGAAGCTGTTGGGCCAAACCTGGCATTGATGAAGGGGTCACTGCCCCCCATCCATGGAGGAGCTGGTGGGGGTGGTCACTGTGGGAATCTACAGCACAGGAATGACCCTCCAGCGGTTCCAGCCTGACAGGCACTGCCAGCACAGAGGGCAAATGGGCCAGGGAAGCTCAGGGGCCTTTGGAAACCATCCCTGCAAAGACACAGGGCAGACTCAAGCTGTCCTTGAATCCTCTTCTCCTGGAGATGTGGGAGAAGGAGGTGCTCCCACACGACCGACGGAGCACAAGCCCCGCTGGGGCCTTGTCCTCACTGTCCCAACCCACCCCTGGCACCAATAAGCACAGCACAGCTGTAAAACCATAATATTTTCCTCTCCAAAGAAAAAAAATGTCCTGAAAACATCTGCAGGTATGCTGGAAGGGCCCGTGCCAGAGCAGAGGGAAGGATTTCTCCTGGGGGTGTTTGGCCGCTGCCGTGGCACGATGCACTGAGTTGATAATGTGCTCTGAGTCACTTCTCAAACACAGAACTGGCCAAACCAGTGCTGCTCAGGGTATCTCAATTACCACAGTCTGGCTCACTGAAGGGGAGAAAATGAATGATTTTTAATAAGGAAACATCAGTGCAGTCGTATTCTCCCAGGGAACCTCCCTGGCCACGGCCTCTCTGGGGAAGCAAAGAGGAGCCTGTGATGCTGTCTTGGGTGACTTTATGATGTATATCCCATATCGCTGCCCTATGCCCAGAAATTAATTCTTGTGCCTTTCTATGCCTCTAACGCCCTGGTCACAATTCAGTTCAGCAGCAGCTGAGCTGTTCTGCTGAGGGTTTTCTTGTAGCTTTTATCACCTGTTTCCCCTTCAGCAAACCCCTCGTTCGTCCCTCTGCTGAACAAACGTTCAAATAAGAATCTGTGGGGACGGGGGAAATCCCAGGAGATGCACTTTGCTGTAATCACAGAATGGGGTTGGAAGGGACCTCGGGAGGATGTCCAGTCCAATCCCCCAGCTCAGGCAGGTTCCCCCAGAGCAGCTGTGCCCTGAGCTCGGGGAGTTCTGCACCGAGCCAGAACAGCCCAAAGGAGCTGCCGGGAGTCTCTGTGCTGTCCCTGCTGCTCCCATTCTGGCTCCAGCGAAGGTCTGAGGAGAGTCCTCTGCACACCCCGTTGCTGTTCAGGTCGGGGCACATTCCTGGGAGCAGCACTTGCCCTTTTACAGCTCCCGCCTCAGCTGTGCTTTGCTGCTGCTGTGTTTTCCCCAGTGACTCCCCAGAACAAACCTTTCCTGTGATTAGCTGCCCGGCTGGGTTTAAAAGTGAAGAAACAACGGGGACTGAGTTGGGACAGGAGGAAAATAGAGACACGTGCATGGTCTGAGCCGTGGGTGTGCACTCGGGGCTCTGGGCTGGGGACAAGGTGGGGATCGGGCACAGCTTGGTCGTGGAGGGCTTTTCCAAATGATTCTGTGGCTCTCTGGTGGTGCCTCCCTCCCCACCAGCAAGGTTTGAGGTACCTCTGTTCTTCCTAGGTGCGGGAAAAACGTGTGGGTAAACCAGGAAGGATTTAACTGTTCCTTGTGGGGCTTTAAAAAGCCTCCTCCATGGAAAAAGAGGCCCTTGAGTTTAGATTTGCAGCAACCCAAGCAGTTATCCAGCTGTGTTTAATATCTGCAGCTCCCAAGGAATCTCTGGGTTCCTTTCCCCTGCCTGTTGTCTTTTCTGACTGGTGTCCCAGGTGTGTTTGGGTGGTTTATTTCCTCCTCTTGATTTAGGTGACACTGGTTTTTAAACCAGCACATCCCAGCTTGGATAGAACTCCTACAGACTTCTGGATAAGCAGCATGTGCTGCTCGGCATGTTCTGGAAGGACAGCAGTGTCGGTGGTGTCTGGGCCAATCCCTCGTTTCCAGAATAGCCACATTGAGCTGGTTTTGCCTCTGGAGACCCATCAAAGTCTGTGTCACATCTGAGGATGCTGATGCACCTGAGCTGGGAAAAAATACAGGGGGAATTAGTGCCGGAGAGGAGCAGGGTGAGGTTGTGTCCATTTCCCAGACCAGAACAATCCCACCCCCCTGATGGTGCCTGGCTGTGTCTGAGGAAGGATTTGCTCTCCTCTGAGCCCCTGGAAGGTGCTGCCTGGGCTGTGTTTCCCTTCCCAGCCCCTCCTGGTGGCTCTGGGGGGGTTCATGTGCTGTGTTGTCATTCTCTGCAACAGCTCTGTGAGGTGTGAGTAGCTCATACTCCTACTCTGTGTGGTGTGAGCAGCCCCTTCCCAGCCCCTAATAACTCTCCTACTCATGGAAAGGGAGGGAGATGGAGCCAAGAGCATCTTTCTGCCCCGTGTGACACCACAACAGGGCTGCAGGGCTTGGCCTGAGTCCCCAGCGCTGCCAGGAGGGACCAACAGCTCACAAGGGACAGTTCCTGTCCTTCCATTTTCAGCCTCTTTGTAAAAGGAGGGCTCTTTGTAGTTTTTTTTTTTCCCCTTTTCTTCTTTTGATGCCAATCTCTATTGTTTGAGGAGCTTTTTGCTAGGAAACTGGGACTGGGGAAAAGGAAACTCAAAGACAGAGCAGCCAAACCCTTTGCAGGAATCCGCTCTCTTCTGAAGGTTAAAGCCTGTCATTTTTCTGATTTACTGGAAATGATTGGTGTTTCCTTTGTTCTGCTTTGTGGTGGCTGCTCTGATAAGCCCTGAGGGATACTTTCCCTGGACAGATCTGGAACTTTTACAGCAAAAGAAATTAGGAAAGCAAACCCATGTCCTGTTATTCCCTATTCCGTTTCTTGTAAATCAGTTGTAAATCCTTGTTCCGGAGGAGGATTCAGGACTCCGTATCTATAATTTCTGGGGACTTTAAAAGGCTGCAGACCCTGAAGCACCATCCAGCCCAGGCTGCTGTGATGGGAGTGTTCTGAATGCACTGTCTGACCTTTGGTTTTTTGGAGAGTGGCTTCTGGGACCGACAGAGCTCAGAGATGGAGAGGTTTTGGAGCCTGATGTGAGTTTTGCTGGGAGCCCTGAGCCCTTTCCAGACAGAGTTCAACCCCGAGACCTTTCCAGGACCAAGGCAGGAGAGAGCTGCAGCTCCAGGCTGAGCAGGATTGTGTGTGGCCCAGAAATACAGAGAGATACTGCAGGTCAAACCCCACTGATAAAGGAATAAATCCCACTGATTTGGGGAATAAACACCTTCTCCCAGGCTGGGTGAGGATGGTGAGTGCAGAGGGGACTTGGCCAGCCATGATGCAGAACTGGTGCCATGTGAAGTGGTGCTGCTGCCACACAATCCTGTTCTTTCCTGAGGTGGAGCCCTCTCACACGCTGGGAGCTGCTCAAGGGGTGCCATTCCCTGGTTGTGCAAGAGCAACCCCTGGTTATCTGTGCCAGGGGCTCGCCCATGCCAGGGGCTTCCCTGCCTGGAGCAGGCTGGAGGTCCCAGCCCACACATTCCCTCTGAAGCAGCAGGAGACTTCCCCAGTGCCTTCAGTGTGCTGCAGCCACCTCTGTGCCACTCTGTGCCACTCTGTGCCACTCTGTGCCAGCTCTGTGCCACCTCTGTGCCTTGGTTTCCTGGTGTAGACTGCAACAGCCACCAGCCACCACCTCCCTGGAGTGCTCTGGGGCTGTTTGGATTTTCTGGAGCACTGAGACGTGTGGGAATAACATGTCACGAACATCCCTCCTGAGAAGGCAGAGCCTGGGCTCTTGTGGCTGTGCTGAGCTGCAGGACAAGCCTGGAGGGTGGTGGCACCTGCTGTGGGCAGCTTTGCTTGGAGGCAGGAAGAAAGGGAACCATCCTCTGCTTGGGGACATCTGCTTGGGGAAATTCGGGGACAGCAGCTGAGTGACCCCATTGTCCAGTCCTCCCACACTCCCACCCATGACTTAAGGGCCTGTTCCTGGCCATGGTGAGGACTTTTGTGCTGTGCTGCGAGGTTTTTTCAAGTCTGAGGTAGCACGAGGAGCCAGCAGCTGGGCTTGGTACCACCCTCGTGCCTTCTCCCTCCACCAGCGGGGCTGCAGGGTGATGGCAGTGCCACCAAACCGTGCCAAGTGACCCAAAAATCTGCCCTAGTTGGGCTTGTTTGGTTTCTTTTTCAGCTGGCAAACAGCTGCCAGCAGCATGGTGGGAGCAGCTGGAAGGAGACACACGGCAGTGCCGTTCATAAAATCCAGATGAAGGATTGAAACACCTGCTGGCACCAGGAAAAATGTTTGCTGTGGGACGCTAGGAATTGCACCCTGTGGTGCACGTGGCTGCTCACATGCATAATTTCCTCATCATTGCCAGATAAAAAGGCAGGTGATGGATGGGCTGGTGGAAGCCAAGAGCAGAGTGAAGGCAGCAGGCTCAGTCCTTGCCAGGCAGTGGAGATGATGTCTTGCAAAGTGTCCTTAATACCAAGAGGCATCACAAGTATCGTGAGACGTCTCCCCCTCTTTACTGCACAGAGATCTATAAAAGATGCTGCTTCCTCTTTTCTTTAAATAAAACACTTCAGTGACAACGTGCACTGCAAGAATGGGGCCTTTCCCTCAGGAGAGATGTGGGTTTAAAACACGCTGAGTGAATTCATGGTCACAGGAAAATCAGCGAGTGGTTTTCTGTTGATTTCACCTCGTTTTACCTCAGCGCAGTTCTTGCTCTGGGCAAACCCTGCCCAGGCCAAAGGATGCCCTCAGTGAGATGAGCTAGAAGAGGTGCATGAAGAGGAAAACTTGACTGCCACAACCAAGGGACTTGGAGCCACAGATCTGCTTGCTCCAAGGGGAAAAGAGCTGAACCAGCAGGGATTGAATGCCCCTTGCCTGCTGTGCCCATCAACGCAGTTTTCCTTCAAATGCAGAGCTTCTGCCACGACCTCTGAGATCTCTGAGCCAGCCAGGATGGTCCAGACAGCCCCACACAGCCCAGTTCCAGCTCACCTGCAGACACCTCCCCACCCTCAGCACATCCAGGGGCATCCCAGATCCATCCAGGGCGTGTGACACAGCTGAGGTGTCCCAGCATCACCTCCCAGGCAGCCCAGGAAGCCGCGCCCACACTCCACGTCCCTTCCTGGCCAATGTCACCAGCCCTCCTGTGGCTCACCTCCCTCCTCTGGATGTGCTGCCTGGGGCACTGAAATGGGAAAAGCTACAAAAAAACCTGGCAGAAAGGTTTTGTATATCCTGCTGGTTGGGGAGGCCTTGTTTTCCTTGTAAATCTGGGTGAGATGCTTTGGGAAGCTTCTTTTCCAGACACTGCTGGGCCCTTCTCCTGGAAAAACCAGCTGCCAGGAGTGCACGTGTTGGTGTTGGCTTCAGGAAAGTCAGGTCACTGCTCCCCCTCTTGCCTTGTGCTGTGATGTGCCAGTGTCATCCTCATCTGTGAGCATCCAAAGCCTGGCATGGAGCTTTTCAAAGGGAAAGGTTGAATGTCATCCCAAATTCTGGCTCTCTGGCACCACAAAGGATAGGCTTTAAAGTCCTCCTAAGTTTTGTAACATCTGAGATGTCTTTGAGCCCAAACCCAGCCTGGGGGTGTAATGAATTCAGCCTTCTCCCTCTATGAGACAGCTCTGATTCCTGTGGCTCTGTAAACATCCCCAAAGGCATGTGGGGCTGGAGTTGCTGTCTTTCAGCTGCCTCTCTCAAAGTGCCTCCCAAAGGAGGAGACCAATCCTGTGTCCCCCTCCAAGGCACAGAGGGAAAAACATGGAGATTCACCCCCTCAGCCTTGCATTTGGAAAAAAAAGGCCAATGCAGGTGCAGCAGGATTTTGTAGCTGCAGAGATTTCCCTGCCCGTGACAGTGGGGTTGGAACAAAATGATCTTTAAGGTCCCTTCCAACCCAAGCCATTCCATGATTTATTGGAGTCTCTTTAAAACCCCGTTGCATGACTCAAGGGGTTGTTATCTCCAGCCTGAACTGTTGAGTCTCAAGGGGGTGCTTTGGGTTTTTTAAACAAAAATATCCTCTCTTTATTTAATAGCTGAGATAGAAGGCTCAAGCCAGTATCTCCTGGGAAGACTCTAAAATTGGCAGCTAAAAAAGAAATCCCAGTAGGTTTTAAGAATTGCTGATGCTTTATAGGAGAATTACTGATCTTTATAGAATGTGGATGTACATTTAATTTGGAGACAGTTGTGCAGATGTAGCACGTCTTGGCACTTGTTTTGTTTTGCTGATAAGGGTGCACAGGAACAGGAGTGTCATTCGTTAGGACTTTCTGCTTTGTTCCTTCTGCCTCTTCCCTGGGTAGTGTCCTCGCTCGCATCTCCACCCGCCCGTGCCTGCAACGCCCCTGTGGTCACTCAGGGCTTCACACCAGTCCTCGTGCAGTGGTTTGGGATCACTGATACAGTGGTTTAGGATCCCTGGTTACAGTGGTTTAGGATCCCTGGTTACAGTGGTTTAAGGTCACTGGTTACACTGGTTTAGGATTCCTGGTTACACTGGTTTAAGGTCACTGGTTACACTGGTTTAAGGTCACTGGTTACAGTGGTTTAGGATCCCTGGTTACACTGGTTTAGGATCCCTGGTTACAGTGGTTTAGGATCCCTGGTTACACTGGTTTAAGGTCACTGGTTACAGTGGTTTAGGATCCCTGGTTACACTGGTTTAGGATCCCTGGTTACAGTCGTTTAGGATCCCTGGTTACACTGGTTTAAGGTCACTGGTTACAGTGGTTTAGGATCCCTGGTTACACTGGTTTAAGGTCACTGGTTACAGTGGTTTAGGATCCCTGGTTACAGTGGTTTAGGATTCCTGGTTACACTGGTTTAAGGTCACTGGTTACACTGGTTTAAGGTCACTGGTTACAGTGGTTTAGGATCCCTGGTTACACTGGTTTAGGATCCCTGGTTACAGTGGTTTAGGATCCCTGGTTACACTGGTTTAAGGTCACTGGTTACAGTGGTTTAGGATCCCTGGTTACACTGGTTTAGGATCCCTGGTTACAGTCGTTTAGGATCCCTGGTTACACTGGTTTAAGGTCACTGGTTACAGTGGTTTAGGATCCCTGGTTACACTGGTTTAAGGTCACTGGTTACAGTGGTTTAGGATCCCTGGTTACAGTGGTTTAGGATTCCTGGTTACACTGGTTTAAGGTCACTGGTTACAGTGGTTTAGGATCCCTGGTTACACTGGTTTAAGGTCACTGGTTACAGTGGTTTAGGATCCCTGGTTACAGTGGTTTAGGATCCCTGGTTACACTGGTTTAAGGTCACTGGTTACAGTGGTTTAGGATCCCTGGTTACAGTGGTTTAGGATCCCTGGTTACACTGGTTTAAGGTCACTGGTTACAGTGGTTTAGGATTCCTGGTTACACTGGTTTAAGGTCACTGGTTACAGTGGTTTAGGATCCCTGGTTACAGTGGTTTAGGATCCCTGGTTACACTGGTTTAAGGTCACTGGTTACACTGGAACCACCTTTGGGCTTTATGATGTGTCCACCCAAGCCCCAAGCCCTTTTCCCCACAATGGGGCCGCAGAGGAAAGGCTTGGCTGGAGTTGCTGGGTGGCATCAGAGGGCAGGGAAAGCCCGAAAACTGCCCCGTTTCTGCCTTCCTGCCAGCCCTGCAGGCCAGGAACGATGGGAGATCCCCTTAGACTCAACTTTGATCCTGCTGTCACCCAAGGGAGCTCCATCTGTTTTTACAGCCCTTCTGAGACATGAACCCGTGGTTCCTCAGAAGGGTTTTTGTTGTTTCCATGGTTATAGGTGAGCACACAGCCCTGCAGTGGGAAAATCCCCACTGAGTTTGGTGCTGGGCTGCAGAGAACCTGCCAGGCCCTGCCCTTTAGGTGGCTCTCAGAGGATAATTTGCTTTTCATTACAGACAAGCACTTCTACAGATTCCTGCACCGAGCCTTTTGGTCAAAAGGTCTAACCTGAAGCCTCTTGCAGGATTTTTTTTTTAATTAAAGCAGCTACTTTGGTTATTTTTTTCATGGCAGGAAAGCCAGCAAATCTCTAGGCTACCTGCTAGAGAAGAAAAACCAGGCACCATATGCAATGTAGCTCTTGCTCTATCTCAAAAATGCCGAACTCTGGGAGAGAATTCGTCCCACCAAACGCCCACTAAGCACATTTTTTAAATCTGGTTTCTCAGCCTTTCAGGAAAGGAGAAGCAAAATCTTCTTGCCTGCTGGAACTGGGCCCCGTTTCATGAAATTAAATGGCTAAGGAGGGGGGAAAAATATATATCCAAGGCAAAGATGCTATTCTCAACAAAGGAAACAGTATATGCAACAGCTTCTGCAGCATTCCTGCAACATGATGTCTTTCCCTGCAGAGTCTCAGTCAGGAATTGATTGTCTGAGCAGAGAATTGCTCGATTCAGAAAGGCTTAAGGCACACTTCATGAACTGTTTGCTAAAAGGATGAATAGATGGGCATGTGTGTATATAAATCTATAAATCATGTCTTGTTCTGCCCCAAAGAGGACAGCTGAGGTTGGGTTCTTTGTCACTTGGTTTCGTGTTCCCAGGGCTGGGGATAAAGGCAGCAGTGTCCCACGCACGGGGTCAGGATTGGATGCCACGGCTCCGGAAGGACAATCTGTGGACAAGAGGAGGTGGCATTTGTGTGAGAGCCCAGCTCACCAAGGGGTAACAGCCCTCCTGCTGCCCTGATGGGTTCTCAGTCAAGGGGAAGTCTGGTGAGTGTCTCTCATTTGGGCTCTCTTTTATCCCAACCATTTTTTGCCAGCTGATGTGTGGATTGTGATTTGAACTCCTGGGGCGTTTGGTGGCACCACTGCTGTGAGTTGTCACTGCCCAGCCCAGCCCTTGCACTGCCATGCCTGTTGCTGCCCCTCTGCTCAGGGATGCTCTGCTGTTTGGGCTGATCTGGCTGGAATTTTGGTGAACTTTGCCCCACTGGGGGGTTCTGGAGGAGGGGTAGGAGCTGGCACCAACCTCAGAAAAAAGAGAGAGGTGCTGCAGAAGGGATCTGAAGGACCTCTGCTGTGACCAGGGGTCCCCTGGGAGATGCTGAGCAGGGAGGGGAGGGTTCAGAAGCCACATGTGTCCCTCAGAGAGCCCTCCTGCTCCCCAAACTGGCCTTTGGGCAGTACTGTGGTGCCAGCAGAAACGATGCTCTGCGTGTCCTCCTCCTCAGAGCAAGCCAGAGGAGCCCACAGCAGAACAAACCTGAACCCCTCAGCCAAAGACCTGTTTTCTGTCAGCTGAGGCTGTGCCAGGGGGGAGTCTCTTCTAGGAAAACCCCCGGAGAAAAGCTGCGAGACCGCACAGGAATCCCTACAGTGCCCGTGGGAGCAAATGTGAGCCCACAGCCAAGGCTGAGGGACATCTGAGCATCTCATGCTGGGTTGGGTTCTCTCCATAAATCCTGTGGGTGTCCCAGGCAAATATCACAGTGACTCTGTGTCCCTGGCTCACCCCACGTGTATTTTTCCTCTGAGATGACACGCTGGGGACAGTCCCTGTGTGGCCCTGGCACGGCAGGTCCAGCTGAGCAGAGCTGCAGGGTTTTGGTGGGCTGTGCTCTGCCCCTGGCCCATGAAAAGCTGTCCCACAGTCCATCAGGCAATGGCTTTGTGCCTGGGTAGCTGCACAGGAGCACAGGCATCCCCTGGGCACAGAGCTTCCTGCTTATAAATTAACTACAAGTCACCAAGGGTCAGCTCCCTTTTGCTCTATTATGCATGAAAAGATCAGGAAGGTCGAGCAAGAAGTGAAAGATTTTTTTTCCTTGCTAGTTTTCTGCCTATCCAGTAGCCTTGTGCCCTCCCTTACTGCTTCATTTCAAGGGAATAATTCCTGAGTAGAGATTTAAGAAGTTGGTCCCATTTTTAGAAGGTGACACAGGCAGTAAATGCAGTATTTGTCTTGTTTTGGTTGGGTTTTCCCATGAGCTCCTAAGATGTAAAATATTATCAACTGCTGCATTTAAAAGCAGCCTTTCAGTCATTGCTCTGCCTGGGGAAATCAGTAACAGGTGAGAGAGCTCCAAGCAGGGGCAGAGGAGCTCCTCTGTTTGTGTTTCTCGCTTGTCATCTGCTCCCCAAAGAGCTCCCAGAGGTCAAACAATTCTGTCTGCCTGCTTTGTCTGTCACTGAGACCTGTCCTGCTCTCCTGGGGAAAAGCTGGGCTCCAGGCAGCCCCAGGAAAGGCCGCTTATCTCCCCCAGATGCCTCCCAGCTCTGACAGATTCGCCTTGGCTGCTTTTCACAGAGCTCAGGAGAAACCCTCCCGCCAGCAAATGTGGAGGTTTTCTTCTCATTTCTTCCGCAGAATTTTCCTCTTCCTTCTGGGGAGGATTTCTCAGTCTCCCAAAATTCATCATGTGGTATTCGTGTCTCATGAAATGCATCCTCCTCGCCTGTGGAAACGCTGCTCCCTGCTCATCCCAGACCAGGGGCTGTGGGAATGGTGCAAAGGCAGATGTCAGGGATTCAGGGGTGGATTTGGAAATGGGCACTTGCTCTCCTGCCTGCCCAGTGACCCTTGGCTAAATATGGGTCAGTTTATATTTCCCAGCAGAGGGAATGGAAAGCTTGGGGGGGGTCAGGGGTAGCCCTCGCAGATGTTGCCCTCTGGGTTTGTTTGTTTGCATCTCCAGAGCACGCTCTGATCCCAAACTTTTCCGCTCGGGGTAAACTGATTCCGGAATTTTAGTCCAGCCTGAAGTGGACATGTGTCCCCAGCCCCTGATCCACACGCACTTCCCCTTCCCCTGGGGTGGCTGCTCATCACCACACGGACACTGAGAGCCTCCGCAGGGAGAAGGGGAAGGGGAGAGGAGTTTCTCCAAGGGTTTTATTTCTTTATTTTATCAATATTTGTCAGAAATGATCTTGGTTTTCCAAAGGGCCCCAGTTTGCAAATCTCCAGGCTTCCTGTTAGGAATTCCTATTCACCATCTGAAAAATCCTTACCCCCAGTTCGCTTGGGATTGGTATCCAGCACCCAGGGATTGTACCCAGCCCTTCCCAAGATCAGCCTGTTGCACTGCAAAGTCCTTCTGCTTTCCTCCCCTTACTGAAACAATAATTTGCATTGATGTAACGTTCCTAAAACCTCCTGGGCGAGCATTAGCTGACCCTGCTGAAGACACAGGCGTGTTCCTGCTCTGCAGACGAAGGAAGGAGGGCAGGAAGGAGCAGGGTAACAAATTTGTGAAGGTCACACAGCAAAGCAGGAGCAGAGCTCGGACTGCAATTCCCTTCTGCTCCTTCCCTCCCGCTCCAGGCACTGGCCCGCAGCACTGAGAGTCCAAATTAAGAGATTATAATGCATAATCCACACTGGTGTGCCAAGAATTCTCTAAATCATATTACACTGCCACATAAAACGATGACTCATTTGGTAACACAGCCCACAGCCGGTTCCTTTATGTTAAAATTACGTGGACAAGACTGGATTTAAAAAGAAAAAGGCGAGCTTGTTGTGTGTGTAGTGAATGCTGAGTTATAGATGCCTTCATGGATGTTATTTTGGCTGATGCTGAAGGAGCATTTGTGAGCCTGTTTGTTGACAGTGGTGCTCGGGAGCAGAGATGCTGACAT
Organism: Corvus moneduloides; assembly: GCF_009650955.1. Lineage (NCBI taxonomy): Eukaryota > Metazoa > Chordata > Aves > Passeriformes > Corvidae > Corvus > Corvus moneduloides. The sequence goes on along the minus strand of NC_045490.1, from coordinate 2,230,853 downwards.
TCCACTAACAATAATAGGAACTGCCTCTGTTTGTTTCTAAATTGGAAATTCTTCCTTACATGGGCCCAGCCCACCCTCCGCCCCCGCCGAAGGAAAGGGCACTTGTCTGGGGCTGGCAGGGGAGCATCTCCCAGCAGGGCTGGAGCTTCTGGGCTGCAGGGATGGCCCTTGTTTGGTCATGGCCAGAAACCCCTCTTCCTCCCCACACCCATGGGAAGGGTGGAGAGAAAGCACCTCTGTTTATCCACAGCATGAATACCATGGCAGAATCAGCCCAGCTACACCTTTCCCAGGAAAAGATGCTGTCACCAAGTCTCCCTCTTGCTGCCTCTGCTGCCTCTGCTCTCCTTGCTCCTCCCTGCATCATCATCCTCGCTTCCACCCCAGCTCCTGCCCTTCCTGGCAGCCTCTGCTGCTGTTTGGGGACTGTCATTATCCTTCCCAAAGCCATTTGGGATGTGGCTGGTGCGAGTGACACTGAGCTGTGTTTGCTGCGCTGTGGTTTCACCGTTTCCTTTTCCTCTCCCTGCCTGGGCTTTAATTCCTGCAGCTGAGGAATCCGTGGCAAAATCCCTTTCTGCCAGGAATGCCCACATGTTCCTCAGCTCAGAGCTGCTCTGGCATCTCGTCAGAGGTGGCTTCTCCGTCCCTGTGTGGCTGGCACACGTCACAGCCACCCTGCTGCACAGAGAGCTCTGTCAGGGCAGGTGCTCACTGCTCCTTTGCACTTTTGACCACGGGATCCATCCATCCCTGCAGGCTTCCCCTTCCCCATCTGCACCCCATCCCATGGGTCACCTCTGGCCCAGCACCACTCTGCCCTATATTCCAGAAAGTGTGGATTAATCTCCCAGCTTTGGGTAAATAAGCCAAACCTCCAGCAGGCACTGAGGGCAAGGATCAGGAAACAGCTTCGATCGCTGCGTGGTCAAGGCCAGTTCAAGAAGCTCTTTGCAAGATTTTCCTACTGTTGTGCTGGAAGCTCCTGCTTCCCTTCGTTTCTTGGAGGGGAAAAAAAAGTCAGAACCAGTTTGTGAGCGTGACCTGTGGAGACCCTGAGCATCCTGTGCTGGTGCTGGGAGCAGGGGAGGGAAGGAATTGCTTTCAGCAGTCGGGAGGCGTGGGTGGCAGGAGGGCTTTGTGTGCTGCCGGAGGATGCTCTGTACATGCATCCCTCCTAAACAAATACCTCTTTAAGTGTGCATGATGGGAATCCAGGGAACAGCTTTTTTTTTTTTCCTTTTCCACTCGTCTCCAAGTAGGAGAGAGGCTTATTAGTACTCTCCTTCCATAGGCAAGATGCGGAGGCTGGGAAGTTGTGAGACGAGTTACATTTGCTTTTATCAGGCAAATCTGCTCTCTCCTGGACAGTCCCTTCAGCCAGGAGGAGGAGGAGGAAAGCAAGCACAAGGTGCTATAGGCAGGAGCTATAGGGGGAAGCACACAACACCATCGAGCACAGCCACGGAAATGAACTCGTGTCAGGAGGAAGGAATTATTTCCGTGCTTCTGCTTCCATGCTGGATAAAAACCTGTTGAAGAAAATGTGTTGAATGTCACTGGTGTGCACTCAGAGGAACTGCAGTCTCTTGGACATGGTGGTGTTTGCAAGTTGGAAGGGCATTTTAGGCTGGGACAGTCACCTCACGTCTTTTTCCAGGGCATTTTCCATCTGCAGCCTCTGAGAATTCCCAGGGAGCTCCCGCTAAGCAGGGGAGGGAAAGGGAGGTTTCAAGGTGAGGTGTGATGGAAGGGAAAGCAGTTTGGGCAGTCTCAGAGCTCCAGACAGATGGAGCTGGAGGAGAAATGGATGCTCTGAGCATCTCCTCGGATTTAGAGTCACGGAGAAAGGAAAAAACCAGAGCTGAGGGTGCAGGGTGTGAAACGGGAGAAAGCTGGCAGCGCCCAGGCTGTGGAGCAGGGCTGGGCACAGCTCTGCAAGCAGCAGTCTGGTCTTTGGGGAAGACAGATAACTCTGGGAAGTCCACAGGATTTCAGTGGAGCTGTGACAGAGAGAGAGCTGCCCAGTTGGAGCGTGGAGGAGCAGAACTGGTGTTTGCTGGGAGGCAGCCGGGAGCAGGGGATCTGCTGGGATCTGCCCTGGGATCTGGGATGGGACGAGACTCCCCTTAAGGGCAGGAGGGCTCCCTGCCCCACAGGCAGGCGGATTTCTCGGTGTTTTATCTCGCTGTCGCTGGAAGAGCCGAGTCTGTCATTATTTCCTGCCATCTGTTAGAGACACGAATGGCAGCTGCTCCCAGTGATACCTCGCATCTCACAGCGGCTTTCAGCCCCCAAAACTCGAGCCCCCGGGGGATTTACAAAGACAATGCAACCCATTTGATGCCGTAAGAAGAGTTGCTCCTCGGGCTGGTAACAATCAGTGGAAATTTAGCTGTTCCTTGTAAGCTATTTGCATCCCTGGGAACATTACATTTACACAAATGTGTTTATATGACTGCTAATATTTCCTCTCTTGTGAGAGGCCTGGCCTGTGTGGGTGCTTATAGGAGGGTTTGTGTCAGACCCCTGTCTGCGACAAACCTCAAGGGGAATTCATCATATTTTTGATTCAGAAAGAAATTTGTCTCTCTTTTCCTTTTTTTTTTTTGGTCCATATTTTAAAGGCCTGGGTACACACCCTGCACAGTGAGATTTAGGAGTGATTGCAGTGAGCTGGGAAGCAGCTGTCTGACATCAGTGGGATACAGAAAGCCTCGCAGAGACGTTTTCCTTTGCATAGTATTATCCTGATCATACTCCTCGGATCCCACTGAGATGAATTTGTTATGAGGGGCAATAGAAAATGCAGAGGGAGAAGCAACTCAAATGTGTGCAGCTAAAAGTGTCCAGTCCTGCAAGTTGGATCCAACTCAGTTTTGTGGCTGCTCCAGAGCTCTGCTCCCAAGTTTGCCAGTGGCCAACCTGTGACCTTGGACAAATCTCCTGGGTTCTCTGTGGCTCGGTTTCATCACTTATGAAATCAGGATAATGTCGCTCACCTTGTCTGCAAAACGGTTTGAGGTCTAGTGATAAAAATTGCTAGGAAGGAGCTGAGGTGATATTACTGTTTTATATTTATGGGAATGCAGATAGCAAAGCAGGTGACACCCATGTGTGCAGGTCAGGCTGTCCCTGGGTCAGAGTGAGGGGGAGAGAGGGAAGGGGATTTCTTCAGAGGAGCAGCCATGTGCCAGCCATACAGAAGAAACTGCTGAAGTGTGTTATCAAGAGTTAGCAAAACTTGCTGGAGCCGCAAGAATCTTAAAATGCTGGTGAGCTTTCATCTGTGGAGCTTTGGTTGGGCCAGTTGGGTTCCTCTCTGCTTCTCTCCAGGCTGACTTTGCAGCCCCTGCTCAGCGTCCGCTCCTGGCTCTCTTTTACTGTCTCAGAGTGATTTCTGGGGAGGGTGAAAATCCTCCTCGCTGAACCATTTCTCAGGAGCGTTGTTTTGCGTTGTGACAAGAAGGTTATTTTAACAAACTCCCCGTTTTTACAATGCCAAGAAGCAGGAGCGTTGATTGCGTTCCTGCAGGCTGCCTCCGCGTCCCAAGGATGTGCATTTCCATTTTATTGTCTTCTATTTTTACCTCCTTTTGGGGAGGAGGAAGGGCTGGGACACCCTTGGGACGGGCAGTCTGTGGGCTGCGTGGCCGGGGTGTGGCAGGAGGGACAGGGACAGGGCTCGGGAGGTGGCACCCAGCCCGCACATGGCACACACATGAGCAACCCCCGGCTGTGCGGAACCGGCTGCTGCCGCCGGCTTTTGAAGGCGAATTTAAGCCCTAAAATAACAACTGCCACTCCCTGCTGAGGGAAAGCAGCCGCGATTAGCGAAGCCTCCCATTCCCCGCTGTCTGGTGACACGAGGACTTTCCCCTTTGTGTCACTAAGGTGACATTGCTGCCCTCCTCTCCTCCCCAAGAGGAGCGCTGGGCTCCTGCTGCCCTCTGACAGCTCCTGCACCAAAGGGAGAAGGAGACGTGTGCTAACCTAAGGAGACAGCAGATGGGTGCAGGCGCTTTTAAGAACAGCTGCTGGTGTCTCATTCAATAATCCCATTTTGAACGAATCCATATGATAGCAAAAAATGCTGGAAATTCGGGTTTTCTGTCCTCTCTCATCTCCTGAGCCACACTTGACCTGTTCAATATGATCTAGGGATTAAAGGTTTGTTATTTTAGCTGCTCTATAATAGATCAGAGGCTGATGTCTGTCAGGCTATTGAGCTACTGTTCCTTGGCTCTCCCCCTCTTGCCATTTTTTCTTTTGTGTCCCAGGACTTGTGATAGTCCAGAGATGTGACTTCTGCTAAGGGACACGGCGGCTTTTCCCAAAGGTGTCGTGAGCCCAAGGTGTTGGTTGCAGCACATTTATGCAGCTCTGAGGCTCCCAATTCTCCAGTCTTAAAACTCTGGAAGCTGCCTCAGGGAAGGAGGGCTTGGCACCTTCACTTCTCAGCATCATCACCCCTCGAGCAGCAGAACTGTGGCCAGGAGGAGGGAGGGAGCCTTGCTCTTCTCCAGTGGGGCTCTAAACGTGTTTTTCTGCCTGAGATCCGAAGGGAAGGAAATTGTGGAGCCGATCTTGTCAATGCTGTTGGCCGCGGGCTGAGGTGTCTGTCCTTCGTCACCGTGGTACCGCCGTGCTCCAAACTAATCGCGCATTTGCCGGCACAGCACTCCCGCTAATTCCCTCAGTTCCCAGGTGGGGAAGCCGTGTCACCGAGGCGCAAAGTGGCTTATCCAAGGTCACCCGCAAGGAAATGGCACGGAGGGGGAAAGAGCTCAGCTTTATCGACCCCCGGTGCCCCCAGTGCAGGCGGTGCCCTTCGGGAAGGTGTTGCTGATGCACAGGTGTGCTTGTGCTACGGGACAAAGAGGATTTTTTTTTTTTTTTTCCTAGCAGGGAGAGGCAAAAGGTCTCTCAGGGATCTCTGCGGGCTCCGGGGAAAAGCCGGGCCCGCGTTTGCCCAAAGCCCCGGCTGGCAGTTCCTCCCATAGATGCCAGCGGGTGCTCCCCGGAGCTTCCCACCCCCGGAGGGGCACCGGGGCAGGGATGGGAGCAGAGCAGCACATCCCGGAGAGGCACCGGGGCAGGGATGGGAGCAGAGCAGCACATCCCGGAGAGGCACCGGGGCAGGGATGGGGGCAGAGCAGCACATCCCGGAGAGGCACCGGGGCAGCGATGGGGGCAGAGCAGCACATCCCGGAGAGGGGCAGAGCAGCACATCCCGGAGAGGCACCGGGGCAGCGATGGGGGCAGAGCAGCACATCCCGGAGAGGGGCAGAGCAGCACATCCCGGAGAGGCACCGGGGCAGCGATGGGGGCAGAGCAGCACATCTCGGAGAGGGGCAGAGCAGCACATCCCGGAGAGGCACCGGGGCAGCGATGGGGGCAGAGCAGCAGCACCCGCGGCTCGGGCGGGGCGGCTCCGCGGGGCGGGGCGGGGGCGGGCGCGGAGCGGCGGCGGGAGGCGGGCGCTGTCCATGGCCCTGCGGAGCTCCGGGCGGCCCCGGGCTCCGCCGCGCCGCCGAGCGAGCGAGCGATGGGCAACACGGTGCACAAGACGCTGGCAGGTACCGGCCGGGGCGCGGGGCTGCGGGCGGGGGGCGCGTCCTGCCCCGGGGATGCTGCGGGCGAGCGGCGGCAGCTGTGCTCCCCACCCCCCGGTCCGAGGCTCCCCGGGAGAAGCCGAGCGTGTCAGCAATCCCGGGAGAAGCCGAGCGCGTCAGCAATCCCGGGAGAAGCCGGGCGTTCCAGGAATTTTTAAAATGTGCTCGTTTTCGGTGATCGCGGCGGGCGGGGATGCTGAGCGCGGGGCACGGCTGCGCCCGCGGGGTGAAGCGGGGCTGATCCCGCAGCTGGAGCGGCGATTCCCAGCCCTCGGACCGAGTCCTTGGAGGGGCTTTCTGGTTCATTTCCCCTTCTCGTTATGTTTTGGGGTTTTTTTAATCCAACTTTTTAATGGGGAGAGACCGCAGCTGTTCGGAGTCTCCGCAAGAAAACTGCAGTGGGGTCTGAAATGTTCGGTGGGCTGCCCTGGTTTGAAAACTGCCTTTTTAGCCAATTCTGCACTTACACAAGAGCTGTACAGATTCTTTTCCTTTGCAAGTTCGTAACTGTGGGGCTTTCCCCCCCCTCGGAGAATCTGTGCATAATAAAAACAGTTGGTCTCTATAGAATCAACAGTGTTGAATTACTGAGCCCTTGCCAGGCTGTATCTTCAGCTACTTTGCTTTTCTTCTCTTTTCTGCTCTTGCAGAGCTCCTGCATTGCATCCTTTGTACTTCAGGCTCCCATAAATAAAAAGGGTATTATTAAACTTATTTAAAGAAGCAGGAGGACCTATTGAACACATACACGTCTCCCTGTAATCAGCCAGGGAGCTGAATATAGAAATAAAGAGAGGAATAGATTTGCATTTGGATGCGCCGTATATTGTCTTTGCGAAGAGACGGTGCCTGGGACCTTGAGGGCACAAAAGAAAGCTGCTAAGCTTGTGGTTTAGCTATGAAGCAGTGATTAGATTTCTAGTTGCATCTCCTCCCGTTCTCTGTTACATTTAAATGGGACGTTAGCTCCTTTCACAATAAGGAAGTTTTCATTTTTTTAAATACTTCACCAACTGGCAAATAAAGGCGTCGTGAGGAGTGCATGACCTTGGAGAAATTTTATTTTGCGGCTTGGCTTTTCAGCTGGGGGCACATGCAAAAAACCTGGGATGGGGGGGGGAAAAAGCCAGGAGATCATCTGTGGGTCAGCAGAGGTTACCTCGGTCAGGCTGGAACTTCCCAAAGGAAAAATATCCGTACCTGCTGGGCCGTGGGATCTCGCTGAGAGCTCTGTTCCAGAAGGCTGGGAGTTGTATCAGCCCTTCTGCCTGGTGCTAGAACAGTCTCTCCTGAGCAGCCTCCACATGCTCAGCCTTACACACGTGAATTTAAAAAAAGGGATGACATCAGCTGCACCGCAGCTCCGTGATTCAGGACTTCCTCGCGGTGCTTTCAAAAGGAGTCGTTAAAAAGGAAAAGTTTAATGGGGGAAAAATGAAGGCTTGATTTATGGCAACCTCCCAGCTCAAACATTTGTTCTGGTGGCCTAGGAAATCTCGGTGGTGTCCCTCCAGGTGGAGGCTGTCTGGGAGGATTGCACCGCTGGGGATGGTCCATTTGCAAACATTTGTCAAATTGTGCAAGGCAGAGCTATGCAGGACACTTGAATGCCTTTGCTGAGGGCTGGATGACGCTGGAAACGTGTCTTTCCCCCAAATTCAGTTTGCTTTTCACAAGAGTAATGACAGTCCAAGGGAGCTGTTAACCTGTGGCTGCAGAGGAGCTTTTGGATGTTTGCAATTTGGAAGTTTATAAATGTCTTTTGTCGGGTTGGACCCCATTCAGCAATTTTTCATATGAAATTGAATTTCAGATGGATTGTTTGTCTTTCATTATCCAAATGGCATTGCGGAAGGAAGCAGGTTTAGAACTGTTCTTGGAACAGTCCTTTTGAAAATTAGAAAGTTTTTCCGGAAGACTGAATGGTTGGATGAAATCCTATTTATAAATGCAAGGGCTGTTTAGAATTACTCAAAGATTATCAGTCAGAATTAAGTCTTTCCTTTTCTTGGTCCAAAATGCACCTCCTTCTTCACCCTGCAGACTGAGCAAGGCACTTTCCCTCTCATTTTGCCTAACAGAGGAATTGCTCTCTGTCCCACGGACTGAAGAAACTTCTTAATAAAACCCAAACAACCAAACAGAACATCTTCAAACTGAAATTTGCTTACTTGTGTTAAATTGATCCACTGCAGAATCACTTCTGTCGTTTTGTTCACCATAAATAGCTCAAGGTAGGAAAAGCCTTTTCAATGAAATCAAATGTAGACGGAATGTGGAGGGACCTGGCTCCTGGAAAAGCCAAACAAGCAACAATTCAGGTTTTATATAAAAAGGGCAATGCTTTTCTCAAACAGCAGAATTCAATTTTAAATCCTATTGAAGACGACTCATTTTTTTACCTTTGTCCAAATGTGCTTGAGGCAAACCGGGCTGGTTGCATCTTTTAAATCCTTGCCCAGCCTCATCCGTTTCTCCCCACATTTCCATGGAATGATACAAGAGCACACGCCATCGGAGCCGGAGGGATTTGTGCCGGCAGCTTGGGAAACTCGTGTTTGCCAAGTACCCTCTGGTTAACACACAATGGGCCCAGGCTTTGTCAAATTAACAGCGAGGTTCCAACCGGAGCGGCGCTGAAATGAGTAATGAGGCTGTGGCTAATGAGAGGCAGCTTCTATATTTGAACGGGGTGAGGAGGCATTTGAAGGGAAAAGAGCTGGGATGTGTCAGATATGCTTAACAACAGGCCTGAGGTGCTGCTGGAAGCCGCTCTTATCTGGGTGACAGCTAAATGATACACGACATGACACGGATGCTGCCTCTGGGATGCTCCGGGAGCGGCGCCGGCCCTCCCGCATCTCCTGGAGGAGGAGGATCTCCCACTGCATCTCCAGCCCAGGCTGGGAATTCACGCTTGGATGTCGCTGATTCCCTGCTCCCCTCGCCTCCCCGCTGTCCGAGGTGGTTTGCGGGCGGCTGGGGAGGCAGGAGGGAATTGTTGGTTCCTGAGGCACGGCGTGTTCCCGGCTCCTGCAGGTGCTGAAGTGGCTGTGCAGCACTGCAGGTGACGGGCAGCACCTGGCTGCTGGGAGGCTGAGGGCTGCTGGTTCCGTGGGATTCATGGCTCTGTGCCTGGTTTCCTGCGGGGCTGCGCAGGGAATCGCTCTGGAGTTGGGGTGAGAGGAGCAGGAAGCATGACAAACCACCCTGGTGTCGTGGATGGGGCTCCTTCCTCCATGGAACTCATTTCTCCAGGCTGATTGCTCTCCGTGGCACGCACAGGGCTCAGAAAATCGTTAAGAACCAGTGTGAGCAGGAAGATGCCGGGAGCTCAGCGGGGCAGGCTTGGGAGAGGGGAAAATCCCCATGATCCATGGAAACCCTTCTGAGGAGCAGCGTCCTGGAGGCTGGGACGGCAGCAGTGTCCCCGTGGTGACAGGGTGAAGGTGGACAGCTGCTGGGACAGGCAGGGTGGGCAGGAGGCACTCACCAAGTGCAGGACTTTCCAGTTGGGATCCAGTTGTTGGTCCTGACCCAAATAGGGGCATTGGTATTTAACAAAGGAGCCAAATTCCCTTTTTAGAATCTGGCTGGGATCTGATTGCTGTGCTTCTCCCACAGCTTTCCTCACAACTGCAAGGAATACCAAGTATGAGTGGCATTTCTGTCTGGTAAACACGAAGGAGAATGGGGCTTGTTCTGGCAGAAGTGACTTCGTTGCAAGAAATTATTTTGTGTTCTTAAGGAAAAGGCTTCTAATCATTAACATCATCTCTCAACAAGGCAGAAATCAATCCCAAGTTTAGACCTTCATCAGGCTGGTGCTCCCATCTGCCAGGTGAAACGGGGATGTTTGGAAGGTCCTGGTTACAGCAAAGCAGCAAGGATGTACAGCTTGTGGGTTTAAAATGACATTTCTGTGTACTCCTTTTCAAAATACCGACTCACTTCTCTTCTAAGAAATGAGGAGCCAAGTCCACTCAGTGGGAAAAGATCTCTCTGCCTTTTCCAGGGGCTATAATCTCACTTCAAGGAGCACTTTTGTTTAGATTTGTTTTCTGGTCCCCCCTCCCTCAGTTGCTAGTGATGCACTGTGGGAGGAGTTCTTGTTTTTGTCAGGAGTTCAGTAAATTGTTTGATTTGGATCCAGTCTGACTTCAAGAAAACTACAAAATACCACTTCAGGTTGCTCTGGTTTGAGTGAATAAGGTACCTGTTCAGACCAGTTTTTGGTTTGGGTTTGGTTCAGCGCCAATCAACACTGACTGCAGGCGTTAATCCAGCCCTATTCTGCCTGTTTTTCTGCATCCTTAGGCTGGGAGTTGAGGTTTTGAGAGTCTGGATTTTGATGACTCCCCGTGTGACCTTTGAGCAAGTGGCTTTATCACAGAATTGCTTTGAATGTAAGGAAGGTAGGAAACCCTAGCTCACATGGGAGTACGAGAGTTAATTAATTATGAAGCATCTCCAGGAGGAAGGTCATAGAAGTGCAAAAAAAAAAAAAAAAAAAAAAAATTCACTGCCTTCTTAGCAGCCTTTTGCTTTTCCACTCTCCAAAAGGAAACCTGTGAAGCTGCTCAGCCTTCTGTGTGATTTAGAGCTGGAACAGATTGATTGTGTTCTGAGGACTCTCTTTAACCACTGTGCATGCCCCAAACCCTGCTGCAGCCAACTGGCACGATGAATCCAGCGCTGCCTTTGGCACCTCGGCTGTCGAGGCTGGAGGAATGACTGTGCTCCACTCCAGGCAGGCATCCCCTCCCAAGCCAGCGTTAAATGGAGCTGTGTCATTCCCCGTGGCCCATGGGCTGTCACACACACACAGCACGGTGCCAAGTGTGTCATTAAAGCCAGAGCTTTCCCTTGCTCTCCACTGGGTAGTGCTGGGCAGGTGCCCTCTCTTCTCTTTTATTGTTTATGCTCCAGAGGGGAATTGCTTTGCTCAGAGGTCTGGCAAACAGCACTTTCCCCCCTTTTATTCCTATTTATTTCTTCCGATAATTGCTGCAGGCTAGGAGGACCCGTGTTGTCACCATCTCACCCTCCTGTAGATGCCTGAAATCCCACCCCAGAGTCTGTGTGTGTAGGCAAAACCCTCGGAAAGGCCTCCCCGCAGGCAGAGGAAATCGCTGCTTCCCAGCACGTTATCGTTTGACAACCTATGGAAGTGCTTAAGGATGTTTAAGGTGTTTAACCGGAGGCAGTCAGGTTTGGATGTGCGGGCATTAATGTTTATTTGACAGGAGAAGGATGAGTCACTTGCGAGGCTTATGCCGGGTTTCTCTCCCTGTCCTAGCGAGGATCCTCCTCGCCAGTCACATTCCCTGGCTTTCCAATCAGGAATGCAAATAATAAGCACCTCTGTCCTCCTGAGCTCCAGCGCATTTAGCAGCCGAGCTCCTTGGGTTCTGGAGCTGCGCTTTCGGGCAGTCCGTGTCCTGCGGCAGGGTTTGCCTTGAAAGGAAACATTTCCCTTCTCCTCAGCATCCCACTGTTTACAGAGCCTATCTGTGCGGCTCGGCAGCTAAATTAGGAGCAGGCTTTCCTAAGGTGGAGCGTGCACGTCACCGTGATGGATGTGGTGGGTTCAGGAGAGAGGCAGGGAAGCAAATTGGCAGCACCAGGCAGGGGCAGAGCCAGGGAGAGCCCAGGGGCTGCTGGCTGGGGTGGCTTCATGTGCTGCAGGATGGGACCAGGCTGGGTGAGATTCCCTGAAACACGTGGCGGATCCCAAATGAATTTCCCTACGGGGAAGGTGTGTGCGATCTCCTTCATCTCTTCTCTTTGTATTTCCATGGGTCTTATCTCCTGTGTTTGTCGCCCTTCCCCTGCCCGCAGCAGTTTTTGGGAGCAGTTTGAAGTCCCGTGCCGGGCACAGCAGCCAAAACACGGGGCTGACTCACGACCTGCACCTTGCCCGCTCCTCAGGAGCTCCTGGGCCACATCTGGGGCTCCCTGGCTCCCAAATGCACCGTTCTCCAGACTTGCCCAGAGGGCAGAGGTGTGCTCAGCTGCCAGCAAGCGCGGAAGGAGGTGGGAGCCTGAAGGGCCGTGGGGAAGGGCCGGGCTCCTCCTCACATCTTGGGGAAGTTCTTCTGTCTGCGGCAGCTGGAGGAAGTTTGGCTGCAGGAGGATTTCCAGACTTTGTTCTGTCCTCTCATTCAGGCAGCTTCTCCACCCTTGCCCTCGATGTCACCGAGCTGCTGTGTCCTGGAGGGGACAGGCCCTGGGCCAGTGGTCCCCGTGGTTTTTTGGTGCCTTTAGTGAAGTTCTACCACTTCTCCGCATTCCTGCCCATCCCACCTCTTCTCCCCAGAGGCATCAGCAGGGCCAGGCCCTTCCCAAGGCTCCCTTAGATAAGATCTGTTGCCTATGGGAGGACTTTTTTGGTGGGAAGGAGATGCTGTTTACTCTGTGTTGTTCCCGATCTCGATGATGGCTGTGTTTGTTTTCCCTGTGTATGAGAAAAAGAATGAATCACTGGCACTGAGATGTCTGCTTGAAAGCTTTATTTCAGCTCACCTGTGCCAGCTTTTCCCTTCAGACCTGCATGCCCCGTTGTCTCAATTACTGAGTGCTGGAACATGAATTCCTGGTGTCTGAGCAGTTGAAGTGGGGCTTTGGGGAGGGAGGGAGGGAGGAGAAAGTGATTTCTTGCTTGTTAATTTGTTTTCCCCTCTGTGTCCAGGGAGATCTCCTCCTCTGCTTTGTGTAAGCAGGGCTCGCTTTCCACCCAGGAGCTTTTTTCTCCCTGGGTTCTTTCAGACCTCTGGCAATGGAGCAGCTCAGAAATCTCCTTCTGGGAGGATCAGCCCCCAGTCCTTCCCCTTTTCCAGCAAAACCTGGAGGGTTTTTTTTTTTCCATGTCTAATTTTTTTTCCTTTCTGCACCTTTCTACTGTAAGGAAACCAAATCAGAAATAAGAAATGATTTCTACCTTGATTCCTTCAAGATTCCTTCAAGACAAAACCATCCGACTGCACTCCAAAGCTTTCCCAGTGCAACTGGGAAATCACTGATAGGGTTTTTTTGAAGAGCTGCTGAAGGGAGAAAGATGGATGGAGTTGTGTTTGTGGGGTTGTTAGCTGGATAGTTGCATGTAACAGGTTTCATTTTTGAAGTTTGCTGGTCTTACTGTGGACTTTTACATAATAATGATACTTTTTTACTTTAGGAATTCTGTTTTGACCATTTTCCTGTGATTGCACTCCTGACAGGATAATGTCTAATGGTTATGTGCCAGAAATAAATAGACACATAAAAGTAAAATCTATAAAATAAATAGACACATAAAAGCAACAAAACATGATTTTGTTGCCCATGTGGCAACACAGGGAAAACAGTCAGTCGAGAAAGAATTTCCTTGGGCAAAAGTTTTCCATCAGGATTCCAAATGCCAGGGAATAAAGATTTTTGATTTTTGCCCTCCTCCATAACTCAAACATTAAATCCTCCAGGCCCTGCCTGGAGAAGCCAAAGATAAAAGATAGAATATCCCATTTGGCAGCGCAAATGAAATAATTTCATTCAAGTTTATCTTGCTCTGCTCAGAGATAAGGGGCACAGTGGCCGCAGCTTTCCTGAGCCTGTTATCTGCTTTGGTCTCATCGGGACACCGGCTGCTCGGCTTGCTGTGTTCTGGAATTTGTGGAGTGCAGTTCAGAAGTTATCTCCTCAGGTTGAAAGCATAATTCCTAATGAGGGAAAATTGCTGTTTCTTGGGGTCTTAACCTTGACACAGTTGATGGAGCTTTTTTTTTCTGGGAACACAAAGCACCACTTGAGATCTGCCTGGTGTGGTGTCCTGGGGGTGGCTAAAATTCTGTTCGAAGAAGAGCTAAGAGGCTGCAGTGAATTTTGGGGAGAAGATAGGACCAGGAATTTTGAGCATGTGCTCCCCTGAATGCAGCCAAGCAGGTTAACACCGATGCAAAGCGTTGGTGGAATACAATAAATATTTCTATCACTGGTGATCTTAAAGAACAAGTTGTTATTTTTATTTGTTATCAATCAGCTAGGAACAGAATGAGTAGAACTGGACTGCCAGGGCTAAAGGTGAGCTTGATGATCCCTGTAGGCTCCTGGCAAAAAGCCATGTCCCCCTGTGACCTCTTTAGGGGCCATTCTGTGGTGGTGCTTCCCTCAGGACACCAGCAAAAACTCTTGATTATTTTGTCCTGCGAACTAAAAAGGTTTCCAAGAATGAAAACTGAAATAATTTACTATGTGGCTGTTGCTTGGAGAGATAAAGACCATCTTCCCCTCGCAGGTACCTCAGAATGCCAGGCAGGGAGGTGTCCTTTGCGGGGTGCAAGGTCCTGGCAGCTGATCCGTGAGCCTTAAGCCGCAATTCCCGGGTGCTTTGGCAGCAGCAGAGCAGCTCCAGCCGCTGATGTGATCAGAGGCAGAGGGTGAGAAGGATGGAAGCATCGCAAGGCACAATTTCAAGGAAATCCGTCTCGGGTAAAGTTTCTAGGGAGTGATCTCAGCCCCTGTAGGGGGCTGTAAACACCCCAGCCTGGAGCAGCGGTTTGTGCCGGGTCGTGCCTGGGGATCGCCGTTTTCCAGGGATATCGGGAGGGACGGGAAGAGACACGCACAGAGCCCAGACGCTGTTCCGTGACCACAATCAGCCTCCTGAGCCCGAGGGGTGTTGCAAAGGATGTCAGAGTGGCTCGGGGCAGGCTCTGTCTGATTCCAGGGTGCTTTGCCTGTCCTTGTGCTGGGCTGGGGGCCTCGCATGGATGCAGGAAAACTTCTCCCTGCCTTCGTCAGAGGTTGGACTCGATAATCTCCGAGACCTTCTCCAGCCTAAACAGCTCCGTAATTCTTTCTGCCTCGTGCCTTCAGACATCTGACAAGCGCTTTATGTAAGACCTTTCAGATCCATGGAATTGTGCAGGAAATGGAGATTTTTTTTCTTTTTTCTTTTTTTCTGGAGTAAGAATTGCTTTCTTCCAAATTAGCTTAGTCTGCTGCTGACGTCAGCCGCTGTGCCACGGCCTGGGAGCATGCCAGATTCCAGGGTCTGCTCCGAGATATGGCAGCCATGGATCTGCTGGCCCTGGGCACCCCGCCTGCTGCCAGAACTTCCATGTCTAGACAAAGGATGCAGCTCACCTGCAGGGCTCAGCCATCCCCTCTGTTTGTTTTGCTAGTGCACAGTCATTAAGAGATGAATTTATATTAAAGGCTTCCAAGAAATGCCTCTGCAACCCCAATGTTTATGTAAGAGAGACCGAGAAATTCATAATTTATTGAATTTGTGTGTGTTCTGCTTGGGATTATTCATTGGAGGAACATACTAAGTGATTTTTTGTATCCTAGTAACCAACTGTGGTTGCTTTTCCATGAATAATCTTTATAGTTTAACTTGACCAGTCAAATCTGGAAGGGAAAACTCGAATTAAATTTATCAAGGCAAATAATTACAAGGCTCAGATAGCTTTTGCAGGTGAGAGAGAACACATTTTTTTCTCCCTCATTTAACTACATAATGATTAGATTGACAGATGCTGTCTGGAGAGTTGGATTTTTCCAAGCAGAACAATAGTGGAAGTTTGGCTCGTTATGAACTAAGCTTCAAAGCTTGATTTGTTTAATATTCATAATTAATCAATTAAAACAGTCCTTTCCTCCCTCAATCTGATGGTTTCCAGGGCAGATTATTTCCCTTTTGTGGGGAGCCCGGGGTGGGGGGTCTCCCATCAGCTCACGAGGACACTCTGATGGTTAATTAATAAAATTATTTGTGAGTTATTTCTCCCTGCCACGGCAGCCCTGTGTGGAACAGCTGGAGTTTATCACTTAGTATGAGTGTGTTCACATATTTCCTCTTCAAAATTTATTTTGATTCAAAACGAGCCCCTTTTCAAAGTTATGTTTCGAGGGATTGTGTTTCTTTCAGAATGCCTCTTGCTCTTGGAAATATTAAAAGCTACTTTGAGAAGCAAAACAAAAATAAGAATTTCCTTCCCAGCTCCCTGGGCGAGCTCCTTGATTCTCCCACCCTCGTTGAGCACTCAGCTGACCATCTCTGAGCAGAGGGACATTCCTCCCTGAGAGGTCAACACCACTTCTCATTTTAAACCAAACTCTTTTCAGAGCATCTTTCTGTATGCATTCCTGTTTAGCCAGTGTTTATAGCCCCGTGCAAATTAGCTGCACTCCTGCAAATACCAAAGGCTGTGGGCACGCTGGGGAATCGCTCTCCAAACCACGTCAAGCAGCCCTTAAGCACTTGCTCAGATTTTCCTTTGCGATGAGATTGATGGTGTGACCTCATTGCACAGTCCCAGAAGGAGGGAGAAGCTTTCCCTGTGTGCCTCTGGGTTTTGGCCACATTTCCCCCCTCCCTGATTCACTCCCTGCCTCCTCATCTTGCACTCCTGCTCTCCTCCTTTGCAGAGGGCTAAAGGTGATGGGCAGAAATGTTGGGTAGGGCAGTGCTGAGGATGTTTCTGTGCTCAAATTCCTGCATTTCCCCTTTCTGTGCCCATTCCTGCATCCCTTTGGAGAGGTTGCTGCTGTGCATCTCCAGCTGTCACTCATCACCACAGACTCACTCCTTGGGTCTCTGCCCTACCCAGGCAAGACTCTTCCCAAGCTCTCCCTGTCTTTTGGATAATCCCAGGCTTTACAGTGGTACTGGGAGCACTGTTGAGAATCCTCAGATTCTGGAGAAGAAAATGCTGCGTGAACCCAAATCGCCAGCAGGTGTGTGTCCTTCAGGTTGGGAACAAATCCTTGTCCCCATCTCCTCCTAGGCTTCATTGTAAATCCCATGAGAAGCAGCTGAGGGAGCTGGGAAGGGGCTGGAGCCCCAGGAGGGGCTGAGGGAGCTGGGAAAGGGGCTCAGCCTGGAGCAAAGGAGGCTCAGGGGGGACCTTGTGGCTCTGCACAAGTCCCTGACAGGAGGGGGCAGCCGGGGGGGTCGGGCTCTGCTGGCAGGGAACAGGGACAGGAGGAGAGGGAACGGCCTCAGGCTGGGCCAGGGCAGGCTCAGGGTGGGCAGCAGCAGGAATTTCCCCATGGAAAGGGTGCTCAGGCCTTGGCAGGGGCTGCCCAGGGAGGTTTGGAGTGCCCATCCCTGGAGGTGCCCAAGGAAGGGCTGGAGGTGGCACTCAGTGCTCTGGGCTGGGGATAAGGTGGGGATGGGGCACAGACTGGACTTGGTGGGCTTGGAAGTCTTTTCCAACCAAAATGATTCTGGGATTCTGTGCTGGTTTTCCTGCAGCTCCGGCTGTTGTGATTTGGCATTTCAAAATGCTCCATGAGCAGTGAGACCCATACCACTCAGTGTCTGATGGATTTGGGACCAGGGAAATCCCTTGGTGTGGCTGTTTTGATGACTTCAGGCTTCCTGTACATTTGGCATCCCTTTTCCAGCTCAGAATCCCAGGGAGATGATGCAAATGGGAGCCTCTGGGTGCCCTGTGTTTTGAAGAACTGGAGGGACAGTGTGGAGTTGTGTTTTATCGTGGCCAGAACCACAGAGGCTCTGAGCTGTCAACACATAATTGTGTATTTTGGTAACAAAATTTTGTTCTACCAAAAAAAAACCCCACAAACAAAACAATAAAAGAAAAACAAAACAAAAAAGGACTGCCCAAAGAGGAACAAGTTCTTTCTCTCTTCACAATTTTTCAGATGTGATTTATAGGTGTGTTTTTCCAAGTAAGTCCAAACAAGGCCAGTGAATGGCTCGGAATTAGTTTGATTCCGTTAATTGAAACAAGGGCCATCTGGGTGGAAATGGGAGGGTTCAGGCAGCTGTCAATGTTGTTTCATGTGGGATTTTTAATATTCCCAATTCTGCAGTTACCAAGGAGTGCTGTTGGACTGTGCACTGGGGTTTAGAGGTGGAAATGATCGATGAGAAATACAAAAAAAACACCCCAAACCACAGCTATAATGATAACAACAACTTGCAGCTCTGCAGGGAACTGTCTGGAAGGTATTGACCAAATGTGTTCTGCTCAACAACAGTCCAGGCTCCACCTTAAAAAGGTGAGAAAACAAGGTGTAAATTAGGGCTTGATACTGCCTGGACCAGGACATTGCAGTGCTGTTTGCTCTATAATTCATACCTTCACCCCAGTGATTCTTTCCTCTGGGGCAGGGAGCAAAAAAATAAAGGCTTTGGTCATTTTCTGGCTCTTCAACAACGCAAGGAATCGTTTTGGTTCACCTGCCTCTCTCCTATTTTGGCTGTGATACCACAAAGAGAGAAAAAGGAGAAAAATGTTGATGTTGATTTAGGTGTGCTGGAATTAAGACTGACATGGAGGCCTAAAAATAAACCTCTCTTGCTCCAACCCTTCTGGTGTTGAAATAATTGAAGACACTTGAGATGAAGGAAGGGGGCAGAGGTCATGGCGTGTCCAGTAATGGCATGGCCATGGGTTTTTTTTTTTTGTTTGGACACTTTAATGTCTTGAAGTGGGTCTTGTTTCCTCTTATTAATTCCTGCAAATATCAGGGTAAAGGATCTCAGAGCTGAGCCACGCAGCAGCCAAGTGTTGCACAACCACCTGCCTCTCAGACTGCCTTCACAGCTTAGCAGAGAAGTCTGCATGTTTAAAAATCTCAGCAAAGGAAAAGAAGGCTGCATCTTTTTTTTTTAGTGGGATGTTTTCCTGTGTTTCTGGACCAGAACTGTACCTTTTTCATTTTTAAAACTTTTTCTTTCTTTTCCCTTTAAAAAAAATTTTTTTTGGATTTGTTTCTGAAGTATTTAGAAAAAAAACACAGCTTATTTGTCTGAATATTAACTAAAACAGCCAACAAAATATGTGATGTTATTGTAGAGTTGGGACTGAACACGAGTTGAGCGAGGTCATCAGCTCTTCAGATCCTTCAGAAAGAGGGTTTGGCCAGCACTGAATTTACTTGAAATGTCCCTGCTGGAACAGTGCTGGCCTGAGGCACCAGCCCGCCAGCACAGCCCCATAAGAGCTCCCAGTCCCACCAGTCCCACTGTCCCTCAGCCATTCCTGGCAGAGGAGCAGAGCTGTGCTGTCCCCCTGATTTAATTATAACCAGTTATTACCATTGCTCTGCCCTGTTTTGGATTCTTTACATATTGTTTTGGAAAAGCTTAGTGGGATCGCAGCCTTTGTATATATAAAATATAGGATGATTGAAGACCTGGCCACTGCTTTATTTGGCTTCCTCGGCCATGCGTTCCTCCCCAAGCATTTTCCCCTCCTGCTGCCAGATCACTGTTTAAATTGTGTGTAAATAGAAAAGGAACTGTTAAAAAATGCTGGAATCGGGACTTACTGGGAAGAACACCTTCCTAGAGGCCTTTTCCCCCCTTTTCCTGGGGCTTTTGGCTCTGTTAGGTCACATCAAAAGCCCTCTATGGGTGCCACTGTTAAATCTGATGACTCTCTGGGTATCCATCCCTGTTTGGACTGGAATAGCTCCACCGGTTTGTTTTTTTTCCTATTAAACTAAATTCTTTGGAGTGTAGAGAAGTTGTAATTAGGAGGAGAAAAAAAGAGACCCTTAGAACCACTGTGAAGAGAGATAAAGACAAAAGAGGCTTCTGTAAAGATGAGGAAGCAAAGAAAAATAGCAGCTTTGTTCCTTTTCTCTTGAGGGGTTTTGGGGAAAAGTTGAAGGTGGAATGAATGGCCAGGCTCTCCTTCCTGCACCTGCAGCATCCCTCCGCCTTCTGGCTTTGCCCTTCGTAAAATCCCACCATGGTTTGGGTTGGAAGAGACTTAAAGATCATCTCATTGCACCCCCCTGCTGTGGAAGGGACACCTTCACCAGACCAGGTTGCTCAGACCTGTTGTTATCTGCAGCTTTTCTTCCTCCCTAGCCCTGGAGCTGGCAGATCCCCGTGCTCACGGGGAAGTTTTCTGGTGTTTTTAGGGAGTGTGGAAGTCACGCTCGGCTTGTAACGCTCCTGGCTCGAGCCTCACACGCCCCACCTGAGTCACCCACGGACCCGTGAGGGCTCTGACAGCACAGCTCATGTCCTGGCCTTGCTCCAAACATGCTTTTGGGAGGTGGGAAAGGCGTGTAGATTGTACAGCCCAAATCCAGAGGGATGAAGATAAGGTAAACACCAGCTTTTTGGGGCTTTTCGGAGAACAATGCATGGAAAGTGAAGCCAAATCGCCACTATCGCTCTTCAAAGCTTTTTTTCCCCCCTGTGTCACAAGCTGCCCTCGTGGTGCAGTGCCCGTCTGTAGGGGATGGGTGGGTTTCCTGCATCAGGGAGACAACGAAATGATTTCCCTCTTTGTGTTCCTGTCCGTGCTGGAAGCAGCACATGGATGGGCTGTGGGAAGGATGTGCCAAGTCCCAGCGCTCTTTCCGTGAGCGCTGGATTGAAACCATGGCATGGAATGGAACTGCAGCTCCGAGGGTATTAAACAGGAATGCGTGCCATCCTTCAATTTCACTAAAAGCCATTAGCATTGGAATGACATGGTCACTATTTATAAATCCCCGGTGCAGATGACTTGGTGCAGCTGGCCAGGAGAAAAGGCTCAATGGAAACGGGGAGTTTATTTGCATTAATGGTCCTTACGTGCTGCTCTGGCAGCAGGAGGAGGCTGAGGGCATGGAGCATTTCAGTGTCAGTGATTATGGCAGGCAGAAGTTCTTGCAACTTTTCAACAAATCCCAGTCCTGACTGGAAAACACCCGTTCAGAACGATGCTTTTGGAGCGATGCGTTGCTCTGAAAACCTGAGCTGTTCATCCTGTCTGTGGGGGAGAAGTTGTCTTGGAAGTGAAAAATGAATGGAGAGGAACTGGGGGCAAGGAGATCAACCCAGGTTTTTTAATCTGTGAGGAATATTCTTATCTTGGCTGTGCAAGGGGATCAGTCAGGAGCAGGGGATGGGTCTCACACAGAGAAATGGGGTGGCCTCCAGGGACCAACAGCACTCACAGATACAGGAGGTTTTTGGGGTCTCTTGGGTTGCTCTTAGGCTGTGTCTGTGGCCCCAGCTTGGACCTCATTTCTGTCTGAATTTAGTAAATCTAAGCAGAACCCAGCCACCCCAGAGAACATGAGGGTTTTGTTCACATCTCTGTCCCTCTCTTCCCATCTTGGGGTCTCCAGCTGTGTTCATTCCTCCCAGACCAGTCTTTCCAGCCTGAAGTGTTGCGAATTTTAATGCTCTCTCTGCTTTCTGGTGCACGTTGCCTGTTTCTAGAAAACAACGAAAACAATAAATCATGGAAAGAAATCTTTTCATCCTTGACTGGCAATCACTGAGCACTTAGATTCGGAAAATATTCACTCTTCCAACCTAGTGATGATCATTTCCAGCCCAGCATTCCTCAGAAACCATTTGTGGAGCTGCTTTAAGAGCCGTCAGCTGCTCACTTCTCGCTGCTTTTGGTCACCTCCCAAAACTCTGCGATGGACTCTGAGAAGATGAAGTGAGCTGAGCAGCCCTCTGCTCTCCCCAAGCTAAGCTTCACGTTCTGAAGAAGGTAACAATTTTGCAGGACCATAATACGTCACATCAAGGGCAGGGGTTTGCTCTGCTGGTGTATGAACTTGTACGTGTTGCACATGCAGCTGATTAGTGAGAGCACAGCCCAAAAATCCCCACTAAGAGCTATAGTGAGAGTGGCTGACTGATCATTCCTGACAAGATGTTTTTATCTGTAGCCAGTAGCCAAAAGTTCCAGCGAGTTTTGCACGATGACTTTCAAATCCCTGACATCTCTCGGCGCTCTCTGGCTCGGGCGCGCGGCCTTGGGAGCGACACGAGCCAGGACTTGGGTGTCGAGCCCGTGGAGCAGCTCATAAGGAGCTGAGCCATTTCCAGGGCTCCTCATCCATCACACAGCTGCTTTCATCGCTTGCACTGAAGGACTTAAGCAGGGATTATGGCATGAACCCTGCCTTTCCTCCATCCCGCTCGCTCTGTCTCTCATTAACCAGCTCTAAGAATTTGTTACTCGAGTTGCAGACTCATTGACCCGGATTCCCTAATAATACAGGGAAGAGGAGATTTTTTTTCCGTGCTTGATCGCTGGCTTCTGTGTATACTTGGTGCTATTTATATGCAGGAGGACTAAAAGCCTGTAATAAAGATGGGGCCAACTTTGCAGCAAAATTCCTGCGTGCCCAGAGAGAGAGAGGCAGAGGTGAGTGTGGGTGGATGTTCCCATCCTTGCAGACCCAGCAGGAGTTTTTTGGGGAGCAGCCCCTGCTTTTGCAGCCTGATTCACCTAGATTGGTTTAGCTCAGGGCTCCCCACTTTGCTCTGGAAATGCCTCTCCATCGAAGTCATGCACTGGCTTGCTTTGTGACATGTTTGATTTCTTCTACACCGAGAGCAAAGCCAAGCAGAAGGGCTGGGAGAGTATTCCTGCCTGGCTCTCCTCAGCCTTTGGGGCTCTGTGATCACTTCTAGGTCATGGAGGATTTGCCATCAGCACTTTCCATCCTCGGAGCAGAGCTTCTGTCGTGGTTTATTTTCTGCCTGGAGCCAGCTGGTGGTTCCCGGGAGGGAGACATTGGAGTTTCAGCTGCACTCCCCATCTTTTGGCTTCAATGCTGCTGCCACGAGGAGATGTTGGGGTAACCAGGAGAGCGAAGCCTTGGTCTTGGCTTTCCTTTCAGGGCACCCATTCTTTTATGGGATGTAGCTGAACTTTGGTATCAGCTCCTCACTGCAAGAAAAGGGTTTGAGTTGAAAGGAGCAGCAATGCAGGAGCTCTTTTCCTGAGGACACGGTGGGAGACAGGAGGTGGAGCAGCCTGGAAAATATTGCAAGGTCCTGCTGGAGTTGCCTGTGTTTGCTGGTTTGAGGAAAAGGGATCAGAACTAAAGGATTTTGCCTAATGCTGTTGGCAAACACCTCTCTGTTTTTATGGAGGAACACCTAGAAGTCCAGAATAAATATGTCATTAGCCCCTGCCTGGAAAAAAAAATGGATTGTAGCATTTTTTAAAAAATCCCCCATAAAATGTTTGATTTCAAGCATTAGAGGGTTTTCTTGTGGAGACAGGCACAACTTGATTTTGTGAGCTAAAGTCAACCCCTATTGTCTGCCAGGGATTTTTCTGAACTGTTCTGCAATGAGAAAGGATGTATATCCATGAGATATTTGCATTGAGAGTTACCTCAGTGCCACAACACAGCTTCTTTTAATAAAAAAAGTGACTTTTGTCTGTCTTTCCTCCTCCCCTCCTTCACAAGCCTTTCTTCAAAAATGTCACGTTTCCTGTAATTCATCACAGGCTCTTCCATGTCCCCTTAACACCTCAATTTCTGTATCACTCTCTTGCAAATGAACCTTTTCTGAATTCCCTGGAAGTTTGTTTCAGGTTAGAGGACCATCAGAACAGGGCTCCAGACTGCTCGTGCAAACCATAGGAATTTACATGGGGGGTTATTTATTAATTGGATTTTCCAATGATTGAGCCAGCAGGACATTCAGAAATGAGGCAGATTTTTTTTGTTGTTGTCGGATTTGGTAGCCCAGCTTTCCAAATTCCACGTTGAGCATGGAATAGGCCACCCCAGTGCTTCCCACAGAGCTCCCTGACACATTTTCTGTATTTAAAAAAAAAAAAGAAATAGATGTCTAGACAGCACACTAAATTTATATGTGAGCAGATTTGTATCTCTTGTCCTCAGAAGATAAGATCGTGTCGGAGCAGAATCCTGTTCCGTGTTGCTGGGGATGTTTGGTATCTGCAGTAACAGCCTCCCCTGCCTCTTCCAGCCTTTTCCAGCGGAGATGCCGTGGGCTGAGGACTGTGCTTTGACTGGAGCACGCTGGGACTGGCTGGGATTGACTGGGATTGACTGGGATTGGGCTGTTTCCAGCAGCTCGCTGTCACACCGTGGACTCGCCCTTCTTGTCCCCACCGGTCAGGGTTTCCCTGTCACAAAGCCAAAGCCACCTGCCCCTGTCTGCAGACACCTTGTTTAATGTTCAGCAGCAGCAGCAGCCACCCAAGGATCTGCTGTGGTAGGAGAAGGTTCCAGTGCTGCAGATAAAGCAGAGCCCATAAAGATAAGCCCTGGGTGTGTGCAGTGGATTCCCTTTCACTGGGCACGAGGCTTGAGACATGGATTTCAGGCTGCACGCTGCTGCCTCTCCCCTGAGCTTTTCAGCTTCTCCTCTGAATCTTTCAGCCACTTCTCTGAACCTTTCAGCCACTTCTCTGAACCTTTCAGCCTTTCTCTGACCAAGGGCAGGCCACGCTCCCACAGCGTGGGCCGTGTCTGCTGCGAGCTGGGGATGCTCCCAGTAATTCTCCCTCACTGTACCCACTGCACGTCCCTGTTGGCCACCAAACTGCCCCTTGCGATCCCGTGGGTCTTTTGTCATGGATTTACTTGGGAAAGGCCCTCAGGAAAGGGCTGTGGGAGCCAGGGAATGCGCTTGGTGCAGACCATGGATTTCCCGGTGACGCATCAGGATGGCAGCGCTCTTCTCCTCCTGCCAGGCTGCTCTCGCTGTAGCTCCGGCCTCCTTCAACATCATTCCCTTCTCCCCCTTTTTAGGGGTATTATTCCTGCCCAGCTTGTCAGGGCAAGTGAAGACAGGATGGATGTGGCTTGAGGTCACTCCCCAGCTGAGCAGCCTCCTCCATCCCACGCCCCTGGGAGAGCAGCAGCCTCGGAGAGGGCTCTGGAGCTGAATTTTGCCTGCTGCTGTCAGTGGGATTACAGTGCCACTGCAAACCCGGGGCTGTGAACAAATGGGTGAAAAAAATGTTTATTTTTAGAACTGGAACCATGATAAATATGTGGAATTTGTCCAGGGTCTGCCTGCTGCACCTTTTTGAAATGCAAAGTGCATGTCTGTTAAAATACCTCTCCAAAGGTCAGCATAACCTCTGGAATGAGTGTGCTGGCCTTTTGGAAAGCAGGTGAAGCTTCAGATGAGAGCATGGGCCCCCATAACCCAAATCTGCCTCAGTGCCATCTGACACCACAAGGATGTGGATGGAAATGCTGCCTTGCCAGAAGAGTTTATCCTTCAGGTTTCAGTGAGGAGCCTCAGACCATTCCTCACCCTTCACTTCAGCTTTTCCTTCCATTTTCCTGCCTTTTATGTTTGCTCATGCGTTTGAGGGATGTGCTGTGAGCGTCATGTTTGAAACTGGTGAGGGTGGGGATGAAAGGTGGAAAACTCAGGAATAAAAGGAGGGATGGAACCTCAAGGCATCCCTCAGGGGGACCCAGCAGGTTTGTGTCCCTTGTGATGATGCAGCCAGGCTCGCAGGGCTCAGGGATTGAAGTGCCTGAGAACCTTACGTTTTTCAATCCTTTTAGCTGCCCGTGAGGTGGAGGAAGAGTGTTACTCTCTTTTAGGCAGGGAACTGAGGCAGAAAGGGAAGAAACTACTTGCTCCAGAGTGTTGTAGGAATCTCGAAGCTGAAGAAAAAAAAAAAAAAGAGTTGGCGTAGCTCTTCACTGCCTGTCAGGCACCCTGGGGTAGGGTGGCACTTCTGCCACGAGCTTGGCTGTCGTCATCCCATCTTTTGGGTGGGAATGCACAGCCGGGAGAGGAGAGGCTTTGGAGCAGTAGCAGAGGGACAGAAATGCGATCCAAGCTGTGGAAGCCGAGCTGCAAATTAGGGCAATTCAAAGGCACAATTGAAAGGCACAAACATCCTGTTGAGCTCGCGAGTCCCCGGCAGCACCTAATGAGCAAAGCACATGCTCCAGCTCAGCCCCAGGCGTGTTCCAGTGGGAAAACTCTGCCTCCCTGCCTCGGGTTATGTCAGGCCTTATTCCTCCAGCAGGTGTTCACGTGAAGGGGGGGGAACAGCGTTATAAATAAATTATCCATTAACTTCCGTCGGGTGCTTTTCCTATTGTTTAGCCACAATATGCTTTCCTGTTTTTTTTTTAGAAGAAAAACCAAAACAAAAAGGGCCAGACCCCGACCCCGAGTTCCCCTCTGGCAGGGTGGACCCAAAGCTGTGTTTGAAGTGGGTGCCAGCGTCATTGTTGTCCTGTCACTCGTGCTGGTGGCATTGGCACTGCCACCTCAGTCCCCTGTGCCTTCTGAGAGGGGCATGCGAAGAATCTGCCTGGGTGCAAGGGGCATCACATCCCTGGCAGGAGTCTTTTCTCCATCAGGTGGCTGTGGGAGAAAGGCTGGTGCTGCTCTGGGATTGGAAAGGAGGGGATTTTGGGGATAGCAGAGAGGAGGACAAAAACTCTCTTCCCTCCTTCTTTCTCCTGGCCGGCATGAGGACATTGAGGCCATGGCACTTGCAACAACGGGGGGGGGGGGGGGTGTTTTTAACCATTTTAGAAACAAAAAGCAGCTCAGTGGGTGATAAAATGAGGGTTTCTCTGCCAGGGGAGGCTGTTGTCAAGTCAGGCAGGGTGTGAGGTGGCACTGAGCCCACCCAGTCCCACAGGAGCCCCTTGGGATCTGTCCCAGCTCTGCTGGACCCAGGTCCCAGCTGAACAGCACAAAGGCTCTGTGAATCCACATGGAAAATGGGGAGCTGGGTGGGGAAGCAAGGCCAG
The DNA here is from genome assembly GCF_009650955.1 of Corvus moneduloides. Taxonomy (NCBI): domain Eukaryota; kingdom Metazoa; phylum Chordata; class Aves; order Passeriformes; family Corvidae; genus Corvus; species Corvus moneduloides. Next base: position 2,204,748 of record NC_045490.1, on the reverse strand, counting down.
GAGAGGGCTCACCCTCCGTGTGCTGGCTGGGTCCCTGCCTGTCCCTGCTCAGGAAGCCCCAGTCCAGGCTCCCTTTGCAGCAGCACCCACATGAGCCACGGGCGGGTTGTGCTGGGAGCAGCCATTTCTGCGTTTTAGCTCCTCAGCAGGCAAGGAATGAGATTTCTCCTGGAAATACACAAAGAAATGCCCCTTCCTCGGGAGCCCTCCTGTGCCGGGACAGTCCTGGAGGATGTCTGGCCTGCAGAGGTGCTGTGCTGGGCAGGGGGATTGAACACCTGGGGGGGATTTTCCCTTCCCCATCTGCTCCAGGGCTCTTTCCACAGCCCTGGCATGGAACTGGCACATTCCCCTCACTGGTGTGAGAGCAAGGATGTGTTAATTTACACTGGTGTATGACAGAATTAAGCATCACACAGCAGCTGTCACATGCAGGACAAACCAAGAGACAAAACACCTTCTGATTGTTATTTTTATCTTGCTGGAACGGGAGCTTTCTGCCTTCGTAGCCCTTTGACTCCTGTTACAGATGCCTCATTTGAAGGGCTAAGCCTGTGCTCAGATCTTGCTGCAACCTCTTTTCTCTTTGCTCAGTGCCTTAGTGCAGGTCCCAGCCTCTTGCTGCCCTGTCTGCTCGGGTTTTGCTTGCAGAAAAAGCTGCCACCGCTGCAGCCCTCCTGCCAGCTCGCCCAGCTGAGCTCCCAGGATCTTCTGGTGGGTTTTTTCCAACAGAGGAAGACGCCAGAAAATCCTTCCCTTGTCACAAAGCAAAGCCTGGGGTTACACACAGGGAGGAAGCAGCTTGAAGGAAGGGCCTGGCAGGCGGCTGCTGAAGCTTCAAACGTGGCTAAAAAAGAGTTCAGAATGAATGTGAGCATGTGATGGGGTTTGATGTTTAACAGGATGGCTTTGGGCACTCAGGATGTGTTCCATTTTTGCTTTAAAAACCTACAAAGCCAGGTGCAGAGAGAGGAGGAGAGGTGGAGTGGGTGGGGAATGAGGAGACCAAATTCCCTGGAACACCACAGTGGTGGTGGGAGCCCAGGTCCTGGAGCAAGTCCCCACGTGCTCAGGGGTATGCAAAAGAGGTTGTCTCCACCTCAGGGAGCTTCTAGCTAAGGTTTAAGATTAAAAGTTGAGCTTTTTTTTCATTTCTGCTTCATGCCTGTGTGAACTTCACTTTAGGCTCCAAATCTGCTTTTCTTGAAATCGGTCTCAGAATTGCTATTGACTTTAAATGGTGCAAGATCTCACCCATCAATTCTCCTTCTCCCATCTGTAAAACGAGGATGGCAGGATTTCTGTGCCATCTGCGGTGCTGTGAAGCTGAAAACAATCATCATTTATGGAGTGCTCTGAGCTCAAATGGGAGGTTCTGGGTAAAGGCAAGGCTGTGCAGGATGAAATGTTCCTGAATGTGCCAGTTGCATCTGGTATCTGAGCCAGGAGCTGGGTTGAAGGTTTAGGAAGAACAGTCTCGTGATGCAGAGGTGCTCCAGCTGCTGAATGTCTTGGATTATTTGTGTTGGTCAAGAGTTCCTGTTCATCATTACAAAACCAGGGCACAGAGGAGCTGTTGGCTGCACATCCCATAAAAATCTCTTAAAATCCATGCTCATCTGGAGCATCTCTGATTTTTAACAGCCAGAGTCCTCAGAGCTCCTGTCTCTGGCCACCATGTGAGTTAACAGCACGTGCACTGCAAGGAGGAAACTCGGAGCCACAGGTGTTGCGCTTTTCCGAGGGCAATAGGAAGCATCTGATGGGAACAAAGGATGTTCCTTCCCATCCAGCTTTGCAGGGAAGCTGCCTAACCTTTGCCTGACACGTGTTTGCAGAAAGCTGAGGGCCAAACCGGGACAGCAAAGAGCAGGCTGTGGCTAAGCATGCTGTTTTAAGGTGAAATATTTCGGGCGGTGTAAATCACACCAACACGTGCCTCAGGCCAAGCCCTCCTGACAGATGCTGCTTTGTCCTTTTGCAGACACGAGCCACCAAACCCGCTCGGTGTCCAGCCGGCCCTACTACAGCCTGCCCAACAGCAGCCATGAGAGACGCTCGGTGCTGGCCATCACGGAGCCGCCGCGCTTCCACTCGCAGGCCAAGGGCAAGAACGTGCGGCTGGACGCGCACTCGCGCAAGGCCACGCGCAGGAACAGCTTCTGCAACGGCGTCACCTTCACCAACCGGCCCATCCACCTGTACGAGAAGGTGCGCCTGAAGCTGGTGGCCGTGCACCACGGCTGGAGCGGGGCCCTGCGCTTCGGCTTCACCATCCACGACCCCTCGCAGATGAGCTCCGAGGAGATACCAAAGTACGCCTGCCCCGACCTCGTCACCCGCCCCGGCTACTGGGCCAAGGCTCTGCCGGAGAGGTTTGCGGTCAGGGACAATATCTTGGCCTTCTGGGTGGACCGGCACGGGAGAGTCTTCTACAGTATTAATGACGAGGAGCCAATCTTGTTTCACTGTGGTATTAAAGTTTCCGGGCCTCTTTGGGCCCTCATAGATGTCTATGGAATTACCCACGAAGTGCAAATCCTAGGTAAGTGTGTCTTTGGGCCTGTGGGCTGCTCTTCTGGTCGCTCTTTCTGGTCCTGTAGGAAAGATGCATGATCTGTATGATCATTTCTATGGGACACTTAAGAAAATTAATTTGCTGTTGGTTTTGTACCTCCAATTCATCGTTTTTCTCCTGCCAGCGGTAGGGATGCAGAAAGAAATGTATTTCAGAGATGGCAGTGATGGAAAGTCCTAAGGCTGCACATTCTGTGAAGGGATAAATGGAAATCTTTACCTTTAACTCCACTCAGCTTTCTCTGAGCTGGATGTGCTGCTGTGGCATGGAAAAACACGGAGCAAGGTCCCAGGGACTGAGGAGACAAAAAGGACAAGTTCTGACTTGATCTGGCCTTTTCCAGCTACCAGTTACTGCCAGTGCATTGGAAAACCACCGGTCATTGACCAAGAGTTTCCTGGAGCCCTTCCCCAGCCCCTCTCTCCGCTCTTGGCCGTGGTCCCACCCAGGCTGGCAGTTTGAGGGGCTGTGTTTGCATTGTGACCCTTCCTGGCACAGGGACATCACTCAGACCCCTGGAATCAGGTGGAGTCTGGCTGATTTTACAGCCTCACCCTTAGGGAGGGCTGCAAGAGGGGATGGATCTGTTCCCACCACCAAGCCCAGCTGAGGGCCACGGAACGATTTTCCTTTCGTGCCTTTTACAGCATTGAAATTTCTAATGAATTCAGCGTTAGATGGAGTGTTTGAACTGGGCTACACCACAGGGAACACTTTGAAAATCCAAGAGAGTTGCCCTTTCCCAGAGGCTCCTGGGAGCTGATGGAGTTTTAACAGCCAAAGCCAGCTGCACCTGCCCGAGGGGATGGTGCTGCCAGCCTGGCACGGAGCAGGTGCCAGGGATGAGCTGTGGAATGGCAAGTCCAGAGGGCAGGCAGCTCCATCACACATCCTTCTGAATGGTGCCAATTATTTTATAGGCGAGAAGGCCACACATAAACAACTCTTTTCCCTGTCTGCTGTGCCTCAAATGTGTAATTAAACCTCAGCAGCAGCTTGTCCTCTAATTGCAGTTGCGACATACTCCAGCCTCTGGTGCTCGTCACAGAGGAGAAGGAGTGTTTGCTGTATTGGCCAAGGCAGCTGCTTCACCAGAGCTCTCCTTTCTCCTCATTAAATTGGAGATAGAAAAATAAAATGCAGCTCCTTTCTGCCCCCCAGCCCCAGTCCTGTCTGCAGCACCCAAGACTCAGGCTGAGAGCACCTGTGCTCTGATGGGGTTTTTTTGATTAAAACACCAAACCCCACAAACTGCCTCAGGAATCAGGGCCATGCTCAGCCATCTGGGGCACCAGGGGACCCGAACTCCTTGCTTGAGTGGTGGTGTCATAGAGGATGTGCTTGTCTCTGCCTCTTCCTCCCAAAATGTTGCGAGTTGAGACAATTGTGAAATACAGCTCCAGTTCTGAGGCACAAAATGCCACTTTCAGCATCATGAATCACAGAATGGTTTGCGCTGGAAAGGACCTTAGAAATCATCTCATTCCAGCTCCCTGCCATGGGCAGGGACACCTTCCACTAGCCCAGGTTGTTCCAAGCCCCGTCCAACCTGCCCTTGGACACTGCCAGGGATGGGGCATCCATCATGAAGCTTGGATGTGTCTGACTCCTCTGCGGGAGCATTTCTTGCCAGACACGCTGCGCTGGCTGAGCAGGAGCTGCTCCAGCCATCAGCCCACCCCAGTGGCCTCTCCTGCCTGCGCTTCTGAGAGAGGCAGGTTCTGCTTTGCAGCTGCTGGATGGATTTGGGTGTTTTTCCTTCTTTGCCAAAGGCCTGGGGATTCTCTCCTCCAAGCAGCAGGCAGCGTTGGTGCTGGCCTGCTTCACCCCTCTCCATCTCTGGGAAGACCAGGAGTCATTCACACAGACTCTTAAATTCCACGTGCTTTGACTTTGCTCAGTGGGTTAAACCCTTCAGAGTGAAGCGTCCAGGCTGCCCCAGGCAGGGCAGGAGGTAGAAGGGAGAACACTCCCAAACTCTCCCACACCTTTACATCACCCCTGAGCCTGGCATGGCCCAAGTGAAAACCTGGGAAATTAATTAAGGATCAACATCCTGACTTTCCCTTTGCTGTGAACAGGGTAAACAGCTTTCTGCTGTAAAAGCTTTCTAACACCTGCAGGAAGCAGCTTTTGTCACAAGCTCTCCATTCAAAACCTCTGCAGGGCTGTGAACATCGCTGAAATATGAGGCTTGAAATGACCTCTCTTGGACACACCTGTGCCTGGACACAGGTGTAAGGCAATGACAAGGAGTGTGGAAAGAACATCCATTCATCCTTGTGTTCCTTCACCCCTCACTTGTGGATTTGTCTTGCACAAGACCTCAGGACAACAAAATACTGAGACGTTTTCTTTTTTTACCTCAAAACTATCAGACCTTTCTCCTCAGGAAGCTGTAGGACCACGCTGGTTTACAGCTTCTCCCAGTTCCCCAGTGCAGGGAACTCCCAGATCACACGAGTACTTTGGAACACTTGTTTTTCCTTGGCTGGTGCCAAGATGCGGCCGCTCCTCTGCCTGCTCCACGCATGACTCTGCACCAGGAGCTGTTCATTAGTGGTTGACCTGTGGCTGATTTTTCCTTTCGGAGGAGCAGAGTCTGTAGGCTGCAATAATGATTGTAAGCATAAAAGCAGGTGGTTTTCTCTGGACTAATGCCTCTGTGCCTGGGTTTCTCTCACAGACAGCATGTTTGCAGAGACCATGAGCACCGCCCGGCTCAGCACCGCCCGGCTCAGCACTTGCCTCCCCCAGAGCAACCACGACTCGGCCAACTTCAACAACAACGAGCTCGAGAACAACCAAGTGGTGGCCAAAATTGCAAACCTAAACCTCAGCCGGGTACCAGGCCTTGGGACTGACAACCACATCATCCCCTGCTGCCCCAACCGGCGGCAGCACGCCCAGGGAGTCCCGGCATTCCTGGACACCGACCTGCGGTTCCACCCCACCCGTGGCCCCGACATCACCTTCTCCCAGGACAGGATGGTGGCCTGCACCAACTGGCAGGAGAGCAATAGGACTTTGGTGTTTTCTGACCGGCCTTTGCACATCGGGGAGAGCCTCTTTGTGGAAGTAGGACACCTGGGGCTGCCGTACTACGGGGCCCTCTCGTTCGGCATCACCTCGTGTGATCCGAGCACTTTACGGACAAACGAGCTCCCGGCGGATCCAGACTTTCTCCTGGACCGCAAGGAGTACTGGGTGGTGTACCGGGCGTTCCCGGTCCTCAACAGCGGCGACATCCTCAGCTTCATGGTCCTGCCCAACGGAGAGGTGCACCACGGGGTCAACGGGGCCAGCCGGGGGATGCTGATGTGTGTGGACACCTCACAATCCCTCTGGGTGTTTTTTACAATCCACGGTGTGATCAACCAGCTCAAAATCCTGGGTGAGTGCAGCCAGAAAAAAAAAAAAAGGATAACAGAGTATCTGGCTGGGGAAGTTTGCTGGGCCAGAAGCAGAGCTCTGGGCTTGCACTCACAGTGCTCACTGATGTGAGGATGCAGCTCCTTGTGTTTGCAAACAAGAGTGAGCGAGACATGGTACCTGTCACAGAGATGTGTGCAGCCTCTATGATTCCTGCAGGAAAGGATGAGACTTGAGAAATGAAACAAGCAGCAGGCAGGGAGGCAGGGATGGCTGTGGGGGACAGCTGTTTTTCAGTGGGTTTGTTTTTAGGAGGGATTCTTTATAAACTCCCTATTCCAGCCAACGGGTATTAAACTTCTGCCTTGGTAGGGATGATGGTTTTTGTGAGCACAGCTCTGGTTTAAGCATGGACAGTAATTGCTCCTGAAGCACTGCCACAGCTCAGGGATCAGCTGGCACTTCTGATCCATTGCTGGTGACCAGTTCCAGCTTTTGTCCTTTCCTCCTGTTAAGGACTCCATCAGAAAAGCAGCTGTTAATGACTTTGTAAAGCAGGTTTTCTTCATCCAAAGCAATGTCCTTTCCCAGCTGACAGTGAGACAGCTACAGCTTGAGCCCACTGCTGCTGGGGAGAGGGAGACCTTGGGGGAATGGGAAGGCAAATACTGGATAACCTGGTGCTTGCTTCACTGAAGCTGAACAGGCTTCATACAGAGGCGTAACGAGGTCCAGGCCCTGGGGGTCACATCCAAAATCTTGACCTGTATCCTTAATAAAGGGCGGCATTAACTCAGCAGCTGGAGCTGCCCTGAAGCCCCTGTGCAGATGGAGTGGGAGCAGCTCAGCAGGCTGAGGGGGTTTGGCTGGGATTGGGGTGTTCCTCTGTGGGCTCAGCTCTCTCCTGTGTTCCCAGGCACGGTGCAGTCCAGCCCAGTGACGGTGTCTCCCTCAGGATCCCCCGGTGGCTCCCAGTACGACAGCGACTCGGACATGGCCTTCAGCGTCAACAGGTCCTCGTCGGCCTCGGAGTCCTCGCTGGGTAAGGACAGGCAGCCCTCAGCTCTCAGGGGGGGATGTTACCTCTCCTGCCAGGCCAACAGAAGGAATGGGAAGAAAACCCAGTGCTGGAAAGGTTTTCATGGCCTGAAGAAGGGTTGCATGCTGGTTGTATCAGCACCAGCAGCACCAGGGCGGTGACTGTCCCCTGTGCTGGGCGCTGCTGAGGCACCTCGAGGGCTGTGTCCAGTTCTGGGCCACTCATGACAAGAAAGACCCTGGGGGGCTGGAGCGTGTCCAGGGAAGGGTCTGGAGAATTAAGTCCTATCAGGAGGAGTGGCTGAGGGAGCTGGGAAAGGGCTCAGCCTGGACCAAAGGAGGCTCCGGGGGGACCTTGTGGCTCTGCACAAGTCCCTGACAGAAGGGGGCAGCCGGGGGGGTCGGGCTCTGCTCGCAGGGAACAGGGACAGGAGGGAGGAAACAGCATCTGGTTGCACCAGGAGTGGTTTAATTTGAATATAAGGAATAATTTCTTTATGGAAAGGAGAGTCAGGTATCCAACAAGCTGCCCAGGAAAGGAATCGCTATCCCTACAAGTGTTCAAAAAATGTGTGGATACCTGCCCCACGTGTAGGAAAGGGATAACAGGCTCTTCCAGAGCTGTAACTGCTGCTGGTTGGAATACACTGGGATTTGTTTGGCCAAAGAACCAGGCCATGACTGGGGAAGGAAGAGCCTTAAAAACTGACTGAAATGTGTGTACGGTACAGAGTCAGCTTTGCCCCATCCCGTTGAAGAGCCTTAAAAACAGATTTAAATGTCTGTACTGTACAGAGTCAGCTTTGCCCCATCCTGGTGGCTAAACAACCTCATTCCCCCCTCCTCTTTTGCAGTGACTGCCCCCAGCTCCCCTTTGAGCCCCCCCATCTCTCCTGTCTTCTCCCCTCCGGAGCCATCGAGCAGCAAGAACGGGGAGTGCACCGTGTGCTTTGACAGCGAGGTGGACACGGTGATCTACACCTGCGGACACATGTGCCTCTGCAACACCTGTGGTCTTAAGCTGAAGAAGCAGCTCAACGCCTGCTGCCCCATCTGCCGACGGGTCATCAAAGATGTGATCAAAATCTACCGCCCGTAGCGCCCGTCCCGGGCTGCAGGAAGGGGGAACGCCGCTAGCAAACCACGCCTTTCCGTCCCTGCTTATGGGTTATCGTGCTGGTCAGTCGTTATCAAGTGGCTCGTTATCTGTGTTTCCTTATTTGACTGGTAGGGCACAATTCAGGGAGCAAAGCTGAGGATTGTGTGGGGCCGTGCCGGCCAGGCCGAACCGGGGAATCGCCAGGACCCGAGGCAGCTGCAGATGAGAAATTTCCCGTGCAAAGGCTCTTTTTTCCCTCCTCCCGCTGCGGGGGAGGCTTGCTGTGGTGAGCGTCGGGATGGGGAAGTTGCCACTTGGGCAAAGCTGGGTGCCACTGGGCTTCCCGACCCTAAAACCCGACAGCTCTGGGCTGCTGCCAGGGGCTTGTGCTGTGGTGGAGCAAAACTGGGACGAGGCCCAGCGGGAGGGTTCAAAGTGGACAGAACGGATCTGGAAATGTCATGTAAGGAGAACTAGCTCAGGCCAGATAGTGGCACAGCCAGCTTGTCACTTGTTTGGGTTGTGTCTCCATGAACTGGCTCGTGGGGACATGGAGGAGCTGGTCTGGGCTTAGATAAAGCAGCTTTTTCTTTCTGTGGCAGAACAGAGACTTCTGGCCATGGAGGCTGAGACCCAGGGAGCTGCCCTGGGGGAGCAGCGAGGAGCACGAGCCCACCCAGAGCCCAGGCAGCCCCTGCAGCAAATGAAGGAGCTGCAGGGAGCTGTGAGGGGCAGCTCAGGCACGGCCCTGCTGCCTTCTGAAGCCATAAATCACAGCCTGTGGACGACAGGGGTGTTTGGGTGGGCACACTGCAGTCCTGGCTCGGGATGCTGCTGTCTGCAGTGAGGGGATTTGTCACCTCCAGGCACACACACCCCTGCATTCTGCTCTGCCCTCCTGGCAGGTGGCACAGCTGCCGTGTCACCCCATCCTGACTGTCACCAGTCCTTGACCTTCCCCTGCAGCCGGTGCCATGGCAGGGCTCAGCCTTCCTCCCGCCCCACCACGGGGATTTTTGGAGGCTCTGGTGAGAAATTCATTTCTGACCCAGTCCCATCAGGCTCACCCTTTTTTCTGGGGACTCTATGTGCCGACTTTACCTGTTTTCTCCTGCCTTTCCAGGTTTCCCAGCATAGCTCCCAGCTGCCTGCACGCTGGGTCTCAACTGTAGATGAGACCTTGTTGAGAAAAACAGGGACTATCTCACTTGGCTTTACTGAGGAGGAAGGAAAATGCCCTGAGGCTGTTATTAGATGTTGGGATTTAAATGGTGAATGGGTTTAGGGTGTGATACCAGCTACCGGCAGCAGCTGGATGAGCTGAGCAGCATCTGACTGTGCAGCACTAGGGCTGGTGTGAGGAGCTCAGCATCCTCCTCCCGGCTGCTCCAGCAGGAGCTGCCCTCCAGTCTCCATCCTCTGCCCTCTGCACAGTCCTTCAGCCTGAGCCTGGCCAGTTTCCAGCTGGTCCAGGCTCCTAAAGAGGGGCGAAAAGGATGGGAATGGGAGGATGAGAGGAGCTGTGTCACTGCAGCTCGGTGACCGTGTGCTCCCGAGTGCGTAAGAACGGCTTTTAGAAAGGTGCAATTACCACATTTTAGTCTGGAAAAAGGAAAAATAGAATAATAACTCCTGTACATGTCAGGGCTTCTGGGCACAGCAGGGCAGCCTGAGGGATCTGTGGCCATTCCCCCTCTCCTCCAAGGCGGTGGGTGCACGGTGCTGAAGCCCAGGTGGTGGTTTGGCTGTGCCAGGAGAGCTGGGTTTGGGTCCTGACCTGTCCCAGCCCTGTGCCGGCCCTGTGCCAGCCCTGTCCCTTGCTGCCATCGGGGAGGGCACACCCAGGGAGCAGCTCATCCTCCTCCTGCAGCAGGCTGTGCTCACAGGGCACCCCGAAACCTTTTGTTTTATCCTTGAGGAGCTGCTGAACATTTTTAATGAGAGTATCAACGAGAGGCTGCTGCGGAGCGAGATCTCTCAGCCATGACCCTGCACGAGGGCCCAACAGCTTTGCAGAGCCCTTTTCGGAGAGCTGGCTCATGCCACTGGCTGTGCCACCGCCCTCAGCAGAGCCACTGCACCTTTCACGTCCACCTTTGCCACAGGAGGCAGCCAGGGCAGCTTCCCTGCCTCTGGAGCCTTGTCCTGCTTCCCTCCACCCCAGGGACCACAGGGATTGCATTCCCAGGGATCTCCCAGTCCCACGCTGGCAGATCCAGGTCCAGCTGTGAGCAGTGGGCACAGCACCAAGGGCACAACAGTGCCAGGGTGTGTCAGCACCTGCCTGGGCACAGCCTGCAGCGGGAAGCCTTTCCATGGGGAGGAATCCAAGGGAAGCTGTCGGAATGCCCAGCCTGGATCAGGTCTGGGCCAGCTCTGGGGTTGCTGTCCCAGCCTCAGGGGTGCCCTCTGCTCACTGCTCACAGTGACAGCAGCGGGGCAGAGCCCCTCTGCTTGGTGCCACCTCAGCGCCTCCAGCAGCAGGGTGGGCACAGCCTGGGTGGGGTTTGTTTGGTGTAGCTCTGTTTTGTATTTTGAAGCCAGCAAGGAGAAACACCAAATCCACTCCAGGAGCTGTTCAGGACACGTTGCAGAGGCTGAATTTTTGCTGTAGCAGCCAAAACCAGTTTGCAGAAGGGGCAGCACCCAGTGAGGCCAGCATGGCGAGCGGGATGGGAGAGCAGTGGACCTGTGGCCCTGCCTATCCAAAAGCAACAGAAATTTTCCAAAATAGGCCTCAAAAAAAAAAAAAATTAAAAAAAGATTTCCAGGAAAAGGTAGCCTCTTACAGATTTCATTGTTAGTATTCGTATTGCTATTTTTTTTAAACAGTCCAATGATATATGATTTGTACAGGAGATCTGTTTGTGCCTTATAAGGGTGTCTGTGCACTTTTTATCCTTTTTAAAGCAACTTTTAAAAAGAAAAAAAGAAAAAAAAGACGGGGGGAGAAAACCAACACAGATCAACGGTAGTTTTATAGAATTTTGTGTTCACTGAGAATCCTGCTTTATATATATATATATATATGTACACATATATACATATATATATATATATGAGTGAAAAAGTGTTTATTTCCATGGATTTTCCCCTCCTCTCCTCCTTGACCTTTGTTTGAAAATTTAAAAAAAAAAAAAAAAAAAGGAGAAAAAGGAAGAAAGAAACGAGATGGGGGAACTCTTTTACCTCTCCCCCTTTCTGAGGCAGTTCCTCCCTTGTCGTTTATGATTCAATACTGTGACCTGTATTATCTTGTTGAAGCTGAATCAGATTTTGGACCTCTGTATTAGGCTTTTCAAGCAAATTTTTGGGGGGCCTGGGGAGGGAGGGCATCGCACGAGGGAGGGAGCTGCACCTCTACATGTCAGTGCTCTATAGTGTTCAGTGCTGTGTGTTTTCCTTTTGTCCATTTACCTGTTTTCCATGAATATAATTTGACTTGTTTATGAAACAAATAAACCTTTGGCTTGTACAGAGTGCTCTGAAGTGTTTCAAAGAGTTTGAACTGGGGGGGGAGTGAGGGGGTGAGCACGTCCTCTGTTTGAAAAGTGGGGCAGCACTGATCCAGAGGGGCAGGGGAAGGCACCTCTGCTTAAAAAAGAAATTAAAAAGACACAAAAAAGACACTTTACAAACCTTTTCCTGAGCTTTGCTCCTGGGAGTCACTGCCCAGTGGCTGCTCACTCCCTCCATGGGCTTTGCTGCTCATTTAACCTTGCAAATCCTTTAAAGTTTGGGGGACAAGGGTGTATTTCAGGGCTACAGAGGTGAAAGGGTTTGGTGGCCGTCACAAAGAGCCCCAAATTTCTTATCCAATCTCAGGCAAGGCATTTGCCAGCCTGGCCCCCTCCTGTGCCCTGCTGTGGCTGTGGCAGCCAGGGGTGATGCAGACAGGGCAGGAGGGCTGATTTTCTTTTTTTCCTTTTCATTGTTTTCTTTTTTCCTGTTCCTTTTCATCTTCCCTTTTCTTTTCCCCTTCCCTTTCCGTTTTCCTTTTCTTCTTACCTTTTCCATTTCCTGTTTCCTTTTCCTCTTCCCTTTTCCCTTCCCCTTCTCTTTTCCTGTTTCCTTTTCTCCTTCCCTTTCCCTTTCCCCTTCTCTTTTCCTGTTTCCTTTTCCCCTTCCCTTTCCCCTTCTCTTTTCCTGTTTCCTTTTCCCCTTCCCTTTCCCTTTCTCTTTTCCTGCTTCCTTTTCCCTTTTCCTTTTTCCTTCATGTGCAGTGGAAAAATTCCTTCACAACTCCGCCCTGCCAGAGCTGAGTGTCCACGAGAACGCCTCGCTCGCTCCAGGTGCTGAAGGACCCTGACAATTTATGCCAAAATGCCTTTTTTGACACTCTGCTGCCCCACTTTATCCACAGAGCTGATCCCTGGCCAGCCTGAACCCCCAAAGCCCCTCAGGACAGGCAGTGCCTCTTTCTCTCTCTGCACTCCCTGAAAATCACCAGACCCTGGTGGTTTGAGTAAACTCACAGTAAAAACTTCTACACTCCACTGTTGGGACATAAAGTTTGGGCACCAAGGAAGACACAAGGAGCTGTCAGGATCCCCATGAGCCTCCCTGCTAGGATGGACGGACAGACAGACCCCAAAACCAGCCCCAGACACAAGAGCAGCACCCCAAGTTGCACCCCAGAATTCCACCAGCCACACACACGGGTTCACCAGGGTGCTTGAAACCAGTCAAGCAGTTTCTTTTTATTTCTTACAAAAAGAAAACAAAAGAAAAAAAAACCCAAACCAAAACAAAAACCAACCCAAACCCCAGCAAATTTAAAAAAAAAAAAAAAAATCCATCCCTTAAAGGTGAAGGTATAGACAGGGCATGGACACAGCTACATCTACCTTCTGCTGCCCTCCCCCCCACCCCCGTAATGGAGATTTATACACATTACATAATATAGAGACACGTGGACAAACAAATGGGCCTGGGGAGCCTGGCAGGAGCTGGGCACAGCAGGGCTGATGCCCACCCAGGATGTGCCCAGATCCCCAAGCCCTGGCAGTGCCCCCCTTGCCACAAAGCCCGATCCCAGGGCTGCTCTGGGAGGCTGGGCTTTGGCTGATGGGGGGCTACCCCCAGGTTGGGGTGCTTTTGGCCACCCTCCTCCTCCTCACGAGGTAGTCAGGGAGGTACAGCGAGGAGAGGCAGCCGGGCTTGGGGCAGGACCAGGGGCACAAATCAGGTGGGGGACAAAGCCCTGCCAGCCCAGTGGCTCCTGGCACATTCCCCACAGGAGCTTGGCCAGCCCAGGGCAGACAGGAGAGTGGGAAAAGGGCTAAGGCTGCAGGTGTGGGCACCTCCTGAGGGTGATCCCACAGGGGCACTCCCTCTTGGAAGCTCTTTGGGAAGGAGGGAGCGATCCTGTCACGCGCTCGGCGAGCCAAATACAGTACTTGTGTCAGGAAAATGGAGCACTACCAGTTCCGAGGCTCAGGCTGGGAGGGGAGAGGGAACAGCCCTCATTTAGAGCCGAGGCCACCCAAATAGCACAGGACTTTCTGAGGAGAGCCGGGGCAGAGAGGTCTCTGAGGCAGAGCTGAGATTAAAAGGCCATCCAGAAAAGGCAGGGCAAGGGCACGGTGCCCGGGAAAAGGACACACAGCCCTTCCATCCCCTGTCAAGAGCAGGGATGCAGGTCCAGCTCCTTCCCAGATACTGTGGGAGCTGGATTTGGCTGTGGAGCAGCTCTGGCTTAACTCATCCTGTCCCCACTCCTTTCCAAAGCAGAAGGGATTGAGTGGAGCGAGGCAGAGCGAAGGCAGCGCTGTCTCAGCCCACCCTGCAGCTCTCCCGGGAGCACATCAACACCTCCCGATGTGCCACGCAAGGAGCTTTGTTATTGCACTGGGTTGCAAATGCGGTGCTTATTGCCAGCTCAGGTGAGTCAGCCAGATCAGGGGCTGATGTGCCACCCGAGAAAACCGCAGGTGGGAGGGAGAGGAATCAGCCACACACCGGGGTGCATGAATTCCCATGGCTGAAAAAGAATTTTGGGGCTTCTGGAGATGAGGACGGTCAGGACTTCTCTGATCAAACTGCCCCATCGCCCTCCCAGAATGATCCTGGTCAGAGGCACCACTGTTTTCTGGATCTTCAACTCCACATTCCCAGGGTGGAAAACATGGGTGAGAGAAGGAAGTGAGCATCTGGGGGAGTGGAGAATGCTCCTTCGATTCAGCCAGCCTCAAATGAGAGGGAAAACTGTCATTATTTTCAGCAGCAAAACAATGTGGCTGCATTGCTCACACACACAATTAGACCAGAGAGGGCAACAGGGCTTGGTTAACACCAAACCTGACCCTGCCTTGGCAGAGGGGCTGGACTGGATGATCTCCAGAGGTCCCTCCCAACCCCAAAAACTCTGTGGATCTGTGAAACCCACAGACAGCTGGGTTTAAAGCTCTTCTGGAGAGAAATGTGGCCCTGAAGCTGCAAAAAGCCAAGGAGAGAAAGGAAGAAAGCAGCGCTGGGGAACAACAGCTCATCCACGCTCATCCTCCTGCTGGGATAAGCAGCACTGAGGGCAAGATACTGGCAGGCAGGAATGTCAGCATGGAAAAACCCCAGGCTCTGCTTGCCCAGAAGCCTCCCCCAGGCCAACCTGGCTCACAGGGTGAAATGCAAGTACCTGGAGGACAGGCAGGTGGGGTGACAAACAAGGTTGGCAGCCCCTGAGCACCAGACACACCTCAGAACTGGTGGTGATGAGGAGCTGAGCTCCCACATTCTGCATTGCACTTGATAATTTCAGCACCGAGGGAAGGACCCAGCTCCTGGCTGCTGCCCGCCAGCCCGGGGAGCTCAGTGGGTCGTGGAAAGGGGTGGTCCCCTCTCAGTCCAACAGGCAGGGCAGTCTGTGTGGGGAGGAGAGCAAAGCATCCCTTTTCCAGGGCATTTGGGGTCGTTCTGGTCCTCTGTGCCTTGCATAGAATTCCTCAGCTCCAGAAGCAAAACCCCTCTGATGTTGAGTTGCAGTACTGCAGGGGAGAAGCCTGAGAGCTGTCCTGGACCAGACAGAGAGGACCTGTTAGATGAGGGTGCATTTTTCCCTATTTTTTTCCACCAGGAGGATGTTGAAGTTAACACTTGTCATGGTAGAGCAGGGAAGGGCTGAGGGATGATCCCCGTGAAGGGGGAGCAAGGCACAGCCTTTTACCAGGGACAGAGCTACAGGAACCCGTTCTCAGCAATCATTCCTCCTTTTTGCCATGTTCCCAGTGGCTCTGCCACATCCCTGGACTAAGCAATGTGCCCTGCAACTCTTGCCCGTGACCCTGAGCTTCAGGGAAAGGCAAATCCTTCTGTGATTTCCTTCGTTGGTACCACTCCACCTGGCTGCTGCTGGATTCCTCTCTAATTCACCACAGAGGTGGCAAAATGTCACTCAAGGTCCATCTCCCCAGCACAGAGAACCACGGGAGCCAAGTCCTTGGGGAAAATGTGGGGAGGAGGGTGGGTGGGAGCACAGGGGTGGGGAGGGGAGGCCGAGCTGCTCCCTCCAGCTGCTGCCAAGGGGCTCCAGCTGGGAGGAGTGGGATCTCAATTATTATCTTTCCTTTTAAAGCCAGCCTTACAGAAAACTATAAATTAATCTGCTCATTAAATACTCAGGTGAGAGACAAGGGAGCCTCGGGCCGTGCAGGCCGAGGAGTGGCTACGGCTTCTTCCGCAGGTAATTGGAAGGGATCCAGCCCTCCCAGCAGGGCCCCCCAGTCAGGACCTTGCAGAACCACCAGCCACTGCTGTTCTTCTCACGAACTTCAAACAAAGTCCCTTCTCTGAAGCTGTTGGTCTCCTCATCACCTTCAAAATCCGCCACTGCCACGTAGAGAGCTTCCCTGGAGACGTCCGGGCTGGAGACGGGGGCTGAGCTCCTCTCCTTGGCCTCCGCTCTCTCCACGGGCTTGGAGATGACCTTTGGGTTCACGCTGCTTCTGGCTTTGGCTTCGTCTTGGAGAGAGGCAGCGAGGAAGGGCTTGGCTTTGGGAGGGACCAGCATGGGCCTCCCTGGCACTGCAGAGGGCCTGATCTCGGGAGCTTCCCGTGCCGGGGCCCTGGGCTCGGCGGGGACGGAGCCAGGACCCCCCATCTTCTTGGGGGGAGGTGGCCTGCGAGGTGGCACCACAGGGCGCTGCAGAGGGGCGTCCCTGGCACAGGGGGGGGTTGCTGGGCCCAGGGGAGATTTGGGCAGTGCCTCTTTGGGGCCGTGGCTGTCCAGCTTGGGCAGGGCTTTGCTCTCCATGCCCGGCCGCTCCGGAAACCTCCCGCCAGCCTCCGTGGCATTGCTGAAGGAGCTTTCCCCGGCAGCGGGGTCCTGCTCCGAGGGTTTCTCTGGGCACTTGGCAGGTCTCAGCTTGCTCCGCAGGCTGCAAATGTCCAGTTTGTCATCGGCTGGGGGTGGGTCAGCGCGGGGGGACGCAGAGGGTTTTGGCCTGATCTGAGGTCTTGACTTCAAGAACGGGTTCTGAGCGATGGGGTCAGGTTTGTCCTCCACAGGCTCAGCTTTTGGCTTGGTTGGCTTGACAATGGGCCGGAGGTTTGGCTTCTTCACCTCCTTGGCCGACACCTTGTGTCCACATTCCAGTCCCATCTCGTTTTTCAGCTGGAAGAGTTTGCCCTTCTCTGGCTTGAGCTCCGGCTTCTTGCTGTCCTTCGGGGCTGCCGACTGCTTGGGTGGGATCATGGGCAAAATCATGCCCGGCGGCTTGGGGGGAGGTCTCTGCCTCTCCAGCAACTCTCCTTCTGACTTAATGATGGACTCCTTCCTGGGCGGAAGGCTGGGCTTCTCCTCCGTGTCGCGGTCTGAGATCTCCTCGTAGCCCCCGGCGAAGGACAGGTCCCCGCTGTCGGGAGCCTCCTTCCCCTTCCAGTCCTTGCCCCACCTCCCAGTGCAGTCCATGCCATTGGGAGGAGCCTCTGGCAGAGGTCGGCAGGGCCCCGTCGCCTCCTCGCCGGCGCTGCCGTCGGTGTCGCCGAGCCGCAGCTGCGTCATCTCGTTGGGAAGGGGAGCCAGGAAATTGGGCCTGGAGGCGTTGCTGGTTTTCTTGTACTTATCAATGAAGGTGGCAGGGGCCCAGCCTTCCTTCTCCTCGATCTGGATGTACCACCAGCCGCTCAGGTTCTTCTCAATGACCTGCCAGGGTGAAAGGAGACCTCAGACAGCCGCTGTGCACTAAAGGGACTCTGGAACGACGGTAGGGCGACACGTGGCCTTGGTGCTGCTCCAGCCAAAAGCCATGGAATCCCAGGAGTGATTCCATCCTAAGGGGAGGGGAACCTGGTCCTGGCTGCCAGGGCAGGCAGAGGGCTGAGGAAGAGCTGCTTCCATCCCTCCCGGAGCAGGGTGCTGGCGGTGGCCACAGCGTGGCACTGTTGGAGCAGCGATCCCGTGTGGATCCCACACTGCCCAGCCCCTCTGCAGCTCCACGAGCGGGGCTGGGGCCTGGGAGGGGCTGACTGGGGCAGCCCTGAAGGAAAAATCCCCCCAGAGAGGCAGAAATCACATCCGCACACGGAGAAAGCAAAATCACATCTGCAGGAGGGGTTCTGCCAGCAATGAGGGCGTGCCAGGAATTTTGGAAGGGCTTTTAACTTTACACCTGGCCTAGCTAAGGGGAAAAACTCCCATCTCTAACCCCATCCGTGGTGTGGGTTTATTTTCCGTTTGCCCAAACAGAGCACTCACACTTGGGGGACAGAAGGCCACCAAGAACTGTGTGGGGACAAAGTCTCTTGAGCTCCTACAGGTTTTTATCCCACTCTCAGAGCCTGGAATGTTAACAGAGACAAAAGCACGGCTCGTTGGCACCCAGAACACCAAGGGGAGCAGATCTCCCTTGCCTGGAAGGGGAGCTCCTGCCTGAAACAGGTGCCAGGACAATGGGAGCCAGGAGCACTGCCCTGAAGTGAAGATGTGTGAAGGGGAAGGTGGCAGCCTCACCTCTACTTTCATTCCTGCCTGGAAGCTGATGCCGTCAGGGATGGTGGTCTGGAAGTCAGCGATGGTGTAATATTCCTCTTCCACTTGAGGGGGGACAGGAGGCTTCGGCAGGTTCAAACCACGGGGCTGTGACAGGAGAACAGAAAGCCCATCAGTGTTTGTACAGCAGCTGTGACACCACATCCAGGCACGGGGATGAGGCCCCAGCCTTGGAGCAGAGCTCCTCTCCCACCCCCTGTGCCATTGCTGCCCTCCTGCACCAGCTGGCACTTACTATGGTGAGGTCTCGGCGAGGAGGCGGCCTCTGCCTCATCTTTGGTGACTCTGTGGAGGAAGAATTGCAGATGTTGATGAGTTTCTCGCTTTTGAACACGTGTTCAGGAAAGACAAGTGACAGACAAAACAGAAAGGCCAGGACCAAATCTGCCCCAGGGGAAAGGAACCCGAAGGAGGAGCTCCTCAGCCCAGAACCCATCAGCCCAGAACGCGGAGTCACCCAGGTCACCCAGGTTTCAAGGGTATCCCAGCTGTCAGGTTCTCCTGGGAAATGCAGCTGAGGTGACCACGTGAAACTGCTTCTGCATTGCAGGGCTGACCCAGAGGACCTGGCCTGCAGAGGGGTTAAGATCAGAGAATCATAGAATCATGGAATGGCCTGGGTTTGAAGGGACCTTAAAGCTCATCCCATTCCTCTCCCTGCCATGGGCAAGGACACCTTCCACTATCCCAGGTGGCTCCAAGCCCTGTCCAACCTGGCCTTGGACACTTTCAGGGATCCAGGGGCAGCCACAGCTGCTCTGGGCACCCTGTGCCAGGGCCTCCCCACCCTCACAGGGAAGGATTTCTTCCCAAAATCCCATCTAAACCTGCTCTGTCAGTTTGAAGCCATTCCCCCTTGTCCTGTAAAAAGTCCCTCTCCATCTTTCTGGCAGGCTCCCTTCAGGTGCCCCAGTTTTTGAGAGGAGACCATCTCCAGCTGACCCTGCAGCCTGGGAGGGGATGCCCACCCCATCTGCTGACCCTCAGCAGGTCGCTGGGCAGCGCTGTCCCTGTGCCCCCAGTGTGCGTGCCACGGCCCCCCCAGACCCTGCTGCAGGACCCACAGGCCCTGCAAGTCTCTGTCAGCTCAGAGCCTCTTATTTTGCTCAAAACCTGAGGGGAAGGCTGTGTTTGGAGCCCTCCTGATCCCGCCCGGCACTTACTGCGGCGGATGTCGGCGTTGGGCGGGGGCCGGCTCTCGAACCTCCCGTCCCTCTGGCCCCCCGGCCCGTCCCTGTCCCTGCTGGCCAGGACCTGCTGCCGGGAGATGCCGTCCAGATCCAGGGCACTCGAGTGAGCCGAGGAGCCCGAGCCCAGCTTCTGTGGGAACACATCTCCATTCCCCTTCCTGAGGTAGGAGGCAGGGGCCCAGCCCTCCTGGCCCTGGTACCTGTGGGGGCAAGGACGGCAGTGTCACTGCACAGAGCCCCTGTGCCACGAGCCCAGAGCTCAGCACACACCTTGGCTGAAGGCACTGCCAGCTCTGGGCAACCGGAGCTTGCCAGGCTCTCCATGGCACCAGGAGAGCTCCCTCATGACTAATGCTCCCACACAAGCTGGCCCCAGCCAGGGCCAGGGGCTGGGAATGCTGTGAAGCCCAGTTTTCACCTCAGCAATGGCACCAGTTCAGGAACGAAGCGCTCTGGCAGGGGAAGCAGAGGGAAAAACCAGAGGGCTGCTGCTGGGATTGATGTACCTGGTCTTTGGAGAAAACACAAGCCCTCTGCCTGCTGGCAGCCTGGATCCCTTCCCTGCTCTAAATCGGTTTAGGAGAGAAACCAGCCCCGTGAGCTGATTGAAAAACCACATCCACAGTGCCCCTGCCATGCCAGAGACTCTCCCCGCTGGCTGGGCTGCAGCCACCTCGTTCAGATGGCACCAACTACTGAGCTTGTAATTGCCTTCAGGGCTCCTGTGGCAGCTCTCCTCTGCTGAAAATGTCACTGGATGTGTTTCTGGGCTGTGCTGCTGCCAAGAGCACAGGTTCAGTGTGAGGTTAAGAAAATTGCAGTGTGTGCTCCCACCCTGAGTTTGCTCGACCACAGAGAAGAGAAAATGAGCTTCCAGCAGAAAACAACCCTCAGCTCAGGATGGGCTGGAGCCTTTGGCTCAGCACGCCCTGCACACACCCCAAGCTGGCCATTCCCTGCAGGAGCCTCCCACCAGAGCCAGGGGATCCAGCCTGCCCTGGCACACTCGTGGGTTTTCCCCTCAGCAGGATGGGAATGCTCTCACATTGCCCACTAAAGCTCTCACACCTTGGCACTGCTGGATGGCACAGCCACCTCCCAGCACAGGAAATCAGGGCATTTCAAAGGTTTTCAACCAAAGCTGTGCCTGAGCATCAGATTTGTCAGGATGGAGAGAAATGAGTTCTGGTACTCCGCCCTCCCCAGCTCACAGACTTGCCTTGGGACTGAACACCCCACAGCCCAGCTGCAGTGCCTGGGACAGTACCTGATTTTCCACCAGCCCTCCAGGTTCTTCTGGATCACCACCACCACAGCCCCTTTGTCCAGGTTCATTTCATCCTGGTCTCTGGCAGCGTAGGGGTAAATAACCGTGTACTTCTCCTCTGTTGGAAAGAAAGCGCAGTTTCACCGAGGAACTGTTCCCAGGAAGCCTGGCCTCAGCTGAAAAATGGCTATGAAGTGCTCTATATAAATGATAATTCTTGTAATTTCGGTGCAAACACACAGAGATACACAACCATTCAAAGGGAAATGACAGTGAAATGTATTTCAAATCAAACTTGGCTGCGTTTGGAAATGTTAACTTTGGAGAGTGACTCTGGCCCAAGAAGTTCCCTAAAAAACAGGTTCTCCTCTCCCTTAGAGACTTTTCACAGCTCATCACAGAAGCTCTTCCATGCATCCGTTTCAGCTCAGATTTCTTTCTCAGAGCCTTTAAGAGGAACTGTCCTCTCTAAGGGGAGTGTAATCCCACAGGCATGAGGGGGCAACCCCATGCACACAGAAGTGCCCTCAAACTGCTCCAGAGCAGCAGATTCTTCACCATTCCTCCAGAGCTGCAGGAACTTCACCATTCAACCCCCAGGACATCAGTCAAAGCCATGTGGGGAGCCTGGAGAAGAGCCTGACATCCTGGCCACCAGAGCAAAGGATGTTAAGCAGGGATATGGATGTTCTTCCCTTCAGGAGTAAGGAGAAACATCCTAAAAGCCATGCAGACATGTCAGACAATGGGTCCATCCATCCTCCCCTCTCCCTCACCTTGTCCTGTCCTCTCTGGAAGAAACACAGGGAAAGCGTTGCCTGTGCTTCCAGCAGTGCCACAATAGGGTGAAGGCCATTTGGGGTAAAATCTGCCTGCAAAATCCACCCCTCTGGCCATCCCTATATCCCCACCATGCGGGTTTCCTGGATTTGTCTTCTGGAAGGGCCTGATTTCCCACCCCTTCATGCAGAGGAATCCAAGCAGAGAATGTCCTGTCACATCCAGCAGGACCAAAGTGGCTCTTCTCTCCTGACCCCACCTTGAGGCACCAAC
The DNA here is from genome assembly GCF_009650955.1 of Corvus moneduloides. Lineage (NCBI taxonomy): Eukaryota > Metazoa > Chordata > Aves > Passeriformes > Corvidae > Corvus > Corvus moneduloides. The sequence continues at coordinate 2,183,166 of NC_045490.1, read as the reverse complement.
CCCAGGGCTCATGGTTATTCCAGGAACTAAGGCAGCAGTTCCAAGAATTCTGGAGTAATCCTCATCCTCTAACAATATGTGTGTTGGGGAAAAGCAGAAACTGCAGCTTCTGAGCCCGAAACAAAACGTGAGAAGGAACAGCTGAGAGAAGAGAGGGATGAGGGGCCTCGTGGAAGGCTGAGGAGCAGGGGTGGCACGCACTGAGGGCTGACACATGCACAGCCAACCAACATGCACAACACAGGGGCAGCCAAGAAAGTCTCTGTGTGGTCCACCTTGACCCCATCTGCTGGTGTACAAGTCCCCAAGAGTCCGGCGGCGGCCAAGGTGCCTGGGCAGAGACCAGTATCTCCATGGCACTGGGAACAGCATGGCAGGGAAGCAGGAGAAGGACAAGAGAGGACGTCAGGAGGCAGCACTTCAGGTCCAGGAGGAGACAGGGCTGCCACAGAGTGGTGGTACAGAGACTCTGCTCACCTGGAGCCCTCCCCAGTCTGAGCCCCCCTCCACCTCCAGCTGCCCAGAGGAGGGGCTGAGCCAGCTCCTGCTCTGCTCTGAGCACACAGAGTCACTGGGATGTGTTACCCAGGGGCATTCTGGATTTGCTCCCAGCACAGGCTGGAACCGTGCTATTCCTGCACTGTGGGCTCTTTGTTCTGCACATGTTGAGGTCACGCGCATTGGCTGAGGAGCTGGGCTTTGCTCCTCCTCCAGGTCAGGTAAAACAGCTCCCTGAGCCTAAAGGAGGCACTGGGGTGAGCACTCCTTGGGCTTCAGCGCCTCTGTGGGGAGCAGAGAGGCCAGTGGATGCACCACCAGTATCCAGCTGCCCCAGTCCTGCTGCAGCACTGGGCAGGCAGGACCATTCCTGGGGTTTTGTTCCTTTTCCCAGGTTTTGTTCCTGGGTTTGTCCTCCCCCAGGCTCGTGCCCTGCCCCGTTCAGGGAGGGTGAGGCAGTGCTTCCAGCAGCTCTGTGCACTTCAGCAAGGGGAAGCTGGGGCAGATGCCTCCAGCAGCTTCGTACCTTCATCAGGCTGCATTGAGAACTCCTCCTGGACTCCATCCTGGGCCTCCAGGCAGGTCGCTGGCACCCAGCCTTGCTCCTCCAACGTGCTCACAAACCACCAGCCTGAGGAGAAAACAGCAGGAGGATCAGCCAAGGGCTCACACCAGCCAAAAACTCCCTCCCTCCCTCCAAACCATGAGCCTGAGGGGCTGTGACCCCTTTCTTGCATCTCCACGGGAAACTGGGGTGACCCCAAAACAACAGAGCCAAGCACGGGAGAACTGCAGCTGAGTGACGTCTACAATTCCCTCCCCAGGAAAAGCAGGAGAGGCTCTGGGAGCTGAATGGCTCCAGCCACTGCAATTGCTTTTGGTTTTTTCTGCCCCTTCATGGTTCATTTTCCCCCAGTGTGGGTCAGCAAGCCTGGCCTAATTAGCAGAGATGAATACCCTGTGTGTGAATCGATAGCTGAGTCCTGCTGCGCTCGCCTTCTTTACATTCGTGGAAACAGCAATATTGAAAAGCTACGAGCAAATGCAGGATTTAAAACATCAGCTCTCCCACTGGAAGCCCAGCCAGCTCCAGAGAGCAATTCTGGGCCCCCCCCTGTGTGTCCAGTCAAAACCAACCCGTGCTGCTCGCTGCTAAAAGCACAATTTGTGTCTTTAGAGGGGGAAAATAAAGACTGAGCATTACCCTCAGTGAGTCATTGAGAAAGACAACTAGATTGTCGGGGAGGGAATCAGCTACCTGCATGGGAGGGAAAACCAGCGCTGACCTTTGATGAATAAATGATTTTCCACAGCTTTTGAGCTGGCTGTGCTAATCGTTTCATTTGCTTCAGGGTTGCTTTTATTTCTTTCGTTCTCAAACAGAGCTGCTGGTGCAGCTGATCCTCTGGGGACCAGCTCTCCAGAATGCTAAAATCTGTTTCCATGGTTTATCTTTAACTGCCCCCAACAAGCAATTTCTGTAAGCTTCAGGGAATAAATTCTCCACAAGTTGGGCCCACGGCGTGGCTCGGTCCCTTTGCAGAGGTTAAGAGCAAGTTTAAGTTTTGAAGCAAGCGAAGAGCTCGGCTGCCTGCCCACAGGAATTGTGAATGGACAAAGGGGGCTTTCATGGGCACCACCAGAGCGTCCCCCTCTGTCACTGAAACCAGCCTGCCAAGCCCAGGGATGGCTTTTGTCCTCAGGACACATCAGCCAAGTTTTTCAGCACGAAGAAGCACAAAGTAGAGACTGAAGAAGGTGGACGGCGCCTGGCGCTCAGCACGGGGGGGATCAGCCCTTAGAGCCAGCCCTGAAGCCTCATCCACATTCACACAGACCAAAGCTGCTTCCTCCACATCCCACCTCAGCTCACCATCCCCGTGGGGTACCTGGGGGCTGTTTTGCTTAAGGAAAACACTGAAACACAGGACTGCTCCTCCTGCCCCTGCTCCAGCCCCAGAGCCCTCTGCCAAGCCCAGCTCCCTGTACCTGATTCGTTCTTCTCAATGATATCCACCACCTGGCCCACGCACAGGCTGATCTCCGAGCTCTCCTGCTTCTGGTAGTCGGCCACCACGACATACTGCTCCAGCACCAGGGGCTCAGCCGAGGCACCGTCAGCTCCTGCACAGGGGGGACAAGAACCGACCCGTGTGCCAGGTCAGCACAGCCCCCAGGGCACGGCCACCACCACTGAGCAGCTCCAGGACACCCCGGGGACCCCAGCGTGAGAGGGGTGAGCCAGAGATTTGGGCAGAGTGAGGGGGAGAGAGATCAAACCAGCAGCCAGGTGAGATGGGGACAGCCAGGTGAGACCTTCCGCTGCTGCCCACCAGAGCCACCCAAGCGACCTCACCACCAGCAGCACAGGAGCTCACAGCAGCCTGGACCTGCTTTGGGTTTAGGGGACTCTCCTTTGCCCATCAGCTGCCCCAAGGCACGGACCAGCCCAACACACACGGCCTGCAGTGGGTTCTGCTGGGCTGAGGAGCCCCAGCACCCCGGCAGGAGGTGTTTTAGGACAGGGCAGCATCCCCCGTCCTCATGGCCCCGCTGTGTTCAGCCCCCTCGCTTTGCTCTGCCCCCTGCCCGGCTCCTCCTGCTGCACATCCATTTAGTGGCAAAAATGGGAAAAAACCAGCCCGAGGAGGCGCAGAGGGGGCAGGACACAGCGGGAACAAAGCGTTCTTGTGGGCAGAAAGAGAAGAGCCGGCGGATCGCCGGGAGCTGCGGGATCGCCGGGGAGCGGAGCTGGACCGGCGGCAGGTGGCACTGCGGGATAAGGCGGGACAACCACGGGATAACCGGGACACCGGGAGCACTGCGGGGTAACCGGGACACCCGGGACCACTGCCAGCCCCTGCTGTCACTGGAGGGGAGCGAGGCCAGCCTCCTTTTTAAGCTCCCAGCCACATGTGTCCCTCTTCCTTTCCCCTGCATCCTCCAAAACCCCGCGGGCGTGTGCCCCGGTGGACTCTCCCTCTTTATTCAAATAAAGTTGCAGGACTCCTCTGTCTCCTTTTTGGACATAAACCTCTGGCGTTTGTGGATTTTCCTGACATCGAGCTCTGGCTTCCAACCCAACACTCTGCCTTGCAGCGTCCCAGCCTGTCAAGGAAGACACTGTTCCATTATTCCAGTCTCCCCTGCTGTGGTAAGGTTTAATTAATACTTGAAAAGTGCTCTGGAAGTAGGGGAGTGTTAATTACTACAGCACAAGTGGTATGGAAGAATCACACACCTGATTACAGGTGTTGAGTTTACAGGGCCTGTGCTTTACCCCGAGTCTCACGTTTTGGCAGGGCAGAAATCACATCTGGGCCAGGCACAGCAGAAACACAGGACAATCCCCTCCCAGTCTCCAAGGGGTGTGAAATTCCATGGAGAGAGGTGGTTCCTTGGGACAATTAGGTGAAATGCAGCAGGGAAATTCAGACTGTGACCAAGAATGAGTTTCCATGGCAAGTGCACCTGCACCAGGTGCTGCCTCATCACATCAGAGCTCTCAGCCTCTCAAAAGGTCTTTCCTACGGGAGAACCCATTCCAGGGCATAGGAAACCTAAGGTGCCATTCTCACCCCAAAAGGGCGATGAGTAGACATGGACAAGGTCTTCAGGACTCCCAGGATGTTCTGCTGCCTCCTGGAGAAGTTCAGTGCATGAGGTCACAACCTCTCCAGCTGGTTCTGAGAAAGTCAGACCATAAGGTCTGCAGGACGGTGTTATTCCAAGGAAAAGGAAGGAAATTGTCTGTGTTCAACTGCTATAAACAGCACTCTGCAGAGTTCCAGGTGAGCTGGCCAAGGGCAGAGGATCTGTTCCTGCTCATGAAAGCTTCCTCCACACCAAAACCCAGAGGTGGGGCAGCAGACAGAGTTAAAAATAGCCCCCCAAAGTGAATGGCGGATGCTGGCACTATCTGTTCTACCAGCTCAATTAAAGGTTTGTGCTTCAAGCGAGCTGAGGATCTACCCAGCCCCTGAGAGAAGAATAACTACTCTAGGAAGGGATAAACACTCCCCTTTCTGCCTCCCTCGCTGTAATTACACCCCTGGCTCTGAGGCTATTTGTAGTCTCAGCAGCCAATTCTGGATCCTCCAATGTGCCCATTACACTGGCAAGAGAAACCGTAAACTGAGCTTGGAGGAAGAAGGAGGCGTTAATTTCGGGAGCATCTTCACCTGGCATAATCGTCCTCAACCACAAAAACACAGCCTGGAGTGAGCAGCAGCATCCTGTGCACGGCCAGACTCGGGCTCCTCCGAAATAGCAACAGTGGAAAGCTTCCCAGGGAGATGGGAGACAGCAGAAAGCTCTGCAGCTGGGGAGAGAGGAGGAATTCGTCCCACAGGAGAGGGGGTTTGCTCAGGCAGGAGCACAGACTGTGCAGGCTCAGCACTCCCCAGCTGTGACAATGACACAAACGTGGCCTAGAAAAGGGGAGTCCCTCGAGTCAAGGGACCACTGAGGGCCTTGGGCTGGGCTTGCAGAACTGATGCTCACCCTGGATGCAGGAGAGACACTCAGCACATCCCAGAACCAACCCCAGGGCTTCTTGTTTGCCCATTCACCCAGGGGTTGAGATGTACAAAACCCGCAGGGAACCTCACAGATATGGGGCTGCTTGGGAGGTTTCCAGCCTTTCCAGCTTCAGCTTTGCAAGTGCCAAAGGAGAGGAGCTTCTAACAGAGCTTGGACATTGCTGCTGCCAGAGGGAAACGAAGAGCTCAGCCCTGAATTAGGGGCACAGGTATTTGGGTTTGCAGCCTGTTGTACACTTCAGCCTTTGCCTAATGCATCTCCCAAAAATGTCATTCTTTGGATAAATTTCCTTCCCCCTCTGCTTGTGTGGATTGAATCCAGAGCTCTCAGGACAGCCCCTCTTCTTCCAGACCTGAGGAGTTTGTGATGATCAGTACTGCAAGAGGGCCCTTCCTCCTGCTCTCACGTGAGACGGGCACTGAACGCTGTGCTGAATTCCTTGCAAACCCTCTCATCTCTCCGGGGATTCTTGCAGAATTTGGAAAACAATCACATGGAAATACCATTCACCAGTGCAGTTTCAGAAAGCTCCCCTTCTGGCTGCTGTGTTTTCACTGCCTCCCCTCAGACCAAACGCTGTGGTTTGGGGTCTCTCTGCCCTTGCAAGGACATCCCACAGCACAGCAAAAGGGACGTGGGCACACAAGAAAGCAGCAAAAACCCAACTGGCAGAGGGGCATTTGAGGTCTCTGCCAGCCTCCTCGGGCAGCTCCACCCAAATATAAACTCTGGAGGAGTTTCAGGTTTGCCTGCACGAACCCATGGCTCTCCATCTGTGCTTTCTGTGGAACTGTGAGAGGCAGGGAGAGCAGAAACGCTCAGAACAGTCTCGGGCACTGATGGGATGACTACTTTTAGACAAACCCAAATCAGTGGCCAAGGCAGAGCCCCAAAGTCTGGGGAATAATCCACCCCCTGCAAGCTGCAGGCTGTGCAGAGCCCACGCCTCAGGCTCAGGCAGGTGGGATTACAAATGCTGGTAAAAAAAGCTAAGCAAAGACAGCAGATTGTATTTCCAGTGCTCACACACACCGGGCCCTCCTCAAAACTCCAAATGTCATCTGAGTCTCGTGGTCACCACAGGAGCAGCACTTTAACCCACTCTGCATCCCAGTGTTTGCTCAGATCCCATTTCCAAACCGGGCTTGCTGCTGCCAGCAGCTCAGAGCTCTTTCCAACACTCTCCTCAAGAGCAGTTCACCCCCTCTCTGGCAACTGGGAAATAGCTTACTGTGGAAAATCCTCGTGATTTTTGTTTGCTAGCAGCTGCTGGATGACCCCTCCTCAGGGACATCCTGGATTGAAGGAGTATTTTCTGTGCCTTGCTGCACATTTGCTGCCTCCAAGCAGGCCTGGCTTGAAGACCCAATGAACCATCAGGGATTTCCTCAAGGTATAGGAGGAGTTGGGGTGGCAGCAGCTGAACCAAACCCTGATTCTGCTGCCAGGAAATGCAAGACAGCGAGAGGAGTCTCTGAACACGTCTGGCACGAGGCATCAGCCCTGTGTCACATTACTGACAGCAAACACCTTCCCCTGCTGGCTGCTCCCAGGGGCAGAACAGCACATCCTGCCTTGCCTTGGATGTTATCCAAACTCTTCCTTCCCAATGGAGAACTCCTGCTTCTCCAACAGGCAGTGCCCTTAGATTGAATTTCGCCCTCACTGCACTGAGTTATGCAGCAGAAGGTTTCTTCCTCTTCTTCTCAACCCTAGAGAAGCCTTCCCTTCTCCCGTCCCCAGCACTTCAGAACAGAGCCAGGTTGTGCTTGCAAATGGCTCATGAGAGCTTTAAAATGACCATCCCAGTGTCCTGCTTGGGCAGAGAGCAGTCAGAGATCGAGGAGAAAATGCTGTCCAAAGGTTTTAACCATTTAAAACCCCACGAGTCCCTCAGGAGAGCACTCAGCCCATGACAACAGATAAAACCAGGAGCCACCAACAACATCAGAGCTTCCCATCTGCAGCCTACAGCCAGGCTCAGTGAAGACACTGGGACACCATCAGCTCCTGAGGGAGGGATGAGCTGCAGCTCCAGGGGAACAGAAAGTGGAATCAGGTCTTTGGGTCTGCCCTGTGCCTCTCCTCTCTCCTGCAGGAGGAACCCTCTCACCTACAAGTGGGTTTGCTCACACAGGTGATGGCAGTGCCAACTCTCTGGCCAAAATCCTTTCCACCACCAATTTCAGCAGAATCTCCACGCAGCCAAAGCTCAGACCTTCCTTCCCAAACAACCTCACACCGTTTTCATACCTTCTGCAGCACCAGGAGCTGAAAGATGCCTCCCTAACCCACAGATCAAAGGCTCTTCCACTCTCTCCTGCTCTTTCTGGGAAGCTCAAATAACCCTAAACCACACCAACAAGGGGGTCTTTCAGGGATGTCCCCTCTCTTGAGGAGCAAGGGCACAGCATCCCAGACCCAACCACCTTCCCCAAGGCTCCCAGCTGGTGCCACGGTGAAGGAGAAGGTCCTGGCTGCACCAGGAGACTTTCAGCCCCACGCTGCCCCCAGGCAGCTCAGACACTCCTCTGGTCTCCCGAAATTTTACATCCCCACCCATGCAGACCTTCAGCAGGACCTGGGGCACCAGGAGTCAAGCCCCAGCCCCTGTGCCACCTCCCCGTGTCCACCAGCCACCACAGAAAGCTGCAGGGGACGTGACAGCTTCTGGCAAGGGTGACAAGCTTCCTGCCCCCCAACCAGCTGAGCAGGTGTCCCCCCAGAGAAAGGCAAAGCAGAGCAAGGCAGGAGCAGCTGTTAGTACCTCTCTGCAGGAAAGAGGCCGTTCTCTGGATAATCCCTGATGGAGGAACAAAAGGACGGGAGACAAGGCATGAGGCAGGGAGGGGATGGACTGGGGGGTCCAGCAGTGGGTACAACACCTCAAGGGGTGGAGGGGGAGGCCAGGGCAGTGCTGAGAGCTGTGGGCATCTGACCCACCTTGGGGAGCGCCACGGAGGTTCAGGGGATACGGGATGGGGGCTTGGAGGCTGCAGTGAAATCCCAGTGGATGGAGGGGGCTCACTGTGCTGGGGAGCCCCACGGGGCAGCAGAGCAGGGGTTGGGTTGCCATGGGGCTGGGAGCTCGCCCCGCAGCAGGAGACCTCGGCTGTGGGTGAAAGGAGGAGTTGGTGTAACCAGCAGAGAGGAAAAGGAGTCCTTACCAGACCTCTTCTTTCCAGTGGGCTCCCTGAAAAAGAGAAGGAAGAGTGTCAGCAGAGCGAGGAGACAGTTGGGGTGTTGGTCGAGTGACAAAGCCACCCAGGAAAGCACAGCTGTGATGGCTCTGGTGGGGCCACTGACCTCCCTCAACCAGCTCATGTCTCCCTGGGCATCACCCACCCTTCAAACAGCCTCTTTTCATTTAGAAATTTAATGTTTTGTCCTTCCCTCAGTGAGCTTGGGTTGCTGGCCTGGCCTTGCAACTCCCACCGAGCCACTTGGTACCACCTCAGGCACTCATCCATGGAAGTATCAATAAAATTAAATAAAATGCAGCCAAGATGGAGTGGAAACAAACAGGACATGTTACAGAAACTGGAGCCTGCTGAGTTCAGAGACTCAAAGACCTGAATGCCATGTCCCAGGTGCAGAGATCAACAGAGGAATCGATGGGACAGAGCATCCCAAAGATTTCTAAACAGAGGCAGCGTTGCAGAGCTAAATCAGAGTTAATTAATAAGCCCAGTTAAAATTCCCCCAGTTCAGAGCTACGACAGGGAAGGGAGGCAAAGCAAGGCCAGATGAGCAGGCTGGAGATCAGCAGGTGGGAATGGCACCCTCATGCTGATGGCAATAACTGGTGTTTTCCCCCTGCCTTCTGCTAAACCTATCACTGTAACTCATCCCCTGCTTCCTTTCTCCGGCTGCTCCGTCTGGCTGAGGGGGCAAGGCAGGAGCTGCAATTTCACTTTGCTGCTGGGATGTTGCTGGCAGGGACACAAAGAGCTGCAGGTCTGAAGAGCAGCAGCCCCGGCCCAACCACCTCAGAGGGGACAGGAGCTCAGACAAGACAGGAAACAGCAATAAACCCCCGGCAGCATCTCCTCCTCCTCCTCGGATCCCTGTGGAGCAGAGAAGGGCAGAGGCAGAGCTCACATGCTCAGCTCCCTGGGAACTCATGGCTCCAGAAGAGAAGGAAAAGCCACTCTGCCTTGCACTGTGAATCTCGTTTAGCTCCAGCCCCCCCAGCACAGTTACAAGGCACTGATGCACAGCTGTGACAGGGGGACACCAACCAGCCCCACAGAGGTGGCAAAACCCAGGAATGGTTCTCCAGCTGCTCCCCAGAACTCTGAAGGCAAGGGCTCCTGTGTGACTGGAGCCTCACTTAAAGCTCTGAGCCAGCACCACAGTCTCAGTGGGCTCAGCTCAGCGTCCTTCAAGAACCTCATAATCCCCTGAAAGGAAACTTTGACACATGGAGAACTCTAAGCTCGTTTAATAACCCCCATGCCATGTTTTTTTAGGAAAAGAGAGTCAGGTTTCTCCAGCATCTTCTCTAGGCAGCATCCCTGGGGATCCAGGGATGGGAAGGAGTGAGATGGGGAGCACAGGGGTTTAGCAAAGTGAGCAGGTTGGAAGGTAAATTAAAAACAAATACAAAGGGGCTGCTTTTCAACAACCTGTAAGACAACTGTTAGACTACTCACTGCAGGATTCTGGGACACTGAAATTCTTTGTGGACTTACAGGGTCATAATTCAGACAAGAAATGTTAATTAAAATTCATTAATTATAAACTCAGGTCTAAAGAAGAGTTGTTACAATCTGGCTTGACTTTAAACCCTTTCCATTTAGTGGCTGCTGGGCCAGGCAGGTCCCTGAGCTGCAGGGAGGTGGCCCTGAGGTTGTCACACAGAAAAACCCACCTTGCAGTGGGACTCACAGGAGAAAAATGCCCTCACACGTGGCTTTGGGGACCTCAGCACTGTCCCTGCTGCCACAGCCAGCTCGTGGAATAGGTGAAGGACTGGAGCACCAACATGAGGAAAACAGCTCCAGCTGCTGCAAACCCACATAGGAGCCACAGCAAATGAGACGGATCTGAGGTCAGCATTCCAAGAAAACATCTCCCTAGTATAAAAAAACCCCTCTCTTGTAAAAAAAAAATATCCTTCTGTAATACAGTAATGCCACCGAAACAGCTGTCAGGAGGGGGCTCATCTCCTGAGCATTCAGCAAGCTTGGAGAGCTCTGCAGAATTTATGCAGGCGAGGAATGGGGTACAACAGAGCCCTTGTTTGGGAGAAGTGATGTTTAGCAAATGCTCCAGCAGCACTGAAAGGAGCTCCTGTCCCCACACTCCAGGGCCACTGCAGAGTCAGCCAAGCTGAGCCCTCGGGCTCAGAACCCGCCCTGGAAGCTCAGAAAAGCCAGTGCTCTGTCCAGGGACCTGGCACAAAGCAGATTTCTGCAGGAATTGTGTATTTCTGTCTGCTGTCACTCAGGAAAGACAGTTCTCAGCAGAAAGGGAAGGAGGAGGCTGCTTTGGAGCTGGGATCCAGCCCCAGCTCCTGGAGAATGTGCACGTAGGCATCAGGAGAACTGCAGCCCAAACAGCTTGGTGTACAAGCTGTGATCTGTCTGCAGAGCAGGACACGACCCAAAAGCTACAAGCCAACAAGGATCCTCATCCCAACCAACATCCATCAACCCATGGCTCTCTGGTTTACCAGCAAAGCTCCTGGAGTGGCTTCCTACAGCTCCTCCATCCTAGAGCAGGGACAAAGTTCAAAGCAACAACTTTTCTCAGTGTCTTATGCATGATGGGCTGCTCAGCTCCCAAAAAATCCCAATGAAAGATGCTTTTAATGGAAGAGGTTTCTCCCAGCCTGGGGTACATCCCATCCCCAGCCTCTGGGAACAGCACCACGATGGCCCCTTCCCCAGCACACCTCACTTGTGACTGTGGGCAGAGAATAAAGAGCTCCTTGGTAACATTAACAGCTTGTTAGTCATGAATATTAATCACTTATTAATGACTATTAGGGCCTTGCTTCACTACAGGGTTAAGCTGGGCTCCTGCATGTCCCACAGCCGAAATTCAGCTGGAGGAGAGAGAGCAGCTGAATGCCTTGACTCAGCAGTGGCTCCGTGCCCAGCCCTCCAGACTTCCCCAGCCTTATTCCAGCGACTCTGCTGCGGCTGCAAACGGCTCTGAACTGAAACAGGGTGGATGGGAGGTGAGGGGGGTGCACACAGCAGCTTCCCACCTCAGCAGCCCAGCATCCTGTGCTGGTCAGACCTGCTCAGAGGCGTGGGGAGCAGGAATTTGATGACTTCTTTTCTTCTTTGAAGCTGCAGGGCTTCCATCCAACACTGAGGAGAAAAATCCCACATCCCCTAGATTGCTAACTTTCCAGAGATTTCTTTTTCCATAACCATTTATTTCTCTTCTCCTTCTTCCCCCACCCCCTTCCCACTGCTCCTCACAAATTCTTCTGGATTCAGCCTCATTCTGACCCACCACCACTGGGCACAGACGGAACGAGCTGGAAGCAGTGGAGTAATCCCAGTCCAGAGCTTGCTGGACAGGGATCCACATCACAAAAGCCACCACTTGTCACAGCCAGTAGAAACCCTGCCACCTCCCTCTGCTCTCCTGTTTGATGTGGTCTCTCCAAGCAGGAGCACACAGGGAAGTCAGGGATGAGGAAAGAGGGGATGGAGGAAGGGCTTCACCTCCCTCTCCCACCCGCCAGCTGCTGGGGGCTCCTGTCCCAACTCCAGTCCTGGCTGTGACATCCCTGCTGGAAGCAATGGTGGGAGGAGGAGGATAATGTCAGAATTTGACCCTTTTCCTCTCCACAGGACAGGCTGGGGCTTGGAGAGCAGGTGGGAGGTCGGGAATGGCTGAGGAGCTCAGCTGAGAGCCAGCAGTGACCTGTGTTGTTCAGCACAGGGCTGCTGAAGGGAGCTGCACTGCAGGAAAAGCAGGAGAGGCCTGGCTCAGCACAGGGAGAGCTCCAGCTCTGGGGAAAACAACACCACAGGGGCCTGGAGAGAAATGCAGGGGCTGTCCAACCTCCTCTTTCCATTCCCAAACACTGCCAGAACCAAGCACTGAATTCACCCTTTGCAGCTAAACCAGAGCTCCACGAACTGCAGTTAAACCAGAATTCCATGAACTGCAGTTGAACCAGAATTCCATGAACTGCAGTTGAACCAGAATTCCATGAACTGCAGTTAAACCAGTGCTCCAGGAGCTGCAGTTAAACCAGTGCTCCAGGAGCTGCAGTTAAACCAGAATTCCATGAACTGCAGTTAAACCAGAGCTCCAGGAGCTGCAGTTAAACCAAAATTCCATGAACTGCAGTTAAACCAGAGCTCCAGGAGCTGCAGTTAAACCAGAATTCCATGAACTGCAGTTAAACCAGAGCTCCAGGAGCTGCAGTTAAACCAGAATTCCATGAACTGCAGTTAAACCAGAGCTCCAGGAGCTGCAGTTAAACCAGAATTCCATGAACTGCAGTTAAACCAGAGCTCCAGGAGCTGCAGTTAAACCAAAATTCCATGAACTGCAGTTAAACCAGAGCTCCAGGAGCTGCAGTTAAACCAGAATTCCATGAACTGCAGTTAAACCAGTGCTCCAGGAGCTGCAGTTAAACCAGAATTCCATGAACTGCAGTTAAACCAGAGCTCCAGGAGCTGCAGCCAGCTGTGGCCACTGGCAGGGATTTGCCATCCTGGGCTGATGTGAGTTTGGGTGGACCCTCCCCTGCACCCCAGACAGAACAAGCACAGGGTGGATCCAACAGCACTCACAGGCTGCCCCTTCACTGCCACCAGCTGCCACCCTCGTGGGCAGGGGGTGACCAGAGGTGCCAGCCAAGGGAAGGGACAGGGAGCGGGAAGGCTCCAGCGAGAGTGGCTGCCTGCCTTGGCACTGATCGTGCTGACCAGACCTTTTCCCCTCCCTCATTCCCACCTCTCAGCCATCCAGCACAAAAATCTGTCTTTCCTCTTCTTTTTTTCCTTTCCCCCACTCTGCTCATGGCCTGGCTCCCTTTCAAATTCCCGGAGCAAAGTATTTATCTGCTGGATGAAGGATGACATCCGGCCAAACCCCAGACACGCCATCACGTCTGATCCAGCCCAGCCGTCTCTCACGGCTCCCATCTCGTTATTGCTGAGCTGGCAGCATTCCAGGCCTCGGGAATGGGCTCCCAATCCCTCCAGAGGAGAGAGTCAAGGACTTTTATTAATTAGCATTTTGAATTGTAGCTAATAAATACCCCTCTGGCATTCGGAGTGGGATGGGGACACACAGCGGGGATGTCCTTGAGATGCTGTAGGGTTTGGCCGCTGGAGGCAAAGGGACAAGAGGCACCCACTGAGTCCCTCTGTGTGCTGTGAGCTTCAATCTCCTCCCTGGAGAGGAGCAGGCAGGAGAGGGAGCACGGCCACCACTGGATCCAGCATCACCTGCTCGCCCAGCCAGCCCTGCAATGGCGAAAACTCACCAACACACAGAATTCTGCACAATTCCAGGACCCTGTGGAGTGTCCCTGAGGATGGACCCCACACCACAAAAACGTGCCTGGGGTTGGGCTCTGGGCCAGTCCCTTGTCTCTCGGACCCAAAGCAGGGAGGTGACAGGAGACTGGCACTGATGGCTGCAGGGATGGAGGGCTGGGAGCTCCAGCTGCAAACACAGCAGCTCACAGGGCCGCCCCACTCAGCACCCAAAGGTTTCCCCACACACAGGAATGCTCTGGCCTCGTTTCCGGCTCAGCCTACAAGGCAGAATAAAGGTGAGGGGTGCGGGTGTGGGACTGAAGCCACCCTTCCATCCCCCTCATGCAGGCCCCAAAGATCCCTGCACAGGCAGTGCCCCACATCCTCAAACAGCTCCACCCTCATGGTCCCTCCTCTCTGATGTCCTTGCAAGCTGATCTTGTCCTGGTGTCCCTCGCTTGCCCCTGAGCTGAGCCTTCCCTGAGGGATGACCTTCCCTGAGGGATGACCCATGGGGCAGCAGGTTAAGTGGTGAGCAATAGCTGGGCAGGACAGATGAGAGCATCAGTGACAGCAAGCAATTAGTTAATGGGCTCTGAAGCTCTCAGACCAATCTCATCAGTGACCAGGAGCTGCAGGAGAAATGATGACAGGCCAAGCCAATAGAAACAGGAGCCAAAGGAGGAAAGCAGGGATGGGGGAAGGGGGAATTAAGAGAGGGAATGAAAATAATCAAAAAGCCAGGGAGAAGATGTAGTCCACACAAGCACGACGCTGAGCTGGAGACCTGACAGGCTCAGTCGCTGCTCAGAGGAGAAAAACAAAATCCCTTTATCTACCTCCACACCCTTCCAATCGAGAACGGTGTCAAATCAATTTATTGCCTTGCCCCTCGCCATTAATCAGGCTTCCTCCACTGCTCAGGCTCTGCTGGAGCTGTGTCACATGCACCAGGAAAAGGGAGAGCAGCAGAGCAGGACACGGAGGCGGCTGCTCAGATTTATCCTGCTCATGATTAGTAAGGGATGGGTGGCTCCTGGCCAGAGCAGCTCATAGTCACAAGACTTAGAACCACACAGAGTTGCGTAAGGCACGCAAGAGTCCCTGCAAACCTTCCTGGGTTTGCGTGGAGAGGCTCTGGAGCGTTGTTATGGATGGGGCTCGTGGATATGGCTGAGGGAAAATGCCTTTCCAGTGAGGCAGAGGTTGCTGCAAATGCGTGGAGTGAGGTTGTTCGGGCTGATCATGCTCCTGAGAATGGTATGTGCAAGCAGAAAGAGGCTCAGGAGGAGACCAGCACCTCACGGGGTCCCAGAGAAGCGTTTCCACTTCCCCACTGGAGAGAGGTGTCCACACTGAGCTGCACAGCCTCTCCACGGAAGTCTCCAAATCCCAGACCTGTGACCCGTGATGGAATTGCTGATGAACACCAGGGTCGTGGATACCAGCAAGTTCAAGGCTTCATCCCCATCCCAGTTTGTGTCTCACCACCATCCCAGCAGTGGCAGCCCCCCACCCCACTTACTCCTTGGGGGGGGTCAGGTCATCAGGCCGTGTCTCGAAGAACTGGAGCACCTCCTCGCACTGGGAGATGTAGGGAGGCAGCTGGATCAGAGCCTGAGGAGGAAACAGAGACAGCGGTGATGGGAAGCACTGAAACTGTGCAAGGAGCCCAGCGAGGACCCCTGGAAGTGCAGGGACCTGGGACGTGAGTGGCACCCATGGGGTTGCTGGCACAGGCTGGGGAGAACCACAGCAAACACTTCCACCCACCACCCCACCCCGCTGCAGATCAGGACTAAAGGAGAACAAGCAGAGACTGCCCAGGCCCTGCTTAGCAGCTCCAGCCTTTTGGGCAGATGTTGTGTCACAGGGTGAGAGCCACAGGGATGTCCATCCCAGCATCCAGCCTCCCAGCTCAGTTTTCCCAGCATGGAGCAGCCATCCTTGGGAAAGGCTGGCCAGTTGACGCGTGGCACACTCTCAGTGCCATCCCAGCACATCCCAAAAATGCTCCACTGGGCAATGGCAGCTTGGGAAGAAGCAGGGAGAGAAGCAAGGGAGGCAAAAGCACGGACAGCAGGGCTGGGAGGCTGCTCTGCTGCTGTGCAATGGCAAGAGATGTAAAATTCCCTCTGCTTCTTTCCCTTCGAGGAAATCTGCTGCAAATAAGCTTCAGCAGTGGGACTTGCAGGGTGAGAGTGCCAGGCTGGAGGGCTAATGGAAAAAGGGAGCATTTAAAATCAGGGAGCAGAGCTGCAGCCAGACCTGGAGCAGATTTTTAACCAGTTTTGGGTGTAATTCCCCCTCCCCTCTGTTTGCTGCCCCAGCAGTCTGGTGACAGCAGTGTGGGCAAAGCAAACCTCCCCTCATTTCTCTACTGCAGACAAAGCCACAGCTGCAGAGCCTCGGGGTTACCACAGGCATCAGATGTGGCTCCTTATTGCCCCAAGTGCTGGCCCCAAAGCCCTTCCAGCCATCCAGCAGCCAGGCCCTCAGTGCCAGCACAGCAGACTGTCAGACCACTAATCATGGGCCAGATGTGAACAGGATCATGTGAGACACAGCAGAGAGAAAACCACTCCCTGCGTGGCTTTTGGGTCCAGGGAAGGGCTATTCAAATACCAGGTTTTGCATGGATGCCATTCCCATGTGGTACCACTCCCCAGTTCCAGCATCCCATGATCTGAGCGATTTCCCCCGTGCCAAAGTCACTTGGATTTTGTGGCCTGGAGAAGTCTCTGTGCCCTCTGAAAGCAGGGGATGATCCCAGAGAGCAACCTGTGCTGGAAGGAGGAGAGACAAGGCCCACAGCTCATTTCCCAGGACCTTTTGAAGGAAGCCCACCTAGAGCAGACTCTGCTGAGCCAAGCAGCCACCCTGCTGGCCATGGCCTACAGCAGCTGTGGCCACTGCATCAAAAACAGTGGCACAAACAGCCTGATGTTTGTCCCACCTCTGGTCCTGCCACCCAAAGCAGGGACCTGGGCAGGGCCATTAGGACACAGCTTCAGCCCACGGTGCTGGAGCCACAGCAAAGCCACCTTTCCCATCCCCCTGCAGGCCTGAGGGGAAAAGCCATTCACCAAAGACAGGGAATCCTTGTTGGATTAAATTAGCCCAAAATCCATTTTGCAGGCAGTGAGAAAGGATTATTCTCTAGCAGCAGTGTTTTTAGTGGGCCACCCAGTCTCTTTGGGGTAGAGCATCACCACTCCTTCATCAACCCCCCTCTAACACTTTCTCAAAATCCCTTGGGCAGGAGGCAGGCAGATCCCACACCACGAGAAAGACCAACAGATGTGGAAGACAAAGAGAATAAAGTGGAGAAATGGGAAGACATTTCAGGCCTCCTCTCCCTCTCCCTGTCCTTGTCATTCCTACGGCTGCTTGAAGTCTCATTCAGCAGCTCATTGCTCTAACCAGTTGCTCTGATTCCTTCGCTGCTTTTCCTGCACCTTATCCTAAATTGCCACGTTTTTCAATACAACAGGAGCTGGAACAGAGCCCTTCAGCAGGAACACTGCCTTGTGAAAGCCGTGGTTCCCCCCTTGCTCCTCCTCCCTGCTTCCACCCCAAATCTCACCCATCCTCTTTGCAGGGCTCTCCCAGAGAACGAAGATGCCCAACTTCCCTCAGAGGAGATGGCAATAAAGCAGAAACTTCCTTTCACAGCTTTCTCCTGCTAATTCCTTGCTCGTTTTACATCTCTGCAGCCTCTGGTCAGTCCCACACCCACCTCAGCTCAGCTGCTTTCCGGGTAAGCAGCAGCAGCTCAAGGCCAGGCAGGGAGAGCTCGGAACTCCTCGGTGATGCATTAACGGAAGGAGCAGAGCACAGCTCCCTAAGTGGGTCATATAACATCAGCCATTACGTTCCAGTTGTTAAGTCAGATGGCTTCATTATATTTTATGCCACTAATGGCATCGTTCTGAAAGAAGCAGCTGCAGCATTTTATCACCGAGGGCCGTTTTCTTCCCCAAAATTGAATTTACTGTCTGTGGAGCTGACACAGTTCAGTGGCTCGGCAGACAAGGGGCCAAGCACCATCAGCTTCCCCCACGACAGCTCAGAGCACACCTTGTACCACGTCTCCATCACTCTGCCCTCACCTGCTGTCCTGGCCCGCAGTGTTCCTCATCTGCAGCCCCTCTGCAGAGCTGTCAAGATGCATTTCCTGATTCAGCCCCATCCTTGGAGTTGTTATTCCAGCCATGGCTGAGGCCCAAACCCCACAGCCTCTCCCACACCTCCCTCACCTAAGGGATGGGATGGATATTTTACCATTTTCCCATCTTGTCCCATGCGTTTTACTGTCTTTGCATGTATTTCCAACAACATTCAGACTGGATTTTTGAGGTACCAGTCCTACCTTGAGGCCATTCCATGGCTGCTGCAAGTACCACAGAATCACAGAATGAACTAGGTTGGAAAAGACCTTTGGGATCATCAAGTCTTTGACGTGACGAGATGTGACACACTCGATTTGATTTGTGTGAAAATAATTTGTCGTGGACTTCAGTATTTTGTTTCCCCTGCCAAAAAAAAAATCTGCCCGTAAATCATAATTTCCCTTGCACTTAAGCCCAGTTTTATATCCTTCAAGAGCATGGAGCAAATTGTCTCAGCCTTCTCTCTGTTCCAATAATTTTCTGAGGTACAAGTCATCTTACCCTGTGCAAATAACTGGTTTTTGTAACCAGTAACTGGAGTTCACATCCCAGTTTGGAACCACCCCCCCATCCTACAGCCTCAAGTGCTGCCTGCTATATAAAACAGGTCTTTTCCTAATAGACGGGAAAGGAAAGGGGAGCTGAGTCCTTCAAACCAAGTCCTGCATGCAACCACTTCACTCCAAACCTGTGGTGATGGACACAGCCAGGTCCTTTCCAGCCCTTCCAGAGCTGGTTCTGCTTTGCAGCTGAAGAAGGGACAGAAGGGCAAAGCCCAGCAGCAGGGTGCAAACTGAAATGGGGCTGGGCACCTCTGCCCCCTGCAAGGCCAGGCCTCCAAACCCCCAGCATGAATCCCGAGGAGTGAAAAGGGAATCCGTGAATGGGTTTCAATCCAAAAAAAGGAATGGATAGTAGGGAATAACCCACACTCTCCCCGTGCTCCCAGCACTGGCACACCATGAGATGCTATCAGTCCATCAGGATTGAGCTGGATCAAGCTGGGATTGTCCTTGGTGGGTGTTGGAAGCCCCTCTTACCTTGCAGTACTCATCAATAGGGATCAGGCGCTTGACGGCGACGTCGCGGATGTGGCTCCGGCGGAAGAGGATCTTCCCTGAAACAGGAGACAAGGGCAGGTCAGCACAGCCCTCACACACTCTTTGGATCCCTCTGATTCCCTGCACACCCTCTCCTTGCCAAAAGCCCCGTATGCCCCCCCAAAAAAGCCCATTTCCTCACACCGATTAAATACCTTGTCAGAATCAGGCACAGTTAAAGCGGCAAGGATGTACCAGGAGAGAGAAGAGGAAACAATTCCCAGCAAACTGCATCCCTGTGGTCTTTGTATGGCAATGAGAGGAAACAGCCCCCATCAAAGCACGTGCCTGACCCCTCACAGTTTGCTGGGGTGGACAAAACCCCTGGTAAACATTGGGCTCGCCAGAGCAGGACATCCCTTGTCCCATTGTCCAGGGCATCCAGGTCTAGTGTGGGCAGCAGCCAAGCCAGAGGGTTTTTCCCTGGGCAGCTCCTGGTCCTGGAAGCCACAGTGTCGGGACTGCAGCTCTGAGTCAGACCTATAGAATTTTCCTTCCTGTCTGGGGTTTATTTTTGTTCTTCATTAATGGGCTCCTCTTGCCACTCCGTTTCCTCCCCTCTGGCTTGTGGCACAGGCCTCTTTCCTTTGAAGCCTAATGAGTCCTAAATGCTTCAAGCTGCTCTCTCAGGGAACAGCTTCTTTGGCATTTAACGAGACAAAAGCCATTAGCAGACAGTGAAACAGATCCGTGATCAAAAGGGTTGGTATGTGGCAGGATTTCAGACCTCTTCCCAAAGCTCCAGGAACTGGCACTGCTCTGCAACACAGTCACCTGGAAAACTGTGGGTTGGGGGGGTGGGTGGTGATGAAGTTCCCTCAAGTTCCTCCTGACATCTCCAATACCACAGGAAAGTGGTTTTTGTGCCTGCTTGGGTTTCCAATCCCACCCCTGAACCCAAGGAGAGCAACGTTCATGGAATAACCCCTTCATTTATCAAAGAGGTCACCATGGGGCAACCCAGAAGCCGAACTCCCATCTCCCATCGCCAACACCATCCTTGCAAACCGCGTGAGAGCACTTGGAGAGTCACACCATGGCTTTGGTCCCTACTGTGGGTCTTCCCAGGAGCCCTGGAATTGCTGAAGCCAGAGGTTGGGGGCTGCCAAGAACAGGACACAGGAAAATGGCCACATGATCATCACCATTTAAAATCCAGGCCTGGGTCATTTATCCCAGTTTTAAATCCAGGGCTGGGTCACCCCCTGTGCTTCTCCCTGACTTGGCCAGGAGCTGGATCACGGGTGACCTGTGCAAGCTGCCAATGCATTTTTGGAACAGAGATGAACTAAAGCCAAGCCAACTTCAGCTTGCAAAGAGCACGAGCAAGAACCTTCTGGAGGAGCCAAATCTCCTCCCAGGCTCAGTTAATGCTTTGAAACAGGAGCACACAGCGAATCCACTCAGTGTCAGCTCCCTCCCCGCCCTGCAGTGAGAGGGATGGGATCAGGCCAGCTCATCCCAGGATTGCTCCTCATTTCTGTGTCGTTGGCAGCAGGGCTGGGCCATTGCTGGTGGGAAATGCTCTGCTCTGCAGTGCAGTCCTTCTCAAAGCCCACCAAGAAGAGCCAAACCTGGCAGTCTTTGTGATACAGTGAAAAAAAAAATCCCCCTCTACTCAATCTTTTTCGATTTTGAGGGTGAATACCCCGGGAACAGGGGATTTGTCTGGAAAGACTGGGAACAGCACCCAGGCCAGAGCTCCATTCCTTGCCCTGAGCAATTATTTTCCATCTGACAAGAGAATGATCAAGTTTTCCCTTCCCATCAGCAATCCCAGGGTGTTTGCTGCTGAGGAGTCTGCTTGAGTGATGATTTCTGAAAAGATGAATGGGTCACACCCGTTCTGTTGGCAGTGGTAAGGAAAGGCTGTTTTGGTTCCAGGTCTGCCAAAATGAAATCACTGATGGGTGGGTAGGTTATAAATGGCTGAAATAATGAGCTCTGGGTGTGGGAATATTGAAATGTTTAACAAACATATGCTAGTGAGTAATAATCAAAAGAATACAGTTTGGGGGAATAAATTCATCACAAGTGATCTTAAATTAGCCCAGGCACGGAGTGTATGAAGCAGCAGGAAATGCAGCTCCTCTCCCCACTCGCTCTAGATCTAGTATTTTTCAACAAGGAAGTTCATTTTCTAACAAAAAGCTGATTTTAATCAAAATGCCTAATTAACATAATTGCAGGCCCTTCAGTGCTGCCAACTCCAGCAATATAAACCCTTGACTTGACAGGCAAGAGAGAGCAGGAAACCACTTCCCTGCCAGAAGGGAAAGATGGGACACTTGCTGGGTCAGGGAGACGCAGCATTTCCCTGGGCACGTTCTCCCTGGGGCAGACCTAAACCTGGGAACAGCAGCGCTGTCCAGTGGGGCTTTTCCCGTGGCCAAAGCTGCAGAACTCGAGGGAAACCCAGGAGACTGAGGGTGCAGAGAGCACAGGAATAATGCTGCAGCTCCAGGGGATGGTTCCCTGCCACCTCATTCCGAGCACTCTCTCCCTGACGCTTTCTTGGCTGCTTCCAGACGTTGTAAGCATCCTCAGCCTGGTTCTGGAAGTTCCCAAGGCCAGGTTGGACATTGGAGCCACCTGGGACAGTGGAAGGTGTCCCTGCCAATGGCAGGGGTGGAATGAGGTGACCTTTAAGATCCTTTCCAACCCAAACCATCCCATGGCTCCAGGATTCCAAACTCATTTCTCCCCTCCCAGCACCGCTCCTGCCTCAGGATGAGGAACACCAAGGACAAGACATGTGAAGGGAGGCAGCTCTGCTGAGAATGGGGTTTTCCACCAGCTGCAAAGGTCAGTGCTGCTGCAGGCCCCACTTGCCCAGCTCCTCTCTCTCGTCACGACTCCAGGACTCAGAAATAATTAGATTTCCTTATTTCCATAGATAACGTTATGCATGAGCAAGCGGAGCAGTGAGGCTCCCTCCCTGCTGGCACCAGGAATTCCCTCCACCAGGAAGAGTGGTAAATACACTCTTCACACAAACAAA
This sequence comes from Corvus moneduloides, assembly GCF_009650955.1. Lineage (NCBI taxonomy): Eukaryota > Metazoa > Chordata > Aves > Passeriformes > Corvidae > Corvus > Corvus moneduloides. The sequence goes on along the minus strand of NC_045490.1, from coordinate 2,161,391 downwards.
CAGAGCTCTGAGGGGACTGAACATTTATCACCCGGGAATGTGTCAAACACGTTGATTTTGGAGAAAGACGACTGAGATAAAGCACTAACACACAATGGCTGCCCTGGCTGTGCAAGCACCCACACTCCAGGACATGCTGCCTGCTTTTTGTGGACCTTATAAACCTGTTCATCCCTACAAAGGAGAAGAGAAGCTCTACCAAAGGTATTCTGTCTGGCCACGAAAATTCTGCCAGTGCCAGAAAGGATGTGTTCTCCCAGGAGTGGAAGAACCAAACTCCTCTGTGGCTGATTTGCTTTATCTGATTGACCCAGAGCAAAAAATTGATGGAGCAGCTCCAAAGAGGGGACTGCCAAAAAATGCAGCGTGGCCCCCACTGCCTCAGGCCTTCATTGGGACTGAAAAGAGTCAGGGAATCTTGGGGAAAAGCTGATAAGGAATTTGGGGCTCCAGCAGTGTGAAACAGAGCGGGCAGGACTCAGGAGGGGTTAACCTCTCCAAACAAACAAAAACAGGGAAACAGGGCTCTGCAAATTGTTCCCTCCTGTGGGAATCCTCCAGGCAGAGCTGGACTTGTACTGGGAGCAAGGAACTGGGAAAAAAAAGGCAGAGGGACCTCAAGCAGCAAAATTGTGGAGACTCCTCTGGAGCCAAAGGCTGGATCTGCAGCAAGCTGAGAACCCCAAACACGTCCCCCTGGCCCTGCCAGCTGTGAACCAAGCCAGGTATTCCAGAAGTGGAAAAGCAGCTGTGCCTCCTGCTTTGCCCTGAAGGACTCCCCCCACTCTGCCCCCACCCCACGGCCTCGGAAAGAATTCACTGCTCTGCACCTTTCAAATCACATCCAGACTTTCCCTGGCACAGGTTCCAAGCTCGCTCCAAAAAGAAAAGCCAGCCCCAAATGTACACATAATTAATCCCAGCCCCTGGAGCAGCCAGCTATTCCTGGGATGGGGGATCAGGCATGGGAGATGGGGTTTCCAGGAGTCCTATGCTTGGCATCTGCTCTGGGCAGGGGTTCAGGATGGTCTGGGGCTGCCCTCCCAACCTGCTACGGCAGAGATCCCACCTCATTAGAGCAGAAAAAAACAATTAGGACCCTTGCCCCTTCTCCAGCTCAGAGGAAGATGCAACAAGACTGGGGAAAATCAGGTACAACAGCTGGGAAATGGATGAGTTTTCCTCCACCTCCTTCACAGGGCGTTTGTGGGCAGCTGTGAGCGTCCCCACAGCTGTCCTGGGAGAAAAACCAGGGTGGCACTGATGCCCACACTGAGCAGGTTGGTGGGCTGGGAAGGGAGCAGAAAGGAGGCCTAATTCTGCTTTTAAAAATGACCTCCCCAAACCCCCTTTTCTCCTGCTCCCTTCTTGGGATTTCACTCCTGTCTGCAGCTAAATCTTCCTAAAAAGCAATTTTACAGCCAAAGTGAGCTCAGCCTCAGGCAACCCCTCCTTGCCGAGGCTCACGTTTCCAGCGAGGCAGGAAAACTGGCCAGGATCTGCTCCAGGCCGCTGGGGCTGCACGGAACTTGGAAGGCTCGGCTCTCCTCAGAAAAGCTGTTTCCTGAAGGATCTGGCACAGCCCTGCCCCGGCAGGCCTGGCTGAGCTCATTTGTTCTCTCAGCTCGTTCTTTCCTGGGGTCTCCACGCCGTCATCTCCCGGCCAGCGAGGGTGGAACCCCGGGGTGGATGTCCCAGCTGGGCGCTGGCAGGGCTCTGCGCCCTCTCCAGCTGCTCCAGAGCCGTTCCAGGGGCACAGCTGGTGCCAGGCACAGGCTGGGTGCTGCCACAGCTGCTCCAGGAGCCACCCCAGCACCACACGGAGCTCTGCCAGGGGCTCAAGGCCAGCTAAAAGAGCTCAAAGAGCACTTCAAACTCCCCTCTGTGGGAGCAGAGCTTTGCAGGCACAGAGCAGGAGCACTGCCAGGAAAATCCAAACCCCCACCGTGCCGTGCCATGGGGTGAACGTGGTGCCAACACCCAGAAAGGGACAACCCCTGGCCCCAAAGCTCAAGTGTGACTGCTCTGCCTCGGAGGACCCACCTCTGTGGCTGCACTCCACAAGAGCTGCGTGGGCTGAAGGACTTGCACTCACAAAAGCCCCTTCTGACAGCATCAAAGACCTGCTTCAAGAGGCCACAGTCTCCAGAAATTTCCCATAAAAAGTCAAATCCTCAAAGGCAGCACTCACAAAACAGAGTTCCTGCGGGCTGGGTGTTGTAATGTGGGGCAACCCTGGAACTCTCTTCCCATTCCAGGAAACCAGCCCGACAGACAAACCCAGTGGCACCTTCTCAGGTCGTGGTGGTGACCCTGAGCTTGGGACACTTTGGGGTTTGCTAAGGAAGCCAGAGTTGCAGGAGGCATTCTTAAGAACTGCAGTGGCCACAGCGCCTGATGCTGCTCTGCAAGGGGCTTCCCAGAAAGCAGAGGCCTTGCAGGAAACCACTGCAGCCAAATCCCCCTTGGTAATGAAATTCAGATGCTCAAAATGGGATTGGGAACAAGCTCCAGTATTCCCAGAAGCTGAACACAATCAAACCCCCAGCAAATCTAGGGACACAGAACCACATTTCTGCAGAAAAAAAAAGTCCCAGGCTGCTTGACTGAGCTCACCTGGACAACACCCCTGGACTGAAAGAGCTAAAGGTGGGGTTCAGCTGTAAAAGACTCGTTGTCATCTCAAACTGGGAAAGGCAAAGAACTGCTCCAGAAAGGAATCAGGCTCCAGTACAGCCAGCAAATACCAAAAGAGCCTTCCCTTACCCCCAGGTGAAATCCTGTTTCAGAAGCAGAGCTTGCACAGCCTCGCACTGGGGAGGTTCTGGCTCACGGAACTGCTCCAGGGAAAGCCACCAGCTCCTGACTGCTCCAGGAGGAGCAGCAAAAGCACCACGATTCCCACTTCCAATAACACAACTTCCCCGAAGCAAGAGGGCTCCTGAAGCTGTCCCAGCCTTTCGTTTCCAGCAATTTCCACCCCCTTTTTTTCCCGCAGTGGAAATCCCAATGACACGTTTCTGAGCGAAGGGAAACTATTTCAACACCAAGGAGAAACAAATACTGGTGAGTGTGAGCAGCAGAGCTCTGACCAGGCTTCTCTTCCAAAAATAGCAGCGTTTTGGTGGGAATTTTCTGTGAGTGCAGCACAGCCAAAGCACAAATCCAATTTTTCCAAGTGATGCCCTTTGCCAGTTTGGCTTTCACCTTTCCCTGCTGGCAGGAGCACTTGTACAGCAAGGGCTTTCCTGCTGTAACATCAGGTGAGCTTTGCTTTTGCTGATGTTACAATGCCAGGACAAGGCAGAATCAGAAACCCAGAGCAGATTCCCCTGCTCAGAAAGGGGTGGAAATGATTTTTTTTCCTCACACCACTCAGCGAAAAAGCAAAGCCCACAAAAGCCTTTATGTTTCTAGAAGAGCCAGGAGGCAGAGCACAGCACAAAGGGCTGCACTAAACAGACCTGACAGCCACTGGAAGTGATTATGGTACCGTGACATTCCTAAATGTCCTCATTAGATACTCGGGGCTGGGGGTAAAGACAACTCTGTGGTCAAAGAGACTCCCCTCAGGCTGCTGGTTTTCCCAAAGGATATTAGGGATCCTTTTCCCCCCCACAGCAGCAGCCACCAGCAATCCCCCACACCACAGAGTGCCATGGATTATCCCATCTGTTCTTTGGGCATAAAACCCCTCGTGTTGGACATGTCATGCCACAGAAATCCTGTCTTTGAGCAGCCAGCCCCAAACACCACGGGAGGAAGCTGAGGCTGTCAGTCAGCTGGAATTCCATTGTTCTTTCCTCCTCTCTGGATGTCCCCTGGGACAGGGAAAGCAGCGTGGGAGCAGTTTTGGGCAGCCTCACACCACCCTCAGCCCTGTGCTGTGCCTGCGGGGTTCTTGGTCTTCCACTAAAGAATTCTGGAGGGCCAGAGAAATCCTGAGGGGTGTAACACTCACTGGGCACTCTGCTAACAAATAGAGAGGTTTTAAAGGACACACTGCAGGCCAAGCACTCAGGCTGTTCAGCAGATAAGAGCTGAACTACGTGTATGCTCACACACAGGCTGGGAAAAGTTCCTGCCGTGCCAAAACCAGCACGGATTTTGCTGGAGCCCACTCTCCTACCTGGCAGAAAGGGGATGATCCTTTGCTTGGGGTCCTTCTGGCCTCCTTCCATCGGGAACTTGTCCAGCATCTGCATCTGGAAAAGGAAATGCAAGAGAGGTGGTGAAAGGCAGGGATTAACACGAGGCCACTCTGCCCAGGAGGGGACGAAGCAGGAGAGGAGACAGAACGTGCCCAGAGACCTCCAACCACCCCCTCCTTTGGAAGGAAGGGGATGGAGATGCAAACTCTCCCTTGGTTTCCCTAGGGCATGGATCTGAAGCTCACAGGGATTTCTGCAGCTCACAGGTGCCTAGGGGATATTTGAAATGGGTCTGTCTGTCTCTGTTGGAGCTCTGTGCCTAAATAATTCAGCCTTTATGGGAGCACTGGAGACAACCTGCCCAGGAAGTGTCCTGAGCACCTAGAAAGTCTCATCAGCCCTGCACACGCAGTAGTTACACTTTTTTTCCTTGGATCTCAAAGACTGGGATAAAATTATTGAGGTTTTGAGCAGAGGGGGCAGGAGGAAGGAGGTATTTTTCCCTGCGTTTCGAGAATTAAAAACTCCCCCAAGAGTCCCAAAGACAACAGGAAAACCAAAAGGAGCTCTCAGAGTGAAAACGAGAGAATTCAGAAGCAGGGTGGCACTGAGCACAACTGGGCTGCATTCACAGCTGCTTCTCAAAACAGTTGGGAAGGAAATGGAAGGAAATGGAAGGAAAATGTCCCCAGACCTGGCACCAAGCAGGGACTGTGGTGACATTAGAGCAGCCCCAGGGAGGATTCGGCTCCCCCAGGCACTGCAGCCTCCCTGGGCATGCCAAGATCTCTTGTTCTTCCCTCAATCCACAAAAATCCAGGCTGCCACCACATCCCCCTAACTCTGTGAAACCCTCCTGTTGTGCTGTGGTGGAGAGGTGCCCCTGGCCCTGCTCTTCCTGCAGGGAAGAGCTCAGGAAAGCTTGGGACTGGGGAAGGGTGAGGAAAACGAGGCATGAACGCTGCACATCTGATTGTGGTTAAACAACACAATCCTGGAGGCACTGGAAGCAATCCTGGAGGCACTGGAAGCTTTCCCTGCCTCTGCTGGAGCCCCAGCTGAGGACCCCTCGCTCCCGGAGCACCGTGAGCCTCCAAGGCACGCATGGTGCAGGCTGTGCCTCTCCCAGCAGCACGTGCCTGGGCTGTGCCTCTGGCCAGATCCCTTCCCAGCCATGTGATCCCACCAAATCCATCCAGAACTCCAGCCCAGACCATCTCCATTTCCTTCTGCTGGGCTGCAAAGCAGCTGCTCAGTGTGGGGACCCTTTGCTCCAGCCCAACCCAGTGCCACCAGTACCACTCCAGTCAGACCAGACCTGCCTGGGCTGGCACCATTCAGAAGCTTGGCAGTCACCAAATGCTCTTTTTTCTTGCTGGAAGGAGGGAAAGAGGTTGCAGAGTGCTTGGAGCACTCTCTGGCACTCACAGGAAGAGGAGAAGGCAGGGGGGGTGATCCCATGGATCCCACCCAGCCTGGCTGCCACATCACAGCTCTGGAGGAGGCTGCAGCCAACACCAGCTCATCAGCTTTCCTGGGCATGAGCCTGTGGGAAGAACAGCTGGAAACCTCACTCCAAGGAAAACAAGCCCAGCGCTGGCTGTAACCACGGGAGGCAGTTTGGGAGAGCGGATCCAGATCCACAGAAACCCAGCCTGGGGCTGAGGGTTCCTCCAGAGCACCACACACACGGAAAAGCACAAAAAAGAGAGTGGAAAAGATCAGCTCCAGACCAAAGGGATGCCACCAGAGACAAGGAGAAGCCAGCTGGCAGGGCTCCAGGTTTTGAGGTTCCCTGTGTCCTCCCTGCTGCTGCTGATCGTGCAGGATGGGGATACAGCAGGGGCCGTCACGCTGCTCTTGCCAAGGAAAGCCAAGGAAAGCAGCCCTAGCTCTGGAAAAGGGATGGGAAAAGGGGAAAAGTGCAGCAACCCTACAAACCCTGGGGGAGGGATGCACAGACAGGCACCAGAAGATGGTCTGCAGATTGCAGTGCCAAGTTTTCCTGGGAGAGCACCCTTCTCCCCAGCCATGTGGGGACAAGAGCTGTGCGAGGGGGGAGGTCGGCATGGGGACACTCCCACAAACCCTCCTTACAGCAAAGGTGTCCATCCCAGCTCCAAACAGGACTGCTCTCACCACATTCCCAGAAGGGGCCACCCGAGATCCCGGGGCCATGGGCAGACAGGGCAGGGGAGATGCAGACAGACACAAAACATGGGAGAGCACGGAGAGGCCAAGTCTGGCTCTCAGCAATGCGCTCAGCCAGCTCAGGAAGAAAAATGAAGGGAAAAAAACATCCCCCAGCAACAATTAATCTATTGTTTCTCCCCTTCCAAGATTATTTTTAAGCATTTGTGACAGAAAGGAAAAAAAGAAAAAGATTGGAGTGGATGCAGTTTGAAGACATTTGGTGGTTTTTAGGATGTGGGAAGCTGTTGTATCCCACTTTTCACTGACCCCTTTGCAGCAGGGAGAGGGATCACAGCTTGCCAGGCCCTGGAGCCAGGACTGGGGCACAGAGCCCAAGTGGGGTATCCAGTCCAGGCTCCCCACACCAACGCAGGGCATGTTTATCCACATTTATCTCCACCACCAACTTATCTTATCAGTTCTCTGTTTTCCTTAGGAACCCAGGAATGTCTGGGCAGCGAGTCTGGAGTGAGGCAGACGGTGGGAACCCCCTGTCCCCATCCCGAGCTGTCCATTAACAGGATCATCCAGGAAAAATAAACCAGGATAACACCCGCAGGGATGGGCAGCCTTTGAAAAGCAGCTTCGTACCAGCAGCTCAGCAGAGCTGCTTCATCAACAGGAAACTCATAAGATAATATCCTAATTGGACCAATTAGCAGTGCTGCGGGCTGCAGGGGATCCTGGGGAGAGGGGAATGTCCCTGCTCAGCAGGATTCCCGGGAAGCAGAGGGCTTTGCCCCAAAAAGAGCTGCTGGTGCAGTGCCAGAGGGGTTTATACCACGCAGACAGGGTGACCCCAGAGACTTGGCTGCTGCAGGAGAGGGCCCCAGGTGTCACAGCCTGCAAGCAGGACATGTCACTTCCCAGCTGGAAAAAGTGTGGAGAAATCGCTGCCAAAAACCCGCAGCCTCAAGCCAAGTGCCAGCAGGTAATAAGGTGTGCCATGCTTTGCTTCTCCTCTGATCTCCACAGTGCAGTGGAAGAGTTTTTCCCTCTTTTCAAGAGGATTTGTTGAATGAGACGAGAGGAACAGGCAGGATCCGATGCCCAGAAAGTTTCACCTGCACAGGAGGCAGAACTGCTGCCTTGCGCAGAGCCCAGAGAGGCTGTGGGGTCTCCTCCCTGGGGATATTCCAGAGCCAACTGCACACATCCTGTGCCCTGTGCTCTGGGATGGCCCTGCTGGAGCAGGGAGGTGGCACCAGTGACCCACTGTGGTCCCTGCCAGCCTGACCCATTCCGGGATTCCGGGATTCGCTCTGCTTGACTGACAGAGGTTCAGCCTAAAACCACATTGCTCCTTTGTGGCCCAGCAAGAGAGAGCTGCCCTAATCCATGCCTCCAGCAGCCAGGCCTATTATCCAGAGCAGAGCAGCCAGCTTTTGACACCACTTGAAGGGAAAAGGGGGGGAAAAAAAAAAAAAGAAGTTCAACAAAAGACTTCCCAGTCTGGCCAAGCGTGGTGGCAGAATCACAAGAGACTCTTTGTGAGAAGGACACAGCCCCGCCGAGGGAAGGCAGGAACAGCACGAGCAGTAGCCTGCCACGGAGGAAAGATGAGCCTGAGCCAAGCCTGCTCTCATCCCACACTCCCCAGCTCCCCATGGGCCCCATCCCTGGTGAGCAGGGAACGCCACAGGCAGCCGGGCACACCCCGTGTGTCCCTGTCCCTGCGGAGCGAGCTCCAGAGGGGACACTCCCGGCCACTGCTCTCCCTGACCCCACATGCCCAGCTGGCCATCAGCCAGGGAAGCAGAGCCCCACTCCAGACTGGAGTCACCAGCATCCCACTGATCCCCAGATGAGGCGGAACAGGGATGCAGCTCCTGCCATCCCTGCCAGCGCAGGAGCACCCGGCCCCAAAGGGACAGGATGAGGGACACAGTGCCCCGCTGGGAACCAGGGACTCCTCAAAGTGCTCCCGCAGATCAAAGCACTGGAATCAGCTGGTTTGGGAAAGCTCTGCCAAGCAATAGTCTGGGAAAGAGACATCTGGCAGCAGCTCACAGGCTACTGATGTTTAGTCTCTCTGTGATCCTACAAGAGGCACCTTCCCTGCATCCTCAAGGGCTGTCTGAACAAACGGGGGGGTGACAAAAAACCCACAGCAGCCCAGGAGATAAAAGGATTAACAAGGAGCGAGCGCAGATCCCAAAAGCGGGATGCCAGTGCTGGGGCAGCACATAATTCCCATTCCATGGCCAAGGCGAGCTGGGTGTTCACAGCGTGAGGAGTTCAAGCGCATTTCACACACCACCAGGAGAGGCAACCCCGGCCCCCCCAGCACGAGGAAATGGCATCACAGAGGCAGGATTGTGAAAAGCCTCATGGAAAACTTGAAGCATCGCTCAGCAATCGACAAATAAAGAATTAACTGAGGTCGGAGGGAAAATGAAAGGGCCACACAAATCGTCAGCGGCTGCCACCGCAGGAGAAGTTTCCTATGAAGTCACAGGAAGCATTAGGCACACGCTGGTGCCTGGGAATAGCTCCTGGCGTGGGGAGCAGTGGGGCTGGGCAGGACACACCCTACACCCGTGGGGACCCCAGGACTGAGCCACCACCAGCTCTGTGTGACCCCATAAAGCACGTGGAACAAACCCAGGGAGCTGAGGGGGCTCCACCTGCACTCGGGGGCTCTGAGGATGTGGCAGCTTCGCATCTCCAGGTCAGGTCTGAGGACAGTGGTCTCCAAAAGCAGCTGGGCAAAAAGCTTCCACTGTTCAGGGCAGGAGATGGTTCCTGCCTGAGCACTCAGAGTTCCACAGAATCAGAGTGGTTTGGGTTGGGAGGGACCTTAAAGTCATCCCATCCCACCCCTGCCATGGGCAGGGACACCTTCCACTGTCCCACGCTGCTCCAAGCCCCATCCAGCCTGGCCTTGGACACTGCCAGGGATCCAGGGGCAGCCACAGCTCCTCTGGGCACCCTGTGCCAGGGCCTGCCCACCCTCCCAGGAAGGAATGTCTTCCCAATATCCCATCTAACCCTGCTCTCTGTGAGTTTGAAGCCATTCCATTCGTGTCAAGTCCTGGAAGTCACCTTTCTCATGCCACTACTCTCCTAATCCATTCTCCACTTAATTTCTGATACTTGCAGCCTCTCTTTGGCATTGGGGTGGCAGGGCCCAGGCTGCAGGGATGAGCACAGCAAGGAGCAGAGCACCAACACCCCAAAGCACCAACCCTGAACCCATAACCTCACCCAGCTGTGGGGAGTGACTGCTGCTGGAGACGTGCTCAGGGACAGAGCAGCAATACCCGGCAGTTCCTCTTCCCCCTCGCAGCCATGGGAACATCCCTGCAGCACAGCTGGGGCTGTGTCACACAGGATGTGCCCCTGGAAACAGCCTTGGGAAGAGCTGGTGCCAAAACCCACAGAACCACCACCAGAGCCATCGCCGGAGACGTCACGGCCGTCGGGAAAGCTGCACGGATGAGTCGTATTCATCCACATCCTCCCCTCCAGCATCCCAAAACATCCCAAAACAGCATCTTCCCAAATGCTGGGAAGAATGGGAATGCATAAGATTTTAGTTTCTGTTGTGGAAATGGAAACACTGGAGAAAGACCAACAAATCTGCCCTATTTCATGTGAGGCCGGGGCAGGACAGGGGCAGCAGGGCTGTGCCCACATCCTCCACCAGATCAAGTTTCACACCTCACACGGTGCTTCACACCCAGAGCCAACCCCACTGAAGCGTTTCGGGGTCACAGAGAGACTCCAGAACCTCAGCATGACCTGTGCCCAGCTCCTCCTCCAAATAGCTCCTGATCGGATTCCTCCTCCACCCCTCCCTTCCCCAAACACTCCCCTCCTCAAGACAAGCAGCAGCAGACCGGTGTGCATTCCTTCCCTGAAATTAATACCGAGTTTTAAACCTGTGGCAGGCCCAAACATGATGAGACAGAGGAGGAGGCAGCGTCTGAGCTGAGCAAAAGCTGCAGCCCCAACCCTCCCCAGTGGGAGGGCACTGCTGGTCGGGACCAGCAGCCTCATGACCCTCTTCTTGCATCACACATGTTGTTATTTTCCCCGCTGTTCCTTCCCCAAACACAACCCCCATGTTCCAAGTCAGCAGAAAAGCCAACATTGAGAGATTTTTGCCTCCACACGAGGGAGGATTTCATGGTTTGGGTTCACGGTGGTGTCACCAAGAGCAGCTCCAGGGCAATGCACAGGTGCAGAAGGAGCCACTGCAGTCCTGAGGGGTCTCAACCCTCTTTTCAACACCCAAACTCCTCGCTGAGGGAGGCATTTCTCAAAGTCTGCTATAACAACCCATCTTCTTCCTCTCCAAAAATGCCAAGTACCAGCCCATGGCTGATGGTGAAGGATCAGCTTGCAGAGGAAAACGGGAGCACAAGGAATTCTCCCCAAGTTGCACAACAGCACCTTGAGCATTGAAAAATACCTGGTTTGGCTAATTTAATGTGATGTCAGCACTGAGAAATGGCATCCAAGTGAAACCCTAAATGTTCAGTCAAAGGCAGTATTAAAACAATAAATTCACCTCCCTTAATTACACCTCCCCAGCCTCATCCCCAGGATCTGATTTCCACGCTGCCAGGTGAAGAGAGCCACAAACCCCAGTTAGAATTCAGTGACTCAGCCCTCCTGCAAAGGCCTCGAGATGTGGTCCCAGCGAGGCAGAAAGGCTCAGGGAGGTGGAGTTGTGCACAGGGAAGATGCTGGGTGTCCTCATACCACCAGGGATCATTTCTGATGTGGTTATTGCTCACTCCGCAATCCCAGAAAACACCAGAACATGGAAGTCACCACAAAAGGGTGCAGAGCAGCATGCTGGGGGTGGGAAGATGAGCAGAAGGGGTGCCATGAATCCAGGAAAACCCTGGAGTCAGCATGGCCCCACAGAGCCCTGCAGCATCCACCCACTTGGCACCACCTCCCGTTTTCCCCTCTCCATTTTCTGGCTAAAAGCTGTGAGTCACAGAGGAAGGGCAGATCCTGAGCTCTTCCCCACCCCACCAGGTCTCCCCTAATCCAGCTGATGGATCCAGCCTTCCTCCCACCCAGGAAAAGTCTGTGCTGCATGCCAGTGATGGGCATGAGGAGACGGGCAAGCCTCAGGGCATGCTGGATAATGGGAAAAACGTGCAAGGGAAGCGAGGAAAAATGAGCATCACTTCTAGGATGGAGCAAAACAGGTTAAATTGTTCCCCTGCGCCCAGGCCCCCCAGGAGATCTTTGCAGAGGTCCACAGCCCTTTGCCAAGGGACCCCAAACTGCCAGAAATCCCTCACCAAAAGCACCTCCAGCAGCCAGCACAGGAGCAGTGATTTACAGCAGCCTGTGAGAGCCTGATGTCATCTGCTGAAAGGGTGGGAAAGGAGTGAGGAATCAGGAGTGGGGGGAAACACCTTGTCCCTTCAGCTTCATCACCTTCCCCTGCAGGGGCAGCACAAGCCCAGCTCTCATTCCTGTCTCCCACTCCCCATCCAAGTGCACAGATCCACTTCTTGGCTGCCCAGGGTGTGTGGGTGGTGCTCCCAGCAGTCTGTGCTGTACCAGAAGGATTTAACAACAGAAACAGGTCCTGGGCATTTCACTGAAAATCCCCCACTCTGAGACACAGCACTCCTTCACACTGATTTACTGCTCCCCATCCTCAGCTTCTCCCCAGGCAGCATCAATCAGCTTGAAACGGGTTCATTTGGGATCCAGGGCTGCTGCCACATGATATAAATCGCGAGTCTTTCCACCAGCACAGTGGGCTGTGTTAGATTGATTAAAAGCACACAGGGATGCTGGGCTCACGTCAGTCCAGACCCACAAAACCTCATCGAAACCCCCTGGCACAGGCAGGCACCTCCCCAGGGACAGAGCCCATGGCAGAGGGCAGGACAGGGGCCACCAGGGCCCTGGCAGGAAGGAGGCAGCTGAATTTCCAGAGCTTTTCCAATGAGTAGCTGGGGAGTGGAAGGGCATCAGCTCACCCCTGACTCAGGGAGAGAGGAAACAGGAAAACCTTTAACCACTGCATTATCCAAAAACTCCCCCAAAAATCCACACTGGATTGTCAGCACAGGACCTCAGCTCCATCCCCAAGGGATGGAACTTTTATCCTTCCCATCTTTTGGCTCCACGGGTTTCACTCAGGCTCCCTCCGGGATCAGACGCTGCGATGTGCCAGGATGTCCTTCCCACAGGGCTGGGAGTGCTGTCTCCTGCAGCTGCTCCGCCAAGTTTCCAGAGGGAAGGAGAGCAGGGGTGCCAAGAGGGATGAATGAACAGAGGGCAGGCTCAGGAGCCAGCCCTCCTTTGCCTTGGGTGCGTCTGGGAACAAGGGACCAGCCGATGGGAGCAGGCGGAGATGGACTCACAACAAACCAAAGCTGCACTCGGAGCAAAAGGAAAGGGAGATCAGCTTGGAATGAGCCAAGAGCCATGGAGCGCTGTTCCCAGCCTGGAATGAGCCAAGAGCCATGGAGTGCTGTTCCCAGCCTGGAATGAGCCAAGAGCCATGGAGTGCTGTTCCCAGCCTGGAATGAGCCAAGAGCCATGGAGTGCTGTTCCCAGCACTGCTCGAGACAGGTTTCAGCTCCCCGAAGCGACGGTGATTTCTCCTGCGGCCGTGCTGCCCAGCACCGCTGCACGTCCCGGGTGTGCTCTGGCCTGGGAATGCTCATCCAGCACCTCTCCAGGGAACACAGGCTGCTGATTCCCGGGGGCAGGCACAGCTTTGAGCTGCCAGGCACAGAAGGGGGTGCCAGCTCCAGCCCATGCTGAGTCCCTGACCTGCCCCGGCGCTGGCACGCTTGGGAATGCGCCGGCTGCTGCTGCCAAAGGCTGGAACGCTATAAATGGGAGACATTTGGAGAGAGAAAACATTAAGGAGCCAACTTTTAACTAGGCTGAAGTGCATTGGGCTGTGCATGTTCTTTGCGGAGGGAGAGAGGAGGAGAATGGTGAAGGTCTTTTGACGCACTGCTGGAAAAACAGCGGCTGCTCCCTCTGCAAACAGAGGGAGCCCTCATTTAATGGGAAGAGTTTCTCCTCCTCCCGAGTTCCAGGATGGGAATTCACTATTCCTGCACTTCTGCATGTGGTGTTTAAGCTCGTGGCTCTGGGTGCAGCCTGGGCACAGAGGACAAAGCAGTTGCTGGTGCTTTGTAGCAGGAACCTCGCTGGAGGAAGCTCTGGGTTTTTCCCTGTCCTGCCTTTCCTGATCCAACTGCCTGAGATTGAGATCCTGCTGATTTATTTTTGTGGGAGGGTGAAACCACAAAGTTCATTGCACATACAACTGCTCAGAATTTTGCTGAACTCCGTAAACCCCGGAGAAAAGAAAAACACAACAAAACCAAAAGAAATCCCCAAAGTGTTGAAATAAGATTCCTGTTACGAAAGAGCTCTCCAGAGAGCCCTGTTTACCATCCCTGGACACAAAAAACCATCCAACTCCTGCAGCCACAGCCTGGCTGAGCTGCCTCAGGGCTTTTCCATCAAAGAGGCCGGCCCAGAGCAGGCATGAGCCAGGAGAGGGGTGAATCCAGGCTGGCATTCCCACCTGGAGGAGCCCTGTGCTGCTGGGGGCACTTTACTCAGCAAGGCTGTTCTTTGCTCTCCACATCGGGAGGATTAAGATAACACTCACTTCACCTTTGAATAACACTCACTTCACCTTTGAGAACGCCTGCCAGGAGCCCGGGTTAAATAATGGAGGAGGAGGAAAAAATGGAGGAGGAAGAGAAGAAGACGGAGGAAGGCAAGCACTGAGCTGCCAGTAATGGAAGCAAGAGGCTCATTTTAATTTTTCAAGCCTCCAACTGCCTGAAACAAGCTGATGAGAACAATTCCTCTTTGTGTGCCAGCTCCAGCCTTCGGAGCCCATTAAATGTGGTGGATTATTGAAAACCTCTCGGAATCCCCGAGACACAGACCTTCCCCTCTCCCTGGCGCCTGTGAGGAGGTGAGGAACCCCCTCCAGAAGGAGCAGTCTCCCTTCCACACGGAGCTGACAGGCACAGACCACTGCCTGCTGCCAGTTTTCTCATGGAAGTAGGCACCACTTCAACAGACTATTTATTTTTCGGTGTTCCACACAAAGCTGTTGGCCCCAGGGCCGCAGGACTCTCTCCAAGATGACACAGCTCCAGGTGGGTCAAAGCTGAGAGTTTCCAGCTAAGAACCTGGAGGATTTGTTAAACATATGGACAAACAAGAGCACTGGGAAACACACTGGATGCAGAGACAGACAGGAATGGGAGAGAGAACCAGAGCCAGTTTTAACGTTGCTTCCAATTCCCAGTTTTTCTGTCCCTGAATTGTGCAGCGAGCACGTTGAGCCCAGCCTATGTCGTGTCTCCTGACATGAGCCCTGGCCTCAAAATTAAAGCTCTGTGCAAAGAAGTGGCCACAGAACATCACCCTCTGCTGCAGCTTCAGCTGGGACAAGGACTGAAGGAAAGGGTTTTGACCTTCCTAAAGGGGTGACCTGTCCCAAAGAGGGGCATCCCTGAAACGTGCCAGGGGGCAGCTGGGGGGGGGTCGGGCTCTGCTGGCAGGGAACAGGGACAGGAGGAGAGGGAACGGCCTCAGGCTGGGCCAGGGGAGGCTCAGGGTGGACAGCAGCAGGAATTTCTCCGTGGAAAGGGAGCTCAGGCCTTGGCAGGGGCTGCCCAGGGAGGTTTGGAGTGCCCATCCCTGGAGGTGTCCAAGGAAGGGCTGGAGGTGGCACTCAGAGCTCTGGGCTGGCGACAAGGTGGGGATGGGGCACAGGCTGGGACTTGGTGGCCTCAGAGATCTTTTCCAACCTCAGTAATTCTGGGATTCTGAGAATGTGGCTGCAGCCAAAAGGCAGAGGATGCTGAGGACATGGAGTGGGGCTCCATGGGGGGCTGGCAAGAGCAGGAAAGGTGTGAAAGGGTTGGATTTAGGATGTTTTAGGAGTGCAGCAAGACAACAGTGGCTCTCGGTCACATGAAGACCTGAAGTGACTGCCAGCCGTGCCTGATGAGCTCAGAATGACAAAGGGGGGAAAAAATGTTTCTTTTTGGGGGTTTCCATGAGAAACCACAAGAGACCAGCCAGAATCCGTTCTGTAACCAGCAGTGCCACTCCTTGCAGCCAAGGGTTTCAAGAGGATCCTTCCAAGGAACTCATCAGGCTCCTCCCACGTGGTGCATCCCACGCGATCCAAGTGAGTCCCACAGTCACTCCATGGCTTTTCCACTTCTGGCAGGGCTGGAAACATCTCCCAGGCAGCACCAGAGCCTGATCCTCTCTCTCTGGCCACCACAGAAGCCACTCCCATGTCTGATCGCCACCCTCCATGCCAGCTGACATTCCCAGCATCCCTGCCAGCCCCAATTAGTGTCCTGGATACAGCTGGCATCCCTGTAAGCATCAATCCCATTCCCTTTATTTCTTAGGAACAGCATCCATCTGCTCCCAGCAGCTCACATCTGGAACAGTGAGCGTTGTGAAAGAGCCTCAGTGCTATTTGAAGGAAATTATTCCTCCAGAAAAGAGATTTATGCAGAACCGAATTTAGGACTCAGAGTTACAAATTTACTACAAATCCTACAGTTACACCACGTTTTAAACTTCAGAATTACAATTTTATCTTCCTTCCTTCCTTCCAAGCTGCTCTCATGTAAATTGCCATGTGACAGAAAGCGTTCATGGAGAACACAAGGAGGAGAGGCAGAGCATCTGCACAGCAAAACCCCTCCTGAGCACTGCCCAGCTCACTGAGCTCCTGCAAAGAGCAGGAGGTGGAGCTGATCCTCGGCTTAAGAATTCTCATCCCAATTTCAGCACCTGGAATGGCAGCCCTGGAGCAGGAAAGGGCACGATCTGAGCACTTCCCAAGGGATGGGAGCCACCACTTCATCTGCTCCAACTGCGGGCCTGGGTCCAGGAGGAAGCAGCCAGTGCCTCGTGCTGAGCCCAATTCAGGAGCGAGTGTTGGTCACCAGCCCCGAGAGGAGGTGACAGCTCCCTGTGGGACAGTGACTGGCCCCTGGTGTGGCCCAAGGAATGGAAAGAGGTAATTAGGGGAAAAGAGGAGGTCCTGCCACCCTTGGAAGAGAAAGGCAGGGTACAAAGGCTGCTGCAGCTATGAGCTGGAAGCCTGGAATTCTGCAGGACAGGGTCAGGTTTGGCTACCAAGGACAGGAAACAGAAGAGCTCTGCAAGCCCACAGCGCCCAGGCAAAGCCTCAAATGCTCCTGGCCGGAACCTGTGGCATCACTGTGGCCAGGAAGGTGGCTTTTGACACTCCTCATTCCAGCACGGGGAACGCAGCTGCTCTGATGTCTCCAAGGCAAAGGAATTTCCCCATGGAAAGGGTGCTCAGGAATTGGCAGGGGCTGCCCAGGGAGGTTTGGAGTGCCCATCCCTGGAGGTGCCCAAGGAAGGGCTGGAGGTGGCACTCAGAGCTCTGGGCTGGGGACAAGGTGGGGATGGGGCACAGGTGGGACTCTGATCTTGGAGCTCTTTTCCAGCCTCGAGGATTCTGTGGAATCAGAGTCCAGCAGACTCCAGGCTTCACTCCTGGTTCAGTGGGTGTTTGGAGCGTCCTTCCTGCCTGGCTGGGGAGGGGAGGACACTTTGCCCCGTGGCTCTGCCGTCAGCGCTGAGCGTGCTCGTGTTTTCCTTGGCCCTGCTCCTGAAATAATTGTTTAGCCACGATGGAAGGTGACAAATGATTTTAGCTGTGGATTCCCCACTGGGAATATCAGGAGAAACTCCCCAGCCACTCACACGCTGAGCTGCAGCACCTCCTCAGCCCAGGCTCAGCCCCACCAAGCTCTTCTCTCCCACTTGGATCCAGAAGCTTCCATGTCCCTGACAAGGAACAGCCACTGACAGCCAAGGAGGGTGCACCAACCTTCACCCAAATGCAGCCAGAGCTGCTCTTGAACAAACAAACCCTGCTCAGCCTCTGACAGGAGCATGGAAAGTGCAGCCAGAACCACTGGGAACATTGTTAAATGAACAAATATCCCGACCCAAACATGCATGTACTGGGATTGCTCAAGGCTGTGAGGATGGATAAATCTGGATGGATTTTCCCTGGATAACATGAGAGACAGATTCTTGACACACAGATCACCTGCGACTCAAGTTTCCAGTTCTTCCTCCAGCACATCAAAAAGATCATCAGAACTGGACCTAGGAAAAATATTTTCCCCTCTTGCTTTTTTCAGAAGCAGCTGAACCGTTTCAGTCCCTCACTTCTTTTGTGGGGGGTTGTGTGGAATTTTTCGGGTTTTTTTTATAAATAACCAGAGGCACGAATAATTTCCAGCATGGAAAACTTCTGCCTAAAGAGCTAAAATTGGCATGGAATCATCCAAGAGTCACACAAGAAAGGCCTCCAGCAATGGCAACAGTCAGTGCTACCAAGCCTACCTAGAGCATTTTTTTCCACTGTGCTCAGAGGATCTGTTTCACTCCTCGCCTCTCAATCCAATTTCCACTGTCCTGCACCACAAGTTTAAAATAAGGACACCAGGAAGCATGTGTGATAAGGGGGAAGGAACAGGAAAACCACAGCTTCTTTCATTCTTTCAACACAGCCAAAAAGGAGTGGTTCTTATTATTTTTTTTTTTTAAGAAAAAGCTGCAGGGGAGCAACGAAAGGGGGGAGATCTCTGCTTTAGACATTCCCACCTCCACCACGACATATACATACATATATATATAAAATATATGTATTTATAAAGTATTCCTGCATCTAGAGGTGCTCCAGGGTGTTTTGCAGAGCCTCTGGCTCCAGTGACGACGTTTTCCATCTCAGGAGCGTGCACAGCTCCAGCCAGGATGGAGGGGAGGGAGAGAGGGAGGACAGCCACGATTCCCCACATTCCCTCCCCAGCCCAGGGACACAGCACAGCTGGAGGCACAAAAACCCCAAACAAAAGCCCCAAAAGGCCGTGCCCCCCTCGCAGCAGACAACGGAACGAGCTTGGCCACCACCGTGGAGCACCAGAGAAGACGAGATGCTGCAGAGAAGGAAGCACGAGTTCCATTTCCTTCCAGCCCTGGCTGCTGCCCAACAGCTGTTCCTTGTTTATTTACTTTAATATTTCCTTGGTTACACAAGCAGCTGCACACAGCTTAACCCCTGCCTGGGCCACCCTACCTGGGGCTGGGGCTGTGTGGCAGCAGTGCAGGGCAGGGCAGGGATGCCCAGGGTGCTGCCAAAGCTGGTGAGCTCATGGTGACGGCCACAGCTCTGCTGAAGGTGTCCTGCTGGGCAGGGGACAGGGCACCACTGATGGCAGTGAGCAGCATCTGCCCCGATCCCAGCCTTTGGAGAAGCTAGCTGAAGCTGGGAAAGCCATCTGCATTCCCCAGGGCTCGCTCTGCTGGGCAGGCTGTAATTTCAGCAGTGTTTGTGTCTGCATGCTGAGGTCTCAGGAAAGGCTTTCTCCTTCCCCTTTGGAATGCAGCCCACAGCCTCACGTGAGAGGGTTCTGGGGGCACAGGGTGCCCAGCTCCTCCCCTGGTGCCACAAACAGCCCAGGAAGGGCATTCCAATGGCCCCTCTGGCAGCTGCTGCCAGTCCAGAGATCCCTTTGTGCGCTTTTTCTCCTCTGCACAGAGCCTGTTCCAGCAGCTCGGTTTGCATTCTGGCTCATAAAGCCCAGCCAGACCCCTTGGCTCATCTCCACCAAGGAGGAGGTAGAAAACACCCTTTGCCTGCTCACCCAGAGCACTGGTTTGGGTTTTCTGCAGCCCAGCCC
The DNA here is from genome assembly GCF_009650955.1 of Corvus moneduloides. Lineage (NCBI taxonomy): Eukaryota > Metazoa > Chordata > Aves > Passeriformes > Corvidae > Corvus > Corvus moneduloides. Next base: position 2,142,325 of record NC_045490.1, on the reverse strand, counting down.
ACCCCAACTGCCTTTCCAGTCTCCTCCCTCCCGCTTCCATTCTCCTCCTGGCTCCCTCCTGCACCAGGAGGGAAAGAAGTCACAGAACCATGGAATGGCCTGGGTTGGAAGGGACCTTACAGATCACTTTGTTACAACCCCCTGCCATGGGCAGGGACATCTTCTACCACACCAGCTTGCTCACATCTCCATCCAGCCTCTTCTGGGACACTTCCAGGGATGGGGCAGCCACAGCTTCTCTGGGCACCCTGTGCCAGGGCCTCAGCACCCTCACAGGTGAGGAATTTTTTCCCGATATCTGATCTAAACCCACTGTCCCTCAGTTTGAAGCCATTCCCCCTTATCCTGTCACTTCATGCTCTTGTAAAAAATCCCTCTCCATCTTTCTTGTTGGCTCCTCCAGGTACCAAAGCAGCTGCTGCCAGCTGCCCTCTGGGCTGCCAGGGCAGGGAGCGGGCACTTCCCCAGGTCCTGCTCCCGGGAATCGAGTTGTTTTCCAGTGGCAGCCCTGACTTGCTGTGACAGCAGCTGGGAAAGCCACAGGAATGGAATTTGGACCTAACTCTAACAAAATCCTCCCCCAAAGCAAACAACCGCCCCCCCCCCAATAAAACCCCCAGCAGCTGCAGAGATAAAGCAGAACCCAGCTGCTCAGGTGACCTCAGCCTTTCATCCTCCCCAGCCAAACCCCCAGGAACTGGAGGATTCCCTACCTGCAGGTCGAAGAACTTGCTGTACCGCCGGTAAATGACCTCCGTGGCTCCATTGGACCAGGTGACCTTGATGATGTAGACCTGGAAGGGACAGAGGGACAAATCAGAGAGAGGGGACCCAAAAAGCCCCACCACAACCCAAAAAGCCGCCAGTGCAGCCCCCACGGCTGGGTGACAACACTTCAGATCACTTCAGCAACACCACAACATAGGCAAGCCTAAATTATTGAGCCCCACTGCTGCAGCTTAACCAAATGGTTATTTCTAGTGGTGAACTGAGCTCTGTGGCCCCAAAGAGGGGCACACATTGAACGTGAAATGACATTTCAGTGTAAAAACACAGCACAGAGCCCTCCAGACACAGGAGCTAAGAACTAAACCTTGGATATCCCACCTACAGTTGCAGGTGTTGAGATCCCAGGGCAGCACCTGCACCAGCCTGGCCCCTGGGACTGGGACTGCAGGAGCTCAAGCCCCCAGGGTTTGAAACTCCACCTGTTTTGCCATGAGCAGCTCCGAGGTTTGGGTTTCTTACACTTGCTGGGGTGCAAATCACCCTCCTGATCCTTAAAACGCCCCACAATCAACCCTATTCACTGCAGGTTATTCACAGACCCCCATGTCCAGGCTTTAACTGGTGATGAGTGCAAAACAAAACACCAAACCCAGCCCATTTCGGCATTAATTCTTCCTTGAAAGACAACAAGCAAATCACAGAATGAGGCAATTACTGCTCTGATGTCCTCCCTTTAACCCTTGGTGAGGTGCCAGTGCAACACCCAAGCCATACAGATCTCAAATTGATAACAGACTGGCTGAGCAGAACCACCGCGATTTTTTTTTTTTTCTCCTAACTCGTGTGCGTATTTCCACCAGAAATTCAAGTATCAGTTCCCTGAAGAAGGACCAAAACATGCAGAAGCCCAGGTGAAGGGACCTGCTGGAACTTCTGCCGGCAGAATCAAGCATGAAGGCTCTTAAATGCTGATGGTTTAGTATTGCAAACAGAATCCCGCAGGAGTTCCACAAGGTTTTTCCCACTGAGATGCCCATTTTTCCAGGTTCTGGAAATGTGACCAACATCCTAAACCTGTATCCAAACTCAAACACCAGGAGTCTCACGTGGATAGCTCAGCACTCAATTATTTGAGTTTATCAAACCTGCTCCAGTCCTGTACCGAAAATCTACCTCAAATCTCGCTCTGCTGTTCAGAGGGCAGACGCAGCCTGAGCCACCGAGGTGAGGACACTCCTGAGGGGTGACAAACTCTTCCCAGTGGAATCACTTCCAAATTAAGGCAGAAAACGAGGCAGCGAGAGGGATCAAGTTCTTATTGCCAAAATAAAGAACCAACTTCCTTACTTTCAAACCAGTAATTCAAGGCCCACTTTTGTTGAACTCGGGTTGGGTTGAAAGGGAGCTTAAAGATCATTTAAATTACACTCCCTGCCATGGGCAGGGACACCTTCCACTGTCCCAGGTGGCTCCAAGCCCCAGTGTCCAACCTGGCACTGCCAGGGATCCAGGGGCAGCCACAGCTGCTCTGGGCACCCTGTGGTGCTTCTTCCTCACCACCTCACAGGGGAGAATCGCTTCCCAATATCCCATCTAAACCCACTCTCTCAGCCTGAAGCCATTCCCTGCTCTGCTTTCCTTCACAAACTCTGATTTTGAGATGAAGGACCTGCACTTCCTCCGTATGAACACAGGGAACACAGATGGATTCTCCAAGGCAACATCTGCTCCAGCTGGGGAGGCCTGGAAGGACCACGCTGTGCTCCAGGGGAGGCAGCACCCCACCAGAAAACCAAGGGTTAACCCGATGTTAACACACGTTCAAATTCCTTTACCCTCTCCCCAGGACTTGCTGCTGGGCCAGCATGAGCTCATGTGGGCTGGAAGCTCAGCTGATATCCCAGTTTTCTTACCAGTCCACAGCTCTCCTCGGGGTTATATCACCGCTGGCCGCCTGCCTGGAGAGAGCCTTCCACTGGGGCAGCAGGAGGAGCCAACTTTTCCTCCTTGTTTATTCCTATCCTGCCTTTATTTGGAGTCAACAGCTTATTAGACTGGGATTTTAATCAGGATATGGATATACTCGAGCCAAAATAATTCAGAGCTCTTCAGGGTAACAAAGCCACGAGGTCCGAGGGCACCCCAGGCTTCCTTGTGCCCTTTGCAGCAGAGGGAAGGAGCGTTTCTCCTCAGGGCTGAGCTCACTGGTGTTTTGCTGGAAGGCACATCTCCCAGGAGTCAGGAGAGCAGTTTCTTGCACAGCCCTTTCCAGCAGCAGAGAGGTCTCCAGGGTTATCTCCTCAACCGACTTATGGAAGGCAGAGAAGATGGGGAAGCCCACGGGAACGGGAGCTCCTCAGTATCCACAAAACCTGGGGAAAGCCAACTTCCTCTCTGCTTGTGGATATTCCTCGTCCTTCCAACAGCCCCACCCCACCAGATCTTGGTCTCTGCCACTACCTGATCCAGTCCCTGCTGGCACAGGAATAAAACACCCACTGGAAAATACAACTCTGGTGCTCTCCTCACCCAACAACGACGGTGCAGGTTTGGAAAGGGATGAACAGTGCCCTCAGCCACCCAGCGAGGGCTTCCAGAGGGACTGGACATGAGGCACCAAGCTCCTACAGACCCACAAATCCCTTCCTCAGGTGCTTTTGGAATGATCCAACTTCCAGCGATCAAGACAGCTTTAAAACCATTGCACTCGGTCCGAAGTTTCCCTTCCTGGCCTGGCACTGCACCGTGTCCTGCCAGGAGCAGCCACCATGAAGCAGCAACCTCGATAGCCCAAATTTTTTCCCAGTAGGAGCCACCCCATCGGCTGCCCCCTCAGCCCCCTGCCCTGCAGAGGCTGCTCCGAGGAGAGGCTTTTTCCCAGCCCGTGTGGGGGTGAGGACATGTGGAAGCAGTTATTGCACGGGTCTTCTCCAGCTCTGACCTCCACGGCCCTTCAGAGACATAGCACGGAGAAACCACCACAGGGCTTTTCCGTGGAGAGGGCATCTCCCCCGGCTGCAGCTGGCACAGCTCTGGGGTGTGCCCCCACAGGGATGGGGACTGGCACTTGGATCCTGCTCCAGGGATTCCTGAGGGATGGGGGAGCCAAGGGGATGGCAGGGAGGGGTGGCCGGATCCAGGCAGGGGGCTCAAGGCCCCTGGCCAAAATCAACAGCCGAGCTGTCCAAATCCCAAATATCCAAATATCTACAGCCCTCCCCGGGCCAGCTGTGCGGTCTGCAGCAGGGAAGGGAAGGAGCTGAGTCGGTGAGAGCCAGGAATGGTGGCTCCCCTTCCTCCCTCCCTCTGGAAAGGACACCTGACCCTTCTCCCAGCCCTGAGAGCCTCCGGTCCTGGGAGGTACAGAAGCCACAGGGACAATTTTTGAGGTGCAGGTGGATCTTGTTTCATGCCAGGTCACAGGAGCGTTTCTCATGACCACCAAACCCTCTCCATGCTCCCGTCCCTTGGAGGGCAGAAATGGAACAGATCCTTCACAGAAAATGGAAACTTGCAGATGCACAAGGCCAAATACAACAGACACCACTGGGATTGGGCTCCCAGACTCCTTGGGATTCCCAAACTCCCTATGTTACAAGGAAATGGTCACAAACCAACTACTTAAAAATGACCACGTGAGAAGTGTGACATCAGGACCACCAACCACCGCTCAAGGTTCTCCCCAGTCACACTAAATGCCCTAAATGGAAATAAAATGTGGAAAGAGGCCCCGTGGATCCCCGGGGTGCCTTCCCAGTGGGCACCACGAGCTTGGTCCCCTCCATCATCTCCCAGCATCTGTCACTGCTGTCCCCTCCCCAGCAGCTCTCTCAGAGGGAGAAGGGGCCAGTGGGAAATGGGGCTGAAAACCTTTGGATGGGAAGTGTCAGAAAAACGACAGTTTGCTACACGAAATGCGAACGGCACCTGGCCAACCGTGACAGAGCTGTCAGGGGGAGCTCCCGGGGGGAACACGCTGGCAGCTCATGGCAGGAGAGAGCCACGGGGAGATCCAGGACATCCCTCCTGGGCAGGAGGGCAGCCCAGGCAGGAAGGGAACTCCTGGGAGGCTTCAGGAGCCAGCTCAGACACATCCAGAGCCATGGGAGTCACGGGGACAGAGGGGATGAGAAGCCAGTGCGAAAAGGGCAGCCAGAGATTTCATCTTTTTCTCCTTCTTTTCCTCTTGAAGAAATGAAGCAGCAAGCCCTGGCAGCAGTCAGCCACCAGAAGGGTTTTTCCAGGGGCTGCTGGAGAGCCCTGGTGCTGCACACAGCAGTGGCTCCTGGCGACTTCCACTGCTCAAAGGGACCCAGGGCTCCAGAGCCATTCCCAAATCCTTGGTCTTGCTCTTCCCGAAAAGGCACAAAGTCCCACACAACAGCATGGGGAGGGAGAGGAGCTGATTCAAACTGCTGACTTGAGGCAAGGAAATTAAGAACAGATACTGGAAAAAAAAATAAAACAACAGAACCAGTTTCCCGTTCTTAAACACGAGGCCGTGTGACCTCGCAGAAGAATCACTTCTGGACTCCTTGCATAAACACACCACGACAAGCTGGGAAGCAGCCTGGGCTGCTTAAATGGGAGCAGGAAAAAGGCAGAGTGAAGGTGAGGAAAACCTAGAGCTGCAGCTTCAGCTTCTCTCCTCCTACAGGAGTGTCCCAAAGTTTTGCATGGAGATTTATTTGCACGGCATCCTGGCTGGGGGACACACACAGAAAGCCCACAAAGAGATGGCAGCTGCCTGGGAACTCTGCCTGGCACCCAGCTGAACCAGGCAGCAAGGCCACCCCAAGCTCAGCACCATCCAGCTCTGCCAGGCGGAGCCCAGGAGCAGCTCAGCCATGCCAAGGGCAGCTCTCCCGGCACGGCACAGCCTTCCCTGGGGGCTCTGCAGCGATCCTGGCGCTTCCCTGGCATCCCTGTGCCCAGAGCTCCTGCGCACAGACATGGGCAGGGTGGAAAGAAATGCCACGGTCACTTGCAAAGACACCTCCACGGGAATGCAGGGACACCAGAGAAGGTCCCCAGCCTCCAGCAGAGCTCCTGCAGCAGCTCCAGACATAACAGCCTCCAGCGGGGGCAGAGCTGTCTGCAGAGCTGTTTCCAAAGGCTTGGAGCCTGTGTGGTCTCGGGTCCAGGGAGACTGCACAATAAACCTCTCTGTGGAAAACTCCACATATTTAAAGCATCTTTCACCAGCAAAGGGAAAAAGCGTCAGTCAAAAGCATCAGGCTTTTGATTTCACCCACGATACCCCGACCCTGAAACGAGGGGAGATGTGAGAGCCTCACCCTCCCTTTGCCCACTGCACGAGAAACCCAAAGGGGCAGAGAAACCAAAGGAGCTGAGCAATCCAGCCAAGCCAGAGCGGGTTTAATATAGAAAAGGGAGTGGGAAATTGTAAGAGGAAAAGAAAAAAAAAAAAAAAAAAAAGGAGGGAGGTGGCTGGAAACAAAGAAAGTTCTTGGCACCACGCTGCTGTGCTTGGCCCCTCTCCATCAGCCTTCGCTGCCGCAGGCTGCAGGGCTGGGGAGGGGAGATGGGGGCTCCCGTGCCATGGGATGCCAAAGCTTGGAGCAGGAGAGGGAGAGCCAGCCCCCAGCTCAGCGAGCAGACAGCTTGTGAGCCCCTCACTGCTGCTTTGTGGCTGGGGAACTGGGAGAAGGGTGATGCTGGCTGAGCCGGCCCTGGGGAAGGCACGGAGAAGGCGCTGCAGCTACCGGGCACCAGGGATGCTGCCACGGGCCCTGTGGCAAAGGGGAGGCAGAAGCAGCAAGGCAGAGCTGCAGGGGGCTGGGTGACTGGGATGGAGCAGCACCAGGGCAGGCAAACCTTCACCACCACCCAAACCAGCCTGACCCAGGACTGCAAAGCAGCCGCCTCCCCTCGCTCCAGTTGATCCCTTTGATTTGTACCCTCTTCCCACCCACTGCTGTACAGCCTGACAGGGCACAGCACGGCCTGAGCACAGCGCCAGCACTGCTGGGATGGAAAGGGCACACACACAAGGCTGTGCCAAAGGCAGGGACCCCAAGGACAACCCAGCAGGGCCGGCTCAGACCCCTCAGTCACAACAAAAGCACCTGCCCCCGGTCACAGTGAAGGTCACACGTATGGATTCTTCTGTTTCCTATTTCCCACTGCGGCACGAAACAGCCGGAAGACAGAGATACCCTCCAAAGCTGAGCTGTGGGGGAGCAAGGTCAGAGAGCTGGGGGCAGGCAGAGGCCAGGGACAGCCCCAGTGCTGAGGCTCACTGCTGGAATCGAGTGTGAGCATCAGCTTCCCACACGGAGCTGCTCCCACCTCAGCAGACATGGGCCAGGCAGGATTTGGCCCTTCCACATTCAAGATTCTCAACAGCCTTGAGTAACGTGACTGGGGAAGAAAAACAAAGGAGAATTTGAGTTGGAGTGCTGGTTTTCATCCACAAAGCTAAGAGTGCTCCATTAAACCCCAACTCTGCCGAGGTGAGGAGAAAAGACTGGTGAGCTCTGGGGAGAAGAGCAGGGCCAGGCACGAGGACAGGGCAAAATTCCTACCACACTCCCTGCCTGTGGCCTGCCTCGCTGGGACAGCATCATGCAGCTGACAGGAAACGGGATGAGGCAAGGCACAACCACAGGATACAGCAGCAAAACACCACTAAGGATGCTGAGAAAGCCCTCAAACCTTTAGAGGCCACCAAGAGTCAGACTGCAGCTTCCCCCTGGCTCTCTTTCATTCCTAGTTTGGTTATCTGGGGACACGACACTGCATGGATTTCACACTACTCATGCCAACCTCCTCCTGCCTCACTCAGCTCCTCCGGCTGCCCACAGGACATTCCCACCATACCAAGGGCATGGTCACCCTTCCCGTGGAGACAGCACAGGGGGAGTCATCCCCTGATGCCCCTTTGAAGCCAGAATGATTCACAAGGGCAGAAATAACACCGAAAATCCAGGGGAATAACTCAGCTGTACCAGGTGACACCGTGCCAGGTGCCCACCGAGCTCCGCTCCAGCTGGGCAACCAGAGCACCACAAAACACAGTCCATGGGGCACGAGTTCCTCAGAAACACCTTCAGCTCTACAAATATAAGGCACCAAGGAACTACTGAGGCTGTAGATTGGCAGCTCTGTCCTCTTGTCATTCAAACACTCCATAATCGGTTCCAGATAAGAAATGGGGCTGGGCTGGATGAGGAATGAAACCACAAACGGCCCCACCGTGACAAGGAACAGAAAACCCTAACCCTAACCTCCCATCACAGCACAGATTCCACATGAAAAATGTAACACCTTCACTTTTTGAATGTGGTTCTCCTCAAATTTGTTTTAAAATACCTGTAGATTCCATCAACCAGATTCCACCACGCACTGTTAATTACTTTCACAACGAAGCTGCCACAAATGAGGTCTTCACCTTGTTGGAAGTTTTGCCATCTTGTTCACTGGGCTTGCAAAATAAATGCTGCACACTTCTTTTAAATTTCCCCTTTTCATGGATACATGGAGGCTGGGAGTGAGAACATAACCCAGCTTTCCCAATAAATGAACCCACCCAAACAGCATGCTGCTCTCTCTTTCCTGCTGAATGGATATGTTGGATTTTGGATGGTGCTCCAGAACAACTATTGAAACCTGTGTGACTATGGAAATGTTCCTGGTAGGCAGAAATGGAGACGGGATTCAAAGGCATTGCTATTAACACATACAAACACACACATTGCAGCTGTATCAGAACAAAATATCCTGAAGCTTGCCCAAGGGAAAGAAAACCACCCAAATCTGGATTTAGTAGGAAAAAGCTTTATTTTAGGGCTTCTACTCGAGAATAACAAACACAACACTATAAAAAGGTCCCGCGTGAAGTCCTTTAAAGGAAAATCCAGTCTGTGTCAACTATGGCTTTGTTTTGGGTCTTTTCTGAATAAACATTCATTTATCAGAGACTTGGCCAGACCAGAGAAATGACAGTCTGCTACTCTGTCTCTCACAATGATTATTTTTAAACTTTACTCTTGGACTTTGCCTTCTCAGATTTGCAGGATGGCCCCGGAGGCCTCGCTGGCAGCATCCCTGAACTGTGATCACTTCACATAGGATTGGATGGGAAATGTTACTGAAAACATTACCTCAGCCACTGCCTGAAGGATGGAGTCGCCTTTTTCCTTGGATAATGGGCTGCAAAGAGCCAGAGCATCCTGCAACAAACACCTGCACAAGGATTTCTCACTGCCTCGGGTAATGCCCATGAAAAAAAGCTTTAAAACACAAGTGGAGTTAGAGGGCACAGGGCTGTGCTTGGGTCCCCAGCTGAACCCTAGCTCAGCACCTGTAGCCAGCTACCCAAATCCTGCCCAGCACCTTGCTGGGTCCTTGCCCTGCCGTTTGGGGAAATATTGTGCCTCCTGCTTCATAGCAGAGCTGCAAAAAACCAGCTTTTTGTCTCAGGCAATGCAATTCTTTTTGTATCAATTACCCAGGTGAAAGGCAAACCACAGCAGCCTGAATAGAGCCAGCTCTCCCCACTGCAGGTGCAACAAGGACGTTGAAACACTGGCTCGATCTCACTTTTCCGGGAAAGTGGAATTCATAACTTTGTTCTGTGGCCTCACACGAGCGACACAAGCGCACCTTTGTCCAGCAAAGAGAAGCCTCCACCTGATGCAGAGGAGCCTGAGCAGGGCAGGTCACCACAGGAGCAACAGGAGGAAAAGCCAGCGTGCTCCTCCAGCCTCCCCAGGGACAGGAGAGCTGCCTCAGGGACGGAGCAGAGCACATCTGTGCTCACAGGAAGAAGGCAGAGGGCAAAGGTTTTACACGGACACTTGGTAGTGGCCTCGGATTCACACTGTGCCACCAGCCACTGCCTACAGATGATTCAGCCATGATTTGCTGCCTCTCCCTCTCTTCGCAGGAGGAGGAAGGGGAAAAAAAAAAAAAAAAAAAGGTTTTGGTTTCGTATAATTAACTGGCTTTATGAATCCGCCTGGTTCTATTGATTCCTCCAGCAAGGCGAGCGCTCCCATCACTCCAGCGCTGCTCGGGGGATGCAGCTGCCTGCAGGCTGCCGGCCCCTCCCTGGGCTCAGCCCTCTGCGAGCCACGCTGGCTCCCGCTGCTGGAATTCGGTCCAAGACAAGTCCAGGGAAAGGCTGGAGGCAGAGGGATCCGCTGAGGAGGCCGAACGGCCGGGCTGCACAGCTGTCACGGACCGTGAGCAGCCGCCTTCTCCCACCGCTCCCGGAGCTCCGGTGTCCCCACCCATGGCCCCGCCATCCAGCTCTCTGCTCAGAAAACATCGCTGTCCCAGTTTTCCAGCCTCACAGGGATTATTTGTGCTATGCCCAACTCCACCCGACTTCTCCATGACGGGCGGAGGGCGAGCAGGGACAGCGCACAAAGCAGGTCGTGTGCGGCACTCGGGGTGCGTGGCCCAGCCGTGGGGACACCGCTGCTGAGGCGCACAGGAGGGGCCGAAGCGAAAGCAGAGGAGCTGCCACAGACCATCCCAGCCCGGCCTCGTTACGGGACCTGACGGCGAAGCCCCGGATCCGCCAAGACAAACAGCAGCGCACAAAGCTCCGCACGTACGCGCTGCTCCGGAGCGGGGGGCACGGCACAGCCGCGATGAGTAAGGCCGGGATGGACACGGCAGGAAAAGGGCACATCTGGAGCCGGCGCCAGGCTCAGCCAGGGCTGATAAAGCTCCAGGCCAGGGCAGCAGGAAGAAGGGGTGATAAGGAGGTGGGTGGCAGCAGCCACGCCGCATCCCTGATGTAAGGAGAGACCCCTCTGCCCTCCCCTCCTGGAGCTGGCTGCCGTCGGCTTTCCTCCAATTGTTGCTCAATGCCACAAGCCAGCCGAGGGGACCTGGAGAAGCCCTTGATCTCCCAAGAGCTCTGAAAGCCTGGCTCTTCTGACAACAGACTCCAGGCAGAGCAAACACCAAATCCGCACAACCCAAATGTGCCACGAACAGTGTGTCACTGGGTCACCCTGGTCTAAGGCAAAACGGGAGGGAAGAACATTTTGGTCTTTGTTTTACGGCTGTTACCAAGATCCACCCACAAGCTCTCCACGGGTGCCTGGAAACACACCAAAGTTTAAATCATAAAAAAAAAAAAATAGCCAAACCCACAACAGTTTGGAAGATGCCCCGGAGCACGCAGGAAGGCGCTGGGCAGGATGCAGGGGACACGAGGGATCCTTCCTAGGGACCGAGCACTACCCAGGGAGCAGAAAGCAGGAGCCGGGTGGTCCCTTGCCCCGGGACTCTGCGACCAACAGGTCCCACGGCCCCGGTGCCAAGCCACTGAGCGGGGACGCTTTCGCCCGTGGCCGCTGCCCGATGCGCGCAACCCCCGCCCGCATCCCCCGGGCATCCCCCGCGGGTCGGCACCGGGAGCGGCGTCTGGGGGGCAGCGGCGGAGCATCCCCACGCTGGCAGGGGGCACCGCGGGACCCCCACGGGACACCAGTGAGAAGCACTCCCGGCAGCGCTGCCGCCCTCCTCCTCCTCCTCCGTCCTCCCTTCCCGGAGCTCCGCGCGGGAGCGGGGCCGGCAGCGCCCGGCCTTTGTTCGCCCAGGGCCGGGCTGGGGCACTCACATAGTGCTTGTTGGGGATGCGCCGCTTCTGCACGTCCAGCACCTTCACCTCGGCGATGCTCCGCCTGGGCATCGCCGCCGCCGTGCCCCTCACACCGCGGGGAGCGGGGACGCTCTGGCGCTCGCCGCCGGGACCGGAGGCTGCAGCGCGGCCGAGCCTCCCCGCGCCGCCCGCTCCGGGGGCGGGAGGCGGCCCCGGCCCGGCCCGGCCTATCCCGGCCGGCGGGGCGGCCCCACCGCCGCCCGCTTAAAGGGGCGGCCGGCACCGAGCGTCCCTCGGTGTGTCCGCTCCGCGTCCGAGCTCAGCGCCGGAGGAGAGAGATGTTTCAGAGGGCGCAGCGCCTCCCGGTCCCTCCCGGGGAGGGGTCCCGGCTTGCCCCGCTTGCGCTCCGCTACCTCGTGTTGGTTCTGCACCCCGCTCTTGTCCCGCCACAAGAGCCCCAAGGCGGCCGTGGGTTGGCCGCCAGCAGCCGCGTCCCTAAAGGATGCAGGGGATGAGCAGGGAAAGGTCTGTCTTGGTCAGGACAAGCCGCATACCTGCGTGGAGAGACTGTGTACAAGGGCGTGTAGCGACAGGAAGGGGGAATGGCTCCGAACTGAGAGTAGATTAAGATTGGATATCAGGAAGGAATTCTTTACCGTGAGCACGGTGAGGCACTGGCACAGGTTGTCCAGGGAAGTTCCATCCCTGGAAGTGTCCGCGGCCAGGTAGGACGGGGCTTGGAGCAAGCTGAGATAGCAGGAGGTGTCCCTGCCCATGGAACGGGATGATTTTTAAGGTCCCTTCCAACCCAAACCAGTCCATGATTCTATCCCTGTGAGCCAGGAGCTGACCAACCACACCCATCTCTGCTCCTGGCACTCCCTCCTCTGCCACACTCCGTGTCCAGCTGTGCCCTTGTGCCAGCAGAGGAGCCGGGGCAGTGACCAGGCACTTCTCTACATCAGCACTTACCCGTGGCCTCCGTCTTCCCAGTAGCTCCTCAACACGTGGCATAACCACAGCTCTCTTCCCCCGTTGGGCTTTTAATTACATTATAAAGTTACTCAAGGCTTACACTGGCAGGTCATTAGTTTTCATATGAATTTAATTTAATCATAAACAACTCATCTCACTCCTTAGCGGCTCCTTAAATGTGGCTCTTTTTAATACTATTAACTTTGCTACAGCCACCCCAGAGAATTAATGGAGGTGCAGGCAGGTTGCCAGTGCTTTACTGCCCCTCCCCAAGGGCTCGTCTTCATCCTCCTCCCCCTCAGCCAAGCCCCAGACCACAGTGCCCCTGCAGAGGTGGCTGCAGGAAGGTTGCTGGGTTGTCTGAAGGGGGCATCAGGCCATGGTGACCTCCCTGCTGCCTGCTGGGGTGCAGACACAGCGCTGGGTTACTTGTGGACCAGCTGCACATCACCCGCACCCCTGCCCCAGTCATCGCTCCTCGGCCAGACGTGGAGGACATGGAGACGACCTGGGGAATCCTCCCTCCCTTCTGTCATTCTGACCTTCATGCGGGATGCTGGGGCTGGACCTGGAAGTGCTCATCAAGAGCCTGGGATAGCACCAGCATCTGGAACTGCAGCTCCTGATGTTGTGTGGAGTGCCCAAGCTGGAGCAGAAGGAGTTTTACTGTTTTCAAAAGCCCCAAAAGATGCACAAATCCTCCAAAGGATGGTGAGGAAAACATCCAAAGCTGCTGCTAAGAGAGGGAGTGTACACTGAGATGTGGAGCAACGGAGAAAGCAGATTAAGAGAGGAATAAAACAATTTCTGGTCTTCGCATGCTGAAAAGAAAAATTAAGGTAGAGAAGCAGTTCAGCATCAGTATGGCCTTCCCCCCTGAGCTGCTGAAGCGATTCCATCACTCCTGGCCCCCGGCAGCACCAGGCACTGGCTGGCAGCTAATGAGCACCCAGGAACAAGCAGGGCTTGGAGAGAATCACAGCTCAGGCTGCAAAATGGCTCCTGTGTTTAATTAACGAGTCTAATGAGGGCTGTTGAGAGGAGAGGAGAGTGGCTCTGCATGCTGCCCACATCACCTCCCCAGGGAGAAACTCTGGGAAGCGACTGTGGAGAGGCAGAGCCTGCCTTGGGCCTTGCTGTGCCTTGGTCATTTATCAAGGAATCTGTCAAGGATTTACTAAAGGAGTCCAAATGAGGGGCTTGTGAGTGACCTGGGAGTCCTGTCCCCGGCCCACACCCCTGGGGATGCTGTGCAGGACAGCAGAGATGTGGCAGCAGCACATCCCATGATAAGGTTGGGTGGTACAGGTGCAACTGAGGGGAGTTTCAGGATTAACATGTCATCCCCTGCTGCCCTAACCAGAGGCTGAAGCTTCATGAAACCAAATAAAATAACATAACTATAATAAAATAACTACACAGGAGAGGTCACGACCGATACAAGAGTCAGGAACGTGCGCTCTCCCCCGTGTCTGTCAGGATCAGCTGAGCGATTTAAAGCAAGAGGGCAAATGACTTCTGAGAAGCCACCCCTCAGCTCGGGTGTACAAATGGGTTTCTGCATAGCTCTAAGTGGACTGCAGCTGTTTGGGCACAGCTGGGCAGTCCCTGAGGTCTGCCTGATGTGAGGGAGGGAATGGAATGAGAAAGCAGTGCCCCACCATCAGCCCTGAGCTGCAGAGGGAACGCTGTCTGCAGTCGTC